>NC_141348.1:30484505-31753255 GCF_057382095.1 Aulonocara sp. 'chitande type north' Nkhata Bay
TTATAGCGGCAACCACGAGGTACACTGCAACAGACGACAGCGGCATAACTTGTGTTTCTTACTGGGGCTTTCCCCAGAAAATAATCGGACTGGTGTGTGATGCGTGAGGACCCGCAGTCAAGAAACTCCCCGGATTTTTCCGCGTCGGTTTCTGCTTTGACTGTCAGTTAGCCGGCTAGCTGCTAGGTAGCTCCCTTCAATGCTAACGCTCGCCTGCAGAGCTCTATATTAGCAAAAAGAAGCGCTAGCGTGTTGCTTTTATTTACTCCAGGTGACAGGGATGGTATACCGTATCCATTCGGTAAGCGGACTGGTTGAAAAAGATGGGGAGAAAAAATTTGTGGACCTGGAAGATAACTTTGTCAGTACTCATTAGCCTAGCCTAGCTTAACCTAGCTTTCTAGTACAACGCCAAAAGAGAGTTAGCGCTTCGCCTGTCCACCAGCGAGTTAGCCAATTAGCATTTTAGTTGCACAAGACGACCAGATAATCCTCCCCTGTTCATCCCGGTGGATGGTTTTGAAACGTCTCCGCTGACTAATTCAGACGAAGAGTGGGCATTGAGCTGCTTTAGTTTTATAACTCAGGGGTGTTTTGGCGTTCGGGCTCGCTAGGTGTTCTCTGGTGGAGGGAGTGGTGAAGGTAGGGAGATAGGAAGGTAGCTAAGGTTCCCTGCATCAGGGCAACAAGGTCACTCAGATTATGAAGACCCATACATGTCAACTACACTTATAGATGACACTTTAGTAAATGACAGACGCGTGTGTGTTGTGTGTATGTGTGTATAGGGTGATGAACGCTGGGGTGTGTGCCTGCTGTTAGCTTGCTGCAAGAGAAGACAACACAGCTCAGAAGCGCGCAATAATTGGACCTACTGCTCTTGATATACGTTAAACAGACAGTTTAGTCAGCACAGAAGGAGTTTGATGGACGTGAGGGGCTGTCAGTGCTATACTCACTCATGTATGTCTTGACACATGGCAGCTTGGTCTGTACATAGTGCCTGCTGTCACATATAAGCGTCGTTATGTAGCTTCGGTGGGCAGTCAGTGAGGGGAATGTCCTGTCTTTTTTTATACCTGTTGGTTTGTTTTTTATTTCTCACACACAAGAGAGGACCATGTTTACTAGTTAGTGCCTAGAAGATTAGAGGACTAACATTTCAGCCTACAGATAGGCCGCAGATATCGTAGATTATTCCTATTTTTTTTTGGAGGAGGGACTCCACCAGAAAAACCTGCCACTCTGGATCAAGAAAACTTGCCCCTCGTCACTGGTTGGAGTAATACTCTCAAGCCAAAATCAATGCCTTCAGCGCTGGCAATATTCGCCTGCCGACCCAACTCGCACCCATTCCAGGAGCGGCATGTGTACCTGGATGAGCCCGTCAAGATCGGCAGGTCGGTGGCTCGGTGCCGGCCAGCCCAGAACAACGCCACCTTCGACTGCAAGGTGCTGTCCAGGAATCACGCTCTGGTGTGGTTTGACCACAAGACTGGCAAGGTAAGCGGCAACAGCACTGAAAATTACTTTACTTAAATTGCTTTACTTTGGTTTTTATGTGGGCCTGAAACTACAGTAGATAGTTACTTTACTCCATGTGTCTGTGAAGGTTCTCAGTCATCCAGGTCATCGTAGTCAAAGGAGCTTGCAAAGAAAAGCGTCTGGACTAACTTAAATTTACTCCATGTCTTCTTATGGGTTGGCCAAATAAAGAGAACCACCAGTGAGAAATATCACCTCATTGGTTTGCATCTTTAAATAGACAGGAATAAAAGCCCTATAAAGAGGAATTTTGCAATGTTAGCTGCTCATCTTGTTTACTTATATTTTCCATGAATGAGCCCAATTAGCTCACAACCTTTCTTTTACTGTGTAAATAAGGTTATTACCTAAGAGCTTAAAATGTTGCAGGAGATCCAACTTATTCCAAACTGAATCATGGTAACCCTTACATCAACTTGGGATAATTTAATATGCCTTATAATTCTGACTTGAATATTTATAAATCATTTTTACCTTCATGAATCCAGGTAGCAGATTTTAATACAGCTATCATTATTAATACTAATAATGATAGTGTTGCTGTGGATTTAACAGGCTGCTGTTCAAAGTTTGAAATATATGAGCAGGTTGTGGGATGAAATGAAAAAGCAATGTTAACAACAGTATAATCTGTGACAATAATCTGTGTCACTATCTGTGTCAGTTATGCTGATGGATTAGTTTGTGTCACTATGAATTGTGGGGAGGCATTGTCTCTTTAGTTATAAAGGAAGTGCTGTAGCACATGTTTTTAGTGTTTAGAGCAGGGGTGGGAAATTGATTTTTTCCAAGGTGGCCACATGAGAAACTGACCCTTGTGGAGGGCCACACCAATAAACTGAACTCAGATATGCTCAGTTTTCTCTTCTTTTTCTCACGTGAGCCCTTGGGAAAATGTATTTCTGCCCACAGTTTAGAGAGTTCAACCAGCTCTTCTTATTGCTTCCTCGTCACTTCTGTTAGGAACCTCCATAAGAACAGCTGATGCTGTGACTAGTCGGGGCTTTTTCTGGTTCATAATAAACTTTTAAGCGATTGGGGCACTAAGCAGGATTAGTGAGTGTGTAGTTGAGGTAGGGTAGCTTACTTAACAAATGTGTGCATTTTGCTGATATTGCCCAGCTTTTAATTTTTAAAAAAGGAAGTTTTCAGCAAATTAAATACGGCTTTAAAACCACTTAATTGATAACTCTTTGTTCTGTGGACTGATGTGACTGAACGACTTTGGAGAAAATCTTCACACATATGTTTTTAAATTTAAAGTAGTTGACTTAACCTGCTATCTAAAATTACATAATTGAAAAGGATCAGGATTTAAAGATGCACCAGTTGGAATTTTCTTCAATTTTAACTGATAGCATATACCCACTCTGCTTCAATGCAACGTTTTACTTTCATAATAAAATAAATTGTTAAATTTAAGAATTTTCCCCCAAACTGCAGTACATTACAAGATCTTCTCTCATTGGAAAATTGAAAATAAAGTTTGCCGTCACTGGAAAGAGTTACAAATAATTGAATGAAAATGAGGTGCTGTATACCTACCTTTACCTGTCATATTTTATGTAGGCAAACAATGTCAAGTTCAACAGATTTATATAACAAACCAAATGTCAGGTACTTGCATCATTTCCTAGTATTTTTATAACTTCACCAGATAACAGGGCATTGACCCTTCTCTCTTTTCCCACTCATCTCCGTAATTTGTCTCGTAATTGCTTTGATCTTTTGCTCACGCTGAGGCTGCTGGCTTGTGTCTGGCTCTAAGATCTGGATAGTTGTAGCTTTAACCACTTTTCCTTTGTTAGGTTCTTTGTCTCAGTGGGATTGTTGTTATGAGCTTTTTCACTCTTGTGTTTTACTTTGGCGAACTGTGTCTTCACTTGCAGTGAGGAGGTTAGATGGTTTTGACATAGTGTGTGGTTGTGCATGTGCATATGATGATTTGTCTGCATTGCTGTGTGCATGTGTTGTGCATACATGAACTAGCCTTTTCTCAGTCAGGGCAGAAAACGCTGGCCAAGTTCCTGATTGGGGAGTTGATCGGTGCATCTCTACTGAGTTGGGACCTTTTTGTAGTTACAAATCCAAATTTTGCAGCAACATATTAATGACTAACCTGGCATTATGGATGCATCAACTCAGACTTGTCTTTCTATCAAATGATGGCATTTATCTCTGCCCATCAGGGACCCTAAAAAGCAAGATTTTCACCAAGAACGATTTACTAAATCTGTAGCCAGGCAGTACATTATTAAATGTCAACTGGCCCAACTTAGGAGCCCTCCAAATGTTGCTGCTATTTAGATGTTAGTTTTCATTTATATCTGCACTTATAAAACAGCTGTACATTTTATTTTTTTTCTTTCGTTCTGTTTTTTTAAATAAATACTTCTGACTAACTTCCAGTGGATTCCTAACTCGGCTAAACTTTGTGAATTCTCTCTTTCATGGATGACTTGGTGTTAAAGTTTATTGTAACAGCCACACTAATCATTTTATTGGAGCTGAAAGAGTTTGGACTGTTTAACTGTCAGTATGGTCCCCGTGTTCGATTTTTGGGAACTGAAGGAGACTTTGGACCTGGACATGTATAACTGCCAATAACTGAAACAGAGGTTGAAATCACAATACAAACTTCTCCCATCTCATAGTGTGGGACCATCATTTCATACCATAATACTCATGTGGAAGTGATAATTTATTCTCACTTATTTTAAGTTTGATCAGGCAATACATGGACTGAAAATCTAAATTGTTGCACTCTTAGCCATTAAGAGTGCTCTTGGTTCTAAACCAAAAAGATAAAATGAAAATTTAGTGTATCTGCCAGGTTTTCTTATAAATGGGATGTATTTATTTATTTATTTAAATAAATAATGTGTCTTTCTTCTGAATTATTTAAGTAATTTCTGTCATTAGAAAGTGGACAGTAAAGCCAAGAATCTGTTAAATGCAGAGAATGAGATAAAAATAGTTGTAGGACTCATTTTTCAGACCAGGGGCTAAACTTAGTCCAGGGCTAACCAAAATTCAAAGCAGATATTCATTGAATGCAGCCCACATTCCAGTCTACGATTAGACTTAATCCCTTTCAGGGGAGCCAAACTGTTGTTTTGTTAAAAGGCACAGGTCTGAATGTAAATTGGGCATATAAAATCTGTGCGTTGTTGCATCTGTAGTTTCTCTGCTGAACAGGTTAAACAGGCTGAGACAGCCACGGGATTACCCAGCACTGTGGTATGCAGGGACTTTGAAATACCCTCTGTATGTCTGTGTGTGTGTGTGTGTGTAAAGGCAGCACAGGCTATTTATAACGACACTGGCAGCGTCATCCTTTCCTCTGTTCAGGAATAAACGCACATGCAGACTCACACTGATCTGTAGGATCTTACCATGCACACATGCTGCTGAATGTATTGAAACAGGGGAGTAATGATTTGAGATTATTGGTTTATCACTTGAGTTTTTATTATTACCAGGGAAGTTTTTTTTCTTATGGCTCATGAAAAGGTTGTATTTGCTCTCTATATGTGTGATTAATACAGTCAGTTGAATTTTAATGTAATAAATGTAGGACCTAGATAATTCTTTTCCTGTAGAATGAGGTTTTGTTTGTGGCGGTGTCGGGGCAAAGGGCATGTGTCCACACACAAGCATGTCCGTGTCAGGTAATGTTTCGCAGTTTTTCATTAGGTTCTTTATTTTTAACTTTTCACAGTGCTTCACACTGGTTTTACTTGTGAAGCAAACAGGTATACATGCACGCACGCTAATAAGAGTTTTTTTCCCTTACAGTCAGTATTTTCACATCAAAAGACCAATAAATCCTTCATTAAATTGCCTGCATGGAGAGTTTCAATGTGAAGGAAAGTGATGTTTTTTTCTGCTTCCATCCACTGATATAAAAAAATATATATCTGTAGATACTAATTATTCTCGCATATTTGGATTATAAATATAAAAGTTCATATCTCCAAAAAAACAGTATTACTATAGATTAAGCTTCCCAGTAGTATATGAAGTCGAATGACCACTACCTTGCGTTCTAGTATTATTACCTGTTTTGCAATTAACTCGCATAGATTGCATGGGACTAAGGCAGCAGAAATATGTATTAGGATAATGCTACACACACACACACTCACTCACTCACTCACTCACTCACTCACTCACTCTAAAAGTGGCTTGCCTAACCTGTACCTCATAACCGTAGTTTCCTCTTGCAGAAACAATGTTTGTGTGTCACATGACTCTGCAGTTTTAGTTCTTGTAAAAATCAGTCTAATGTGAAAGGGTTTGAGGAGTGATTGCTGTTTGGTTATTCACTATACATATATATATCTCCCAGCCATATATACGTGTGTATACATGTATATGTATATACGTGTGTATACATGTATATGTATATACGTGTGTATACATGTATATGTATATACGTGTGTATACATGTATATGTATATACGTGTGTATACGTGTGTACACAGGCTATCAACACCTACACCCTGCCCGTGATCAGGTACCCAGCTGGTATAATAAGTTGGCCAAAGGAGGAGATAGAAGCCACTGACATCAAGACAAGGAAGCTCCTTGTTTCACCCCAAGTCCAGCACCCTGAGGCTGTACGCTAAGCGGATGGAAGGAGGCCGGGGACTGGTGAGTGTCAGCACCACAGTCCAGGATGAGACGACGAACATCCACGAATACATCATGAAGATGGCCCCAACTGACAGCGTGCTCAGTGAATACCTCAGGCAGCAGAAACCCAAGAAAGAGAAGGATGGCGAGGAACCATCATGGAAGGACAGGCCCCTGCACAGTATGTACCACCGGCAGATAGAGGAGGTGGCTGATATCCAGAAATCCTACCAGTGGCTGGACAAAGCTGGACTGAAAGACAGCACAGAGACACTAATCATGGCAGCACAGGAACAAGCTCTGAGCACAAGATCCATAGAGGCTGGGGTCTATCACACCAGGCAAGACCCCAGGTGCAGGCTGTGTAAAGATGCCCCTGAGACAATCCAGCACATAACAGCAGGGTGCAAGATGCTAGCAGGCAAGGCATACATGGAACGCCATAACAAAGTGGGCGGCATAGTGTATAGCAGGGGTGTCAAACTCAAATACACAGTGGGCCAAAATTCAAAACTGGAACAAAGTCGCGGGCTAACATTAATATTTATTTAAAAAAAAACTTCCTCCAGATATAAAAATGAATCTTTTCTTATGGACTCAAACAGGTTTAGCTGGAAAACTGAATTTGGAACAAGCATAGCTTAATACTAAACAATATATATATATTAGCTGTATAATACCAGTAGGCCAGCTCTAATAGTAATTTGGTATGGCTTCGCGGGCCAAATGTAATTAGGCTGCGGGCCAAATTTGGCCCGCGGGCCAGAGTTTGACACCTATGGTGTATAGGAACATCTGTGCCGAGTATAACCTGGAAGTTCCAAGGTCAAAACGGGAGATGCCCCCAAGGGTGGTGGAGAATGACTGAGCTGAGATCCTGTGGGACTTCCAGATGCAGACAGACAAAATGGTGGTGGCAAACTAACCGGACATAGTGGTGGTAGACAAACGGCCATAGTGATAGATATAGCGGTTCTGTATGACAGCAACATCAGGAAGATGGAACACGAGAAGCTGGAGAAGTACCAAAGGCTCAGAGAAGAGCTCGAGAAGATGTGGAGGATGAAGGTAACAGTGGTCCCAGTGGTAATCGGAGCACTAGGTGCAGTGACTCCTGAGAGAGATGGGGGTATTTATGCACTTCAAAACTGGAACTACTAGTGACCTTAACTACTGGTTGTTATATTGTTCTTACCTCAGGTTTTTTGTTTTGTTCTCTTTCAGCTATAACATTTCTGTCAATTCTGCTCTCTTTGTTTGTGTTTTATTGCTTTTCTTTTCTCTTTTTTCCATATGGTAAATGGCCTGTATTTGTACAGCGCTTTACTAGTCCCTAAGGACCCCAAAGCGCTTCACACATCCAGTCATCCACCCATTCACGCACACATTCACACACTGGTGATGGCAAGCTACATTGTAGCCACAGCCACCCTGGGGCGCACTGACAGATGCGAGGCTGCCGGACACTGGCGCCACCGGGCCCTCTGACCACCACCAGTAGGCAACGGGTGAAGTGTCTTGCCCAAGGATACAACAACCGAGACTGTCCAAGCCGGGGCTCGAACCGGCAACCTTCCGATTACAAGGCGAACTCCCAACTCTTGAGCCACGATCATTTCCATATTCTATTCTTTCCCACCTCACCTCAGACTTGTCTTTGGGCTGTTTCTTCACATTAATGAAGGTAATCTTAACTGCTTGAAGAAGCTCTTTCTTTTTTTTCTTTTTCCTTTTTTTTTTGGCCTGTCCCGTTTGGCATCAGAATTGTTGTCTAAAGGCAAAGAAAGATGCCCAACGGATTTACTTTACCAAACTGACCATCCCAGCCTTGCCGTAATGGTCCATTTGATTCACCTTTTATTGTTTATTTTATTTTCACTTACTGAATACGGGACAGACTTGATTGGGGGAAAGAAGGGGAGAAAGAAAGAGGGAAAGAGAAACAGCTGAGAAGAGGGACGGGGGAGAAGGGCAAAAGACAAAAACCAACAGAACGGGCAGAGAAAAAAAAATGCATATATCAATCACCTGGATCACCTGCTGAGAAAGAAAAAAGAAAACAAGCAGAAGAGAACAAGAGTAATAGAATAAACAACATCACAATGATATATGGGAATATGACAGTAAATACTAAATGTTAAACATTATTGTGCAGCACATAAGATCAACAGAACACAGTGTGCTTTGAGGTAGGAGCCAAAAAGGGTGTAGTTTGTGGGTGTGATCACCCGTGTGTACACCTGTGAGCATGGACACGCTTGTTTTTTGTTTTTTAAAAGGTTCCTTCATGTAATAATCTGCTAGAGGGTGTGGGGGGGCACAGCCCCGTCCTCCAGGGCATGAAGCAGGTGTGGAGGAGATCAAAACTCCAGACATCCAGAGGCCCCCAGAACACAAGAGACCAAGGAAGACCAACAGAGGGGCAGCTAGAAGAAGAAGTTCTTTCTGAGGTGGTTTCTAATCACTTCATGTGTATTTATACACTTTGAACTTGCAGCCCATGTTTAATTACCTCTAACGTCTCTGAAACTTGACTGTGAGAAGCTCATAGTCTGGCAGAAAGAGCACACCAGGTCAGACATAGTCCTGAACATTATTAGTGTGGATTTGCACCTGTTAAACAATTTTTTTTTTTTAAATCTATAATAGCAGTTGCCTATTGACTCAAAGATGTTTCAACATCTCCCATAGTAGTCAGGACGGCAATGCCTTTATCACTTTCTGTCTGAGATCTGTGAGTGTGAGGGACATATTTCATATGTAACAAAAAGAGGCAATGATTGCCCACTATGTCAGAATAAACTGACATAAACATGTCTAACCATATTCTGCACATGTATATGGATCTAGCCTGCAAGAAATGAGGGTTGCTGATTTTAGCTCTGCTAGCCACAATCACCAAAGCTCTCAAGTACACATGCAGTATTTTTATGGCCAATGTTTAACGTCATCTACCTGACTGTGGTCAGTTTACTAATGTTTGTGAGTGTTTGCTGGTTTTTCTACTTAGTTGATTCGTCTGACACCCTAGACTTCAAGCAGACAGGGAGCACTGACCTTTTACATTTGGTCAGGTTATAGTGTCTCAGTCAGACTGAGAGACTAACTCTATGCTTGCACGCTATGCCGTGGACTCCTGGTGCCGCTAACTACTGCAGAGGAAGGATGAGCTAATTGACATGAACGCAGCTGGTGAGATGAATATCTGAAGGGCTCTGAGAGAAAATAATGAAGTGTTTATTTAGGTAGTAGCCATCATGGGAAGGTCAGAGTCGACCCAGCTGCTTCTCTCTTAACCCTGGAGGTCCTGGGACTTCAGTTTAGGAACGGTATGGCTTCAAGAGCTCCAGACAGTCAGACAGATTGATTTGTAGCAAGAGGATATGTCAGTCAGTCATGTTTTCTACTTTCCTCAAAGCGCTTTAAAAATTCCTGATAAATGTGACTAATTGATAACACTCTGTCTGTGCACATATCCCATTAAATTTCCCGCTGTTTGTCATTACTCACTACTCTTACACCTGATCTTTGTTTACATGTCATAAAAAATGTGGGTAGTGCACCAAAATGTTATAAATGAATGAATAGGGTTATTATAATGTTATAAGTTAATCTAGAAACGACAAATGTAAATAATTTTCCTTCAAAGTGGCCCCAGAGAACCACATGTCCTACCTAATTAGAAATGGTTCTTAGCAGACTTGTCTTGGATCAGAATGGCTGCTTATAGGGCGGTGTAAAGAGCTGTGACTGAATATTAAAAATCTGATTTATATATAATTGAATATTAACAGTTTTCCTTGTTTCATGGATGGATGTTAAAGGAGTGAATATATACATAAGCAGACTTGGTTCTTGCACAGTTTTGTCTGAACCAATTTTTGCCAGTTTGAAAACCATAAATGTAATTTTAGCTTTAATAAATGAAAAATAAAATTATTTTCCATTTTCCCCATTGGCAGGACTGTATGACTGTCATAATATTTCAAACCTACCCAGCCTTTTTAAGTAGATGGTAGTCAAAAAAATAGGGTGGACTTTATATAATATAATATAAATAAAGGAAGCTTTACGTCAGATTATATCAGGTTTACGTCCCACCTCACTGACATGAATCATAGGAACAGTTTTCCCAGTTGGGTTGGGCAGTGTGTTTAAAATTTTCCGCCAGACAATTGCTGATATATTGGTAAAAGTAAAAGCCTAACCTCACCCATTACCACCGACACCACCACATGAAGAGTTGGTCATAATAGTGAAGAGAGCCAATATATTTGTCCATTTTCCTAACTCTTTTTACAGGTCAGTGTCTGTAGCCACTGACCAGTTTGTCAGTCGGATGGACTCGCAGGCAGATACTTGTCAGATTAAATCCGATTTAGACTTAGTGAGGTGATCCCTCTAATACAGCTGTATTACTCACTAGTTATCCCACCAGTCATTCATTCATCCAGTGTGTTTGTATGCTGAGAACCCTAACACGTGCCAGTAGACCAGATCAGACCAGACTTAGCATCCTGCAGGACATAGACATGACTGCACAAGCCAACTCTTCTTGTTTTCTTTCTTTTCTTTTTTCTGTCAACATCTGCTTGTTGTAGGTTTTAAAAAAAAAAAGTAAATCATTCTATTTTTATTTATACTGAACATAGAGCTGGGCGATAGAACGATAACGATATGTATCGCGATATAACTTTTACTCGATAGAGAAATTAAGCTATCGCGATAGACCTCGCTGAATCACGTGAAAGAGTATGCAGAGAGTTTACAGATGAGAAGCAAAAAAGAGCCGTCAGGTGCTAAATAAATAAACCTTTGACTCAAACTTTTGAAAGAAAATGGTAGCTGTTACAACTTATGTCTAAAAATGTATAGTTTCATGCATCGGTTAAAACACTCGACTCCAGGTAAAGGACGCCCAGCTGGAAAAACGTCACGCAAGTCGAGTTGCCCGAGATTCACAGAATTGACAGAAAATGTTACATTTTTGTGATTTATATCGTTATCGGACGATATCAGGATATGAGATTTTGGTCATATCACAGAGCCCTACGTCGGTATGTCACGCGTTGGGAATGAGAATGCTCTGTATATGAATCATGTTAAATACTTTTTTACCATTTTCATAAAACAAAATTTTCATAAAACTAAAGTCAATGATGAGGAAGGTAGCCAATGTGGATTTTAACACAGCATCATTGGTAGTTAGATCATGATTAAAGGCAGCCAAAGAGCTGGTCAGTCATCCAGGCAGCTGGTGGAAAGCAGTGCTGACAGCAGAGCAGAGTTGTTGTCTGGTGTCAATAATCCACGGCATGGTAATAACCTCAGCATGAATGCCAACAAGGCACAAGAACGTTGCTATACAGAGTGGATTCAGATCTGTAGTACACTTAATATCTGAGCACGTGTGTGGAGGAATAAGACTCTTTTGGCAAGAAGAGCAGCCTGGCAGCCTCAGCTTTGGCATCGTTCATGTGTTTAGTGATAGAGTGCTGCTTCCAGATATTGGAGCAGGATACCACAATGGATCTTTAGAAGTGCAGTTTCTGACCGTTATGAAACTAGGACAGATGTCTTATTTACATCCTTTTTAAAAACAGCTTTTCAATAACCCAAAACATCCAGTAGCCTTTAGGTGAAATGTATTTTTCCTGTTCCTTAATGCATACCATACCATACCATACCATACCATACCATACCATACCAGCTTTATTTATAAAGCACTTTAACATAAAACCAGGGTTCACAAAGTGCTGTACATATACAAATAGCATAAGCAAAGTAAAATAAAATAACTAAACAAATTGTATGAGCTGACATCCTGAATCAGCGACATATTTAAATGACCAATGAGATTTTCTTTATTGGCTTTAAGTGATGACTGAATTTGAACCAGGTTACAGTAAATGTGAATATTTTTTTTCCCTCACTGGGAGAAAAACATGGCAGATGAAGTTTGGTTTCATCTTTAACATCTCCTTTGCCTTGGCTCTTTAAACAGCTGCTGGTAAAAAGCTGGGATAGTCTATTGAGATGGATAAATTCCAAAATGTATCTTTAAGTGTTGGGGCTCTGATATCACCACTGTCAATGGGAACAGCAGATATTCTGATGTCCTGTATGTCATTCTATCTCTTCTCTGTCTGAATTTTGACTGATCCTGACATGTTGCTGCAGATTTTAGTACATTTTAATTAGTATTTAAACATGTTAGGCTAGAGGCAGTCTTCATAACTTGTTTAGACACGATGCAAGCTGTTGGGAGCTTTTTATTTTTAGACTGTAGGGGTGTTAAAGCCCATTTACTATTTGTATGTGTGTTACATTATCCTATTCTACACCAACTCTATTCATGTCTTTTTGTGTGCTAAGTCAGTGAGGGTTATACCAGGAACCCAGTGTACCAAGATCAACATACAAACTCCAGCTGAACAGGAACCAGCTTTGTGGGAAGATTATTGTGGAAGAGCTGAATGAGTAAACGTCTTGTTCACTCAAGTTAACAGGTGAACCAGTTGATTGGTCAGAGATGATGCAACCCATCTTCAGCTTTTTAGTACTTCCTCAAATAGGAATGATGATGCTGTTAACAGTTAATCCTCATGAGCTTGTTAGAAGTCAACCTGGTTTGGTTTATATGTTAGCAACTTTTAGGTAAGACTATTGTCAGGATTTTCTTCTGGCATAGAAAGTTACTCACCTATTTGTATTCTTTTGAGATTTGAATTTAGGGGAGTCACTGTCTGATTATGAGGTATAAATACATGGACAGCCATAAGCTACCTGTTCTGCTAACTTAAGGTACTGAATTGGACCTGTCCACCATATCTGTGTCTTCAGAAATATTTTAAATCACATCGTCTGGCAAACAATATGGGTTGTTGTTTGATAATGACGATCCAAGAAGTTTATGTTCCAGTTTTGATGAGTTAAATTCTAGATTTTTTATTAGTGTGTTACTTAGCACCTGTATGGTTTATGGATGCAGTTTAATAACGGCATTTTGTTAGCAACAGAGTATGGTTGACTCTACTCTGCCACTACTGTATGACTCTTTTGATTTTGATGAATCAAAATGTTGAGTTAGAAAGAGTGCCACTGTGGCTGTGTGTATTTTTAATTTGTTTTTTTTCTTTTTTAAGAAAAAAATAAATTCTCCTTTTTTAAATACAGCCTGTACCCTTGTGTTTCTTTCCAAGCAGTCCTACAGTGGCGGGGCGGTCGTGGCTCAAGAGTTGGGAGGTCGCCTTGTAATCGGAAGGTTGCCGGTTCGAGCCCCGGCTTGGACAGTCTCGGTCGTTGTGTCCTTGGGCAAGACACTTCACCCGTTGCCTACTGGTGGTGGTCAGAGGGCCCGGTGGCGCCAGTGTCCGGCAGCCTCACCTCTGTCAGTGCGCCCCAGGGTGGCTGTGGCTACAATGTAGCTTGCCATCACCAGTGTATGAATGTGTGCGTGAATGGGTGGATGACTGGATATGTAAAGCGCTTTGGGGTCCTTAGGGACTAGTAAAGCGCTATATAAATACAGGCCATTTACCATTTTACAGTGACCACTAGGGCTGGGTATTGTCACTGATTTCTACAACTTATTCAGTTCTGATTCACAAGGTCCCTGATTGTACTTGATTCAACTCAATTTTGACTGTGTCAGAAATATTACAATTATGATAATTTATCTTGGATATGTACTGTCAAAAGAGCCATCTCAACCTTGTAAATTAAAAATATTGTATTCCAAATTATTTGATTATTTGTCTGCAGTTACAAACTCAGTGTAAACCATCTAGTTATAAAAACAAAACTGACACTTGTGAGACTTCATCAGAGATGCAAGCATCACAGCAGATGCCATAATGTCAAACTATGAAAAATAACAGAAACAATATGAATGAGATTTTCCCAGCCTGGTCTCTTGAACAGGAGAAATTAAGCTTTCTTGTCAGGGGTCATTTTTGGATTTGCCTCTGCTACTATCTCAACTGCTACCTCAAAGGTGTAATAACAAAGTTAATACCTTCTTCTTTATATGGGCTTGTATGTAAATAAAACAGTCTGCATGGTTACAAATAGAGCTGGGCGATATGAGATTTTTTCATATCACGATATGTTTTTTTTCATTTCAGGCGATAACGATATCTATCACGATATAAGCCAAATAACTATATTTGTAAGATTTAAATGTGCCGTTGCTCACAAGTAAAATGTGAAATAATCAGCAGCTTGTTTTTATTTAAATATTTATTTCCCATAATAAGTTCAACAGGGTAGATGTACTTAAGGAACATGAGACTTTTTCAGATAGATAAAGGCAAATATTGCAAACTACACAAAAGGCAGCCGCTAAAGCGTTTAAGTTTCAAACTAGAACAAACGAAACAGACTAAATTGTCAATTCCACTTAGAAACAAAATATTAATTCTAAAAATAAATCTTAGTTTGTTTTACAGAAGAACAGACAAAACTGACTAACTTTTGTCAATATCAAATAAACTGAGAACTAAAAGGAAATTCTCAATCTCTCCTTGTTGTATAGCTTAGCTTTTCAAACAGTTTTAACAGTTACTTTAGTCTGACAAAAGCCGAATGACGAATTAGCGCTTCCAGTCAGAGACTGAGGCTACGTCCACACCTACACGGGTATTTTTGAAAACGGAGATTTTCCGTTTTCGTTTTAAAAATAATCCCGTCCACACATAAAGGGAGAAATGAAAGAAAACGCTGCTATGAACATGCCAAAGCAGCAGGTAGCGCTAGATTCCTAACCGTGCAGAAATGTTGGCCAATCAGAAGTCTAGAAGCCTCGGTGGGAAAAAGTAAACAAAGCTGGGGCATAGAAGCAGAACAGAGTCGTATGTGTGGACGGACAGTAACTGTGTGTATATGTAAGCATTTAAACACTGCAGAGAGTAGAATTAACAGTAACAGTATTGTAGAAATTCATTTCACCGAAACAATAACGTGGCGCACAGTGTGACGCATGCACCAGTTTATTGTATTTCCAGACTTGCTTTCGGCACAATTTACAGTGCACGCTACTCTGTTTTTTGTCAGACTTGAAATAGCCGAAATACCTTCACACTACGGAACTTCTTTGGCTCTTCCGTTCGACAATCTCTCCGGCATTGGAACCATCATCTGTTTTCTCTTCGGTCACGCTCGGTTGATTTTTCTAGTCGGCACACTCATTTCCTCCATTACGCGCTGGCTCCATTACCCGCTGGCTGCTTCCCAAACAAACACACGTGCGGCTTGGCACTTGTTCTGTACGTAACAAGTCACGCGACGTGACGCTGCGGCTGTGATTGGTTCGGCTCTGCGCTACTTAATTTGGATTGGCTGACCTTTTTTTTTTTTTTTTAAGAGGACAAGAGCGGCGAGGTCTATCGCGATAGCTTAATTTCTCTATCGAGTAAAAGTTATATCGCGATACATATCGTTATCGTTCTATCGCCCAGCTCTAGTTACAAATGATTCCCACCAGCTTCCTTGAAGGAGATCTTCTTTTTGAAGAATACTATCTTAATATATTAGGTCAAAAATGGAAAGGTTTCCTAAGTGTAACAAACAAAAAACAAATAAGCAAAAATGGGATGCCACTATAGCTCACTTGGTTGAGCTGGAGATCCATATCACAAAAGGCTGCAGGAATCCTGGGCTTGATTCCTACATGTTGTTCCTCTTTGCTCTTTTCTTAGTTTCCTGTCTGCTCTGTACTGTCCCAGTCCAATAAAGTCTAAAAAATGCCCCAAAAAGAAAAAAGTCAAATCCTCACACTTTAAGGAGAGGAAACTAGAAAGCCTCTGGCACTTTTTTTTGTTTCTTTATTGTCTTAAATTTATATTCAGTATGGAAAAATGTGTAACTTAATTAAGGAGGTAATGTTAACTGTTAAAGACAGTGAAGTCTATAGCAAAACATTTGTGCACTAAGATTCACCTTTGAAGGTAAGGCAGACACTATTGCAGAAATGAGCACGCCGATAAAACACTCTTTTTGTTTGCCAGCAGCAGCAGCAAACGGCCTCTTATGGAAATGGTGGCAGGAGTCCAGTCTCCAGTCAGCTGGCTCTCCTGCTTTCTCTCTCTCTCCATCTGCAGCCTTTCTTTGAAACATGCTCTATAACCTGTGAATGTTGGGTTTACATGTCAGCTCCATGCTGAGGGAGAAAAAAGTATTTGACTTTGGGTACAAATCGCTCATTAAACGCCAAAGAAGCGATGGCAGAACATGCTACTGCCATCTGTGTACTAAATGTGTATAAAACTTGAATGGCTGGCTTTGCTCATGTGGAAGTTGGCAAATATCATGTGAAAGTTACTTAAAATAGTTTTTTAGAGTTTGAACAAGTTATGTCCTGAGCAGATCCAAAGAACAGCTATTGGCAGATCTAGGTTTGTGTTCAGGGGTTCTTATTGGCGAAAGATGAATTTAGTCTTCATAGTCCTCTGCTAAATTCCTGTCGAAGTCATACTTGGGTGCGCTGCCATCACAAGTGAAACTGAGTTGATGGAGTTGGGCTTGGAGCTAAGAAATCTTGAACATAAGAGAGAGAAAACTTCACAGGGTTCAACAGAACCATTTTTTTAAGTTTAAAAAAAAAGAAAAAAAAGAAGAAGTGTGGCATCGAATTGACTGCCCAGCTGCCAGCCTTTTTGGGCCATCGATGGCATTTCCACTGGTTGATTCTCAGATGAAGCAAATTGGCTACTTGGCCAATTTTTGTTGTATTTTTTTTTCCATACAGTACTAATAAATGTATTAATAAAAAATCCTGTGCAAAGTAAAATTATTTCTAAATTATATAACAGCATCCGGCGGTGTAAAAACGACAGCACTCTGTATATTAAAGCGAAGTGGGAAAAGGAGGGTAATTTGACAATTACAGAGAAGTGTTGCGCTCACGCATGCAAGATACAGTGGGCTACCACTGGGTCTAACGTTTGGCGTGAATTTTGCTGGAAAAGCATTATGAGATTTTTCATTACCCCTGCTCAACAAAGATATCGAGGAATTGGTGATAAATGTTGGAGATGTGGGGGAGACGGCGCTAACGGCGCTAACGCTGTAAAGTTATTCGCCAGTATTGGTCTCTAATCCATGATCATTTACAAAATGTTTTTTCATTTGTTTTTCCTTCAACTTTTGAGACCATATTTTTGTGCAATGCACCAGTGGATAAACTGAATTCCAATGACAGAAGACTCCTGTATATCCTTCTGGCCGCAAGTAAAAAGCCTCTTACGAGAAGATGGCTTAAGCCTGAACCACCAACGATAGAAGACTGGATACATTCTGTACAAGAGATCTGTACCATGGGGAAAAAGTGTCATTTTCTCTTAAACTTCAGAGGGATACCTTCTACGGAATATGGTCTAAATGGACAGACTATGTTAAGCATATGAGGTGTGATTTTGTGTATGATGTTACAACCCTGAGTACTACGTAAACCTACCTGCCCTGCTGCCTCCTAAACCTAGTTTTTTCTTTCTTTCTTCTTCTTTTCTTTTCTCTTCTTTTTCTGTCTTCTTTATTTTTCAATTATAAGTTAAAATGTGACAGCAAAGAAAGTGTAAAAAGGCAAACTACTGTTATGTTCAACAGCTGTCCCAATAAAAGAGATAATTATAAAAAAAAAATAAAAATAAAAAATCCTGGATCAGACTGTTGGAAAAGGCTACAATAAAAACTTTGCTGCAATAACCTCGAGAAGTTGTCGTTGTCGTTGTTGTTGTTAAGTGAAACGAGCTCCATAGTTCAGCCACGGTTTGTTTCAGGATTGGACCTAAAGTCTTTTTAAAGTAGACTTACAAATGTGACTGATAACCAATTATTCAGATGACGCCAATGAATGCTTGTCTGGTCTGCCATGGGTCTAGCCAACTAGTATTACTGAGGTACACCTCAGTGTGGCGTTGATGCTGCTGTAGTACACAAACACGGTGACATATCTTCTCTCCATTTGATTGCATCACATCAGTTTTAAGACTTGTATCCTGCCAGCTAATCTATAACTCATATCTTATCAATAATTTAAGATTATCAAACACTTTTTTTCAACAAGGACTTTTTAAAAATATTTAAATATAATCAGGTGTTTCAGATTACAGCTTACAATGTCAGATACATAGTGCTGTTTAAAAAGCGTTTAAGTAAATCTTGGCTCTGACTCTATATCAAGAATGTCAGAGTACTATGACTTCAGATCAGTGCCAAAAAAACGTATCACTGTCAACGTGGAACTTGTAGAGAACAAAGATGTGTGTGTTTAAAACAAATAAATAAAACGATGGTTACTTCATTCATTCATTCATTCATTCATTCATTCATTTGTAGGCGGGGCTTCTGTGCTCATAGACAGTTAAAGCCCAGACTACACACTCACATGCAGAGTATGCACTTCCTTGCCTTTCTCAAACATAATTAATTTGCACGGTAGCACAGTTGTGTATGTGCCTTAAAAACGTACACTTTAATCTAAATAATCTAAATAATGCTGTTACAGATGTCTGAATTAAAGCACAGATCTCTCAATATCCTAAACCAGGACCAACAAGAAGTAGTCAGCCTATAGGAAACTGTTGAATGTAAACAACAGTCGTGCCCCCTTTCCCTCCATATGAAGGAAGGTGCAGCAAGCCTCTATCTGAGCCTGGTTTTGTAGTGCAAGCACTGCTGCACCACTATCACTCATCTCAAAGCTGCAGTCCTCCTCTGAACTTGGGCTAGCAGTATTAGGGTAGATGGGTGGGGAAAAGTGACAGAGAGAGAGAGGCATTGCTGGCTGGTCAGCTACATGTACAGTGGGGCAAAAAAGTATTTAGTCAGCCACCGACTGTGCAAGTTCCCCCACCTAAAATGATGACAGAGGTCAGTAATTTGCACCAGAGGTACACTTCAACTGTGAGAGACAGAATGTGAAAAAACAATCCATGAATCCACATGATAGGATTTGTAAAGAATTTATTCGTAAATCAGGGTGGAAAATAAGTATTTGGTCAATAACAAAAATACAACTCAATACTTTGTAACATAACCTTTGTTGGCAATAACAGAGGTCAAACGTTTACTATAGGTCTTTACCAGGTTTGCACACACAGTAGCTGGTATTTTGGCCCATTCCTCCATGCAGATCTTCTCAAGAGCAGTGATGTTTTGGGGCTGTCGCCGAGCAACACGGACTTTCAACTCCCGCCACAGATTTTCTATGGGGTTGAGGTCTGGAGACTGGCTAGGCCACTCCAGGACTTTTAAATGCTTCTTACGGAGCCACTCCTTTGTTGCCCGGGCGGTGTGTTTTGGATCATTGTCATGTTGGAAGACCCAGCCTCGTTTCATCTTCAAAGTTCTCACTGATGGAAGGAGGTTTTGGCTCAAAATCTCACGATACATGGCCCCATTCATTCTGTCCTTAACACGGATCAGTCGTCCTGTCCCCTTGGCAGAAAAACAGCCCCATAGCATGATGTTTCCACCCCCATGCTTCACAGTAGGTATGGTGTTCTTGGGATGCAACTCAGTATTCTTCTTCCTCCAAACACGACGAGTTGAGTTTATACCAAAAAGTTCTACTTTGGTTTCATCTGACCACATGACATTCTCCCAATCCTCTGCTGTATCATCCATGTGCTCTCTGGCAAACTTCAGACGGGCCTGGACATGCACTGGCTTCAGCAGCGGAACACGTCTGGCACTGCGGGATTTGATTCCCTGCCGTTGTAGTGTGTTACTGATGGTGACCTTTGTTACTTTGGTCCCAGCTCTCTGCAGGTCATTCACCAGGTCCCCCCGTGTGGTTCTGGGATCTTTGCTCACCGTTCTCATGATCATTTTGACCCCACGGGATGAGATCTTGCGTGGAGCCCCAGATCGAGGGAGATTATCAGTGGTCTTGTATGTCTTCCATTTTCTGATGATTGCTCCCACAGTTGATTTTTTCACACCAAGCTGCTTGCCTATTGTAGATTCACTCTTCCCAGTCTGGTGCAGGTCTACAATACTTTTCCTGGTGTCCTTCGAAAGCTCTTTGGTCTTGGCCATGGCGGAGTTTGGAGTCTGACTTTTTGAGGCTGTGGACAGGTGTCTTTTATGCAGATGATGAGTTCAAACAGGTGCCATTCATACAGGTAACGAGTGGGGGACAGAAAAGCTTCTTACAGAAGACGTTACAGGTCTGTGAGAGCCAGAGATTTTCCTTGTTTGAGGTGACCAAATACTTATTTTCCACCCTAATTTACGAATAAATTCTTTACAAATCCTACCATGTGAATTCATGGATTTATTTTTCACATTCTGTCTCTCACAGTTGAAGTGTACCTCTGGTGCAAATTACTGACCTCTGTCATCATTTTAAGTGGGGGAACTTGCACAATCGGTGGCTGACTAAATACTTTTTTGCCCCACTGTAACTCATCAGTGCTTTCTGTGTTGACCATCAGATTGATAGCTAACATCTAACCTTATAGCACAGCTCTCTAATATGTGATTTCATCTCCTAATTCACTTTTGTTTTTTATTTTACTACATTTTTAAAATATCTTTGCGCCAATATTTTTCAAAACAATGTTTGACACCTTTGGCTGTGCAATAATACCTCTGTTTGACAGCCATCCTACCAGCTATGTAAATTAAATTTTTGCTACTGGAACATAAAACAATTGTATGCAATTGATAACATTACTAGTCAAGTCTGATTTTAATAAAAGCTTAAAATTTTAACTTTTCACCTGGAACTTTTACTACCATCTTTGCTGATGTAGAGTTGTCCACTGATTGCTCTCATTGTGTCTCTGGCTTAGATAAATTTAAAGTAACTGATGGCTCACAGGGAATACTTGTAAATACCCTGACTTTATTATTTGATACTTTGGCCATGTTTAATTTGAGCATTTGAGAAATAACATAGCATAACAGGCCCACTTTAAACCCTGTATGAGTTTTTTTGCATGTGGTAGAGTCACCTTGCTTCTGTTTTATGACTGGCACTGACATTTCAAGAACTTGTTTATCAAGCCTCCTAGAGAGTGAAATGTGTCTTGACTGGCCCAAGACTCCTGCAGTGATGGATGTTTGGTGCTGCTTTTTGTAAAACTACTTTGTCATATTTTGCTAATGAAGGATCAATCCGCTTTATCTGTTTGTATGGGAGCTGCAGTGCTAGTGATGAAACAAATATGTGCATGTTCTAGTTGATTTGGAAACTGAAGAATTTACACTGGAATTTCTCTTGAATACTATTATTTGGTGTCTGGGTTTATCTTTGCTATTTTTTCTTAAGGTATTGACTAGATTAGGTCATCTAATTATTTGTTAGTATACATATTTTCATAGACCTTGGATCTTGTTTGCATTAAATCCCAATATTGGATGTCCTGCTCTAAGGTGGAATTATTTTTAGTTGTTCCAGGAGTCAGGGTGACTCCTGCGAGTGATTCTGGGAGGGTTTATCCATCAGGTGACTGCTACTTTCTTTAAATCTGTCTGTAGTGTTGATACAAACTGGTGTCATGCGTTGACCTGCTGACTGGTTAAGTGGTTGTTGTGCCTGCAGGGCTAGCTGCCAGCTGATGGTGTGTACTGTTTTTGGAAGCTAAGAGCAAAGTAAAATCCAAACGGAGTAGCATGATGTTTGTTTAGCTGGCACTACTAATGGATGAAAAGGGACATGGAGAGAGAACAGACATAGAAGGATAAAGGGATGCAGTGTTTTCCTGAGAAGTGCTCTGATGGTGGGTGGAGGTATTGCAGGAATGCTGGTGGTCCAGCTTCTGGTTTAAAAAGTGCTTCATTCATATGATGATGATGTGCAGATTTGGGGGGGGGAAGAAACTGTTCTAGTAATCAATCTTTTTAAATGTTCATTATTACTTTTTTATTACTTTTTTTTATTACTTTTTTTGGTGATTGTGGACCAGCACTGTCAAAATTTAAACAAACAACAAAACGTAACACATAGCTATTTTTTCCAAGAAATCCCAACAAAGCAGGTGGACAACTCTATACAACACAAACATATATACCTGCATGTTATTAAACAAATATTATATTTGACAAACATTATTTTCATTTTCTACTTGAGTTTCTTGACCCTTTAGAAGAGATTGCAGAACTGTAGTTGAAAAGACAGTAGCTCATCCTGCTCTGTGGTATTTGAGTTTGCAGACTGATTAAACTGGGAAAGAATTCCTTCTCTCATACTGGTATGCATGGAAGAAATCTCAGCTCATATCCACAGTGCGTCACTCTGGAATCTTCTTTGTTGTGTCTTCATTTCAGAATGTTAAATCAGATAAAATGTCCAATCAACAAACTTAAATTCAGCCTTAAAACAGCCAGCTGGTCTGTTTTCTCCTCTCAGTGACCTGGTAATAAACTAATGGCTCATTCACTCACGCATTTGTTAATAGTTAGCCACTTATTAGTCATTATGGAAAGTTTTCAGGACAGTGAAATGGATGATGGCCAGTGTGGCTGATGCCTCACAGACTGCTTTGATTACTTCTGGGTAGATGCATGACGATATCAGAAATTTGATCCCAGTACTTCCTAAATTTGAATACCAAATTTAATCAAAGAAAGACTCAAAGTAGACACTACTTAGGAGTGTGCAAGTGAATACATAGTATTACAACATTCAGCCCAAGTAACCTCTTGTGTTATTTTCAAGAAAAAGACTGAAGGAGTAAAAATGGCGCTGTGACAGTATAATGTGAAGCTGGAGCTGGTTGACACACAAATGGTGAATGATTCATTTTAGGATTGTTTAAAAACAACAACAAAAACAACCTTTAATAGATCAGCAACACGGTGCACATCTGAGCATCCTGGTTCGTGACCAGATGACCCCCATAGATACATGGATGTAAAGGGGGGACAAAGGTTTACTAAGATTTATTTCAAAGATTTAGTGACATAATTATTTTGCAGATTTAGATTTTTAACATAGTGGCATTAGTATAGTGGCTCTATGGTGTAGTGTTTAACACATTTGCCTTGTACACAAAAGGTTCCTGGTTTGAGAACAAGACACAAACAACTGAGAGTGTTATCTTCTGAGGGCCAAAGAGTGTAAAAAATCAGTCTACGCAAGTGCAGATCGAAGTGCAACCCCTTGTGAATAAAGGAGGAGCCAAAAGCAGTTCTACGTTCCTCACTTTACCCGCCACTTCCCACATGTGGGATTGTGGCATTTTATATTGATATAAAACTTTTTTTGGCATATTTTTTTTCTTCATGAAACTCTTGCTGCGATTTTCTTTTTATCCCTGCTGTGCTCTGTGTATATGACTTTGGCACCGTTTTACTCACCATGTCTGCTGCTTCTGTGCTCTGCTTTATTGTTACTTCCTGGTTGTGTGACATGTCGTAATATATGTTGTGAAACAAGTCCACGTCTCAGGTGCTCTATGAGAAATCAGGCGTCACAGTCAGCAGACTGAACTCGCTGTCTGCAGCTCACAGGTGGATGATGTCATGGTTTCTCTGTGTATGTGCGTGAGAATGTAAGTCTGCGAGAGCCATATGTGACGCATAGTGTGTGTGTGTGTGTGTGCGGTGTTGCTGGGTGAAAAGCTCTATAGTTAGGTCCCTCCCTCCCCATCTCCAGGTTACCATGGGGACAGGAGGTAACTGTGTGTGTGTGTGTGTGTGTGTGTGTGTGTGTGTGTGTGTGTTAGTGTATAGCTATCATGAGGTGTGAATTGCTAGCTTTTCGTTTCACACTGCAGTGGGATAAACAGCGAAGTGAGCCAGTCAGCCTCAGCCTCTCTCTCTCTCCGTGGCTTGTTTTTTGCTGTTTCCTCCTTCAGTCCCTCCTTCCTCTCTCTCTGGTAGGACAGAGCGTTTCAAGTCATGACGGAGAGCTGAAAGCTGATGAATGAAACTCCTGGAACAACAGGCAAAAAGGCCCCGGGCATCCAGATCAGATCGTTATCTGTGTGTGTGTGTGTGTGTGTGTGTGTGTGTGTGTGTGTGTGTGTGTGTAATTTTTGCTGTGTCTGTGTTACCTTTATCTGTGTGTGCTCGTTTGTGTTTCAATTTTAGCTGTTAATATCTGTGTTTGCTCTAATTTGTGTTTTGTTTTGACTGGTTGTTTCCTGTCTGATATCAATCAAGATATTCTGCATGGGTTTCCTGAATCATATGAACGAACATGATTTTGGCTTCTTGTTTATGGTTTACCATCATGGGTGTTCTCTGTGTATATAGACTGTATATAAAAGATGGATAACAGGGAGAAGCCTGAATTTTCTCAAAACATCGACCTCTGCTTGTCACAAACCCTCGCTTGTGACATCTGATTATAAAATGCCAAAATGGTGATGATGAAAACAGTCATCTTAAAGCTTTGAAACAGGACTGCGGGAGTCCCTGGGTGATTTCAGAGTAGCTATGTCTGTCTGTTTGTGGGCCTGGTGAGTGTCAACCTGCACGATTTATAAGGCGTGTGGTCTAAAGTATGACATTTTTGTAATGGTCAGCAGAGGATGACATCTCTGATTTGTGAAAGACATGAGATATGAGCCTCCAAACTTTTTTGCCCTTCAGGATATAGGGCTGTGCGATATGACAAAAATCTCATATCCCGATATAAGACATTTATTGTCCTGACAACGATATAAATCACAAAAATGTAATATTTTCTGTAAATTCTGTGAATCTCGGGCAACTCGATTTCCCTGAAGTTTTTCTTCTCATCCGTAAACTCTGCATACTCTTTCCGGTGATTCAGTTTATTTTAAAAAGTCTCAGCAGGATCTTGAGCTTTATTGCGAGAGGTTTACGTGGAAAACGAACAAGCGGACTTGTTACCTTGTTTTACCGTCATTGTTGCTAACGACAACACGTAAAAACAGGCGCTTGTCCGTCTGTAGTGTGGTTATATTAAATATAAGAGAAAGAGAGAACTTTAAGAAATTAATATAGCCACTACAGTGACCATCAAAACGATGAAAAAATATTGCTGTACAGAGTTTATTTTACGACACCACAAAACAAACGATATACGTTATTATATCGTCATCCAATATATATCGTTATATCGAACATCCCTCCTTCAGGGGCAAAAAAAATCTGTAATCAATGTGCATGGATGCAAATCGGTTGATATTAGAGATGGCACGATACCACTTTTTTATGTCCGATACTGATATCATAAATTTGGATATCTGCCGATACCGATATGAATCCGATATAGTGTATTTTTTAATCAATAAAACGTTTTTTTTTAAATATTTTGCTGCATTTTGTATAAGTTCATACTGAAATTTTAAAAAACAAAACGATAAAGCTATTCTGTTATACCTGTATGCAAAAAATACACTGCACCCAAAATATTTCATAGTTCAGCAATATTGATCAATCTAATAAACTTAAGCCTACACCATCCTTCCTATTCTGGTATTTTAAAGAGTACTTAGCAGAAATATTAAACAACCTAACTAATAGGTTAAAAAATAAATAAATACATACAGACATACATACATACATACAGACATAAATAAATAAATAGGGGACCCCCCCCCCCCCCCCCCCCTGCCTTGTGATGCTTAATCGATGTAATCTACTTTAATTTAATGCACGTGTAAAATAAAAAATAAATATAAAAAAAAAACTGCACAGAAATCAATTATTTTTCTACAATAATTAAATAGATTCAACATCTTTCTTCAACAGAATTGCAGACTGCACAGATCGTACCTTCCCAAAGGAAAAAGTACTATAGCTTACTAGGGTATATATTAGACTTAATAGTTACTATATTTAGTAATAGACTTCTATACATTTTACATCAGATTAAAACTTTGGGTGTAAGATTCAGATAATTATTTATCAAAAGCTAGACATTTTAAATGAGAATAAGAAAGAAAAGTATTTCTTTGTGTCCCCCCCTTTCCCTGTTAATGCCCTACCTGCCCCCCTGGCCAAACCTTGCTAGACCCGCCCCTGCACAGTTACCAGCCGTCAGCTACGTAGAAAAGGATCCTGGTGTAGAAAGTAATATTAAATAAATTCTAACAACAGCTTATCAAGCTTAAAAATGCAAAGTGGGCCAAAAACAAACAAGAGAGACGGGACTCGCGACTGAAAAGCCGATCAGCTGATCATTGATTAGTTTCGTGTTTGAAGTAGCGGCAGGAGAGGGAGGGGGAGAGAATGAGAGGCAGTCATAAGCTTAACGTGGGAATGCTTTATGAACATTCAGAGATGAACTTACACACTTGCTTTACTTCTCTCTGGGATAACGTTCTCAGAGATGAAATTCCGGTTTGGTAGCGAGGCTCCAAATGCTCAACCAGACCACCGAGAGGTCTCGCACGCCACAGTCGCTGTACCACGTGACGCATACTGCTCCGACGTGCTAAGGTTATAAGCCGAGTTCTGCCATGTCGCAAGTTTTGTGAAGTGCTTTTGTGATATTTAATGGATCGGATTACATTTTTTATTTCTCTCCGATAGCCGATCCAGTAATTTAGGTCAGTATCGGACCGATACCGATACGTAATGTCGGATCGGTCCATCTCTAGTTGATATGACATCTGGTCTGATGAAAATTGTGTTCTGACTATTTCACAAAGTACCGTGAGACTTACTAAACACAACATGCTATTGGCTGTGGTTCCCATTACCCTCTACTTTGTGATTGACATACAAGAATCCAGTGTCCCTCACTCTTCACCTCTGGTTTAAAACAAAAGGATGTTGATGGCAAATAATGCTCATCGTGAGGTTTTACAGTGGGAATTTACAAACCAAGACGGGTTCCTCTTACTCCCCTGAAAAATAAAACCTTGTACCTATGCCTCACCAGGGTCATCTCTGGGTAGCTGCTGTGCTTGTACCATATTTTTCAGACTATAAGGTGCACTTATAATCCTTTAATTTTCTCAAAAATCAACAGTGCGCCTTTTAATCCGGTGCACCTTATTTATGAATCTTGGTTGTTCTTACTGACCTCGAACCAATTTTATGTGGTACACGGCGCTCGCTAGTTTCCACCTAAACATGATTTCTGAAAAAATTAAAACGTACAGCACTGCTACCACTTCCAACAGAAAACTAAATAGGAGTGTATTTTGTAGGGTTACTGAAGTTGGGCTAGCTGGCATGTAATGACGTGCTTCGTGATCGCTAGCGACACATCTATGTTAGCATAACATAAACACAGTGAAGCTGCAGGATGAACGCTAACTTCTTTCTAGACGATAAAAATTAACGCGAAGGTTCCCAATGGTAAGGGACAAATGCAATTGCATTGCAGGATGCTGTAAACGGACCAAACTTCAGTCAGGAGAACAACTGAGATAATCCATCCACATTATGAGGTTAGTCATTAATATACTGCAACAACATAGAATAGAGCAGCTGTGAGAGAATTCAACATTAATGAATCAATGGTACGGAAGTGGAGGAAGCAAGAAGAATGGGTTGAGTAAATTTTGACTTATCTGACTGTTTTGTTTCGCTTAATGCGCCCTATAATCCGGTGCGCCTTATAGTCCAAAAAATACGGTAATACAACATTGTAAAATCTGTGTATTACAAGGAGGTAGACTGCAGCCATCGATGGTGACAGGTGGCTCTGTAACTGTGAGGCTATGTTGTGGTTGGGTGACATGAATAATTAGGTAAACAAAGCAGAATATTTTTTTTGGTGCCGTCTAACCCCACGTTGCTCCAGGGGAGTTCATGTCAAGAGTTTCAGTTTTATATTCTGGTGAAATTCATTGGACAGGGGTCAGATCATTTTGTGTGTGTTTTTGGTTTCTTTTTGTTTTTTGGATACACCAAGTATTTAGCTTTGTATTGTACATGTTTTTATCAGTTTGAGGCCTGGTCATTTGTAGTGCATTTTTATTTTATATTGGTTGTTTTTGTTGGTGAATAGCAAACAGTGTCCAGGTTCCAGAGGGTGTAGTTGGTAACATGTTAAATCCTACCACTGGTGAAAACAAGGAAATAGTTTATGCAGACATTTCTTTTCCAAAAATATACTATTTAATTGGCTTTGATTACTGATAAATACTTAATATTTGTTTGACAATATGAAAATCATACTACCAAAAGGTTGTGAAATATAATTTCTGCCATTATGAGCCGTAGCTTCATATTTCCTGTCATAATTTATTTCTCTCTTTTAATCTGGGGATCTATTTTAACTCGACTCTTCTTCAATTTAGAGTTTTCTGTTCATGTTTGTTTATAAGTGTCAGTTTTCTTCACATGGTTGTGACCTGTTGTTTTGCATGTTTCAGTTCTACCTGCAAGACACTAAAAGCAGCAATGGGACATTCATCAACAGCCAGAGGTTGAGTCGTGGCTCGGAGGAGAGTCCGCCCTGTGAGGTCCTCTCCGGCGACATCATCCAGTTTGGCGTCGACGTCACTGAGAACACACGCAAAGGTACAAAGATCACATGTGGAATATGATGACATACAGTGATGTATTATGGGGCAAAGCACATATTTTATGCTTCTCAGTCAGCATACATAATGGACAGAGGATTTTTCCTTACTCTTATAGTTAATAATGCACACATGTCAAGTAATCACACTTGACTAACCTTCAAGGATGGCTCTGGGCTCATTTAGCTTTGGTCATATGAGCTAATGCATACATACACACCAGAGAGCGCATATTAAGGTCAGATTTTCAGCTCTACTTAAGCCATTTTCATACTGGAGTTCCAACAGGCATTAAACTTCTGTCAGAGGTTATGAAAAAAAGACTGATCTATGCCTTTTTACAGATTTTAGAAGATTATATCAAGTTAAATTATATAATAAAAATATACAGTTTGTTTTACCAGAAGAGACTCATAACTACTTTAATTTATCAGCAATATGAAAATAAGTCACTAGGGTCTAGAAACACGTTTTTGTTTTCACATCCTGGATTTGCGCCAGTGCATGCATGACAAGCCCGATAGCTTTAGAGAAGTGTGTTCTGGGAACTGTTGTTATGCATTAAAAAAATAAGCAAAATGACAAAAAGCTGTGTCTAAACAAATTTAGTCTCTGTATACTGGAAATAGGATATGTATTTATTCTATTAACACTACCCCTTCACAACAATAGTTGTCTTAAGTTGCTTTGTACTATAAGAACCCCATCAATTATGAGAAAGAGAACACCAACAATCAAATGATCCCCTACAAGAGCGAGGAGGAAGAAATCTCTTTTAACAGGAAGAGACCTCAAACAGAACCAGACTTGGGGAGGGGCAGGATCTTCTGTGGCCAGTTGTGGGGTGAGAGGAGGGAAAAGAGAAAACGGACAAGAATAGAGATGATAGTGGCATGTTATCGTACAGTTAGTGAAAAGACGGGAGTAAAGAAGAAATGCTCAGTGCATCATGGGAAGTCCCCCAGCCACCTGAGTCTGTCGCATAACTAAGGCATGGTTCAGGATGACCTGATCTAAAAATCCCAGTCCCTCCATGTGACTCCCTCTTTTCTGTCCATCTGTGTGCCTCTGCACACAGTCAGCTCACATGCTGATCCAGGCACTACAGCACGTGTGCTTTTATTTAGCTCAAAACAAACCACTTCTTTGTTGTGACACACAGGACACAAGCTTGACCTGGTAGCAGTTACTGTTTATGGCAATATTTTATTTTTTTCACCGTTTTGATGGTCACTGTAGTGGCTATATTAATTTCTTAAAGTTCTCTCTTTCTCTTATATTTAATATAACCACACTATGGACGGACAAGCGCCTGTTTTTGTAAATATGTAAGAAAAATTGTGTCTGTTTCTGTTCTGTGTCCTGTGTACTGTTTGTTTTATGTGTGTCTTTCTGGCTGCTGTTACAACCAAATTTCCCCTTGTGGGACAATTAAAGGATTATTCTATTCTATTCTATTCTATTCTATTCTACACGTTGTCGTTAACAACAGCGACGGCAAAACCATTGCGTGTCTGCTTGTTTATTTTCCACATAAACCTTTCAGAATAAAGCTCAAGATCCTGTTGAGACTTTTTAAAATAAACTGAATCACGTGAAAGAGTATGCATAGTGTTTACGGATGAGAAGCAAAAAAGAGCCGTCAGGTGCTAAAAAATAAACCTTAGATTCAAATGTTAGAACAGGCTTTTCCCAGCAGCATGCCGTGTAATAAATACTCACAAAGAAAATGGCGGCCATTACAACTTATGTCTAAAAATGTATAGTTTCATGCATTGGTTAAAACATTCGACTCCATGTACACAACGCCCAGCTGAAAACACTTCACGCAAGTCAAGCTGCCCGAGATTCACAGAATTTTCAGAAAGTGTAACATTTTTGTGATTTATATCGTTATCGGGATGATAGAGGTCTTATATCGGGATATGAGATTTTGGTCATATCGCACAGCCCCAGAAAGAAGCAACATACGCTCAAATACTCAGGCACTGACTCCCCATGTGTTTGACAATCTGTGGAATAATCTTCAACAGGGCTGAAGGTAGTGGTAATACAACAGCTCTGCAGCTACTGGTGAAAAAATTGCCTTTTACTCGTGAGCTACTGGTGATTACTCTGAACCATACCTAATTATATCAGAAAACCTTCAATAATATGAAATTTGATACCTCATAGGATTTGTTAATATGGGCCAGAAAGGCAGAAATCTTTTCCTTAAAAATTAGGAACTTTGACACATAGTCAGCCCGGGATGCATGTTTGACATGGATTCTCTAGAGTCTCTATATTCGCTGATGATCCAGGACTTTGTATATGTAAACATTCTGCTCTGTTTTATTTCGTTTTCTTCATATGAACAATATTGAAGTGTCTTTTCTCTTTTTGTCTGCAGTCACCCATGGCTGCATCGTGTCAACAATCAAACTCTTCCTACCTGATGGGATGGAGGCACGCCGACGAAGCGAGTAAGCACCACTCACATTGATCCATGAAGATTTGTTTATGTAGTAATAACAGACTATATTTTTTAACAAAGCTTTCTACAGTTTCTACACTACACATTCTTCTGAAAAATTGGGATTTATTGCTGCTCATTAAAGCAAAAGTATACTGATACAGACTTAACCAGATGTTGTTGCTGATTACACACACACACACACACACACACACACACACACACACACACACACACACACACACACACACACACACAATTTCTGCTTGTGTAGTGATGTGATTATTATCAGTCTAGTTGACGATGAGGGCAGTTAATGAGCTGAGGATAAGGGTCTGCGAGTGTGTGTTAATAATTCTGGCCTGTGTAATAACCTTTTGAATCAACTGTTCATTTGAGTTTTAGGGTCCCCCCCCCCCATTTTTCTTATATTGACTCATGCTGAGTGTTTACATGTGTCTTTGCTTTTCTTTGTGTGTGTTTGTGTTAAATGGGCTGTAGCTGACCAGCCGCTGACCCAGCATGGAACTTCCTACTGTACTCAGAGTCCCACTTGCGTGTCTGTGTGTTTGTAATTGGCTGGACGTGTGCATTAGTGTTACTGGGGCTCAGTGCTGTGTTGGGCAGTGCCATATGCTGCCATGCTGCTCAGCTTCCAGTCTGGTAAACCCATCAGCCACGCTGACCGGAGTCTTGGGTCTGGTTTGTTCATGCTGTCTGTGCTAGAAAACAAAAAGCTGGGTTGCAAAACTAAAGGACACCAAGAATTAGTTGTTAACAGTATGAAAACATTCACAAATAATTCAAACAAGCCCAATCTAATGATCGACTATTGTTCCTAAAAATGTGTGTGTTTGAGATCTATTTGTAACTGTTAATCACGTTCTTCAGGAATCAAACTGTATTTTACATGTTGCTAAAATGTGCGGCACTTTCATGTTGTCACACGTGCAGGACTTTAAGATTAGTTTGCCAAGTCTAGCTAATGTTAGCAGTGCTAGCACTTCCTTCCACACAGAGGACCGGAAAACACTGCTGTGGTCAAGTGGTTTTATTTCAGTTTGCTCTGACACTGAACTTCTTGTCACTGAAAGAGAGGGGCTCCTACCTTGTGCCATGTGGCTACATAACATGTCACCTCTGGTAGTTAACTGGTTTTCTACTTAGTATAATATGAATATTTTGTTTAAGTAACCACGTAGCATTACTACTGACAACTACTGAAATCAAATGTTTAAATCTCTAGATGACAGGCCACACACTTGTCTAATGAATAAAGCTGAGGTCCTGGGATGCATTTAGAGCTTACTTTGACTGTTTATCCAAATTTGGACATTGTGTGATACATTTTTCCCAACCTGGAAAGACGGCTTTTCATTTACAACTGCTTTTTGTCACAAACAAAGCTTCACAAAGTGAAGATTCTGATGCACAACTAGGAAGTGAAATCAATAAGAATTGGAATATAAAAATAACCTGGATGGAATAATCCATTAAGACATTTGTGAGACATCAGATATTAGTTACCAGGATTCTGATTTGAAATTATGAGTAATTTTGCTTTTTGAACAAGTGATCATCAGTCACTTTCTGGTTTCTAGTATGCCTTTGCACAGGAACAAAATCATTTCAGTCTCTGTAATTTTTTCCCTTGTCTCTCTGTCACTGCAGATGTGTGGTATTTTAGTGGTGAGTTGTGATGAATTGTTACGACCCCCTCTGCTAGGCGGCAGGAGGGGAGTAACATACACAAGCCCCCACACGAAAACTGAGTAAAATAAAAAGGCCGTAACAGAATTGTCCTGGTTTATTTTCAGATGTGCAGGTTTGGATTGTAGTTCAGCACAGGTTTAAGAAGTCCATCAATTAACACCAACGGTAGTATTTTATCCACATGGTCAATAATGCATGAAAGTGAATGGTGCTTACCTGAGATCTAAAGAAGCGTCCAACATGTTCTGTGGGGAAACGACTGTAGTCTCTAGTTTGACCTTTGACCTTCAGCATCTGATATTATATTCCCAATATATTGGAATATTACGGGAACAATTACAGCATTTTTTGTCTGTTTGTTGTGTTGGTTTTTGTTTTTTGCCCTTTATCATAGTTCCTCTCCCCCGCTGTTTTTCTTTCCCTACCTCTCTTTCTCTCTCCCTTTTCTTTCCCCCAGTCATGTCTGTCCCATGTGTAGCAAGTGAAAATAAAATAAACAATAAAAGCAAAGGTGAATCAAATAGACCAATACGGCAAGGCCGGGATTGTCCATTTGGCAAAGTAAATCCGTTGGGCATCTTTCTTTGCCTTTAGACAACAATTCTGATGGCAAAAGAACCAAACGGGACAGGCAGGAAAGAAAACAAAAACAAAACAAACAATTACGGCATCATAGACTTACAGAGCAATGATGCTACCTTCTGTCTCAGGACCACATTTGACATTTTTTTTACCTCCAACAGGTCAAATTTCACTTTTTTTTTTTTTTTTTTTTTTAACCATTTCCTTTAATCAAACAGCTCTTCTTATTTAACTAACAGTTGGACTCTGTCTCTAGAGTGCTGCTGAAGGGGAGGGATGTCAGAAGATTTATTAATAGCTGAAGAATGTCTCAGCTCCCTGGTATTAGAATTAGCTTTCTGGAGATCTGCCTACAGCTTTATAAAGATGGTTACTGTGTTTGCAATTTTACATTAAACCAAAGCTGGGTCTTTGAAAACTTTGATAGTGACAAATGTCCACAAGAAAGAAATTAATCAAATAGAAAGAAGGCAAATTACACTTTTTATATAGCAGCACGTTTAGAACTAAATTTCATTTAAAAAACCCAAAGACCAAAGAAAATGCACAGAAGACGAAAAACGACAGTTTCATAACCATAACTATGCTTCAATTTTATTTTATGAACATCTTTATCTATATAATGAACTCCACTCTCCTTATAACCCTTTAAAGATACTCCCCAAACTGAACCATTTTCAGATTTACATCTTTATTTAATATCCCCTTTCTCCACATTGATACTGCATTTCTAATTTCAAACAACCACTAAATAAACATTAATAAAAATTTTTTAGTAATGTGAAAACTTTGTTTACATAATCTGTGCTAGACTTTGCCCACAGTGATGTAAATTAGTGTTGTTGACAAATAAAGTAGTTTTGATAACTGACAATGTCATTATTATATAATATAAAACATATGAGGCACAGGACTGGACTTTGTGCTTCCCCATAAGTATTTTTCAGCAGTATCCATTTCCACTTACTGATAACTATTTAGCCGTCATCTCTTACTCTAAACATTTTCTCTATAATATTAAATACTTTTTATAGATCAATGAAAATGTATTGAGTTTTATTGCTGTTTGATGCTCAGAAGTCTCCATAAAGTCCTCTGAACAGCACAGCTCCCTGGAGCCGCTTCAATTATAGTTCATTTAAAATAGGAGGTAACAACGTGGGAGTGTTTCCTTATTATTCGGTCTTCCATCTAATCTAAAACACCTGTTGTGACCTCACTGGATGACTTGTGGCCAGAAATGTTTGTAAGTGAGGATCAGCAGTTTTCTGCCTTTGTGAAGTCATTTTTTCCCACAATATTGTTTATGTGGTGAGACACAGAAAAACACATACAGATCCAAAGAATAAATTCGAGCAAGTTGTGTGTTAGTGTTCCTGCATTGCTCTGTTGAACTACTTCTTTAAAATAATGAAAGTTAATTTTATAAGGTAAACATTGAGCTATGAATTATTAAAGTCTGGCCTGTGCATGCGTCTCGTGTCATTGTTTTGATCACAACAATAGTACTTCTTTGTTTCCCCTATCAGTCTGTTACTGCTGTCCGTATTTCCGTAAAACACTCACGCATACTTGTGGTCATGTGGTTAATGGGGGTGTTTCATTTTCAGATTCACTGCTCTTCCAGCCAGGTGAGCAGGACAATAAAATGTCAGCTCAAAAATAGGTTGGGATTAAAGATGATAAATCAGTTGCCAAGTGATTTATCCAGGCTACCTTTGACCTCCCACAAGATGATAAAGGTAGTGAAGAGTCATAGTTGCAGCAGAGAGGAGTGTTTCCTCACAGTGAGTGCCAGGAGGGGTGGAGCTACAGTACCTTGCACAAGTTAAAGGAAGAAACTCAGCTGTTTGTTCAGAGGGGAGGAGCGGAGAGACGAAGAAAGCAAGTTAGTCTTAGACTTCATGCGCTCCGTGGAAAAGTAGAGAAGAATCAGCTGCTTCCTCTGAAACCAGAAGAGAAATGAAGTAAAAGTTAGAAGCTGTGGAGGGGGGCAGGCATTTCTCAGAATAGTCAGGGTGAGGTATTAGCTGAAAGGTGAACTTTGGCCTGTGACAAATCACTACCTGACGTACGAGGAGAATACCTCCCAGGTAAGGTCTTTGAGGTCCAGAATTTCAGGCAGGTTTCTGGGCAACACTGGTCGGACTGTTTTCATGCTTTTGATATTTACAGAGCTTTAAAGTCAAATAGTACCATGACCTAAAGTTTGTGTCTAAACAACAGTGTGTCGCTGCAGCTGCTGATTGTATCTGTTCAGTGTTTCTCATTGAATTTCTGTATGTGGTGGTGACAGGGGAAGTGGCTCTCTGTGTGACCGTTCGACCAACCTGTGCTTTCTTTTATAAATTAATGAATAATAGTTTATATTGTTTGTGACAGTTATTAATTAGATGCATCTTTGATTTCTCAGCTCGTAGACAGACTTCAGATCCACCATCTTGGTCTGCGGGTAGCATTGTTTTGTGTTGTTTTGTTAATGACCTCAGCGCACATGAGCCAGTTCTCCACTTGATGCTGGTTGTGGTTGGGATAGGCAGCAAGGACAACTAATACAGTTACCAGCTGCAGTTTAAGGTGATGAAGATGGAGCCCTTCCGAATACATATTATACCTGGGAACCACAGGCATTTAAAGTCTGTGTGTGTAAAAAGTAATTGGTGGAAACTAAAACTAGCTTTGCAAAATATTAAAATTCAGTGAAGTCATTGCTGTTCCTGGTGTGTGGATGCCAGCATTGTTACAGAGTACTGGAACTGAAGTATTTTCTAGATGTTGTTAGTTTTAGTTCCATATTAACTCGCATAGGAATGTTTGCTCTATAAATTTTAACACATGTGCAGCAAGACTTGTTGATTAAACTCTGGTCATTTTTTTTAAAAGCCCGCTCAGGCTGTGGTTAAATGGATACTGAATGTTTGTGTGCAGTATTTTTATTTGTTTTACCACTCGAGATGAAATTGGACTATATGTTGCCAACAAAACTAAAATGAACTAAAGCTGGAAATCTAAAAAGGGACCTGATTGGTTGTTTGTACAGGTCACTGTTGGGTTTCTTAAAGCTGATGTGGCAGCTGTGTAGAGAGCTTCTTTATACTTTTTTTATTCTTGGCATTTTACATTATCGCTTCAGAAACAACCTGCTCATTATCAAAAGTGTAATCTCTAAGGTTAATCTCCTGATGCTGTCCTCCTGATCTGGAATCCTTTTAAGCCCGTTGGAGGCCCAGAGTTTAAATTTATTGCCTGCACTTCCTGCGGTGAAATGCTGGTTAGGGGGACTGTATTGAGGCCAGGGGTTTAGTATTTTTAAATACTTTCCTGACGTTTTTTATGGTTAACAAAAAAAAAATGGGATTACCACTCCAATGGTTTTTTTCTTTTTCTTTACTGACAGTGGAAATACATGGGTCTTGGAAGCTTTACACCAGTGAGACATATCAAAAGGCCAGTGCAACAGAGATGAAGAGCAATATCAAACCTATTAGAGGTGGAAGAGAAATGTGCTGTGTAGAGCAGGGCGATATGGCCAAAAATATTTATCACGATATATATTTGAAAATTTGCGATAACGATATAACCGACGATATAATTGATGCGAGACAAAATACAACTCCACAACATTACTAGCGCAAAAAGACAACCTTCCATTTATTTTCACTTAAACAAGAAGCTGGTTTTTATGTACATTAAAGCTTTATAAAAATGTAACAGTGCAAATGCAAATTCCTTGCTGAAAGTTTAACCAAAAGGCATTTCCAGTAGAAATGGGCTGACATATCCTGAGCATAACCATGTATAATATCCACTGAAGTCAAAAAGAGGTGCTTTGCAACATTAAACTGCAGTGTGCAGTACGCATTTTTCGGACCATAAGGTGCACGGGATTATAAGGCACATTAAGCGAAACAAAGCAGTCAGATAAATCAAACTTTATTAAACTCATTCTTCTTGCTTCCTCCACTTCTGTACCATTGATTCATTAATGTTGAATTCTCTGGCAGCTGCTCTATTCCCATGTTGTTGCAGTATATTAATGACTAACCTCGTATTGTGGATGGATTATCTCAGTTGTTCTCCTGACTGAAGTTTGGTCCGTTTACAGCATCCTGCCATGCGATTGCATTTGTCTCTAACCATGAAGAACCTTCACGTTAACTTTTATAAGTGGAAAAGTGTTAGTGTTCGTCCTCCAGCTTCACTGTTTATGTTATGCTAACATAGCTGTGTCGCTAGCGATCACGTAGCACATCATTATATACCAGCTAGCCAAACTTCAGTAACCCTACAAACGTCACTGCTGTTTAGTTTCCTGTCTTCATTTATGGTGGAAGTGATAGCAGAGCTGTACGTTTGAATTTTTTCAGAAATCTCTCAGTCAGAACATGCAATATCATGCTTAGGTAACTAGCGAAACTAGCGAGCTAACTTCCGCTAGCTTCCTGCTAACTTCTAACTCCGTTAAATGTAATAACTTTTGTTTTCATGGATGCCTGGAAGTTAAACTTTATAGTTACACCTGGTAAAGCAGCAATGCTGATCGTTTTATTAAAGATGAAAGAATTTAGACAGTTTTTAACTCTAAGTGATGCTGCAGTGTTGTTTGACCTGAAGCATACGGAGTTTAGGACCCAGATTACTCCCAGATTTAAGAGCATCTTAGAACGGCCGCTTGCATGTTCTGCAAAAAAATGTGCTTTGTTGTGTATCTGACGGACAAACACCAAACCAGTTCCACATCACGGAAGTTGCACCATTTTTACAAACCAATTCTGGTTCATCTGTTTCACTCAACAATCGGCCATGTGCGTATGAAAACAAAGGCACTGCGCATGTGCGTTTTACTCCCATTCTATCGCGATATTTCATTTTCCTATCGTTGCCTAACATTATACCGGTATTACCGTGAACGGTATAATATGGCCCAGCCCTAGTGCTGTGTGTACAATACATTTTTTTCTATCACTAGGGATGGGTATCGAAAACCGGTTCTTGCTGAGAACCGGTTCCCACTGTTTCAATTCCAAGGAATTGTTTGCCATTTTTGCAAACGATTCCCTTAACGATTCCAGTCGCCCCAAATTACGTCATCACGTTGCGGAGCGTCATTTACCTGGCAGGAAACACGGCGGCTCAAACGCTCAAAAGTTTGATTATACTTTACGAGAACGGATGACAACAGGGCAACTTGCAAGTAGACATTTCATTTAAGGGAGGAAACACTACGAATATGCAAAAGCATTTGCTCACAAAACACGCGATGACCTTAAATGAATGTCGTGTTTTTAATTCCGCTCCGGACTCGTGAATCTCAAACCAGCAGTAGCGGTAACGTTTGCACATCCTCCCCCGTTAATGCGGCAGGTAAATAATCAACTAACAGTGCATATTATGTTAGCGCAATCTGCCTTATTACAAAACCTGCCATTACTGTGCATTTAGGTGACCATGATGAGAGAGACAGACAGAGTCTGGCTGGCTCAGATGCTGGCAGTTCTCGCTGCAGTCTGGTAGCGTCTCCTTTCAGGCCAGGATAGATGAATGTCACCGAGCAGTGACTAAGTTTGTGGTCAAAGGCTTGAACCCATTTGCCACAGCAGATGCCCCGATTTTCGGTAAGTGAATGTGTTTAATTGTAGGCAGGGACATTACTGGATATTCTGTAATTGCTACAGAATAATTTATGTTATACTTTGTTATTGCTACAGGAGAATATTTATTTTATTATTTTACATTTACAATTTTTTTTCTTGGGGACCCTGTGACACCCCATTGAAGAGCCGTAGGCTGGATCTCTTAAGATCTCACTGTTGGGTTTGTAAGGCCATGTTACTCCTAAATTTCTATCTTGTTCAAAGAGAAGATATAAAACAAAGTTCTAAGCTAATCGACCTTAGTGTTCTCCTTTAAAAAAAAAAAAAAAAAAAAAAGAATCAATAAGAGAATCGATAAAGAATCGAATCGTTAAACAGAATCAAAAATGGAATCGTGAAAATCTTATCAATACCCATCCCTATCTATCACTGAACCAAAGAAATCCACCTATCAACTATTTTGTCTTGTAACATTTTATGTGAATTGTTCCATCACATCTATGATAAGACTTGAGATAATCGTGGACGGATCCATCCCACTGATTGGCCCAAGTGAGCAGAGGATGGTTTTGAGTTTTTGGTCAAGATAAAATGTCAGTTTTGTTATCCTGCAGCTGACTTCTTTATCTAGATAACATTTCGTAATGTTCAGTTCAAACTCTTGTGTCACACCTCTCTATGCTATTTACTCCCACTTTGAGAATGTTATTAACTGGTGTTATTAACTGTTTTTAAACGTACAATTGTGTTGCTGCCGAATGTCTAATCAATGGATCTATCTCTAGTTTCACCTTAAATAAATTCAAATAAATCTACAAACAAATCTACAAAATCCCCTTTAAAAGAAAAAAGGTGAACAAAAGATTGAGTTTTCAATAAAAGACTATGCTTTAAATTGCGAGGACTGTTTTTATAGTATAATAAAATAGCACAATATTGACGAGAACATAAAGAAACAACAGAAAAGAAGGAATCAATGAATCAGGCTTTTACGCTTCCTTGTTTACTTTGTAAAAAAAAAATAATGTCCCACTAATAAATTAATTGTTAAAACTTTGATGTAAAAGCAGTCTTTTGATCCAGAATTTCCCTCAACCACGTTTGGGTTTTTTTTGTGTGTTTTTTTTTTTTTAATAGTCTGTGCTGCAGACATATTTTAGTAAGTAATAGATGACCATGTAGAGCTATGTTTGTGACAGAATGAAATGTTCTCCCGCACTGTTTTAAAAACATGTGAGTATGCTGCAGATGGAAACTACTGGCAGCCTTTTGCTGGACTGCATGCAAAACACTCAGCCTTTTTGTTTTCCTGTTGCTCTGCTCTGCACTTTGTGTGTCCGTGTAGGCAGACTTGATGTTCTTGTGAGCCACAGTTGAAGAGCTGTGAAATTAGATCATGTGATGGCGTAGATATTGTTCCATCTTTTTAAAAATGTGTTGCTTTGGAGCCATGCTGGTCTGGTCTGTGCAGGCAGTATTTGATGACTGGAAATGAGTAATTTTCTTGATGCAGTCAGAATCTGCTGTAAATAACTGCTGCAGAGCCTCTTGAATCCCCTGAACCGGCCTCTGATCCTTCCTTATCTTTGTACAATAAATTTTTGTCCTGCATGTTTACTGTACTTTTTTTTTTATTTGCTTATTAAGAGAAGGCATAATTGCTTAATCAGATTGTGATTAAGAGATTTATCTAAATACTGTATTTTTACTGTTCAGTCATGCTCTTTTTTTATAATTGTTTTTACGTTATTGATAATATTTAGTTTAATGAGCTATTCGACTTTCAGTTGTGTTGTTTTTGTTATGAGTTATTTGCTTTAGCTGCTGTGACATAATAATTTCCTAACTTTCTTGGATAAATAAAGTAAATTACATGAAATACAATTAAAAGAAAAAAACAATACCAATGAAAGAAGAAAAGTTTAAAGTAATTGTTTTTCCTGGCATTGAGTGGATAGCAATCTTTTCTTGTTCTTTCTGGTAACTTGATAAATAAAATGCCTTCAAGCTGAAGTAAATGTACCCCAATTATCCAAATTAATGGAATCAGTTAAATAGATGTGTTTTTATTAGTTGGAGAGACACATTGTAACTGCAAACTTAACTGTGATGATGTTAACTCCTTCCCCTATGAAGATGACATTTACTCTTAATGATGAGTTTTGACCTCTCAGTATATATCAATAAAGACATGGTTTGACGACCATTAGAAAAGTTTCTCCATTTTTCCAAGGGTAGCTGCACAGCCAGAGACCACCCTTTATTAACTTCTGATGTAGTCATTTTGTTTTGTAAGCAGGCCTGAAATATGACAAACTCCTCAGTTTAACTTAACTTGAGTTTAACTTGCCTTTATTGTAGGAACTTGAATAGAAAAATGTTAAATCACACCTGAGAAAACAGGTGTCTGCTCACCTTTAAAGGCTTAATCTGCTAGCATGATGTAGCTGAATGACAACAAACAGCCTATTAGCAAATGATTCAAGGTCTATTTATGTTGCCATAAACAGACTTGTATAACAGGAATTCCCATATTTATTTTTTATATTTAAATTTCTTGCAAAACATGCCCAAAATATCCCCTGATACATAAAATATTCTTCTCTGTAAAACAAGCAGGGGAACAAGTAAAAACTGTAGTAAAGTTTGGTATGTGAACTCTCATTAAAAAAGGCTTTTTGGTCATGAATTGGCAAAAGAGAAAACGTACAAAAAATGTAAGTGCCAAAACTGCAAGCAGTGCAGTTTAATGACCTGAAGGTGTAGTTTCTTTAAAGGACAGTTATCTTGGCTTATTTACGTGTTTGTTTGTTTTTTGTTTTGTTTTTTTTAAACATTTTTGGTGCCTGGATCAGGGTTTCAAATGGTCAAAATGAAGAAGATGGATTATAATGTTCTGTTGTATCTAAGAAACCTCATTGTCTTCACTGTACACAAGCCATTAATCCAAACCTACAAACTATCACAAAAACCCATATTTCTGTTATGTATGGGTAAAGAGAGAGGCAAAAGGCTAATAATAATAATGGATTGGATTTATATAGCGCTTTTCAAGGCACCCAAAGCGCTTTACAATACCACTATTCATTCACTCTCACATTCATACACTGGTGGAGGAAAGCTACAGTTGTAGCCACTGCTGCCCTGGGGGAAGACTGACAGAAGCGAGGCTGCCATATCGCGCCATCGGCCCCTCTGGCCAACACCAGTAGGCAAGTAGGGTAAAGTGTCTTGCCCAAGGACACAACGACCAGGACAGAGAGCCCGGGGATCGAACCGGCGACCTTCCGGTTACAGATGCGATTCCCAACCCCGTGAGCCACGGTCGCCCCAATCATTAGCATGAGCAGTGCTGATGTGAAGATGGTATCTGAATACTAGAACTGCTGCCAGCTGTTATGCACAGAAATGTGACAGCACTGTGACTGAATGAATGCAGCAGGAACAAATTGTTGGAACAACACAGTGAAGAAGAATCATCATCCCTTCAGGACAAGAGTCCTCTGGAAGTACCAGTGCCCAGCGTACAAGTGTTACAATGCTTATTTGCTGGTATCCAGTTTAAAAATATGACTAGGAGATTTTAACAAGATAAGAGGAAACATGGAATACTGTATGAAAGACTAAAATATCTAATGTTATGACATATTTAGGAGGATTGCAGTTTTTCCATTTCTTCTTGCTGGGTGTCATGTGATCAGCAGGCAGTGGAGCTCTGATATGAAAACTAGTGATGGGATTTCCGGCTCTTTTTAGAGATCCGGCTCTTTCGGTTCGGCTCACTAAAAAGAGCCGGCTCTTTCGGCTCCGAACCGGCTCTTCAGGTTGTTTTGTTGCTTTAATTAATTTATTATTAACAATAATATAAAATTATGCACAAAAGGAATTACTAACGTAAAAACAAGTGGTTTTATTTATATATGTTTATATATAAATATATGCGGTGGCCCCTAGAGACAAAACACGTACAAACTCCAAAACACATTTCTAGCATGAACTGAACTTCCAAAGCAGAGCTACTAGATCACTTAAATTACACAATTGAAAGCATGTGTGTATTGTTTGTGTATTTATACACAGGCACTCATATATATATTCAAATAATTTAAAAAAAAAGTTCATTTACCTGTTATTACCACACACCAAATCCGGTCGTTGGTACTTGCTGGCTTGTGTAGCCACAAGATAACAAAGGCTCAACACTGCGCCCAGCATCCTGGAGCACTTCTGTTGTCTTTTGTACGTGTTTTGAGTTTTTATGTGCTTCTGAGTTTTTATATGCTTCTGAGTTTTTACGTGCTTCGGAGTTTGTACGTGTTTTGGAGTTTTTACGTGTTTTGGAGTTTGTACGTGTTTTTACGTGTTTTGGAGTTTGTACATGCTTCAGAGTTCGTACGTGATTTGAAGTTTGTATGTGCTTTGTCTCTAGGGGCCACCGTAAATATACTTTTATTTATTCACTCCACATAAAATGTAATAAATAAATCATATAATACAAAAATCAACTATTCACATTTCAAGTTTTAACTATTTAAATTTTCAGCTTTTTCCTTTCACAAATTTAAAGTGAAAAGAACACAAAACACTGCAAACCACAACACAATTAAATATAAATTATAATATGAAAACAAAAAGAACATGCATATTCTCTGTCATATGGACCTGCATGAATAAACTTTCTCAATCCTTTATCATCTGCAACCGAAAATAGTTGTGGATGATTACTATACCTTTCTAATGTTGTTGTCCCTGCCTCTCTTTCTCTCTCTCTGGCTCTGTTCCTGTGCTACTGGGTGTAACTACCGCCCCTCCCCCCTCTGCCCAGCGTAAAGCACACGGCTCGCGTGCAGAGTGAAGCGGAAAAAAAGTGCGAGAGAGAGGCTGAGAGAAAGGGGGGAAAAAAAAAAAAAAAAACCCACGTGACGGCTCGCGATAAGGAGCCGGCTCGCGTCGTTCACGTCAAAGAGTCGGCTCTAAGAGCCATTTCGTTCGCGAACGACCCATCACTAATGAAAACGCCCAACTCAACATAAAGTACTGGGTGTTTACTGTGATTGACGATGTGGCTCTGTGGAAGCTGTTTGCTCTAATCTCTGCAGAGAACCTGCTCTGCTGGTCCTAAATGTACAAAAATCCTTTTAAATCACTGCCTTAACCTTTTAAAGTGCTTGTAATTATTTTTCTGACCTGCAGTTTTGGCCTTATGTACAAACTGAGGTTAATGAAAGTGCTTTTCTCAACCCATCTATTTATTCACTGCAGATTTCTGGTCGTGTATTGTCATCTCATTAGTTTGTGAGGTACTGCCATCCAGAAGAAAGTTGCCTAAAAATAGTGAAGATAAAACTGTTGGCTTTTATTTTTGTTGTAAGACAGCAGTGGTCTGTGGCTAAACCATTCCCTTGTTCATGGTTGTTTTGTGGCTTCTTCAGTGCACCTGTTGTTACTTTGAGTTGCCCCTAACTGATAAAATCGATGTACAATAGTTTCTGCATCTTCATTCTTCTGAGCAGAATTTTACATGCAGCTCAGTAACCAAGCAAATTTGAGTTGGAGTTATAAGTATGTTCAGCTGAAGTGTGTGCTGCAATCCTTTTTATAAGAGGAAATGTATTGAAGTCCAGCTTGTTCTTGTCTCCTATAGAAAAACAACCAATTATTGATTTGTAAAATGTGTTTTTGTCATGAGAATTCATGCGACCCGTGAGTTTTTTGTTAAAGGAGCTGCTGCGTTCTACATTTCTGCAGGGAGTAGTGACACATTAACAGTGTTGAGTTATTTTTTTGCCCAGAGTTGAATTTACATTCCTGAACTGTGACTGTTTCTACGTAATCTCCACACTGTCTCTCAAACAAACCTGCATGACCTTGCTGTGCTGTAAGATTACAGTACTTTGGGTAAACACTGCACAAAATGACAGAGGCCCTGTTTCTGCAGGGCAGCAACTGAAGGTTTCACACTGTGGTTTTGGTTTAGATTTATTCTTCATTCAGCTCCTGTCAAAACTACTGTGTTTTTTAATTAATGCAACACAGAGAGCAGTGGAAGCGACTCACAGTGACTGTACTATATTATTATGCATGGTTTGACCTAAGGAAATGGAAAAATGTGATCCTGTGGAGCAGTGCAGTGTTAAAACAAGTGACCTACAAATTTATTGCACTGGTTTGTGATTTTTTTAAAATGAATGCATTCATCTTCTGACTGCTATGTCCTGCTGTGTCCTACATATCTTTACAATATGAATCCCACAGTTTACTGAAAAATTCAGTTATAATAACGAAGTTAAATCCATGTTATTACAAGAAAAGTGATGCTGTTAAAGAATAATTTAAATGGAAAGCTATAGAAGATGGTGGCCACTGTCTCTAAAAAGCCAACCAATAGCCAAAACAGGAAACAGATGAGCCAATCATTTGTTGCGCTTATGCATATGCAACAGAAGATGGTCATGACAGTTTCCACTGTATGGCTGGTATGTCTACATGCTATTGTGGCTAATATGGTAATTGGTTAGTACAAGTGAATGGTTTTTATATCCTAGTGACCATTAAAAGTGCAGATACATATTTGACTTTGGGTACCTACCTAAGCAGACACAATACAATGATTGTTGCTTGAGGAGACTGTATCAGGATATTCATGAGCCTGAGCTTTTGGTTCACAGGGATCATGTGTGTTCAAAATTCTTGAGCCATCCTTTATTTCTTTATAGAAAGGCTTAAGGGGAGAAAAGGTTGAAGTATGCCAAATTGCATAAGAACTGGACTGAAAATTAGTGGCAGCAGTCTTATGGGCCTGTTGCAATACCATCTTAAAAGCTTCTGATTGGTAACAGCTTCATTTTTCAGCATGGCAGTGATCCCAAACACTGCCAATGCAGTAAAAGCATCACCTGAGTGGAAAAATGCACAGCTGAACACCATCAGTCATGGATTGACCTCCCCAGAGAACTGGACCTCAGCATTATTGAAGCATTGTGGGATCATCCTGACAGAACAGAACAAATGGCAGGCATCTGTTTTTCCTTTATTTTTGCACTTGATCATTTACTTCAAATGTGCCCATTTCCCATTTTCTAGCAAAATGTAAAGAAATGATTGGCTTAAGACTGGTGCACAGTACTGTAGATGACTTTATTTGAAACGTTGGCCATGTTTGATATGAACATCTACCACTGCAACTATACATGACAGGAAATAAGGAAATGGATAGTAGATGCACTCTAAACTGTTATTATGTTTGCCTACTCTAATTTCTGTTTATTTCTTAAAGAAAATTAGATTTTCTGAATTCATTGAAGTTTATCTCATTGAAAGTACACAAATTTTAGCTTAAATTTTTACCTGTAGCTAATGTTACAACTGATAGCAGTATAACCTTAACAAAACTGTATAGTCAACTACATGGTTGATTTACAGGGTCTGACTGAAAATGTTTAATTTCCAGGCCTACTTGAAGACTTTGTTTGTTTGGTTTGTTTGTTTGTTTGTTTTCATCAGACAGTGATCTTTTTTTGGAACCTTGCAAACTGTAGTAAAGTAATTGTATCCTGTGCTTACACATCTCACTTGATTTGAGTGAAACGTTTCAATGCACTGTTTGGTGTTTTATTGGTCCATATATGTGAGTTTGAGATGTTATTAAAGTCAGACTTTATGTAACAGGATATTTTTGAGACTGGCCTCAAGGTGTTGTCTGCAAGAAAACAGTCGCATCAATCTCTGACTTTTCCTGTACTTTAAGGGAAATCCTCTCAGGCTTAAGCTTGACTTGACTGTGTTTGATGTAATTGCAGCAACCACACCACACTGATCCAACATACACAGCAGCCACTGCAGTGTGATTCAGTGCAAGTTCACTAAAAGTTAAAAACACATATGTGTCTGAGTGTTTTTCAGGCTGCAAGTGAAACTGATAATGAGTATGTGAATTAAATTAGTCAACTAATAATATTATAAAAAAAAAAAAAGTTAACCAGTTATCTGCCATTTTGAAGTAACACATGGCAATATTTATTTGACTCTTAGGTTTCAGTTTTGTTCCAGTATAGCAGGGTACTTAGGAATTTAGACAGTGTGATTTCATGTCTTTCCAAAAGCAAACACACAAACAAAAGATATCCACTCATCTTCCTATAAAAGTATCACTGAGATACTGAGTATTGTTATTAGTGTATGTCACATAAAACCCACCTGAGTGCAGTCTCTGATGGAGCATTTAGCTGAGCTCAGTGAGCTGTGAAACGTGTGAAAACAGGTTAACTATTAAAAATGGTAATAAAAAAAAATAAATAATAATAATAAAAAAATACTAATACTACAATAATTATTCCTACTGCTACTACCGCTGACTGGGATTTTTTTCATACACTTGGTCATAACCAGGTTATTATCTTTTCTTGTTAGTTTCACCCTTTTATGGACTTTCCTGTCAACAAAGGTTTTGTTGCAGGCTGTAAACATGATTATTTATGTTGCAAAGTTAGACATTTTAACATGTGAGTCTGTGCCAACTAACTCACTTTAAAAGCCTGCCTTAAGTGGCCATTAGAGGGACTGCAGTTATTTTCTTCATGAATTGACTTCATTTTTCAGACCTGGAGGTTTTTGCTTGATTAAATTACATACATAAATATGTAATATATAAATGCTCACTTTTTATTTTTCCCCAGTTGCATAAATAACCTATGAACATAACCAAAGTTTTAGTCTGAAAAGTTAGGGGTTTTTTTTCCTTTGTCTTTTCCTCTGCTCTTCCCATCTAAAAATTGTTGCAAGGCTCAGTTGCTGAGTGGATATTTTTTACATCAAGTGATTTATACCTGGTGAAATGTCAGAAAGGTGTGGGAAATGGACTCCTTGTTGCCAGTGACTTGGTCGTAATAGAATGAATGTTTTATTAAAATGAGCTGAAAAACCGATGTCACAAGACTTTTCCAGGAACATTTTTTTATTTCGGTCTCCGTGGTTACTCCACGTGTCTTTGCTCTTTGGTGTTTCTATGGTGACGAACTTTTTTCTCTCCTCTCTTCCTCTTTCAGTGTCATCCAGCCTCCATTACCACTACCTATAGACAAGGTAAGAACAGAAGTATGTATGTGTGTGCGCGTGTTTTTGTTAGTGTTGTCCTGTCCCATGTCAAAGTGTCTCTCACTCACTCACATGTAGGGCTACACCTCAGAGAAGCATCTAAGAGTGTGTGTTTGTATTTCTAACACACATAAGTGGTCTTTAAACACACAGAGTGGACTTAGTCAGCTGACAAAGGAATGCAGAGATCCCTGCCAGTTGGTGCTGCAGCATTACAGAAATCCTTCATGTGCATCAAGAAGCAGGATTTCTTTTTTCTGCCACTGTACAGGCTGTGGTTTCACATACATTTAGATGTTTGTCCACTCAAGTTTAAAAAGAAATTTGTTATGTTCTCAGAGCTAGGATGTGACCTCTCTAAACTGAAGTCCCAATGCTTTTGGAGATCAACTATTTGTTTAGATTCATAATTAGGGGTGGGATTTATCAATTAAAATCGATTCTGGCTTGGATAACGTGATATCGATTCATTAAACTCCTGAATCAATTTTTAAATATAAATTTATTTTGCCTGAAATGCCAGAATCTCAGGTTAAACCTCACAAAATTTCTACAACCACCAAACAGCTAAAACAGTAAATGACAGCAGGTACACTGATTCTGCACAAAGACGTAAACATAAAACGCAGACCCAACGCATCCGAATCAGTGAGCTGTCGTCTTTCTCACCTGACGCACGTACGCCGACACGCCGTCGGGGCTGAAAGCCAACAGCTCACTGATTTTGAAGCGTTGGCGGGCACTTTGTGTTTACGTCCTTTTTGCGCTAGATTCTGAAGCTGCAGATTTTATCTCTCTCCAAACAATACTGACTGAACCAGCAGCCAAAGACGATCCAAACTACGCTTCACATTTCGCTTCACATAAACATCGTCACGAATTTCCTCTTACTTTTGCTGTTTTGCTTCCACCACGATAAAATCACACTTCATGTAGAGCTCTCTCTCTCTTTCTCTCTCTCAGGAATAGTTTCCCATCTAAAAATCTGTTTTTTGCATTATTCGCTTACTTATTACCCACCAGTCTACAGTCTGCTGGTTCTTTTTGGGGTTTTTTTGTTAACTTACTTCCGACAACAAAGCCTCATTTCTGCTGTTCAATACTGAACAAATGTAAACTTAAACTTAAAATTACGCAAAATTTCAAAATGTTTAGCTGTGTCTCTAATCAAACCTCTGTAACTTTGCTCTGCTTCACTTTGTTTTTGACTGCACAATATGTTTAAGGTCATCTGCTATAAAAACCCAGACCAGGAAAACCGCCTTCATGTTTTTCTGTGTTTTATCCTCAGTTACTTTGACACAAAGGAATCTGCTGTGATGCTCACACCTTTGATAAAGTCTCACAAGTGTCAGCTTTCTTTTTATAGATATAAAAAATATAGATATGTACTGATAAGTGATCAGAATTGTAATATTTCTGACTGCCTGAGGCAAAATTTCCCCGATTCGAATCAAATCGTGGATCGAATCGATGCGGGACCTTGTGAATTGGAATTGAATCAATTCTAGATGAAAAGTTATCTGTAACCTGTTACGAGTTCAAAAATTGGGTATGGAGACAAGAGAAAAAAACCACAATAACAACACTGGTCCGGCCGGGTTAAGTCAAACGATGATTTTAATGAACACACGCGTGGGAGATGGACACTTTTCTCTCACACGGCGCCTAAGCTACGACCTTGGCTCCCCGTTTTATCTGCTCCTGCTGAGATGGGACAGAAAACTCCAGCATGCTCTGTTCTCTTCTAATCAGAAAAATAAGGCGATGACTCTCTGCAAACAGTATTTCTTATAACATCATAAAACAATATCATTCATCCACAATAAATCAGCAGTCTAATGTAATGCAAATCAGTTTAACTAATGCAATAGTTATCAGCTTCTTCTAATTCAGGAGAATAATGCAAACTCAAACTACATAATAATTCACAATCTTTAATTAGGGGTATAACATGGCATAAAATAATATTATAACGTAACAAACCCCTCACTAGAAAGATCCGTTATTTGCAGCATTTCACATTTCAGTTATTGATTTGGAAATTCATATCTATGAAAATCAATTCTAGCTTTACCAAAGTCTACATCAGCATGTGGAACACTTCAGACTTGCGTGACTCGACTTGCCATTGTTTATTTTAGTGTGCTTTAAAGTCTTCTCCTGTGTCTTCACGGTAAGGAGAGATGAAGGGGTGAATAAGCAGCTAAGTTGCTGAGCTGTGCTGTGACTGCACACATGCCTTGACTCCGGTTGTGTTTGGGTTAAATGGGATGGGTTAAAAAATGTTTTAATGTTTGAATTGTGTGTAAAAACTGCTTTTCACAGATAATGTCCATAATCCACACAGCGGGACATTATCTTTTATACAGTTGCACGGTTTAAATTTGGGCCAGCTTTGGTGGGATTTGCAATCCTGCAAATCTAACACTCAAAATTTGGTTTTCCCAATTTACAGTAATATTGGTCATTCCTGTCATGCTTCTTGGAATCTGCCTCTCCATGTGGGGTGAATTTCCAAGCCAAATTAAAAGATGCTAAAATTTGCAACACTGAAAGCTGCTGTTCCAGGAAGTCTCACAAACCTACACAGACAGGCATCAAAGAGCATGAATGAAGCCAAAAACAAAATACCCTGTACAATTTAAAGTACACTTTTTTTTTTTCTACAAGTCAGGTGCTAAATTCAGTCATATAGACTTATTTTAAAGTTCCAGAAGGAATTGAGGTTGATTCTTTAACCTCAGTGTTGTAACATTGGGAAAATTCCTTAGTACTGTAATTGGGAAATTTGCTGTTAGAGTTTAGCTGATAAATTGACTAGTACCAATGTATTGTATGTACACTACAAGATAATTTCTGCATATAAAAATATTGGAATTTATCAAGAGACTTTGAGCTTCCCACAAAGTAAAATCTTTAGATATATGAAAATATTGATTTTAATCAGTGGTTTTTGTTTTTTTTTTTAATAGTGGGATTTCCTTAGAATAAAGTTTTGTCTTTTTTTATTTTGTTTTGGTTTTTTGCAAATAGTCATAAAATATTAGGAAAGTGCACAGATTTATGCTCAGTAAGGCAACACGGACCGTTTTGAGAATGTAAAAACCTGTACTGGTATCAAGAAGTTCCAGTAATAAGGTATCAACCATTTGAAAAAGAAATAAAAAAATGAAATCAGTAGAAATTACGAGCTTTAGTTGCTCTGGTTTGTTTTACAGCTACTTTGCAATTAGTTGAATTAGTCCGCATGCAACAGCTGGCTCCCAGTGCTGTGTTCACACAAGGGATAATTTATCATGTAATTTGAATGAACGAGTAAATCTTTGTCATATCATAACGAACACCTTTCTATAGTTTCCTGTACCACACCACATGTGATCATGTAGACACATGGTACTTTAACAAATTTATTTAAACACATTATATAGATGTAATGTAATGTAACTCTATGTGTCATACAGTGCAGTACCAGACTAATTGTTTACCCATAGTGTGTTGTACCAGGCTTCCTCTGTTGCCTCGCCCTGCTCTGATTCTTCCTCAGAGCAGCAAAGACTCAGTATAACCTGTCTGAGGAATGTAGGCTTGTGTGTGAGCACGTCTGAGAGGAGCTATGATTACATTTGAGCCATTCTTAAACATAGTTAAGTGTTCTAAAGCAGGATCCTCACATCTCCCAGGTCTCAACACACAGTCATGTGTGTGTGTGTGTGTGTGTGTGTGTGTATAAATGTATTAAACCTTATGTAGGTTAGCGCCACAAGTGTAAAAGGTGTTTTCCTCATTATGTTTTCATACTGGTAACAAACATAAAACATCGATAGCAAAGGGCATGCTGATTTGATTTGTACACATATATACAAGGATAAAAGAAAACCAGCTCACAGATCTATTATAAAAACCAACCAGCAGGAATAGCTGTGGACATACAAAGGTGACCATGCGGCTGTGATATTTCATGGTTAATCTGTTGTCTGACAACAGGAACATATTTATTATTTGCCTGTATTAAAATACTGTGTAAGTGTAAAGTCTGTGAGAAGCAAGCAGATGGAAATGGCTAACAGAAATCCAGCTGAGCGTAACACTAATGGACACTATCAGTACTCGTTATCAGTCACTCCTTAAAGTTTAATTTTCCACAGAGCTTTTCAGAATCGTGTTTATTGGCCAAATATATGTGCAGACACATACAGGGAATTTGGTTCTGGTAGATGGTGGCTCTCAAGCACAGCAATGTAAAACACACACACACACACACACACACGTGTCTATATACACACATTACACATACATACATACACAAAGCTGTGTAAACCAACTATAAATAACGAATCTAAACTTATATACATAAAATACAGAAATGAATGAGGTGTACATGAAATCTTTCTTCAGATGACTGGAGAACCTGAACATGTCAGTGTGGTTATTTGTAGGCTGTATTGAGTGTTTTCATCACTTTGCTTGCTATCACGCAGACCTATTTGAAATTTGACTAGATTTGTTTCGTTAAGGATTCTTTCGTTAAATTCAACAGCCTCCAACAACAAAAAGAAAAGCAGTACTAACTTTAACACTTTTTTGTGCTAAATATGTTTTGCTACTGGCAGTCAGTAGCAGATAGTTAGCATCCATTCTATGATACACAACTTAGCACTGACCCAGGCTTAAAGTGTGGAAAAGCATGGGGCTGTGAAGGTACTGCATGTAGGCCACCAGAAGTAAATTACAATAAATATGTTGTAAATTATACAACTTAAAAAAAACAAACAGAACTAAGAAGAATACACTACATTATTCATTTTCTGACCCGTTTTTGATACTGAAGTAATTTGTCATTATCAGAGGGAAAGCGGTAAAAATTAAGTTGTGGCTACAACAGTAACAGTTGCATAGATGCATAGATAAACATTACTGACTGACAAACAGATATTGAAATGAAAGTTATTAACGGAGAGTCGTTCAGAGAATTCTGAAGCTCAAAGTGAGTCAATGAAAGCAGAGAATTATATATTTCATGTCATGTTTTAATGATCAGAGATGTAGTCAGACAGAAGTGGACACTGTTCCTGTGCTCTGTCTTCATGTATGTTTGTTGTTGTATGTTAAGGTCAGCTTACTCTTTAACCTTTGGTTTTTCAGCTGTTTATTGACTCCTTGCATTCAAACAAAAGGCTGAATGAGTCTCAGACAACTGTCAGCATGTTTCCATGGTTTGTATTTGTGTTCGTTTTTTAGGTTGCAGCCAACACTCCCAGTATGTATTCTCAGGAACTGTTCCAGCTCTCCCAGTATCTACAGGTAACACACTGACACCTACTGGACATATTTGAGAACTACACTAACAATAATGAGTCTGAAATGTGATTGTGCTTCTCCTTATTTTCTTATTTATATAAATATGTACAAACACAGTTAAACTGGTGCTTGCTCACATACAAATAATCATGGTGAGCCATAAGTTCAGGCTTCGGACTGCTCTAAACAGCTGGTTTATGGCTGTTTTTGCACCATCTATATGATGCCATGCAGAGGGATATCCTTCATATAGTTATCAGGCTTGAAGGCTCCACCCACCTGCTGGTCAACCCTTGTGTTTACCAACAGGAGCCAATCAGAAGAATGCAGGCTTACTCTGTTACACCCCAAAGGACTAAAGTTATGAAGCTGGGAAATGAACAGAATAGGTCTGCTTTAACAAGACAACATTGGTAATGTGAAGACTTGACAGGAGTATTTCTCTGATGTGAAATTGATGTGAATTTTTATCTGATAAAAAAATAGATTACATAATGAAAAGCATACATCAGAGGTCATTACTAAAAACCAACTTTCTATAAAGCACAAAGAACTGAAATGAAGAATACATGTTTAAATTATTTCTAAAGGAAGAGTGAAAAAATCTGATTACTGGTTTTGTTTTTATTTTTAATTTTTATATTATCCGTTTTTAGCTACAATCACTTAAGATTGTAGCTAAAAACGGAACCATGTATAATATTATCATAAATGTTGATGCACTGTACCAGAGTTGGCTTAGAACTAATTTGCATCCTCATTCCCTCGGAAGGTTCCAAGCAAAGATTACAATAAACCGCAAAGAAAAAGCAGCTAACTGAAGTTAACTGGTGCACTAATATTAGTGGATAAAAATCAGACATTGTCATAAATAACTGTGTAAGCTTTTGTTTGTGCTGAGTTATTTTTCATCGACGACCTCCCTCTCACTCTCTAGGAGGCCTTACACAGAGAGCAGATGTTGGAGCAGAAGTTAGCCACTCTGCAGCGTCTGTTAGCCACCACTCAGGAGGCCTCAGAGAGCAGCTGGCAGGTAGGAAATAACACGTTTCATTCTTCACAAGTTGAGGAACAAGTGCAGCTGTGATCATGCTTTCTGGCAGCTCAGCATTTAGCCTTTTTAGTAACATATAAGTATAGTGTTTCCCACAAATCACAAATATGAGCACAACAAAATGAGGCACAGCACTTTCATTGGTTATTTAATAATAGAGCCTATATAGAGTTGTGAACTTGGATTCACCTCGAGTTTGCAACATCATATCTAACTGCTCATATTTAATCAGGGTCATTTAGTACACTACGCTGCGATTAGTTAAACTAATTTGTGTTGTTTTCATCTATAGATGGTATCTAATGTGATAAGGACTGCTGTAAACTAAGTGTGTGTCTCCTACAGGCTTTGATTGATGAGGACCGTCTTCTCTCCAGGCTGGAGGTGATGGGCAGTCAGTTACAAGCTTACTCTAAGGTATACATACACATAAAAAAATGGCTGCATACTTCTACAATGAATCAAAGCAAAGTTAAAATGATCATCGCATTTTAAAATTCTCTTTCAGTCCCAGACAGAGGAAGGGATCCGTAAGGAACTCTTGGCTCTTCAGGAGGACAAACACAACTACGAGACAACGGCAAAGGAGTCTCTGAGGAGAGTTCTGCAGGAGAAGATTGAGGTGGTCAGGAAGCTGTCAGAGGTGGAGGTACAATACACATGTGTATATGGTATGCACAGAATGAAACTAATTAAAATTTCTAAGCTTAACATTTGGTGCCATCTCTGCTGTTGTGCAGCGCACGCTCAGTAACACCGAGGACGAGTGCACCCACCTGAAGGAGATGTCTGAAAGGAGTCAGGAGGAGCTGAGGGAGCTCGCCAACAAGTACAACGCGGCCGTTAATGAGATCAAAGAGCTCACTGACAAAATTAAGGTAACCGTCAAGGAAAAATTATTTATTTTCCTGCAGCATTACTTTATTTTAGAACAAGTTTTATTTAAATGTGTTTTTGGGAGATATATTTAGAATAAAATTATCTACAAATTCAGTAGAGGGAATCTGTGCTCATTTTAAGCTCATTTTGTGTTTTATCCTTAGACTCTGCTAGAGCAGCTTTGCATTATTTATAGTTCAGAATAATCCTTATTTATCAAAAATGGGAGCTGTGTTTTATGTAGCATATAATCTTTTTTTCTATTTGCTTTCTCCCCATTTCCCTCCTTATTCCACTTTTTTTTACCCTTGTCTTTGTCCTCTTCTGTTCCTTCCTTTGGCTAACCTCTCCTACGTCCTTTTCTCCTCCAGGCTGCAGAGGGAAGACAAGAGGAGCTCACTCAGCGGGGCGCGACAGAGAAGAGGGAGTTGGAACTACGGATTGAGGAAATGGAGGAGAAGGAGCAGGTTCTCCAGGCTCGCATCGAGGCTCTGCAGGCAGACAATGACTTCACCAATGAGAGGCTCGCTGCCCTGCAGGGTACAAACACACGCGCGCGCACACTTCAATTCATGTGGCATTACACAGACTTGGACGCTTAATCCAATCATATGGTTGCGTAAATCAAAGCTTGATCCCAAAATGTAATAAAAGCAACTGGACAGCAACTTCTCATTCAGGAGGAGCTCAGAGTTGATCTGCTACTTGCAATTAGACATCTGAGTGTATTTAGGCATCCGATTAGGATGTTGGATCTGTTTTGCAATAGTTAATGGAGAAAATGACAAAAAGTGTATTTTGACTAAATTGTGAGGAGGTCATATTACTGTAGTATGAGACAGGTGGCTGGTCAAAACAATTTATAACAAATGAAAGGTCTCCTTTTTACCTGTGCTTTAATAACATGCTCATCCTCTAGTCATAATCCTTTTCGCAGCTTAAAAAATGCCAGCCCTCTCGTGTACTTTGTGGTCCAGTAACTTAGAATATTTATAAACATCATAGCCAATTTCAGTTTTGTACTGAATGACCTGGTTAAACTCATGATAGGTTGGATACATTAAATGATGGTTTTTCAGTCACCTGGTGATCAATCTGCATCATCTGCATCTTTACAACTATACACAGAGCAAACACACTGTCCTATTTAACCCGCTGGCATAGTGATCCCTTTACGCCAGTCACTTTAATAACATAGCGCCTCTTGTGCAGGTCAGATCATGTCTTCGACCTGTGCTCGGACTTCCTGTCAGTCAACACTTCTCTCTGCTTTTGTTGTTGTTGTTGTTGTTGTTTACAGTGCGGTTAGAACAGCTACAAGAGAAAAGCATTAAAGAGAACAACAGTCTGGGTGAGTCCACATGTCCTGGGTTTGCGTCATCTGCATCACCGTCTGTTTGTGTATCTCTATCACTTCCTCAGCCTCCACTAATGATGCATGACAGCTTCCTGCATGATTTCCATGTAATTTCCTGTTGCTTGCTGCTCTTATCACTGAACTTCTATCTGTCTGTCACGGGAATCTGGGTGTCTTCTGTTTTCGTCTTGTTTATGGTAGCATGACATCCAGCCTTCGGGTTTCCATTTCCTCCGGTAGTTTATATCTTGGTGCAGGAACTGAAGCGTTCAAATAAGTCCTGAGAGTATTCAGAAAGTGTCATCTTTTTCCACGTTTATAATCAGAAACATAAACACTGAGATAAAATGACCTAAATTTAAGTTTTCAAATATTAGGAAGGTTTATAATAATTAGTTTTAGGTGATGTTACTTATAGAAATACGATGTTACACAGCAATATTACTGGGGGGTTAACAGGAAGTTAAAATAATTTATCAGGAATATATCCAGTTTTGAAAATCAGTGGAGAATATATTGGGCATGGTTGTCAGGCTCAGTTGCAGCCCTCTCCTCTTATACAGACCTATTATATGAAAAGTGGCTGCACATGAGCGCACCCTGCAGCATTATTGACTAACTCATAAGTCACCAGAAATGGGAGCTGTAGGACCAGCATCATTTATGCTTATTACAGTATGAAATATAGCAAATATTTCCAACTTTGTAAAGGTTGTTCTTATTATTCCAGTTATGACTTATTTGAATAAGTAAACAAATAGTAAAGCTTTACACTGCATGTTAAAACAAATTAGGGGATTAAGGCACCGCACACTAGCTGCATCCATCATACAGTATGTGGGTTCTTGTGCAAAAAAACGTTGTGGTCATTTTCCAGAGATTTTTACGGTTCGCTCACCAATAAAGCAGCTCAGTTTTATAGTGTAACTACATATATCTCTACAATGATTCCAGCTGATGTAAGATGTTGCACTAGGCAACGAGAATAGAGGGAATAGAGGCGAGTTCAGAATTGATTGAGCAACTTGAGCAAAAAACTTTCTTTGTTTGTTTCTCAACTCTTCAGCTGTGATTCTTCTGATGCCATTAAGAAATGGAGGGGAAGCTTGATGACGCCCTTAAATGGCAGCTTGAGCTGTTTGGTTTAACTTTGCTGTGAGATAGTGAGAGGAAGAAAAATGTCGTTTGGAGAAAAGTGAGCGAGATAGGGTTATTATTATTATTTTTGGTACATTCTGAAACTGGGAGTTGAAATGTGAAAGTGGGTCTCTGACGAACAGGTAAAAAAATATGACGTGAAACTAAGGCGAGTAAATATTTTACCTAAAACAACCAAAGGTTTGCTGATGCTGTGGCTCTGGTGATCTGAACTTTAATTTATGTTAAATTAGTAGTTTTTACCCCTCAGCCGTAAAAGGCTGATGAGGTATTGTTGTCACACCGCCTAAAGCGTTTTCTTTTTAATGATTGTTCAGGGGTACATCTTTTCCTTAGGGATTAATAAAGTATTCTGATTCTGATTCTAAAGTCTTTTGAAGCCAAAGTGTTTCATGTGACCTTCAGTTTCAGCTCTGTGTGAAGCCCGTAGGATTTGTACAAGGCTTCATGTCCTTTAAATAGCTCGATGGTCGGTATATCCACTGGTGATAGTGATGGAAGTTTTTTTTCTGGGGCTTTTTGGATAATCTGGGCTGTTTCTCTGGTTTCCAAACTGTCCACTGCTTTGTTTTTCTTCCTGTGGGGGGAAAAGTAGCCTTGGTCACTGATTGACTTCTGGTCATTGAATGCCTGACACTCTGAACATGAATGCTGCGGGTGACTGCCTCACTGCACACCTCGCCACAGTAATCACCTTATGACGGAACCCGCCATCATTTAGACTCTGTGCTCAACATTTCTGGTGACATTTCGACAAAATCGTCTATATCTGATCTGGTCACATGACAGATGTCGTCACTGTCCCCCACGGACCAGTAGAGGAGCTTGTCGAGGACAGAGATTCCACACAGCAGATACGCGAGAGCCAGGAGGAAGACGATGATGAGGAGGATACAGACACCGATGATGGTGCAGTTGGGGAAGATGGAGATGGTGCAGTTGGGGAAGATGAAGATGCTGATGGTAGTTTAATTATCATAATAATAAACTATTTAATTTATATCTAGGCTTGTTTTTTAAAAAGGTTTTCCTTCACAGAATTAACAAAACAAAATGCTATTGTAATACAAATAATTAGAAAAGCATTTAGGGAATAATTTGCTCTTGATATTATTTGGGGGGGGTTCCCCAGGTTTTTAGATTTTTATTTTTTTTATTTTTTTATTTATTCATTTATTTTTTTTAACATTGATCTTTATTTTAGGATACAGACAAACACTTTCTAATTTAAAAATGCATTTTATTTTTTTAATCACTCCTTTAAACCCTCTTAGTGAGGAACTAGTTTTACCTAGTAATTTATGAGTGCAGAGTGACCTTAATCCCGTTCAAATCTGCCATCTCTAATTACTCCAACCAGGAGATCATGTGCTTGGTTTGGTTTCTGTCCTCTGGCAGGATTCAGGATTCAACTGAACACTGCCTTCTGGGCCAGTCGATCAATGCTTTTTCTGTTCATGGGTTTGCATACTGTGTAATGACACAATATCTCCTAAATTGGTGCCCACAGTGGTCCAAAATGTGTTGGATTTTTTCCCCTTTCCGTTTCTTTTTTTAATGAAGTGGGTTAAGATCACAGACACTATCCAAGTTTTTGTTTTTTGTTTTTTTTAAACAACAGCCAGTTAAACATTCCTGCCACATCATATTACGCATGACTATCCTCCAGTTTTCTTGAAATAACCTATTTCAGACGGTGATACTTTACTTAAAATGAGCCTCATATTTTGCACATTTAAATGATAACTTGTTTGATCCGAGCCTTGAATTCAGTTTTTGTGATTTGTTAGAATTTTGGGAGTTAAACTGTATCATCTTTTTGATTTCACTTTGTTTTGGTAAAGTCTCTACTTAGATGCAAAAATGAGGTGGAATTATTATTATCATTATTATTATTTCTTCAAAGTTCGAGCGGACTTGTGAAAACTGTTGGGCTGGTTAACTCGTTATTTCTTGTGCGTGATGTTGAAATGAAAACTTGCTGGGAGGCTTTGTTTCCTGTCTGCTGTTTGCTTGTCCACATCTTGTCTGATGTGGTATCTGTCCAGAACCTTTGTGTTATAACTTTCTGTCTGAAGAGACCAATTTTGGCTTTAATTTCAGCTCCATCCTTTTATTGTGCATCTATCTGTCCTCATAGTTCTCTGTAAATCGTTCTTTCATGCATTCTACCTGCTTCTACCTGTTTGTCCGTCATGATTTCTGTCTTTGGTTCTACCTGTCTGGTCTAAAACCGGGTTGGGTCTGGAGAGCCAATTCTCCACTGGATCCTGTTCCAGATTTGTCGATCCTTAAGGACAATGTTTTGTGATTCTGCTTATCTAATCCAGAACATTAAGTTTTATGGTCTGCTCTTCAGTGTGCTTATATTGGCTACACGGGCACAAGCACGTAGGATGCAGTAAACCCACTTGTCTTGCAGTTCAATATAATATTGCAATAAAACCAGTTTAGAATCAGGACAAATTTTTTTAAAAAAAATCAAAATCCAGAAATTCAAAAAAATTGTATCGATCTGCGTTAAATCCATGGTTCAATTTACCCTGGCATTGATAAGCAGAATCAATAAAATCGAAAAGAAATACCGGGCTCTGCTCTGATAGTCTTAATAGTAATGTCAGTTCTCTGTGTTTCTATCAGACAACTGTCATGTTAACAACAGCGGAGGAGACTCGACTAGAAACCAACAATTAATTGACTGTCCGCGTGAGTACAAGCATCCATTTCTGCTGTACACCGAAACACTTTTTCCTCATTATTTCCTTTACTTTCTTCCCACGGAGGCCAAACAATGCCAGGAGAAGCCAAATGAAACTGTCAGAGCGCTTAAGTCATAAAATGAAAAGCACAACATTTAAGTTATACTTAGGCAATTTTTATTTTGTTTTCCTCAGAATTATAAGATCTGGACACTAACATTTAATAACTAAAAATTTCTTCCACTAAATTCCAATAATACCATAATATCCCACTTTGTAATGATTTTAAAAATTCTAAATTTCGAGATGTGATGTAATGAAATCTACATTTTTCTTACTCATTCTTCACATGCCTTAACACATCATCGCATCCTTGGATTTTCCTGGTTTAAAGTTGTTTCTGTTCTTGCTCATTCTTCTTTACTTAACTAGTGAACTGTGATTAAATCTTTTGGATGAAGATTGTTTTTCTTTAATTGGATGTTTCTTCAGAGCAGTTTTATTTTGTGTGAAACAGGCTGGTAAAGAGTATTCTGAGAAAACTGCAAGTGTTCTTTTCATAAAGATGGGCTAAGCAGCATAAACTTTTTAAGGTTGAGTAGTATTAAGTGTAGTATTTAAACCTTAAGCAGCCAAACTATTTTATGCAGATATAATTGTTTAATGGCTATGTTTGTGTTTTCATGGTTTCAATCAAATGTTCTTTGCTGCTGTGGGTCTTTTAGTTTGTTCACTGCAAAATATCATGTAGTACAAAGTAAAGAATAAAAATAAAGTATGATTTTAAAACAACACAAGAAACAAAACAACATCGATTTCTAGCACAATTTTCTATTATCCTTGCCACACCAAAGGATGATCTCTTAAAGAAAAGTTGTAGATAAGGTTGGGCGATATGTAAAATTTTTCCAGTCCAATAACCGATGATAGGCGATATATTCATGCAGGTGACTTTTTTTTATTGGCGGAGCAATGTGATTATGCACAGACTGATTTGCGTGTTTAGAATTTATACGTTTTGTTTGGAGGGAATATTCTACCTTCTTTTCACTGCGGCCACAGTGATGCGGACGCTGCACCGGTCCATCGTGGTGAAGAGAGTGTAAAAGCGAAGCTCTCAATTTACTGGTCGATCTACGTCCCTATCCTCACCTATGGCCACGAGCTGTGGGTAGTGACCGAAAGAACGAGAGCGCGGATACAAGCGGCGGAAATGAGCTTCCTCCGAAGGGTGGCTGGTCTCTCCCTTAGAGATAGGGTGAGAAGTTCAGCCATCCGGGAGGGGCTCAGAGTAGAGCCGCTGCTCCTCCACATTGAAAGGAGCCAGCTGAGGTGGTTCGGGCATCTAACAAGAATACCTTCTGGGTGAGGTGTTCCAGGCATGTCCCACTGGGAGGAGGCCCCGGGGCAGATCCAGGACACGCTGGAGAGATTATATCTCTCGGCTGGCCTGGGAACGCCTTGGTGTTCCCCCGGATAGGCTAGAGGAGGTGGCTGGGGAGAGGGAAGTCTGGGCTTCTCTGCTTAGGCTACTGCCCCCACGACCCGGCCCCGGATAAAGAAGAAGATGGATGGTTTTTTTCTGATGAAAAAAAAACAGTCTATACTACTCTGCAAGAGCGACATCTTGTTTTTCTGTCAGCAGCAGCACATGAAATTTACCTCACTGCAGCTGGTACAGACATGAATGAGCTCTCTTTGTGATTATTCCTAAAATCACAGCACAGCTGTTGTTTTTGACTGTTGTGAATGAAGAGAGCAAATATGTGTTATTGGGAAGATTAAGTTAAAGTGTTAATACCATTTGTCAGATCATTTGAGCAGGCTTTAGCTGAAAAATTGTGAAACTAGAGGTTCATCATGAGGAACCAGGACCCACCTAAGCCTTAATTTCAGTTTTATTTTTCATGGTTCTGTGAGAATAATTAGATTACATTTGGAGCCTGGTGATGTTTCACTGACCAAATGTTCCTGCATATTGAACTCTTTCTTCCTCTTTTTTAAAAAAAAGCCCACACATATATATTGTTTGCTTTGATTTCCTTATGGCATCTTTTATTCTTCTTCTCCTGGAGCAGTGTTTTTTCCTGCATGCTGCTTTTATGACTTTTCACTAACGTGAAACAGATTTTTTTTTTGCTCCCTTCTATTTTTTTTTCCCCCCTCGTCTTCCTTCTCTTCTAGTTTCTTCAATTCACATAACTTTGGAAATTTTACCTTTTTACACATTGACCATGTCTTCACTCATACCAGAAACAGATTGAGTAGCAAGTGTGTGAAAACATTTGAGGAAACATCATCCACTGTGGAATTTTTATTGCTGCTGTACCTTGTCGGTTGATTACATTTACTGTCAGCTGTCAGCCACATTCTGGTGTGGTTTATAATGCACAGATGGAGATTAGGACTTTAGATCAGTGGTTCTTAACCTGGGTTCGATCGAACCCTAGGGGTTCGGTGAGTCGGTCTCAGGGGTTCGGCAGAGCCTCCACCGTGACATGCACCGCTCATTTTGTGCACCAATAAAAAAACATATCTATGTCTTGAATTTGAAAAAAATCATATTTTATTTTTCACTAAAGAGGGGTTCAGTGAATGCGCATATGAAACTGGTGGGGTTCGGTACCGCCAACAAGGTTAAGAACCACTGCTTTAGATGAAGCTTTAGTTTTAAGGTCATTTGGAATTGATTGAAGTGAGCTGTGTTAATTTTGTAGTTTAATTTCACATTTATTGTGTGAACAGCTAATAACAGCTGGTAAGCGTAGTTTGGCTTTTTCAAGGGTCTCGATTGCATTAAGTATTTATTTTTTATTAACTTTATTTCCACATTTGAATTCAGTTAGTTTTTGCTGTACAAAAATGTCATTGGATTTATCATACTGAATGTAAGGATACATAAGTGAGATGTCACTGCAGTAGTGATTAATTACTTCAAGCTGTCAGCTGGTTCAGTGTTTTACACGTTTTTTCCTGTCGTCTGATAATTGTGTTAAAATGATTCATCTCTGATTCAGCTGTTCAGTTTGAGAAGTTTGAAATAAAACATTACTTTTTCTGAATTTGTATACTAACACTTTTACTAACCAACTGCTAATCCAGCTGATAATGGTGGCAGTCAGATTTTATTTTCTGACTTTTTTTAAACTGATTCCTTCTGGTTTTCTGTTTTTTTTTTCTCTCTGCAGCTGTCATAGAGCTAAAGAAGACCGTCAGTGATTCACTCCACAAACTGGCCAACTTTGATGGTAAGTTAATAACTCAGTTTCTTTTGGATTTCTTTTGTTTTTTGAGTCCTGATATAGATTCATCCATGAACAAAAGCAAGCTAAATGGATTGCTGTTTTTTAAAACCTGAACTGAAATTTTCACCCTGATGTTTCTGTTGAAGTGATGGACGCCCACTTACAGAACAACCAGACGGCGGGAGATGACATCCTGACCAGCCCTGATCGACTCAAAGGTAGAGAACACACCAGAGTTAGAAATTAGGTTTTATGATATTGTTTTATTTTTTTTAAATGTTCAGTTTTAATGATCCCAAAATTACATTTGATTTAAGTAGAAGTATAAATCTACCTGAACACTGTGCATGTGTTCCAGCTGATTAAAGTAATTTATTGGTTTTGAATTTGATGGCACGAGTAAATGTTGACTGTCAAGTGATTACACTGTAGTTTTTTAGTTAGTCCTGGCTGATGTGCATGTTTGTTTTCGTGTGTACGTCCACAGGGAATCAGATGGATGCCAAAGAGTCAGACATGTCCGACACTCTGAGTCCCAGCAAAGACCGCAGCAGTGACGACACGTCAGGTCAGTGAAAACACCCATACATTCTTGCTCATCGGTTTAAGTCTAATTTTGGCAATTCCAAAATTTGTCTTGTGTTTTCTCAGTTTTACTGGAAAGGTTTTTCTTTTCCACCTAATTTCGAATAGCGTTGACATCTGTTTAAAGTTTAGCTGTTCTGTCTCACACTGTCTGCTCTTCAATCTTTAATTAATCATAGAGTAGCTTTACAAATTACTGAGAATGTTTAGATTTTTTCCTGAGGGTCATAAATGAGTTGCCTGAAAGAGATTTGTGTTATGTATCTTTTAAAATCGCTTGTTCTCTCTAGCAGTTTATTATGTCAGTATCTGATTCGCCTTGAAACTGCTGGAGTATAGATCCTAAAGCAGCCACAGGAGTTTTACGCGTTTTTGTGTGTTTCAGATGGAAACATGAACGACCAAGAGCTGAATGAACCCCAGAACAGAGTAGCTCTGCTCAAAGGTAACTGTGGCCGTGCACCTGTGATCATAAACCCCAAAACACCGGGCCGCCCAGTTTGATTATTGTATTTAACTGACCATTAGGAAGATGTTCAGCTGTGCTGGTCCCTGAAGGGCCTGGTGTTTTTTCCATTTTAGAGTTTGTGTCTACAGACTGTATAAAAGGCGGATGAAGCGAAGCCTGAAGTGCCTTAAACTCTCACCCCTGCTAATGGCCAGCAGGGGGTGCCTTTGGGTGCAATAAGAAGTCTAGGTGTATTAAATATGAGTGGGGGAAAAAGGCCTCATTGCCATGACCTGTGACCTCAGTAAACTATTTCCTGCAGTTTGTGGTCTCAGGCGATATTTTAAATAAGCGCATTTTTTAAAGCTGGGATTGCATTTACTTATGTCTAATATACACATGTAAATCTGAATAACTGAACCAGGACGTCATAGCAACTTCATCCGTCTTTTCAATAAAATATCTACTAGCTACTATCTAGTCAGCTGGACACCCCCCACCGCCCCCACCCACTACACTCCTGACTGACTGAATAAAATAGTCCAGTCAGTTATGTTCAGTAAGTTGATATCCACACTGCCACCGTGTGCTCAGTCATTTATTCATATATGTATTTATTGAACAGTGAAGAAGTTAAGTCTGGAAAGTTCCTGTTTTTTGAATAAAAATACAGATAATTTGTAGACCCTGACTTTGTCATTGAATAATAATAATAATAATAATAATAATAATAATAATAAATAATGTACTTAACATTTTGTATGTGTCTGTGGTTAGATGAGCTACATCGGGCCGGTCTAGAGCCTGGAGACACGGAGCAGGTCATCCACCATCTCCACAGAGAGCTTCTGGAGGCCCAAGAATTAGCCAACACCGGCAAGCAGAAATGTCTAGAGCTACAAGGTAACAGTGTTCTCACAATGCTGTGGATTATATTTTATAATTAGAATTTTAATTATAATTAATAGCTCGCAAACTTTGTTTGAATTAAAGTTTACCTCATACATTTTTACTACAGTATTGTTGAGTTTGTGAGATTACAGTTCTTGCCCTGCATCGCTTCAATTATACGTTGCATGAAAATATAAAAGAACAGTGGTATAAACATAATGACTGTGTGACTCTTGGTGTGCAGCTCTGTTGGAGGAGGAGAGGAGGAGTAACTCTCAGCTGACTGAGGAGTCGACCAAACAGATCCAGTTCTTGCAGAGTGAGTGAATACAGAGAAAAATATGTACTATAGATTTGTATCAATAAGTATTTAGCTGCCACATCTCACTTCCTATGTGCTTGTGTGTTTTTAGCTCAGCTTGGGAAGCTTCAGGCTGACATGGAGGCACTGAGGGAGCAGAGGGAGAGCACCATCTGTAGCACCAGAGAGGAGCTTTACTCTGCCCAGGAGGAGGTACCTCTTCACCTACTGTTGCTTCCAGTTCTTCATCATAACTCTTCCTTACTTCTCTTCCATTCTGTCTTGAAACCTCTCTTGGCTAATGTGTAACATGTCAGACTCTTCATGGACTCCAGGGTTTGAGTGGGTCATTAATAACCCTTTAAAAGTTGAAATTGCTAATAACAGCTTTAAAAAAAACTAACTAAAAAAACTGAACTAAAACTAATAAAAGGGAAAATTTTAATTAACTGAAATAAGACAACAAACTGAAACAACATTGTGTGCAATTAAAAATATTCAGGGAATGTCTTTGGGTTTACTCAGTCTGGTTACATTTTTTTAACACACAAGTCCTCAGGAGGTTTTAGTGCATCTTACTAGGGGTGCAACGATACACAAAATTCACTGTTCAGTTCAATACTTTGGTGTCACACTCCGATACAAATTTTTTTTTAATTTGTCATTTATTGAAATTATAAATATATATTTTAACTCAAAAGTACAGTTTTTAAATTTAATGCTGAAACAACAAAATAATTAAAAAAAAATCTATCTGATTGAGGAATCACTCATCTTTGGAAAAGAGAGTTTATTACAGAGAAATGGCTCTTTCCAAAATAAAAGCTATACTATACTCTTCTTCCGGGGTATATTCTCAGCAGCATATTAAACATATCAGGTCCCCATAAGGTGCTAACGGCTGTCTAAATGACTCGGGTAAAGTTTGTAGCATGCGTGCTTGTTGTTTTTGTCTGCTTCCAATTTGCACTAGGATGATGTCGGTGTAAATGTGCAGTCATATTCGTTGTGTTCCCACTAGTGCTGTCAGTGTTAATCTCGTTAAAATGACCTTAACGCCATAACGCGGCAAATCTCCGTTAACAAGTTACCGCAGATCGCCCCGTGCATGGGGCTGGACGGCGTCAACACGTTAACAAGCTAACTGCGCTAACGCACTAGTTCCCACCAATGTAATTGAGCATTGCGTGGCACATCCAACATACTGTTTTACTTTTGTCCATGACTCGCTTACCATCAGGGTCATACGTCACATGAAGACCAAAATAGTTCCAAATGCCAAATCTGAATGAGGGTGGGGGAGGTTCAATTTGCCATGTTGCAACGAGCTTAATTTTTGTCTTGCTAGCTTGTGCTGCGCTCAGTGGATCTGCGCTCGACAGTGCAGCCTAGGCAGAGTAGTCGAACGCAGATCCACTGAGCGCTCAACACAGACAGCATCGTCAGAAGAAAAGTTGATAAAAGAAATAAAAAATTTGTATTGTTCAATATCGATACAAGTATCGTTGCACCCCTACATCTTACATCTTGCCTGTGGAAATATTTTTAAAAATATTTTCTTTTGAAATCATTGTAATAATAACAAACATTGAAACTAATAAAAATGAAATTGTAACTAGACATTCTTGTTTTAAAAATGACAAATAGTAAACAATGTGACATTGTTCGCTCATAGTCCTTTCTAAGTTTATAAAAAACATTATAAGGATTTGTTTGTTTGTTTAAATGAGTCAGGAACCCTGGAGTCTCTGTCACTCATTCTTCGTTATGCAAAAAGCCTCCCTGTTTGTCAGTTTGCACCAAATTGTAGTCTCATGAGAAAGTGACCGAACCACCGATTGTGTTTTTGCTCTCAGATTCTTGTCCTGCGACACGCTATGGAGGCGGCCACGGCGGAGCGGGAGCGTGAGATCACTGTCCTGCAGGCAGACCTGGTCAGTGTGCGCTCCGAGCTAGAGCACTGGAGGAACACAGCCGCCAAATACGAGGAGGAGATCGCCCGGCTGCAGGAGGCCTTCACGCAGCAGGAACAGCAGCAGACTGCTGCCAGCGAGCTGCAGGGTGAGCACTGCCTGCATGTTTGTCTGAGGCTGTCTGTTCATGTCTTTGAATCACTACTAATCATAACTGTGCATCCTCTGTCTCGCTGCCACAGTGGAGTGCACTGCATTGCACCAGCGGTGTACGTGTTTGCAGCAGGACTGTGATGGCCTGAGAGCTGAGAGGAAAACACTCACAGAAAAACTGCACCGCCTGGAGGCTGAGCTGAGCAGGTACACACACATTGCTTTAAATTTTTTTATCTGAATCCACTGTTTTATTTTATTTTATTTATTTTACTATACTGCAGTGCTGTCAGAATTATACAAGATCACATTTAATTATTTGTCAAAAAAAGATCCACACAGCTATAAACCATTTTGAATATAGCGTTACTAAATAAACACCACTTTGAAACTTATATTCTCTTAACTGGATCTCAAGCTGAGAGTCTCGAAACCTGGAACATATCAAACTTTGTTAGGTGGACGTTAAAGTCTTTTGACAGGCGTGATCGAGTTGATGAATTCTGGCCCAGGACGGCTCTCGGGAGCAGTGCCAAGTCGACAGATCAGGTTCAGAGTTTGGATTCAGCATTAAAGGGCAGGCTGAGGGCGAGACTGACAGAAGGAAACATGGTGTCCAGCTGATTCAGGCAGAGAAAGACGAGGAGATGACAGCTGACTGACAGCTCACTGAGACTATCTGCCAGATTTGTTCTCCACTGAGAGAAAACACTGCTGCATGTTCTCACCACAACCACGTCCTCAGCAGGATTTTATCTGTGCTTCAGCTACAATTTTTTTTTTTTTACTAGTTTACAATAAACTGTACACATCTTTTGACTTTCTACAAAGAGATGAATGCACTTTGGACATGGACGATTCTTATCCGGCATATTGACAGCTGAGGTAAACAGTGAACTGACAGCCTACCCAGATAGCAAAAACCTCCAAGCTGGATCCAGTTCGGAGTCACTTTGCTGTCTGAGTACACTCACTACAGATGAAAGGTGGTCAGAGCTTTTGAGGTAATTCAAAGGATAAAAAAATAGGATACTGCAAGATAGTTACACACCCATCTGTTTTGTATTTCCTGGTTTATTACTGTTGTTGATATTATTCAAAAAAGTTCAGGTCGAATGTACAAAAAACGTTTTCTTGTAAACAAACAGTAAACATCCATTATGGGCTAATCTAATATAAATGTTTTTTGATCTTTTGACTGAATGAATCACATTATTCCTACAACAGCCACCTCAGCAGGAATGATCCGGTTGATTTGGGAGGAGTAAGCAAACAATTTGAAATGACTGAAATCTATGGACAACTAGCTTTGAAATCTTACACACTGTAACTTTAAAGTTTAAAAAGGAATTTATTTAGATTTATTTAGTTGTTATGGAAGATAAATGACCTGTAGAGTCAGAACCATGTTTTGTACCAGCCTGTAAACAGGTTTATTTCTGCTCTAAAGTTGGAAATCCCTTTTGGAACCAGCCTCAAGTGGCTGTTAGAGGAACTGCAGTATTTGGGACTACTTTGTTGGCTTACTTTTTTATTAAGGTCTAGTGTAGTTATGTTTGTAATTGCAAGCTCGACATATATTTTAACTACAGTTGCACTCAGAAGTAATCAAGCATTTTTTTTCTCCTGTGTTTTAAAGTTATCAAATCCCAGGAGAAGACTGAAAACCACTTTAAAGAGATCTCACTAATGAGAGTTGTCAGCATTTCCAAAGTTTGATTTTGCTGTTTGTGGATCAATTTCTGCATTTGAACTCTTTCTGATGACATTTAGGGAAACAAGTCAGAGTGTTTTTTAATGTTGTGACATTTTGTTGCAGCATTTACATAAACAAGCTAAATACAGAAATCACTGTTTACAGTACCAGTCGAAGGATTTGATCCACATGTTGGACAGAAGGTTTTCAAAACTATAAACACATGTATAAACTGCATGTTCCAGTTTATGTTGCATGTAGCTCTATAAGCAGAAAATTATATTGGAGAGCTACGTCAAAAGGAATTTACCAGTATAAATTCCAGTAAAATGTTCTATCAGATCAAAATCTTCGCTGTCAATAAAAGAATTCCCGTCAGCACATAATTTTCCATATCATAATGCATTTGTAAGATGGATGAGGTCAGTCAGTGCCGAGACACACTGAGGACTTGGCCAAAAACATACCCCTAGTCTATTTTTGATGGATGGTGCACCAAGCTGCATAGTGCAGATAAGCAGGACAGGAAGCCAGACACAGAGAAAGCATACAGTTTGGTCATTTGTATGAACCAGGCACTCATCTGTTTACCAGCAGTGATGGTGAACACATGACTATTGAGAAGACACGACTATTTGTTAACATTAAGTCTCACTCTTCATAATAAAAAAGGGAAATGCAATGTTTGTGCCTTTTTTTGCTAAAATTATTTTTAAAAATGTTGTACATCATGTGTAAGGTATCCCAGTTACACACAATGATTTATATATTTTTTGTTTTATAATGGCGTCTGGACAGAGTACAAAGTAATCTCTCTCAGTATTCCTACAGAGGTGCACTTTTTTTACTACCATTGGATCTACATGATACTAATAAAATCACAGCTTTAATTGTGACCACAGAAGCCCCGCAAAGGGTGTTTAAATCATTTGTCTATAAGACACAGCCAATTATGGGGGAAAAAAGCTGGTCTAAATAGAGAGAAGCTAAAACAGCTTGTTTCAGACCGGATAAATTGAGGGCCTGCGCCAAGGCAAGTATAAATGACTCCAGAGTACAGTAAAAAAAAAAAAAAACCGAGCCTGAAATGAGTCTCATAAGTCTTCAATAAGGTCACAGCATCGCAAATCCTTCGAGAGTTTCTAACATTGTTGAGAAACGTAGTGGAGTGATTACTGAGTCGAGGTGTGATTTGGTGTGTTTGCAGCACCAGGGAGAAGAGTCTGGTCCTCAGCAGCAGTCTGGAGTCTCTGGAGAAGAGGGAGGAGGTTTTGCAGGACAAACTGGGTTCTCTGGAGAATCAGCACCTGCAGGACGCGAGCAGGCTAAAGAGCCAGCTGGACCAGGCCCAGGCCCACACACACACACTGCAGAAAGAGGTACGCACACAGAATGGGATTTAAGAAAAATAAAAATAAAACACAGAAAACGCCAGGTGAGAAACAACAGAACAAATGGAAGAGATGAAAAATAAAAGTTGGAAATGGATCAATGAGTCTTTTGATAAATCCAGAGAGACTTAAGTCAGCATGAGTGAAGGTGGTTGAGCAGATGCCTAAGGCAGATGTGAATAAAGAGAGGAAACCACACTGGGGTTCTCAGAGAAATAAAATAAAATGTACCAAAATCTCCACAGTGGGGGAAATGCATACAAGCAGCAGCCTGAATGAATTTTTGAGCTCTTTTATTTAAACCCCCCAAAAAGGTTTCAGCTAAAAAGAACTTTAAGATAGACAAACAGCTACACAAGCAAGCTGCAGTCAGTATCTGTTCAGTGGAGCACATCAAGTGACATTAATTGACAAGTTGGTGATTTATTGATTATATGTTTGCTTTGGGTAATTGAAAGTTGTAAAAAATGAAGGAAAAACATCAATCTCGGCATTACCAAAATGCATTAGCAAAATGATAATAACTCAGCAGGTCAATAGTGTTTGTCAGATAGTTGTATAAAAAGTCCAGTGTTTGTCGACTGAGTTATTGGTAACAGCAGCTAGTGAGCTTTTGTAAATGTGGCACTTGGTGGATTCTCCATCAGTTTTAAAGGGGCCTGTTATTCTTTTCTGGCAGTTTTTTTCTATTCTTGGATCTGTATGATGTCACAAGGAGAAAGGGATATCCCAAAGAGGTTAACTTTACTTGGAAGTGAACCCTTTATGCAAATGGACATAGAAATGACAGTGGTCATAGAAATAACAGTGGCCTGTGTGTGTGTGTGTGTGTGTGTCTGTCTGTCTGTCTGTCTGTCTGTGCAGTATGAAGACACACAGTCCCAGCTATCTGATCTCCGTCAGCGTTATGAGAGAACAGAGCAGGAGAAGCTGAACATCCACCAGGAGCTGGAGCAGTGCAGGAGCAGCCTCAAGCTGCTGCAGGACAAGTCCAGCTCTGTGAGTGCCCACACCAACACTCTTTGTTCCTTTATGATAAAAAACACAGACTTGTGCTTGGACTGTTTTTTTGTAATCTATGTTTGCTCAGCTTTAAGTTTTACCATAATTTATTTTTGCTTTAAGGTTGCTTTTTATGCAGGTGAAGCTGCATTTTTATCCTGACCTGTGAGAAATGTCACACAGCGTTAGTGTTGTCTAATGGCCAATAACATCTTTGTTGAAAGTAGAAATGCTCATAATGCCAAATAATAACTGGTGAGGTAACAAAATAACATTTAAATTGTGATTTTTAACTGAATTCATGCAGCTCTGTGAACACATTCAAAGCAGTTGTGTTTTTTTGTTTTGTTTTTTTAAACTGACTCCTCTAGCCAAGGTGACATGTGACCTCACCGTCTCTCCTGGTTTATATCCTGTTCTGATAAATAAGCTGATGGATAAAAACTCTTGGAAACATTAATCAGAAAATCAGTGAGGCGGAGCAGCCTACTCTGTACCCCCACCCCCCTTCTTTTCTTCCTTTCCTCCTCCCTCAGCTCTTAAAACACGATATATCTAAAGGCCAATTTCTCTTCATTACAACCTTGTAATTTTGCCTCTTTAGTTTTTTTGGTAATAATAATGTTGCAATATCTGAGATCTGGGAACACGAAGGCCACACTAGAAAGTCTCATTGTTTCTGTTTTTTTATTTTATGTATTTTTTGATACAAAGTCTACAATTGATATCTATTATAAAAAAATAAATAAATAAATCCACCATTGCTGTATGTTAAGTGAACTGATTCTCTCCTGTCCCACTTTTCTTTCATGGTCTTCTCCAATTCTCATTATCCTCACAGTGCATCGTCTTTGGGTGTTGCATGGACTAAACTGCTAGTGGTCTGTAGCTGATACAGTGTGGATAATGGAATGTGACGATTGGTTTGGAAGGTCTTCCACTACTTTTTGCTGGACCTTGCCATCCTAAATTAGGTTAACTATTGATCTAATGATGCTTATAAACTGGGTTGTAACATAATTGGGGGCTTGTCCAAGACCAGTTTAATTCTTTTGTGGAGACTAAAATGCAGGATGAGTGAAGTTTCATTTGAGATATCTCCAGATAGAAATCATTTTTTATTCAACTAGGCAGATTAAAACAAAACTCCAGATTTGATTGATTTATTTGGAAGGAAAGATGAATGGCACTGATGTGAGCTAAAAGTGTTTTTGGAAATGTCCATCAGGGTTACAAAAGATTTTCTAGACAAAAGTATTTGTATCTCATTTCACTGTGTTCCCAGATCTCATTAACCACTGTTTGCATTAATTAGCACTGATAGCAATGGAGCAAATAAGAACCTGATTATAAAAAACTAGAGTTACCCTCTCTTCACTCAGTGCATTTCTGTTAGGCTTCTTTGTATGAACCGGTGTCCGTCGTGCTGTAAAGATCAGATTGAAACCAGCTGACAGACGGCAGCTGGAGGAGATCTGTTCCTGCTGCAGAAAAGTGTTGCTGTTTTAAAAGAGCCTGGTGACGGATGGCTGCTCCTCCGTGGTGATTGTGAATGTGGCTGCTGAATGTGTAGAAATGTTGGTGCTGCTTTGTAGAAAACGGCTGATTGGATACAAACCCAAACCCCCTCTCTCCCTTTCTTCCCTCCCCCCTCGCTGTAGCTGCTCCATCCTCCATGTTGGTTTTGGTTGATTTGCTGGCTGATTTCTTCTTATCCACTCTCCCCCTCCAACCCCTCTCCCTTTTAGCCATCCATATTGCAGCCTGTCCAAGCCATATTCATGGGCCTTGTCCTGGCTCTGCTCTACTGGTGTTTCGGCCAGTTGTGGTAGAAAGGTACACACCGACATGACATCAGTCTATCTCTCTGCCGTCCTGTCTGTCTGTCTGTCTCTGATGCGTCTATCTGTTTGTGATCACTGGAAGGTGTCAGAGGCGAAAGGGTCGTTCTGATCTGTGATGAATTCAGGGTCATGAGTTTCAGCTGGAAAACTGACGTGCTGAAATTGAAAAGAAATCTCCCTCTGAGCTCAACACAGGTTTCCGCCGTGAGAGCTGATTATTTTTGAAAATAAGAACTACAGGGATTGCTGTTGAAAGTGAAAGCTCCTGTAAACGTGTCCAACACATAAATATATTATTACAATTCTTTAAGTCTAATAGAGAAGCATTGCATGACTCATGATTTTCTTATACTGGGCCTTAATGCAGAACCTAAGTGTGAATCCTGCTGTTTTAGCTCCGCCCACTTTAATTCAATTGTTTTTTGTTTGGCAGCCCCTCATAAACAAAAAGTTGGAACACTTTCTGTACCTGATATGAGGCAAATTTGTAGGTCAGTCTCTCCTTCCAAACAAGCTACCAGAAGTGCATTCCCTTTTTTTCCCCATATGTCCACACTTTTTTTTTAATGGTCATAAATTCAGTCACAAATTAACCTAAATAAGGAGGGAATGTAAGTGTAAGGAGCAGGTTATTACTGGCAAGCATCCAAATATTCCTAAACTACATCTTTCACCATTTGAATGCTAACAGCTCAGGATGATGATGTGTTGCGGTGCAGGGTGATGATACATAAAGGTAACCCAGCTGTTGAACTCTGAATTCTGATCACCAGATCGCTCTCTTCACCTCCTAAACTTCCATTTAAGACTAAGGATCATCTTAGCCATCATCATCATCATCATCACGGCGTCTGGTCCCTCGTCTTCTGATATGAGAACCACTAACTGCATGGCTGTCAGTCTGCCTGTTCGTCTGCCAGTCAGTCTCACTTCTGCTTCTGTTCTGCTGCAGCTAACATTAACACGCTCTTGGGGCTCCCTCCACCCACAGACCCTCCATTTAAAGGGAGCCTTGTACATATGCTTCATGCTCTTCACAGCAGCGGTGTTTGACCTATCGTAGCAGGGAAAAAAACGGGTAGACAAGGCTTCTTATTGTAGACTTGACATAAAAGAGGCACCTAGCTTCCAGGTCTTTAAATACAGTATGGAAGTGCAATAAACCTGTACTCTTTCTAATGACCAGCTGGGGGAGACTCCTTTGGCTGTAAAGGGATGCCCGGGTGTCTAGAAGAAATCACCCTTCAGCTCACTTGATCTACCTCAGTAAACACATTATTAAATGGAACACCATGTTTATTTTATAAATGATGGTACAATTGGAGTCAAAAGGGTGTTATAAAACAGGGCGTGTCTACTCTGTAACTGACATGTGAGCTTGCAGTGCCCCTCAGTTTTTCCATCACACCAACCCTCGCTCGACGCGTGTAGGTTCGACACAAGGTGACTCCTTAAATCTGTTCATCTGGACGTTGTGTTTTCAGAGTGAGAAATATTTTTTCACTAAATCGGAGGATTTCTTCACTCTCTGTTAACTGTAGCTTTACCCAACCTTATAAACAGTACATTTGGATAATGACCAAAACTAGCACCACTGACTAACAACCAGCTGCGAGTTCAGTTAATTGATCAATGGCCATGAGTGCCATTCTGAATGGTACTCCAGCTGTGGTTGGAGTGGCTGCAATCACTTTTTTTAGATCACCAAAAAATGTCCTCTTTTCCCACCACTCAAACCTCAGCGTTCCTCCCTGTCCCGGATGTGCACATCCTCATTGAAAGAGTGGCCATTGGACTGTAGGTATAAATAGACTGTAGAGTCCTGGCCTGATGAAGTAGCTCTTCTGTGTTGTCCCATCTGCTTAGCCAGAGGTTGTTTGGTTTTCCCGATGTATAAAATCACGACAGTCTATAGATGGTATATAGCACTTTTCCACTCTGAGCACTCAAAGCGCTTCGCACAACTTGCCTCATTCATGCAAGCACCTTTTTTTTAATATATGTTTTTCTATGTAAGTGCTCTCTATTTAACGTTCACACACATTCATACTCTTAGCAACTTGAGGTAGTATGTTGCCCAAGGTTATTTGGAATGCAGACTATAAAAGCTAGGGATCAAACCACAACCTTCCGATTAGCAGATGACTTAAAGCTACAGCCACCGTCTGTGTACACTATATTACTGTGTTTGTGGCGGGGGAAACACATCCTTGTTGGTTGACTGATCTTTAGTGTAGTGTGTTTTGAGGTTTGAAAGCCACAGAAACGCTGCGTTTTAATGAAATGCTTCTTAGCGGTTTTGATACGGCTGACATATAAGGAGTCATTAAAGGTTTTTACTGAAGCAATGATACTAGATTCAGTCATTATGGAAATTTACTGTTACTGGTTAGTTTAAGGTTGGGAAAATCAGCTGAGACTGAAAGTCACTTGGATGAGTGACAAAATGGTTCTCCCAATGAAAATGCAACGTCCAGATAAGCTGATTCAACTTTACTGTAATTTTCTTACAATGATGATCGAGCATGGATTGAAACAAAGCAAAGAACTGCAGAAAAAATAGACTTTAAAAAAACAAACAAAAACAAAACATAGGTGGCATCCATCTTTTAGATACAGTCTGTGATGGCACTGAGATCTTTAATTAAGCTGCTGCAACATCAGGACTCACCAAGTTGGACACAGCCATTTATTTATTTATTTTATTTTGTTATTTACATGCTCAAAGTGATCTCAGAAAGGTATGTCATGTAAGATCAAAACAAATGATTTCTGAGAGAATTGAAACAAGGTATGTGGCTGTAGTGACTTTATTTTTCTGGAAAAAATGCATAAATAAATCAATCTGCCGATAATCCACCCGTCTCCAAATCCACTGACTAGATGAGAGGAATGTAAACAGCCTGGCTGAAATCGAAGGCACCGTAGGCCTCCAGGGTGTTTAGATGTGTATGATGGATGCAAATTTTGTGTCACCGCTGTACATCTATGCACACTGTACTACTTCAAAGCTTTGCCTACTTTGATAGTTTAATGATCAGGCAAGAAACCATGACCATCCTGGTAATGTCAGTCAGCAACCTAAATTGAAAATCCCAAAAAACACAGTGGAGAAAAAAAAAAAGAATCCCAAATTATTATTTTATTTATGTATTTTTTGCATTTAAAAACAAAACAAAAAGAAATCTTTCATTTTGGTGGGAAAATGTATACAGTACAGTGGGACCGGTGATCTCTGCTCTAGTCTTTAGACTCCATTGCGTGCTAACAGCTGCACCAGGAAGCGTGCGCTTACCTGATTTTCACACAAAAAGGAGTGACGTATTATTGGCTGTGCTGCAGGAGTATGGCTCGTCACAATATTACACAGATCGGTTTTTAACCTAAGCAAAGTTCAGTTGTCAAACTTATTAAAATGAATGAATTACTGTGAGGAGCAGTAACTAGAGCCACGACTAGAGGAACAATAAGTTTCTGTGTTTACCAATCCAGCTGCTGTACACAGCACTGGTGTGAAACACCCGTCACATGCACCTGCGGCTGTTTTCTTAAGCACGATCTGATATCCTCGTGTCGGTGTTGTTCCCACATCATCATAATAAATGTTGTCCCAGGTTCAACATTGCAAGTGACCAATCACATTGTTGTGACATCATACTTTTGCGACTTTGGGAAAAACCGCCTTAAAAAAAAATCGACTTGACTAGCAAGACACCGCCTGATCCAGCAATTTGAATTCTTTGCATTTCAGGATACGGTTCTTTGATAAACGGTAAGCATTATACATGTTGTCCTTGCAACACTGGAATTCCATAAATGAATGAATGGCTTGGCTTGCAAAAGTATGACGTCACAACAATGTGACTGGTCACTTGCAATGTTGAACCTGGAACAATATTTATTATGATGATGTGGGAACAACACCGACACGAGGATATCAGATCATCCGTTTTCTTACTGCAGCTTTACTTCATCATATATGAAAACGTGGCTGTCCCACACTGAAAGCAGCACCTGAACGCCTCCTGTGTAAACAGACTGCTGAACCGCTCACTCCTGACCGTTCACAGTCAGCAGTGTGTTAAAATTTTAAGTTAAGAAGAAGCGAAATGACAGAAATGAAGGGAAAAAAGTTAATCACAGCGTTTTAATGTTTATGTTCAGCCCAGTAATCTTAAATAAATTACAGTGATCCTCCTTTTGATTTGTCACTTTATCTCTCCCCGACCCGAAGAATTCAACAACATTTCAGTTTTATTTTAATTCAAAGAAAAGTCTGTGAGAAATGTAGATGAGCTTAATTCATCTGTGGAAACTTCTAAAGGTCGCCCTTCTGTTTATTTGCACTCTGTTCCCCTTTAAAGAGGCGTGCTCTGACCATCGCATCTTAAAGGCTAACCCTCTCCTTCCACCTGCCTCATTCAGTCACTCTCCTCTTCCTCTCCGTTAGGTTTTCGGTGCTTTATTTTAGCTTTCTTTAATTACATGTTGCTGTTCTCTCATGTTTCTTTTTGCAGGGTTTGTTTTTAATTTCATTTATTAATCTTTTTTCTTCTTCTGTGTTCTTGCATCCAGCTGCTGCTTAACTTCAGTTATTTTCATCTGTTACTGGTTTGTTTTTTTTATTGTCTCTTTTTCTGCAGCCATTCTTACTTTCTTTATTTCTGAAGCATCCATCATCACGTCCATCGTGTTTGTGTTGTGTTTGCTGCTTGTTTGTTTATTCGGGAACGTCTGACCAGTATGCCCAGTTGTTGTTTGCTTTGAGGGCAAAATGTTCTGTAACTTTTCTGTTGTTCTGCTCAGGTAACCTAATTTATTTTGCTGCTTTTTGTTTTTGTTTTTTTTAAATTTATGTTTTTTATTAAATTATTTTTTTACTTGTTTTCTCCACCTGTCCTGAAGTCCCAAAAGATGATATTGATTAAATTTGTTTCCTTTTATCGTTCATACACAAACCAGCAGAGAACTCGAGTAAAACTCGATTGTCCTTGGCAGGGATTTAAAAACTGTTTTGAATTTGAAGCAACACACACTTGGGCCTTAATTACATATTTGGTGCATAAAAGGGAAGTTGCGTTAAGCCCCTATTGGACGTAATCAATGAGGAAATTGTACTTGGCATGTTGACTTGCTTGAGTTAAAACCTTTGTTGTTTCTCACCAAAAATAAAGGATGAATCCTGAAATACCTGAAGGTTATTTGGCTACTGTAAAAATTATTCGTTTTTCTAGATACCTAATAACCTGATTGTAGTTGAAAAGGCCTTTTTTCCCCTTAGAGCTTTTCTTTGACCACAAGTTCAAAGAGCAGCATTTATAAGGACCTTGCAGTGCTGAACTGGCAGCTTTAGTCCCAACGGGCATCCCGTCTTCACATTGAGCTGCTGTCTCAAACTAGTGATGCTTCCTTTAAAAAATCTGCTGCTGTCAGAGGTCACTGTTTTAATTCAAATCTACAAAATTAGACTCAAGGCTTCTCCCTTAAACTAGCAATGTTTTATAGTGAATAGGACTTTTATTGTTTCAGATTGATTAGACAAAAGGTTCCTTTCATTTTTCACCTCTTATTTTGAAACAAACTTTACTATAAAAAGATATTTTTAACTGGTTTTAGTTGTCTTGGAACTACATGAATAAATGAGTGTACATGTTTACACTAGTTTTGATTCCACAGACTGCAAATAAAAGATGGACGCACCCATCGTGATGTCACCCATTGTTCTGTGGGCAATCCATTGATAAAATACTGAATTTGATTAGCCATATTATTCAGATCATGACATTACAAATATTCTGAAGGGGAAGAAGTTTAGCTGACCCTTTTGAGCAGCCTGGGTTTGAAGGCCGTCTGCTCTCTTCCCACTTGTGTGTCAAAAATCTTCCCTGTCCAATCAAATAAAGGCCAAAAAAAGGCCAAAAAATAATGTTAAAAGCTAAGAAACGGCATAAATGTATTTGAGAGGTCCAGTTCAGCCACCTGTTTCTGCGCTGTTGGTCAAAGCAGCCACAGCCTTGAAAATCTCAGCCTCAGTTATTTGAAAAATCCTGTGTAGTTGTCAGAAGCAGCAAACTATCAGAGGTCAAACCTATGTTTTTGCAGCGGGCGCTATAAAAGTTACATTTTTACATTTTAATTGGAGCCAGCCTCAGGTGGACATTTTTGTCACTTACATGCAGTTTGACTGATTCATTTACGTTGTTCTCGTTAAATAACCTTTTTTTTCCTCAATCAGATGAATTTTTGCACGAGAAAAAGAAATGAAATATCATCTTTTGGACTGAAGTGGCTTCTCTTCTTTTGTCTTTGCCTCTGTCCACTTTTACTCGTAATGTTCAAACTAACTTTATTTATTCACGCGTTTCTTCGTCTGTTTTTGTCTCGTGTGTGTTTTTTCGTTCATCTCTCTCCAACAGAGCGGCTGGAGCCCCTGGATGCCGGTCGTCGCAGTGATGGTCGCCGTGACGGCCGCCGTCCTCTACCCCAACCTCTCCAAGAGCAGCTCCACCTAGGACACAAAACACAAGCGAACACACACACGGAGCGCCGTGAGGAGAGCGTCACTGCTTTACTTGTATAAAGTCTAATTGTACATAATTGTAGAGGGATATAAAGGTTGTGGTTTCTACAGAGGACTCAGAAGCTTCTTGGATTATTTTGTTTTGGGTTTTTGTTGTTGTTGTTTTTCCTGCGGCGGGGAGTTTTGTTGTTTTTATTCTCCGCTCTCTCAGCTCTGGTGGGGGGCTCCTTTTTTTTTTTCTTTTTTTTTTCTTTCCCCCCCTTTCCCCATTTTTTTTTGTCTCTCTGCTGATTTCCAGGTAACAAAACGTTCTCCAGCAGGTGGAGCTTCCACATACACACAAAAACCTGCTTAATGCTAACCCGGCGCTTTCCAGCAGCTTCGAACGTCACTGACAGGTAAATCTGTCTGTTTCACCTTTACCTCTGAGGACAGAGTTTCTGAAGAAGAGATGGCTTTTCTTTTACACAGCTCCACATTCAGCTTAAATTTACTTGCTAAATTCTTCAAACCAGCTCGTTGTGTTAGAGCAGATCTAGAGGAGGAGCCACTTTTTCTTGATCCCAGTTTACAGACGTCAGCTGTAATTCACCCAGGGGATGTACCCATCTTCGATTTATACTAATAAATACTTTTTGAATCTCCTTCAGGACACAAAATAACCACACATTTCATTTTAGTTTTCCCTGATAAAATGCCCAAAACAGATGAAACAAGAATTTAAGGCACTTCCTTGATAGCAGCTGTTTCCAAACAGTAACTAAAGGTTAGAAGTGTAGTTAAACCACAGCAGAGGTTTATTTTAGGGCAAGGTTGTAGTACTTGAATGGGCACACCAGTAAAGTGGCCCACGGTGCTGCGACATCCCTCAGCTCCACCGATTGCTACAGTTACTACAATTAAAATGATAAAAACAGAAACGTTCTCTGGTTTCCTGCTAACATCTCAGTTTCACTAGAGTTAGAGTAATTCGAATGCTTTGGGCTTTAAGATCTGTTTTTGGTCAGATAGACGTTCGTTCAGTGACTTCAGGTGTTCTGCCTTAAATGTGAGTTCATGTGACCGTGCATCACATCGGGCTTGAGCAGGTCTGAGTTTATAGACTCGGGGTGATCCTGGCTCTAAGAGCACAAACGAAGCACAAATGATGACGAAGTGCACCATGTCATCGTGATTAACCCGAGGCTGCTGGGAAGCTCTCGCGCTGAAGCAATTTCAGGAAGCTCTGCCCTGTTCTGCTTTCAGTCGGCCATGTTGGATGTCTAACTTGGCGTTTTCTCTGGGGTTATTTTCATTTGTTTCTGTTTGGGGAAATTCTGGGGTCTGAGTTGAAACTTGAAGCCAAATTATTGAAATAAAATCTGATTTATTTTGTGTTGGGTTTACTTTTTTCTTTCTCCATGTTGGGGGCACAGAGAAAAGGGGTCAAAGTGCCTCTGATGTAACTAACACCACACTTTGTGTATGTGTGCAGACACACACACACACACACCTCCCCTGATATATACACACACACACTTGGTTTGACAGTCAGAGGTTGCTTTTTCCAGGGCTTTCAGCTTAATCACAGCTCTTTAAATGTCTGAGAATTTCCCAGAATTCAGATTAACCGACTATACAACACCCGAAGAGCAAAGTTTAAAAGGAGGAACAAGAAAATTTGTAAAAAATGTTTAACGGGCCAAATATCAAAATCTATTCATTTTTTTAATGACACACAAGACGTCAGACCTCTGATGAAATATTTTGAGAGCCATTGAATCATTTCAAAGTGTGTGTGTGTTGGTAGACAGGGATGTGTGTGTGTGGGTTCACAGTCTGGACTCTTGAGCAGCGTTCGTCATCGTTCGTGTACTCCGTTTCGTCTCCGTGTTTAAAAAGAACTAAAATAAGACAATGAACAAATACTCCTGATGTGTAAAGAGAAAAAACACTACAGAACAGAGAGAGAATTGTAAGATAAAATGTTATCGACTGATGTGCTACTAGACTTATTTTGTTAAAACTGTTTAGAGATATGAGAGGGAGCTATGTAGAGAATATGATGAGGATGTATTGAATATGCAGAGCGATGTTTGGATTAAAGTTGTAGCAAGCTGACCCACCAAACCTGCTTCCTGTGTCTTTATTCACAAACACTCAGAGATGAACTCATTTTGGGTCAATATAAATACTTCAGAAGGTTGAAACTATCCTGTTTTTTCCCCATCTGGCTTCTGCATGCTGTTATTTTGAAATGGCAACAGCAGGAAGGACATTAAAGGGATTTTTACTGTAACTGCTCACAAGATTTAAAACTCTGCATCGTGTAGAGATGGTGTGCACTTTGTGGTTCTGAATTAAATGCAAATAAGACACTTTAAATATTAATGTTTCCAGATTCTTGAAGACTGTTGTGTTAAAGAAAACATAATTCTCTTTAATCCATTTTTACTAGATTAAAACACTGCAAGAAGAAAGGTAAAGATCAGTATGAATGCCTTCATATCTGAAAAATCTCTAGATTGGAGCATTATATTAAACTGATTTGTGAATTTGAATGATTTTGTAGTGCACAAACAACTCCCAAGTACAAGAAAATGTTTATAAAATATGTAGTTTGATCGATACAGGATTAATGAAGTGGCTTTTTTTAAGGGAAACTAATGTTAGAGTAAAGTTTTCAAGACAAAATTATCTCAAAGTTGTTAAAGTTGCTTTATCCTTAAGAAAAATCTTGAAATATCAGCACCTAAAATCTAAACGTGTGCTGCTACAAACCCTTAATTTATTATTTTTACTTTTGTTTCATTAAAGTTACAGAATTGCAGTCAAGTATCTCTGGTTGAATCTTCAGAGAAAAAGAAACATATCATAGTCATGTTTTCTTTTTGTGTGTTTATGTGTGTTATTATATACAGCTTTTCTATGACGACAACCAAGAAAGATGCCTAAAAATAAATTATTGGTTGATGTATATATGTTTTCACGTGCTATATGTTCATGTTCCTCTGTGTATGGTTGTTTATCAGGGTGATGAAAACTCAGAGCAAAAACCTAAAATAACAATATTTTGTCCTCTTGAAAGTGAACACATCACATAATTCCCATGTTCAGACCCCCCCCCCCCCCCTTTTTTTTTTTTGTTTTTAGGTATTAAGATGTTTGAAATGAAAATTAAAGTTCTGCGATCAGATGTAATTTTTTTTCACTCTTGTTTGGGTTTCCATAAAATCCTAAAACCCTATAATGAGGTGTGATAGGAGGACCAGGATGCATGAGACAACAGCTGGCCGCAAAAGAAATGATATAAACTTTATTGGTGGAAACAGAAGTCCAAAAGGGCACAATGGGCCAAAGCCAGCACTGCAAGCAGATAACACATGGAAAATAACCATTGGTACAACAAAAGGACCTGAAAAAGCAAGAGATGATGCAGTTTATACTGTACACAGAAGACCAACTGACCCAAGAGGACAGAATCAGAGAGGAGCAGCCAATCACAGAGGAGGAAAAGGGGCAGGAAGTAAAAACAGGAGGAGACACTAACCTTCAAAGTAAACCAGGACATTACTGAAAGATAACACTAGGGAAACTAGAATAATACAGAAATCAAGACAAGAACTGAAACCTATCAGTAGAACAACTGTAAAGTCAAAACAGGAACAAAAAGAACCAAAAAACAAAACACTTGAAAACCCTGGAACTATGGCACGCCAACTCCTTATAAGAAAAATAAATCACTTTATTTTTGCTCTGCAGAAGAAATCATCCATCTGATAAAATCCAAACATCATGTTCTGAGCTGTAAGCCTTCCTCCGTGGGTGGAACCTGCTCACACCAACGTTTATGGACACTTTTCTAAGAAGTCTCTTGATTTTGTGTTTTGCTACTTGGAGCACCTCAAACCGAGTGCAGTTTACTTCTCTCCCAGGTTTCTCCATATCAAGAGAAGCCTGAGATCTTTCCAGAACAATCTTCATCTAAAAAACACTGCAGGTCAAGTGAGTTTGAGGTGAACTGTCCCTTTAAGGCAGAGTGAGCTGTAGGTGATGTAATGCAGACATGAAATAATGAAGAGAAGCAAAGGTTGCACAGTTAGACAACACAGGTCTGGACTTGCATATGAGTGTGTGTGTTTGATATAAGCTGAATGTCGTCACACAACAAACACGCATCAATCATCTATCCGGAGCATGATGTCACCTTTTATGAGATGGTTTCAACATGCAGACAGAATAAAAAGTACTCATATTTCTGTCTGTCTGATTCTGAGTCAGAAGAAAAGAAAAGTAAGACACGATTTGATTCAGGTAAAACTTAAAATACTGGGACATGGGCAGAGGGAGTGTTTCATGACAATAAGCTTCTTATAAAGTGGGGGAGGCCAAACGGTCACTGGACACATGTGGTCACATCTGGTGCTAATAAAGTGGATCATCAATCAGCATCACATGGGATAATCACTGCAGTATTTACAGAGCACAGACAAGGGCGTGTAGATGTGCTGCAAAGCAGAGATAAGTCAAAAAGAAATAAATGTGGAAAAAACAGCTGGGAAATTCTCAGAGTCTAAAGGAGCTTAAACCAACTGAAATCAGTGTTTTTATAAACTTACCCCAAAGTCATAAACTTAGATAAATCTTAGTCTTAGCTTTATGGACACAGACTGTAAATAAAAGATGGACGTAGCAGCAGTGACATCACTTATCTGTTAGTGAAGTCCTGCTATGAAGCCTCTGTCCGAGGGTTTTCATCATAAATAGCTTAGCCTTTTGAAATGAAGACTTGACGAACGAGGATTGGTACTAACTATTAAACCAGTGAACGCTGCATCCTTATTGGCTGATCAGAGTACTCTCCATCCTCCTGTTTCACTCTCATAAAGAATGATATACACAAAGTATTGTGTAGTACTCAGTAATAGTAGCGCCTGAGCTACTATAAAAAAAATGAAGGGCAGTTTCCACATAGTGTTATACACAAAAGGAAATAACCAGTGGAATCGCCCTCTGCTGGACAGAGTTCAGGTGTAAGGCACTTACACTCACTGGAAATAAACTGAAGGAAGTAAGCAGGACCAAACCCTCTGCTCTCCACTCCAAAAAATATTTAATGTGCTGGAAATCTTCTTTGCTACAATTTCTCCACAATGAACAAATAAATGGGAAATGCTTTGAGTGTTATGAAGGTCCATCCTCTCACATGTAACCTTGCCAGACCACAGTAATAAAAAGGTAAGAGGGCTTAAAAATGCTGGAAAAAATAAAGCCTCGAATTTCAACCCACCCAAATGGATGTGTGAGGGCCTGAAACTCAAATGAATGAAGGTTTATGCAAAATAAATAACTAAATTTACAGAATGTGAGGTGAAACTCATTGACACAAAGGTTATTAACTAGAAGAAATATGAAATTATGTTTTTACATGTATTTATATTCAAACCGAATCTATAACTACTCTGTGTGTAGTGTCTGCATCTGTGTCCAAGGTGCGGAAAATAAATAGACTTTAATGGACTTCAATGCCGTTGGGAGGCGGTAAAACGTCGCTGACGGTGACTAGCAACTCAGACAAACGCGAAGAAGAAGAAGAAGAAGCTGATTAATCCGAGCAGCACCTGAACGCAGCGGCATTAGTGCGGAGAAAGTTCAGACCGAGCTGCAGCAGCTCCGAGGAAACAACGCGGCAACACAGCAGGCTTACCGGTTAACTTTCTGTAATTTCTTACCCATCTCCGTGCCAGAAGACTTACACACAGTCAGCGAGGAAACTTATCAAAGATGCCGGCCACAGAGAAGGACCTGGCGGAGGACGCTCCGTGGAAGAAGATCCAGCAGAACACCTTTACCCGCTGGATCAACGAGCACCTGAAGTGCGTCAACAAGCGGATCGTGGATCTGCAGCTGGACCTGGGCGACGGCCTGAGGCTCATCGCCCTGCTGGAGGTCCTCAGTCACAAGAAGATGTACAGAAAGTACCACCCGAGGCCCACCTTCAGGCAGATGAAGCTGGAAAACGTGTCGGTGGCTCTTGAGTTCCTGGAAAAGGAGAACATAAAGCTTGTGTCCATAGGTGAGTACCGGGTCCATTCATTCATCTGGAAGCTTCCTCCTCAGCTGTGCGCCTCCGACAAAACTTTGTAACATAATAAAAGAGTCCGCACACGACAGGGATACTGGAATATCCAATATTTCTTCTCAGAGTAAAGTTTTCATCCAGTTTTCACTCACTATTCCAGGTTTAAAGCCTCATCGCCCCGTCTTCTGTCCTGGAATGCACGGGCTACCATTTAAAATTCAGGCATTTTATATCTTTGGCTTTTCTATGCGAGAACAAACGTCGCACCTGACTGCAAATGCAGATTTTTGATAATTTTGGACACACACTTCAATTCGGCAGAGATTTTTAACCCAGATAGCACAAATATTCTCTGTAAAATATCAGATTTGTAAGTTTCACGGCGCCGCTATTGCCCGCTTGGTAGCGTTTGGTTAGCAAGGTGAGGCATTGGGGAACTTGAGTCTCTTAAAAGCTGATAAAGTTCACCATTATGCACTCAAAGTAAGCCTGTAGCAAAAGGTAGAAGAAACGTTATTGCTTAAATTATCCGTAATTTAATAAATTCACATTCCCGGTGGCTTCTGTACGTGTAGAGCAGTGTACGACAAGAACTCCTTGCAAAACGTCGTCGATAAATGATCTTTTTAATAATGTCGCGCGTTTATCTGCGATATTAAAGTAATGTTGAATCGATTTAATAAAACCTTTAGAACTAGCGGATGTCCTTTAATTCGGCGTAAACTCATCAAAAATACTTGGACTGCTTTTTAAATTTAGGTTATTTTTATTTATTTTAACGTTTTAAATCTGGGTCGTGTGAGAGTCGTAGAAACGTGGGTGTAAACTTGGCCTTGGCATTCAGGGTAATTTCTGATTAAGTGAATGGTTTTGTTTTTCTGTCAACAGCAGCGTTAAGTGACAGATTTCTGAATTGAGTTTGGCGTGTTGTGGGTGCAGAGTGTGTTTTTAATGAGCAGTCTCCCACAGAGGTGAGGACACACCTGTGTTAATGAGGCCGACCTCGTGGAGAACTCAAGTCTCCTCAAATATTTCACCCTCGGACTCAAAGAAATCAAAGTCAGAGCTGAATGATGTTCAAGAGCTCTTTCCCCCCCTTCCCAGTTTTTTTTTTTTTTTGATTTGCTTTGCAGTCATTCTGCTTCGTGTTCTTTACAAGCTGCTCTTTGCTGGGTGACTAACCACACCTGAATTTAATTTCCATTGTTTGTAGTTTACGTCCCTTTTGTAAATAGTAGATTTTTGTTCCCTTAAGGTAATGTTTTAGAGGGTTAATCATCACTCATGAAATTGATGAGTCAGTGGGGAGGAAATGGATATAGATAGATATAGAGGAGAAAATAAATTTAATTTTTTTGAATTCCCTCTGCTTCCCTTTTAGCTTGTTTTGCACATCTCATCTCAGTGCTTGGTGATTCACTGCAAATCTAAATGCTCTAAATAATTAGATTAATCAGCATAAACTTGATGAAGCAAGAGTACCTGTCCCTGAAAGTTTGGAAAAACAAAAGCTCGTTACTACCAGGACACCTTTTTGTTCTTGTACCTGAGTTTTCATTTATGAAATGAATGAAAATGAGTTAAACTCATGGTCTCTGGATCCTCTGTGCATATGGATGGTTATTTCTGCTCTGAGACATTTTAAGGTGTTTGGTGTCAGGTAGAGAGCTGCTTAATTGGCTCTCTGCTCATGTTTTTTGAGGGTGCTGAGCTGTTTTGCTGTTCATACTGGTGTAAATGGTGGACAAAATAACAGAAGAATCTCTCCAATCTTTCATAGAGGTGTATTTTCTTTATATATTTTTTCCCCATGAGTTTTAGCTCCCTCAGTTTGGCTTTCACACATTCATAACAGAAAACCTACATTTAAAACAAACTGGAGGCATCATGTATGAAAGTTGGACCTTCTCCCAGCTGTTATGGGAATTGTAGTCAAACTGGTCAAAGATTTTTCTTTTTTACTCCTGTGTTTAAAAAAAAAAAAAAAAAAAAAAAAAAAAAAAAATCTCAACATTTAAAATGTGAGATTTTAATCCCAAACAAAATGAAAGAAGAATTTAGTCATCTGCACCAACACTGGTATTTTCAAATTTCCATCCCAGCAGTGCCGAGTAAAGCGGCGGCTGCCGTTTGATTTTCACTAAATGCGTTTGCACTTTGTGCACTGGCTTCACTCCTGTCCTCCGAGGTTGGTGCCCATCCTTGGTCTGTGTCAACGAGCTGATTCACAGCCTGAGTCGGTGTCATCTCTGAGGCAAAATGATCTCATCTCCTCCCTGTGGTTACCTGTTGGCAGGACCAGGTGTGTGTGCTTTGTGATGTGACGAGTAGTCTGGGTTCTTGTTTCCCAGACGGTGAGTTTTGGTCTTTTCATTGGAGCTGCGTTCAGTCCAGCACGACATCCTGTTCAAGAATCGTTCAGTTAAACAAAACACAAAACGTGACACCAAGTCGAGTCAGTGCCAGTATTTCATTGTACTTGTACAATGACAGTAGAGGGCTATTCTAGCCTTTTCTATTTTTATAAGTGTCATACTTTGAAGGCTGAAAAGGGCATAACAGACAAAAGTCACTAATATTAAATAATAATAACAAATAATAACAAAAACACAGAAAAATAAGAGTCCTTGACAAACTGACGAAATGTTTATCTGCCGTTTTCACCTGAAGGTCACCTGCCTGTTCAGCTCTTATAAATAGCACCACTAATTACATGAAATGGATTCAGAGCATGAGTTAATAGCTGTACCTCATTTATTTTAATGTTTTGACAGAGTCCTGAACAAGCTGCTGGTTATCTTTTTGTAAGAGGGGGGGGGGGGGATCACCTTGATCCAGCTAGAGATGAATGCACTCTGTTTTTAATAACAATAGTGAGTCAGGCTTTGGTGATATTTCTGAGATGTAAGAAAGCAGTTTTCGTAATAAAATCAAAGTGCAGTTTGAGTCTAAAATAACTCAATGACCTGCCGCTGCTGAGATTAAACGAGTGGTTAACTTTAGACTAACAGATTGTGTCCAGAACGTCTCTCAGAAGCCTGAATGTGTCGCGTTTCCACAGCTGAGCTGCGTACAGCCTGCTTTCGAGTTCATTTGAGACCAGAGCAGCTTTTATACCTAATCAGACGTCTCCATCTGAACTCTGGTTGAAGAGGGAGGGAGACACCTAAAAAACTAACCACGCCGAGTGAGCTGAGGTCGGAGTGCGTTCAGCTACGTAACGCTGTGGTGGACAGTTGGTTTTTCCACACTTGAAAGGAAATGACTGCCTGACTGGGTGGGACGTGCACACAGTTGGGCAGAGCTGGTCCTGTTTCAGCTTTCAGACATGAAGCAGAAGACTGTGATTACCTCCTTTTATGAAGAAGGCAAATATTTAGTGCCTGCTGACAGTGACTTTATGTAACCTATAGTGTGTTCATTATAACAAACTCTTGTTTAAGTAGTAGTTGATTATTGGTGAGAGAGAGAGCTGAAGGAAGATCAGCTCTCTTCTATCAAAGATCTTGAGTGATGGGAACCATCGGCCTGCCTTACGGGTTTAGGTTTGAGGAAGTGTTTTGAATACAAAAGGGTTAGCTGATGGCTAAATTTGGTCGAAAAATTTGTTCCAAAACAGAAGTTGTTGAACTCTGTGTGTTCAGGAATATCTCTGTTGTAACAGAGAAAGGGTTCAAACTGCTGATCTCTCATTCTGACATCCATCTCTTATCCTGATGTGATGTCATGAGTTCATGTGATCATGTTGCTTTAATGGCCCTCGTAAACCTGCAGATACAGAGTAGGACATCAGAGGCCTGCACGATGAAGCAGGATTTAATCCTGAATTTTCAGGTTTAAAAATGTGGTTCATTCATATTTGGGGGGGGGGGGGAATTTGTGCTGCAGACTTCACCTGCTCCACCGCACGTTATGTTCAGAATAGGAAGAGAGATCAGCAGGTACGGCTGCCTACTGGGCAGTCACATGGTTTCCTCTTTCAGGTGAACGTGCTCATAACTACATTGATAAACCCTGAGCTGGCTTATCGGTTATTCCAATTAACCTGATCGATGTTGGAATAAGTGAAGCCAGATAAGGAGAAGGGAATGATGTACTTTCAGCACATCTCTGGGTCAAACCTGTTTTCATTTTTCTTCATGGGGTAAAAGGAGCCTGTTAGCTGTGGAGTTCATAATCACCAGGTGGATTTAACATTAGATTAGCTTTTTAAATGAACGCTTAAACGGCACGTTGACTCTGGTTTTGTGGAAGTGAAGCATGTCCAGATCTCAGACAGGCCATTTGGAGCTGATCCAAAACCACCTTCTTGCACGTCTGGTTGTTCATTTATGCGCAGCGCTCCAGCTGCTTTCACTTTTTATTGTTCAGCTGCAGTCTGAAGGGCGTGCCATCTGTGGCACAGGTAGTACTGGCTCGTTTTAAAAGTCGTGTTTCGCAACACATGTAACATCTCACAAATGTTTGCATGTCAGTGCAATACTCGGTAGTCTGAGTTCACTGTGACGCATTTTACAGAAAGTCCACACGACATCAGTGTGAAAATGTGCTCAGGTCCCACCTGGACGTCTAAGAGGCTCCGGTGTGTTTTCACAGGTGCCGACAGCTTGTCAGATACCTCACCACCATGACAGGTGGAGCATATGAGCCAAGTAGGAAGGGGTGAGGGAGGGCAGGCGTGTGGAAGCTCGGTTAGGCCATGTCCACACTCATACGCTTTCGTTTGAAAATTCATCTTTTTCTCTCAGATTTGGCCTTCCGTCCACACTGAGACGGCGTTTTTGGTCAAGGAAAACTGAGCTTTTTGAAAACGCTCTCCAAAGCAGATACATTTGAAAACATTGTTTTCACGTCAGCGTGGACCACGAACCTGGAGCCTTTTCGAAAACGATGACGTATTTTAGTCATGTGTTGCAGTCGTGACCAATAAAACTAAGATTACGCAGAGCGTTTTTAGACAAACGCCATTTTCAAATTTATCCGGATTAGTGTAGACATAGCCTTAAACTCGTCACCCTCTCACCTGCACACTTTCACTCCATTTACGTGTTTGCGTTAAGGGTCTGCACCTGAGACCACGCCACAAAAGTGCAGCGCATGTTTTGCGTCTCGTGTGGAGGAAACTCTTAAATAAAACAAAAATGGAGCACAAAGTTTCACTAAACCGATCTGTTAAGATTAAAAATGTCTTATTGAAAGATTAGGGAAGAGTTTACTGGTCCTAAACTATAAATGTCAAAAAGGAAAGCTGAAAAGTCACCACAAAGTGACTTGTCACCCATCATTAAGGCAACCTCCCCTTTAGCCTTAATGATGGGTTTTCACAGTTCAGTATATATCAGTAGTTTTTTGTGTTTTTCAAAGGGAAGCTACACTGCAGCAATGACTCTTAACTTCTGATGCGCAGACAGTTATTTTGTTACATGAGCAGGCTGAAATATGCCAGAAACCACTGGGTTTTTGAAAAGGTTGCTCCCACTCTGCTTTCAAAGGGTTAAAACTCAGTCGGTGAGCAGCTGGTTAGGGTTTGGTTGAAGGAGAAACTACAGATTCAGTGCAAGCTTCAGGGACAAGCTAATTTCCCACCACAAAAAATAAGTGGTGAGCTGAATAAAACTGAATTTCCTCCAATGGCGATGTGACTTACTGCATACTGGAAGCTCGTTTCCGTCACAGAGGCGAGGCCATCTCAAAGCTCGTAGCTCATATCACAACCCAGCCCCATGGTTAGGAAACCCTTCAGCAACCAGAAGTGACTCCACACGGAGTTGCTCATCAGACTGGGAGGGTGGAGAAGACAGACTGGCATGTGGCCAAAGTGATGTAACTCCACATCCTTTTCAGCTCTGTTAATGTATTGCTGTGGTGTGGGGACCCCTGAAGAAGGCCCCTGGCTTTTGTCTCTAATGCACACTGAATATTTTCAGTGCGTGCGACCTCTTCAGAGCTTGAATGCACTTTGTTTAATTTTAAGTTTTGGTTCAGGGACAGCTGCCGCTGTGCTTTCAGGCTCTCTTCTGCCTCTCCTCGAGCTCCAGGCAGATCAATAGTTCCTCAGTCGACTGCTTTCAGTGACTGCCGGGGTTCAGGGCATCTGTGTCATGTTTAAACACCAAATGTCACAGTGGTAGCAATAAAGCACATCGATTACACCACAGCTGCTCGGTTTTGTATGCTTAGATTCTCACCGCAATCTTAAATTTTCTGTCTTTTATTTAATTTGCCAAAGAAATTTCCTTTATCATAAAATCAGAATTGGAGTGACTTGAATCTTATTTACGACCTTGGTAAACACTTTCCTGATTAGTTTATTGTCTGAATAGCTGGTTTCAAGTCTCACTGACAGCATGGTGATGTTGATTCAGTAAATATTGCCTCCTCATTAGTGCTCGAAGAGGATAAAGCAGGGTATGATTTTTAGAACAGGCCTATCAGTTTTCAAGCAGTGTCACAGAGAAGGTGTTTGTAAGCAGGAGGATGGAGTCACACAAGTTACCTGGACTTTGAACTGAGAGATCACGAGCTTAGCCGTCTAGACGTTAAAGTCATTTGATTGTGGCGTAGTTTGTTTTTTCTTAACCTCTGGCGATTGGAAACTCGTACACTGGCGTCAGCTTGAAGATGTAGTTATTTCCTACAGAGCTAATGTCACACCAACAATGCTAAATTTGGGTTGGCTGACCAAAAAAGACGAAGGGAAAAAAAGCACTACTTTGTACAGCAGCGGGTTTCCTCCTCAGCTGGCAGCAGAGCAGCAAACACAGGAACACCCACCGGTTTCCTGGCGTATTTTGTCTTTGTGCCTCTGCCCCCATCCTCTGCATCTCAGCTTCCACTTAATTCAGCTATGCATCGTGGCCTTTAGATATGCCGGACAATCAAAGTGAAATCACTCATATTTAACTCCTAATAGTTTACGGAATAACTATTAAGCTTCGTTAGGCAGTGCAACCGCAGTGAAACCCTACAATCCTACCAGATCCGGGCTTAAAAGCAGAGGCAATGGAGCTTTTTCAGTGGTAGCTCCTAATCTTAGGAGCAACTCACCTTTTCACATATAAGCTGCCCAGGCCCTCAACACTCTTAAAAACTTATGTGGATAATAAAAGCCAGTATATGCTGCTCAGCAAGTCCCAAAAACAAGCAAGAACAGTCTCTTATTTATTTGGTTTGTTTGGTTTTTAAGTGTATATTGTGTTTAGTGGTTATTTTATAGTGTACATTCTCTTTAACTGGTAGACATTTGGTCAACTGAGGTTGTTTAAAATGTGCTTTAAAAATAAACTTTGACTGGACTTGAAAGTTGAACTTCTGTGTATGTGTGAATGAATACATTTAATGCAGCCGGCTAAATGTCTGGTCCAGATGACTAATTTGTTTCTGCAGCATGGTTCAGGTGAAAACTGTTCATGAAGCTGGAGCTTGCGAAGTTGCCGTGTTGTAACGCTTTTTCTGCAGGTTCCCGAATCTCTGCAGAGGCCGTGTTTATCCTCTGACAGGAGTTTGATTTAAGAAGCAAATCTTTACCGCCTTAGAGAGAAATCTATCCCTGAATGAACCTTGTGTGTCTGTTTGGAGCTGGAATCATCATTCTGAGATTGCGACACCTTATATGCACACTTTCTTTGCCTACCTCTTTTTGGACATTGGCCAGTGAGTTGAGAGGTGTGAAGGCGTTGGCCCATCCACTTGTGCAGACCGGTGTGCTGCATCATGATTGGGAAAGCTGATGGATTTATGGAGTAGCTGTGACGTGATCAGTTTAAGTTGGAGAAAAACATCTGGATTATCTTGCTCATCTGTTAATCCTATGTTGGCTAAAACAGTTTGAGTCACTGGGGCTTCTTAGCTGTTCTTTGCCTTATACACATTGTGACACAGTAAATGGTAAATGGCCTGTATTTGTATAGCGCTTTTATTAGTCCCCCGTGTGTGCAGACAGCGCATGCTCATTAAAACATGCTTGTTTGTACAAGTAGTTCTTCTCTGCTTCAAACTGCTATAAAGATGGGCCATGTCTGACCATGAGGGGCATCCAAACAGTAGAAAGATGGCCGAAAGGCAATAGTTTCAGGCAGTTGAACCCAGGGGATGTGTTGTGGCCCTGAATGAAACAAATGGCATTAGTGTGAACTGGGAATCATGCAAAGCTTATAGACTAACAATATGGAGTTGGAAAAAATCACGATGGGTGTAATGGAGGTGTTGCGTTGTTATTAGCAGTTTGTGTACATCTAGTTTATCAGGTTTCTGCTGAGGCTGAAACGAGGAATAACTGCATGGAAAAACAAATTTAGGATTTGGAAACACTGGATGGAAATCTGTGCAAAACCAGCGTGAATGCATGACAGAAGTGCTAAACGCCACCAATTAAACAAACCACCTGGGACAAATTGTAAGGCGAGCAGAGGTAAGTATTTAGCCTTGAGCCAAATACTTTTTTTTTATCTTTTTTTTTTATTTTTTTTTTTATACATGTCCAACATTAAAGCTGCATAAATGACTTGCAGTGCATATAATTACCTTGAGTGGCTTTCCTGCTACTGGTGTGACTCAAGTGTGAAAACTAAACACACATCTGAACAAAAGAACAACTGTTTGGATAAATTCACACGCTCTGCATAACATTTTATGTTTAAAGTAAAATGCAGACGAGACGGGTACCTCGATGGTTGCATGCTGTGAAAGATAAATGGCTACATTGCTACCAGGATAACCTTGCACCAGAGCACATAAGATAGTGGTGCTTCTTTCTCTAGGTGTAGCTTTAAATATTCACAGCCTTGCCTTCAGAGTGACAGTTCTGTCACTTGAGCAAAATTTAAGTTCTAAATAACGTTTTGCTTTTATGGAAGCCTGAAATGTCTCTGCTTCCTGTTTCTAGTGCAGCTTTTGTGTAATTGCACAAAATCATATAATGGAAGCTTGTGTTTTGGAATGGAGAAGTAGCTGTAGTCTGTTTTATGTCCCTGTCTGATCATTACTAACACTCTACAAGCTAGCATTGCTTGCATGCTCTTCTTAGCCTGTGCTTGCCCCGATTAGTGTTTCTTCATTTATTGTGTCAGGAATATGACGTCACCTGTGCTGGTAAATTTAGTTGAATAATCCTGCCTTCAACTGGTTTCTGTCCCTGTTTGCAGTGCTGTTCTACATCTGCCTCAGTGTGAGAGGAACCAGGTGAGAACAGGCCTGACGGGATCTGTAGCTTTCAGGTGTGACCTTAATCAGGCGGCGTGACCTCTTCTACATGCAGAGTTAACCTGTGGTGCCTCCAGGCCCTGTTTTTCCAAGAACAACCCCAGCTTTCAGTGGGAGAATTTTTCCACTTCTGTTTGCATTTTCAGAATGTCAAACTTTCCTGGTTGTTCAATCGGCAGCAGACAATCAGTCCTGCTTTTTGTTTTGGGGTTTTTTGTGCTCTTTCGAGTCTTTGTTTCTCATGTCTCACAACAGATGTGAGATGGTGTGAAATCTTTATACTTTGATCTACTGTTAATCAAAATGCCCCACACTCACAGTGAAGGGACTGAAACGGTTTATTAAAACAAAGAACTAATTGTTTCCTCCTCTTGTCCTGCTCGATGCCACGCCTAATTGACAGTATACCTCAAAGATTAAAACTGTTCTGCAAAAGATGCACTGCTGTGTCCTCTGTTGGCTCCTGTCATCCAGCTACATTTTAGGAAATTATTGTACTCGAGCATGGCGTACTGAGGTTGACTGTTAGGTCATGGGCGGGATGGAGACACAAATGAGGGGGAAAAATGAAAAAATCCTGCTTTTATCCTTTGCTTCACCTAGCGTGACCCCCTGAATGTGACTGATCAGACATGGAACTCAATAGAGTTCAGTAAACTCATAGAAGACCTCAACACACTTGTTGTATGACGTTTAGTGAATTCAGAGCTGCCACACTTGTATAAAAAGAATCGCCTGTATTGAAAGTGTTAGTCTTTCTGGACCTTGACACAAAGTTGGATCTGCAAGATTAGATTTCTTCTTGTCCTGCTGTTTTTACTGCTACCTGCGTGGAAGGACGACTGACTGGAATGCCTTAGGACTCTGGGAACTGTCACAGGAAAATGTTGACTAATGTTTTGAAAGTTGGGGAAAAAAACTCATCTAATGCCACCTGGAATAGCTAGCTTTTTACACCGAAACTGAGTCCTTCTGACCCAAATATACAATATTGTATATGTGTAGTCTGTACCCTTCAGTATCTTAGACAAATGTTCACTTTTTCTTTTGAGTGCGCAGCAATTACGTTTACATCCAGTCAGGCTTCTGCTTTTCTAAAAATGTTCCAATGAAAGAATTTAAAACTTGACACTTCCTGGAAAAACGGGAGTCGAGACTTATTGATTCTGAGTCTTGACTTTGTACTAAATGGATTTGACACTCCTGTAACATGACTAATCATTGACAGATAAATCCATAATGAAGATGCGCATCGTCTTCATATCTGCTGACGAGCGTCGGGCCGCTCTCGGCGCATTTAGTGCTGCCTCCCTCGGGGAGATATTAGCTAATCTGCTGGCTGGCTGCTCCTCTCTGGGAGCAGAAACCTCACCGTGCACGCACTCTCACACTCTTGAGTTCACCCTTTCTCTTTTGGCCATTTGTTGCCATGGTGATGTGTATCAACAACAGTCCACGTCCAGCTCGCCTCATTGAACTCTGACAGCTGATAGATGTTTGGTTTCTGTCTGCCAGGTCTCGGTTTAAAGTTCAGGCTTTGACACAGATTTCTGGATGTGTTTCTGACGTGTTTTCTGTTTTCATTTTTGTGTGTTAGTTTACCACTCTAAACTTTTTATCAGAGCTCAAAACACAGATAAGAGAAACGGCTGTCAGTCGAAGAGTCACTGAAGCACAAACTCTGAAACTGTTCATGCACGTCATGTTACTTGCGGTTTTTATAATCTTCCGCCGGCCTGGACCTGATCATAATCTTGATGCCAGCAAAACTGGCGAGTACATTAATGGGAGAAACGCAGCTGTGTGAGAAGATCATCTCGACAAACTCAGCTGTACGTCTAAAGGACAAAGGCCACTCTTTCGTGGATGCCAGAATTCACACTTTGGACTGAGGAGACGGTTGGTTTGAAAGACGAGCGAAACGGGCCGTCTCTGTCCCCTGAATAACACAAACTCACAGCCACCTACAAATGCAGACTTGAGATCCCTTCTCAAGCATCTCAACCCCAACTCGCAACTTGTGTCAGGTGACCTCAATAGTTTATGTGATTTGGTGGGATATCTACTCGTTTAACCCGAAACCTCTGGTGGTAATGACGCCCACCTTTTTCCACGCTGTCTGATGTGATAACACAGATGATCAGTAATGGGTCAATGACCTTCTGTAGGGTTCATACCTTAGGGTAAATACATGGGACTCGCCACCTTTTTTGGTTTTAGAACTTAAGTGACTGGACTTAAGTATTTTCCTTTTAAGCTCGTAAGATCACCATGACCTGAATAACTGAGAATCAGCCACACCTTATGCTTAATGCAAAGGGTGGACATGACCACTGTGGTGTCGGCATTGGAGTTTTGGCTGCTGTAAAATTTTTTTATTTATTTTTAAAGTCAGAAGTGACCATACCTGTACAAGAGGGTCAAGTTATCAGCTAACACTAGCAACTACTACTGACAGGTTCACTAAGATGGCATGTACTGATGCCACTGGCCGATATTTCTGCTGCTTATTAGCTTTGCCATCTAAATGTTGAAAGATGGCATGAGGCACTGAGACTTTATAGAAAGTCTCTGACCGAGATTTCTTAGTTTTCCTGGAATAATGGGGAAAACATGACTGCAAAAAACCAAACCAAAACAGTGCAGCAGCATTGGTACCCAACCATCCTGACTCTGATTAGTTCACAGTAATTCAAACTGTAATATCCTCATTTATGTTCAGTTTCAGCCACAGACTCTCTCTGTGATTTTTGGCTCACTGACAGACTTTCTTAAGGTTAGTTATTCAGTGGCTCCAGAATGAACACTTTCATAGAAACCAGAAATGGCTGAAACTGAATTGGTGACATTGTTGTTGAGTCTCATCACTGTGAAGAACAGTCGGTATCGAGGCAAAGATGGAGGTGTGGGGGCTGAACGCACACACACAGAGGAGTGATTGATAACACTGGCAGAAAGGCCTCAAGGTCGGGCCAGTGAGACGCATTCTTCCTACTTGTCATGGCAACCTCAGTAAACAGAGCTGCTGATTGGCCGAAGTAACCTGAGGGTGGCGGATGAGTATGGGTGTTAATAAACAGGAAGTGTCACGTAACTTGGAGCATTAGGAGCATGCCTCATGATGTGTTCAGGTACCATGAGAAAGGTCAGAGATTGTTCTGTGAGGAAATGCAGGTGACGTTGCAGCACACGGGAATCACAACCTTACAGAACATTTAGTCACTCTTTTTGTAGCATTCAATTAAAGAAGTATAAAAAATTTATCTGAATAAATGTGCACCTCTTCTTGTCATTTCTGATCATTTAATGAACTGTATGTGATACTTGTATAAATCAGAAAACTGGTGTAAAATTATTACAGTATTTGATGGGAGCAGAAGACTTTCTTCAGGGTGTTCAGGAAAGAACTCTTGTGAGATGTGATGATAGAAGTTCTGTGACAGAAACCAGGTAATGCTTTTCACTTTGTCTTTGGCTGATCCTCTCCTTCAGCGTTATCCCCATATACACTTGGGGACCACTTTCAGTATTGAATGTTTTGGATTAGATGCGTTCAATCTGTTGTGGATGAAATGGAGACCTGCCAGTTTTCTCTAAATGCATTCATATACAGTATCGAGCTATCCTACTGTCATTCAAATGTAAGTGGGTGGATATCAGTTTGAGTTCTTTGATGTGCTCTGAGGGACAAAGACCTTGCATCAGGCCCGTTGTCTCGGATACCCAATCACTCAATGGGTGATCCAAACATCTGTTCAGTGCATCCTTGCCTGAAGGATCTAGTGATGAGCTAGTCTACCTTTTGAGCCACAGCTGCCCATCGATCTTTGGTGTTCATTACATTTAATAATAAATAAATAAATATTAAAAGTTACAAATGATAAATTAAACCCAACTTTTCAGTTATATCAGCCTAATGACTAAAGGTCTGTGCTGGTTTTAAGTTTCCACATCAGTCGTGTAAGCTGCTGATTGGATGAGGATTGCTTTCAAACATCTTCTTAGGTGACCTCACAGAAACTTGGTTTGGGCTGACTAACCAGCGTCAGTCTCCAGAACCAAGTTTCTAAAATTAAATGTTCTTTTTAAGAGAATCAGTTTCACACTCGTACTAAATTTAACAGCAGTGGATTTTTAGTTGAGCACAGCACTTAAAACATAATAATTAAGTGCAGAGTTCATGATTTGTTTTCATTTCCTTTGGAAACTGGAGCTTTTAGGATTCTCGGAGGGTTCCTGTGTCTGAGTCATTGGACGGAGGAGTGTTTAAGTTGGCCGTGTTTGCGCTCACTGAAACCTCATCGCTCCACTCTTACCGAAACCTGTTTGCTCCTTCATCTGTTTCACTTCCTTGGTTTCCATCCTCCAGGAGGAGAACAAGCCATCATGGCGGTGTCATATTTATGGCTCCGGCCTTCGCTCCTCTTCGCTGCAGATGTTGCTACTGTGGCTTGACTGAACTGTGTCAGCATGTAGAGGAGCAGAAACATGGGCCATCCAGATGAGGTTGTTTTCAAGTCCGCAGTCTCATCCTCAGCTCCCTGTTTACAGCCTCTGTAGAGTTGTGTGTCATCACTGAGAATAACTGCAACCAGATCAGTAATTGCAACCAGATCACAGCATGTGTCACATACAATAAGTCCAAAACTAGAAGCATAACTAGATAAATCTGGATAACATCTGCAGTGTTTTATTCTTTGGTTCTTCAACCTTGAAGGATGGCATTAGAGAAATTAAGGAAGCATGACCCAAGGTGTTGGAACATAAAGCACTTTTTTTTCTCTCTTTTTGTAGGGGAAGACAAAACTGCTTTCATGTTTTCGCTGTCAGAGCAAGCTCGCGCTAACACACTATAAAAACCACCAGTGCGAAAAACACCAGCACATTCCCCAAGTTCTCCTCGTCATTCGGTGGGTTTAATTATACATTTCTTCCTCAGAGCCTGTGAACTGAGGTTATTGTGGAGACCGGGTAACTCTGGACCATGTAAACTCTTTGCAGTGTTATTGGTCTAGTCTAAAATTGTGAGGTTATGGTATAAGTGGCAAACTGGAAGAAGTAACTTTCTGTGAAACGCTCAAAGATTCTCAGAGTAAGAGCTTTATTTTTTCTATTCCTGACTTAACTGGAGGAGCTCTTCACGATTTTGCTCAAATCCTTGTGTTGGGAAAGTGGCACAACTTTGGGAAACTGTCATGATTTTATTGCATTACAGCATTTGTCTGATACTAAAATTACTGGGAAAAGTCGTTCGGCTTTAGGCCAGCTGAAACTGTTGATCCAAAGGGGTCCAGCTTCAACTCCACCTTACGCATCTCCTCGCTGAGAAGCAATAATGTCTAAGTATAGACGGTCGGTTTACTCACTGGTGTAATCCTGGTTTGTCTGAAGAGGTAAAGGTAGTTTTTGTTAAGTCTAGAAGGTTTAAATCATTGTGAATTATCTAAAGCTGTTAAAGAAATTTGAAGAAGTTAAAAACTGCTCTTTATATCAGAATGAATCAACCAGGCGAGTCATAAGAACATTTCTGTAATGAGGATTTCCCCCAGTACGTAGTTCTCTGCCCCCCCCTTTTTTTTTTTTTTTTTTTTTTTTTTTTTTTTAATTTTTAAAACTGCTCAATGTCCATCTATTCATTTATTAGTATTGTTTTATTTATTTTTGTTACTATTGGCATGGGTTCACCAGAGTCCCGGGAGTTTGTACAGCTGCCTGTATGAAGCAATCATGTTATTAAAATTACTCATTCTTTGGGATACTGACCCAAGAAAAGGCAAAGCCTCTTGTTAAAATGTTGGTAGGGCTAAACAAAAATAACGAAAGTAAAATATCAGCAGCACACACCCTGACAACAAAACTGTGCTAGTAAAATACTGTCCTGGTGGTGAAAATTTGAGCTAAAAATGTCGTATTAACTCAAAGTATCTAAAGGTCTGACTGGATGCTTCTTGGTCAACTGCACTATAGGAGTTGCACTTAAGGCTCTTGTCTAAAAATGTCAGTGTTCTCACAGGATGTCGTTTTTTTTTTTTTTTTTTTTTTTTTTTTTTTTTCCTCCCTGTCTTTGCACAAAGTAGGTTAAATAACAAGTGTAATAATGCAACACACATAAAGTGCTGACATTTCTAAAATCCAGTGTAGCCTCACAACAACACACAAAGCTAAAATGTGCTGTCTGTGTGCCAAATGTCTCATTCAGATGTGACTGAAATCTCCTCAAACTGAGGATTTGAGAGAGGAGGAAAAAAAAAACTGGCCCCAGGGCGAGTTTCTGCGCCTGAGAACATGTGAGGCAGCGCGCTCTGATTGGACGATCCCCCGGTGCGGTTGTAGCATTTGATGTCGACCTTGAAGATGTTTAATGTATACACATAAATAAAGGGTTTGTGGTGTTTATAGTTTCGTTCCCTCCCACGCTAATGTGTGTGAGACCCGGGCCTCAGTGTGGCTGCAGAAAAGGTAACACGAGAGCGGCCGGGATATCGACTTACACGCATGCTCGCCCCTTCTCTGCACACAGAAAAGTACCTTTGTTTGTTTCGGCTGTAAATGCAACAAAAAAGTTTTTGCACTGAGAAGCTTTAAAGAAGCACATGTCAGCTGAAATCCACCAAACATTTAGAGGTTTTACTACAGTTTCACCTGTTTTTGATTGGAGTTGTCACAGTTGAGACTTGTTACTTATTTATGCTCCTCTAATTGGGTTCTTTTAATTTTATTTAGCACTGAAGGAAATTTGTCAGCATGGAACAGAATGACAAACACAATCGCTCTAAAATCAGCCATTTTAAGGATATTTGCTTTTTATTTCCCCCTAATAAGGCTATTGTGGCTCTATGGGTGGTAAGTTCACACACTTCCTCACCTGTCGAGTCCGATTCCAACAAAGACTGGTGCCTTTGTGAGGAAAATAAAATGAAGCCATTGTGGGAAGCACTATAAGCTGCAGTTCCTCTACTGGCCTCTTGGTCTGGCTGCTTTCAGGAATCTTCCAATGGTGACATAAAAGGTGGACTGAGCTTCTGATGATCTGAACGATGGCTGGGTACCCAGACAGAAAACGAACTCCAGGTTTTTGGGACTCCTGTGAGCCTCTGGGGCTGATCACCAACACTTTGTTCACTTATAGTAAAGAAAGATTTATAACAATACCCCAAACTCCCTTTAGCTCTGGTTAAAACCTCTTTGAGAAGGTGCCCAATGTGTTTCTCTGACTGAAACCTCTTGCATGTGCATGTGGAAATCTTTTGGTTTGGTTTGAATAGACATGATTAGAAAAAGGGATTTCAGTTTACAGGAAACTGTGCAGATTGTTTTTCATTTTGGGGTATTGTAGTGATGCAGCTACAGTAGATTAAGTGGCGCTATGTTGGAAAAACAAAAACATGGCACAGTATCCTGAACCCAATAAAGGTTTGATCGTCGTGTCCAACTATCCTATCAGCTGACTGTTTGGGTGTTTTCAGATATCTAACAATGAAACTTGTGAACAGGAACAATGGAGACCGATTTAAATTATGTTGCGGTATCATCAGAGGTGAAAAATGGCCCACACTCACACAGACGCTGGACTGTCTCACAGCTGATCATGCATTTATGAAGGGGAGCTATTGTCATGTCGTCTGTCATTGTGAAATGGTGCTGAGCTGTTTTTGATGCAGGAAGTGTGATCTTTTGTCTGGGTGTAGTGGCAGCAGACATGACGCAGAGTTTAGCGCAGCCACTGTGTGCCAAATATTTAGTTAATGATGACTATCAGAATGACAGGAAGACGATACACTGCTGGGTCTGAAAACACAGATGCACATGCAGGCAGACTGAGTTCAGTGCGTGTTTTAGATTTAGTTGTAGGTTTAATTTGAGAGGTGTGGGGGGGGGTTGTGATGGTTTACTGAGGATTGTTCACTGATGATCACTGCGGTGAACCTCCTGCAGCCTGGCTCAGCTGCAAATATCCCAAATGCTTCTCGTCTTACTCACTCCATTTCTTCATCTTTTAATCTTTTGCCCCTCTTCTTCTTCCTCCTGTTTTTCTATATATTAAAAAAAATAAATAAATAAATGATCCAGTCACTAAACAAGTCTGGTTTTAGTTATTTTTCCTATCTGAGTTTTGGCTGTTTTTAGGCTGCCTTAACTTCAGAAACTGTGAATAAGTTGATCATTTCTGTAGAGTAATGTTGGGCTGGGGTGGATTTTTTTTTATTTTTTTTATTTTTTTTATTTTAAGACAAGAAATGGTCTCAAGTTATTTAATACATATGAGGTAATGACAGGTTTGTCCAGTGCACTCCAGTGGACTTTGTGTTGGTGTACTCGGTAGTTTAACTGACTCATTTCTATTACTGACTTTATTTTAATTGATGTTCATCACCAGTTCTGTCACACAAGCTGTAATCCATCGAAGTGGAAAATGAAGCACAGCTGCACAAAAGTGCGTTCTTATATTTGGACTTGTTACATAGTCTGAACCTCCCCCTCCACAACCATCACCTGAGGGTTTTGTCAAACCCTTCAAGGAGCTTTTGAACCTTCAGCTGCTTTCGTCTTTGTGTGCGAGCTTGTGGCTGCATGTCCACTTTAACTCTTTTCCAGTTTTCTCCCCTTTTCCCTTTTTTCTCTTCTCTTCTCGATCAACCTCTTCTTCCTCACCACATGGCAGGTCTGGTTGTGATGACATCATTGCCTGGGAACCAGCAGGGTGAGGTCATGCAGGGCTAAACGCTGCAGTGTGTTTGTCAGTGTGCGTCTTGTTTATGCATGCAGACGTCATGCCAGATGTTTGTGTGTTAATGACAGGGCAGCTCTGCGCTGGTTAGTGAGCTCTCTTGTGGCTCCTCTGACCTTCAGATTTCTTCTGCTCTTTGTCCATATCATACTTGTTGTTTGCTGTGTTGCACATCATGCTTGCGGTGTCCCACAAAGCTCAGTTTTAGGCCTGTTATTGTTTGTGGTGCACAAGCTCTTGCATTTCTGCTGCTTGGTAAACTGCCTGCAGACGCTGGACGCTATCCAGTTTTCATCATTTGGTTCATTCACTCGGAATCCCTGTGAACGACTCTCTAGAACATGGGAGCAAACTTAGTCTTTGATCTGTGTCTGTGCAGCTGTTTGTGCCCAACCAAAACCAGATTAAAGACGGAGAGAGAGACAGAATGACACAGACTCTGTATCCTGCTCACCGCTCATTACCCAAATCAAAGACATTAAAAGCCTCTTGCTTTCTTCTCTCTGCCTGTAATCTGGATTTTGTTGCTGGGATCACCCCTTCTGAGCTGCTGGTGCATGATTCATGTGACTCCTATTAGGCGCCACTCTTATTACACCAATGCATCATGCGGTGATGTCATCAATGGGTGCCCCAGTTTGGAGCGCCGACCTGATGTCTAGCAGTGGAAGTTGAAAACTGATTTCTAGTCATTTTAAAGCTCACTAAACCCCCACTGGAGACCTAAAAACTAATTTTTATAAACATCTGCTAAAGGTTTTACTCATCTCTGCTACTTCGTAGATATGTCTGCGGAGAAAAAGGCTTATTTTTAATGCTTTTTTTTTTTTTTTTTGAAAAAGTGGTTCCAACTATTTTGTTTTATTCTGCAAACAACGCTTGATTACAATAAAACAATCAAAATCTTTTATATTTTAAACGTTCATCTGTGGGATCGTCATTGATGTGGCTCCAGGATTGTGACTGCAGCTGACCACCACGATGTGGTGATTGGAGTTTGTTTGGGTTTAACTTTAGCCCCTAAAACGACTTTGTTTCTACAAAAATGAAGACTTTAAGACTATTTTATGTACATTTGCACACATTTTTGCTCAGGAATTATTATTGCAACCCTGATTTCAACCACATCCACCCCCAAACCAAACCCTGTGAATGACGGTCGTTATCGCTGAACGTGTCGTCCGTTTCTCAGCACAGAGGAATGTCATGCATCTTTGTGTCTTTGTTTGCGTGCGTCATGTTTCCTGGCAGTGTGTTGTGTGAATTATGTGTTAATAATTGATCTGACAGCAGCAGAGGCTTCCTGCTGAGTGTGTGTGTTTATAGTTATTTTAAACTGAAGCTCAGATGTATACTGTGTGTGTGTGTGTGGCTTTTTGTTCCTCTACCACCATCCATTGGTCCTCAGCAGGGTGGAGGGTGATTTACAGGCTTGGTAGATGGATGGGTGGGGGGTGGGCGATGGAGTTGATGATCTCACCACTCAGGAATCTGTGCAGCAGAGGTCAAACCACACACGCGGTAGCTCCACATCCTGTTTACCACTGCAGGTATCCTTTGTCCAGTTCCACCCAAACTTTTACTTTTGCCACCAAATTTCAAATTTATTTTTCCACCTAAATTTACTTTTTTGTCTTTTTGCTGATGTTGCAACCTGCCATAAAAATGGTTCCTTTTAAAATCTGTGTTAAAACATATTCGTTCACTTCGCTTTCAACATGGGTCCTTGCAGTGTCTGGTTGGCACAGCTCATGCCCCTGGGGCAGGTTTAATTCAACTAATGCTGAAAGATATTTGGAGACTTTCGACTCTTTGGAAATACTGATTTCAACAAGTCTATAGAGGAACCCCAAACACTATATTAACAAATGTATGATTGAGTATTTGGGTAATAAAGTACTCTTAACAATTTCTTCTTGGGTGTTGGCAGACATTTGCCACAATAGCACCCCTCTGTCTTACTGAAGCACAAAGTAAAACCCAACGTAATATTTAACAGCAGGCATGTGGCCTCTAACCACAGCAAGAAAAGTGGAAATGATAAAATTGGTTAACAAGTTTTGTCGTATTGTTTACTGTGGTGAATCTCAAAGCACAAGTTTGAAATGGTTTGAAGCTGGAGTTTATAATTCTGAGGCCAGTGTGTTGGTGAAAAGGAAATTGAACACATCCACTGGTCTTCAGGCTATTTCTCTTGATTTTCTGCCGTTATCTCACCGCATGACATCGTTAAAATCGTTGCTGCTTCCGTGCGTCTTCGTGCATGTTGGCACCAACTGAAGAGATTTTAGACTTCCACCAAAGGAAGAATCAGGACTGTTGTGAGACTGTGGGCTAGTAGCGTTTAATTGACTCAAACTGAAAATTTAGCTTGTCTTGAATGATCAAAAACATCAGGAAACTGCTCAGACATCCTGTAGGTCACCCTGTAAGAGCCCCAGGTTTAAAAGATTTGGTTTAAATTATATTTACAGGAATTTGCCGTTTCAGTGTTCAGTCCTTACGGTGTTGGACATCCAGGTGAATGTTTTAGGCGGGGTGTGGTTGGCTGAGATCAGTGTGATGATCTGCTTTAGGCATAGACTGTTCTCTACTGTTGAGCGGTAAATTATTGGGTAGGAAGCTGAACATGTGTGTCTGCAAGTCATCGTGCAAAGGAACAGCTGTAAGCGGTGCAGCAGCCGTGCCTCTGAGGGCGAGATGCTTAGAAAGAAAGTGAACTGCAGTGACCTCTGCTTATGACAAATTTTATTTATTTTAACAACCGCAGCGCATTTGAGTTATACAAAGCTGGAAGAGCCTGGTATCACAACGTAGGTTTATGGTGACTTTTCATATGAAAGGACTTGTTTTGAGCGGTCAGCTGTCCGACGTGATATGACCCTTAAGTTTGTATTGTAGTGATTTTCTTAAGTGAATTATCAGAAAACAGATGCTCTGCTTCCTTTGTAGACCTAAAACTGATGGTTTTATTGAAACTATCATGTCTCCCTACCTCTTTGAAGCTGTGTGAATATTTCCTAAATTGAAGTCATTAAAAGAAGTTTGCTCAAAATGCTAGGGGTGGAGGTTTAATGTTTAGTTTAAGTACAACATGCAAGAACACTAAGATGTACAAGCTATCCACATTTTAATATCTGTTAGACGGTTAAACTTTTTGATCGGACTGTTGATTGGTTGCCATGGTGCAACGGTCTTTGTTTGACATGGTGTGTCTGATTTTTGTCTAATCGTAGGACATTTCCTCATTTTTCAGCCACCTCTCAGATGTCTGTCTCAGATTTCCAGGACTGTAGCAGTCGTACTTGTTCGTAGTGGAGATGCTCTGTGCTTGTGATCTTTGACATTCCTTAATTCACTACAGCAGATGGGCAAAGGGGAGACTCTATTAAAAGGCTTGGTGAAAATTGAATCAGTGCCCCAGACAAGCTGATCTGTTACACTGGAAGAACTGTTGGGACCATTCTTTGCCCCACTGAAGCCTCCACACAGAGCAGTAAAATACAGTTGAATCTATTACGGAGTCTAATGGGAGAAAAGTGAAATCTCTGGATTTGAACTGTATCGGCGTTTAGGTTTTCCACTCCATCAGTGAACGCAGTGCCCAGTTCTTCCTGTCTATCGAAAGACTTTAATCCTGGACTGTCCATTATTGAAGTTGGGACACAGCTCCTCTTCAGTAAATGAATTGATGTTGCTGAGGCTATCCAAAGCAGCATGATGGAGCTTCTACTCGTATTGAGACATGAGTCGTGTTTCACTAGAAGTCAGACATTTTATTATGCGAAATGTGAGGATGAAAGCTTAAATACCTGCTGCAATCCTAGAAGGGAGACAACTTGGTCATGAGTATAGAGTCATTTTAAATAGATCAGAACTTTTGTGGCGACAAAATGTAACCAAATTGACTTGGTAGTAATGGTTTTTGTTTTTTTTTTTTTCTCCATACCTGCATTTAATTACCTGTTGTACCTGGCACTGAGCTTTATAGGTAGAGGTGGGATAGCTTTGGTCGTCACATTACTTTGTTAGGAAACCTGAATCAGTTATGGAGAGATCTCAGGGTTTGATTGTGGCTCTTATGTGTAAACGTTTTGTTTACTTCTCCATCCTGTCTGTAACTTGGGTGTGAGATGAGGATTTTCTGGAGTTCTAGGTCAGCAAGTAGGTTGATTAGTTCAGCTTAAGCGCTCAGGGCTCATTATGCAACTTTCTGTAAGAGTCCAGGTTTGACTCACAGATAAGAAAGGCACTATCCCAGTACTTGCTTCTCCAGTCCTGTCCTTGTTGTGTTATTGTTTTGTCTCCATAGCAGCTGGTCAAATCAGCAGGTATGGGCAGGAAGAGCATCTTGCCGAGAGGCTAAAACATTGTTTATGTGATGCAGATCCGGGCTGTATTAAATGTGAGCCACTTTGTGAATGGAGCTGTGGATGGATGAATCTCAGAATAAAAGAGGTGGCGACTGCAGTAGTCTCTTATCGCTGGGGGCGAAGGAGTTGAGGCAGACCTCTCGTGTCAACCTTTAATGGTTACGGCATGTTAGCTGTGAATACTGAGTGCACTCACCTGCTCTACACATGGTGTAAGGGACGGGTACAAGAAGGGAGATGGGTTCAATTTACTATTTAAAATATTGTTTAAGGGGTTTAAAAAAAAAAAAAGTATTTTAAACTGTAGATAATCACAGAAGTGGATTTGACTGAAGAGAAAATATTTCCCATGACTTAATGCAGTCATGCAGTTTCAGTCTTGATTGTAGATAATGTGACACCAAAGTTGGGACCTGTGCATGGGAGAGAAGGCAGTCGTTCTAGAAGAGTCTCAAATATCAGCAGCTGGCTTGAAAAGAAAAAAAAAAAAAAACAGTTTATACGGTCCGTTATATTGAAGAACTATCTGAATGAACTTGCTGGTCACTGGGACATAAACCGCATGCACAGAATTACCGGTCACATCTATTTAAAAAACAAAGTCTTAAGTTTGACTTTGGTCCAAAATAATGCTGCTGTAGATTTAAATTTAGTTTCTTTTGAGTGCAGCTTTTGTTTTCTGTCTTGGCCAGTTTCAAGCCTAAAAATGTCAGCTCTTTTAATAGTTTGTTTTTTTTTTGTTTTAACGGCAGATTCTGTATGTAGGTGTGACGAGGACGAGGTTTGCATCGGGACTTTATGTAGTTCACAAACATTTGTTGTCGAGTAGGGTAAAGTAGTGTCGAGCAAAACAGAGGATTGGGTTTGGAGTGTGATTGGTACAGATAATAAAAAGGCCAAATGGGCTCTGATATACAGGTTTGTAGGTCGGGTCATGCAGAACTGTTTTGATCCTGCTATAATCTCTTTATCCATTGTATGAAAACCACTGCAAAATGACTCATATTTCTTGGTTTGTGGGCTGGATGGAGTCAAATCATTGCCACAGTTAACAACTTCAGTCATTTCTTGAAATGAAGAACTGGTGAGAAAATTTGGCTTTACCTGCCCAGGTGTGCGTTTCAGTTGGCAAGCTGCTGCTGCTGGAGTATTTATGGCTTTGTTCTTTGGACCAAACCCAGAACGTTACATCAGGGTTTATAATGAGTTTCTCTTGCTGTTTTGAAATATTAGCTGAAGACTTGTAGCTGGCTGCTGGAGTAATGTCTTCTCCTCAGCGCTACCTTGGAGTCTGTCACGAGGGAGGGAAAGGAGGGCTCAGACTTTAACCGGCAGGGAACAATGCAGCAGATTATTAGAGCGGTTAAAGCCGTCTGTAACCTGCTCTCTGTGGCACTCACACGAGCTGAACTCTGGAGATGCCACAAACGGTCCTCGGGTTTATTGTCTCTGCTCCTTCCATCATCGTTTTAACTGGCTGCTTTTTAAACCCCCCCCCCCCCCCCCCCCCCCCCCCCCCCAAGCCCTCCAGTCTTTCTGCTACTCTCGACCTTTATATGAACAATGGGGGTACCATGGTGATAGCCTCGTTACCCACAAAACTGTGTCGACAACGGCGCACACACGGTGTTTAGTTCCCAGCCTGATGTGAAGTGTTGGAGCAGAGGTTCAGCCAACCTACATCCTAAAAATGAGCGTGGAGTTTAGCACTACAGCTAGTCCTCCAGTTTGAAATGAGGTATGAAGATTATTACGAACTGTTTATTCGGTATGGTCCAAAATAAGTAGTGAGCCCATAAATTGAGCAGGAAAATTACTACAGAGGTGTAGAAGCTGGTTTTCAGTGCCCTTCTTTAGGAAAAGAAGTGTTTTTGGAACTACAGCTATTGCTATCTGTTGGCCTTGAGATGGATTCAAGGTTCCTCATTGGCTTTTCTTTGAACTGGTTCTGACAAAAGATAAGCTGTTCCACTTCGCCAGACTCATTGACAAAAGTGGTAGTTTTTACCTCACAGTACACAAGAAACTCGAAACACTCAACGCTCAGTCTCGAGGGAAAAACAGTTTTCGTCTGGTAGCTTTGTCTCATTTGCACAAATCGAACTCTATCATCTGTTGTCTCACAATTTTAACGTGAAGTTTAATGTTTATGTTCAGTGGATCGTTGCATTACACATGGTCACGATTCCATATAAACACAGGAAACATGCACAATTTTAAAAAGTCCCTCTGATCCAGACAGTTTGATTTCTAGTCTTTGCTCTGAATCTGATCATAAAGTAGGGATGTCATTATATGGTCATGTACACACCTCTGTACAAACCTTCTAATTGTCAGAGACAGCCAATCAGACAAAAGCTGCCTTAAATGGCAACTTTCATGAGCTGAGGGGCTGTGCAAAAGCTCGCTGTGGGAGAGAAAAGGATGGTCTTGATCTGTGAATCATGCATTTCTCATGCATTGATGTAACACTTTGTTACTCACAAATTCTTAATGCAGAAAGTCACAGCTGGTGTGATTAAACCGTTAGTAAGCTGGGTGGATATGTGAGTTGGGGGTAAAGTTCACTGGCAAAGTGTTTGCAGTTCATAGTGACACACATACTTAAAGGTGTGGCATTACAGTCTGAGTGGGAAAGAAGGGAAGAAAGGGAGAAACCATAGATAAGAAGCTGTATGTTAATAATTCATGCAGGTGGGGAGAGTGAGATGGATGGAGGAAAAGCAAATGTAGTTTGAACAATGAGAAACAGGAAAAGAGGGCTAAAGGACACAAAAGGGAGATAATAATTTTTTTTTAAAAATGTAGAAAGCAGGATGTCGCAATGCACACAGTCAAATGTTGTCACTGGGCGAGGCGGCAGCTCTGCAAAGCTCCACCTAAACCTGAGCTGTCGCAACATGTTGGGACTACAGCTGTCCTGCTGGCGGTGGAGCGGAGCTGAAGTTTCACGGGGTGGATCACAGGATTTCCCACACTCTGTGGTGGCGTGTTTAGCGGATATAAGCTGTGTCGCGACTGTGTCAACAGCTCGCATTAAAACGCCAACACAGGCCATTTATAAGGCGTGGATAAAATGAAACAAGTCGTTTCGCAGAGGTAGACTGCGGCCTCGTGCAGCTCTGCTTCAAAAGAGCCTGATATCAGATGTTTTAATGGGATTATAAGCAGTTACTCATTAGAACAAGTTTTTCTGATTATCTCTGCTAGTGGCTTTGTATGAGTCAAAATGATCTTTATCAATATCGGTTCATCTTCAGTCTGAAACCAAATGTTGTTGTTTTTTCCTCCTCTCCATCTAAGCCAATGTCACCTCTCAAACAGAGTTGAGCAGCAGCTGGATTAGATGAGCATATTAGGAATGGGGACTCTCAGTGACATCACACAGATCCAGTACTCAAAGACAAAGTCTGAAACTGTTTCTAGAGCAGTCTAAGCCTGAGCTTTACCATAATATGGCTTTCTTTGAGAGGCTGGAAAGTATGATGGGCAAAAGGTTTGACCTCAAACTATAAAACACTCTTTAAAGATGTTTAGTCCAATACTTTTTAAAATATTAATTACATTTGCTTTAACTATAAATGTATACACCATTATAAACATGTCTTCTCCAACATGTTCCTTTTACTTAAATATAACCTTCATTTAAATATCACACGCTTGCTTTAACAACTTGCTGCTGTTATGAGAGACTCTGAATAAAATGATTTTATCTGCTGTGGTCTGAACTCTGTGTGCAGCAGCTGAAGATGAACTCATGTTGCTGTGTGGTACCAGCTGGTACAGTAAGGTCTGGTTGATGTGAAATGTTACCCAGCAGCGCTTTGTTCAGACTGTGAGCTAAAAAGGTTTACAGCCACAAAGTCAGGAGCAGGTTTGTTGCTGGCTTGCACTTCAGATCTGCAGCTAAGCTCAGTGTTGCACAGTTCTGTGAAATGAATTCTGCAGCGTGAAATATCCAGTCCTGTGTGGCAGCAGAGGAAAGTGGGACACGTTGTAAATATGAATGTTGGTAGTTGGAGGTTAACGACAGTAGGATCTGGATCTGGACCCAGATGTGATATTTGTGTGAAGATGGGATTAAATGTGTCCTGGCTTACGGTGTTAAATTATCCTTACAGAAATTCCTGGATCATGATTTGTTTCCTCTCCAGTTAATTTTAAGTCCATCCAAGCCTCACTGTGGTAACTTCTTCTCGTAATTGCATCCATAACTTTGTAATCCTGCTAACAAACTGTACCAATCACGAAACCTCACTAAAGGGGGGAAAATGAGCCAATAAACATTTAATAAAAGGACAAACGGAGGGATGTGACGGACGGAGATGAACCTTTTTATGGGATTGTGGTGCTTGGTGACATCTTAAAGGAGGGGGGCAAATAACTGATCTGAATCTGACCTGAGGTCTGCCTGTTTCTTTCAGACTCTAAAGCCATTGTAGATGGGAACCTGAAACTGATCCTGGGTCTGGTCTGGACTCTGATCCTACACTACTCCATCTCCATGCCAGTCTGGGAAGGCGAGGATGAAGAGGTAACGTCCAGCTCGTGGTTTGGTTTTTAAAAATCACTTGTTTTTGTGGCTGTAAATGGAAAGCTATCTTCTTCAGGAGCTTTCTAACTGCAATGTGCTTTTGTATTCAGGCAGAGTCAAAGACACCCAAGCAGCGTCTGCTGGGCTGGATCCAACACAAAGTCCCCGATCTACCAATCACCAACTTCAGCCAGGACTGGAGGGACGGCAAAGTACTGGGAGCACTGGTGGACAGCTGTGCACCAGGTACGCCTTGTTGTTCCAGGCTGTGCAGGAAGTTTACCGTAACAAACTTCATTAGCAAAAATTAATTACACTGTATCGTCAGATGGCATTTTTGGGTGAAGCTGGAACTATTTGGCATGCAGCAAGCCTGTAAGAGCGGCTTTCTCACAGCATGGGTGTGTTTCCTTTGGAGTTTAACCACACTGGTATTTTTACTTACCCTGTGTGTGAAATCGAAGTGAAAGCCAGGCTCCATGTTTATGTATGAGATTCCTAAAAATGCCAAACTGAAAACATCAGAATTATAAACACTGTCTTTTAGATTACTTTTTAAACAAAGAATAATGAGTTTTATCTTATTGTGTACAACATGTAAGTGTTGCTAATACAAGCCCAACTCTTTGTAAACTAATTGTTTTGTTTCTGTTGTTTGCAGGCCTGTGTCCAGACTGGGAGACCTGGGATCCAGTCAGACCAGTGGAGAATGCCACCGAAGCCATGCAGCTGGCTGATGACTGGCTGGGCATCCCGCAGGTTGGTTTTCCCTCCATTGTTTGCCGTCACTGCTCTGACCTTTAAATTAACCTTTAAAGCATTTTCAGTGACATTAAAAATTCAGGTGACGTCATTTAGTGCCAGAATTTTTGTCTCCACCTCAGACACTCACTGTTACTTTGTTTTAAACGCTTTGCTTGCTTTAGCATCCAAGTGTGAGGAATGCAAGAGAGGCTTTTAGTGTAAACAAGCAGATCACAATGGCTGCAGTTCTTACAACGCCATGCATTTTGTGTCACGCAGCCCAATTAAGGCAGAATCTGCTGTTCTGTGAGCTGCTGCCAGAGGTCAGAGGTCAAGAACATGATCAGATTATTATTTTCCTGATTTTTGCTGCAACACAGGAAGCTTTTTCATTTTTCAACACAAGCTTGTCTGAGGTTGAGGCAATGCAAGCCTAGAGTTTAACAGCTGTAACATTTCTGTAATGAAGAAACTTCACAGGAAGTGATTAGGAAAGTGTCTTCATCTTTTTGGAAGTGGGTACTTGGTGCTTTAGATGTTTGTTTGAGGATAACAAAATACTTTTCTCTCTGCAGCCTCATTTTTAATCTTAAGGAAAGAAAATGGTTGATGCTTGATGTGTTTCCTGTTTCACCTCCAGTCAGCTGACACTCAAACAGAAGTCTTCTTTAGAGAGTAAACGAAAACCCAAAGACTCACGGCGTCAGAGTTCATTCACATCCACATTTCCACCTGAAGTCATCACTAATGCTTCTGTGTCTGAAGCGACTGAGCCAGAATATCAGACCAAAGTAGTCTATTTGCATTTCGATAGATGAAGTAGTCGCATATTTAATGTGAGCAAACCCCATTAGACCAGTGTTTCAAATTATGATGCAAGGGGTGTAAAAGTAACCCCTGTGAACCAAAAGTTCAGGCTTCATACTTTAAACATTGGGACATTTTCCCCATAAACAAGTCCGAATTGTTTTCCATGAACTTGACTCCTCACTAAAACTGCTGAGTTTTCCTTAAACTGTTTTAAAGCTACTAGAATAGCTTTGAATCATTCTGTCCAAAATAATCTTTACGTGTCCTATGTTGGTGCTCTTCTTCTGATTGGCTGCAGGTGTCTGCCTCTTCCTCATGACATCTTACAGATCCAAGAGTAGAAAAAAAACAGCATGAAACTTGAGGTTTTGACAGAGGTTACTTCTACACACTGATGTCATTACTTGAAACATTGCCCATGTTTAATTTATGCATCCACCATTGGTTGTGTGTGTGTGTGTGTGTTTATTCAGCATACACTGTGTGTACACCCTGTTTACACACACGCTCCAAACAATGAGCTCCATTTTCCAGGATAGTGACTCTTGGTTCCAATGAAAGGAAATATTAATGCTTCATTATATTTTTAACAGCATGCATCAAACCTTGGTGCAGTAAAGCCCCCCCCCCCCCCCCCCCCCCCTTCCTGTTTCCACATGACAATGCCCTCATGAACAAGGCCTGGCGCAGAAGGAAATGGCTTTCCCAGTTTGGTGTGAATGAACTGAACTCATCTGTAGAGATGCCTGAAATGAAGCCAGCTCAATAAATTTGGGCTAAAAAAAAGTGACATCTCCTCATGCAGCGCCAGCATTGGATCTCATTACTGCTCTGGTGCATAAATGGTTTGTAATTGGAAGGAAATGTGAAACCAACAACAGATTATCGCCTTGTCAAAATCTCGTTCGACTATCACATGTTCGTCTATTAGCTTTTTTCCTTTGTATCTAGTTTGACTGCCTGTGTGGTTGCTGCGCAGTTTCAGATTCTGACTGATTACTTGGTAAAAGATCGTATCCTGAAGCTACCATATCATGTAGAGATGACTGCAGATTAACGTGGAAATGGCAATCTGTCAGAGTTATGTGTATCAGTTTATCTTGCGATAGGAAATATCAAATGTAATTCATTTTGTTTATTTCAGTTGCCATAATTATGAAGATGGCGCAGAGTTTCTCAGCTTTTAATGGCAGTCTTGTGTCTGAGCAGGGAAAAAACAAACAAATCCTGTTGGTCATCATCAGATAACCACATGTGAATGACATCCTCAAGAACTAAACAGAACAGGAGATGTTAATGTGAGATGTGTGGTGGTAGAAATAAACACACACTCTCAGACTCTGCTTTCCTGTTTACCAAATCAGAGTGCTCAGGGAAAGCTGCCTTCACACTGAGAGCCAAGTTCTGACTTCTAGGGACAGTCGGGTTTATTTATTTTGGACCAGCTGTAAACGGTTTGTGCGATTGCAGGTGATCGCTCCAGAGGAAATCATCGACCCCAGTGCGGACGAACAGTCGGTGATGACCTACCTGTCCCAGTTCCCCAAAGCCAAACTGAAGCCCGGAGCTCCACTCAAACCCAAACTCAACCCCAAGAAGGCCCGCGCATACGGACCGGGTACGCGCACAAACTTGCAACACAAAATAAAGATTTTAACACTTCTGAAAACACTCGAGTTCATCTGGTTACCGATTCAGTAATTTGTTTTTCTCACTGTGTTTGAGCACTTGACACGCTGCGAGGAAACAAGCAGCTATAATCTAAACAATGGGCTGCACTCACATCTGATCCACACAAACACAAGGTGGTGAGGTCAACATTTGTTCTTTAACTTGGACTGTAAGTGAGGAGGAAATACCAGGAAATTAATAACAAGGCAACACAGACACCAACACGCCCACAGCAGCTACAGACTGACGGCTTGTGCTAGAAAAACAAAAGGACAAAAGATTTAAATATTTATAAAATAATAAAATGAATAATTATGTCAGGAGCAGTCTGTGTGCTGCAGCAGCTGCTCCCTCACAGGATTCTTGTCTAGAATTTGAAAATTGCAGTATTTGAATGCTTTCAGCTGAGCTTTTAATCTGTGGTCAGAGATGAACTAGCGAGAGCATGTTAATAAGGACAATTTGAAAGGGAAAAGTACGGAGACCCGTTTGTGACAATGTGAAATTCAATTAAAACACAGTACGTCCAGATTAGTAAATGTACACCCACTCATTATGGAATCTGATGCTGGACTCTGTAAATCAAACGGTGCACATAGAAGAACCCTTAATCACTCATGTCACTGTAAATCCATCCTGTGTGTTTGTGGTTCAAATATGTGTGCAGAAGGTTTTGATTGGGATTAAATGTGCCGCTTGTTGATCTCTAAAGTTCCTGAATTGACCGTCGTCCTCTGCAGGTATCGAGCCCACAGGGAACAGAGTGCTGCGACCTGCTGTCTTCACAGTGGACACATTCAGCGCGGGTCAGGGGCAGGTCACAGTCTACCTGGATCATCCAGACGGCACAAGAGAGGAGGTAAAATCCACCTCCGCATTATAGAGTAGCATCTAATGACAGGCATAAACATATTTTGCTTTATGGATATGCATTTTTGTTCTTGGACTGTGCTGGGCAACCCAGAGAGCCAAAGTTTAAGGAAAAAAAAAATAGTGAAATTGTGTTTATAGCTGTTTAACTTCACAAACGCTAAACTCATGGACCTGTGTGTATACTTTTTCTTCCTTTTAATTGGTCCCCCTTTTAACTACCTTAAACTTGCATGACATCCACTTGCATTTGTGTTGATCAGCTGAATGCGGAGCTTAACGAGGGCAAGAAGACGTACAGTGTCACCTACATTCCTCAGGTCATGGGAGCCCACCAGGTAGGCTTTGTTTTGACTGTGAACACGTTATTATAATTGAATCAGGACAGAAGAAACCCACTTTCTGTGTATCGTGGGGCAAGTATTTATTTAAAAAAACAAAACCTAAAGGTTATTGTTCCTCTCAGCAGATGTTTAATTAGGAATTATAACTTGTGTAATACGCTAATTTGCTTATGTTTCAACAACAGAAAAACGACCAGCAGATAAAAGCAGTGTATTAGTCAAACCTTTGGAATTAGAAAACACTGTCACCTACCTAGAAAGTGTTAATTTTCACCACGTCAAGTTTTTCTATTCTACGACTCTGAGTGAAGAAGTCCAGAAATACATGGACTTTTTTTACTGTAGTGAAGATTTGTGGTTCGATGTATTTCTTATTAAGAAATTAACCTTTAAAGAAAATTTATACATATTTATACAGTTGTATTCAATTTCATTGGAAAATGCAGTACCAGTAAAAATAGTTTTTTAATTTGGATTTATTGGAAAAATTAATGCCAGGTTTTTTTCTCATTGCTGTGTAATGAAAAGTTTTAAAATTACACGAGTTGTTTTTATGATATTGTTATTTATTGTTGTTATTATTATTATTATTATTATTATGAATATATATTTTTTAAAGCAGAATCTAGATATTTACTTTTAAATTGTTCTAGGTCACTGTGTTGTTTGCGGGCCAAGAGATTCCCAAAAGTCCCTTTGAGGTGAATGTGGATAAAGCGCTTGGAGATGCTTCCAAAGTCACAGTGAAAGGCCCGGGAGTCGAACCTGTGGGCAACATCGCCAACAAACCAACTTACTTTGACATCTACACTGCAGGTAAGAGCAGTCGGACACAAGAAGAAAAATCACTCTTTAAAATGTTTCTACATACAGAGGTGGTGTTTTTATGGAGAATCAACATTGATATTAAAAAATCGTCACTGTAGGTGCCGGTACAGGAGACGTGACAGCCATGATCAAAGATCCTCAGGGCCGGCAGAACACTGTGGAGGTGATGATGGAGGATAAAGGCGACAGCGTGTACCGCTGCACTTACCGACCCACGCAGGGTGGCCCGCACACAATCACAATCACCTTCGGAGGCGTTGGAATCCCCAAGAGCCCCTTCAGTGTGGACGTGGGCCCCGGTGAGTACATTGTTTTTCCCATTTATCTATTGCACAGCTTAAATCCTTTAAATGAAAGAGTCATCACCTGTTTACTTGTGCTGTCTACTTCACTGGCAGCCTGCATGCCGGGAGCGTGCAGGGCGACAGGTCGAGGTCTCCAGCCGTCAGGTTTGAGGGTCAAACAGGTCGGTGATATCAAGGTGGACACCAGGAACGCTGGCAGTGGAGAACTGAAAGTGACAGTCAAAGGACCGAGTGAGTGCGGTTAATATCTTAGAAGCTTTTAAGAGAAGTGAAATAAGCTCAGACCTAATAACAAAGAGCCACCTTCAGAATCTCATTGGCCCAGTTTCATACAGACACTGCAGTTTTTGTCCATTTTCTGTTTAGTGACTTCACACCATGAAGCCCCCTGGTGTGGTCAGGACTTTCATGCTTTCTCTGTTGGCGGATGAACAGAGTGCTGGTAGTCTGGTCTTAATCACACATAAGAACCAGATGAGATGACGTGTTGTAATTTACTGTCAAATCAAGATTGGAATGATAGAAAACAGTATAATGTTTGACTCAGGCCTCAGTTTGTAGAGTACTGCAGTCCTCATTACACCACATAGATCTACTTTTTTTCTCTTTTTTTTTTTTTTTTTTTTTTTTGTCTGTGACTTTAGAGACAAATAACTTCCAGGCTTCATGTTGTATCCACCGGCTCAGTTTCTATTGTATGTTTCTGGATGTTTGTTTTCCAAAATGTCACATTGCTATTTCAACTGTGATTTAAAAGCTTGTTACTCACTCGGTTTTATTTATATAGCCTCATATTACAGCACACAAGTTTGTCCCGTTCCACGATGTGCAGACATATCACATTATCTGTGTGTGGTTTCAGAGGGCGTCGAGGAGCCAGTGAAGCAGCTCTCCAGTCAGGATGGGGTGTTCTCCTATGAGTATCACCCCAGCAGTCCTGGGAAATACATCGTCTCCATCACCTGGGGAGGTCAGCACATCCCAAAGAGGTGAGCTTGTATGCTGCGTGTTTCACGGCATTACCTCAGCACATTACCTCATCTGATCTGAATGACTGGGTCTCCTGGGGCCTCAGGAGACCTCATGTTCAAGACCTCGTTTTCTTTTTGTCACCTTTCTGTGAAGCAGATTGCTTTTCTTTCTTTTTTTCTTCCCTCTTTCCTTGTGTGAATATTAGTAATGGTGTAGGGTTTCTGAGAAGCAAAGAACATATATCAGAAGATGTACATGAATCTGAGGGATAAAACTGAACTGTGTGTAGTTCAGTCTTAAAATCTAGACCTCTTCACAGGTCACAACAGGTCAGAAATTTCCCTCAGCCTTCACATCTTTGGGGCAGGGGAGTTGAGAACCCCTTTAACAGGTTTCTGTTTTGTTTCATCCGGCACTCACCATTAGCTCGCTAAACTAAGCTCAGAGGAAGAAACTCCTTTATATAAGGAATATAAACTATAGCTGATCTTGAATCTCACCAGTGTCTGTAAGTCCAGATGTGGAGAAGATGGATGAGCCGAGAGGCAAAACTCCCAGGCATAGGTAGTCCGGTGACCTCAGCCTTCACGTAATGCCTCTGTACTGCAGTGCTTTTATTCATTATTTCAGTTTAAGACTTCCAAATTTTGGAATTTTCTACTGAAGTGATGTCTGCCTGCCCTTTAAGATTGATGCTCAAAAGTATGTAGAGGTACATTGTTTTTTTTTTTTTTTGTTTGTTTTTTTTTTTGTAGTGACCTCTTTGGCCCAGTAAGCATAGTCATGGTTTGTGCCATTGGTGGGCATAAGTTTCAAAAGGCTAAGACAAAACTGGGAAAGTGGAACATTTAAAGGGGAAAAACTGTAAATCCGCACAGGCAGTTTTATTTGGAGAGCAACAGACATGAACAAGAGACTCTGTGCACACACACTGTAACTGCAGTGTTGGGTTTCAGTCCTGTGGGGCACTGTGGTTGGCTTGTTTGTTGACAGTCTTTTGGGTGATTTCAAACTGTGTAGCGGTATTTAGACGCACGCACACACACACACCATGCTGTTTTTATGCATATGTTGTGACATTACCAAAACAGCAGCAGACTGTGTGATCTGATTTTTATTTTTTCCCCCTCTCCAGTCCATTTGAAGTAACAGTTGGTCAGGAGGCGGGGCCTCAGCAGATCAGGGCCTGGGGTCCAGGTTTGGAAGGAGGCATTGTGGGTAAACCTGCCACCTTTGTAGTGGAGTCCATTGGCACCGATGTGGGAGTGTTGGGTGAGTGATCACACCTGGTTCAGGTTCACCTGTATTTATCAAGCTGCTGCTGAACCAGCAGAAGACATCAAATCTTTTCACCAATCATAATTTCCTTCACTACATCCATAAACCTTCTCCCAAAGGGGGATTGGGCTTTGAAAACAAGTGAAGGGGTTAAAAATCATACGCTACATATAAAAGATGGATGTTGCCACTTCAGTACTGGTTGCAATTTTGAGCCTGAAATGTTACCACTGAATGTATCCAACCTGCAGTTCTTTACACCCTCACTAACTTAATCTAACCTGCTGTGTCTTCAGGTTTTGCCATCGAGGGACCTTCACAGGCCAAAATCGAGTGCGAGGACCAAAATGATGGGTCATGTGACGTTCGTTACTGGCCAACAGAACCTGGCGAGTATGCCGTCCATGTGACCTGTGATGAAGAGGACATCGAACACAGCCCCTTCATGGCCTTGATCATCCCTGATAACAACACTAGCTTCCCAGATAAGGTCAATGAGACTCTGAACAAACACGAGCACATGTTCAGGTGTTTTTAATTGAACAATGAACACTTAAGTTGGGGAATGACTTTTGTTTTGCGTTTGCAGGTCCAGGCTTACGGGCCGGGGCTTGAGAAGAGCGGCTGTGTCGTCAATCAGCCTGCCGAGTTCACTGTGAACGCTGAGCATGCTGGGAAAGGACCTCTGAACATCACAGCTCAGGTCAGAAGCAGAAATCCTGCCCCAAACTTTTAAGGATATATTATTATTATTATTATTATTATTATTATTATTATTATTATTATTATTATTATTATTATTATATATATATTTTTTTTTTTTTTGCAATAATGCCTACCATTATAAACCAAGATTAGCTTAATATTTGTTCACCTTTAAGTTATATTTTTTTAATTACTGTAAGAAAGTTTCCAAACATGACTGTGGGAATAAACGTGTGGAATTCGTTTTTGCATCCAGTTCCTCATAGTTTGATCATATGGTGAAGTTTATGAGCTACATGTAGATGAACTAAATCAAAGTTCACAGGTTGCATGCAAAGTGTGTGAGTGCAGTTAAATGTTAAGACATTTTTGACCATTTGCCACTCAAACTGCTTAGCCATGGGGTGACCCAGTTTTTGAAGCTGTTAATTCAATGTGGTGGTGTTTTAAGTGTGAAACCCTGAGATCAGACCCAGGGAAGACTTGCTGCTTTGGGTCTGCTTCAGTGTCACCCTGAAGATGGTGGTGGGAGTCTGCTTAGCCCTGCTGAATAGACTGCCAGGAAATGAACGAACAAATGGATGAAATGTGCTTTTGCTTGATGTGGTTGTCAAGTTTGTCTGCCTGCTTAGTTCCTGGTGCTGTTGTCTGTCATGTGATTGAACTATGTTCATGTTACCTATGGTTTCATAACAAATCCTTCAATTAAAGAGACTTTAATCAGATTTCCCATTATAACAAGAGAAAACGATACCATTTAATTCATTCAAATATATTTTTTGTACCCATCTTTGTCCTATTGATTAACTGACTTCCTGTTTGTTTGTCAGGACGCAGAGGGGCTTCCTGTGGAGGTCAAGATGAGGAGCAAAGGTGATGGACTGTATAGCTGCTCCTACACACCCACCTCCTCTCTCAAGCACACCGTGGCTGTGTCCTGGGCGGGAGTCAGCATCCCCAAAAGCCCCTTCAGGGTAAGCAGCCAATCACAGAACCCCGTTACTACAGGAAATGATAATTCCCTGCCCAAATCTGAGCATCTTGCCATGGCAGAAAGCATCAAGGTTGTTCAGTCGGAGCATTTAATTAAGACAGAGAGAGTAGAAGTTGTTCAGTCAGAGCTGAAGGTAAAAAGTACAGATGAGAGCTGCAAAACTAAGAGGCCTCTGATTATCATAACTACATCTATCGAGGAGAGGTACACCTCTTAGTTTAGGTGCACAGAGGTTCATCGTACAACAAAAAATTTAAGAAAAACTTTAAATATTATGAGAATTAAACACTTCACATGAAGAAATGGTAAACTGAGATGCATGGATAAGCCTGTAACTCAGTAGATTGCTCATTACATTTACATTCAAGTATCTGGTATTCAATATACCTTCATAAATGTGTTCAGTTGGACGTGGGAGGATATCTGTAGTTTGGGTTAGTGAGTTTGTTTTCTTCGTCAAGGAAGCAAACCTTTCTCTCAGCGTGTATCTGTAAAGCGTCACAATCATCAACAGATGGTTGTTAGAGGAAGGAATCAATATCTCGTGTCTGATCAAAAATTTAGAAGCTGAAATGTTTTTGATTTTTCAAATGTTTTAGTTTACACTGTTCTAATGAACTCCGTCATAGTAATGTTGTCACTGTAACAGCTGTTTGTCCTTCACATTATCACTTAAAACCCCTAATCTTAAAACTTGTTATGTAGACTCTTGATGTAACCAGTCTTCTGCACTGTAACCACTGTCCATGCATTTTTATTTTTTTTGTGTAACACTTTTTGGGTTTGAGTCCCACCTGAAAATCACTCACCTGAACCTTTCTGATCCCAGCTACAAACCAGCTTTGATGTATCAGCAGTCATCATCTCCAAAATGTTAGTACTCACCATATAAACCAGCTAGATTCATGGGTCATAACCCTTAAGAAGAATCCTAAACTGAATTTGCTCAAACTTTTTAGGCAGTGCTCACTAAATAGTCTACAATGTAATGACCCCTGTGGTGCTATATACCAATAACTATCAGTTTTGTGAGCCAAACTTTATTCTTCGGGTTACAGATAAAGCTCCAGTTTTGATTTAAAGAAAAAACAAACTCTTTACTGTAAGTATTAATGATGTCACAGAAACGAGGGCTGCTTTTTGGCATCTCAGATTTTGATTTTGGGCATGAAGTGAGCAGCAGCCTCATGATGACATCGCTTTCAGGACTACATTCAGCCTTTTTAAGTACATGCACTTAAGATTTAACTACATTTCTAATGTTTGGTTATCATTTAAAAGTAGACTTCTTCAAGGGGGTGGATCCTTTTTTAAAACCCTTAATGGGATTGGATTAGCAAAATACTAATGTCTTAGTCACAAAAGTGGTTTCCTGTCAGAAAATTGAAAGAAAAATGTTTTCTTTTCATTTTTGACAAACTAAAAATGTAGGAGAGATCATGCAAAAGCAACTCCCATCATTGGTATAAACGTGTCAAAGCCTTCCGGTGTAGCTGGTTTAAAAGATTTTGGATTTAGCCTCAGTTTACCAGAAATTATAAGACTGAAAATAATGAACTCTAAAGAATGACAGCATTCTTTAGAGTTCATTTATACTCTGCAAAGCCAGAGAGGTTCAGATAAGTGAATTTTTAACAGCATGTTTGTTGTTTTTCCCCTCCTGTTAAATGTGTTCATGTTCAGGGAAAACCTTTTCATTCCATGTGTGTATTTAATGAGATCAACACACACTTTCAGTGTAAAGTTGCTGACGTGTGAAAGTCATCCACATCAAACATACATTCTGAACACAGATACAATTGACCCATGATTTTGAGTATAAGGGCAAAACTGAGAGTGAAAAGGTTTTCTTTTTCCATTCATGTTTACTAACCAGTCTGTAAACCTTTTATTTTACTTTTTGAAATCATTGTTTGAGTTGCTGCTGTTTGTTTTGAAGCAGTTTATCGGCTCTTTGTCTTTGATACAAGTTTAGTTCCACATACATTACACACAAGTCCCATGAGAAACTGCCGTAGAGTCTGAGATTCATGAAGATCCCAGCAAGCATGAAGAGCAGGCAAAGACATTCAGCTTGTTGCACGTCTGTTATCCTTTCAAAGTGTTTAGGGCTAGACTAGACTTTCAGAAGCTTTTGCAACAACCTGACTGATTTCTGTAGTGTTCACGGTGGTCCATAAATCACTTCAGCCGATGGACACCTTGTGATGTCTTAGTCACTGATTGTTCAGCAGGCTTGTTCTGAGCTGCAGCGACTTGCGTGCAGGCTTCCTCGTTCTGACTGCGCCTTTCTCGAATTTCAGTGAAGATACTTTGGGTGGATAAAATGCAAACAGACACACCCAGCTCTCAGCACTGCTGGGAGCCTACAGCAGTGACACCTTTTTAATCAAATGTGTAGGAAAAGAATCCAGCATGGGAAAGAGGTTCATGGTTCAAATCTGGCTCAGTGTAAACTGTCCACTGCTGTGCTGGTGAGCTACAGACGAGGGAGTAAAGAATCTGTTTAAAAGCCAGAAACTGAAGCAGAAAGTTGATTCTTTTGTGTCAAAATGAGCTCACTTAGGCAGCTTCCATACACACATTGTATCTAAGGTGCAAAGTCCATCTCTGAATCCCTCTGGGAACTTATTTGGGCAGTTATTTTTAGAAGTTCTCTCAGATGACTAAAGCAGTTTGATTCCAGTGTTTACTGCGACATAAAGTCCACACCATGTTAGCAGCTCTTTTTATGCTGTCTAATTTACCCACTAGTGAGTGGACATGGTGTCTGTCGCTCCCTAAGCCGAACGGTTTACCGCTGCCTGCTGTGTGTCAGAGCGCGTATCGTTTATCTCCCGGCTTCTTTTGTGACTAATCCTCTGGAGTAGTTGCAGAATAAATCAACCTCTACATCCTTTGACAGTCTGCTTGGGTTGGGCTTTAAAAACAAGTCTGAAAAGAGCACTCATCAGCTTAAACACAAGTTGCAGAAACTGTTTGCACTCATTGCACTGATTTCTACTTTTATTATATAGAATGAGTAGATTTCCTTTTTTAAACATCTGTAGTGACTTAAAATCCTTTAAATCAGCTTTTAGAAGTTTGCAGAATTGTTTTTTTTCCCCTCCGTTGGCGCCTCATTTGAGATTTCTGTGCTTGCATTTTTGTTTTAAAATATTCCCAGTAAATCTGTAACTAACGTGTTTACTGAAACCAACTTTAATTTCAGTCTGTACTAAAACAACAAAGCACTTAAACACTTTAATTGCCACAAGTGGAAGTTGATTTCAAAATAAATGAACATTTTATTTAAATGTTGTTCTGTGTTTGGTTCATTTCTTTTTCTTAGGCTTTGCTCATTCAGTTTCTTTCTTTCACTCGTTCACTGATTTCTTGTTTAAAGCAAAACAAAGTACAACAAAATCTAAACGCTACATGCAAATGCAGGGAAAGGGGGAAGTGACCAAAGACCAGGCAAAACAAAGTCAGAATCCTGAATCGGACCCAGTAACTGTAGCTGTGATGTGGAATAATTATTGTACAGTCTTGCACTGGAGATGTTATCTAAATGGCACAAAGGACATTTAAGACTTTGTTTCTTAAAAAACAAAAGTTTTTATGATGGTGGTAAAATTTTAATATCACATCAAGACACTAGAGTTTCATATGGGATCAAGTTGATGATCATGAAGTAAATTTATGGCATTTATTAGTTGGACTTTTCCCCCTTTTTAAATGCCAGAAATTCATATTGAAGTCCCAGCAGTTAGTTTTCTGCACCTGTGAAGTTGTTAACCTGCACTTAGGCAATTTACTGTTTCACTTTTCATTCAGTGTCTTTTTATTATCAGTTTTTAGTTTTATTAGAAATGCTCTTTACTGTTAGAGTAAAATTGCACAACTGTGTACATTGTAGATGTGATCTGCCTGTAGAGAATTCACTGTTTAATGCCACCACCCTGGTTTATTGCGACACCTTTCAGATGCTTTTTGGAAACATTGAATCCTCCTCACCTGCTTTCCTCTTAAGTTATAGCTGTGTGAAGCCAGCATTAATAAACGTGATGTTGAAATGTGTTGCAGTAAATATGCTAAGAATAAATTTAAAAAATGAAAAGCTGTGCATCTAGTTTGGAGCCTTGTGGTTCTCTGTATTATAGCATTCATTGTCGTCTTAATTTTATTTTATTTCTACAAAATTTGACTGCCTCACATCCTTAAGGAGATTGAAATAAGTGATGTCACTTCCTGTTGGTGCCCGTAGGTAAATGTGGGTAAAGGCAGCCACCCCAACATGGTGAAGGTGTTTGGTCCCGGAGTGGAGAGGAGTGGACTGAAGGCCAACGAGCCCACACACTTCACTGTGGACTGTTCAGGAGCTGGAGATGGTAACTCGAACACACTAAGAATCATTTAGACAGGAAATCCTGACTGTTTTATCACACTTCAAAAGAACTTGCTTAAAGGGGATGTGCTTTTCTTTGGCTGGGACATTAACATGTATAACCTTAAACAGTGGTGGATCCACTTGTACTTCTGTGGTGTCACAGAGTAGATATGCCTGATGTGGCCATTAACCAAGATAATAGCTTCTAATTTAGACCCAGAGTTGGGGGGGGGAGAGGGAATTGTAATTTTGTGCTTTGTATTTGGTCAAGTTGTTTCACAAACTTTGGGGTTTGAGTGTTAGGAGTAAGCAAGGTGTGTTCTGTTTCAGTGTCAGTCCAAGCAGCAGTTTATTAAAAGCTAACAAAGTATCACAACCGTAAAACAACCGGTTTTGATACCAATATGCCGGTTCAACACCAGACTTCAGATTTGGATATTCTAAAATGAATCAACTGGAAAAGATTTGAAGCAGAAAAACTACTTCCATGAACAAGTTGCGCTGACTGTTCTGTGACGTTCGAGAGAGTAGCCTTCTCCTTTTTTTTCCCTCTGATTTCATCATCAGAGGGTACCCACTCCTACATTCATTTCCATTCTGCTGCATCTTATGAACTCTTATCTAAACTTGCACTTCAAACAAGTCTGAGGACGACTAGTATTTGTCACTGCATTAATGAATAGAGACAAAGCACACGTTCAGGTTTGAGTGTGCATATATTCTTTTAATGTGGTGGGGAGCATGTTTAGGCCGGTGCATGCGGGTGATGAAGCATGATCCTGTGTTACTACTCAGGAAGGGTCAGATGGATGAATTTCCTGTTGGGATGTTTCTGCCTTGAGATCATTGCCATGACATACCAGAGGAAAGAGAGGGGGGGTCGGGGTGTAGGGTATATTACTGTAGTATCATTCAAAGGCTACATTCATTTTAAAGTGAATGCACATGTTACAAACAATGTGTTTGTTTGTTTTTTTTTTTACTCTGCTCTGTGCCAAAAGAGCTGTTGAAATTCAATTCAGCCTGGGGGCAAAAAAGTAAACTGCTCTAAAAGGCTAAAAGAATTATTTGCAAATGCTACTAGAATTTATTTATTTTCAAATTATAGTATCAGTATGTTCAAACTGGAGAAAGTAACACTTATGTAGATTTATTTATTTTTCTTCTTCCATGTCATTTTCATGACAGGAAACGCTTCTTTTATGAATCCCCCCCCCCCCCCCCCCCCACCAAAAACACACAAAACTTTGCCACAGTGGTGATGCTCATATTAGTGTGTGTGTGTGTGTGTGTGTGTGTGCGCACATAAAAACTGCATTTGTTTTAATCTTCTAGAATTAAATTCTTAAACATTACAGTATGTGCAGTGGGGTAATTTGAGCTTTTTCTTTGGGACAAGAGAGAATTGTGAAGGTCATCTGCTAACACTCTGTATAGAAAGAAAAAGGGTTTCTGAGGGGTTTCTCAGGAGTGGTTTCAGGTTATCAGTGGTTTCCCTTCAGGGGTGGGCAGTTTCTGTTGTCTGACATGGTTTCTTGTCCTTTTCTTATCTCTCATACTCTGAATTCCTCTGTTGTGATTGATAGCTCGGGTCTTGTGCTGCAGGGAGTGCCGATTGTGTTGCACAGGTGGCTTATTGTTTTTGGCAATGCACCATCCCGGAGGTGTGAAGTGTTTCTGAGAAGAGACGATTGACTGAGGAGCAGAAACTGAAGCAGGCAGCGCCACCTTGTGGCAGCCGGTGTATACACTGAAACGATCATCGGCCAAGAAATGAGATTATTTGGAGTCTGAGTCATAACTGTATGTTCACGATATGGTTATGGTCAACTGTGTTTGTTCAGGTGATGTCGGCGTTGGGATTAAGTGTGACGCCAACATGATCAGCGACAAAGAGGCTGACGTGGATTTTGATATCATTCCCAACGCCAACGACACGTTCACAGTCAAATACATCCCTCCTGCTGCTGGAAGGCTCACCATTAAAGTCCTGTTCACTGACAAGGTACAAACACACTCCTGAAAGGATCGCCCTCTGGTCTGAGTGCTCGCTGTCCACAGTCTGGAGTCAGAAGTGATTACATTTAGATGAGTGTGGAATGCAGAGCATGATTTACTCCATAAACTGCCTGCAAAGTATAGATAATTTCTATCAATTGATAAAATACTAATTTTTCCCCTAGTGTTTTAAGTCGGCTTGAAGTCAGATTTGATGAATTAATGAGTGCCAAAAAGACATCTTTCTATTTTAATGTTTTCATCATTTCTAAGTTGCTAAACCTGCTCTGATTCCTACTTGTATACCACTAGTGAAATAGCTCACTTTTTTTCTACGGGAGAAGTCTAATGTTGGTGAAACACAACATAGAAAAGAGCGAGTGTCTCTTAAAATCTGTTTGACCTCATGATTTAAGGCTTGTATGAAGAAATGCATCGATTTTTCTGCGTTAAATATGACGTGCCAATAAATGTGTTTACCTTTTGGGCTTTTCTTTTCGCTCCATAAGCTATGCTATAGAATGTCCACTTTTAAGAAAAAAAGGTCTTACTGTGATTTTATTCTGGTTACTTAACACAGGAAGTTCCTCAGAGCCCCTTCAGTGTCAAAGTCGATCCTTCACATGATGCATCAAAGGTCAAAGCAGAAGGTCCTGGACTGGCTCGCACTGGTGAGAGAGTGGATTTAATGGGACATTAAATTTATTAGAATAGGTCTTAAACAAAAATCTGTCATTGAGCCCAGTCTTTTAAATCAAAGGTTAGTCCTTGATATGATCTGCTATTTGTAGGCGAGACTGTGACAGTATACAGAGAGCATTATTACAAGTAACCCCTTCTCTTATTCTGTCCAGGTGTGGAGAGCGGAAAACCGACTCATTTCACCGTGTTGACTAAAGGAGCAGGTAAAGCACCGCTGGACGTTACCTTCTCCTCTCCCGTGAAAGACTTTGACATCATCGATAACTACGACTACTCTCAGACTGTCAAGTACACACCTGCACAACAGGTACATCAGATTATTTCTAGTGCTTTTTATATTTTGGCACTTAACACTTAAAGTTCGTTATGTCAGAGTGTCACAGATCTTGCAAACTGTCCAGAGTCATGATGGTAAATGAACATAGTGCTTTTAGTGTTTGTTCCAGAGTAAATGATCAGTTTCTTTGCAGGGGGAGATGACAATCGTGGTGAAGTTTGGAGGCGACCCCATTGCCAAGAGCCCCTTCACAGTTGGAGTCGCTGCACCACTGGACCTCAGCAAAGTCACTGTGGATAACATGGATGGAAGTAAGCTGACTTCCTCTTCTGTTAACTTCCTCAACTGTTTAGAAAAGTTTTCTAGCAAAGAAAGAACACAAGTTATATCTTAAAAATAAATACAAGATTTTGTTTTTCTGACATGAGCAGTAAAGCATAACAAATGACTGCTTATGCTTCTGGAAAAAAAGAATATCTGCAGATTTGCTGTTGGTTCTTTTATAACATGCAAGGAACTTCAGGATGGTTCCTTCCCATTTCTGGTACATGAGTCGTTTGGTTTTGTGTTTTGTTTTTCTTTTGTTTTTGCTTCCAGGGTCTAATGAGAATTGATGAGTACTTTTCATCGGAGATGAAATCAAAGTTAAGCATTGTACAAATGTTTGACTGTAATTAAAGTTACAGTGACAGTCAACAGAAATTGTACAAGAGTGATCTGGATGTTGAGCTCCCGTTCTATCAGTCATCAGTTTTAGTGTTTGTTTTTTTGTTTTTTGGCCGTTTGGCTCTTTTGCCATCAGAATTGTTGTCTAAAGGCAAAGAAAGATGCCCAACGGATTTACTTTACCAAATGGACCATCCCAGCCTTGCCGTAATGGTCTATTTGATTCACCTTTTATTGTTTATTTTATTTTCACTTGCTAAATACGGGACAGACTTGACTGGGGAAAGAAAGAGGGGAAGAAAAACAGCGGAGAAGAGGGACGGGGATGAAGGGCAAAAAACAAAAACCAACAAAATAAGCAGACAAAAAATACATATATCGATCACCTGTTGAGAATGAAAAAAGAAAATGAGCAGAAGAAAAAAGAAGAGCAATACAATAAACAACATCGCAATGATGTATGGGAATATAACGGTAAATATTAAACATTATTGTGCAGCACGTAAGATCGACAGCGCACATTGTGCTTTGAGCTGGGAGCCAAAAAGGGTGTCGTTTGTGTGTGTGAGCACCCGTGTGTACACCTGTGAGCATGAGCGCGCTTGTATTTAAAAGGTTCCTTCATGTAATGATCTGCTAGAGGGTGTGGGGGGGGCCACAGCCCCGTCCTCCAGGGCATGAAGCAGGTATGGAGGAGAGCAAGACTCCAGACATCCAGAGGCCCTCAGAACACAAGAGACCAAGGAAGACCAACAGAGGGGCAGCCGCGCCACTGTCCCAGAGAGAGCTGAGGAGAGTCCCAGATGAGGGCTCACTCAGCAGCCGCGGAGCAGAAGCCAGGGGGAGTTGCAGTGATGTGCCCGTGAGCTCCGCCGGCAGCCAGCTGTGCCAGAGTGACCGAGCCCCGGGCCGAGAGGCCAAGGGCACCCCACCCCCCGAAGTGGCCCGAGCGAGCCCCAGGCTCCAGGCCATAAGCAGCCACCAAGGAGTGAGCCGGTGTGTACCCGGGCGCCCACCCCCGGACACAAAGAACCACCAATGCACTGATGTCTGAGGGCGTCTGTCAGGGGAAGTGGTGGGGGGAGATAGGCCTCCATACCTTAGAGGGCCTGAAACCAGTTTTGGTGTTAACAGAAAGTTTCTAGGTACTTCAGGAGCAGCCACTTATAAGTGACTAATGTCTTTCAGGAGTGGAGGTTAACCAGGAACAGCAGTTCATGGTGGACACAAAGGGTGCTGGAGGTCAAGGTCACCTGGTGGTAGAACTGGTGAGTGTCAGAGAAACCTCATATTGACCTGTGTGGGGAAAAATATAACTGTTAGTAAGAGTCAGTCTTTTTATTAAGGTTGGATAAGGAAAATACTTTTTCCAAAAATTTTAAATTCTGGAAAATCTGTTTTCTTTCTGCATATGTGGTGTTAGCTGAGTCCCAGTCAGCAGGCAGTACCTTGTAAAGTTGAGCCTCAGCCCGGTAAAGCAGATGTCAGTTTGGTCCGTTACACCCCCACAAAGGAGGGAGTGTATGCTGTTAACGTGTCTTATGATGGACACCCCATCCCAGGAAGCCCCTTTCCTGTGGAGGCCCACCTGCCTCCAGACCCCAGCAAGGTAATATCAGTTTGTTCTGTAAGCTGACAATTTTACTTGGTCTGTTTTAACATGTTAGACACCTCTATGATTAATAATGCGTTACATCTTGTTTTAGGTGAAAGCCTTCGGTCCTGGTCTGAAGGGAGGCTTAGTGGGGAACCTGGCTGAGTTCACAATCGACACCAAAGGTGCCGGCACTGGAGGTCTGGGGCTGACGGTGGAGGGGCCGACCGAGGCCAAGATCGAATGTTCAGATAATGGCGATGGGACCTGCTCAGTCTCCTACCTGCCCACAGAGCCTGGAGACTACCTGGTTAACATCCTGTTTGAGAATGTCCACATCCCCGGATCGCCATTCAGAGCTGACATCCAGATGCCCTTTGACCCCTCCAAGGTGGTTGCCTCAGGATCGGGCCTGAAGAGAGCCAAGGTGAGTCTGCAGGGGGAGTGAAATCTGAATGAGTGCAACAAATATGCTGCTACAACACTGCTTCTGAATTTCTCTGCAGCTCAGAATTTTGGCTCGTTAATCTTAAATTTGTAAAGTTAGCTGCTCTTTTATGTGGTGATCTCTGGGTTTCAGTAGGAATGCAGAACCACCTCCTCCTCCCCACTTCACCCAGTAATATGTTCCAGTCTTTGTTGTAGCAGCATTTTCCAGTCTTAGTGGGAGTTTCCGTCATATTGCGCAAAAATCTTCATAGCTTTTGACTGTATGGTGTAATTTCCTCCACTGGGTGTGTTAAAAGCAGCGAGAAATGTGACAAATTGACCTGCACTTGATCCATGATGGCAGCCTTTCCTGCTTTTCTTACAGCCAGTGGATTCATTCCTCTGTTTAGGGAAGGTGTGTGTGAAGTGGTGACTTCTGAAAAGTAGTGCCAGTCAAAATGTGTGACTAACTAGGGAATGAAAAAGGGTGTCCCACATGAACTGAGACACCCGGTCAGCCAATATGTATGTGGTGGACTCTGCTGAAATGCAGCCAGGAAGAAATTTTCAAGTTCCTCAGAATTTATTCATGCAATAGGCACAAGTTCAGTTTTTCATTGTTCGAAAGTTGTGCTGCTTTTTAAGTTCCTTAATCTCATCTCATCCTGTCCTGTGTCTGCTTTAGAGTCTGACTCATCCTTTAAAATACTCTCCTGTCCTGAAAGTCATAAAGTCTGATCCATGTTACTGTCTCTTCAGGTTGGGGAAACCAGTGTTGTAAATGTGGACTGCTCTCAAGCTGGACCGGGTGAACTCAGCCTGGAGGCTGCGCTAGATTCACCCCCAAGCAGCCCTACTGGTTCAGGCCTGGGCTCAGGTAACTATTTAATTCAGTCATATAAAAGTTATACATGTTCAAAAGCACATTTAAAAAGCTGTATTCAAATAAAGGCAGAGCCAGCCATTATTCACTGTTTATGAAAATTGGGATTTAGAGACTTAAAAGAATACTTGATGATCAGTTATTTCAAGTGAAGAAAGTTTCCATTTCGTCCCCTTTGCTTCTTTAACATGCCTCACCAGGGGGTAAGTGTAGAGCTTATTTAATATCATGAAATATGGCTGGAAAGCTGTCGTTTGGCTTTGTCAACAGACATGTTCATTGGTGAGATTTTGTATGTTTAAACTCCAGGTTTTCTGTTTTAAAGCAAAAAATTTTGGTGGTTCTCCATGTAGCACAAATTCTAATTTCATATTCCAGGTGCAAAAGCGAAGACTGAGATTGTGGATAACAAAGACGGGACCTACACGGTGACCTACATCCCTTTGACTTCTGGCATGTACACCCTGCTGCTGAAGTATGGAGGAAAGACGGTCCCTGGTTTCCCTGCTAAGGTGATGGCGGACCCTGCTGTGGACACCTCCAAAGTCAAAGTGTTTGGACCTGGAGTGGAGGGACAAGGTACAGTATATATTTAGTTTGATACAAATCCAGTTTAGGAAGAATAATTAAATGAGTGGTGTTCAAGTTGAGCAGTACTGTTTATTTTTTCCTGTTTGGTTTCTTTTGCTTTGCATTATCCTGCACAGTTGAATATTATACAAGTTAGAAGTCATAGAAAGTGAATTATACAACTTAATAGCATTCGCTACAGTGGTTAATGAACCTAATATGATCATCCCAAGCACACGGCTGAGAGTACATAAGCTCCACCCACCTGCTTATGTTTAATTGAGGGGCAGCCAATCACAAAACAGTTTTTTAAATAGGGTGGCCTTACAGGGGGAGGAGATAAAATGGCTTATGTCAGACTGGGTTTAATTGAGAGACTCCACTATTGTGCTGAACTTTGAAGTGTTAATATTCAATGCTTCTCTTCATTTTTTGTGAATTGAAGAATTTTGCATTGAGGGACTGTGTGCATTTTATGTAGTATAGTTTTTAAATCCCTTTGTGATATCGGGGTAATTTCCAACTTGATAAAACTCCTTCATAAGTCAACAGGTAGAGATGACTTGACAGCCTGAGTAAGTTTGGTGATGATCAAAAAACCTCTTGTGCCCAGTCAGAGTTCTGCTTAAAACACGCCTTCCTCTGTTTCCCTCCCTCCAGCTGTTTTCAGAGAAGCCACCACAGAGTTCACAGTGGATGCTCGTTCTCTGACCCGGCGGGGTGGCGACCACATAAAGGCGGCGGTCAAGAACCCGTCTGGAGCTCTGACAGACTGTGTGGTTACAGACAAGGCCGATGGCACCTACTGTGTCGAGTACACTCCTTTTGAAAATGGTAACGCATCCAGTCAGAACTGAACTGCTCAACATAAAACCTTTTTGTTGTGAAGTCCGTTTCATTTGTGTCAATCTTTATTTTAGGCGTCCACAGCGTCCAGGTTCTGTATGATGACACTCCAGTTCCCAATAGCCCATTCAGGGTTTCTGTGTCAGAGGGATGTGACCCGAGCAGGGTGGTGGCTACTGGCCCCGGGCTGGAACAAGGCCTGACTGACCAGCCCAACAACTTCAACATCTTCACCAGGTACTGCTGGGCAATAAAGTATGCACATATATCCTTATAAATAAGGAGCAATAAAGTAGATAACTGTATGAGTCAGTAAAGATTATAGTTAACTGACAGAAAACTGAAACTACACTTTTACAGGGAATATTTAATTTAAGACTCTTTGGTTATATTTTTAAATGCACCATGTGTGACGAGGCATTATGCCTTTTTGTTTCAGTCTTTTTTTCTTTTCTTCTTTTTTTTTTTTTTTAAGCCAATACAAACAAAAGGTAAACATTCTGTCATTTGCGCACAACATTTGTGCGCAAATGACAAAATTGGCAATCAAATCATGTAAATCATCCTGTATCATCTGCAAACATTTGAACATTTTGGTAGATAATTAAAGTACAAATAATTTGGATGTGGTGTTCCTTCAGAGGGGCAGGTATTGGTGGCCTTGGCATCACTGTGGAGGGTCCATCAGAGTCTAAGATGTCTTGCACAGACAACAAAGATGGCAGCTGCAGTGTGGAGTACATTCCCTTCACACCAGGAAACTACGACGTCAACATCACCTATGGAGGAGAACACATCCCTGGTGAGATGATCTTTTTTTTTTTTTTATTAATTTGGTTCCCTTACTAGCATAATAAGCTGTAGCACAGGGGATGGTTAAACCTGTAAAGCGTGCAGGAAAAACCCTACCTTTTAAAAATGGAAAGACAAGCATTCAGAAACAGTTCAGAGTAAACCAGGTGAGGTGTTTCAGGCATGTCCACGCTGGACACAGAACACGCTGGAAAGATTATTTCTCTGAGCTAGTTTAGGGAACACCTCAGCATCCTGAAGAGTTTGAGTTTAACAACCCTTGTAGTTTATAAAACAACTTTCTTTGAGTGTATTTCATCTTAAGACCTTTAGCTTAGACTGCTGCCCTTGCAACTCAAAGTTGGATGAGTGAATGGAGAAGGCATTTCATTTGTTTGAGACAATTTTCAACTGCAAGTTAATCACATTTGAGTCTTTTGTGTGTGAGTTGGTTAAAATAGGGTGGAAAGATCAGTATTTCTGGACCACAGTGGAGCTCTGTGGCATAGATAAACAGGAACTGGATCCAGATGGTTTGGGTCAGTTTTCTGAGATTTGTTGACAACAGAAAGAGAGAAGAATTTAATCAGACTTAATTCTGGTAATGTGAGAAGGCTCATGAATGGAGGAGGAATGGTTCTCATCAACATGAAAAACAGGAATAAACTAATTTAGCACAGCTTCACTAAGCTGTTTCACATGCGTTCATCTCTTAAAGATCTTTAATGTCACTTTAATAACACTTTGTTGACTTTTCTCTCATTTGTACCTATAAACAGATGCTAATGATAAAAGGTGCAGTTAATGTTTAGTTGACATTACAAAAATGCTGTTATTGGTTGTTTGAAGACATGTTGAGGGTTTTGGCTTAATGTTTTAAAGATGTCACAGTTTTAAATTTCTTCGACTGTGGTCTGAAAAGTTCTCATGTTTCTTTGTTTGACAACTTTTATGCGATGACTTTGTTTCTGCAGAGTCATTCAGCAGATACTGCAGCACTGTTATCTCTGTAACTTTGCATTTGTGGAGTGATTCACAGACATGTTGTCAGACAGTTATCCAGTATCTAGGAGTGCATTTTATTAGCATTTATTAAGAGGTGGCTTCACTCTGCACATCTGTCTACATGTCTGTGATGTCTCTGCTGCATGTGCTACAAACATTAAAGTGTCAAACAGCACGCTCTGCTACGAGTCTTGCTAGTTGTGTTTACACCTAATTTATTTTTCTGTACTTAGGGAGTCCATTTAAGGTCCCAGTTAAGGATGTGGTGGACTCTAGTAAGGTCAAAGTTTCTGGTCCTGGAGTGGCGTCAGGAGTCAGGGCCAATATCCCGCAATCCTTCACAGTGGACTGCAGGAAGGCCGGCGTGGCGCCCCTGGCTGTGGCAGTCGCTGCTCCCAAAGGCATTGCAGAGCCTGCGGAAGTGACTGATAATGGAGACGGGACTCACACAGTGTCCTACACGCCGTCTGTGGAGGGACCGTACTCGGTGGCTGTAAAATATGCTGAGGAGGACGTCCCACACAGGTACACAGCTGTAGCAGTACAGCAGCAGAAGGAGTTGGGCAACTTTGTGAAAATGTATACATTTGATTTGTTCTGGTTTGTTTTAATTGAACTGCTGACACCTCAAATGATGGACTTAAGCTAAATTTAAGATTATATGAAACTACAGTGACTGATTATCCAGAAAAAAATGCATGCAAAGCAGACCTTTTGAGTCGATTCACTCTAACAGCCAGAGGTGAACACTGTATTACTCTATCGCTGGTAATTTTTGTCCCTTTGATATCTGCTTGCTGTTGTGGTTCATACCGTTGATCAGTCTTTACTGTCTCTGATCTTTCAGTCCCTTCAAGTTTCGGGTTCTGCCCACTCACGATGCCAGCAAAGTACGAGCCAGCGGCCCCGGGCTGACCAGCGGCGTCCCCGCCAGCTTCCCCGTTGAGTTCAATATCGACGCTAAAGATGCTGGCCAAGGCCAACTGAGCGTGCTCATCACGGTCAGTATCGCACACATAAGCATACACACACTAAAGTCGACCCCACACAGATTGTTATTCACTTCCTTCCTCTTCAGGACCAGGATGGCAAACCTAAGCAGCCCAGGATCCATGACAACGGTGATGGTACATACCGGGTATCATACATCCCTGACCGTGCTGGCCGGTACACCATCGTTATAAAATATGGTGGCGATGACATCCCAGCATCACCTTACAGAGTCCGTGCCACAGCAACTGGTGATGCCAGCAAGTGCACCGTGACCGGTATGTGATCGGAGTCTGACAGAAGGAATCTCATTTATTTTTAGGAGTCTGATTAATTCACAACGTGTACTTCTCCCAGGTTCGGGCGTGGGTCCCACTGTGGCCATTGGTGAGGAGCTGAGTCTGGTGGTGAATGCAAAGGGTGCTGGTAAAGGGAAAGTGAGCTGTGTGGTGGTTCAGCCCGATGGCACAGAGGTGGAGGCCGAGGTGCTGGAGAATGAAGATGGCACCTTTGACATCTTCTACACTGCGCCAGCTCCTGGCAACTACGTCATCTACGTCCGCTTTGGAGGGGAAAACATCCCACGCAGTCCCTTCAAAGTCACGGTGAGAAGAGAACGCATATTAGACAAACACTTTGAAAGCAGATGTCGCGGTCATCCAGAGTATCAAACATGTCCTTGTACACTGATTAACCTCATCTTAGTTTGACTGTTTGTTTTGTTTCTTTGATTTTCCTGCTCGTTGTATTGGGCCTTTCATCGTCTTTCCTTGTTTGTGTGGGAGGGATCATTTTCTCCACAAAGTCATGTCACAGTGGAAGAAATTTTATTTGAACTGATGCGTATTTCAGTCTTAACAAAGCAGCTGTCTTTAGGCTGCACAGACAGATAAATGGTATTTCTTGAACTCTGATGTGATCAGATGTGAAGACTACATTTTAAGTGGATTAAAAAAAATGGGTTGGCTTTTGTGCTTACAGCCAGAGCCTGCCCAGACCATATCAGGGATATCTGACATCATATCAGATGGTGTTTAGAGCAGTCTGATGCCTAAATTTTTGGCTGGACAATAAAGGCTGAATGCACAATGGTTCTGCTTTAGAGAAACTTGCATAACTAATTAGAAATAAATATCCTGAAAAGGTCCTCAAAAATGGAGGGCAAAAAAAATATAGGAAATTGATGCTATTCTTCTCTTATATTCCTAAAAAGTTTATTCCAGCCTGATAAGTGGGTGGAAATATGAGAACTTGATGTAATTTCTTAATGTTAAGGACAGAACACATAAGATGTTTCTAGCCATTAATGGAAACTGCTGGTGGTGATCGCAGGTGTTTGCTTTCCACTCCAAACATAACTATGGACTTTGTGTAAAGAGACTCCCACATGTGTGTGAGATGTGTTAATCCTTACTGTCATGTCACCAGGCTACTGATGAGGTACCCATGATGAAAGGGCAGACATCTCTACAGCAACGGGCCGCTCCCCCTGGGGCTGGCTTCAAGCCATGGGTACCCCATTACACACACTTACACATGTTTTTAAGCCCTTCAGCAGATCGTTAGTGTCCTTTGGAGACATCTGATTCCAACTTTATTCTGCAGCAGAACAATTGGCCTTAAACTGGGGTTAGAAACATTAATTGGTTCATGATTTGAATAATAATGGTAATGGGGAGGGTTACATCTTACCAGTTTGGGCATAATCACTGACTCTAGTCTTTATTCGAGTGAGCTGCAAAAGAAATCAGATGTTTTAGAAGCTCTTTGGAGGTGCAGGTCTGTCAGTAAGCTTATAGACACAGATATTGCAATGTTCTTCAGCTCACCTGAGCGCTGTACTAAGTTATTCAAGCAGGGATCTTTCTATTATCTGGATTCCTTTAGCCTCATATTGGATCAGCGGTCACATGAAACTGGATATCCACTCACTCAGTTAACCCACACGTCATGACTTTTTCTACTAAAAATGATCACCATGTTCCTTTTATGATGCAAGATAATATACAATTGTAATTATAGTTGATACTGATAAATCTGTTGACAGCTGAGAGCTTTCATCCTTTGGAATAGGCTTTATTCTTAAGACCTGTCCATTTTCATGTGACCGCTTAGTCTGATCACTCTGTCAGGATGGCTTGAACCAGATAAGAGAGAAATCCTGGGAATGTTGAACCTGCCTTGTAGTACAGGCCCCAGGGTTGGTTAAGGCTGTGCTGCAGTGTGTGGTTTAGGTCGTCTTTTTCACTGTTTGGAGGACAGTATTTATAGAACACACTTTATATTCCCACACACCCTCTCTGTTGCGGGTGAATGGCTGCTGGTTGAACACTTAACTTCTCTCTCACTGCACTCCTTAGTGTATTCACTCAAACACTTTCTTTCCTCCATGCCATCGTTCACAAACCACCATCTGTGTGCGAGATGCATTGCACAAAGGTGTTGTGGTGGTAACCTTTGCTCCTCTTCTTTCTTGGTGCACTCTTCATCACTGTGGCTGCATCAGTCACCCCATCATCACAGTCATCCACCTCTTCCTTCCTCATCCTTCCTTCATTGCACAACTCCTTTTCAGGATGCCCTTGTGTGGGCGGGGCTTGGAGGCAGCATGCTTGCATTTCAGGTTGCTGAGAACATTTTATTTTATTTTTTTCCCCCCTCACTGACATGCTAAAGTCTGTCTTTGTGCCTGTCTTGTATTCAGGTGAAGTCTGAAAGCTACCAGCTAGATGGTACGAGCGTTAACGGCAGTGGCTTCAGACCTTTCGACATGGTGATTCCTTTCGCACTCAGGAAGGGAGAAATCACCGGTAAGGAAGAAAGGGATGGATGGTCTCAGTGAATTTGTGCTTATTTGAGGTGTTGAGAGACACAAGGTTTTATCATAACAAAAAAAAGCACCAGCAATTCTAGAAAAATTTTCATAAGTTATTTAAAACTTCACTGCACACGGTAAGTGATTAAACACAAGAAATGCAATTTATTCAGATCAGCAGAGGCTGAGGACACATTTTCAGCTTTCTGGGTTTCTCTGCGGTACAAAACCTGCATACTCTGCCACCTGCAGCAGTATATTATTTTTTTTGTGTGAATCGACAGATGTGAGTAACCAGTAAATTGAAATGTGGATGAGACATTCATGGGTTAATATAATCAGTTTAGTTATTAGAAATGACACAGTCTGTACAAACTAATATGTTAAAGGGGATCAGAGTTTAAGACAGTGACCAATAAATGGACAGTCTGACTCTTCCATTATAAAAATGGCTAATCAAGAAACTTCTCTTACAGGTGAGGTGTTGATGCCTTCAGGTAAATCCGCTCAGCCTCTAATCACAGACAACCTGGATGGGACGGTCACAGTGCAGTACTCTCCTACTGAGGCCGGTCTGCACGAGATGCACATCAAATACAACGGCACACACATCCCAGGTAAACACATACACTCATGTGACATTAGCACCATGATTAGAACCCTGAAGTTCTGAAGTGGCTGGTTGGGTTTACTGAGGGCTCATGAATTTCACAGTATTATTACTACTACTACTGCAAACTTAGTTTGCTGTAATTAGGTTCACTCTGTGTTGCAGAATCTCCCCTTCAGTTCTATGTGAATCACACCAGCAGTCCCAACGTCACAGCTTACGGTCCTGGTCTGAGTTATGGTGTCGCCAACAAGTTGGCTACCTTCACAGTCTTCACAGAGGACGCCTCTGAAGGTACGGGTTATACATTTTATTTTTCATTATTTAACAGTCTGTTTTGATTCAGTTCAGTCTCGCTGACCAAGCCCGTCTCTCTCTCCAGGAGGTCTGGACCTGGCTATCGAGGGTCCGTCCAAAGCAGAGATCAGCTGTGTGGACAACAAAGACGGGACCTGCACTGTCAGCTACCTGCCCACGCTGCCAGGAGACTACAACATCCTGGTCAAATACAATGACGAGCACATTGCTGGCAGCCCGTTCACTGCCAGGATTACCGGTCAGGCACCAATGCACAATATTAGTACTGTAAATTGTCTACCAGTGTAGCTTGTTAGCTCACTTGTTTAAAAAAAGTTGAGCTTGTTTAAACAAGTGATTATTTTGCTACTGATGTAGACATTAAATCAGATTTTTTTTTTTTAAACATTAAAGAAATGGGTTTTTACAGTTCTCGTCTCAATAATTTAGCCACTGTAGTCTACACTGGGTTTGCTATATTTTGTCATCTAACACTTTACCTTCTTACTTCTGTTCGTCTTTCAGAGGACAACCAGCGGCGCTCTCAGGTCAAACTGGGCTCGGCTGCAGATTTCTCTCTGGACATCAATGAGACGGACCTCAGCCTGCTCAGCGCCAGCATCAGGTCGCCCTCTGGACGTGACGAGCCCTGCTTGCTGAAGAGGATGGCCAACAACCACATCGGTAAGATCCACAAAGGCACATTTGAAACATGAGTACAACATTTACCGAAATTGCTCCTCTCACCTTCAACTCTTTTCTCCTCCTCACAGGTATCTCCTTCATCCCCCGGGAAGTGGGCGAGCACCAGGTCAGCATCCTGAAGAATGGTCGTCATGTCGCCAACAGTCCCATCACCATCATGGTCGTCCAGTCTGAGATTGGCGACGCCAGTCGAGTCAAAGCTCACGGTGACGGCCTCGTCCAGGGAACCACCTTCAGCAACTCGAGCTTTATAGTCGACACGCGGGAGGCAGGTCAGTGTCAGCCTGTTCTAAACAATGCATTTATTTTCTAATATAAACTCAAAATTCTTCCTTTGAAGCACTAATAATAATGACATCAATGCCAATGATGGCGATCTGTTTCCAGGTTATGGCGGTCTGGCTCTGTCCATTGAAGGTCCCAGTAAAGTAGACATCCAAACAGGGGACATGGAGGACGGGACCTGTAGAGTCACTTACTGTCCGACCGAACCTGGAAACTACATCGTCTCAATCCGCTTCGCTGAGGAGCACGTGCCAGGTAGAGAGGAGCAAAAGTAGCTGAAAAACAGTCTGTTCAGTGTTCTAATGAAGCGTGCAACTTAACGAACGTGTGGCGTCAACAGGAAGTCCGTTCACAGTGAGGGTGACGGGTGAGGGTCGTATTCGGGAGAGCATCACCAGACGACAGAAGGCGGCGTCTGTCGCCAGTGTCGGGAGTGTGTGCGACCTCAGCCTAAAGATACCAGGTACACAGACGTTTGGTGACTATGTTCATGATGTTGCGTGTGTGTAACACAAACTTCAGGAAAAATAGAACCAAATGGATTTTTTTTGTTTTGGGCCGTCTCTCTAAGTAGATCAGAGCTGCTCTCTGTCTGAAACTCCAGCTTTTCCCAGTTTTCCTCGCTGCTGCTCTGTAGTCTGTAGTCTCTTTGACATTTAACTTTTCTTATTTCCCTGTTCTATCATTCCCTTTCTATGAGAACTTTTCACTCATCTTATTTCCTGTCTGCCTTTTATCTTTCATCGATCTTTTACTTTTTTTCTTCTCTCTTGTCAATCATGTCTCTCCTTCTCCTCAGCTTCTCCTCGTTTCCTCCTCTACTGCCTTGTTCCCTTCTCCTACCCCTCAATCCTTTCCCTTCCTCTGTATGCTCTCTTCCTCATCTTTTTCCTCCAGTGAGCTGGTTCCTCCTCGTCCTGTCTCGGCAGCTCCTTTCTCACACCACCTACCGCTCCTACTGCTCTCTCTGGTGGTCTGGAAGATCCAGCGTTCCCATGACTCAATCCTCTGCTGCTACCCGGAATCAGAACCTGTCTCCTGGCTGTGTCCGGCTAGTCTCTGGCCTCTCCGGTCTGGTGCTGGCAGGGGGAGCCAGAGCAGTGAGGGGTGTTTGGGTTGTTGATGCCCCCTATTTGGGACGCAGTGCTAGGGTGGAGGGTGCGTTGTAAAACTAGCTTTAACTGCTTTATTTTTTTTAAGTGGGCATGAAAGATTCCACTTCATCTTTTATCAGTTTGTTTTGATACAGAGTAATTTTTCTGCATCACACACGCAACAAGGGAGTGCTTGGCTGCTCCTACCTACAGCAGCACCAATATAAGATTAGGGGAACTTTAGTTTTTATTTTTGTGTTATGATATTGATAAAGACAACTGGTTAAAGATGTATAAAAGCAACCCTTGTGACCCTCAAGGTAGGTGTTCTTGGGTAACTTGCACGGTTGCATTTGATCAGTAAGTTGTGAACTGGATGGTAAAGTTTGCACTGTGCAAGCAACCTCGCAGTTGTTCACTGTATGAAGGACCTTGTGTTACTTCTGATTATGTCTCTTGGAGGTCGTAGCACAGTTTAATTTGAGTTAAATTTCCTTAAACCTCCCTTTTCCTTTTCTCATTTGCCATGCCTGTCCTTACGGTCACAGCAACCGGTTCTGGTATGTTTCAGCTTTAATTTGATCTGAATAACAAATAAAATGACAAACTCATGAATGATCATGTGGTGAATCAGTCAACAAATGTAAATGTATAAATGTCTCCTTCCTCTCTTCTCAGCGATCGACATGCAGGACGTCACTGCTGAGGTCACCTCCCCCTCTGGAGCCAGTCAGCCAGCAGAGCTCGTGGCCACGGGTAACGACGCCTACTGTGTGCGCTTCGTGCCCACTGAGATGGGCGTGCACAGCGTGAGCGTCAAGTACAGGGGCGTGCACGTGCCAGGCAGCCCCTTCCAGTTCACTGTGGGGCCGCTGGGTGAGGGCGGGGCTGGCAAGGTGAGGGCCGGAGGTCCAGGACTGGAGGGAGCACTGGCAGGAGAGCCAGGTACGCACAGAACACCGGATCCAAAAGTCTGTCCATTAAATGTCAAAATTAAAGAAACTCATCCTGTTCCTCTGTGCCACAGGCAACACTGTTGTCAAAAAAAGGTTCACACAGTGCTACATTGGTTTTTACACAAGTACTTTTAAAATGTGGACTGATGGAGAAGGATCTGTGCCTTGTGAATTTTCAGTTTTCTTGTATCTTTTCACCAGCTGAATTCACAATCTGGACGAGAGAGGCAGGAGCTGGTGGTCTGTCGGTTGCCGTGGAGGGACCCAGCAGGGCTGAGATCTCCTTCGATGACCGCAAGGACGGATCCTGCGGCATTTCTTATGTCGCTCAGGAGCCTGGTAGATGATTCACACACGCTCACGCTTTACCTGCTGGCTGTTTGCTGATGTGTTAGACTGAGTTTCCTTCTTCCCGCCTCCTTTTCCAGGTGATTATGAGGTTTCGGTGAAGTTTAACGACCAGCACATACCCGACAGCCCCTACCTGGTTCCTGTTGTCGCTCCAGTGAACGACGCCCGTCGCCTCTCTGTTGCAGGTCTTCAGGTGAGGCACGAGGAGACACCTCCACACCCAGCCTGCCCTGCTTGATTAAAGGGTGCTGATGAGGCAGTTGCATAAAAATGTGACTTCATTACCAAAGCAAGGACTCGAATGGTTTGGGCTGTTAATCATTGATTTTAAATTGGATTCAAAGCGACATCTTAAACAGCCCGAGTCAGTCGATCCTCAACAGCTGCACAGATACTCAAGTTAAACTAAAGTTCTTTATGCAACTGCTCTCATGGATATGACCGCAGCCAGGCAAACGCATACAGTTTCCACTTTGACTAAAAAAAGGGTTCAGTCCGCTTTAGGTTCACTTGGTGTCTTGAGTGGGTTTACTCATTTTAGTTTAGCTCTTATTAATTGTTTGAAAGTGTTCAGTTTTTAGTATTTAATGTAATTATAATACAGGTGTGGGTTTGTCAGGTGTGGACTTTTAGATACTACAGTATAAACATGGTAATTGGGGTTTGAATGGCAGACATCCCAGCAAAGCTTCCAGATGCTTGTTGGGTTGAAGGACTTTATCATGTAGACGATGAAGAAATTTCTTTTATAAATTGAGTTTTATGTGCATTTTATCTTAAGGGTGGCCACTGTTTCACAGGTTTGTACTAGATTTATTATGTAATGTAAAGTAAAAAGCTCTTTCGAGTGGCTGAGTTTGGGTACCTGTGGTCAGGAAGTCGTCCGTGCAGTTTTGCCTGGCTCTGGTCATCCCTCGCTTTGTCTGGTGTGGAACTGTTGGTGTTTCTCTTGTGTTTCATTTAAAGGCTTTTAACAGTACAATCATCCGTTTCATCAGCTCCTGGGTGTCCCAGCTGCAGCAGACAGACTTCCTTGTGTCTTCTTAGAGACTGTAGTTTGTTTTTGTCTATCGCTTGAGACATTCTTCTGCTCTGTCTGCATTATTTATGTTTGTTCATTTCGGCTCTTGCAGTTCAGACAGAAGATAAAGATCTCGGTTCTTAATGAGAATAATGAATCACTGCTGTAAGACCAAGGAGATGGAAACACTTTAAACCAGAAAGTAGATCAGCTTTATGACATTTTTTCCTCATAATAAGACTAATCTACTGACAGTCTAACCCTTCTGAGTCTGTCTGCTGGAGTTGCACTAAGTGGAGCTCAGGTAAGAGTAGAGCAGAGGATATGCACTGAAGTTATTTGTCTTTAGCACTCTGATCTTCAAAAACCAGAGTGTGTGTGTTTTAAGATGTTTTTCCTGTTCGTCAAATGTCCGTCCTGTACACTGACTTTGTGCGAAACCGACAGGAGTCTGGTCTGAAGGTGAATCACCCAGCATCCTTTGCGGTGCGTCTAAATGGAGCCAAAGGCAAGATGGATGCCAAAGTCCACAGTCCCTCTGGAGCTCTGGAGAAGTGTGTCGTCACAGAGCTGGAAAGAGGTGTGTGTGTGTGTGCGTGCCTGTTTTTGTTGTTTTTTTTGTTTGTTTTTTGTTGTTGTTTATTTTTTTTAATTGTAAAGGTGATTTCCAGAGGATTTATGGAAACTTCAATAAGAACAAAGGCACATACTATGAAATCGCTGCAGCTAACAGACCCTTCTGTACTGTCTTCTAGACAAGTACGCTATCCGGTTCATCCCCAGGGAGAATGGCGTCCACACCATTGATGTCAAATTCAATGGCTCTCACATCCCGGGAAGTCCTTTCCAGGTCCGAGTCGGGGAACCAGGACAGACTGGAGAGCCTGGTTTGGTTTCAGCATACGGATCAGGACTGGAGAGAGGAACAACAGGTGAGTAACTGTTTTACCTGCTGCAGCCTTAAATTTTTCACTTCATAACTGCTGTGAGCCTGTTTAGAGCATAAAGTTGAGCAAAGTTCAGTGTGATTTATCCACTGCTCGGTTTTACCAGCTTGGAGTTGTTCAACAAAACATCACTTCTTAAATCTTGCAGGTACCCAGTCAGAGTTCATCATTAACAACACTAAGGCAGGCCCCGGGTCCTTGGCTGTGACCATCGAGGGCCCGTCAAAAGTAAAGATGGACTGTCAGGAGGTTCCCGAAGGCTACAAGGTGCAGTACACTCCCATGGCACCTGGAAACTACCTGATCAGCATTAAATACGGAGGCCCAAACCACATCACTGGGAGTCCCTTCAAGGCCAAAGTCACAGGTAAAATGCTGCTCTTAGTTAAAGCTGGTTACAAATGTTCCGTGATTCAGATTTGGATCACTTTTCAAGTTCATCCAAGCCCAAATTCTGGTTTTAAAGCAATATAAACTGCTGGATCGAAAACTGCAGACTTCACATAACCTCTCTGGCAGTGGTTCATAACAAGAAATGGCTGTTGAATCTGCCTGCACCACATGGTAAAGTTAAACTTTTTTCCTGCCTTTCAGGTCCTCGCCTTGTGAATGTAACAAACGCCAGCGAGACATCAACCCTGACACTGGATCCGGCAATTCGGGCATCCAGCAGCTTCACGCAGAGCGCCATGCCCAGGCTGGGTGACTCCGATGCCAGCAAGGTGGTGAGCCGAGGAGCTGGCCTGAGCAAGGGCTTTGTGGGCCAGAGGAGCAACTTCACTGTCGACTGCAGCAAAGCAGGTACGGAGGAACTGCGTGTAGAAGCCATCTTTTAAGAGAATAACTTAAGTATTTCCTTTCAGTGCACAGGTTAAAACTCACAAAGATGAAAAGTCACATATTTAAAGATTAATTTGCTATCATACATGTTCTTCTACCTCCTCCCAGGTAAGAACATGCTTTTGGTGGGTGTGCACGGCCCACAGGTCCCCTGTGATGAGGTGCTGGTCAAACACATGGGCAACCTGCAGTACAACGTCAGCTACGTGCTGAAGGAACGGGGCAACTACATCCTGGTGGTCAAGTGGGGTGAGGACCACATCCCGGGCTCCCCCTTCCACGTCGCCGTCCCCTGATGAGCCAAGAAACTTTCCGTCTCTCCTCCGGCACCATTTTGCATCCCCATTTGAGTTAAGACACATTAGCTGCACTACAAATAACTGTCCAGTGAACAAGCTGCTGAGCAACGTTTTCTCTGCTAACTTTGTTTTCAGCTCAAATCAGATGATTTTTGAGGATTTTCTGAAGCAACTCATTTACATTTTGAAATGTTTCTCCTTGATATAGAACAATGTCAGAATTTAAAAAAAAAACATTAGAGAAAATAAATGCACCACTGAGTAGAGACTTTGAACTCTTAGACACTTTTCTGGTAGTGAATCATTGAAGGGGAATGGTAGATGTACTCTAGTTTACTAGATTGAACTGACTGAAGGTTAAAAGATCTAAAATCTGTCGATTTTAAAACTGCCCTGCAATTTTCAATTGGCTCATTTTGCACTTGAATTTTTATCCTAGATTCGTGAATTAACGTTTGCTGGTTTTACACAGGTAGTTAATGCACCTGCACATCAGCTGGTATTGAACTGAATATGTTAAGTTTGAAGTGAAACGAGTAGATCCGAAGCTTTTAAATACCTATGTGCAAAAAGATATATGCATAACTGGAATTTCACCTTGACATGAGGTTTCCTATAGTTTAAATGCACGATGAAGAGAATATGCTACTGGTTTAGCTGGGAACCGGGCAGTTATCACCACGTCTGTGCAGAACCTTTCCTCAACAAAATTACTGAACCACTGTGATGGAAAAAAGAAAAGTGATCATCTCAAAAAAGGAGAACTGGATTTGTCTTTGAGTTGTTTTTTTTGTGTTGTCCGTGTCATTAATTTACTCCAAGACAAACTAAACTGTCAAACTGTACGCCAACTACTGATGTTTAATGTTTCTTGCGCCTAAACTAGCTGCCAGAGTCCCACGTGTACTAAAGGTTGCCATAACGAGTCAATGATTGTTTAAGATGCCTTCACACTACTGTTTCCTGCACTGTTCAACAGACTACTTGATTATGTGCTGGAGTTTAGATGTCCTCCTGTCTTCTCGCTTGTTTCTTCTTGTATTTTCATACGAGCAGATCTGACTCAGTTTTGATTGAAAACAGATCTAAGATGGAAAATTAAAGGCCAGAACTTTAGTTTTTGTGTAAATCTGAAAATCTACATGAATTTAATGTTGCCTTATCACTGCTACTTTTGATACTTAAGAGATGAAAGTTGTGGGGTTCTTTTGTTTTTTGTTTGTGGGTTTAAGGGGAAACTTCTCATTTTGTATTGGGGAATTGGTGTTTTAATGTGAAACTAAACCCTCAGATATGATGTACATTTGATAATTAAAATAAAGAACAGTTAGAATGTCAGAGTTAAGTGTTTCATTTCATTGATGTCATGTCTCCAGCTGTCTTCCAGTTTTATTGGATTGGCACACAATGCAAGTGGAAAGCTGCCTTTTATTTGACAGGCAGGAGTTTTTACAACTGTCTTTAGTGCCAAATGTTGGTGTGCCTCATTTTGTATAGCAGGATTATGGTGCCATGATTTGTGCTGGAGTGACCAGAGTGGGCAGGATTAGAAATGAATAGAGGAGCAAGAGAAAAATCTATTATTTACATTGGGTTTTAAGTTTAAATTTTATCGACGCACCTATTAATTCCTCATTGTAGCATAAATTCTCTGATTGTACTCTGTCAATATCCCATAATCCACTAATTTTTCATAAACGGGATCCTCTTTCCTCAATATGTCACATGCTGTCACAAAAAATAGCTGAAAAATATATTTTAGTATTTTTGGACCAATCACAAATTAAGTACGTACTTTAAAATATCCTTTCCACCCAGAGCTAAAGACATCCCTGCATAATGACCTTCATCTATCCAGTGCCATTTAAAGGTAAAGACTTAGTTTACAAGAAGCACATTATTGTACTTTAAAGGTAAGAGCAGAAAATCTCATTGTTTCGGGTATTATGGAAATTGCTTGGTGAGTGGTGTTTTTATTTCCCTCTTCTATTAAAAACCCATCTGTGCCTGTTGGAGCTAATGTTTGATGTGATAGTGGGGGGGCCTTAATATAAAAAATAAAGACCCACCCACCTTCACTTGATGGCAAAGGTAATTAACTATACACATTTCAGAAATCTTGGTTCTTTATTAGGAAATAATTGAAGCATGTTTCTGCCTTTATATTGTTTGACAATTTGTGTAACACATCTTATGCAGTGATTGTTGTTACTTACATGGCAACCACAGTTCTATTGTGCCTAAGGATCGTCTCAAACTGCTAAAGCAATATTTGTGGAAAAAAAATAACAGCTGTGTTAAAGGCATCATGAACAAGTTTGAAGCAAACGCACTGCCAGGAATGTCAAGTTTTAGTTTTCTAACTTTCTCCCACATTGGATGTACTATTAACGAGCTCTGATCAACTGACAGTACCTCGCAATCACTGTTAAACATTAAATAAGTGACACATTTACCATCTAAATATTTTTCGCAGTTGTTGGTTAACAAAACGCACCTTTGTTCTCGTTAAACTGCAATCTGTAGCTGGTTATCCAAACCAGAAATTTCTTCTTCCTCTGAGAAAAGCACAAGCAGTGCGAGAGAGAAGCTTCAGCTTAAAGACCGAAGACCGACACAGAGACGACGACAAGGAAAACCTGTGTTTTCAGCTTCTCTCTGAGAAAAGATGTCTTTCCAGTCCGAGGAGGATCTTTCCTGCCCCGTCTGCCATGATATCTTTAGGGATCCCATTTTCCTGTCATGCAGCCACAGCTTCTGCAAGATGTGTCTGAAGGACTGGTGGGCACAGAAGCTGGAACAGCAGTGCCCAGTCTGTAAGAATATATCTGAACAGAGTGACCCACCCTGTAACTTGGTCCTAAAGAACCACGCTGAGGCCTACTTGCAGGAGAGAGATCAGAGTGCTTCAGTGGAGTCTGAGGTTTTGTGCAGTCTGCACTTTGAGAAACTCAAACTCTTTTGTCTGGACCATCAGGAGCCAGCCTGTGTCATCTGTCGTGATTCGAGAGCACACGTCGACCACAAGTTCAAACCCATTGATGAGGCTGTGCAGGATCACAAGAAAGCGCTTCAGAAATCTCTGGAACCATTACAGGACAAACTGAAGGTCTTACAAAAAGTGCAAGAAAACTTTGATATAACACAGCAACGCATAAAATTCCAAGATCAACACACAGAGAAACAAATCAAGGAGCAGTTTAAGAAGTTTCACCAGTTTCTACACGAGGAAGAGAAGGTCAGGCTCACCGCTTTGAAGAAGGAAGAGCAAGAGAAGAGTCAGAAGATGAAGGAGAAGACTGCGGCTTTGAGCAGAGAGATGCCATCTCTTTTACAAACAATAGGAGCTGCAGAGGAAGTGCTGAGAGCTGAAGATGTCTCATTCCTGCAGAACTACAGCGCTACACTGAAAAGTGTCAAGCAGTATTCCTTAACGGATGATCCACCGCTGGTCTCAGAAGCTCTTATAGATATGGCTAAGCACCTGGGAAACCTGACTTACAACATCTGGAACAAGATGAAGGGGGTGGTTTTTTACGCTCCTGGGACTCCAAACGCTGGTCATCCAGAACGCTCCGTCTCCGAAGATCTGACCAGTGAGAGGCACCAGTCTCCTGACAAGCCAGAAAGGTATCCAATTTTTCTGTCTACAGGAATTCCCACTAAAGGGTGTGGTGGACTCCAGTAAGGTCAATATTCCTGAGAATACTAACAAAAAATCTACTGGGTTTGGGATTTAGGAGAAAAATACAAATGACTGATAGTGTTAGGATACTATTATTACCTGCTTTGATGACTTAATTCTCACTGGGTTTAATCTGATGTGGGCCATCTGATGATCTACGTTTTGGGCCTTTTTTAGTATTGGATGAAGTACATAGTCCTGTCTTTTCTTCTTTGTACATTTTATTTTGAGGTGGGTTAAAATTCACTTTCTTTTTTTTATTCAGCACCTTTCAAAATTAGACACAGTAAAAAGTTCAGCATCACAATCTTTTTGTGTGTGATAATGAATAACTAATTTAGAGGTTGTGCTTCTGATTTGTCTATTCAACGATCAAATGAAGGCGACAGTGCAAAGGTAAAACTCTCTTAACAGGAAGAACCTTCCTGCAGAACCAGGCTCAGGGAGGGGCAGCCATCTGGTGTGACTGGGTATGGGTAAGGGGAGGAAGACGGGACAAAAGACATGCTGTGGGAGAGAGCCAGAGATTAATAATAACTAATGATTAGATGTAGAGCGGGGTATAAACACAAGGTGAGTGAAGAAGAAACACGTAGACCTATTGGAGCGTAACTAAGGGAGGATTCAGGGTCACCTGATCACACCCTAACCATAAGCTTTGCCAAAAACAAAGTTTTATGCCCAATCTTAAAAGTAGAGAGGGTTTCTGTTTACCCAGTCCAATCTGAGAGCTGGCTCCACAGAGGTGGTGCCTGAAAGCTGAAGGGTCTGCCTCCAACTCTACTTATATTATTCTGGGAACAACAAGTAAGCCTGCGATGTGAGAGTAAAGTACTCTAATGGGGTGATATGGTACTATCAGGTCTTTAAGGTAAGATGAACACTGATTATTTGGGACCGTGTATGTGAGGAGATGGATTTTAAATAATATTCTGGATTTAAACGGACACCAGTAAAGAAATATCTCTTGCCAGTTGGCATAAACTGGTCAGATGGTTGTAGCTAAAATATCTGGGCATTTTCATATCTGGTTGCTGCTGTGGTTCATACTGTTGTGCCCTGAGAATCAGAGTCTGTGCTGATTGTCTCTGATCTTTCGGTCTCTTCAGGTTTTGGATTCTGTCCACTTACGATGCCAGCAAAGTACGAGCCAGCGGCCCTGGGCTGACTAGCAGTGTCTCTGCCACATTTCCCGCTGAGTTTAACATTGACGCTAAAGATGCTGGCCAGGGTGAACTGAGCGTGCTCGTCGTGGTCTGTATCAGACACACTTATATACATACGGTAAAACAGATATCACTTTAACTTCCATTCCTTCCTCTTCAGGACCAGGGTGGTAAAGATAAGCAGGCCAGCATCCATGACAACGGGGACGGTACATACCGGGTATCATACGTCCCCAACCGTGACGGCTGGTACACCATCATTATAAAATATGGAGGTGATGACATCCCAGCATCACCCTACAGAGTCCATGCCACATCAGCTGGTGCTGCCAGCATGTCCGCATTGAGTGGTATGTGACACAGTCTGACATCAAGCATCTCATCTTTTTACCAATTTGATTTATTTATAATGTGTCCTCCCCCAGGTCCTGACATGCATCCCACTTTGGCTTTTGGTGAGGAGATGTTTTTGTATCCCATTTCAGTGGCAGCACCGTTGGAAGAACACAGCCCTCATTTGTCGCACATTGTTGGGTTATATGGACTGCAGCAAGATCTGCAAAGTCCGCAATGGCCATGAAGCCCGCTAAAGCCAGAAGTGATTAACTGCTAAAGGGAATAGTCTGACTTTTACTTTAGAAAGACTTAAATTATTCCCATTAGTAACACAATTAAATCAATTAGCTAATGTAGTTATGAGACTAATCATTAAAGATTATATTGCTATATGAATGTTATTAAAAATGGGAAATGGTTGAATTTTTAAAAAATGATAATAACTTTATAAGGCATCTTTCTAAAGAAAGTTACAAGAGACAAAAGTAAAAGGAGATACAAATGAGTAATAAAGAGAATGAAAAATCAGCCAATTAAAGCTAATATAAAAAATAAATTACATTTAAAATGATCACTGAGACAAGATAATTTAAATAATTATGAAAGACAACAAATGCTCAAAGTGGAGGTGTGGAGGCACAGGAAAAGCCTGAAAGAGATACTGTTCCAAAGACAGGATTGTGGGATAGCAGAGCCTCGGCTGAGGACCTCAGGTTACGACCTGCTCGTACGATGTGAGGACATTTGAAATATACAGTGGCATGAGCCCAGATTGGACAGCAACATCAAATAAAATCTATTTTAGAAATTGATAGGTAGCCATTAATAAGTGTTGCTGTGAGTGTGTTGGACGCATCAGAACCAGTCATGATTATTCTGTCTTTTGCCCATTTAGCTGCAGGAAGTTCTATGGCATCCAGCGTTTAATTTATGGATACAGTACATTGAGTTTGGAAATGGTTCTAAAATTATCCAACAGAGTCTAGAGAGGGTATTTTCAAAAGAGGTTTTATGAGGTTTTTTTAAGTATTTAGCTACAATCTGTTAATTCTGTTGTTGTACATTTCATCCTACTTGTGCTCAAGCCTCTGTAATACAAACATGTCACGCTTGCCAAATGTTTTCTTGCATCTTGTTCTTTAAATATCGAATCCCAAATAAAGAAAATCTCTAAAGAAATCTCCTACAAAATGATCTTCATCCATCCAGTGCATTTTAGAGTTTAACATTTGATTTAGAGCAATGAATGTGTTTCCTGTGCAGTTTATGGAAAGATCATCACACTGCTTCACACTCACACACTGGTACTCTGGAAACACGTGTCTATGGGTGATGTTTGACAGATATTCATTAGTCCATCTCCTCCCGACTTCCTCTGACATACAGAACTCTGTGTCACGTTTTCCCAGCATGCAGATCTTTTGGGACAAATTTTCCTGGTTGAAGTGTGGGGTGGGGGGACAGAGGTAAACTGTTTGAGGTAATATGGCTCTAGGCCTCTGAAATCATCTGAAATCATGGAGGCAAGGTGGTAAGTGTATGGGTTTTTAAAAAAAATAAAATAAATGACATAACATTAATTACCTATAAAACTGTGTTTTATAGCAATCAGTAGATCTGCAGACATATATGAGATCAAGGAACAAACATTCAGACAGACTGAATATTTCACTGAGTTTACCATCTGGTACAGTACATTGTTTACCCCAACAAAATTTGTCCCTTGACAAATGACTCAATATTTGTAAGTCCTCTTTGAAGGCATCGTTTTGTGCTAGTTTAATAAGCACAAGGTCAGTTGTCAGTGTTCCTGTCATGGACATTTATGGGTTTTGCTGTTTTGTCTTTTTTGGCTAGTTGCTGAATTCCCTGGATTTGCTGCTGTATGCCATTGTGGAAATGTTTACGTTTGTCAGAATTTTTTTTCTCTTTCATTACTTTTGTTTGTGGTCCTTGTTTCATGGCCTGGGGTCAGTTTACCCACTGTTTTTTGAGTTTGTTTGGACCAAAATTAATACTGTAACCATAAAAAAAAATTAAACTATAAATATTTTCAAATATTATAACTAAGCAGATCCACTCAGAAAACAAACCAAAAATCAAACTGAATTAATTTTTTTTTGGATGGAATTCAAATAAAAGCCAATTAGAAAATACAAAACTGTAATAACTCTGCTGAGAACAAAGTTCTTCAAATATCCACTTCCACCCAAAACAAGGATACAACAAAATCATGAATGTTTTCCATCCTTCACGTGCATTTTGAAGATTAAGATTTGGGTTTGAGAACAGTGAAGTGATACTAAAAAAGGAGAACATCTCTTGTTTCATGCTGTCATACCTAGCTTTTGTGGAAATGGTTCACTAAGTGGTTAACCCGTGGAAGTGTCTTTGCTGATGAATGATTGCAATCCGACCGAGCGTGGCATGATCGGCGACATGGCCGTCTCCTGTGATTTATAAAAGACTTAGAATAGCAGGTTTAAGTTTCCCATGCCTGGTGACAGGCACCAGAATGACTCCATCAATCATTCCAGTATTTTTAACTATGTTTCACATGTTAGCGAGAACATGGGGCGATCGTGGCTCAAGAGTTGGGAGTTCGCCTTGTAATCGGAAGGTTGTCGGTTCGAGCCCCGGCTTGGACAGTCTCGGTCGTTGTGTCCTTGGGCGAGACACTTCACCCGTTGCCTACTGGTGGTGGTCAGAGGGCCCGGTGGCACCAGTGTCCGGCAGCCTCGCCTCTGTCAGTGCGCCCCAGGGTGGCTGTGGCTACAATGTAGCTTGCCATCATCAATGTGTGTGTGATTGGGTAGATGACTGGTTGTGTAAAGCGCTTTGGGGTCCTTAGGGACTAGTAAAGCGCTATACAAATACAGGCCATTTACCATTTATCATAGGGAAAATTAACATTAAATTACCAACCAATCAGCACATTAAAGATAACAGTGATAACACAAACCTCTGGTCCTGTAGTCACGGAGATGTGATTTGATGTTACTGGATGGAACAGAATAACTAACTTGAAGAAAACTAAATAAAATATCCAGCTAATTTTTTCAGGTTTAGTCCCACTTAATCCAGTTTGTCAACAAAACCAACCGAGCAGGTATTGGTGCAAATGTTTATTGAGAATAGGATGTCTACATGATAACTTGTGTTATAAAACCTATTACATCATCAGTTTTCCCCTGATAAATCATCCATATTACAGTGCAGGAAACCAAAACAAATACAAGCTGCACTCAAATGACAACACCTGGAACTAACAGGAACTGAAATAGAAAGAAACATTCAGAAGGAAATGAAAACGAAATGCATTGTTGGGAAAACATTTCAACATAAGAGAAATAAAGAGCTGACTCGCTATAGTGTAAAGTATTTTAGTAGCCACATATTGGATAACTGAATTCAAACATAAAAACAGACAGACCTCATACATTTAGTAGATAACATATCTGTTGACCTCCTAAAATGAAAACTGTTTAACTGGAGCAATCCACATAAATGCCAGATAATCTGTTACTTACACAAACACATCATTTTATACATTCAAGCATTAAAGCTGAGATTATCACTTCTCTTTTGTATGATTACCAAAGTGTCTCATAAACAACACAAAAGAAGGATTCATCATATTGGACTGAAATTCAATTTCAGTTGAGACTCGTTACAATCAGTCGCCCCAAGGTTTTTTAGGTTGTAACAGTTGGTATCACAGAATTTAAAAGCCACCTTACATATGGTTATAAAGCTATAAAACACCGTCCTCTGAAAAGGATTTGTACCCCAAATCTATATAAACAAACTGCCCCATTAGACTAAGCTGAATCATTTCTCTACAGTTAAATAGTATTAATATGAGATAAATGTGTCATAACTGTGAAGTGTATTTATTTATTTTAAACAAGGATAGTTTTATCATGTGAGCTCTCTAACTAGTTGTCATGCAATTTGTGTGTTTATTTCCACCACTTCTGGCTTCATGGCTATAAACTACCACTCTACTTCACTGATGCGGGCAACATCTTCAGTGGGATTTTACTCAGATTACTTACGTATGGAAACATCTTCTCAGTGAAAGTGTGTGTGAAGGTGTGTATTTGTGTTTTGGTGTCAGGATCAGAGAATGACACCTTCCCCCTGTTCCAGTCCAGCTGAACTCTGACCTTCTTGACCGCCTTTAAAAAAAGAACGATGGAAGACTCTGGCAGGGAGCGCACGGTGTATTCACCTTTATAAAACCCTAGCCTCCATAATCCAGATTGCGGCGCTCCCTTCCTTTTGACAGACTCTGCTAACACACCGACTTTCCAGTCTGTGCTGTTTCCAACTTCAACATCCCAGCTGTGAGTGCCTGAATAAAAGCCCTCGGAGGCCATAGCAATCGGGTAGAAGTCAAACCTCTCTGGATTGTCGGGAAGCTGCCGTTTCTCACTGACGCTCACACCGGTCAGATCTTCAGAGATGAGGAGATTTGGCTGGGCAGAGTTTGGGTCCAGAATCACAGGAGAGTAGGAGACCATCTTCTTCATCTTGTTCCAGATGTTGTAACCCAGGTTGCCCAGGTGTTTGGCCACATCTATCAGAGCTTCTGAGACCAGCTGTGGGTCATCCAGCTGGGGGTACAGCTGGACCATGTTCATTGTACCCTTGTAGTCCTGCAGAAAAGCGATGTTTTCAGCTTTCAGCTCCTCCTCTGCAGCTCTGATTGTGGCCGAAAGAGCTGCCATCTCTCTGCTCAGAGCAGCAATCTTCTCCTTCATCTGCTGACTCTTCTCTTGCTCTTCTATATTCAGAACAGCCAGCCTGGTCTTCTCTTCCTCATCTAGAAACATGCGAAACTTCTTAAACTGCTCCTTGATCTGCTTCTCTGTTTGTTGAGCCTGGGTCTTAATGTGTTGCTCTGTTATATCAAAGTTTCCCTTCGCTTTTTGTAAGACCTTCAGTTTGTCCTGTAATGGTTTTAGGGATTTCTGAAGCTCTTCCTTGTGATCCTGCGCGGCCTCATCGATGGGCCAGAACTTGTGGTCGACGTGTGCTCTCGAATCACGACAGATGACACAGGCTGGCTCCTGATGGTCCAGACAAAAGAGTTTGAGTTTCTCAAAGTGCAGACAGCACAAAACCTCAGACCCTGCCGAAGCGCTCTGATTTTTCTTTTTTAAGTAGGCCTCAGCGAGGTTCTTTAGGACCAAGTTACAGGGTGGGTCACTCTGCTCTGACATTTTCTTACAGACTGGGCACTGCTGTTCCAGCTTCTGTGCCCAGCAGTTCTTCAAACAAGTCTTGCAGAAGCTGTGGCTGCATGACAGGAAAACAGGATCCCTAAAGATGTTATGGCAGACGGGACAGGAAAGATCCTCCTCGGACTGGAAAGACATCTTTTCTCAGAGAGAAGCTGAAAATGCACCGAACAGAATTGTATAACAGGAAGGCGGCCAGGTTTACTTTCACTTTTGGTTTGTGTTATAAACATAATATTTCGTCTCCTTAGAAGGGAACAAATGAACTCTTACCTTAACTATACTAGTTTCGCCTTGTTTTCCTTTCTCTGTTTTGATTTTAACCTTGAGATAAATTTCTCACCCAGACAACGCTTTTGTTTTTCTCAGAGGAAGAACGCCCAGGCTTCCTTTTTTGTTTTGTTTTTTTACCCATAGCTGAAAGAGCGTAGTCAGGTGGGCGGAGACAAAGGTGTGACCTGTTTTAAAGTGCTCCTAAACTATTCCCATTTTAAAGCTTTTTCAGCAGTACAGTAGTTCAGACATGGAAACAGACAAAAAATAAACTCAACAATAACAACAGCTGTCTTATTAAATTAAAGATTGTGGAGGTATGTAAAGACTACAGGAGAGGCCTCAATATGTCTCACTCCAACTTTATTAACGGCTTCACTAGAACTCCGTATACAAAAAGCGCCAAACCTCCACCCCATCACTTCCCTTAACCTTGGGTGTGAGTGGAGCCACCTGGTGGTCCGACCCCCCACCCCAAACACACGTGAACGAGGCTGGTGTAGGCGGGCAGGACAGGCAGTCGGTTGGAGGGTGCTCCGCGGGAAAACCAGAGTCCATTCACCCCGTGGCAGGAGGGCGGCCAGAAGAAGAAAAGGATGAGGAGGGGCTCTAACTGATAATGAACATAACTACAGGCTTGGAGGTCCTAAAAGTCAGGTATAAAAGGAACGGTTTGGGGGTTTAGAACACATTTTGTGTAATTATAACAATGTGATTTATGACCCTGTTACACAGACATTCAGTGTAATACAATCAATTCACTGATCTTAATGTTCTCAGGTAGGATGGCTCAAAATACTTGTAACAATCAGAGTAACAAAATGAGTATTAAAACAAGAAAAAAGAAGAAAAACCAACAAAAATGTTTTAATTATTCAGCTGTGAGGTCATTTTTTAATAAAAGAGATTTGTTGCATATTTAGTCTTTTAGGGACTCATCATGTGAACATGATTCATACTTTCAGCTTTTTGAATAAAAGACAGTTTTATTTTCTGTTGCAGCCCCAAATGTAATATTATCAGACAAGATTACTTTGTACTTTGAAAGTCTGTATGGATTTATTTACACATTTCAACTAAATGTTGAATTTGGGGGTTTTACCTTAAGAGCTAAAAAAGATCATTTTTTGACATTTGAAACATTTACATCTTCAAAAACTCTGAGGCCAAATGTACAACACTGAATTGTTTACACCGAGTCAAACCTGCTTCATCAAAGGGGTTCAGTGTTCCTTTGGGTCAAAGGGTCCACTGATTTATCCGTGTTCACCTCTTTAAGTTCACTTTGTGTTTGTCTCCACCTAGTGGTCGATGAGAATTACTGCAAATCAGTTCAATCATTTACCTTCTACCAGACAAAAGCTCTTCTCAATACTCAGTTAAAATGCAACAGAGTAACCAGAGAAAAAATGAATTCAAAATGAAATATATTTACCGTTTAGAAGATAACAAACAGCTGCAAATATTGTTAGTTTGATAAAAAATAGTCTACTTCATGTGTTGCAGCCAGTGTTTTTGACAGTCACAACCTCATAATACAACCTTTTGTTTGTACTTATAGTGTCTAAGTGATCTGTCTCTGTATGACACTAAGGTGTTATACAAGTTTGTGTATGCACCATAAAATAGGGCTGTGTAATCCTGTGTTCCTTTTTATTCTGTTGTACTTACCTTTCTTTATCGCTGTGGCCACTTTCACTGACAGCTGCAGCCAATCCCTCTGTGCTTGACTAATTGAACTGGACCTAACTACTCTGTGCTCTTAGTGCCTTTTTAGCATTTTAATAGAATTAGCTATCAGATCATTTTCAGTGCAGAACAAAATATCATTTGTTTTATGGATTTTATGGTCCAATTTTGTTGAGCTAGTATTTCTTTTTAGTTTGTTGTTTATCAGCTTTAATTAGCAGGAAAGAACTGCTTTGCGCAGTTTTTGCAGTTTGCAACCAACCTAGTATTTTATAGGTTTTAGGGTTTTTTTTACACTTGAAGGGAAAACATTGGTATGTGGCTATAGTGTCAGTCATCATCATCATCATCATCATCATCAACATCATGAATAACATCATCGTCGTCATCAAGAATGCCATTAACTGTTTCACCACCTTGATCGTGATCTCCTTCACTATCAGAGTCTGCACTGTCATGAGACACTCGTGGTAATATCTTCAATGGCAGTTCGTTCTTGGTGTAAACAAATGGAAAAAGTTTCTGAGTGAAAGTGTGTGTGAAGGTGTAAATGTTGATGTCAGGATCAGAGAATGACAGCTTCCCGCTTTTCCAGTCCAGGCAAACTCGGATCCTCTGGAGCTTTTTCTTTGGATGAAAGGAGGACGAATCTAGTGGGGAACGTATGAAATAACTACCCTTACTGAACCACACAGCCCACAATCGACACTTAAAGTCTGTTTGTCCCTTTCTTTTAGTTGATTCTTCAGCCACACCAACTAGCCAGTTTGGACTGTCTCCAACTTCAACATCCCAGCTGTGAGTCCCTGAGTCGAAACACTCTGAGCCCAGGACGATCGGATAGCCATCAAACCTCTCTGGATTGTCAGGAAGCTGCTGCCTCTCTCCAAGGCTCACACTGGTCAGATCTTCAGATATGGAGAGGTGTGATTCAGCTGTGTTTGGATCCAGGATCACAGGGGAGTAGGAGACCATTTTCTTCATCTTGTTCCAGACGTTGTAGGTCAGGTTGCCCAGGTGTTTGGCCACATCTATCAGAGCTCCTGACACCAGCTGTGGATCATCCAGCTGGGGGCACTGCTGGACTCTGCTCACTGCAGCCTTGTAGTTCTGCAGGAAAGCAATGTCTCGTGCTCTCAGCTCCTCCTCTGTGGCTCTGATTGTTTCTGAGAGACTTGCTATCTCTCTGCTCAGAGCTGCAATCATTTCACTCATACTCGCACTCTTCTCCTCCTCTTCCTCTCTCAGAGCAGTGATCCTGGCCTCCTCTTCCTCTTGCAGAAACTGGTGAAGCTTCTTAAACTGCTCCTTGATCTGCCTCTTTGCGTGAAAGGCCTGAACCTTAATGTGTTCTGCTGTTTGAACAAAGTTTCCTTTAACTCGTTCAAAGGCCTTCAGTTTGTCCTGTAAGGGTTTCAGTGAGATCTGGAGCTCCTTTCTGTGATCCTGCGCAGCCTCATCGATGGGTCTGAATCTGTGGTTGCTGTGAGTTTTTGAGTCTCTGCAGATGAGACACGCTGGCTCCTGATGGTCCAGACAGAAGAGTTTGAGTTTCTCCGAGTGCAGACCGCAGAGCGACTCGGACTCTGCTGAAGAACTCTGATTTGTCTCCAGCAAGAAGTTCTCACACAGGTTCTTTAACACCAAGTTACAGGGTGGGTTTTTCTTTTTAGATGCACTCTTACAAACAGGACACTGGCGTATTTCTTTCTTTCTCCACCATCTTTTCAGGCAGTTTCTACAAAAGCTGTGGCTGCACGACAGAACAACAGGGTCTCTGAATATGTCTCGACAAACGGGGCAGGACAGCTCTTCTTGGATTCCAGACGACATTTTATCTGTGACTGACGCTGTTAACAAACCACACAAACAGGAAGTTAGAAACTTACTAATCTATAGAAGGTACTTCCACATTTTTAGGGCTCTAAAAACTCACGTAAACGAGGTGAAGTAATCCCAAATCTCTTCTCCTTCTGTGGGTTTTGTCTTCTGGTGAATAATATTGAATTTTTTTTTACAGTTTGAAGTTTCCCCTCAGTTGAAAAAGATCTGCTTCCTCTTTTTAGTAACGTAAGTCAGGAAACACGTGGAGCGCGCTCATACGTCAGAGGTGCTACATCACTTTAAATTTGTTTATAGTATTGAAGATATCAGTTAAAGAGACAGCATCATCTTCCGTGGATTATTTTAGCCTCTATCCACCAAGATGAGTTCATATAATGTATCATGATTTTTTTTTTTGCCTCTGTGCACCACGAAATTTTTTTTTTCAATCAGTATGTGATTGAAGTCCAGATTTTCAAATTTAACTCAATGAAGTTAATGAAAAAAAGTCTTTGTGTAGGAATTACATAGATTTTTATACAAAGACCCCCATTTCACAAGCTCAAAATATAATTAGACAAACCAACGCCTTGAACATGGGCTGCTTTTGAAACAGCTCTTGTTGTCAGTGACTGTCAGAAGTCTATAACTGCTTTTCCGCAACTGCGCAATCTCTTTTACATTTCCGGCCTTCTTCTTCTTGAGTGTAACCAGTGGTTTGCGCCTTGATGTAAACCCTCCTCTACATTCATGAAGGTATTTATAGATTGTGAAGTTTGTTTTTCTTAACCATGGAAAAAATTATGTGATCATCTTCTGCAGTTGTCCTCAGGCCTTTTCATGTTGCTGTGCTTGCCAGTGCAATCATATTGAGAGTTTGAGCAAACAGCTAACAACACACTTTCAAGACTCTTTAATTTTGTAGCATCTTCAACTTAAAAAAAAACTAACTTGAGACTTGAGTCAGTGTGAAGTGGCATCATATGTCTCTAAAAGTAGAATTTTTAGGTATCTGTACTTTATCTTAGTTTTTATTTTTCTGACAACTTTTTAATTTTATCAGTGACACATGATAAACTGTAGATTTAAATTTTACATGTAATGTCATAATTTTAATTACTTATTGGATTTTATATGTGTTATGATAAATTATGTATTTTCATTTTGTGAAATCTCCAGCAAAATAAACAAAGCTATACAAACTTAGTTTATTCAAATACTGGGTAGTTTTGTCCAAAATAAACAGGTTAGTTTGCAGTACTGTGGCGAATTCACAGTAAAGCACTGTGTTGGACTGATGCAAGGTGGTTGTGGTGCTCATGGTTTCATTTAGATTTAGGTTACATCAAGTGTAGCAAATTGCATTTAGGTTGACGATGCTTGGACTAATTAGCTAAATTTCATCTCTATACCAACTGTATACTGTCTAGCATAAAGATAGTGTAAACAGTGTAGGGGATGGACGTCAGTCAAGACAGCAGGTCAGCTGATCGCTGCATGTACACTAAGAAAATCTACCAAAGCTCACAGTAGAAAATTACTGTGAGTTGTGATTGTTTTCCGTGTGCTGAGCAACTAAACTGTTTCGATCATTACCTGCTAAATCCCACTGTAACTCCCGATTGTACTAATTTTCCTGTTTAGGTGTGGAGGTGAATTCACCATCTACAATGTAAGGAACAGAAAATTGTTATTTTTTAAAACTCTCTTTCACTTCATGTGTCCTACATAACAGATTCAAGCTTTCATGAGAATTAGAATTTAGACTGGAGTAGCATTTGCGTCCTCATGTACTAATATTGTTTTATATTATATTAATATAGTGCATGGTTCAGTTATCTTTTACAAGAATGGTTAGCAGAATTGTCCTTCAAAGAAGTACTTTTTTCTTTCCTGCGAGTACATTTCAGAGCCTGTATTTCACTTTTACTTGAGAAAAACAGCTGCTACAGTATTTCAGCTGTTACTAGAGTATTTATAAACACAGGTACTTGTACTAAAGTAAAGGAAGTCTGTACTTTTGCCATCTGTGATAAAATGTAAGATGTAATGAACTACTGTTGCAGTGAAATGACAATAATTTGTATGCATAATCATAAAGATCTGATGCGAAATTATTTGCAGATATGTATTTTTTCCAAGTTTAAAAAGACAAAAAAGCAAGGAAGGTCCAAAGAGCGGGACAAACACATTTTCATAAAATCTGCTGTTTAATAAAAACCATGGCACAAATACAATGTGGAAAAAAATTGAAGTTTTACACAGATGAAAGTTATCGATCTATAAATCACACAATTTTGTGATTTAAAAATAACATCTAAAGACAACCATGTGATTTTACTGCATTAGAAAAGAGACATTCAGATGTTTTTACTCTGCTATGAAACAAAATACTAAGCCATGAATAATGAGTCTTAAGGCACTGCTGGCTCATATAGATCACAGTTCAGTATACAAGTCAAAAATACCTAATTGATGGTGACAACACCAACTCTGTCTGTAGAAATATTTAGCCAATAAATACATTAGTAAACTGACCAAATACACAACACCAAATTAAGTTTTTGCATTAAAAAAAAATCAAACTTATCATCTCTTCGCAACTTTTCAGAAGCAGTCGTAAACGCACAGATGTATAGATGTTACGTTGTGCTCTGTAAACTTATGAACTTAAATATATATATAGTAATTTAATTTATTGATAAAAGATGTTATCTGGATCCAGAAATCTTTGTACCATTTAAACTACAATATTGCACCACTAACTCTGGTTTTGTCATTTCTTGTTTAAATTTTAAGCGCTTAGCAAAGAAACTCTAGTTTTGTTTTTTTTTTTAAAGAAATGTTAGTACATATACTAATAAGAAGCTCAATCTAAATGCAAAAGACTACAGCGATGGTATAACAGGCGTTATTTTATAACCCATGAAAACAAAATCAGTGCCAGTCAGTTTGCAGCTAAACATAGTCACCTAAAGAAGAAACACGATTTCCTCTTTACTACTTTCAATCTGAAGTTGAATTGCATATTTGTGGCATTTTTTTTTTACATGTTAAGTGACAAGTTTAAATCAGGCTGTCTGTACAGTGCATCAAACTAAAAAAAAAAATCCGAGCTCTTTAAGTCGATGGTAAATGTTTTATTCTTTCTTTAGTATTTTAGCTTTTCTGCAGGTGGACTCCTCAGTGTTTGCAGACAGCTGTTTAGCCTCGACATGCATCTGTCTGAGGGAGTAAGGTTAGCGCACAGCCAATAGGAAAATATACGCAGCCTGTGCAGGGCCAATGGTTATGTGGATCTTGACACGCTAAGAACACTCCTGTAAAATATATTCTGAATTTCAAAAGCTTTCTTTCCTGGATAACCCCGTGAGGTCTAACCCACCCACCACTTTACAGACATTAATTAATCCTGATCCTAAACAAATGGAACAATTCCAAGAATAATTCCTCTGTAAAGTTTTTTCTTTGAGACCAGACTTTATCCTTGTCTGGGAAACAGAGCCTGTATGCTTTTTAGAATGTGTGTTGGTTTGGAGCCTCGCTTGGTACCAAGCTAATCACAATGTGCAAAACCAAAATTTACATTCAGATAGCAAGGCCTGAAAACAGTGTTTCAGGTACTTGTGATTGCCAAAGATGAACTCGGAGGGTTAAATAAATTTAAGAAATTTACAGCTTCAACAAATATTAGTATAAAAAAACAAAACAAAAAAAACCAAAACATCTTTACTGCATATAGTTAGCTTTTTGATGCATGGAAAATTTCTTTTGAACAGTCAATGTGAGGAAGACATGGAAACTACCGGCCATCTATATATACATAAACTACAATCTCATTACATTAAACCTTATTTGCAGTGGAAGTAATACTGAAAAGAAAAAAAAAGTCTTTAGAAAAAAAAATGTATTAACAAAAATGCACAGGTGAGCTGTTGCATCCTGATTAAGCAAATCAGACTTTGTGTGGTGAAAACATTTTAAAGTGCACTGAAGAAATCCACATGTTGGTAGATTAATGTGTAAATGACATTCACTGTTGTACTACTTCAATACAAATAGGGCTTAAAATAGTTCTCACTCACAGTGAAGCCAAAATCGAATGTTGTCAAAGCTTCAGATTAAATGTCATCACCGACAGAAATTACAAAAATATTCTGAGTTGTTCTGTTTTTGTATAAAGTAGAAAATATTTTTATACTTTAGGATGTAAAAAGATACACAGATGGGTACAGTTACAGCTTTACATAGAAAAACGAGAGGTTGGCGGGTTCAGAAAACAGCAAAACTCAATATACAAACAATATTGTTAGTGTTACAAAATTAAATAGGACAGTGGCAATAACAGAATAAATTATTAGCTATGGAAACATGTTCATTATCCTCACTGTAGAAAAGGCTGAGGATGAGACGACACGTGTCGGTTTGGTCACATATGGTGCTGCTGGCTGATTAAAGTTTAATCAGGTGGTTACTGTAGTGAATAAGGCTCTCAGAGTGTCCAGAAACTCGAGCTGTCAGGACCACGTCACTCAAGTTTGTCCCCAGTCAGTCTTTAATAAACTCTCTGCCTTGCTCAAGTCTGACTTTCTGCTTCTTCACGTCAGTTTGTGTCCTCGCAGACATGCAAAGGTAATGACTGGTTATTCTGCCGCAGGGTACATTGGTGCTTATACTGAATTACAATTACTAAAACAAAATAATCAAGGTAAGGTGTAAACCTGAATATGGAATTATGCTCCTAGTATCTGGCCGGCAGGTGTCCTGAAACGGGCATTTCATGTAATAAGAGCATATACAAATAAATCCAAAAATGACTATTGAGATGAAATTAATAGAATGGGTCTAATTTAAAGGAGCGATTGGAGATCATTTGCATGATTTGACCACTAGGTGGTGATAGGAAAACATTTGACTGGTTCCTCTTTTTTAACTAAATGTAAAAAAATTTTTTATTTATAAATAAAATTTATGTTGACGTAGTGATATCTACCTATACAATTTGATGGGGACAACACAAACAGACCCCTTGTCTGTCCTCCACTGCATCCTTTGACTCATCTCTCTATCTCGCCTACTTACAAATGCCATCTGACTCTGGTGGAAACAGTGCAGCTGTTCTAACTGCCTCACATCTGGAGGCTTTTCTTTACCTAAGAAAATCAGAAGTCTTCAAACCAGTGCGAGTGCAGTCAGAGCTCACTTGCTGCCCGTTTCATAGGCAACTAATGGGCGACAATGACCTGACCTATGGCGTTTGAGTGTGGATTCCTCTGTGACATCACAGATTTGTGGTGATTGGTTGGTTTTCTTCAGTTTAAAAAAATAAATAAAAATCTGCTACACATCCACAAGGCAAACCTCTGGATCTGCCCGAGTCTGTCTGTCCACACATCTGTCCATTAGTCTGTCTATGCTTAGCTCGCCTTCTCCTTTTTCTGCCTCTTCCTTCTGTCTCTTGGTGAGGTCACTCGCGATAGCCAGCGCTCCTCCTTTTAGGAATCTGACAAAGTTCTCTCCTACAAGCGGCCCCATGGCGTACATGCCTGGCCCGTTCGCAGCAATCACCCTGTTTGTAAACGGGTCCACCTCAATTGGGTTCCTCCGGCATGAGATGGGCTCCTCAGGGTTCATGCCAAGCGAGCGCCCGTTATTGTCTAGAAAGGAAAGATTGGGGTGGGCGCCAATCAGAACCAGAGCCTTAGAGACCTGAACCACCGTCCGCTCGCCAGCGTCTGACTCTAGAACGCACTTTCGGTCAGGTCTGAACTCGACAACCCTGTGGCGCGGGAAGCTCAGGTAACCCGGGTACCGGGGGAGAGAGGAGGAAGAAGAAGAAGGGTTGGAACGATGAAGATTCTGCGTATGGTCCTGTTGTGAATTATTGCGTTGATGCTGTTGAGTCATCATCTGGTGAACCTGGAGGACAAAGTACAGAACAGAGGTTAGGCGATTAAAATCCTAGACGACCCGGTTCAGCTGCCATGACGATCAGTCAGGAAATTGAGTGGCTCTGCTCTCCTCACCTTGTGGTATTCTGGGTAGAGCAGTTTAGGCAGCTGGTTGAAGATGAGCTCTGGGTCGTTGACTGAGCGTCTGAAGGCGTGGTAGACAGGGGTGTTGAGATGGTGGGTGGCAAGTACTGCGTCGGCTGCCGTAAGTCCTGCCCCCACCACCAGAACTGGGTCTGACGACTGGTCGAGCTCACCGCGAGCGATGGCTGCCTCTAGATCCCAGAATGAGTGGCACACGAAGGGCAGGGACTCGCCCTGTGCACCGAGTCTGGCCGGGATGTCATGCGTGCCCGTCGCCAACACCACATTGCGTGCTAACACGGAGAAAGGTACCTCCTCTGAAAGCGTGGAACCATCTAAAAGTAGGAGAGAAGAATCAATAGGTGAAAATCGGCTTTACTGAGAGGCTGCATGAAGTCCATATTAATATGATTTTGAGCAGTGAATCAAGCAAAACTACTTTAGTGCGGTCCTAGAATCCTAATATTCAGCTGGCAATGTGCTTTAACACTTTATAACACAACAAATCTTAACAGTGATCAAGAGAGTTTCATTCACTGTACCTCCAAGCTCTTCCCCCTCTCTCCGCTGCAGTCCTGTCACTCTCCAGCAGGGCGGCGACCCCTCCTGGCTGATAGGCTGCCTGGTCACAGAGGTGGCTAAAGTCCCACAGGCAAAGTTCTGCTCCAGGGACATCTGGGAAACGTAGTGCTGGTAGTAGGAGGCGATCTCTGCTGGTGTAGCACGGTCATTTCGCACATTTCTGTTGTGAAAGAAACACGAAAATACATTTGGATACAGGTTAAACACGTATTTGTTTACAGACACAGGACATGAAGACGAGTATTAGGGATCAGAAAGAAGATATTTACTAACGAAGTTTTGATTAAAAAAAAAAAATCTGTAAATGAAAGAGTTGTTGGGGCGATATTGAAACACAAGTCTGAGTGTGGCGCACAGAAATTAAAGACCACTGTTCTGCTGCTATGGTCACAAATTGCTATTTTATGTAAATCAAGTGGGTCCAGCTGGGCTGAGTCATTTGAAAAACAAATTAAAGAGTGTGACGCATGAAGATCAATGGCTTTGTTCTTTTATTTCTCTGCTCAGCTTACTCAGAAGAGTACTGTAACTGTATTTTCTTTGTGGTAAAAAACTTATTAATTTAGGCCTCCAAGTCTTAATTTCATAAATTTTCATTACATTATCAATTTATTTTCATTTATATGACCAATACATCTCCTAAAAGTCATTCTTGTTCTTAGCAGCCTCACTGCAATGACAGCTTGAGTCTAGTCTTAATAATCAGGGCTGTGGGGATTAAATCCAAGTATAAGCTAACTACAAGAGCAGCTCCATCATTGAAACTCAAACCCCATTTAGCTTTAGGTTCTCAGCTCGTAAACATAAGCCCGGGTGGTCAAGATTTGTTATTAATAAAGGTAATCAGATAGTATTTGTCCACTGTGGAGACATCTTTTTGTACACAAGCCTCTCTGCCAGGAGCTTTATTACGGTTGAAAACTTCATGAACCCTGTTGAGTGTTTAAACAACACGTCGTACACGCTCTGTACACAAAGTGGCGGTTTTATTATGAGCAGACCTGCGTTTGTCTCTCATCCAGTCCTTCAGCTTCAGCCCGGGAAGCTCCATCCAGTTAGCCAGGCTCAGCGTCAGCATGGAGCCCTCCATTGCCTGCACACAGCACACACATTGTTAACACTTTTGTTATTCAAATCCTGTTTGCCTTCTATCGCGTGCACATCAACTTCTGTGTGTAAATAAGCAGCTGGCAAAACATTTTTTTTATGTGTTTGCTAACCATATCTACTTTACGATCGAATTCAGGCCATCTTATAAAATAACATTTTATGATGATAAGGACTAAACAGACGACTGTTTATCCTTCTGCTTACACAAAACAGAATGGGTTAGCCTTTAAAACCTATTCTGTAACTTACATGCCAGGCTCCTCCAGGTGGTCCCTTCCCCAGCACCAGGTGGGGAATGGCACGCTCTGGCTCGTATCGCCATTCCAGCGGAGAGGTGTGGTCGAATCCGAAGTCGCTGTCTGGCAGCAACAATGAATCAAAGAGCACCGCTACGGGGTTGGACGACCGCCCTTCCAGCCCCTCGCACAGGTACTCCAAGTCCTACAAAGGGAGCATCTGTGAGGCTCTGTTCACACTGCACTAATGCAACTTCACAACTTCACCGAGAAAAGAAAGACGTTTACCTGCTCCAGCAGCGACAGGTGAGGCTGCTCTGCCAGCTTGCTGTGCAGCAGGGGATTTGGATGTGATGCCTCAGGTGACAGGTAAGGGGTGTAACCTGATAACAGGTAGGACAGGCAGATGCCTGAGGGGCCATTACCTGAAAATAAATGAGAGGTAAGGTGGTGATTGGTTATACATTCAGAAAAAATGCAGTTTGGTTATTACCAATTTTACCGCACAGCTGAACACAGATCAGAAAAAAAAAGAAAAAGAAAATTTGAATAACTCAATTTAACTTCCAACAGAAACATTGCAAAAAACAAAAACAAAACCTGTCAATGAAAGGGGGACATTAAAGTCAGTGTGCTGCATGATCCAGGGGGTTTGGATACAGCACATACAAGAGGCCAATGATTCAGCAAAACCATGTACAACAGTTGCACAGTCAGGTTATCCCACTTTCAGCTCTCTAAGTAATCCAACTGAACCTTTTTTTTTTAACACAACAGCCTTTGCTGATGCGAGGATTCACTCTGATTTTTTTTCTGTGAATCATTAATCTGGATTCATCACTGATTCATGGACAGTAAAGCTCTTCTTTTCCATTAGTGAGCTGTAATGCTGCAGGAGTGTTCACCTGAACCAACAGTAGAAAAAAACCCCATAAGAAAGCCAGCGTTTGCATTTATAACTGAAAATGAGGAAAACCACAGTGGGTTTCTTTTAAAGTATTGCATTGTTTGCCTCACTTTTGTGCAACATCTGCTTCCCGCTGTTGGCGAGTTCATCTCTTAAAATCTAAGCCATATTTAGCCTATAACCAATTAATACCTTGGCTAACTATTAGGCTATAAAGTGGAATCCCACAGTCATGCAAAAGACCATAGAAATGCAGACAAAGCAAAACTGGCACAACTCACTTTCAGAAGTATATTTCTTCTCATGCAGTTCCCTCTGAGCTCCATCACAATGATCCAATTTAATGTTTGTCAGGTTTATTTCAAAGCTACTGGCTAATGTTTAGGGTGTGAACTTCATTAGTAACTGCTGTAATAACTTAATCGAGCACACACCTAAACAAAGCTAATGACTGCTCCTTTGAGGTTTGTAACCGAACAATTAAAACTGCAGTTCTTCATGTGTGTTTTCTTACCAATGATCACCACAGGCAAGATGTCTCCAGGGAGAATTTCTTTGTCATGAAGGTCCATTTCAACTGCAAAGAGGAGAAAAGACATTTTTATACAAGACTGAGAAAGTAGTTCAACACAGTTAATGATTGTTGAGTCCAGTCAGCATTAACAATGGTGAGTCGAGTTCATTTTCATGTGACCTGTGACACACACATGCACACACTTCCCCTGCAGAGCCTCAGTTTGACATCGTAGCTCGAGATGGCGTAGATAGAGATATGACGCTGCCACATACACCATAAACCACACAGGAAGACAGTCTCTAGAGAGACTTCATGTGAAGACGCTAATTTCTTCCTTGTTTACTCTCTGATTTAATTTTTTTCAAACCTGCAAGTTTGAAGCTGTACTTTACTATTCCTGAGTTTACAAACAAGTCAAGACATTAAGGTCAACTCAGTACATCAAGGTCGGCTGTAGAGGAACTAGATCTGTTACACACAGCAGTAGGTCAAGTGCGAGAATCAGTTTTACAACTAAAACACATCCACTGTAAGTTTAGACATTAACCCAGGGTGAAAAGGCATTAAATCAAATGTAATAACTCACTCCGATCACAAGATGCTTAAAAGCCTGAGGGCACACGACCTGTACTCACATCATATTTTACCCCCACAACATGCAGCGCGCCTCTTTTCCCCTGTTAAGTTTAACTGTTGTGGATTAGATCAACAAATTTGGCCTTGGAGAGTCTTTTATTTGCTTGGAATTTTCTAAACACAAAGCTAATCTTTAAGCACTTTCACTCATTTTAATGTGCATCAATGTGTTTGCTTTGTTTCTAACTTCATTTATTAAAGGAACCAAAGGCCTCAAATGCTAAAATAAAAATCTGTTTGAAATGAAGAAACAATTCACACTTTCAACTTTTTCTTTTTTTTCTGAAAGGAGACCTTGCTGAGGATTTTTTGCACAGTTTATGTACTAAAGGACCACAAGCCAAGCGCCATTTAGTCTGATTGTATTCATGACGAGTGAGGCAACCTCTGGAGCTCACACGATTAAAAAGGGAAAATGTGAGTTTGGCGATTACAAGTTGTTTCATTAAAGCTCTGACTGGCCGTTTCAGGTGATACAAACAAACGAATGATATAATTTATTTTGAGGACTTCCAGGAAAGACTATCAGCATGAGACGATGTTGATTATTTTGGCCTTGCAGGTCTGACACTGAGAAAGGCTCAAACTGAGTGTTTTGTGATCAGCCTGACACAAAAATGTGACCATGAAAAAACAAAAAAAAGGAAATATTTGGAGGTAAAAAACAAAAATATTTGGAGTTCCATTAAATGAGAAAATCTTGTGTCCTTCAGCTGTTATCATGACCACGACAAGGAGGACGAAGCGTAGAAATGAACGACCGAGGAACTGATATTCAGGGAGGAACGTCTTACTTCGTATCGCCCCTGTGTTTACTGGGTACATGCCTCTCAGTGTGGTTTAAAATAAACATCAAGTCTGCTGGAATCTCAGTGTTTAGAAAAATTATTCCACAAGAAAAAGTGACAAATTTAACTCCCTTTTCCACCGGTCACAAAATATAGGCCTATATAGTCTAAAATTAAACAAAATTAGCAGAATGAATGAAAAAAAAAAAAAAAAAAAGATGGTGGTAAAAGAAATGGTCTCCAATACATCCTCATTAGAAGGAGCTCACTGCTCATCAAGTAGCTCTAATAAAGGTCTCACTCAAAGGGTCCCTGTTTTCTATCTTTAAGAAATATTTCAAATCTTTAATGCACTGGTGACAGGATGGAGGCTTTTTCCATTAAAATAAACAAAAAACAACAACAAAAAAGCACCAAACACCTTGCATGAACTGCAGTTTCAGCAGCCACAGAGGAGTGCCGCTGGTGTAACGGTGCCTTTATTTGTACCAAAACAGTGTGCAGTTACTTTTTCCCACCCCTGTGATGCAATGACCAGGAAATCTTTGCAAATATAGTTATTCATCACGGAAATGGGAGCAAGTCATTTTCCACATAGAAACTCTGTTTGTCTCTAACCCAACTCATTAAAACTTAACTGAATGCCCAATAAGTAAATTATGAAGCGTGGTGCAAGAGTGTAATGCATTTACCCCTTTGCAGACACTCTAGACAGATAGACAGACAACTGTAATATAGCTCATGATGTCAGCTAAGGTATGATGTTACTCATTTGCACAGACCTGCCCCTTTACATAATCTGCTAAGTCATGCTTACACGGGGGAAAAGAAAGTTACTGCAGGACATGGAGGGAAAAAGAGGATGACTCAAAACAAAAAACACAAGGTCAAGATAAGCAAAGCACTGAAAAGGGGCAAAGAAAAAAAAGAGGATTGACTGAACCAGAATCAGCGTGAAAAAGAAAAGTAGCTGCGAGAAAGATAGAGGGTTACATAATCCAGCCCAAACGGTGGCAGAGAGCCCAGTGAAGGCGGGCTGCACACACATACAGTCCATGAATAAATGAAGCCTAGTAGCGGTGTTTCCCCCTGGGATTGACCTGCGGGGATAATTACGCTTCCTTAATTTCTTTGGCACAAAATGCCAAAAGTGTTTTCCAGGGAAATGTGACTAATGTGCAGCACAGACGTCATTAAACACTTTATTTTCAGTGTTTATGCTTACAAAAAAGAGGACTTTAGCTACAGCATTAAATGTACCAAATATAACAGTTATGCCAAGTTGTTATCTCAAAAAAAAAAAAAAGCAAACTTAATGAGATGTACCAACTTCTGTGTATGGTACTTCCAAATTACTATAGTTTATCAGAGTAAAGAGTTACTCTTATTTTCAAATTAAACACTCATTTAAATTGTAATCTAAATATAAAAAGAAAACTAATGAGTCTGCCATGAGGTACGGTGCATGTTTGCTTAACTTCAGCACACCTGCAGTGATCTCTGGGTCATATTACAGTTATAAAAGTCATAAACTCTAACTGCGTCAACTGGATAAAACACAACTGACCAGTCATAGCAGTCATCATTCATGACCCGTGATACCTGACAGTATAGTCTTTTTTTTTTTTCATTAGTCATTGTGCCAAACACCCATTTTTATATTGGATGTTTCAGACTTACATGTTATACAAGTTCATTTCGGTATTCCCATTCCAGGTGTAATAAGAGGTCGTTTGGTATCAAAGCACTGGCCAAAGCAATATTGGCCAGTGAGACATAAAGGTCCTAAGTTAGACTACAAATACTGCTTTAAGAAGCTGGAGACGTGGTGGTGTTACAAGTAAGAAGTGCTTTTAACCTAAAACGGGACCTCGGTTTTACACCTTGATTTAATTATTATATTTTCCCCCAAAAGGAGGTTTCCATTCACCTTTACTGTCATCGAAATCCTTAATAAAATTAAATGTTGAACCTGTTTTGATGTTTTACTTTCAGTCCTTCTCTGAGAAGAGGCATACTTAAAAAAGTAATGAAGCAACTACACTTCCAGGTTGTGTATTTCCTTTACGGTAAGACTTATGTTTTTTTGTCAGCTGATACCGACAAATATTCAAATACTGTAAACCAGATATGTTTTATCACTACCTCTATCTCCCTATGTCTACCTGCCAAACAGGCTTTTCAACACAGAGCGTAAGCTTATTTTAAAGCATTTTTTGTTACACTTGCAGTAAGACTCATTTACTGCAAAGGAAAGTTTGTCCCGCCACAGGTGGCGTATATAATTAACTCAGTAACCACACAGCTATAACAATGACACAGCAGTTGTGTCTCGACTTATGTCAACTGCAGGTATGTGTGTGCAGTGTGCAGAGCCACAACAATATGGAGCCATGAAAGCCCTCATATTATTTTGAAACTACAGGGTGCAACTTCCTGTTAAGACTTGTCCTAAATCAGCTGCTCACCATTACATAATCAAATGTTTTGCTCATGCAAAAGACTCAAATCAGCAAATCGAAACATTAACTTAAAAAGCAGAAAACCTCCCACTTATTTAAAGACATATTTTAAATAACTGATGGCCCTTCGGGGGTGAAAATGAGGCACCATTTCTGATTTTAAACAACGGTCAGGCAAAGTCGTCTTTGCTTTACGTTTCTGATGAATGGTGCAAGCAAAGCAGTTACAAAAACAGGGGGGAAAAAACAAAGCGTTGGTGAGTTTCTCCTCTTTTGTGCCCCTGTGAAGCTTGAATCTCTATGACACTGGATCAGATTCTCTACTCATCAGGCTGCAAATATAGCAAAGGCTTATCTAAACTCTTATCCAACTGCTGCTGCTATTTTAATACAGGCTCTCAATCTGAGCCCCTTGATTTTATGCAACGCCCTACATGAATCTGTTTCTACCTGTGGAAAATACTTGAGAAATGCTCAATATGGCACCTGTGCATACGTCTACCTTAAAGCTTCCAGCATCTGGCCAGCTAATCCGCCATATGCACCTGCCAGACGGCTAATGAGATTTCAGTTATGTCTGCCTAGACGCCTGCTGCAGTCTGCAAAGTGTAGGGAGAACCAAATCGGTTCCTGTGCAGTATTGGAAACTAAAACACTAAACACATAAGTATTCACACTTCTTGATCCTTTTCAGCCAGCTGTCTTCTGACTAGCTCCCCCTCATGAACAAAAGGCTAAAACAATGGGTGGGTGGGATTTCTGTGTGCTGACAGCCAGTGCTGTGTGCCTGATACAATCTATTTGGTGTCATTATCATAAAATATCCAAGAGTGGGGTTGTCTGCAGTCAGAATTTACTGTACATACACTGACCTGTTTGTCAAATTTAACCAGGTGCAATATGAGAACATCACAGTAGCAGTACCTTTATGACAGAGCATAAATTAAAGCCCTCTTTAATTTTGTCACCTGTCTGTATAAACTAAACTCTTTTCCCTGTGTTACTCAGTTTCCTTCTAGGGATTTTGGCACTGGGTGTCCCGACAGCCCTCTGACCTTCCTGTCAGTTTCCTGTGAACTCTCAGCCATCACTGTTTTAGCAAAACCACCACCCACCGACTCCACCTCAAGATAAACATGCAACTGAATTCTAAAGCCGTTTCTATTGTTTCAGCACAGTGAAGCAGTTATTGACATTAACAACTATAAAACTATGTGCAAAACCCAAAGAACCAAAACAAATCATTCACCAGCTATTGTGTTACAAAATGTAAACTTATAAAAATATACTTTTCCTATAAAAATACTGTTTAGCTATGGTGTGATAATCTTTAGTATCCCTAAAATAATTTATATATTAAACTTAATGAAATATTTTCTACTTTTAATTGTACTAATATATATGTATTTATATATAGCTGTGTATAGGAAGCAAATGTGCTTTTAAAAAATTAATCTATAAACGTATCATTCTGTATTTATCTAAAGTTAACCACGCATGCTGTACCACGTGAATGTACATGATTCAGCATTGAGAGTACTTTTGGATGATGAAACTTTTCCAGGATTATGACGGACACTCAGATAAAGGGAACAAATACTTTTTTCCAGTAAAAATCCATTTTTTGTGCAGCACGTCTGCATGAGCGCTACAGATGTTATCTGCTCTGCATTCTTAAGGAAAACCCTAGAAACGTCTCTCCCCACGTTGCACTTGCACCCGCTCGGTCCGGTTGTGACCACCCACGCCCCTCCCCTGCCGGTCAGCTACGTGACTCACAGCTCCCAGCTCCGGCTGACAGGAGCCTGCCCTCACCATCTAACCGCTCCACGAACTCAGGACAATGACTCACGCCACAATGGATGCTCACCTAAATGAATGGATAAAGAAGAAAGATGGTGGCCTCGGGCTACTCACTGATTCGCGCCGGAGGTGAGGCTCTGTGTCCCCCGCGTGCTGTTTGAGCCTTTCAGGAGACACGAGGGTTTCACGTCTGTCTTCTGTTTCTGCTGCTTCTTCTCTTCTCTCAGTCTGTCATGTCGCGGCTCTGCCCCCTTCTTTTATAGCCGCCTTCTCTTTTCCCCCCCGCACGTGTTCAACGCGAGCCTCAAACTCCTGCGTCGTGCAGCACGTTCACTCGTTTAATGTAACAGTGCAGATGGCCCCTCCCCCGTCGACCAATAAGAATCACGCCTCTTTCCTAGACGCTGCCCCGGCTTTACCCCCTGAACGCCGCCATCTTTACGCTGCTACGTCGTCAGCATAAAGCGAAGCAAAAATCGTCTATATTGCGAGATGGAGAGAGACGACGACAGGATGGACTGGATTTTCTTTCGTTATTGTTAAAACAAACGCCAGTCCTCGTGTCTGTATAACTAAGAAATAAATGCACAAGAAAACAGAAAAGAAATAAAGAAAAGACACATTTCTTATTTTATTATTACAGCATAACATAGTCATTGTCTCTGTATAAATAAAAAAGAGAGAAAAAAGGCCAAATTTAGATCTGCTTCTGGATTATTATAAATTTTGACTTTTAAAAAAATCTTACAGTATTTATAGTCGTTTTGCAGTGTGGATCTGCTTGTTTAAGTTTATTATTTAGAGAATCTCAGTTTAACTCCAGTTTTCACTTTTTCCGAGTTATTGGTAGCTTCTTCTATAACCTTATATAATTTTCTTAAACTAAAGCTAAAGATGTTTCCTTGAAATTTTTTTTATTTCAGTTTCGTAAGCGTACATGATTGTTTCAGTAAGTTAATTAGTTTTTATTTTCATTTTTGTTAGTTAAATATAATATACTTTGATCTCTGTCCTGTCAGAAGCATCCTTATAATTCTTTAAACAATGGTATCATGAAAAACTAGCATTTAAATGTCGCATACTGATGAGAAAACCTTTGTTCCCATGTTTAGCTGTTTGCAGGATCCACATTTGATGTGTTCCCGTTTCACAAGACCTAACGACTGTTTTACCTAAAATTTGAACTTCCCTGATGCTTGTGAAGAAGCTGATGACTGCAAAACCAACATGCTGAACATCACCACAAAGCACTGGAACAGTTATATAATCCCTGAGCATTCAGATTTATTAAAATCATCAGAATCAGCTAAACTTTAATTACATAAAGATAAAGCAAATCCATGTACACATATAGAGTAAATAAAAGTAGTAAGAGACACACCTCTCACACACTTCTGTCTAAAAAGACTATAAGCTTTCATGGCTGACTCACACTGGAGTTCCTCCAATATGGCTGCCATACGTTACACCACACTTCATTCACAGCTGGTAAAGTTTAGTCGTGGTTGTGTATTTTTGTTGTTTACCCTGCTGTTAAAGCGACGTCGCGTTAACTTTTCTGCTAAGACTGTTTTATTCCGAAAAAACAGATTTCATCATGTGGCGTTTGAGTTTCCTGGAAATGCAAACAGAGTGGCCACTCCTCTGTTTCTTCCCCCTCTAAGAGCACCAGGTGCCCTTGAAACAGAGCACTGCATAATGACAGTTTAATAACCTGATAGGTCTCATGTCTAGCTGATGTTTCTGAGATATTTTTATTATTAGGGAGTCACATTTCCTCTATTTCTATTTATTTGATATACATTTGTAAAAAAAAAAAAAAAAAAAAAAAAATCGTTCTGAGATTGTACATTTGTGGGCCACTTTTCCTTCTACATTCATATATAATATTGGTTGGAAATTAACGTTTGAGAACCCAAAGCACGATTTTATATGTTTTGTAACACATTAGAGCTAAAATTGAAGCGAATTCAGATGTGCGTGTGGCTATTTCCCTTCCACGTTCTGCAGTGATTGGTATGGAATAACAGCTATACATCCCAAAACACGTTAGATGACTTTGTGTCATGCAAGATTGTTGTTTTTTTAGTCAGACTGTTATGCAAGCTTTAACAGATCCTCGTGCAAATTAACAGTAGCACACCTGCAGTAGGGTTGTCCTTGTGTAACTTTCAATTTTTGACAGAATCTGTTTTTTTAATCACCACAAAAAAATCCACTTTTTCCTTATAATCGTTATCATAACAACCAATGTGATGAGAGCGGACAGAAAATCTACCTATTTTTAAATCTTAATATTGATTTTTCTTGTTTGGCTTTTACTTTCCCCACAAAGTCTTACTCAGAAGAGTGACTGTGATGGTCATCATGTTCAACGGGGTTTTAACACAAGCAGGCAAAACACAGGACTTCAGAATCAGTTAAACAAAGTCTTTAAAAGTCAATATGAGATGAAAGCTTCGACAGAGAAGCATCTCCAAAACACCCAGACCTCATAATCAGACAACAAGCTATAGGTTTGAAGCCAGGCACAGCCATGCAAATAAGTTATTTTGCCTTCTTGGGTTTCTATTTTAAACACGAACAGGACTGTTAGTGACATGAAACCATTTATTGTGAACCCTTCCTAACAGAACAGATCACCAAGTGCTCCAAATGTTTGAGTTCAGCTATTTCATAAAAACAAAGATGGCAAACTAAGAAGAAAAAGTGTCACCAGAACAATCAGAGCAGGTCTGTGCACTTCACTTCACTTGACATAACATGTTAATACCAAATCCCGTACAGGTGATGGTAAAGGTCGTAGGACACGATTAACTTAATTTTCTTCCTCATTCAGCGCACATGCTCCACGGAGAGGGGAATCCTGAAACACATCATTCCCATGAGGATAAAAATGTGTCGTCAGGACAAAGCTGATCAGCGAGAACAACTTTGTATTCATTTATATGCAACCAACAACATAAAATAAGCTGGTTTATGTTTTTCCTTCAGTATTTAATTTAATTTATTTATTTAGGACAGTGTACGTTAATGAACATAAATGTAAAAAAAATTACATGAATGTAAACATACCAGATTATAGCCAAGGGCTAATTTCCATCTGTTGTCCTAAAACATAAAAAAATAGACATAATAATTCATAAAAATTCATCATTCATTCATAATAAAGACTCCATCACCAAACTTACACATACACACCATTCTGTTCCTAAATAAAACATTAAAACTATACAACTTATACATGATCACACACTTTCAATGTCACTCATAGATGTACTAATCATTCCAGGAATTTCACCAACATTATCCTGAGATAAATAATTAAAGGAAAAACCTTTTCAAAATTACTTCTAAGTTGAGCCTTTTTCATTGTTATTTTTACACCACAGTGCAGGTAAAAGTCCTTTAAATAAAATTGTGTGAGAAGACAAATTTACAATGGAACAAATTTACTGAAAAAACACATTTTAGTTAGTCTGCTTGCCTATTTGTTCCACTTGCACTTGAGTTACAATCAGCTGATTTCAGCTGATATGCTGGAGAAGGAAAACAGTGGAGCAGTCTGCCGAGTGGATATGGGCATTTTATTTATATTTTATTGCACAAAAGGATGAGAGTGCAATGGCAAAGTGGAAACTTCATCCAGGACAGAAACAACTATATCATACTGTTAACACAACTTCAGCTCTTTGCAAACACTTGCTCGGACAGCATGCTAACGCTGGGTTAGCCAAGAACCCAGAGTGATGTTAAAGCTGAATGCCGACCCCAACTCAGCAGCCAGACCCTGAACTTCAACTGTGAACAAACTCATGAGCAGTCAGACTCCAGCCTCCGTTTCTACCAGTTCATCACCATGACGACCGTTTTGAAGTCGCTTTGCTTTGTGTTTCATCTTTGCTTTGTGTTTTCGGCTTTGTGTTCAAAGGTTAATACAAAGAAAGAGATCATATGTTAGGATAGGGATTTCTGTCGGTGTGTAGCCTCAGGTTTATATTGTTAATTGGTAATTATGAGACGGTGGTTTTCAGGTCATTTTACAGCGAAAGTAAAGTAACAAGTGGTTTAACAAAATACTTTCTACTGGGAGTAATTAAATAATGCACTGCATTACTTATTATTAAAGTGTTCTGTGTAATATGTATAATACATTAGTTTTTTGAGTAAGACTCAAATACAGATCACAACAAAGTGGGGAAATACCTACAACGTGCAAACATTAGACAACACAGCATCCAATTCATTTGCTGTACTTTTCCTGTACTTTTGTAAAGCACTCAAATAAGTGCTTTACAAAAGTACAGTAATTTAGAATAGAATAGAATAGAATTCAACTTTATTGTCATTGCACATGCACAGGTACAGGGCAACGAAATGCAGTTTGCATCCATCCAGAAGTGCTTTAGTGATATAGATATATTACAATATATATTAGCAATAGTATAGATCTGTAAGTATACTACAGAAATGGGTCTATTATGGGTCTATTTACATTCCTTCTGTATTAATTTACAATTGTCCTCATCATGCTCTCACTTAACTGTTTTGAGCATTGTAAGATTAACAGTAGCGTGGTCTAATGCAGCGGTCCCCAACCCCCGGGCCTTGGCCCGGTACCGGTCCGTGAGTCGTTTGGTACCGGGCTGCGAGAGTTGAGGCTCAGGTGTGAAATGTATGGTTTTCAGGGTTTTTATCAGTTTTTAGCGTTATTTTCTTATCGTTTTTATCGTCAACTCGGTTTTTCTGGGTCTTTTCACGTGTGTTATGAATAAATCTTCTTTTTTCAGTACCGGTACTAGTTTTATTTTGTTGTATTTATCCGCGACACCTTAAAGGCCGGTCTGTGAAAATATTGTCGGGCATAAACTGGTCCGTGGCGCCAAAAAGGTTGGGGACCGCTGGTCTAATGGCATTGAAGAGGGATGGGAGAGAACTATTTCAAATGAGGATGGTGCCACCTAATGCACCCCTCTAGACACGCCCCTGGGCTTAAGGTTGGGGACATTAACCATGAAACCTCAGAAGGTTATAGTAGACTTCACCACATTATCCAAATAAAAAAACCTTGCCCTCAGATCAGACTTCAAACTTTGATATTTGACAAAGCTTTGGTCTAGTTAGAGCTGGATCATATGATGCTGAATCCTCCCTTAGTTAGTTTCAGGCTATAGGGGGACTTCCCAAGATGCAGCAAGCACTTCTCCTTCAGTCCTCTATTTTCATGTGTTGCGTGTCATTAACTTTTGTCTTCTCTCTCCTTTAGTTTGTCTTTTGTCCTGTTTATTGTTTGTAGTCTCTCTCTCTCTCCCCAACCAGCTTCTGCAGGTGCCTGCCTCTTCTGTTCAAAGAGTGCGTTTCCAGCTAAAAAGATGTTCTTCGTCTCCGCTTTTACCTCCTCGTAGGGAATCATCAGACTACTGTTCTTGTGAAATGATCACTTAGAAAAGCCACAAATTACACAATGGCAAATGCAGATGTGGTTTTACATCATGTTTAGATAAAAAGATTTGGAACCACAGCATAACAGAGCTAATCACCGTAGAAGTGAATGGTTCAGGTTTTCCTTTCATTTGCCAGCTTTAGATAAAGGAAAATGTTAAAAAGAAAAAAGTTGAGTAATTCCAATAACTGCTTTATTTTTTGATCTCACTGGTCTATTTCATGCCACACAATAATATATTTGCTGGTAAAAAATATACCCCTCCTTGACTCGCTACCTTATCGTGGTGGAGGGGTTTGTGTGTCACAGGGATCCCAGGGGCTATGTTGTCTGGGGGCTTTTGCCCCCTGGTAGGGTCTCCCATGGCAAATTGGCCCTGGGTGAGGGACCAGACAAAGAGCGATTCATAAGACCCTTATGAAAAGGACACCGAGGGAACAGTTTACCCTGCCCGGGATAGGGTTACCGGGGCCCCGCCCTGGAGCCAGGCCCGGGGAGGGTGCCCGAGGGCGAGCGTCTGGTGGCCGGGCCTTAGTCCATGGGGCCCGGCCGGGCACAGCCCGAAGAGGAGACATGGGCCCATCCTCCCGCAGGCCCACCACCCGCTGGAGGCGCCATAATGGTCGGGTGCATTGTGTGTCGGGTGGCGGCCAGGAGCGGAGGCCCTGGCGGACTGACCCCCGGCTGCCAAGACTGGCAATAGGGACATGGAATGTCACCTCTCTGGTGGGGAAGGAGCCTGAGTTAGTGCGTGAGGTTGAGAGGTACCGGCTAGATATAGTCGGGCTCACCTCTACACATGGCTTGGGCTCTGGAACCAGTCTCCTGGAGAGGGGCTGGACTCTGTCTCAGTCTGGAGCTGCCCCTGGTGAGAGGCGGCGGGCTGGGGTGGGTATCCTAATATCCCCTCGGCTTGCTGCCGGTACGTTGGGGTTTTTCCCGGTGGACGAGAGGGTTTGTTCCCTGCGCCTTAGGGTCGGGGAACGGGTCCTGACTGTCATCTGCGCTTATGCGCCGAGTGGCAGTTCAGAGTACCCAGCCTTCTTAGAGGGGGGAGGGGGGGGGGGTGCTGGAAGGTGCTCCACCTGGAGACTCTGTTGTCCTGCTGGGAGACTTCAATGCTCACGTGGGTAACGACAGCGAGACCTGGAGGGGCGTGATTGGGAGGAACGGCCTCCCTGATCTGAACCCGAGCGGTGCTCTGTTATTGGACTTCTGTGCTAATCACAGTTTGGCCATAACGAACACCCTGTTCGAACATAAAAGTGTCCATAAGTGCACGTGGCACCAGGACGCTCTAGGCCGTAGGTCGATGATCGATTTTGTAATCGTATCAGCAGACCTGCGACCATATGTTCTGGACACTCGGGTAAAGAGAGGGGCTGAGCTGTCAACTGATCACCACCTGGTGGTGAGTTGGATCAGGTGGCGGGGGAGGACGCTGGACAGACCTGGTGCACCTAAACGCGTAGTGAGGGTGTGCTGGGAACGTCTAGCAGAGGCCCCAGTCCGCGAGATCTTCAACGCACACCTCCAGCAGAGCTTCAACAGCATTCCGAGGGAGACTGGGGACATTGAGTCCGAATGGACCATGTTCAGCGTCTCCATTGCCGAAGCTGCTGCATTGAGCTGCGGCCACAAGGTGGTTGGTGCCTGCCGTGGTGGTAATCCCTGAACCAAATGGTCGACACCAGAGGTGAAGGGAGCCACCAGGCTGAAGAAGGAGTCCTATCGGGCTTGGTTAGCCTGTGGGACTCCGGAGGCAGCCGACAGGTATCGACAGGCCAAGCGGAATGCGGCTCGGGCAGTGGCTGAAGCAAAAACTCGGGTGTGGGAGGAGTTCGGAGAGGCCATGGAAAAAGACTTTCGGACTGCCTCGAAGAGATTCTGGCAAACCGTCAGACGTCTCAGGAGGGGAAAGCGGTGCTCTACCTGCACTGTGTATAGTGCTGGCGGAGCGCTGCTGACGTCGACTGAGAAAATTGTCAGGCGGTGGAAGGAATACTTCGAGGACCTCCTTAATCCCACTGACACGTCTTCCGAGGAGGAAGCAGAGTCTGGGGATGAGGGGAATAACCCGCCAATTTCCGGGGGCGAGGTCACTGAGGCAGTTAAACAACTCCTTGGTGGCAGAGCCCCTGGTGTTGATGAGGTCCGCCCCGAGTTCCTGAAGGCTCTGGACATTGTAGGGCTGTCCTGGTTGACACGCCTCTGCAATGTTGCGTGGAGATCAGGGGCAGTACCTGTGGACTGGCAGACCGGGGTGGTGGTCCCCATCTTTAAGAAAGGGGACCGGAGGGTGTGTTCCAACTACAGGGGGATCACACTCCTCAGCCTCCCTGGGAAAGTCTATGCCAGGGTGCTGGAAAGGAGAGTTCGTCCGTTAGTCGAACCTCGGATACAGGAGGAACAATGCGATTTTCGTCCTGGTCGCGGAACACTGGACCAGCTCTTTATCCTCTCCAGGATACTTGAGGGTGCATGGGAGTTTGCCCAACCAGTCTACATGTGTTTTGTGGACTTGGAGAAGGCATTCGACCGTGTCCCTCGGGGTGTCCTGTGGGAGGTGTTGCGGGAATATGGGGTGTCTGGCCCATTGCTACGGGCCATTCGATCCCTATACAACCGTTGCAAGAGCTTGGTTCGCATTGCCGGCAATAAGTCGGACTCGTTCCCGGTGGGTGATGGGCTCCGCCAGGGCTGCCCTTTGTCTCCGGTTCTGTTCATAATTTTTATGGACAGGATTTCTAGGCGCAGCCAAGTGGCGGAGGGCTTTCGCTTTGGTGGCCTCAGAATCTCATCTCTGATTTTTGCAGATGATGTGGTTCTGTTGGCTTCATCGGGTGAGGGCCTCCAGCTCGCACTGGAACGGTTCGCAGCCGAGTGTGAAGCAGCGGGAATGAGGATCAGCACCTCCAAATCTGAGGCCATGGTTCTCAGCTGGAAAAGGGTGGAGTGCCCACTCTGGGTCGGGGATGAGTTCCTGCCCCAAGTGGAGGAGTTCAAGTATCTCGGGGTCTTGTTCGCGAGTGATGGGAGAAGGGAGCCGGAGATCGACAGACGGATTGGGGCTGCAGCTGCAGTAATGCGGACGCTGCACCGGTCCGTCGTGGTGAAGAGGGAGCTGAGTGTAAAAGCGAAGCTCTCAATTTACCGGTCGATCTACGTCCCTACCCTCACCTATGGCCACGAGCTGTGGGTAGTGACCGAAAGAACGAGATCGCGGATACAAGCGGCAGAAATGCGCTTCCTCCGAAGGGTGGCTGGCCTCTCCCTTAGAGATAGGGTGAGAAGTTCGGCCATCCGGGAGGGGCTCAGAGTAGAGCAGCTGCTGCTCCACATCGAAAGGAGCCAGCTGAGGTGGTTCGGGCATCTGACAAGGATGCCCCCTGGGCGCCTCCTGGGTGAGGTGTTCCAGGCATGTCCCACCGGGAGGAGGCCCCAGGGCAGACCCAGGACACGATGGAGAGATTATATCTCTCGGCTGGCCTGGGAACGCCTTGGTATTCCCCCGGATAAGCTGGAGGAGGTGGCTGGGGAGAGGGAGGTCTGGGCCTCTTTGCTTAGGCTGCTGCCCCCGCGACCCGGCCTCGGATAAAGCGGATGAAGATGGATGGATGGATGGATGGATGGATGGATGGTAAAAAAATACCTTTAGTTTTATGTGTTGGTGTGTGTAACATGAAACAAATGTATAAATGATTTGCTTTTTCTCTACACTAACTCACATGTCAAACTTACAATGTCTTTACTTTCTCAAAAACATTTGCATGTGTAGGTGTAAATATAGCAGGCACAGCAACACGTGTCTTGTGCACATGCCCAATACACAGACTGCCACACCTTCTGCAGCACCCATGCTCAAAAACAAAACAAAAATACTGAAGGCAAATATTTTCTGCTGAGACCGAGCAGTCTGTGTCTTAACAGAGTGTAAAGATCCAAAGATGATTTATAATTTCAAAGAACAGAATTTGCTTGGTCATTATGATGTGTGTATCCACATAGCAGCATAAACATGGAGGCACAGATAAGGAAGGAATGCTACAACTGCGCCATAAGTTTATTTGAGCCAAATCTCAAAGCGAAAGCCAAGTTTCCTTTTTTTATATGCAGCCAGTTTTGTGCAAAAGGCTGGGCTGTGTGTTACAGGTAAGCTACATGGCTTTCAACTACACCTGCAATTCTAATGTAAAATTAAATAAAAACAGAGTGTAGAAAATGGAAACACATGAAATATCTAAATTAAGACATTTTGCCATTTAAAGAAAAAATAATAATAGCTCATTATGAATCTAATGGCAGCAACACGTCGGGCCAACAAGTTGGGCTGAAAAAGTAGGTGTTGGTTTATAAAAGCAGCTGGAGGAAAATTTTCCAGCTAATTAGGTTAATTTGAAACAGGGAAACCTGGACACCATATCCTCCGGGCTAAAGAGGAGAGGGACCGTCTGGCTCATGGTCAAAAGCCTGCATGGTATGGGGGTAGACCAGTGCTTATAGAACTGGCACCATCAATGCTGAAAAATGCTCCCAGTCAGATAACATCTTTCTCAGGAAAGGCTTTGCATATTTCAGCTAGACAACGTCAAGCATTTATTACAACAACATGGCTTTGTAGTAGAAGAATCCAGGAGCTGAACTGAGCTGTCTGCAGACCAGACTCTTCATTAACGGAAAACATTTGGGACACAATGAAATGAAAAATATGACAACTGCTGGACTTTTGAGCAATAATGTATCAGACAAGAAGGGGACAGCATCCTTCTCCCTGAAGTCCAGTAAACAGTCTCCTCAGTTCCCAGACGGTTAGGGACTGTTGGTAAAAGAAGGTGGGATGTTACACAGTGCTATAATGGCTGTGCTACTTTTTGACCCCAACTGTTTGAGATGTGTTCAAATTCAAAATGATATTTTTCTTAAAATGATACATTTTTCTCAGTTTACACATTTGATATGCTTTCTGTGTTCTATTGTGGAGAAAATACAAGTTTATGAGATTTTTGGTGGGGTTGTGCAGTGTGTCATCATGTTATCTTCAGGCTTGACTTGGCTGCAGGATAGCCCGCTTGTGCAACTGTAATCAAAAAGTATTTTGCTTAATTAAACTGAACTGTTAATAATCAGTATATTTGGTCCCTGATGGGATTTTCATTACAAAGCATGGTCTCCAGTGAAATAGAATTCGAAACCCTCCCAGGAACGATACTTGCACAGTCACTGAGAAGCGTTAGACAAGCTCATTTACTTACGGTGACTTGCATTCACTGACATGTCTCATGAGAGTATTTGAATATTTTTCATTGTTCAGTTTATCTACAACACACCTGTTATTTTTGTTACCATTCATAAAAATAATTCAGGTTTCAAATAAACAGGTCTCACTGGCCGTGCCGTGAAAAGCAATGCGGTGTGAGTTTAAAGAAGCCTTTTGGTAACCGAGCGATCCTCTGTGAGTCACTGCGTAATCCTCTCCAGGATGCCTTCTATTGTCTGTCAGCGGGCATTTGAGAGCTGACGTCACCCGGATCTGCTTTAAAGAGCAGAGATCACAGGCAGAGGATGAACAGCTCAGAGCGAGACAAAGGGGCCTGTGAAGGGTTAAAAGTACACAAAGCATTCCTCCTCTGCCGTTTTCCCAGGGACAGACGGAGACACAGCGAGGTACAGTGATGCTCAGACACCGAATGAGCTTCACACAGACCAAAGAAAACAGCAACACATGAGAAATGCAACGTAAGACTTTTTACACGGATGTGACGGTTTCTCACACACGAGATGGCCACGATGTAAGATGTCAGAGGATTCTCAGGTTCACTTTAACAGTTTCCATATATGCAATTAACCATTTTCTACTGACTGCTTCATTAAACGCTTTTTATTCAAGGCTTTTCCTGGAAATTACATGCAAAACCACATCTCAACACACAGACATCTCAAATTCAAATTCAAATTTTATTTATCACATATACAGTCATACATAGTACGATATGCAGTGAAATGCTTAGACAACTTCTCGTGACCTAAAGAAAAAAAAAAAAAGACTATGAATAGAATAGGAAATAAATATGAAAATTAAAAAGGGTAAATTTAACCAGGATGGAATAAAATAAAATATAAAAATTAAAGTTGAAAATAAAATAACTGTACAACAAAATACACAATACACAGTATAGAAATATATAAGAATGCATGAAGAAATATAGAACAATAACAGCAGCTGTACAAGTATTAAATGGAAATGAAGAAATATAATGTCCAGTGTTGTGCAATCCACATTTGTAAGTGTCTTCTATGAGACATCTATGAGAAAATTACCCAACTTCTCAGTTTATTTATGAAACCAGTAAACACTTTCTTGATGGGTTTATGATTTTAAATGCTCTTTTTAAAGTCTTCCTCTAATCACTGTGAAGTTTATCTTGTAAATGATGGTTTTGTTTAGAGTAAAACAGATAATAAAATGTGGTAAGCTTTAGGTTGTGAAGATGTCTGCCGTATGGACCAGCAGTGCATTAAGATTCACCCATCCTGCATTAAAAGGTACTTTTAAAAAGTCACGTTTTTTAACCCAGACAACAACATTTATGGATTCTGTATATATCTGCGTTTTTCTTTACATGGTTAATTTTTATTCCTATTATTTATTTGTTCACTAGCAATGATTTTCAAAAGAGTTCCTGAACTTATGCAGTGATTTCAACCACATAATCACATTAGTCGTTGCTGCAGAGACTGGAGGTCATAGCACTCAGTGCTTGTTTTCACCACTTTGAGATTTCGCTGGATTCTCTAAGTATTTTAATGATATTATGTGCTGCGGCAAAAATGACCAAATTCTTTGCAATTTTACTGTGATAAACCTAATTATTAACAATTTTGTTCATGCAGTCTTTCTCAGACTGGTGAAAAAAACGTTAAATCAAACACTGCAGAAGTTTTGTTCTCTGAAACACACCATCTGTTGAAATGTATTATCACTAATCATGTTTCCTTCTGCTATTTTTAATTAAACATGAAATTAAAGTGAAAAAACATATTATACTTTACAAAGAGAATGTATTATTTTTTACTTCTGTAAACTGATCAGGTTTCATCTGGACATGGCCTTTGTATAATAAAAGACTGAGCTGTAAAACTGGGACAGCTCACTTGTCTGAGGCCTGGTCTGTGTGAGGAATGTTATTAATATTTTTTTTAATTATATAATATTTTTGGGCATCTTTTTCTTTATTACATGGGACATGTTCAGAAAGTGGGGAAAGAGTGAGATGGAAAGAACACTGGAGAAGGACTGCAGCCTTTAGTACACAGACTGACTGCTCAGCCAGGTGAGTTGTTTTTAGGTATATGGGCGATCAAATTGTAAATCAAATGGAGTTACTCAGACTGCAGGCTAAACTGACCCCTGACCCTGTAAGACCCCTTTCCCCTCCCCCTCTCTTCAGTCCAGCCTCAGTCTGGTTCATACCCTCTTATTGACAGAGGAGTTTGTTGAAAATTGGATTAAACTATTATATAAATTAGCTTATGTATTAATTTTTTCTTTGTGCAGAGAGGCTGACTGATTGGTGTGGATGTAGTTCTTTGCTGTAGGGGCAGAAACAGCACTCTTTGTCCACGTGCTTGGCAACAAACCTTCTCACAAACTTAACACTGTCCATCTTCCAACGACCATCTTCCTCTTGGCTGAGGGGAACAAGTCTGATGTTTGATGTTGACATAGCAGCTACACTTCCCAGTAACTTGTGCAACAGTTTGAACTATCGATCTTGGTTCTTTAGAAATATTTGCATGAGACATTTAAATGTGTGACATTTAAATTTCTCAGACTCGCATTGAGCTTCTTGAACATTTTCATTTTAGTGTGCGTAAGTTACGGAGGACCAAAATGGCCAAAATCAAAAATAAAGGCATAGGATTTTAAAAAGTACTTATTTTTATACTTTGTTTACGTGGATATTATTTTTTGAATCAATTATGTATTTTAAATCAGTAGTTTCAGTCCTTCATACTCGGTCAATCTACTGAGGGATTCAACCCTTTTTAGGTGTCATGAAGCTTCTGACAGCAGATGAGAGGCTTAACAAATTAAAAAGGCTGCATTTTAAGGCAAGTGTGCATATGTGGGTTTTTGACTTGGTATAATCTTTCTCACACTGTGACTGTAATGCTTCAGGTTTCTTAAAATGGTTGAATCCCTTTTTCTAAGAAGGTGCTTTGTGCATGTTTATGTTGTAATCAACATCAGTTACTTGTCTGATTAATAAGATAAGATAAGATAAGATAAGATAACCTTTATTAGTCCCACACGTGGGAAATTTGTTTTGTCACAGCAGGAAGTGGACAGTGCAAAAGTTATGAGGCAAAAATTAGAATACAATAAGAATAAATACAGTACACAACTGTACAGAATAGAATAAAATAAAATACTATATACAGTAAAATAAAATAAAATAAATATACAATAAGATAAAAATAGAATACAAATACAAATACTATATACAACTGAGTAAAAATACAACGATGACAGAAAGGATTATTGCCGTTTAATCAAAAAACAGGATGGGCCTTTTCAAGCCCTGACACCTGTGAGTCATCTGATTTTGTTCAGTGATTTTTAAACAAGCTGAATGAAGTGACCCAACGTGGAAGTGAGTCTGATTATCAAGCTAAGCTATCACTATTTCATAAGTAGAAAAAATAACTTGTTTTTCTCCTTTGTATGGGAGATGGTTTCAGTGACAAAATAGTGTGCTCTAGCCTGTTTGGTGTGTTATGTGAGATTAGTATTAGAGGAAAACAGATCTAATTACAGAAAGTTACAGTAGCCTTAATGTGTGTTTTCAGTGTTAGAAGAAGTTATGAAGAACACACATAGGTTTAACTTTTTCTGTTTTCTTTTAAAGGTGTGGAGCCAGTTCGGCCTTGGTGACTCATGAGAGCTGGCCTACATTTCAGCAGGTTTGAGAACCAAACATTTTAATGTGTTTTTTAGGGACAGTTGGGGTAACTTACGTGGAATGAAAATCACTAGCCAGACTCCACAGGCTCCATGTGAGTTTAGCCATTATTGTTTGCTGCAGTGCCAAAACACTGGCAGTGAACCTGAGTTTTTGGACCTGATTTTTTATTTTATTTTTTGGGAACTACTACTGGTTATTTTTTATTGGAAATGTTTGGGATTGGTTCAAAATTGGGATCATTGATTCAGTGGAAAAACGGTAATAAATGACAGAAATACTGATCTATAACTGGAAGAAAGAAACCAGAAAAATAAGAGACTCTGAATATTTGTAACTTCAGAAAACTGGTCAGACTTTCACTAGAATGGCTGATGTGTAATTAAGTAACTGAAAAAATTCTGTTAGACAGATTAACTATTTCAGGCACAAAAAAACTATTGTAACTTATAATTAAGTTCTAAAGGATTCTGTTACCCATGACATGCACACATAGGTCTGTGTGTACATGTTGTTGGTAGAAGGACAGTACTATTGTTCATTTTAAATAAATATATTATCTTAAACTGTCATGCCATGAGTCCCGTTTCCTACTTCAGTATATTAAAGTTGCTCTCTGTCTTAAAAGTAATTGTACACAGAGAGCATTTGATGCACATGTATATGCAGCAATGCTGAATTAACGTTTACAAAAGTTTCCTATAAGAATGAGTGAATAAATTTTGATGATAAGCTCCAGTTTGGGAATTGCAATTCTGTTGCATATTTAACAGGAAGTTTAACATGAACCTGATTTTTAAAAATGTATTTTCCCCGAAAAGCATGCCTGCTTATCTATTAGCAGCTCCGGTTTATACGTCCAGTGGTATGCTGGCTAACAATTAGCGAATTGTTGCGATACTGAAGATAACTTAAAAACCTGATAATTTTCACGTGACCTCTGTGTCACAGGACGCAACATCAGTACTGCACATCTTTTACTGCACACATCCCCCTGCAACTCTCCCTCGCAGCCTAAAGTTTGCATACCTTTAATGTACATAAATGCATGCAAAGGAGTTCTTACTAAATTATCCAAAAATGTATTTTCATATGGTTGTGTACTAAAACCCCTCCCATGCAGTGCATACGCAGTAATCTGACATCACAGGTAATATTTCTGTATATTTTTGTAGCTATTCCAGTTGCAGGGCATCATGAAGGAAAACCAGGGTCAACATGAGGCGCTCCAGTGTAATCCTCACCTGGTTACAGTCTGTAGACTGTGATTCAGTGGATGGAGATGCATATTTTTGTCAGCTATCTCTGTTTCAGTGAATTTAAGCAGCCTAGAGTCTCTAATGACGCTGGCCAGGTGCCTCCGTATGTGGAAGATAAGAGAGATTTATGAGATTTCACATCTCTTAATATAACCAATACTCCATCAAACATCTTTTTAAACAAAGTGTTTGCCTTTTTGGAGACGAGATGAGAAGGTGAAAACTAATCTTACTGTGTTTAATCTAAGTAATCTAGAAAAGTTGTGAGACTTGTTGTCATCAGCACAAGCAGTTTATTGTTGCTTTGAATCACTTTGCAGTCTCTTCTGTCCTGTCTTTGGTCATTCTGAGTCTCTTTGTTTTTCTTTGTGAGTAAAAAAACGATTTCCTTGGATATTTTAAACTGCTCACGTCCTAACTCATTAATACTTTCTTGCTGATTTTAAACCAAATTTTCCAAACTTTCCTTTCCTCCTTTCCCTTTTTATCTTTCGTCCATTCTTGGGTTTGACCTTTCTCACAGTACTCTGTGCTTATCTGATTAACACATTAACATTTCAGAGTCTAAAGTGCACTTTTTTTTTTACCCTTGTTTCTTTTGCTCGCATTAGTTTCCCCACTCTAATAGTGTTAATCATTAAAAGGCTATTTTCTTAGATTTTTCCACTGAAGGGCCTGCTACTCATTAAAGATTTTTTCGTGAAAGCCAAGACTTCAGTTCAGTGTTCATGTGAATTTGTTTGGATTGATTGTTTCAACAGTGTGTCAGCTATTGATTACAACTGCAAACTTAGATGTGAGGTTTGCATTTTTTCAATTATTTTTTTTTTAAAAGGGGCAAAAATTAAACAAAATCCATCATTTGATGAAGTCTTTATGCAACAACTTGAGTGTTTTTGTGGTCCTTATAACCCCACTAATATACTGGAGATCCTCCTCATCCTTTCTACTTTTAAATGATCTTTTACTCTCTGCATTGAGGGCAATGACCAATGTTGCAACACTCATATCTGTTTTTATCTGTACTTAATCTGAAATACTATTGTCTCCAATCTGGTTCATTTGTTTTTAGGTAGCTACTGAGTTAGAAAAACAAAAACTATCATAGTTTTTACAGCTGTCTTTATAGCTGCTTTTTTATTTTCTCTGGTCGAGCTGTCAGGCTAACACTAAGCTTTCCCACCTTTTTCAGTGGTGCAACAGGTTTTTTCCAAACACTGAAAATAGGGAGGGAGGTTTGTGAGCATCTCTGGGCTCCTCTGGATTATGTGGTGGTTTTGAAGCGCAGTATTTTTGCAGGATTCATCTTGAAAGTTCACACAATGGTTAAAAAGAAAAAAACAAACAGTTAATGTCAGGGATTCCAGAATAAAAACTAAGCAAGTGTATTTAGTACGGGAAATTTCTGCTCAAGCAGAATATTTTACTTGTGTCATTTCCAGAAGGGTTGTCAAACTAAGGCTCACAGAGCAAACTAGTCCAATAGTTCGTGCTTTACTCAGGCCCACTTCTTGGCTCTGTAGAAGCAGGGGGAGGTCATTAGTTTTGGACTTTTTACTGTCTTTTGTAGCAGGAAGCAAGAAGAATTGATGTCAAGAAAGTGTTTGTATAAATGAATACTTTTGTCTGAGCAAGAAGTCTAAATCACCATTGTGTTTTACAGCCTGCAGCAGCAGCAGTTATGGACACTGGTCTGACTAAATGTGGAAAAACGCAATGGAAAAACAATTTTTCATAATCTACTTCTACCTCTTTATGCTCTAACGTGTTTCTTTAACTACTTTTCCTCGTGTAGCTCGTTGAGATCATATTGGAGGGTATTTGGAGTTCATGTGGCTCACGAACTCTCGCCTGGAGAAAAATAAGCAGGATTGCAGAATTACAGAATCCAACAGAATACAGATTTACTGCATGTCTATAAAATACAGCAAAATATTATTATTAGAGTTAATAATAAATGAACCATTACATGATAAGAAAATGCATTGGCTACCAAAACGCAGAGATCAGAAGCAGATTTACATACAAAAAAAAACACAAAACAGAAGGCCAGTGTAACTGAAACTGGAATTCATAAACAAGACTGCCAACAGGAGGGTTACAATACAGAAGACAGCAAATGAAAAAACTACTGTATACTATACACAGGAAACTACCTGAGAACGGGTAGAACCAATGAGTGCATGGTCAAACAATCAGAAAGGAGGAAAAAGGTATTAATCTAAAGAGAATGAAAATAAAATAAAACAGAATATTGCTAAATCAAAGACACGAAAACGGAAACACTGAAAAGAGCAAAAACTATGAAACATGACGGAGAAAACTACAATAATAAAAACGAAAACAAAACCAAAGCAGAAACCTGGCATTTGCTTTGGCAGGTAACAGTTGCTTAATGTTGGTAAAGAGCTTTAGTGTCAATGAATATTTTTCTTAGGCAAAAGAATCAAAATTGGAGCAATTAATTTAAAACATTAGATTGCAGAGGACTGAGCCAAAGTCTGAGGTAAGTTCAAATGTCCAACAGGACTGAACATGTAATGGTGACTCTGCAGGTCTTAATGAGGGGATGGATCAACACAGATTAACAAAATGAATGTTCAGGGCTTGGATTTCTCTTGTGTTTTGCTTCTTTTGAAGCTCAGCCCAGTCGGCTCTTTTATCTCCTCTCATTTTCCTTGTTGCTCCAAATCTGGTCAATAAGCCAACAGTGTTGCTAAGGGACAGATAAACACCCCTATTACTGTGAATAGATATTAACCCTATTTCCCGTCTGCCCCACCCATGCACAGTATTTATGAACACAATAAATTAGTTTAAACTCAAGGACACTGATATTTCGAGCATCTTGTTGAAGCACTGGCTGGAAAGCGAGTATGTACGAGAGCTGGAATCAGCATTGGCTGAGGAAATGGATTTGCACTAATGCAAGGTCTAAGCATGGTGTATGTACAAACAATAATATCCTGGGCTGGAAAAGAAAACCAAGCCAGGAGCATTCAGACTAGAAGTGGACCAAAAAACTGAAAGATAAAAACTCCTACACCAGAAATTTCATGCCCTTTCTACAAGCCCTACATATCCACATCTACCTGGTTTATTCCATGAGTTTACCAATAAACCCGGCTCTGCCATTATTACCCTCACCTGTGTTTTTCCTGCTGTGACAAGTTAAAATATTATTTTTACTGTTGCTATTGCTACTAATTCTGATGCTGGTGCAGATGTTGTTATTTCATCTACTATGACAAAGGACTTTTCCCATAAACGTTACTTGTATTATCTTATTTCATTGTACGGTCATTTCAAAATCCTCAAAGACCCTCAGAGCTACAGAAGCACCAGAACAGATCACATGATCACATGTGTCTACTGCCAGAGCGCAGAGTACAAACCAGCTGGGATTTCTTCCAAGTTGGGTAATTTCACTAACCGATCTTTACCTGCCAAATACCATAATACCTAAGGATGTGTACATCCAAGCACTTGAATGGGTAATGTAGCACATTACATAACAGAAAATGTAAAGCCTGGTTCAACCTGTTTTTTTCCAGAGCCCCCAGTGTTCAAGCAAATAAAGGCATGGCGTTGCTATGTGGAGAGTTAAGGCTCTTGTGAACGCAACCTGAGCATTCAAAGACCACAGTACCACTCCTCAGTACTTAAACTGATTATTAAAAAGAAATGTAGAGGAACACCCACGGACACATAAACAAATATTCCCTCTGTTGTTTGACTTTGTGATTCTTTGTCAATGAGCTGACTTCAACAGGTCACACACACACACACGCACATACGTTTGCTACGTGCAGAACACACACACTAGTTCTCTAATCCCTCAGCCTGCTGAACTTGCTGACCCCGGCGCTTCAACAAAGAAGTGAAACCCTCTGTATTCACGTGTTCAACTCAGATATTTCCTTTTTGTGGATTCTGAGCTCCAAACGGTTCTTAAAAAAGCTCAAAACTCAGCTGCAAAAGGGCATGAACATAAAGCAACTACAAGCGTTTTTCTCGTGGGCACCTCACCTCTGCTTACACCCCTAAACCTGTTGTGCTTTTGATCTTCAGCGTTTGCAGAAGGGCAAATGAATTTTTTGCAGAACAGATCTTAGATGATTACTGTTACATTTGGTGCTGCCATCAAATTTAAAATTTTATTGGTTTAAACATTCAACATTTTTTCTGTGTTCTATTTTGAAAATGTGAGTTTATGAGATTTGCAAATCATTGTATTGAGTTTTTTTTTTCACACACACTTTCACACAACAACCAATATCTTTTGGAATTGGGGTTGTATGAAAGGCAAGCTTCATTTTTCTGACTCCTGCCTGATTGTTGCTCTGGATCAGCTTGGAGTGAGGTGCGTTTGATGTGTCTCCGTTTCGCCCATCTGTTCCCTGTTCTGATCTTTCCGCACTCTTATCCTATCAACAGTCAAGTAAATAACGATTTTTTTATAGAGCACCTCTTACAGGCATACAGTCACAAAGCACCTTACAAAAAACACATTTAGAAAAGACATTCATTATGGATACAAATAATAGCAAAAACCCACAATAAACCAGAAAACAATCTGAACAGAAGGCCTGGTTAAGCAGAAAAGCTTTCACCTGCTTTTCTAAAAAGGTCACAGAGTTAACAAAACATAGCTGTAGTGGTAAGCTGTTCCAGGTTGTAGCTGCCACAGACTGATCGTCAGTCTTGTATGAGGAATAAATAATACTTTTTGATCCAGCAAACAAAGACTGCTGTGCCTCACTTCAACAGACTGGAAATGTATTTTTTTCAATCTGTTGTTCAAAGTTTACATATCTGATCTCCTTGCCTCCAGCAAAACTGCTGCTTTTTAGGTGTTTAACAACAGTATTACAAACATAAAGGTAACAAAATATCAGCAGTTTTGTATTTCTACCGGTTTTCATGTACTTGGTTCAGTTATTGTTCATAAACCGTATCTAAAGTATGTCAACAAAAAGGGCGTCTGTAAGTTTAAGAGGTGCATTTGATAGAAACATGTGACTTTGCACATGTGTCAGTGGGCCAAATGTAGCCCACATCTGCATTTCCCTACGAGTCAAATTTGTCCTTCATTGAAGTTGCTGAGTCAGTGTGTGTGTGTCTGCTGCAGCTCAGCGAGGTTCACCGACATGTCTGATGTGTCCCATTTTGGGCTCTTCAGGACCACAAAACAACCTGCTGACGCCCACGTCAAGCCTGGTGGACTAGATGTTGCTCTAAAGAGCATTCACCAAACATCTGCCTGCTCATAACTTAGCCCACATGTGCCTGCTAATCAGGGCGTTACACCTCATGTAGGTTTTTTAGCTTTCGATTAGAAAATATCTTTTCAGTTAATTTGAATTCAAGTCTAGTTTTTCTTCTATAAGGTGACTTAAATTGTTTTGTTTTTATTACATATTATGACTATAATAACCTTGACCCCCCCCCCCCCACTAGAATAAAACACACTAGAAAAAAAGAGGACAATGCAATAATCAAGATAAATACGCTAATTAATCATTTTTTAATAGCTGCTACGTGTTTATAGTCAGAGGTTTTCAAACTTTTCCACAGTGAACTATGCTATGAACAAGTCGTTTTGTTTTTATCTCTAAAGCAATTGAGGTCAAAGTTTTTACACTCAAACAGCAGTAAAACTTTTCCATCATGTTCCTTAAGTGATAAAACGGCAAAGAGAGCTTTTCAAGCTGTTTTAAATCATCTCACTGACTTTTATTGCAGTTGCACAGTGTGCATTTTCTCTGATACAGCTAGAGCTGGTTTGGGGGAATTTTTTGTGTAGTGTCCACACTAATGCTGCATTAACATTGGCTGTGCAGTGTTTGTTGACACAACAAAGTGGAAATGAAAAAAAAATTATAAATTGATGGCCTAAATTTTTTGCTAATTGTAAAATCAGCAAAAAAAAAATTGTGATACAAACTGATCATTTCTAAAAGATTTCATTTTTGTAAGTCTGGAAGTAGCAGCTTGGATTTGTGGTGTCTTTTTGCAGGGTTGCTGTTTGTGTATGTGTGTGTGTTAAGTGTTGAGATTACAGGAATTGCAGAAGACCGGGTCAGTGCTCTGCAGGGCTATTTGAATCCCTCCTTCCATGGCTTTGGCCCTGCTCCCGCTCTGCTCCACTCCTGTGACCGTCTCTGTGGTGTCCCACCACTGTCACCCAGTTTATCTGAGATTTCATTTTAATTTGCTTTTGCACATGCAACATGTATCCACGCACAACTTAATACCATTAATACGGATTTACAAACATCATCATTTTGTGTTTAATGAATCTTTGATGATCCTTATTCTGACCTGACCACAGAATCAGTGTCTTCTATTCTAACCTCTCCACGTCCAAGGGTAGGATCAAAGCAGTGTCAAAGGATGCCAGGAGCTGAATTAAAGGCAGTTCAATTCTTTTTTATGTACATAGCACCCAATCATGACAACAGTCACCTTATATTGTAAGGGAAGTTATCATCATCATAATCATCATCATCATTATTATTATTATTATTATTATTATTGTTATTATTATTACTATTAGTAGTAGTAGTAGTAGTAGTAGTGGGGCTAGTAGTAATCTATAGCAGTAATCTGCAGTGGAAACGTCTTTGCTGGTTTCCTGTGTCTGGGTTTCCTCTGTATCTCATGCACAAGGCAAAGTGACAGGTAACCTTTTTATTGGCTTTTTTGACAAGGTTGAGGGTTTTCATCATTCTTTTTATCTTCACCTGATTTTGAATGGATGGAAATGAGCCTAACAAAAGTGGAGAATGATAGGAGAGAGGCTGTAGGACTGCTGTACCGAGAGGGAAAGGGACAGATCATAGTGAATTTAAAGAAAATTTGAAGAATTCAGGCAGACAGATTATTGGATAAATGCAGTGATGCAAAATTTTAAATGAGACTATTTTGACACTGTAGGAAAACAGAGATTAGAGCAGCACAAATAGCTCAGCCATGAAAAGGAACAGAGACGAGAGAAAATTGATCTTCCTCGTTGAATTTAAATACAAATTTCCCTGCAGTCTGAACCTGAAGAGTGTTTTTGCTGAAACTAATTCAAACAGTTGATGTGGCATTTAGGTAGTTTTTAGGAGAAATGGGAGATTTGACTTTCAACTGATTTTGCTTTGAGTTTCTTTAAGGTGAGCCGTGCGGTTCAGAGTCTTGCTGAAATGCTGCTGGTTTCTGTCATTGCGTGCTGTCACAAAGAGCAACCCTTCAAATTGTAGCATTATCGTTTAATGCACTTGACAAAAATCTTCTAAATGTATTTAATGTAGGCTCAAAGCGACGACACTGAAAGCCTGAGCTCACAAACTGTGAGTAAAATGGTTTGTGCTCCTTCTTTGAGTGTGACTCGCTGCAGTTCAGAGGACAGTGCAGTGAAATCGTTTCATCAATAAAGAACAGATTGTGAGTTTTCTCTCTCTCACACAGAGTGGCTGAAGTGCGTGACCTGGATACCGCTGTCATGTGAGGAGGCACGTTACTAGACTTTTCCCTCCCCCTCACATTATTCGGAGCCCTTCACTGTCTCTGTTCCTCTTCGTCCTCCTCTCTGTTTATTGTTTTACTTGCATTCTCACTCTTTCATGCTCAGTTTGATATATTTACATACTGACAGGTTTACATTTCCCCCCTCTTACTGTGCTTTGGTTTTAATTTCAAAATCAGGTGAAGAAATAAATAATAACAGAGAAATAAAGAACTGAATTAATGAAAAGATATAGCAGAAAGGTGGGAGGACGAGGAGTGAGGTCGCACTATCATGAGATTATAATGACCTAAAATAGTTCAGGAAGGGTCGACACTTTAGCTTCAATTCCAGCATCAAAATTATGAGTATTCCTCATTCTGAAGATAGGAATACGCCAACCATTTTTGCCAAACTGTCAATCTGAAACGTATCCATAGGCTGTTTTACAGGCTGGTCTCTGGACTTGTGTTGTTTTTGTTGTTGTATGACAAGATGACACTCTGTAAGCTTGGTTAGCTGGTCGATGAGCTGCACAGGTAAAATGTACAGACACAAATAACTGCTAATTAGTGCTAAATAACAGGTGGACAAACTGAAGCACATATTTCTGAGATGGCCAGTACTTCACAGGAAGTCATGTTATTATTCAGACAATTCTATTTAAAATTCCCCAAAATAGAACAACAGCACAAACACGGCGGTGTTCCCACTTTTCAGCATGTTCCATGAAGCCATTTCTAGAAGACAGAAGGATGTAAACTCATCATGAGGCTGCTGCTGCCTTGAGAGAAACTTGTGATGGCATAGTTTCAAGGAATAAAGTCAAGCATACAATATGTTTGCTGTTGAGAGACTTTCAGTCACGAGAACAGCACCGAGATGCTTGGATGTGAGTCTTTGGGACCTTTTTCGGCATGAAGTCAGGAACAAGAAGGGAAAAGGTCAAACACTATAGACGTTCTCCTTACAAAGTGAGCATCACACTTCTTTATGCATCTCATCTTTATTTTGTGGTGTTTTTGTGATACGATTCAATTTGCTTCTGCAACACTGCAATTTCAAATTTTACTGAGATCTTTGCGTCTTAACAGATGACCCAACATGCACTGAGTTTTAAGCGCTGACTCTCTTTCCTCTAAGGAGGAATGCTTTGTTTTTGTTTGACTCATTCTTCTTCCTCAGCACCTGTGTTTCCCACCATGCTCAAATGTCTTCATTTCTCTCTGGGATTCAGTTTGTTGTGCAAGAAGCAGCTAATGTAGCCCCAGTCAGAGGTCTGATGAGCTCACTCCATGAATACTTTGTTTCTTTTCTTTTTTCTTTGCCTGTCCCATTTGGTTCTTTAGCCTCAGAATTGTTGTCTGAAGACCAACAAGGATACCCAATGGATTTATTTTGCCGAATGGATCATCGTGGCATTGCCGTATTGGTCCATTTGATCGACCTTTGTTTTTATTATTTATTATATTTTATTTTCAAATGTTACAGACGGGACAGACATGAGTGAGGGATAGGAAAGGGAGAAAGAAAGAGGAAGGAAAAGAAAAACAGAAGGGGAGAGGGACAGTGAGAAAGGGGGGGAGAAAAAAAATCTCCTGGATCACCTGTTGAGAGAAGAAGAAGAGAAAACAAGCAAAAAAAAAAAACCCCAAAGCAATATACTAAACACAACACCATCACATTAATCTAGCTAAGTGTAAACAGCAGTAAATACTAAAAATTCAATGTTGTTGTGCAGCACGCAGGACAGACAGCGCACAATGTGCTTTGAAGTAGCAGCCAAGAAAGGTGTAATTTAAGTCTACGAATAGTGAACACGCGTGTGCACACCTGTGTGGATCAGCGCGCTTGTATTCAAATGGTTTCCACATGTAATGGTCTGCAAGAGGATGTAGAGAGCCATAGCCCTGTCCCCCAGGGCATGAAGCAGGCATGGAGGAGATCCAGGCCCCAGACATCCAGAGGCCTCAGAGTACGAGAGCCCAAGGAGGACCACCGGAGGGGCATCCGTGCCACCCTCATGGGAAGGGCTGAGGATCCCCAGACGAGGCGTCACCCAGTAGCCACCGAGCAGAAGCTAGAGGGGGCTGCACCGGCGTACCCGCCGGCTCTGCCGGCAGCCAGCTGTGCCAGAATGAACCGAGCTGCAGGCCCAGAGGCCGGAGGCCCGAGGGCCCCCCGCACCCCGGAGGAGGCCTGACCGAGCAACAGGCACCAGGCCCCGCCAGGTAGCCACCGGGAGTGAGCTGGTACATACCTGAGTGCCCAGCCCCGGACACCAAGAACCACCAATGCACCGACCCCTGAGGGCATCAGTCACCGGCAGGGAGTGTGCTGAGGGGAGATAGGCCTTGGAGGGCCTGGGAGTTCCCAGAGAGGTGGAGTCTAAGACCTGACCTGACATATAGACACAGACAAACAGGCACACACAGACACAAACATGCATTCCCACCCTCATGCACACATATACAAACACTCAGCACTCACCCAACGTAAGGACTGACATAAATGGACATGTACACACAATCACACTCCCAAAACATACTCTATACCCCGGGTCCAGGTACCCTCGCCCCCAGAGGGGGAAACAGAACCCAGACCCAAGAGATGTTACCCTTCGCCCCGGGGTGGAGGCAAGCAGACCGTCCCAGGCTCCGCAGCAGCAGGGAGGCCAATCGGACAGAATACTTTGTTTCTAAGCCAAAAGTCTTTGCCATGATTAAAATTTTAATCCTTTTCAGCCCAAAATATTTATTGAGCTTCAAAGAGCTTAAAGAACAAGTTTATTTTCCAAATCACCATCAACATTAATCAGTTAATAAAAATGAGTGTGTGTCCTTGTTCTAAATAAAGACCAACACCTGCTGCAGTAGATTTACAAAGAGACGCGCCAAATTTGGATGCGTGAACATGCAAACTTTCCTTGTTTCCACAACACGTGACATGCTTTAGCTACAAGGATTTACTCACAGTCGCTTTCATTTTTAAAAGAGAAAGATAATGCGCACAAACCAGTTCTTCCAAACAAGACTGGGAAAAAACAAACTTTGTTTTTTTTGTCCGTGAAGATTTCATGAACAATGCTTCAGCAGTTAAAGTCACCAGAAGCAACACTGTTAGAATAAATTCAGACCAATAAAAAAGTTTTATTTTGAACTGTGACTCGTGCAAAGGCCAATAATAAAAATATAGAGCTGGTAATGAGCATAGCAGGTTGTCTTTAAGGACTATAAGGTCATTCAGGATAAGCGTCCCCTCCCTTGAATGAGCACAATATGCTGTGCAGCGATAAAAAGCAGCGTAATAGCGGCCTTTCCGACTTGTTCAGCAGACCGGAGAAAGTTGAGAGCAGCGTGCTCCATCAGTGTTAAGCGGCTGCCCCCTACTGGTGACAGAGGGCATTACACATTAAGCCTGAAAGTTTTGTTTCAGTTCTAAAAGCTGATCTGCGACAGATGTATAACTTAGGCTTTTTGTGTGTATAAAATATCTTTCTTCATAAAGAATTTCTATGTTTGCTGTGATGAATGATAACAAACTGAATATATTTGTATTTAGTGTTATTATTCAGACATAAGAGCCATTTAAAGACAGTTTTTCTTTCACGAGTTGTTCAGGTAAACAAAGGAAGACAGACATTCAGTATTAGCCTGCAAATCACTCTCTGCAACAGCAGTTTCTTCATATGGATGTTTAATAAACAAGGATCATCGCTCATTTCAGCACAAATAATCAGCTACATAACAGCCCGACACCAACATGACGGCACACGGGTTCAAGTACTGGAGAGGGTTAAGAGGGTGTTACACTGCAGTGCATAGGTGTGGTTGTTCTCAGGTAAATATTTAGTTTTATCTAAAGAACAAAATATATTTTGAAGTCCATCTCAGTGACTTTTCTCATGTTAATGAAAACACAGTTCTCATTATTGTTCGTTTCTATATTTATCCTCATCTTAAACACAATATTATGTCCCGTGAAATCAAAGATACAGGTTTTCAGATCTAAATCAAAATGAACATGTCTTTCCTTACATACTAAAATTTCAGCTCCCTTCAGTTTTCCGTCCTGCTTTAGCTTGGAGGTGAATGCCAGTGGTGCAATCATGACCTGTGATGTGGTCCCTCTGAGGTTCAGCTGGTCAACTAACTACATCCAAGGCTGACGAGTATAAGGCTGAATCAAGACGCTGAAAACTCACATGGCACTGCAACCACCTGGCCCCACATCTGATTATGTCCCATTTCTACTTCTGTTTGACGGTGTTGACATCTACAAGTCTTGATTTTATTATTTTTGAGCTACTACTTTGTTCTCTGTATGCCGCCTTCTCACAAAGTACAGAAAATCTGAACTCTTGCACGGTAAGATGCATTTTGGCAGTGTTTTCTGATTTATAATTAAAGTATAATGGAAAGATAAGTACATAGGATATATGCACCACAAAAGGTTTGTCAATACCAGCCTTGAAGTTATCATAATTGATAAAGATTTTTTATCTAACTCTGTCTTTGTGGTCCACTCTTACTGCCGTTGTAGCATTATTTTCAGCTACAGCAGGCAGCTGATTTCAGAGGAGAAAGCTCTCAAGTGTATTGACCTCCTTAGTACCAAAGACCACACAGAGACATTTAGAGACCAGCTTTTAAAAGTAGTGGAAAACTTAGCAGCAAAAGACACGAGAGAATGAACATGGGTAAGAAGCAGGAATAATAAGGCCCCATGAATTTGTCTGTATCAGCTAATCAATCAACCCAACTCACCTAAACAATGTGCTGGAGAACTCGAGTCAGACTTACTATAGTTTTGTATCTGTAAAAGTACAGAATATCACACCAGTTAATTTTTTTCCTTCAGAAGTCTACCTTTTACTTATTATTCTTTTATTTAAACCTATAATGCTAAACTATAATAACCCAGACTCAAGTTTCTTGTGGATATTTGTTGAGAAGTCTGATTCAGCGGTTTGTTCAGTTTCGACAACAAACATCATTTTTAGTTGTTGTAATGTGGGATTCTCTTCTAAGCTGCTAAACGTGACATTCACCAACATTTAGTTTATCTGCCAGCTTGAGATCAGTGAATTTTAAATATTTAGAAGCAGTTAAAATAAGTCCTCAGCCTCATTAGTGCAGTAAGCAGCAGAGGTAGATAATAAACCCAAATCAACACCTGCAGCCAGTTTATTAGATAAACCGAGTTCACTGCGGTTTGTAATTTGCACTCATTTGTTCAGATTATTAGTCCCAGTGCCCGATAGTGTTCCCGTACATTTACATATTCAAACTGGAGGTATCGTATCTAACCAGTTCCTCTGAGCAGCAGGTAGACAGCAGAGATGGTGATGGCAGTGGCGGTGTAGGCAAACACTGCATTATAAAGATTGGTGGTCCTGATTTGTTCTCCCAGAGTCCTCTGAGTCTCCTCCAGACTCCTCACCACTGCCTCAGACTCAGCTCTCTCTGGTCTCTCATGTAGCAGCTGACCAGCTTGTGTCTGAAGCTGTGGTTTGGTCTCCAGCAGCTTCCTCACGGTTGACACTTCACTTTCAACTTTCCCAAGCCCTCGTTCCAGTTGTCCCAGTTTTGGTGGCAGGGACTCTAAGAGGGACTCGGTCCTTTTGCTTCCAGTGTGGAGATCTTTTAAGGCTGAAACAGACACAGAGGGCGAGTGTGGGGCTGTGCCTTCTTTGTCCTGGCGAACAGCTCTCCTCTGTGCGAAGGTTTCACTCAGAGCAACTCTGAGACTGTCAATGAGCGTTCGGAGCTCGTCCTGCTGGGAGCGATGGTTTCCAGCCTGGATTTTCAGGGCTTCCTGCAGGCTCTCTGGACCTTTCTGGGCCTCCAGCAGCAGATTCTTCAGCTCCTGCAGAGGAGAAAAGAGAACGTATATGAGCTGAAATAACTGCTGTCTTGGTGAGGATCAGATAAAGGCAAGTGTTAATTACGGATGGGTGACATATTAAAGGAAAAATCTACATTAAGGAGGCTAGTCCAGTCATTTTTCTAACTTAACCTGTTTTTAAGTCCAAAATTGGCCTCATGAAGGCTCTCTTAAAGGAACATGGCAGTAGGTTTTGCATAGCAAACCTTCCAGAAACAGGAACTACAGTGCTATTGGGTATGGGTATAGTTCCTGAGAAAGTCCACCACTTACTCCATTTCACTCGCAGTTTCAACAACGCTTGTCAACTGTTCTCATTCATCTTTTTCATTTTCTTATTTCTTGTTGGCATTTATAACAGTAAAGCTAAAAACATTAATAAAAAAATATGAGACACTTTTCAAAAACAGGTACAAAGCTTCACATTGTTGTTAGTGTTTAGTAAGACCTAGAGTTTAGGGGAGGGTGTTGGAACAGTGCCAGCGCAGTTGCTTCAGGTAAAAAAAAAAAAAAAGAAATAAAAAAAAAAAGAATCGGTGCACTGAATGAGGTCCCCTAGTGTAGCACCCCTCCTCACCTGCAGGCGGACTCGGTTCACATATGTTGACCCCATGACTCCGATCAGGGCTCCGAGCACCGAGCCAATGATGGACCAGTTCTTGGTGCGTTCTGCTCTCGTCCTCTCCTTCTCGTGGCTTCCTCTAACGGCCACAGAGAATAAAGAAAACTTCTCCCTCTCTGAACCCTCTGCGTTCTCGTACGCTGTCCGGAGGCGGCGCTCCTCCTGCAGTGACAGAGAGGTGGGGTTCAATTCAATCTTCTTATCAGACATCATTAACCTCCTAGGACCTGGCGTCCACATATGTGGACATCACACTTTGGGTTATTTAGACCAAAATACTCAATTTTGCTCTACAAGGGCCTGATATCCACTTACGAGGAAACTATAGAAACTTTAAACGAATGTCTAACGAATGTTAGAAACCAAAATCAGGTAAAAAAATAAAAATAAAAACCTGGTAATTCTTTGTTCTTACATTCATTGGGTCCCAATACGCCCAAATATCAAAGAGTAATTAAAAATGCATGCCATGGAAAAGTTCAGGTCTTAGGAGATTAATGATGTATGATTGTATAATGTGAACTGTGGTTAACTCAAAATAAAAGCACTTCCACTTCCACTACTGACCTCAAACCAACTATAAAACCTAAACCAACAGTTGATGGACCACGTGTTGTTATGGAAGTCTTGACCTCAATTAAAAATAAATAAAAAATTTGTTTTTAAATCCATGCTTAATAGTCTCCAACAAACCAGTGATACCTGCAGTACGGTATTTAATTTTATTTCTTGTCACTCATGGCAGTAAAGTGAATCTCTGTGGTTTTTCGACTGTCTGTGAGATTTTGGTTTGTTTTAAACAAACCATCTGAAAAACAAATTACAACAAAAGCGACATGAAATTTAAGACATTTAATTTTTAATGACTCAAGGACATGGGTTTTGTGTATTTTAATAGCTTCAGCTCACTTGTAGGAGTTTGTGCTCCATTGTGGCCAGTTCCAGGTAGTGTGGCTCCTCCCTTGAGACTCTGTCCAGTCGGTCTCTGATCTCCTTCAGCCTGCCCTGCTGAGCCTCCAGGCTAGCATGAGCCTCACGAACTATCCCTCTGGCCACCATGAATGCTGCCTCAGCCTGGAAAATACAAAGATCTGTCAGAGAACTGTATAACAAGCACCTGACATTCCTTATTCATTATCCACTAAGTCATGTCGGCACAGACTAAACTTGGACGCCGTGTTTTTACTGACCTCAGTGACCTTTGTCTGAGCCTCGCGGACCTCATTCAGCCCCACAAACTCCTCGTACTTCTCCCACCAGTGGTTTACTGTGGCAGTGGCTGCTTGAGCCGACCTCTGACTCCACTGCCGCCCAAACTCACCTGCATGCTTAAAGATAAGAGAAGAGAGAAAAAGGATGACAGTGTTCAAATTTGTTTCATTGTGTTTTGAAGTTCTGTTGTTACCGTAAGAAGAAGATCCTTTTTGTACCTGTAAGACAGTCAAGGCACGCTCCTTCAGAAGCTCTGATCCTTTTTTCCCTTCAGAAGGGGAAGGCTTGTTTGGAGGTGGTGATGGTGATGAACCAGGCTGATGGAGAGCACTGTAGGTTCGTACCTGAGTGAGTTTGCCAGGCAGTGAGTAGCGGGACAGACAGCATGAGCCATGAACCCAGAGATAGATCTGAGCACCTCTGTACCTGACAGAGTAAAGATAACATTAACCAGTTATATTTACAATCACAAATACAGATACAATGCTCACACCAGTACCTCATTGAGCAGAGCAGCAGCAGTACAGGTTAAGAATAGTCAGAGATTGACCGTCACAGCAGCCAACACTGGAACAGGCACCTGGGAGAATAAAGGGAAAACAATTTAATTTGATTAACTGTCAGCTTTATAAGATTTGTGGCATCTTGCATAAGGCAGTCCGCAGGGGGTGTGCTGTTGTAGAAGACAGACCATCTAGTAATATGGAGCTTCTTCAGATAACTTTTAAACCTCCCAGAAATCCTGCTTAGTAGTAGTGGTTATAGGCACGCTTTCAAAGGCAATTCAGGCACAGTGAGAGCTTAGTCTGCCAATAATAAGTCAAACTCGTTCCCGGTGGGTGCAGGACCTCACGAGCACTGCACTTTGTCACAGATTCGGTTCAAAAAAATGTCTGGATATAATTTTAAATATATCAAGAGTACTTTTCCACCAAGGTTACCTACTTCCTAGCTAGCTAGATGTTGCTCCATGTAGCTACCGGCTAGCTGACTTTTCATAAGTTTTAAACTGTTTTGGGACTCTGGTGATACTGTTATGTACACAGCGATATAACAGAGCAAACATACCCGTTTTCTTCAATTATGTCAGCGGACGCATAAGACACGAATTACGTTTCTTTAGGGTAACAGGATTGTAGCATATTGATGTCAAGTATTTTCTTTGAGACAGGCAACAAGCGGTCATTCTATTTCCGGTTCAACGGGGACCTAACAGCGCGGATTAGCGAGAAGTACCAGTTGTCTTCGCAGCAAACTTTCCTTTCATTTAAATTTTATAACAAGCTGTAACCATGTCTGGAAGAGAAGGTGGGAGATTGCTTCATTTGAGATTCGTCTGTAAAATCTGCACATCTTAAAAGATACTGACGATTTTCAGTTTAGCACGTTTATAGTTGGCTAATGCTAGCTGCCGCTAAAGATAACGTTTTCTCTGACCAATCGGCAGTTAAAAATGTGCCATATTACGATTTTTTTCTGTTTTGGGATATACATACGGAAGATAGAAGATATTTTAGGCCATTTTTTTTAATTATTGGGACTGAATGGACCATTCGGCTTATAAATATTATCTCAGGCAACAGACAATATAAACGAAATCTTTAAAAATTTAAATATATTCCTTCTTCTTTCTTCGAATAACCCGTGGTGGTAACTAACATTTGTATTCGAGGCTCAAGGTTTCGCGGTCATCTGGCTGCCTGTTAAGTTAAAGCAGATTTTAAGGAGTTTAGGTTAATTTTTTTTTCCAAGCAAACAAAAGTCAAGAACGCTGTGTTATTTGAATGACGTAACTTGGATCATATTCCTTCGTATATTTCATTTTTATTCACTGGCTATTGTTTATTAGATATTGTAGATTTAGTTATATTTTATATTTTATTTTCATAACAAGGTAATGAAGATTGTTTAAACTTAGTCAATTTATTTTAAAGAGAAACGTTCAGACATTGTAGTCCATTGTTATAGAATGCAATTTTTTCCCCACTGTTTTTATTAGTATACTTTTACTTTGTGGATCTGTTCTTTAAATACGTTTGCCTAGCTTAGGTTTTCATATTTTGTATCTACTTATTGTGTTATTTATTAATTTACTTTTATAGTTCTGAGTTTCATTTTGCTCTCACGGTATTTATGTATCTATGTAAATTTTATTTCTCAGGAGGTAAAAAGAAACCACTGAAGGCTCCCAAGAAACAGAACAAGGACATGGATGACGTATGTATCTGGCTCTTTCCCCCCCTCACCATAGACTGTGTAAAACATTTAATATCAAGCCTCTAAATCATTTGCATCCCTTTGTAATCAAGATAACATGGATAAGACACATTTACATTGCATCATTGCAATATTTTATACATTTCGTTTTTGTTTATTTTTTAAAGTAAAGCTGTTTTCACAGATAATTTGATACGTAAACTTTGATGTATGGATCATTTCGCTAACCCTTTCTGTTTTTTGTGATCTACTTTGTCATTTAATTCTGCTTTAGTAACCTGTATTAATGCCCATTGAAAATTAGAACTGGTGATAAAAATGTATTCCTTAACTTGTTGATAACAAAATCAAATCAAATCAAATCATTGTTACACAACCCAGTGCGATGTCTTCAGGTGTCAGCTGAGAATCTGATAAATGGAAATCAGATGAAATATTAATTTTTGTTATTTGACTGAAGGGAAGAAATATTCAGAGGTAAATGTCAGCTGTGGTTTGGAATGAGCTGAGCATAAGACAGAAGCGTAGAAAGATTTTAGATTGTATGTGTCTCCGTAGGATGATGTAGCCTTCAAGCAGAAGCAGAAGGACGAACAGAAGGCCCTGGATGCGTTGAAAGCCAAAGCATCAGGAAAAGGACCTTTGAGTAAGAGCTGTGTTTATATTTTTACTTTATTTGTAAAGAACTATGCACAAAAACAAGAAGTGAAGAAATGCACCAGATTTATGTACTCCCGCAACTACTGCTACACTGCTCCGTGATCAGGTGCACACAGGAGTGATAAAATGCAAAATACATACTCAAAGCACAAGTTACAAGTGGAGTAATATAATACATGAATAATACCAATAATACCTGAAAACCTCCAGCCCCAGTCCCACACACAAAAAACAAACCAAGAAAACCCACACACTATAAAACCTTTGTATCTATATCCACCCAACATTCAATCACCAGACCATCCCACGTATATAGAAACAGAAAAAATCCAGATCAGGTTGAATTTATTAATTTTGTTTCATAATGACAAACCTTACATATTTCCAAACATACACATCATGATCATACACACCAGCTGTGGTGTTTCTATAACTGATACGTTACCAGCACACAGTGAGAGTTCAGGAATACAGTGACTTCAGCAAAGTGCTGAGCTGCAGGATTCAGGTGATCTGCCAGTTTCTGTAGCCATTTCAGTTTTCAGGGTTCACTTTTTGCAATTTTCTTATTTCCGTCCATAGACTGCTTTCAGATGTTTGTCAACTTGGTAGCTTAACCATGCTTAACATTTCTTACCATGGCTACAGTGAAAGCCTCAGGTTAGCCCTGGTGTTTCACTGTACAGCTTGCACTTTCTCTGCAGGTCAGGAAACTGAAACAAACCCCAAACTTGCAGCAAATTTAGTCCAAAGTAGACCTCATGTCTCTCTGATGTTTGTGTCTCCTTTAAAATTCAAATATTTTATACTTTGTTTATGCTATTTTGTTTATGCAGTGATCTCTTCTTTTAAAAAAACAAAGTAAATTTATGTTATTGTTTGAGAAAACCTCTAATTTTAAAGTCTTTCAGTCATCAATATATTTTCAAACTTGAAATCTCACTGGTCACAGTTGTGGCTGCAGTTTTAATTAGATGCTTTCTAACACCCAATCTTTTTGTTTGCTTTCTCTCTCTTTCAGCTGGAGGTGGCATCAAGAAATCTGGGAAGAAGTAAAACCTGAGCTGCTGATTTTTGTTTGATCCTGTTCTCGCTTCCTTCGTCTTTTTGCTGAAAGACTACAGTTTGTTTTGCTCGTTAAAAAATAAACCGCATCAAACTCAAAACCTGCTCGGGTGCTCAACCTTTAGTGGAGTAGTACAGGGAATAAATTTAACGATGTTAGGTTTTCAAGGACAATGGCCCTCCAACTGTGATATTTCACTCATACACACAGATCAGCCACAAATCATTATTGTGTGGAGGCGTTGGCAGTGGATCTCTTTGGGCTCTTTCTGCCCATCGAGCCTGATTAGATTGAGGTCTGGGTATTTTTGGAGGCCAGGCCAACACCTTCATGTTTCTTAAGCAGTTTTTGCTTTGTGTATAGTTCATTGTCCTGCTAGAGGAGGCTGCTGCCATGCACCAATGTTTAGGTAGGCGATGACATCCTGTTCTAATGTTGTGGCTGATCAGCGTATATTGACCAATATCTTTAAATCTAGTTATGAAATGAAATGAAGGCCTGCAGCTTAAGATGTGGAAGGACTGTAAAACTAATGTCCACTGCATTTTGTGTCCATATGAAATTTCTAACCATCACAAACCAGCCCAAGTCCATGAGTTTTGTTATCTTGTAAAGAGGGAGATGCCAATAAAGTTTTTTGTTTTTAATTAATGCTTGTTATTATTTGTTCTTTTTAAAAGAATTTGGTAAGAAATCACTTAAAGCTTAATTATCAAGCTGTGTTTAAAATAACAGTAGTGATGAAGCTTTATTTGAAATGCTATTAAAATGTTTAATCTGTTTCTGGTTTTATTAAATTAAACAACAGCACTTTAGGACTGAAGAGACAACTGAAGTGTTGTAGTTACATACAGATTAAACAAAAAGGCACATACATGCTTGTAGCATTTTTTTTCAACTCAATATTTCTCATTCAGCAATAGAAACTGCTCTCAAAGTATGTATATAAAAGATGTTGCTTCAGTCTGAAAAGTGAAGCCAGTGCAGACGTGCCTGGAGACATGTCTAATAGCCAGCAGGGGGTGGCAGAAAGAGTAGTGATTGTATAGGATTATAAAGGAAAGCGCTCACTGCTTTTCCTTTTTGACCTTAGTAAATACTTTAATGAGTTCATGGCCGCAATTGGTAGTTTCAAGTTTCACTGAACACGATATGTTTATTTTGTAAATTATGTTCTCCATTAATGTGAAAAAGCTACGCTAGATCACTTGATTTCATGTTAAGATCTACCGCGTACTTGTGACTTTGGTGAAAGTGGTAGGCAATAGCACTTTGCAAATCAGTGGATGATGTCACAGTGGCACACCTTCCGTCTTTCATCTATACAGTCTTTGAAAGCTACAACCCTGTTTATTAAACCATGAGTTAGACTCTAGCTAACAATTATAAGTAATGCTGAGCCTGAGAACAGATGTGTTAACGCTATTGTATGAAATCACTTTTCCAATATTTCCATCTCCTTTAAAGTAACTCTTGTGGATTTTGTTGTCCCAATAAATACATAGTATAAATTGTAAAATTGTGATTTTAATATTTATTTCAATTGTGTCGTGTTAAAAGCATAGCTTCACAGTCAGTTTTTTTTAATGGGATATATATACAATTTCATTACAGTAGAAAATTTTAAAATATAACTCTTAAAGGGGACTAAGTGACAAAAACTAAATCCCTGTGATAGGTTTGTAGCATAAACCTATTCGCTGGAACGTTAAGGACAATTTAATTACACAGCAAATTAAGACACGAGTAGGCAAAGTTTTTCATGTTTCTCGTGCACGGGAGAGAACTGGACAAACGCCGCTCCTTCGCTTGACCCCAGTTGCTCTCATCTTCTCCCCCGTAACACTGCTCTTTTATTGAGGTTACATGAATATGCATAGGTGCATTAACATACACACAAAGAGTACCTTGCCTGTGCGTTGTGTAAGTGTGTGTGTGTGGGGGGGTGGGGTCAGAGTGTGACCCCATAAACAACTTCCCTAACCCTGCTGGTTTGGAAGTCCAGCAGTTCATCTAAACAAAAGGCACTTAGACTAGAACAGATATAGACAGTTTATCCTACCATAAAACAATAAGAGAAGGTATGACCTCTCCCATGCTCCCAGAATGTGGGTGTGAATGCCAGAACACTGTGGAATGCACACCAAGCCTATGCAGACTGCCAAAGATCACACATCCTATCACTACACAATCGATTATACACCTCTAAGCATATATGGTTAAATATTTCTAAGCATAAATGACAATAAACAATATAAATCTAACACCCTGAATTAGAAAAAGAGTACAGCTCAAATGAGGTCAACCGACAGGGACAGCAGGTTATACTGCTGAACTCGTCCAACCCAAAACAAAAACAAACATAAACAAACAAACGCATCACAAACTTCACATCCTCAAACACAGAAACAACTTAGCCATCTTCCCGTCAATATCATTTTCATCCTCGTCATCATCATCTTCATCCTCATCCTCTTCATCCTCATCATCGTCGTCAGCTGGTTCCACATTCTTGGCGCCTTTGGCTCTGTAGGCAGCCACTTCCATCTCATATTTTTCCTTCAGTTTGGCGTACTTGGCCTCATAGGGGGTCTTTTCTGTGGTACTCATCTTTTTCCACATCTCACCAAACTTCTTGGCGATGTCAGTGATGGAGATCCCCGGGTTATCCGCCTTGATCTTTTCACGGTGTTCAGAGGTGAAGATCAAGAAAGCAGAAGGTGGCTTTTTGGGCGCGTTGGGGTCCTTCTTCTTCTTCTTGCCCTTCTTGGCACCTGCAGGTGGTACATAGGACTTCATCTCCTGGTCATACCGGCGCTTGTCATTCTTGGCCATCTCTTTGAACTTTGCCTTCTCCTCAGGTGACATGGACTTCCATTTTTCTGAGCACAGTTTGGAAACCTCTGTTAATATTACTTTGGCTCCTGGGTGCTTCTTCTTGTGCTCCTTATAGAAGTCCACAACAAAGAATGCGTAGGCGGGGGTTTTTCCTTTCAGCTTTTTGGCTGCAATTAATTTGTTCTAATTAATTAATTTTAAACATGTTTGCATGTATAAATATTTTCTTTGAGCAGAAAGTTCATATCACACTTTGAACATGTCAGGAAAAAACAAATTCTGCATCTAGTTGATTTTGAACTCACTCTCTGAACATGATCTGCATATATTCAACGTAAGCATATCTTTCTAACAAATGTCTAAAACGTGTGTAAGTTTTATTTTTTACATTTTTGGGAAAGATTAAAAAAAACATTTCTTAATAAGAATGAAAAACTGACTTCACAATTTTAACAGGTCTTGTAGTATTATGGTACATAAGCCTTGGATATGCATAAATATCCTGCTTACCGTTTCTTTCATCTGTCTCAACTATGGACTTCAACTCAACCTCCACTGGATAATGGTCACTCACTTTCAGAGCCTGCAAAAGAAACAAAATGTACTGATTAATAGTTTTTGAACAAATATCGAGGTCTAGCTGAATGTCCCCATGAATCAGCGGTTTGTGCATGGGGTATGTTGTCTGGGGTTGCTAGGGTCTTACAAAAGCAAAATGGTGTTGGGTGAGGGGCCAAGAGAGTGTTTCACAAAACCCTATGAGGACACACTCAAGGGACCAGTTTACCCTCCTGGGACAAGGTTAGGTCTGGGGTGAGAGCTTGATGCTGTGCACCTGGTGTGCAGGTTCAGCCTGAAGAGGCAAAACCTAATGACAGTGACATGATCCTGGGCCATGTTGGCCCAGCATTCTTAGTTTTCATGTGTTTTGGGTTTTGTTCTTTATGTATGCCGTGGTTTCTAGGTTGTTCTGTTAAGATGTTCCTTATTTGATTACCCCCCGTGTGCCCCTCTGTGTATCTGTGAGCCCTCGTTTCCCCTCCTTGTGTTTTATTCCATGTTTTCCCCAGCCTGTTATGTCTGTGCTCTCCTCAGGCTGTCTCTCTTTTCTCTCCAGCAATAAAGCTGTGTTTTTGAGTTCATTCCTGCCTCCGTGAGCTTGCGTTTGGGTCCTCATCCTGCCTGCACACAGCCGCAAACATGACAGACAGTATGGAAAGTATCCATACTGTCATAATGACAGTATGGATACTTTCCATACTGCAGTGGTTTACATTTTCAAAGACAATGAGCTGACAGGCCAAGGGTAGAGTCTTTGTCAAACCCAGGTCATAGAGTTACCAAGGACACTTGAAAAGAGTGACTGTAACACTGTTAATAATTTACCCTAAAGTTTTGTTTGTAAGAATAAAGGTCCGACGTCACTGAACTCTCTCTTTTTTTCTCCCCCTATAAAGACAAGTTGAAAGCTTGCTGATTTTCAACATATTTGTGGCCATTGATTGACGGCCTCTTAGGAATTTTAATTAAAGCCATAACACCATACCGCAGCTGTACTTTGGTACCGTCTTTAAGCAACCATGCCAGCTTTTACACACCGAGTTCTGTTTTTCATGTCCAGCTATTTCAGTGATCTTTAAACAGACTGAGTGATGTGACAAAAACACAATTATCTGCCTTATAATTTAGTGTCTAAAACCCTTCTGACTAATCATATTCTACGTGTGATATTGCAAATGAGGCAGAGAATATAAGAGTAATTCATTTGGTGAAAACCATTAATCAAAACAGACCTGCTCATCATCGAGATTAAACTCCTCCTTGAAGTTGAAGGCTTTTGCAGATTCTGGTTCCACAGCATTAAGCATGTCATCTCCATAGACCACGATCCTTAACACAGATAGGGAAAAAGGCTTATTTTAAAAACCCATAATACCAAATTTAAATACATAATTAGAAAAAAGCAAGAACATTTAGCACCACTCCATTTTAATGTGGCAAAACAAAAGAATCTACTCCTCCTTATTTCAGATAATTTGAAGAAACAGCGTGATGTGTTTATTTTCTTGCTGACGAACAGATCGATACCAGTCTCACGTCTGTCGATTCAAAATAAAGCTGCAGCCAGCACCTGCTATGCATTACCTGTCATAGGTGTTGGTGTTCTTGGTGCTTGTTGTAGTGTCGACGTTATCTCCAATCAGCCAGTGGAAGTTCTCGTCTTCACGAATGCGAATGGTCTTCATGTCACGGTTGGAAACGTACGAGCCGTCTGCATTGAAGTCACCCAAGATCATAATGTTCTGCAGCACAGACATGAAATATTTGCATTTGAGTGTTTTGCTTTAACTCCTCAATATATATTTGTTTTGTTTTCCCAGTTTAGTGGTTGGATTGGTTCATACGCCTTTTACTACACATCCATCCATCCATCCATCTTCATCCGCTTTGTCCGGGGCCGGGTCGCGGGGGCAGCAGCCTAAGCAAAGAGGCCCAGACCTCCCTCTCCCCAGCCACCTCCTCCAGCTTATCCGGGGGAATACCAAGGCGTTCCCAGGCCAGCCGAGAGATATAATCTCTCCAGCGTGTCCTGGGTCTGCCCCGGGGCCTCCTCCCGGTGGGACATGCCTGGAACACCTCACCCAGGAGGCGCCCAGGGGGCATCCTTGTCAGATGCCCGAACCACCTCAGCTGGCTCCTTTCGATGTGGAGCAGCAGCTGCTCTACTCTGAGCCCCTCCCGGATGGCCGAACTTCTCACCCTATCTCTAAGGGAGAGGCCAGCCACCCTTTGGAGGAAGCTCATTTCTGCCGCTTGTATCCGCGATCTCGTTCTTTTGGTCACTACCCACAGCTCGTGGCCATAGGTGAGGGTAGGGACGTAGATCGACCGGTAAATTGAGAGCTTCGCTTTTACACTCAGCTCCCTCTTCACCACGACGGACCGGTGCAGCGTCCGCATTACTACACAACTCTGTCAAAATCTACAAATTTTCACGAAAGTATGAATTCCTGCTTTCTCTGTTGTGCAACCAACCCAAGCTACAAAGCTTTAGACACTCTCTAACTTCTCCTTACATCAGTTTTCCATTTCGTCTTAATAATCTTGATGACATCGTATAGTTCATCGAGCTCCTCCACAGAGTCCGTTGGTTTGGTGTGAACTGGGATCATAACCAGGTCCTCCACAACTACAGCGAGAACACAAATACACACAGTTTACATCCATGACTCAGTAAAAGGGCTAGATGTTACAGTCCCTGATAATGCATTGCTTTAAATGGAGAGACTCTTGAGGGATCTCTGTTATGAGGAAAGGCAGCCCAGAAACTTTACCAGCAGCAAACATCGTTGTGTGCCTCAACTTTCGGTCTTTTACCCAGGCTAATCTGCCATTTTTTCTTCCTTGGTTAGGTTTAGGAATTAGAGATCTGATCTAGATTATCATATTAAAATTTGGGACACATTGTCAATTGTGGACCTTGGATTCATCGGGTGTTTTGGCCATTATCACTAAACACCCTCATCCAAGGAGGCCCTGCCAGGGTTGATCAGGCCCTGGAGTGTGTCACTGGTTTATGTTATTTCTCTTCTTTCTTCTGTTTAGTTTTCTACAGTTTATTTTCTGTCTATTCACTGCAACTGAGAAATAATACTTACCTCTTTAGCATTTATGGAGCCTCACTTCTTCAAAGGGATAGAAAAGGTGATAGAGAGAAGTAAGACAAGAGGGACAAGATAGGAGAGAGCAGAGAAGAGAGCTGGAAGGGGGGCTGGGGCTGGCTTTCCACACCTCCCCGCTGGATTGGGCTGTACGCTCTACCTCCCCACTGCCTCCCAGAAAAGGGAAGAAGAGCAGAGGGGAGAAGAGGAGAATATTTATTTTCTCTCGCAGTTAGCTGACTGCCTTAACTGCCCAAGTGATGTCAGCCCTTTTTAGGCATAGCCAGTGACTGGTCCTCTCAGCAGTGTCCTCTGATCCCAATCTCTCTAAGCAGTTTGGCTGTTGTACTGGCAACACAGCCCCTGCACCCCACTTCCACCTGGTGCACCTTGATCTTCCAGCCTGTGTCCTCTGCCTCAACTGCCAAGTTGGCATAGCGCAGCTTCTTCCGCTCAAATGCTTCCTCAATTGCTTCCTCCCATGGTACCGTCAGCTCAATGATGTACGCATGTTTTTGAGAGTTAGACCAAAGGACGAGGTCTGGTCGCAGAGTAGTTGTTACGATCTCTGTGGGAAAAATTAGCCTCTGATCCAAGTCCACTTGCATCTGCCAATCCCTGGCAGCCTTCAGCAGGCCCAGGTCCTGGGCTGAGGGGCTTGTCCTCGGCTTGTCTCCCTCCCGGACAAATGTTGATGAAAACTGATGCTCCTCTTGGTTCGTGAAAGGTTGAGCGTTGATGGATTTCCTTTTGCACTCAACTTTCTCGGCTAGACACCTGAGGACCTGGTTGTGAATTTGTGCTTGAGTGTATCTGGGACTGTACACAGGGGGCAGGACTACATTCAAGTCTTACTGATTATTTACATTAGTGTAAATTAGTTCAAATTATTGATTGCCTTTTAATAACATTTATGAAATAATTATATATTACTTAATTACCCTAAAGTTAAAACCAGCTGATTTTCTCTCCATACAAATACACACTTCCCCATAATGTGTAAACAGATTTAGATTATCACAGCTTTAAAAAAAAAAACCTGGACCAGAGACTCATCTGTACATCCAGGTTACATAAAGGTGCAGCCAACAGGAAGGCCACAGAAGACATAGTATCAGCTTTAAAGTGAGCTGTTACACTGATTACACACAAGCTTAACTCCCTGTTGATCCTTGCATTTGTTTCCATGACAAACATATCCTACCTGTATTGCTGCATCTTAATTTCAGGATGTAGGGGTCTCTGTTAATAACATCTTTTCCTGTTGTTGCCTCTTCATTAAACTGCTCATGGTTCACCAACGTAACCACATCACTTCTACACACACACACACACACACACACACACACACACACACACACACACACACACACACACACACACACACACACACACACACACACAGTGTGGATGTTAATAATATAGTCATCTCAACTCTGGCTCTGAGCAATGAAGCACTGTCCACCTGCTTCCGTTTGCATGGACAAGCCAATCTGAAGAAAGTTTGCTTAAAGCAAGAGGGCTTTAAGGAGCACTGCACCAAGGCCCGGCAGAACTGTGAAGCATGCAAAGCTGCTCTAGTGAGTTCAAGAATAAAAATTTGAAGCTGCAAATGAACAGGATGTGTGTTGTCAGTGAACTCTCACTTGTAGATGAACATGAACTGCTCCTTGTAGCGTGTACTGCCCAGACGATCACTGATGTTATAGGTGTATCCCTCGTGGACTCTGAGAAGATATAAGTTGAGAGAAATTTTGTATAATTCTTTAATTTTGGTCCATTAAATCATGTTATGTCCTCTGATTCTCTGAAAAGAATTGGTTCAGGATGAATGTGTAACGCTTTAGTGAAACATTACCTTTTCATTTAACACAAAAAGCAGGTCAAAGTTGAATTTTTTACATTCATTCAAACTTTATTTCCAAATTACAGTTTGCCTGACAATAAGATGAACATGACCAACAACATAAATTGTTAACATCAGCAGTTTTTAGTGTTGTCATTACAGCTGTCACGCTATCAGACTTTAATACATGATTATTGAAGCCGAAAGAATTCCTGATAATAATATTATTGCATAATACTATTATACAGATGCTGCCAATAAGTGTGCTATTTAAAAAAGGAAATGTACCATTGTGTTTATAATACACAAATAACTTCAGAAGTAACTGTGTAAATATTCTTTAATGTAATAATCCTTAAAAATCGTAATCATTTTTGGTTACCATGAGAAAATTGTTATTCTTTGGGCCACCATCATCATGCTTAAACACGAGCACCCTAAATGATAATAACAGCGATGATGCTGGAAACAAAGCATTTCCTTACTTGTTGAGTTCTTTCATGAAGATTTCTATGGACTCTCCGCTGGTGTCCACCACCTCCAGGATCAGAATGATGTCATATCGAGACACAATCTTTGAAACAGAGAGAAAAAAAAAGCTGAACTGATCAGATGCGTTACTACCTTAAAGATAATTGTTCAGTTAAGATTTAGCTCTTCCAGATATGTAAAATATAAACTGACATTTTTCTATGTTTTAAAAAAAAATACTTATGTAAATATTCTGAGTTGCAACAATAAAGCTGAAGAGGTATCAAAAAAAGACAGAGATGGGAACAATCAGAGAAATGCTGAGTGACTTAAATTGTGTGGTTATAGAGGTAATGGTGGTTCTGTGAATGAAGGGCAAGCTGCCACTGAGCGTGGTTACTTGAAGGGACAACAGGCCAGTGGATCCACGTTTAAATTAACACACCCTGATTGTGTGTTTGCTATTGTGGTTCCTAAACAGCCGACACTCAGGGCGGCTGACCTGTACAGTGGCTTGTTGACTAAATATGAAACAGATCTAATACAATAACAATAATAAAACATGGGTTTAAGCAAAGAATTGGAAATGTAACCTCATCACCAGAATAAAAGTAAAGTAAAAACCAGTGATTCAATGATACAGCAAGAAACCACAAGTCAAAATACAACTTACTCCATGTATTTCAGTATATTTTCAGATGCATATATAGGATTACATTTTTACTTAAACAGTGAGTCCTGATACTTATTTTACCACTTTGCAACTCAGCTATTTAATAGAAAGTTTTTATATAATACTTAATTACTTAAATACTTAATAATTGGTAGGAGGGCTGGACTACTTTTCTACATTGTTATCGTCCTCTGTCTTCTTTCCGTGACAAAAAGGCAAAGCTTACTATTTTGTCACATGATCAGACATTTTAATGAAAGCAGGAGCCAGACCTGCAGGTCATTTACAGTTTTGTAAGGTGAAAGTATGTGTGGGCTTTTATACTGGTTATTACCTTAGTCAGGATTTCGAGGACATCAGGGTCTGACACTTTCTTCTTTCCAAACTTCTTAATGTTAAAAGATGCTATTTTCATGATGGCTGCAAAAAGAGGACAAGCATAGCAATCAGAATTATTGTCTGAAGGCCAAGAAAAATTCCCAACAGATATTCCCATTTTTCCAAGTGGACCATTATTGCTTTTGCCATATTGGTCCACTTGATTGTCATAGTTTATTCGATCTACCCGAGCACCCAGCCCCGGACACTGAGAACCACCAACGGGTGGGAGCATCAGCCACTTGCAGCGAGCGTAGTTGGGGAAGATAGGCATTGTATAGGAATTTCTTTTACTTATGTATTAATCACATTATTTTATCGTATAATGCCTTGATGCCACTGGATTTTAACATATCTCACACTCATACAGTAAGATAAATGGTGGGGTCTAGTAAGGACGTTGGGTGAAGCAGACAGCTCCACAGAAAGAAACCTTTGTCTCTTTGAGGACTCTGGGAGGAAGCAAGGGAGTGTGAAACAGCTGTGTACTGCCTTTTGTTCCTGAAGAAGGTATTTAACTGGGAACCATGTTAGGCTCAGTTATACTCATCCAACATGGAGGCACACAGAACTAAACACTGCACACACACTCATACCACCATCATCCCTGTGCCCAAGAACAGCAAACCAGAGGTGTGGACTCGAGTCACATGACTTGGACTCGAGTCAGACTCGAGTCATTAATTTTATGACTTTAGACTTGACTTGAAAAAATGTTCTAAGACTTGTGACTTGACTTGGACTTTTACACCAATGACTTGGGACTTGAATTGGACTTGAACCGGTTTACTTGAAAAGACTTGATATTTTACCCCAAATATAAAATTTAACATGCATATTATATAGAGATTGAAAATGTGACGTCATTCACGGGTAGAACCGCAAAGGATTCTGGGAACTCGTGGCAAGCGGTACTAGCGCACGCAGGCTTTCAATTAAAATCAGTTATACAGCGATAAAAAGAAACACAAAAATGTCAAGAAGCCGTTGTATTATTAACTGCAATAGCCGGTCGCATGACAGCCACGGGAAGCCGACGGGTAAAGAGATCGGTTGTTATCGGATTATGTCGTTGAAGAGAAATTGTTCAAGCCATGTTTCCGAAGTAACAAAGACGCGACGGATGGCCTGGATCGCAGCCATTCAAAGATCAAATATAACGTCCCAGAACACTCCAGCTCACAGGTTAGTCTGCTCCAAGCATTTACACGAAGGTCAGTGTTTTTTAGTAGTTAATACGTCATTTTCATAACATAATTGGTGATATAGGTTACAAGCAAGTCTGGCGCTGAACAGAAATTGTCGCGCTATGCTCCTTTGTTTATTGTGCATAAATAGTGAATAGTCCTGATACAATATTGTGTTTCGCTTCTGTTATTATGGTACATTGACAAAAACATATACTTTTATTCACAGGATAAAACAGGTTTTTTGTATCACTAATTGCCCAGTACGATTACAGCATACAATATTATTGTCACTGCTACATTTCTGTGATGCTACCAGAAATTATTTCCACTACTAATTAATTACCGTTGAGCTCAAAGGTCCTATTAATAAACGGTTAAGGAATGTGTATTTATGATGACGATTTGTGAGACTGGTAAACTTATGATACGTACGATGGTCTTTCGTTCTACACGGTGCATTTCAAGGTCCTGTATCCATCCGGCGGTAAACTGTACCTGGGCTTGTTGCAGTGACCTGAAGTTACTAAACTTCATGAGTGTATGCACTCACTCCAAGAACCGTATGATTATAAATATGCATATAAATATGCTACGATGAGATAGCTGACTTCATCTAACTAGCAAATGTTGTCCAGGCTACGTTGGTGATACAGTTTTTTTAATGTATATGATATTTTTGTCATGCGATTTTAAAGCCGGTCCTACAACCGCATCCAAGAATAACATGCAGCTTATCTCAGAACTGTCGGTGAAAATTATTCTTGGAGCTAGGTTTAATTGAGCTGCATTTTAAAGAGGTGCAATTTCACAATTTGTGTATATTTTCTAAGTTCACTATTTTGTCATGTGTTGAGAAAAACACAGATTTTAAAATTACATGGTCTAATATTTACATTTAGCATATAACTGCAACATTATTTTTTCATTATTTTTTTTTAAAGACTCGAAAGGACTTGAAATTCAAAGTTTCAGACTTGTGACTTGACTCGGACTTTTACACCAGTGACTTGAGACTCGACTCTGACTTGCCTGACATTACTTGAGACTTGACTTGAGACTTGAGGATAAAGACTTGAGACTTACTTGAGACTTGCAAAACAATGACTTGGTCCCACCTCTGCAGCAAACCCTCATCCCTGAACGATTACCGGCCAGTTGCACTGACCTCGGTAGTAATGAAGGTGTTTGAGAGGCTGCTGAAGAACATCATCTCCTCCTCCATCCCAGACACCACAGACCCGCTGCAGTTCGCCTACAGATCCAACAGATCCACAGAGGATGCCATCGCCCACGTCCTACACACCACTCTCAGCCATGTGGACAAGAAACAGGGTAACTATGTGCGAATGCTGTTTGTTGATTACAGTTCAGCGTTTAACACAATAGTGCCCTGCAGACTGTTCACAAAGCTGAGGGATCTGGGACTTAACAGCCGTCTGTGTGCATGGGTGTTGGACTTCCTCACTGGCAGAACTCAGGTGGTGAGGGTGGGCAGGTGCTTCTCCAACAGCATCACCATCAACACAGGAGCACCTCAGGGATGTGTCCTCTCGCCACTGCTCTACTCCCTCTACACTTCAGACTGTGTGGCCACCCATGGCTCCAACACCATTGTGAAGTTTGCTGACGACACAGTGGTGTTGGGTGCCATCTCCAACAACGATGAGACGGCCTGCATGGATGAAGTGAAGAATCTGGCATCGTGGTGCCAGGACAACCACCTCCAGCTGAACGTCGGCAAGACCAAGGAGCTGGTGGTGGACTTCAGAAGGGGTCAGCACAGAGACTACAAGCCCATTATCATCAATGGAGCTCCAGTGGAGAGGGTGCAGTCCTTCAAGTATCTTGGTGTCCACATCTCCTCAGACCTGACATGGGCTGCCCACATTCAGGTCCAGACCAAAAAGGCTAGGCAGCGCCTGTATCACCTACGACAACTGAGGAAGTTCAGGGTCTCTCCAAAGATCCTCAGGATTTTCTATACAGGCGCTGTGGAGAGCATCCTCACACAGAACATGACATCGTGGTTTGGGAACAGCTGTGTGAAGGACCAAAAAGCTCTCCAGAGAGTGATCCATACAGCAGAACGCTGCTGCAGGATTGCTCGCCCCCCGCTTCAGGACACCTACACCAGGAGATGCCGGACTAGAGCAGCGCAGATACTGAAGGACCCGTCCCATCCTGGCAACAAACTGTTCCAACTTCTGCAATCTGGTAGAAGGTTCCGCATCTTCCGGGCAAGGACAGAGAGACTCAAGAGGAGCTTCTATCCCCAAGCCATCCGTGCCCTAAACACACACACCCGCCCTCTCACATCATCTATAATTGACTGAGACAGGACTCTTCCAGACACTAAACCAAGGCACAATGTACATTTCAATTCCTTTAATTTTAAACATGTTTATATTGTCTATCCTGTAAAATAGTCAGATGTCTATTCACATTTTAAAATTAATGTGCAGAATTCACCTGCTTGCTGCTACTGCTGCACATTCACCCAATGTATATACTACATATATATATATATATATATATATATATATATATATATATATATATATATATATATATATATATATATAATGTTTTTCCTCTACACATGTCGAGGAGTGTGTCAGGCTACATTTCACTGTGTGTTATACTTGTATAACTATGCATGTGACAAATAAAGAACCTTGAACCTTGAACCTTGAACCATACTCCCCAAAAATACTCTGTACCCCAAGGTCCAGGGACCCCCAGAAGAGCAATCCACCCCCAGACCCAGGAAATGGTTCCATTTACTCTGGGGTGGACACAAGCAGACTGCCCCCAGTCCTGCAGCAGCAGGAAGGCCCAACAGCCCAGACCCCAACCAGACGGCCAGCTCCTTCTCCCGCACCCTGCCCCAAATGGCGCACAGAGAATGGGGTTATGAAGACCCCATACAAGGGGCATGGTACCAATGACCCTCTGTCAGATAGCAGCTGGCCTCAGCACGGCCCCTCCTGAGAACCCTCAATGTCTACATGTATTTAAAATTGAGAGGTGGGCACCTGCACCAGAGGTGAGGCTGAATAAACCCACTCTGGGCAGCTTTCCCAATCGGCTGAGGCCTTCATGAAACACTACAAAGTTCATATTTTCTGCAAATAACCCATGTTTTTCCCCCACGGGACAATATAAATGTTTGATAGAGTTTATACAACAGGTGTATTCACCTTTATGGAGAAACTAAAAGGATGGACATAAATACATAAAATAATTAATGAAATCAAGTATGAAAGATTAACCTGAAATAAGTAAAAGAAAATCTTGTTCAGACTCCAAAATACATGAATACATTTTAACCTGTTTTTAAATTAGTGTTTGATTAAATCAGATGATTTTTTTCTGTGTTTATTTTTATTTTTAGTCGAAATGTATCTTTTGATTTTAATTTTTCTATTGCATTTGTTTTTCTTATTTGAGGACCTTTTTAAACAACATTAAACATTTTGGAGTTTTTTTTTTTTTTGCTGCTGCTGCTGACGTATTTTAACAAATCAGTAAGCTCTTCTCAAAATCCTCCCCACTGAGATCCCTCACATTAGTGTGAGGAACGAAGACAGGAAACCTGTTCTAACAGGTTCAGTCTCCGTCTTTACAGCACTGCTTTCCAAAGCCCCGTCTCCGTTGAGCTGAGTCTATACCTGCAGCTTTACATCAATACTGCACCTTTAATACTCTATCAGTGACTCATATACACTTTTTCCTAACCCACGTACCAGCCAACAAATGTAAAAGGAAATTAAAGGGTTTACTAGAAGTCAAAACACAGTGGGTGTGACACTGACTCCATGCAGCAGTTGTGAGTCTCCAGTGATGCCTTTTCCTGCCAGATATGCTCCTTATAGAAGCAGCTTCTTCAGTTTAACCATCAGCTGTAGGGAGTTTTAATCATTAGAATTAAAGGATCTAAGCCGTCATATATGGTTTTAAATAAAGACTTCAGGTCATGTACAAAGAATGTTTACGACCTAAACACTTTCTACCCTTTCATCAACATGACATTAATCAGAGATGATACTCCTAATATGCTCAAACCTTCCATTTGCAAGGTACAGCCAATCAGAAGAGAAGTTGAAATAAGTTGATTCAGACAGGGGATGAACAGAGCAGCACCGAGGCTTAGCACAAAATAAATATGGATTATTTTTAACTGAATCATGCAAAGCTACACATACAAGAAGTAGGTGATGCGTCAGCTCAACAACAGTCTAGAGAATCATCTGTACTGTGACTGATACTTGCACCTGACATTTACTGTGCTTGTTGTGTCTTTTTAACTACATTTATTAAACTATGCCTAATATGTGTTTCCTCATTCAATTTATATAACTATTTTGATTTTTAACTTTGTTACTGTAGTGTTTCTTTCACTTTGGTTCATTCCATTTATAAATCTATTCTGACAAAGGCTGCATTCAGTTTTTCTTTTGGTATAAACGTAATACTTTAAGTACACAAGGACAAGTTAGAAAACCTCTAAGTAAAAAAAAAAAAAGTTAGGTATGTAAGAACAGAAAAAAATGAGGCAGGTGTCTTGTTGTGATAGGGTGAGGTGCTCATCCTTTCAGGACTGCCTCTGAGCAGAGTTGGTTTTGGGTACTCGACTAGCCTGCACGCCTCCTAGATGTTTTGGGCATGTCCAAGTGGAGCAGACTGAGGACACGCTCTGCAGAATACATCAGCTGACTTGGGGAATCCTTCGAAACGCTGGAGTGTGTGGCGGGGAGAAGGAGATCTGGAGAGGCTCAGACTGAGCTAATGGTGGAAAACTAATAAACAAAATAAAGAATGAACAGTTGTTCACAGGCCTGGGTATGAGTCCACACACATCAGGGTGGATATTAACTGTCAGTGTTCCCGCCCTGGCGCCACTTATTGTTTCCAAGTTGTGGTTTAACCGAGCACAAAAAAATGTTGTCGGACTGGTTTGCTTTTGTGCTCCTATTTAGACACCCGATCAGAAGAGATTGCAGCTGATAACAGCTGCAACAAAGCAAGCAACCTCAATCCTGATGATGTTTTGGTAAAAACTGGGAGAAGGTCAGGGGTTCGAATCCACTGAACGCCTACCCTGAGGCACCCATGAGCAACGTACCGTCCCTACACACTGCTCCCCAGGCGCTGCATTGGTGGCTGCCCACTGCCTCACTGTGTGAATGGGTTAAATGCATTTTTCCACCCAGCAGTGGTGGTAAACTCAAAACAAGACGCAAAAAGAAACTATATCAAAATGGACCATGGACCATGACAGAAAGACCAGCACTCATTTCCTGTTTCAGACACCTGCTCAATGATGACCAAGGTGCACTAACGCCAACAAAGTATTAACTGCAACCCAAATAATCTCCTCTCCTTAAACTTGTCCAGGTTTTTTCCTACTAACCTAAAGGAGCACTTACCAAATCTTTTTTTGCTGTAATACGTCAGTTAGAGGGCAGGTTCAAATGTGTTCTTGGGTCATTTCGTTTGGAGACTTGTCGGTGGTTTGCACCAATCATGTGTGGTTCTCCCTCTGGCTGCATGGATTTTTATTGGGTACTCTGGCTTACTTCCTTCCTCCCTAAGAAATTCATTCTAAATTAGCCATGTGAATGTGACTGTGAGTGATTATCTGCCTCTTTGTGTTGGCCCTGTGATTACAACCAAGCCAGAGCATACCCTGCCTCTTTTCCCACAATCCTGAATTTGATAAGTAAATTTAATCAAATGGATTTGTATATTTGTATTTTTACTGCTCTGTGTAAGTTCACACTGAGATATTTATAATTCCTGCTGGACTCCTTTGTTTTTTTCTTTACTTGACTTTGACATTTGCTTTTCTTGCACTTTTACCTTAATTTCCTACATCTTGGCCTCTTTCATGAGCCACAGTTTGTTCCACCTCTATTTAACATTGTTCATTAAAAGCTTTCATTAAAAAACAAAAAACAAAAAAACAAAAACAGTTATGTATTCATAATAGCAGAAGAAGTCATTGTACTTTGGTAGCCTTTAAAAGGATTGTCATGGAAAAACAAGACTAAACATGGTAATGACAAGGTAAAGGAATCAGGTTTGAATTCGCAAGACAGAGCTCATCCTATTACTCTACCATGACATATTTGCTTACATTATGTGGCAGTCTCCAAGCAGTGTGACAGGCTCCTTTAAGTGAAACCCACTGATGGGTGGGCGAAGCTCCACCTCTAACCACAGGACCAAAAAACACAGGAAATGTATTTCTCTCAGCTATTGTTCACTGGAAGAGAGGCTCCAATTGAGAGGAAAGGGGAAATAATTCTTCACAGCAGAAGTAAACGTAACACAGCATCGTAATCCTGCATTTCAACCTGCCTTTGACTGAAGAAAAACAAGCAAAGAGAAAGTGAAGTTGAACTTCCTCCTTTCATGCTCTGCGCTGTAGCTTTTTACTTTCAACTGAGAACGAGAGAATGGCTTATAATCCAGAGAAGGACCTGTCCTGTCCTGTCTGCCACGACATCTTTGATATTCCTGTCGTCCTGGCATGCAGCCACAGCTTCTGTAAAACCTGTGTGGAGACCTGGTGGAGAGACAAACCCATAAAAGAGTGTCCGGTTTGTAAGGAAAGACCTTTGCTGGGTGAGCCACCGGTTAGTTCAGCCTTAAAGAACCTGTGTGAGGCCTTCTTACAAAAGAAAGATCAAAATGCTTCTGCATTCTCTGAAACTGTTTGCAGTCTGCACCATGAGAAACTGAGAGTCTTCTGTTTGAATCATCAGCAGCCAGCGTGCCTCGTCTGTCGAGATTCAAAAATACATCTCGGCCACAGCTTCAGACCCGTTAATGAAGCTGCAGAAGATCACAGAAAGGATCTCAAGGAATCCTTGAAACCTTTACAGGAGAAACTGAAAGTGTTTGAAGAAGTTAAAGAAAAGTTTGATGAAGCAGCAGAACACATTAGGGTCCAGGCCCAGCAGGCAGAGAAACAGATTAAGGAGGAGTTTAAGAAGTTGCATCAGTTTCTACAAGATGAAGAGGAGGCCAGAATCACTGCTTTAAAAGAGGAAGAGGAGCAGAAGAGTCAAATGATGAAGGGGAAGATTGAAGGTCTGAGCAGAGAGATAGCCGCTCTTTCAGAAATAATCAGAGCCACGGAAGAGGAGCTGAGAGCTGAAGATGTCTCGTTCCTGCAGAACTACAAAGCTGCAGTGGAATTAATCCAGCAGTGCCCTCTGTTGGATGATCCAGAGCTGGCCACAGGAGCTCTGATAGATATGGCCAAACACCTGGGCAACCTAACCTACAACATCTGGAATGAGATGAAGGCGATAGTCTCCTACTTTCCTGTGATTCTGGATCCAAACACAGCTCATCCAGAGCTCATCCTATCAGAAGATCTGACTGCCGTAAGATCTGTAGAGGGGCATCAGCTTCCTGACAATCCGGAGAGGTTTGGCTGCTATTGCATTGTCCTGGGCTCTGAGGGCTTTGACTCAGGCACCCACAGCTGGGATGTTGAGGTTAGAGACTCTACAGGCTGGGTCTTGGGTGTAGCAGCAGAGTCTGTACAAAGAAAAAGTGAAATAAAATCTGGACTTTGGCGGATAATGGGGCTAATTGAAGATAAATATGCAGCATGCTCCCCATCACAACACACCTTTATTCACCCACTGAAGGAGTTCCAGCGGATCAGAGTTCATCTGAACTGGGACGAAGGAAAGCTGTCATTCTCTGATCTCGATACTGACACACACATACACACCTTCATACACACTTTCACGGAGAAGCTGTTTCCATACTTCATCAATAAGAAAGAACACCAGCTAAAAATACTTCCGCTGAAGGTTTCTGCAACAGTAAAACTGCTTAATCAATGAAAATGATGGGATTATCAAATACTATAGGTCATTTTATTTATTCAAAGATCTTTTCTTTGTTCTTGACTTCTGATGAAGCTAATATTGAAAGCATGCTAATGTTACTTAAACGACACATGCTTAAGATTTTGTACTGAGTTTGAATAGGTCAGATCATTTTGTATGGTATGTTAGGCTGGGAAAGAAAAAAAGTCTGAGTTGAATATGATGTCAATTACTATAATGGACATTTCACAATAAAATTCACATCATGTAAATATATTTCTTTCAGTAATGTTGTATCTAATGTAGGTTAATGTAAGCGACTAGCTTATTTGGATTTTGGTATGCATGCCTTCTGGTCCACTAGCATTTTAGATAGCAGCTAAATTGCAACGTGCATGTCTGGTAGCATTGGCAATTTTTAAAACAAAAAGTTGGGCTATAGCAAATGCTTTTGTTTTGTTTTTGTTGTAAAATCAAAGGATTTTTCATTATAAAATGTTTTCAATATTTGTTTGTGTTAGTTTTACAGTGGCTCAATATTCATTTGATACAATAAAGGGATGGCGTCTCATTTCACCACAAAAATCAGTGTTGGCTAATACTGAATATACTGATCATGTATTAGTCTGCTGATGTTTTAAACACTTTGTGGTTCAAGTAGCTTTACAATTGTCCATCCATCCATTTTCTTCCACTTATCCAGGTCAGCGTGGTGTTGTGGTGGGGTGTATGTCAGGCTCCACCACAACACCACTCAGCCAATGCTATGCACTAAGTATGTAGCATTAGCTTATGAGTTTGCACCCTCTACGGTTCTGTGTTCTGTAATTTCCATTTATGTATTTATTCTATGGTGTGTGTTTCTTATAATCTCTCATGCATACTGTATGTCTTGACAAGTGTGTGTATGTGGTGGGGCTGATGTTACACACTTACATAAATATTGTCATGAATAGCAGTCTGAAGACAAACCAGACTTGTGGTTGTGGCAGGAACATTTCTTATATCTCATGTTATATCATTATAAGCAACACAAGCTTCTTCGCTAAAGCAATGGTAGCAAGTTTAACTGTAAATAAATATCTGTACCTGTTTTAAGGAGCTTCATTGTGTTTTATTTTTTTATTTTTTTTATCAACCAATAGTTTTCCATTCATACGCTTATCTTTTATTCAACTTTTGAAGAATCTGTGCATTCCAGTGATAAAATATCCAAACAGAATATCCAAGAAGGTGAAGTAAAATTCGGGCGAAGAGATTACTTCTTCTTTTTTGGACTGCTCTTTTTAGGGATCCTCACAGCAGATCATCTAATCCTGTCTCTAGCACCCTCTTCTGTCACACCACTGCTGCTGACAGTTTCAATTTCTAGTTTTTCCAATTCAATTTTTATTGACAGACTTTATGTCCATAGTCCAAAAAAAAAAGAAAAAGAAACAAGACAAAACACAACATATAAACCTTAATAAAAAAATATTAAATATTTGTAAAAATATAAAACCATAATATACATAAAATACACAATTACTTAGAAGAAATCAATAAATACACAAACACTTCAGCCAGTGCTTCCTCAGACTAGATGAGTAACTGGAACCACTCACCGCCGGATCTGTGAGTGCTAAAATTATACTGTTACTAGAGCCATCCAGTTGTTCCCTAAAAGTGAACATCAGATTTCTTAAACGTGCTTTAAAAATCCAAACACCCACAGCTACAAACATCTGACTGGCACTACCGCCTCTAGGTATCCTACGAAGGATTCTCATTGCATCATTATATGCAACATGCAGGTTCTGCGTGTCTGTGAAGGTTCTCAGTCATCCAGGTCATCGTAGTCTAAGGAGCTTGGAAAGAAAAGAGTCTGGACTTCTTTAAGTTGCTTGAAGACGTTTCACCTCTCATCCGAGAAGCTTCTTCAGTTCTAAGGTCAAATGGCGGAGAGTCCCAGATTTAAACCCCGTGGGGCTACCCCCAAAAGAGGGACAAAAGGACCCCCTGATGATCCTCTACCTAATCACATGAGCCAAGGTGTGAAAACAGGTGTGGGTCACAATTTCGGGTGAGCTCATTGTGAAACCTATCCCCACCCTATCATGTGATTTCCTGAGGTCAGATGGCCCAGGATGTGAGTGAGTGTTAAGGCGTTTGGGAAGGGATCCCAAAACTGGATTAGAGATGGCAGACAGTTGGTGTCGTAAACCCCCGCCTCTGTTCAAAGATGGTCGCTCACAATGGACATAAATGGCTTCTTTCACTCCTCTTTCAAACCATCTGTCCTCTCTGTCCAAAATGTGAACATTGGCATCCTCAAAAGAGTGACCTTTGTCTTTTTGATGTAGATGGACAGCCGAGTCTTGTCCTGTGGAGGTGGCTCTTCTGTGTTGTGCCATGCGCTTGTGAAGTGGCTGTTTGGTCTCTCCAATGTAGAGGTCTGGGCATTCCTCGCTACACTGTACAGCATACACTATATTGTTAAGTTTGTGTTTAGGAGTTTTGTCTTTGGGATGAACCCGTTTCTGTCTGAGTGTGTTGCTGGGTTTGAAATGCACTGGGATGTCGTGCTTGGAGAAAACTCTCCTGAGTTTTATGTAGCCTGATACACCGGCTACATGAGGGATGACAATGTTGTTGTGTCTGTCTTTCTTATCCTCCCTCGCTGGTGTCTGATCTTCTTTTCTGTGCATCTTTGCTGACTTTATAAATGCCCATTTAGGATAGCCGCACGTTTTGAGTGCTTCCTTTACACGTGTGTGTTCCTTCTTTTTACCTTCAGGCTTAGAGGGAACATGTTCTGCCCGGTGGTGTAGGGTCCTAATTACTCCAAGTTTGTGTTCCAGAGGGTGATGGGAGTCAAAGCGGAGGTACTGGTCCGTGTGTGTGGGCTTCCGGTAAACTTCGATGTTGAGTTTGCCGTTCTCTTCAATGTGCACAGCGCAGTCCAGGAAAGGCAAACAGTTGTCCTTTGTGTCTTTCCTGGTGAACTTGATGTTTTTATCCACGGCGTTAATGTGCGCAGTGAAGGATTCCACTTCTTGTGTCTTGATTTTGACCCAGGTGTTGTCTACATATCTGTACCAGTGGCTGGGTGCTCCCCCTTTAAAAGAGCTAAGAGCCTTTCTTTCCACTTCTTCCATGTAAAGGTTGGCTACAACAGGTGACATAGGGGAGCCCATGGCACAGCCATGTTTTTTGTCTGTAGAAACCCTCGTTGTATTTGAAATATGTGGTGGTAAAGCAGAGGTCTAACAGTGTGCAAATCTGATCAGGTGTGAAGTTGCTGCATGCGGGTTCTGCATGCTACATTGTTTGTAGGATGACCACAAGGGGGAAGTATATAGCAGTGTGCAATATGCTTTAAACAAAGCCACTTTAACTGGAAGTGAACAAAAGCTGAATTTGCGTGCAATAATATTTGCCTGCACATAGAGCTTACAACATTGTCTGTATATGTCATCATCATCATTCATCATTCTCAGCTGTATGGACAAATCATCAACATATAAATTAAATAAAATTGGAGATAAAATCCCACCCTGTCTGACACCATTGCTAACACCAAATTCCCCATTTAACCTGCATCTTCTAATGAGTGTACCAGCAAGACAGAATCCTCACAATGTATCGAGGAACTCCCCGTTGCTTCAATTTATCAAGAAGTTTTCTGTGGTTCGCTCGATCAAAAGCTTTGGAGGCATCAATGAAACACATGAGGACAGATTAATTTTTTGCCCTATTCTTTGAGTGCATATATGCACATCCCAGTGCAGTGCTTTTGGAGACAAACTGATTATCCAGGGAAGAGATGAACACACTATCTCTGTCAAACAAGATTCTTTCTAGCACATTAGATAAAATACTGGCTAGTGCAATCGGCCTATAATTATCCAGACAGCTCACTTTTGCAGCTTTATCCTTCATAACTGGTACAAGTAAAATACACAGCATGGAGTCTGGTAGTACTCCACGAATCATAAACCCAGTGAAGCAGAGCGCTAGAAGAGGAGCTAGTCTTAAACTAGCATGTTTTATTCTCTCAGCTGCAGACTCATTGCAGTTTAAGGTTTGACAGTAAATATGTAACTGAATTCAAACATAGGCTTAATCTGTTTGCAAATTTGATATGAGGCCAGGAAATACAGCATATGTGTCCTGTTTTAGGATCATATAGCCTATTAGACTAATGTTTACAGAAAAATAAAACTGTTGTAAAATTGTTTGCTGCCAACAAAAAAAAATAGATGCAAATTTATTCCTTGATTTAAGAATCTATCTTCATTACTGATACCTATCAGGGAAATGCAAAAATTTTAAACCCTCTTACCCTCCCCACAAAAGTCTGAAGGAACTTCAGGAAGGGTGACACTATTTTCTGGAGAATTGATTGGTAAATACGCAGTGATTTCATATCTGCTGACCTCTAATGTGAAACCTAATCTGGTCCAGAGCAACAGCACAAGTTACAGTGGTGTTCTACAATGGTAAGAAGTGAACCACCATCATAGTACAGAAAAGCCAGGGTTAAGACTAACAAGGAATCCTGCTTCAAAGCACAGGCCTCAGCTCATTTTCTCTTCTTTTTTTGGCAGTTATACTTCTACAGCATGTTTGCAGAATTCTCCTATTATCATTTAAAAATACTTTGTCTTTCTCTTCAAATGTCCCTGGAATTGCATAAAACTATAAGTTGGTGCTACATTTCATACCTTACCTGAATGCAGCAGAAATAAGTGCCTAACCTACTTCTATTTTAGTTGTTACCAAAAAGGGGAGGAGCTTCTTTTGTTGGTCTTGTCTAATACAGAAACTATATTTAAGGTGCTGTGCCCTGACATAGTGGCTTAATGTCTGACACACATTACCTGGAAAAACGTCACCTAAGAAATACCTGGAAACGGTTGTTGCTCATCCAGTAGGGAGAAAGAGACACGCCCTGAGAGGGAGAGAACGATTATCTCATTCAGATCAGACACACGACTTCCTGAGGGGGGAAAGCAACAGCAGCAAATACTGTGAGTACTGCAACTTTAAATTGCTATCCCATCTGTGATTCTAAGAAGGAAAAACAAGAGACTGGGATCTTCCGGGAACTTTCTGGAGGAGTGAGATTAGCCACGAATGACTGCTGTCGCATTGTACTTTCTGCCTGCCGTGTTTTCAGCTTCAGTGAGATAATGGCTTTCCAGTCTGAGGAGGACCTCTCCTGTACTGTCTGCTTGGATATTTTTAAAGATCCTGTTGTCCTCTCCTGTAGCCACAGCTTCTGTAAAAGCTGTCTGCAGACATGGTGGGGTGATAAAACAGTACATGAGTGCCCTCTTTGTAAAAGGAAATCATCGAGGAGTGACCCACCTCGAAACCTGGCATTAGCAAAGGCGTGTAAGGCATTTCAAATGGAGAGAGATCAGAGGGTTTCTGTGGAGTCAGAGGCTCTCTGTTGCCTGCACTCAGAAAAATTCAAACTCTTTTGTCTGGACCATCAGCTGCTGGTGTGTCTTATCTGCAGAGACTCAAAAATGCATACCAACCACAGGTTTAGACCCATCCAAGAATTTGCACAGGAGCAAAAAAAGGGGCTCCAGAAATCCTTGAAGCCTTTACATGAGAAACTGAAAGTATTTGAACAAATTAAAGAAAAGTGTGATAAAACAGCAGAACACATTAAGGTCCAGGCTTGCCACACAGAGAGACAGATTAAAGAGCATTTTAAGAGGATGCACCAGTTTCTACAAGAGGAAGAGGAGGCCAGGATCACTGCACTGAGGGAGGAAGAGGAGCAGAAGTTTAAGACAATACAGGAGAAGATTGAAAGTCTGATCAGAGAGATAGCAGCTCTTTCAGAAACGATTAGAGCCACGGAGGAGGAGCTGAAAGCCGAAGACGTCTCATTCCTGCAGAACTACAACGATGCAGTGAAGTTAGTCCAACAGCAGCCCCTACTGGATGATCCAGAGCTGGCCACAGGAGCTCTGATAGATGTGGCTAAACACCTGGGCAACCTGACCTTCAACATCTGGAACAAAATGAAGAAAATGGTCTCCTACTTTCCTGTGATTCTGGATCCAAACACTGCCAACCCAGAATTTATCCTCTCTGAAGATTTGACAAGTGTAAGTCACGGAGAGCGACAGAAGCTTCCCGAAAACCCAGAGAGGACTGATTATCATCGTTCTGTCCATGGCTGGGAGGGCTTTAACTCAGGGACCCACAGCTGGGATGTTGAAGTGGGAGACAACACAGCCTGGTTTGTTGGAGTGGCAGCCGAATCCATTCAGAAAAGGGAGCGGGTAAAATCAGGATTCTGGCAAATCGAGTTCTATAATGGTAAATACAGCACACGCATACTGGGAGCCCCACCGTCTGCTCTCCGAGTAAAAAAGAAGCTGCAGAGGATCAGAGTTCATCTGGACTGGAACAGAGGAAAGCTGTCATTCTTTGATCCTGATACTGGCTCACACTTACAGAGTTTCACACACTCTTGCACTGACAAGCTGTTTCCATGCATAGGTACTTTAAACGACATGCCACTGAAGATATTGCCAGACAAAATTTCTGTAACAAGAGATTATCTCAGTTAAAGTTTGGTGTATTTGATAAGCAGATGCATTGTCCTTCTGTGCGTGGACAGACACCAAGGTAATGTGTCAAAGTATCACACACATGACCCAGAACCTAAGGTTTCTCAGCAGAAAACTGCAACGAAATGAGAAGATTAATGGTTTTCTTACCCCCCGTAAGTGGTTTTAATGTTACTAATGTTTGCATGCTGTAAAATCTGTAGACTTGACCCCCCAGAAATCAAGAAGTGGGAAATTCTGCCTGCGTTTCAATCATGTTCAAAGTACTTATTTACCTACTTAAGAAGGATAATAGCTGATTTATCCTACAGCAATAAATGAATGGGGTGTATTGCCATGAACAATTATGTCAGGTTTGTTTTGAATTAATGAAGTGTAAACCATGGTATATTGGAAAACTAGTACATCCAATAACAGTATTGAAAAGAAGAAAAATGCGAATTCAAATGCAAGGCTAACATTATGCTAATGTAGACATATGCACTTTTTCTTGTTTTTATAACTCGGTTCTGATCATCTCTCTACAACCCACATTTCAGAAAAAGTAACGGTTGCTTAAGGTTTGTCATTTTCAAGTTAACATTATCAGCTCAGTTTCTCTTGTGATGTCGGGTGGCTGTAGCTCAGGAGGTAGCGCCGGTTAACGACTAGTTTCAAGGTTAGTGGTTCAATCCCTGGTTATTCTAAACTGTATGGATGCTACCCAAGAATGGGTAAATGGGGCATGTTGTATACGGTACTTTGGGTGCTTAGCTAGAATATAAAAGTTCTATATAAGGTCCATGTTAGGGTGATAGAGACACATAGATATAAAGACATTATTTACTACAGCACGGTTTCAACAACAGTGTTAACAATTAAGCTGAAAAGAGGCAATAATGTAGCATACTGAAGTAAAACTACTCTACTTAAAGTTAAATGCACTTTTTATTACTTTAGTTCAGATAATTAGAATACACTTTTTAATGATGTGCACCATACACAAGTTGTTTGTACTTGTAGAAACTATACAACATGTTAAAACACCCAGAACTCACTGTTGTCTCATCTGTGTGCCCCATACACAGCACAAATGTGTGTATCAATTATGTGACAGATCTCCTCTGTTTCTATCCTATGCCTAATTTGCTGTATTTACAGTAACACTGGTTTCATTAACATTTGAATGATAAAATGTAACATGAACTTTGACTGGTAGTCACTGATCACTGCAGAAGTCTTGGAGTCTTTTAGTTTGTTTTAATCTGATCCAAATCAGCGTATGAGTTTGCAAAACTTGGAACATTTTCCTGGTGTTTGGAAAATGTTGAACAGTCTTTGAGCTGCTTCCTGGAAAAAGAGCCCATGCCCGGTGGATTACATGTGATGCCTTTGTTTATTTTATTGCTAGTTGGTACAGTCTATGCATTCTGCACATCCGAAAGAATAACATTTTAACATAACTGGCTTCTTTTTACATACATGTTCTGAAAAATAGCTCAATATAACCAAGTCAGCTTGAAAAACTAGCATGGGTTTGGTAAATACACTTATAGAGTAAGTGCAGTGTTTCCTGCTTGTCTGGTGCCATTTCATAAAATGACCACATGGGGAGGCTGTAGACTTTTTCATTTTCATTTAAAGCCTTGGTTGCACTGAGACTTTATTGCAGTCAACAGACACTTAAATAGGTACATCTTACTGATACTTTGTTTTGTTCATATTAATGTGACAGCATCATGCAAATTGCTCTTGGTTCTCCTTTGACCTCTGACATCGACGAGGCAGTTTTACTCCTGCTCACTGGACATTTTCTCTTTTTTTGGACCATTCTCTGTAAATATCAGGGATGGTTGTGTGGGAAATTCCCAGCATATATGCAGTTTCTGAAATTAGCCTGCCTTAAATCACCTTTGTTTCCTATTTTGATGCTTTTTTTTTCAGTTCTCACAGATGGGACAGACATGGCTGGGGGATAGGAAAGGGAGAAAGAAGAATGAAGGAAAAGAAAACCAGAGGGGAAGAGGGACAGTGAGAAAGGACACTTAAAAATATATAAATCTCCTCAATTAACCGTTGAGAGAAAAAAAAGGAAAAAAGAGAAAACAAGCAAAAAAGAAGAGAGCGGCATAATAAACACAACACCATCGCATTAATAGCTAACAGCAAATAACAGTAAATACTAAATATTGAACAATGTTGTGCTGCACGCAGGACCGACTGCGCACAATGTGCTTTTGAAACAGCAGCCAAGAAAGGTGTAGTTTGTGTCTGTGAACAGTGAACACCAGTGTGGATCAGCACACTTGTTTCTCCACGTAACGATCTGCTAGAGGGTATTCTGACGCTTGACTTGAACTTCAGAAGGTAGTCTTGACCTGTGTCTACATGATAAAACGATTACATGTTTTGACTTGCTGTCATGTGATTGGCTAATTTTAACTTTAACAAGAAATGGGAAAATGTACAGAAAAGTGAGTTTACATGTGCGGCGTTTGATTTGCACTTTTTGAATGTTACGCAATTGGTGGGTGTGTGTGAAAAAAAGTTTTTTTTCAAAATGCTTAAGAATAAACATTAAAGGTGTCTTTGTTGTTTTCTGTAGTTATTTTTGCACCACATATCTGTTTTTTAAATACTTTTTTTTATACATCCGATCAGCATTTATCGGGTTTGTGAATTTTTGTGTTTTGTTCTTCATATTTTCCTTCTTTACTTTTCAAACATTTCCCTTTTTCCTTTCAAAATATAAGAAATACTTTAAATGCTAATCGCTTCCTTTCATTCAACTGCATATCGTTAACTCTTACTGATGCAGTCAGTCTCAAAACTACACTTTATAAGAGAGCCAGTGTCATCCATACCATCATGAATAGGACTCATCTGGAAATTAATTCTTGTTGAATCTATTTATCTACCTGTCTATTTTTTTTAAGAAAACAAAGGTAATTTAAAAAGTATCAAGCGCGTTGGCAAAATTTGCTTTTACATATCATCTTTTTCATAATGTCTAATAAGCTTCATACAGTTAAACACAATTATTATGACTGAAACACACGCTTATTCTCGCTATTAATAAAAGTAGTATACATGTATGCCTGAATAAAAACAAACAGATGAGATGTTAGAACTCTTTTATTTTTGGAGCAGGCTTCAGGATCTTTATTACCTCCTGAATTTCCTCCTGAATTTAAATATTTTTAATGTTAGATTTAATTCAAAGTCAGCTGTTTAAATAAGAACAGCACATATTACATGAGGGGATATGACAGGTGAAATATTCAGTTTAAAATATACTGACAGCTCTCCAAGTAAGACTCTAAACTGAAATAAAACGGTTCAGTTATGAAGAGCTTAACTTTAATCTCAGCCAAACACTAAGATAAACCAAACATGAACATTTCTAAGTTATCTAAGTGACATCAACCTGAGTTGAACACGACATGACGGTTTCTGCAGTAAAAAGAGTGGCATTGATCATCATGATCGCACCGGCAATGCAACTGAAGCTCAGAGCTGAAAGGCTCACAATCCAACCACTGAAGGACAGAGAGAAACACACAAAGATCAAACATACAAGAACACATACTGTGAAAATAGAGGTTTAAAATAGTATCCTCATTTGTCCCTAAAATTGAATAGGCATTGATAAAACAATATGTAAAGCAGGTATTAAATATGCACTTATTATCATCACCAAATTAAAGACTTTTGAAGAAAATAAGCCTTTTTTCAACTCATTCGATTCATTTTTATGGCTTACAACAACTATACATGCATGATACAGAGAACAAGCAATGCACCTAGAATGAACAAAGTGCATGGGCAAGAACAACAAATGTAGGAATCACATTGCTCAAAAGATTCAGAAAGAATTTTGTATTAGTTCATTAGCCAATATGATTGGACTACCTTTCTCTATAGTTAAAAATAAGATCCAAGTCTTAATACTTCCAAATGAGCAGGATTTCTAGTATTGTTTAGACTTTAACTGAGCCATATACTTTTGGGTTTTAATGCAATAGTTGCTTTTCTATCAGTTTGACCTACTGACTGCCAGCAACCACTCGCCAGCTAGTTTTTAGCTGGGATAACAAAGAGATGTTTGTTTAGGTACCTTACCTGAACCCCCAACCAGGGATGCCGATGGTCATGATGACAAAGACAACCACTTGGGCAAAGAAAATGAAGAAGAAGGCAAAGAAGTTGAAGGAGCTGTCATTCCTAGAAGAGGGAACAATATAATTACTGAGCTGTCTGCACAGTAACTAACAACTCAGACAATTTTTTGTGAGTGTACTGAGCAAAAACCAAAAAGGAAAACAACTCTGAACTTCTTCACCAAGAAGGAGGTACACACCTGAAGGCTTTGTACACAGGTCGATACCAGCAGATAAAGGAGCAGGGAGTGGAAAGTACGACCCACAGGGCGGCGAGGCACAGACCAGAGCGAGCATCACTGGACGAGGTGATGCAGAACAGGGCCAGGGAAGAGGTCAGGTTGAAGAACAGCTTGCCTGTGCAGACTTGACATAGATAAACAACAAAGAGACTATGAATAAAAAGGAAAAGAACTGCAGCCTGACTTTAGGGATCAAAACCAAACAATCCTTCTCCCTTTTGACTCTGGCTGATGCAATATGATGCCATTTTTCACAGGTACTGTTGTCGTCTGCTGCCTGGTCAAGATTTCAGAGTGTGACAGGCCGTTATTAAAAAAGCTCCACACTGTTTTTAAATCTCTTGTTCTTTGCATTTTCACACAGAAACTGCATAATGTAATCTTAATAACACTTTCACGGTTTTCCAGGTGTCCTCAAAATCTGATAATTCTGCAAAAATCTAAATTATAATTATTAATGACACAAGCAGTTACAGGCTGTTTTTACTGGATACACCCTGTGACAGCTCAGTCAGCTGAATTGCATCAGCTCTTAAGAAAAGATGCAATTTGATGCCATCTGTCCATCTGTATGGACAGATGGCAGGAATATGCCAAATATGGTACTTTTGGTGCTGTCCTTTGGCATCTGATACCAGGCAGTATATCCTGCAGGTCTTAAAGCAAACAGTCCCCTCTAAAATCCCCTCTCTGAAACTTCACAAAATGCAGTTAGAAGTTCAATATTTATGCCCTCCATCATGTTTTCCAAAGCCATTCAGTGGTCCAAATTGGAATTTTTGCAAGGCCAATTCTGGCCTCCAGGCCTTATGTTTGACATCTCTGCTTTATCCATTTAAAACTGTAAAAGAACAAAACTAGAACTTGTTTCTGTTTTGTTTCCCTTCTATTTAGCAACATTTACTTTCTCTCTCACTTTCAAAATCCGTGTCAAGTGTCAGTATCAAGGAAATATTAAAGGCTCCTCTTACACTTTTTTCCTGGCCTAATCTAAGAGACAAGGTGTGGAGAAATTCTACAATTTCTCTTTGAAGGACTCAAGGAGAACTTCTGCAAGCTTAACCAGCTGGATTGGTTGTTTTGCAGATGCCCCATGTCAGTGTCCCCAAGTCTTTGATCTAACAGTGAAGCGCGAGTCTTTGTACAAACATTCAAGCTCTTGTGCCAGACAATGTAGGAGAAGTTACGCATGCACGAATCAGTTTACTGTCTCCAACTAGGAAGTCTTAAGTCTTGGAGGGGGGGGGGGGGAGGGGGGGGGCAGTTATTCTCCCAGGCTGAAGAAGAATAAAGTCAAAAAACACTTTGGTGTCACTGGGATGTCATCAGTTCATTTCCTATTCGTTTAACAGGTGTTACAATGTATGAACACATCTGTTAGAGCCAATCTATAGAGAAATATTTTTGATACTGTTTCAGTTATTATGTTACATGTCGTGTAAGAAAACACAGCCATAAGTAAATTTAAGAATTTCAATGGATGATTATATTTCTCCCACTGAAAACCCTATGTCCAGAGGAACAAAATCAACTTTTGGGGATATTAGAACATTTCTTTGACAAAAAAAAAAAGCAATCAGTGACAAGAAGTACTCTTTCTTCTGAAGAGTAGTGTAAGCTCCAGCATTGCAATGTCCTTTTTTAAACCATGACACCAGCACAATGTCACCCCTCAGGGCGTTTTTTTTTCAATGCGCAGAGGGAACTTCAGCTACTATCAGCTGCCTTAGGTGCTCCTTAGGTGCTTTTATGAAGCAGATTAGGTTAGCTGGTGTTATCGCCAGGTACTTTATATAGAGTAACCAGTTATCCACCCTTCTTCATGTCATAATGAATCCAGCATCATGCACTCTGCTCCGTTGCACATATAAGTCTGGAAATGTGTTATATCCATGTTGTTATTATCTATTTATAAACTCTGTTGAGTACACAAAGCAATGAAAAAAAACTGGAGCCCAATTCTTTGTATCTGTGCATATACTTGATCAATAAAGCTGATTCTAAAAAAAAAAAGAATGTGGCTGGCTTCTTTTACTTGTGAAGCTGTGGGTGCTCAAAAATTGCAATAATCACGTACACAGTAAGAAATAAAAAATAATGTTGGACAACGGTCTTTTAAATCTGAAGGTTTCAAATTCTCTGACTTCTACACTTAACTCCCGTTGCTCCTGCTACGAGGTTGTGTGTCACAAGCTTCCGCTCTATACTCTCCAGCCCCTGGGGTTTCTTTGCCAGCTCCTCCTGCTTCCTCATCAGCTCTGCCTTAGCAGCATTCACTACAGGCTAGCACAGAGTGAATTAGGCATTAGAACTCTATGTCAAAGTTATTATGCATAATTACATATATAGGTCCCAAAGTTGCTCCAATGGTTGTGTTTAGGTATATTGCTGGTTCAAGTGAGTCATTCAGGCAGGTCTGCTTAAAATTGAGGTGGGATCCATAAAGCTGGTGGCATTAAAAAAAATCATACAAATGAAATCCTGTCCTGCTGATTATTTCTGGGATTTCTTTTTAAGCATTCAGCACCCAGATATACACAGCAGAATTTAGTGCAACGCTTCCTTTTAATAGCCATGAAAACACTCCTGCTTTTCTAGATCCAGCTTCCCCTGAACGTTCAGATGGTAAGCTGATATAAACCACAGTAAAGAGGGTCTTTACTGTATAGTGTTTACCTAGGAGTTGTAGGAGCCATATTTGTGAGACTCCGTAGGCGTTGTCATGCTCTTTGGGGTCTGCACAGGTGCAGATGGAGGAATGGTGGAGGAGGCTGTAGCATGGTTAAAAAACAAAACCCGACATCATACTTCAGTCTGACAAAAAATGTGGTCACCAAAAAATTATTCCAAAGAAATTCACTTGGATTTAGTTAGTGAATGAAAGAATTATGAATTAAAGAATTAATTGTTAATTAATTAAAAGTATTAATGTATAAGAGCATACATATACAAATCATACACATTTTAAAACAACACAAAAAAGTAAAATTACACATTTATGTCCACAAGTAATATCTTACTTTTTGTGAACTTTTCTGAGTACAAAGCTGCAGGGAACAGCATTCAGACCTCTTTATTCTTCATTCTGAAAAGCCTTTTATCCCATATCTCACACACAGCTATATCCTGTGGAGCAATAACCTTCTCTACTCATGGTGGCTTCACTCATTTGACTTTTATGCCTCACTGGGTTAAGCCATTATCATTATCATCATCCTCCCCTTACTTTCAAAATTTACTTTATTTAGAGTCAGTTAGTCAAACCCTTATTTTGTTTTTAAATGTATTTATTTATTTATTTTTTGCAGTACATTATTTATTTTTTTCCTGTTATTTTAGGGAGAAAAAAGGTCAAAAGGTACCAGAACAGAACTTTGGGTGATTCATTTTAACAGACAAGACGTGTATAACTAAATAAACAAAAAAGGATGATATTAATATGATAATATAATAACTCTGGGTTTAAGTAAGGAGTAACATTTTAAAGTGATGTATTTCTAGACCCGGTTTGTAGAGTACGCTTGGGGAGTGTGATCGTGTGTACAGCGTCTCTTTATGTCTGTCTCCACGTTGGTTGAGTGTGGAGTAAGTGCATATGAGAGCATGAGGGTGGGAATGGATGTTTGTATCTGTGTGTGCCTGTATGTCTGTGTCTATATGTCAGGTTGGGTGTCAGGCGCCACCTCTCTGGGGACATCTCAGGCCCTCCAAGGTTTGGAGGCCTATCTCCCCCTACCACCACTTCCCCTGCCAGTGGCGGACTCCCTCAGACATCGGTGCGTTGGTGGTTCTTTGTGTCCGGGGATGGGCGTCCAGGTACACACCGGCTCACTCCTTGGCGGCCGCTTATCGGGGCCTGGAGCCTGGGGCTCGCTCGGGCCACTTCGGAGGTGGGGTGCCCCCGGCCTCTCGGCCTGGGGCTCGGTCACTCAGGCACGGCTGGCTGCCGGCGGAGCTCACGGGCGCGTCACTGCAACTCCCCCTGGCTTCTGCTCCGCGGCTGCTGAGTGAGCCCTCATCTGGGACTCTCCTCAGCTCTTTCTGGGACAGTGGCGCGGCTGCCCCTCTGTTGGTCTTCCTTGGTCTCTTGTGTTCTGAGGGCCTCTGGATGTCTGGAGTTTTGAGCTCCTCCATACCTGCTTCATGCCCTGGAGGACGGGGCTGTGGCCCCCCCACACCCTCTAGCAGATCATTACATGAAGGAACCTTTAAAAACAAGCGCGTCCATGCTCACAGGTGTACACACGGGCGATCACACCCACAAACTACACCCTTTTTGGCTCCTACCTCAAAGCACACATTACTGTAAGCAGGAAGTGGCCCATCTGTGTGAAAAATGTAACACCAAAGTCATGGAAGCTTATGCAAAGTTATTTACCACCATTTAACAATATAGGCTTTATTGTAATGTAATTTATTTGTAAATGTTCCATAATTAGGAATCTTATTTTGACATTTTTCAGTGTACAGTTTAAAAAAATGAATATTACTGATTTAAGTGCTACAGAATCACCAGTTTATGTCTATATTAATGTTACAATTATGCTATTATACTCTATATTATATAATTGACTCATAAATGACTTGAGTCTAATATTTTAATTGCTAGAACAACTTGGTTGCTTGGGGGTTAAAAGCCTTTTTACCTTGTGAAGGTACCACATCTTTACTGTTGCAAAAGTCCCCCACAGATTTCAATTCAGGATTCTCTGAGTGCCATGCTTCTCTATTAGAAAGGACTCTGTTCTGCATTTTAGGAAAAACGGGATTACAGAATGGTGCAATTCACAAATATACTGTAAATATTGTTGTGAGAAGGTATGCAGCTTGTGAGCTCTGCTACAAATGCTACATTTTGCTGGTTAACAAAGATCCGTTAACCAGCAGAACCAGTCCTGGTCCTTCCTCTTAAAGGAGCCCTTTCCCCCCCACAGTTACCATATGCGTGCGCATAGAGAATTATACGATCACTTGGATTCTCTCTCTAATATTCTGGGGTCCTTAGTTTACAGTATAAAATCCCTTGGGATGACTGCTGTATACAGTTAAGGTCAGAAGTACACAGTCATCATGCGCATTAATCTCATGAAATTCAAAGGCTTTTAATTTTTTTAACTGTTCTTTTTCCAGGGTGGAATGACTGTACAGCATACATATTTAATCACTCTATAAAACAAGAATTGGGTGCGCTAGTTATTTTGGATTTTCTCTTATCCATACAGGGTAAAATACACTTAAAGGTGATCCTGAAGATTCAACAGTTTCTTTTAGCTTGACAGGGCCGAGACCTATCAACTTCTCATTATTGCACACTTTCTGTAAATCTAATAAACTTCATTTCACTTCAGAAATATCACTGTGTGTGTCTCCTATATGATATATTTAACTGAAATGTTTTATTATAACAACCAACGATTTATACAGGAAAATAATGACTATTAACAAGGTTGTCTAAACTTTTGCATCCCACTGTATATATAAAAATTCCCCGCTCGCCCCTGCGGGCGGTTTATCCTTCAAGCTCGGGTCCTCTACCAGAGGCCTGGGAGCTTGAGGGTCCTGCGCAGTATCTTAGCTGTTCCCAGGACTGCGCTCTTCTGGACAGAGATCTCTGTTGTTGTTCCTGGGATCCGCTGGAACCACTCGCCTAGTTTGGGAGTCCCCGCATCTAGTGCTCAGACTACCACTGGGACCACTGTTACCTTCACCTTCCACATTTTCTCGAGCTCTTCTTTGAGCCCTTGATATTTCTCGAGCTTCTCGTGTTCTTTCTTTCAGATGTTGCTGTCACTGGGAACCACTACATCTATCACTACGTCCGTGTTCTTTTGTTTCTCTACCACCACTATGTCCAGTTGGTTATCCATCACCATTTTGTCCATCTGTATCTGGAAGTCCCACAGGACCTTAGCTTGGTCATTCTCCACCACCCTAGACGGCGTCTCCCATTTTGACCTCGGGACTTCCAGGCTGTATTCGACACAGATGTTTCTGTATACTATGCCAGCCACTTGGTTATGACGTTCCATGTATGGTTGGGTTCCATGTATCTTACTGATGTATTCGTGGATGTTTGTTGTCTCATCCTGGACCGTGGTGCTGACACTCACCAGTCCCCGGCCTCCTTCCTGCTGCTTAGCATACAACCTCAGGGTGCTGGACTTGGGGTGAAACCCTCCATGCATGGTAAGGAGCTTCCTTGTCTTGATGTCAGTGGCTTTTATCTCCTCCTTTGGCCAGCTTATTATCCCAGCAGGGTACCTGATCACGGGCAGGGCGTACGTGTTGATGGCCCGGATCTTGTTCTTACCGTTCAGCTGACTCCTCAGGACTTGCCTGACCTTCTGCAGGTACTTGGTGGTTGCAGCTTTTCTAGTGACCTCTTCATGGATCCCATTTGCCTGTGGGATTCCCAGGTACTTGTAGCTGTCCTCTATGTCTGCAATGTTGCCTTCTGATAATTCAATCCCCTCAGTTCTGACTACTTTCCCTCTCTTTATTATCATCCAACTACATTTCTCCAGTCCGATTGGCATACTGATATCATTGTTGTATATCCTGGTGGTGTGGATCAGTGAATCATTTTCTCGTTCACTCTTGGCAGTAGGCATGAACCATGTCGGGGCCTGGTGCTGTCCAACTCTTCATACTGGTGACCCTTTCTTGGATGTCTGCCACTGTGATGGTTACTGGACCCTGTTCAGGGAGGTTGCTGTGGTCTGCCCTCAGATCCACTAGTCACTGAGCATTGCCGTTATGGGTTGCGTCCTTCTCCCATATGCTCTTCCAGTATTGTTCCATCTCCAGCCTTGGTGGTGCTGTTCCCATATTGTTCCCCTGCCACTGAGAGTACACCTTGGCTGGTTCTGTGGAGAACAGCTGCACATTTACGCCGACATCATCTTAGTGCAAAGACAAGTGGAAGCAGATAAAAACAACAAGCACGCATGCTACAAACTTTACCCGAGTCATTTAGACAGCCGTTAGCACATGATTCTCCTTATGGGGACCTGATCTGTTTAATATGCTGCTGAGAATATAGCCCAGAAGAAGCGTAGAGTATAACTTTTATTTTGGAAAGAGCCATTTCTCTGTAATTTTTCCAAAGATGAGTGATTTCTCAATTTGTTGTTTCAGCAACATTAAATTAAAAAAACTGTACTTTTGAGTTATTTATAATTTTAATAAATGACAAATTAAAAAGGCATGAACATTTTTTTGTATCAAAAAAATATCGAACTGTGACACCAAATTATCGAACCGAACCGTGAATTTTGTGTATCGTTATAGATGTATAGTTTAGTTGAAGATCATAATTCTATAAAAGAGTGAAGTGAAAAGTGAAACAGAAAGCATGAGGACACCAAAATGACTCTGCAGCAACTTACAAAAAGAATTGGAATTAACACTTATTCACAAGAACAATTGTGCTTTACTAAAGATAATATCTCAGAGCTCAGGATTATCTGTGTGAGCATGCTTTCTTAAATATTTGAACCAACTCAACAACCAACTGGTTGCAAACCAGAAGCCAGATGCTTAGAAAATACACAGGAAGCATGAGAAACAGGCTCTCTGGGTCTCTGTGACCTGTGTAACAAAAGCAGCAATAAAAAACTGGTTAAACCAAATAATGCTCACGTCAGTTGTATTGTGAACCAGGTTGTAAAGGTCCAGTGTGGTATCCTATGTGTCTGTTGTGTTGAGTCACTGCAGGGTCAGACAGGACAACAGACAGGACAAAGACAGAGTTATTCAGCATCCTTATTTATCAGTGGGCAAACACTGAGGAGGATCTGGCAGGCCCTAAAATAACTCACATGAGCAACAACACACCATCCATTACCCTGACGTTAGCTTCATGTCCAACATCTCTCACCTGAAAAGGGTAAAACTGAGAACTATAAATAAAAAATGTAAAAGCACAGTGGCTCTTAGAAAGGGAAACATGAAGAAAGTAGCTCTAAATTTAAGAATAAAATATTAGAAGATAAACATCTGGGAGGAAAATGATAAGGCAAGTAAACTTGTTATCAAGTAAATTTAAAATAATTTAACAAACTATAAAGATACGAACAGGGGAAATAAGACAACAATAGAGAAAAGTTGAGAAAAATATAATTCAGTGAGTAAACGAAAGCTTAAATAAAATAATTACTGTTTAGAGTGTAATGTTAACAACAACAACATAATTAGAAAGTTGTAATAAATGTCATTAAGCGTAACAGGAAAGTAAGAGGAAGGAAGGCAAAAGTGATTACACTTGAGACCTTTTAAGGAAAATGAAAAGTTTAAATTGAAAGAAAAAGACTGGCTGTGAAAAGAAATAACAGAAGTAAAAGCTGCAGAATACATGGCTGGCCATCCTGCAGCCGCGAATCACTACAGTTGCCTAAGAAAAAAAAAAGCATTGTCAGATCTCATGAGAAAGAATTAATAAAGGGATCTTTGGTATCTGGAACACTTTCTTTGGTGCTGGTCAGAATGTGTGTAATCTTTTAGCTTGTCTTGATGTCAGTGGCTTCTAAGAAATAACATTTTGAAGAGTTTTAGAGGAGCTTGGCATAGGGTTAGGTCTTAACCCTTCAAACCCCAGGGTGTCAGGCTTGAAGCAGGAGTGTTTGTAAGTTTATAACACTCCCACAACATTAGAGGGACTTTGGCCACCTAATAGGTCATCCCAAATGAAAATTGTGAACAAACCCCAAATTAGAAAATGGGGCATAGACGGTCTTTCCTCTGTGTGGCAGGGTCCAGTTGTCTGTGGATTGACGCATTCAAATTGCCCAAAATGCATACTCTAGCAGGAACTGCTGGACTAAATGACTAACTCTATTCTAGTTATAGTGTGCAGAAGTAGAGTTTGAAGCACTGAGGAGGGGCATGCAGTCTGACTGGGCACTTGGCAATCAAGAGTTGGGTATGGGGCAAACTGAGAATTCTGTTGTTCCTTATTCTACTTGTTTTCCAATTTTGTTGTTGTCATTCAAAGTCTGTTGTTTTCTTTCAACTTCCGTTGTCTTTCATTCAAAGTCTGTTGTTTTCATTCTAATTCAATTTCATTCAAAGTCTGCTGTTTTCATTCAAAGTCTGCTGTTTTCATTCAAAGTCTGCTGTTTTCATTCTAATTCAATTTCATTCAAAGTCTGTTGTTTTCATTCTAATTCTGTTCTTCTCATACTAATTCTGTTGTTCCTTATTCTACTTGTTTTCCAATTTTGTTGTTGTCATTCAAAGTCTGTTGTTTTTTTTCCAACTTCCGTTGTCTTTCATTCAAAGTCTGTTGTTTTCATTCTAATTCAATTTCATTCAAAGTCTGCTGTTTTCATTCAAAGTCTGCTGTTTTCATTCAAAGTCTGCTGTTTTCATTCTAATTCAATTTCATTCAAAGTCTGCTGTTTTCATTCAAAGTCTGCTGTTTTCATTCAAAGTCTGCTGTTTTCATTCAAAGTCTGCTGTTTTCATTCAAAGTCTGCTGTTTTCATTCTAATTCAATTTCATTCAAAGTCTGCTGTTTTCATTCAAAGTCTGCTGTTTTCATTCAAAGTCTGCTGTTTTCATTCAAAGTCTGCTGTTTTCATTCTAATTCAATTTCATTCAAAGTCTGCTGTTTTCATTCTAATTCTGTTCTTCTCATACTAATTCTGTTGTTCCTTATTCTACTTCTGTTGTTTTCTTCCTAATTTTGTTTTCATTCAAATTCTGCTTTTTTTTTTCTTCAAATTCCGTTGTTTTCATTCAAATTCTACCCGCCTACTACGCTTGCAAAGGTAAAATGATTGGCTAGAATTCAAAGTTTATTACATCTCAGGGAAAAAAGCACCGAAAGAAAGCACCGAAATGTGCGCTGCTTTTCGGTCTGGTTACTACCACATATCATACCGGTACCCATCCCTACTGAGGAGTGACAAAATTTTCTCATGATAGTCTTTCTGGTTTAGCAATACTGTGTACCTGCCCTTGTCTGCTGGAAGGATGATAATGTTATTGTCTCCTCTCCTCCATGCTGATGTTGGATGCTGGGGGCTTCGCATTGCTGAGACAGGCTGAAACCTTCGTCCGTAGTTTCTCTGCTTCCACGTCTGCAATATTGTTGTTTCGAATTGCTGTTTCTGTGGCTGTGATCAGCTCCACTAGCAGGATATGTCTCGGCATCACAGCAAAATTCAACCCTTTAGCAAGGATGTTTTTCTCTGCTTGGGTGAGCTGTCTGTCAGACAAATTCTTCACCCACTTGTCCACATTGTCGGTGTGGCATCCTCTCTCCATGGCCACTGATGACATTCTCCCTATTTTGCTTGCTGGTTTCCGACGAAGTCAAACTTCCTTTGTTACCTGGTCTTAGACTTCTCATGCTGTGCTAGATGAGCCTTCTCAAGGAATTCAAACACCTTTTTAAGAGTATTGTCATCTAGAAGCATTGTAAGTCTCTGTCGGATCTGCTCCTTTCGCCATCTTACAATGCTGTGATTGCAGCCAGTCCCCAACTCTCTGTAAATGGTACTCATGGCCATTGATCAGTAGTCTTTGATCAATGAGCTTTGATCAGTGGTTGTTGATCAATGGTCATGAGACTTTGCATATTAATAATCAAGGAACTGACCTCCCAGCCCATTGTTCCTTCAGTGGTGCTAGTTTCAGTCATTATGCAAATGTACTGTTTATAAGATTGGGGAAACCTGCAGTCAGCTGAGACTGAAGAAGTCACTTGGATGAGTGACAAAACATTTCTCCCACTGAAAACACCAGATGAACAGAATCAAACTTTACTTACCTGGTTGATTGAGCATGCATCAACACATCATTATCCAGCATTTTGCACATAAATTGTTATTATTAGTTGTCACATCCTGTTTTTGAGAGTTAAAATACATAACATTCATATAAGAAATAAACTGTGTAAACTTGTGTAAACTGTATGTGGTGTTAAATAGGCCTGTACTACTGTACTTTAATGTCACTCACAAGGGTGGTACTTCAAGAGCCACATATTTTATTTTATGAGGTGGTACTCATTGTGAAAAGTTTTAGAACCACTGGTCAAAAGAATTACAAGTATATAGTTTCCCTCTGTGTATGTGTGTGTTTGTGTATCAGAAAATAACCTACCAAAAAGCTGTGGTCAACACAAATGGTCATCCTGACACACGCACAGGCATCTTCACCTGCAGAGTACAGGGTACCGATTACTTCGACTTCCACACTGTGGAAACACGCTGAGGAACACAAGACAAAAATATGAGGCAGGGAACTGACTATGGTAAGCAGACAATCTGGCGAAGGTTCAATGTGAGCACTGGTCATAAATACTGCTGAAGTAATTGCCAACAGGTGAGGAGCGAGGAGGGCTCCACCCAGGGGAGGAGAGCCAATGCTGTGGAAAATTACTCAGACTCACCCAGATCATGACAAGAACATTGTGGAGGGCTGCACCAATAAGCCTATAGGACACAGGAGTCGATCTCCAGGCCTCGAGGGCCGGAGTCCTGCAGGTTTTAGATGTGTCCTTGATCCAACACAGCTGATTCAAATGGCTAAATGACCTCCTCAGCATGTCTTGAATTTCTCCAGAAGCCTGGTAATGAACTAATCATTTGATTCAGGTGTGTTGACCCAGGGTGAGATCTAAACCCTGCAGGACAACGGCCCTCGAGGCCTGGAGTGCGACACCCCTGCTATAGGAGATCAAATTAATAAACTGAATGTTACAGCCCTAGCAGGGCCTCCTGAAACTGTCCTTGTGTGGGTGTGGTGTTCTTTCTCCTCCTCTCTTGCACCACCCCTCTGTCTCTCTCTCACTCTTCTCTCTCCCCGGGACACAGCTGCTTTTTATTAGCCTTGTTTACCAAGGACCCAGTCAGCAATCACCTTTCCGAGGCTATATAAGCTGGGGATGACCTGCAAGCGAGGTGGTTTTTATTTTTATTTTTAATACCCCTCTGGTGCTACATGGTTTTTTTTACTAGGTTTTAGAAAGGCTCCTTTGAGTAGTAAGTAGATGGGCTTGTGGTCCCTGGAAGTGTTTCCCCATGGTGAGGAGTTAAGTAAGAAGTGTGTTTGGTAGTTTTTCCTTTTGCTGTTGCAACTGCTTCCTTTGTTTCATTGGCATTATTGGTAAAACGGTGTTGCCGGCTCTTTAAGTTAAGGTTATTTGTAATAAAACTACATTGTTCGTAATAAAACTATATTTTTATAGAACACCTCTGTCTGTTTTTCTTTTCATTCCATTCCCGGACCCATTTGTTACTGGTCCCCACACTCACACCCGTAGACCACTTTGTGGAGATGTAACACTGAAATAGAAATCACAACACTGCTGAATTAAAGACTAAACTTTTAACATAACTGGCTTGTTTTTACATATCATACATGTTCTGAAAAATAGCTCAATATAACCAAGTCAGCTTGAAAAACTAGCATGGGTTGGCTTAAATACACTTATTTAAATAGAGTAAGTGCATTGTTTCCTGCTTGTCTGGTGCCATTTCATAAAATGACCACATGGGGAGGCTGTAGACTTTTTCATTTTCATTTAAAGCCTTGGTTGTCACTGAGATTTTATTACAGTCAACAGACACTTAAATAGGTACATCTTACTGATACTTTGTTTTGTCCATATTAACGTGACAGCATCATGCAAATTGCTCTCGATTCTCCTTTGACATCTGACGTCAACAAGGCAGTTTTACTCCTGCTCACTGAACATTTTCTCTTTTTTTGGACCATTCTCTGTAAATATCAGGAATGTTTGTGTGGGAAACACCCAGCATATATGCAGTTTCTGACATCAGCCTGCCTTAAATCACATCCCCCCCCCTATTCTTATGCTTGACTAGAACTTCAGAAGGTGGGCTTGACCTGTGTCAACATGATAAAACGCTTACGTGCATTGACTTGCTGTCATGCTGTTATGTGATTGGCTGAGAAATGGAAAAATGGTAAATGGCCTGTATTTGTATAGCGCTTTACTAGTCCCGATTATATAGAAAAAAAAGTACATAGAAAAATATATAGAAAAGGGAGTTTACATATATGGTGTTTGATTTGCACTTTTTGAATGTTATACAATTAGTTATACAATCGAGGTGTGTGTGTGGAAAAAAGTTTTTTCAAAATGCTTAAGAATAAACATTAAAAGTGTCTCTGATGTTTTCTGTGGTTATTTTTGCACCACACATCTGGGTTTTTTTAAATACTTTTTTTATAGATCCAATCAGCGTTTATCTTGTTTGGGAATTTTTGTGTTTTGTTCTTCATATTTTCCTTCTTTACTCAGTTACTTTTTAAACATTTTCATTTTTCCTTTCAAAATATAAGAAATACTTTAAACAAATACTGAAGACTAATGACTTCCTTTCATTTGCATATTTGAGCACATTTTCAATTCAATTCATTTTTGTTTATAAAGCGCCAAATCACAACATCAGTTGCCTCAAGGCGCTTTATATTGTAAGGTAGATGCTACAATAATACATACAGAGAAAACCCAACAGTCATATGACCCCCTATGAGCAAGCACTTTGGCGACATAGGAAAGGAAAAACTCCCTTTTAACAGGAAGAAACCTCCGGCAGAACCAGGCTCAGGGAGGGGCGGGGCCATCTGCTGCGAGCGGTTGGGGTTAGAGAAGGAAGACAGGATTGAAGACATGCTGTGGAAGAGAGACAGAGATTAATAACAAGTACATTTGAATGCAGAGAGGTCTATTAACACATAGTGAGTGAGACAGGTGACTGAAAAGCAAAAACAGTGCATCCTGTGCAGCCTATGGCTATTGCAGCATAACTAAGGGAGGATTCAAAGCCACCTGGTCCAGCCCTAACTACATACTTTTAAAGCCTAATCTTACAAGGTCATTAAGATAAGATCGGGCCTGATTATTTAAGACCTTCTATGTGAGGAGCAGGATTTTGAATTCTATCTATCTATCTATCTATCTATCTATCTATCTATCTATCTATCTATCTATCTATCTATCTATCTATCTATCTATCTATCTATCTATCTATCTATCTATCTATCTATCTATCTATCTACCTACCTACCTTTGAAACTGTGATCAATAAACCACATATCATGAACCATATTTTCTTGTTTTTTAGCATCAGGTGTAACAGATTGTCTTTAAGTTTATAATGACACAGTTTATATTTAACTGAAACAGACTTGTACATCTCACAGTGCAGACAAGTCAAAAAGATCTTTGTGATGCTGAACTGAAACTATAACCTTTATTTAATCACTGTTCTTGTCGGATCATGAGTTTTACTTCCTTCCTTATTTTGCACAGTGTGTGTGTGTGTGTGTGTGTGTGTGTGTGTGTGTGTGTGTGTATGCATGTCAGAAAGTGTCAGGATGAACCACTGACTCATTTTTTCAGTTTAATAAGAAGTCTGTTCACCAACAGAAGGAAATCCCGTCCTTCCATTGAAGATCCAACAATCAGAAAACCCGACAGGTGAGTAAAATAACACATCAACACACAGAAAACATGGAATATTGTTAAATATTTGTTTGTCAACAGCAGGGCAGTGTATATAATAGAAATGTTAAATAACTTAAAGATAAAGTTCACAGTGTGATCATCTCTGGACCAACTTTCAAGTCCTTGAGATTGTTAATCAAAGATAAATTAGCTACAATTAATGTGAACAAGAACAAAATCAATTTAAGCTGTTTGTAAACCAGCTTTCCCTTAAACTAAAAGCTTACATCAGCCACTAATTTTGTTATTTCTAGTAAATTAAATGTACCGAAGGATTATGAACAGTTATTATTATTAACGGTTTAGTCTTAAACAATACAACAATGTGATGTGTCATTTTATCCTCTATTCTATTCTAGTTTATTGAATTGTTTCAATTGAAATTTATGAATATATGCTTGGAAATAGCTGTTGTATAAAGTTTCTACAGGATTTGCAGAAATAAAAGTGAACATTTCTAATCTGAGTCCAAAACATAAAGTGTCTTGAGGAAGCAGAATAAATGTAGAAAAAGACAGAATGTTTATGTCTTTACTTTGTTTCTTACATAGTTTCTTATTTGTAACTCTTGACTTTGACCAGATTCATCTTTGCAATCAAATGTTAAATCCAGTGTTTTGGACCATGGGTGGTAATTATGGGCTAGCGGTCTTGGTGGGCGTGGCCATACTTCTGGAGGCTGTCCAATGTCAAGTGAGCTGCAAAGGAGCTGATGGTGAGCGAGGAGTGAACGGCGCTCCGGGCAGAAATGGGTTGCTTGGAATGAAGGGAGAGAAAGGAGAGCCAGGTAACACCCTGCTAAATGCACAAACATTAACCTGCTTACCGCACTTGGTTTATGTACTTATTTTATCTTAACTGTCAATACAGAAGTTGAAAAAAATAAACAACATAAGTTGAATAAAAACAACAGAAGCTGAATAAAAACAACAGAATTAGAATTATAACAATCATTTATCTGCATTATTATGTTATTCTTTTAGAACACATTCTACTTTATCGTTCTTTCTCTCACTGTTAGTCCTCCGCTTCTTTTCAGCTCACCTCAGTGCAAATCTTCACATGTTTCAGTTTCTGTCACTTTTGCAGCTCTTCCTTTACTTTATTGTCTCTCTACTGTTGTGTTTTTATTCAACATCGTTCTGTTTTGTGTGCTTTTGCAGTGTTTTTCTATTTACTGGTGTGCTTTGAAATTTTAGTTTACAGTTTGATGCTCCGTGTGTTACAGAACCACTACACTAAAGAGTCAGACGTGCTCCACTGATAATGAGTGACATTGTTACTCTGTAATTGCTGGATGTATAAATAAGAAACAAAGTCTTCACAGGTGCTTTTGTCACCCCTCAACTGGTATAAAACTCAAAGACTGATGTGGAATAATTCATTTTCTATTTGTAGCTGTGATGATTCAAGGTCCAGTGGATACAGCCAGCCTACTGAGGCAGAAAGGAGAGTCGGGAAATCGGGGCACGCAAGGACCCCAGGGCCCAAAAGGTTTCCGCGGAGATTTGGGGAAAGAGGGTGAGGATGGCCCCCCAGGTCCTCCTGGCCCAGACGGCAGGTTGTCCCAAGGTAACGAAGAGATCATTTCTGACCTCGCCATATGCTAACATACAGAGTATATCTTTTAAAACACAGCAAACATAATGCTGAACTCATATTGAGTACACAATAAGTTACACAATGGATAATAAAGCAAGGCAACGTGGAAATGAGAGTTTTTTTTCTTTACTGGTACGTTTAAGCTAGCATATGTAGTCAAACAGTTATCCAGCATCTTGTGCATAATTTGTGACATTCACATGTTACTCATAAGCACACATAGTGTAACATCAGAATATCGAGTGACCACCAGCATTGAGTGTCCAGTCTCATAACATAGCCATGAGTTCTACCTTATAAATTACACATTAAACGCATCATTCATACTTGTGTGTATGTGTGTGTGTGTGTTCTCTTAGCAAGACACACCTCTCAGCAGGAGTCCCGTTCGGCCTTCTCAGTGATCAGAACCGACAGAAATTATCCTGCCTTCAACCAGGTTCAGTCTGATGCCCATCACACCTTTCACTCCCTCAGATGTTTCATTTCTCATATTCTTAGTCTTAATATCTGGACATGAGTCCCTCTTAATGTCACACACACGAGTTTGTCACCTCCCTTCAGCAATATTTACCCATGCAGATATTTTCAGTTTTATCAAGTCACAGTTTGTGTGGACACAGAGTCCTGACACAAAATACTCTTTTAAGAACAAGGTCCAAATGTGACGATTACATTTTTTTCGTTTGAAGCCAAACAACTGCCACTTTTTGACCTCAATCTCAAAATTTTGACTTTGAAATCAAATAATCAATATTTTTTTCTTTTTTTAATGCGGCCCTAATACTGCTTCATAAACAACAGCCTCTCGTTTTTCTCTTACAGTTTTTAGTTACAAGGTTATTGTTTTCCTCTTTGTGTGTGTGTTTGTGTATCAGAAAATAACCTACCAAAAAGTTGTGGTCAACACAAATGGTGAGCTTGACACACGCACAGGTGTCTTCACCTGCAGAGTACAGGGTACCTATTACTTCAACTTCCACTCTGTGGCCAAGGTAACTTGCTCCTGTCTGTTCCACTGTAAAATAAATCATACATATTGTGCACATTAGTGTGGCTTATGCTATCATCTTGACAGGCACATTGTGTGTTAAATGCAGTGAAAGCTTTATAAGCTTATCCATATTTCTTCCCAACATTTGTGTGTTGTGTGTTTTTAGGTCAGCATGTGCCTGCAAATAGTCTATGATGGACCAAGAAGAACCCTGGGATTCTGTGATAATAACAGGTCAAACAGGCAATCTGAGCAGGTTGGTTTCAGGTCCAGTGAGAAACATGGAGGGAAAACATTTGATCAAACAACCACACAAATATCTGTTTGTCTAAAAGAAATCCTCCTCTAATAATATCCCTGTATATTGCCTTGGGTTATTCTTTACACTAACTGCAGCATTTTGTCACGAAGCCTCGACTTGATCGGCTGTGTTGCCTTTCAGGTGCTGTCAGGTGGTGTGGTTTTACAGCTCGCAGTTGGACAGAAGGTCTGGCTTGAGTCCTTTAGGGAAAACCAGACACCTACTGATACCAGGGAGAACCAGGAAAAAAAGATCATCTTCAACGGCTTCCTGCTCTTCCCAAGTCCAGCATAGAGTTCAGCTGTACGCTCAGAAATTTAACTTCACAATGGAGTCTGTGCTCAAACACCAGACTGCATCACTTTGTCAGTTTAATATCTAAAAATCTCATATTTCAGTTGTTGTTTTAAAAGCAGCATCACAGCATTAACATGCATTATCATCTAAAGAACACAATTTCATGTGAACATGTAAGCAGGTAATTTTGTGTCTACTCATGTCAGACTCATGTAAATTTTGATTATTAGCACTGACTAAATAAAATTGAAGGCTATTATTCACTGTGATTGTGTCTGCTGATATTAAATCAATGAGAAATGTACTTTCATACAATTTGATAAATTAAATTGTATTCATCTTTAGCATCCAGTAAAGTAAAAATACAGAAGATATAAAACCTCCTCAGGATCAAGGCTAGAGAGCCCCAAAAAAACCTATTTTAAATGGGAGGGGTCGCCACAGCGTGTTTGAGATACAAACCTCCCAGTGATTTGTATCTCCTCCTGATACTGAACCAGAGAGCTTTCACATGCTAGGTTAACTACTAAACAATGTACATCATGCAATGCAACAGACAAGGCTAGAGTTAAAGATTGATGCTTTTAAAGGTTTTTGTTTTTTTTCCAAATACATGCTCTTTGGATTCCAGTACTCACAGATATAGATTGTAATATATCAGTCAGCACCAAGCCCATTATTTCTCACTGAAGACGATGTCGTCTGCAGGTCATCTCAAGAACATTCAGGAATAGTTTCAAAAATCCACTGCTGTAAAACAGTTGTAGTTTTAGATAACAGTGTTTTATGCTTTGTTGCAGTAGTGGAAGACTCAGTGGAGTGCCTGGAAAAACTGTAAAACTTGTGAAAATACAGTTAAAAGTCCAAAATGTATGGAATAGATTTTGTGACTGGCTGCAAAGTTTTCAACGAAAAACATAAAAAATTAAATCTTTGGGGTAGCCTATTTTAAAAAAAATATTCTAACGATGGTTAAAGGTTATTTTACAGTGACAGGTTGGCTATCTCTGCACACTGTTGTTGTTGTGACTGTCCGGGCTGAAGAGAGTGGGTCGTACCGGAGCACTCTCCCCGGAGTTAACGGCCCATTTGCCTGTGTTACTGAGTAAACAGACAAACTGAGATCAAAGCGTCCGGTTCTTGAGAACATATGTGAACATTACAGTATATATATTCATATATGTGTATACTGTTAATATGGCTGCTCATATTAAACATCGTCAGTGTTTTAATAGAGGTCAATGTAAGGACAAATCACACCACATCAAATTCCCCAAAATGAGTGGTGTGATTTGTCCTATCCAGGTGCAAGTGATGAGATGGAGTGATGCTAAAATTTTACCCCCTGAGTCTGAACTCTCTGTGTAGAGATGACACTCCTCCTATCTCTCTCTCTCTCTCTCTCTCTCTCTCTCTTTTTCTCCAGCTAAACAAAAACAAAACTGAGGTAATAGTCTTTGGTGCCAAAGAAAAACGATTACAGGTCACCAGAGAACTTCAATCTATACACCTAAAAACCACAATCCAGGCGAGAAATTTGGGTGTAGTGATGGATGCAGACCTAAACTTAGAAAAACACATTAAGACAATAACAAAGTCAGCTTCCTGTCACCTCAAGAATATATCAAGGATAAAAGATCTGATGTCTCAACAGGACCTGGAAAAACTAGTCCATGCATTCATCTTTAGTAGGCTTGATTACTGTAACAGCATCTTTACAGGTCTACCTATATTTCACTCAGGCAACTACAGCTCATTCAGAACTCTGCTGCTCGAGTCCTCACTAAGACCAAAAAAGTGGACCACATCAGTCCAGCTCTGAGGTCTTTACACTGGCTGCCTGTCCGTCAGAGGATAGACTTTAAAGTTCTGATGCTGGTCTATAAAGCTCTGAATGGTTTAGGACCAAAATACATCAGTGACCTCCTGACCCAGTATGAACCTTCCAGATCCCTCAGGTCACCTGGATCCGGTTTTTTCTCAGTTCCCAGAGTCAGAACCAGACACGGAGAAGCTGCATTCAGCTTTTATGCTCCTTATATCTGGAACGAACTCCCAGAAAGCCTCAGATCAGCTGAAACACTCAGTTTATTTAAATCCAGGTTGAAGACTCACCTGTTCTCAGCTGCATTTGAATAAAACACCAAATCCACACTGTTAAGCTTAAATTTCAAAACTAACATTTTAACTACTGATTTTATCTACTGTTCTGATTTTATCTACTGTTCTGATTTTACCTACTGTTTTTTTAATCAATTTTAAATCATGCTTTTTATTTGTTTTTGTTCTTTAATGTCTCTGTAAAGCACTTTGAATCACCTTGTTGTTGAATTGTGGTATATAAATAAACTTGCCTTGCCTTGCCTCTTTTTTTTTTTTTTTATTTCTGCCCATGCACAAACAGCTTTTACTGCCCATCACCCTTTAGCTGTCTAATTTATCAAACAGGAATATTTCATGTGAGCCCCTCCTAAGGTGGTGAGGGAAGTGAAACATGTTCTGTTGTTCGCACTTCTTCTTTTGGTAAACTTTTGTATCTCAGCAGACCTCTAACTTCTGTTTGTGTGTACATTTGGTTGAATTGCTCAAATCTGTTCTTCAGATTCTGTCATGAGTCAGAAACGTTTCAGAATCTTGTACTTTCATAATCCCACTTTTTATACCAGTTTCACTGTGGTGGTTCACAAACGAATAACATTCATGATTAGGTGACCTTTGTAAAGAATCAGTCACGCTTGGTCAGGACCCCAAGAGTCAGTTTTTAGGACCATGGGTTAAAATGTTTCATTTGGCATTAACTTTGTGAGCAGTTTGAACCAAATCTCAAGTATGTATGTCTGGTGCCTAAGTATCCCGAAACTGGGTGAAACTAAAACAATACTTTATACCGAAATAAACATCTCTTTGTATTTAGCTTGATGAGATGATGAGATTACAAATACTTTATTTATCATCAAATACTTTTTATATGATTTGAACCTACTGTGCGCTTACCTCTCATTGTCATGACTTCCTTTCATAGTAAAACCTACTTCACCCCATAACCAGCAGCAGGTTCAGTTTCCTCAGAGTCTCTTCCACCATGGACCTCACCAGCAGCAGCAGCAGCAGCTTTATTTAGGTTACAGAATGTAAAGCAGAATGTGACAGACTATCACCCCGGAACTAAATAATACAAATACTTCCAAAATGTGAAGGCCGTCCTGTCTGCCATCACGCTAGCTGACCATAATGTGGACTAACACAGCTGTAGGTTTAAATACACTTCATTAGCAAGTAGCAAAATAAAAAGTAACACAGACAATACAATGTCAGTTTGTTTATTTAAAAAAGTAACTAAACTGATCACATTGCTTGTAATTTAAATTACACTGAAAAACGAAGAGCTTGGTCTGAGGGCAAAACAGTAAGCTCAACATTATGAGTAATGCAGCAGGTAGTTATTCCAGGCAAAATGCATCACCATGGCAACCATAAACAGGGATACAAAATCAGAGCTGTTCCAAATCTAACTTAAACCTTAATCTTTTCCTAAATTGAGGTATTTTGTAATGCTTAAATTTAGCATAGTTCTTATATCCTCACCCGATCCATGTTATGAATATAAAAGTCTTTATTTATCCCAGAAGTCTGAGAAACTGTGTTACAACAACCAGTTACATTAAAAAAAAACCCCAAAAAACCAAGACATCAACAATGATACAAAATGTAGATTAAATATCATTTTAATGCAGATATTTTTGTATGATGCAATGTGATATTTTGTGTCCACAGAGCTAAAACACACGAGAAAGGGTTCATGCCTTATAGGTGGCATGCCATGGCATGCAGCACAACCTTTCACCACATCCACAGTGATTCTGTGTGAGCTGATGGAGGAATCCAAACTCATTTAAACAGCAGCAACAATGACAAAATCCCTCAGAAAGCAATGTAGAAGCCAATGATAATTCAAATAACAACATATTGAATTTGAGTCTTTGGCACATGCCAGTCTCCAAATGTTTTGACCTTTAAAGTGGAAAATATTAAGCTTGTGTATATAGAGAGGGATTAATATATAAAAGACCGTAAGGACAGAAAATCTTGATTAGCAAAATGGTAAAAAAAAATCCCCAGTAAAATTCATGTCCAGAAAAAAGAATCAATAGATTAGAGGTTGTGATTATTTCATTGAGTCTATGTGGTGTAATATTTTAGAATCGTGGAAAGGAAATTGAGTTGAAATGAGTTAAGGAAAAAAGGTGTAGGGAATATTAGTTCAGTTTGTTCAGTTTGATGATGAATAGACAATGGTGTGGTTAATTTTGTTTATTTAAATGGATTTCTTGACAATGACAAAACCACCCATTTCCTTATGCATCACCAAGACCTCACCTGACAACTGCAAACATCTGAAATGTTCAGAAATCTTTTGGAAAGATTAAAAGAAGAAAACTGGAGCCTTTTTTAGGTTCTGGTAACTTTGCTAACTTTCTAGTTTAGGATTTGCTTCTCTGTTCTCTCTTTCTTTCTTGTGCTTCCAGCTGTCAGTAAAACCCAGAAATGCAGAACTTCATTTGCTCAGCATAGAAAATAATCAGTGACGTAAAGTTGCTGAATCTTTGCTTTTGACTTTGGTTTCCTTGTGCGACTGTAACACGACTCCGAGCGTCTCTTCAGTTTGCGTTTAACTCATCGTGGTTGGTTTTATTCTCCCGTCTTTTCTCTCAGGTGAGGTTTCTACATTTATGATGAATTATCTGTTCAGCTACTGATTGATCTGTTTGTTACTCTGAAGCGTTCATTGAAAGGGTCTCCTGTTTCCCGTTTGTTTATTATGTTTGTGTGTCCCGTGCATTAACAGAGGAATTTAAATTCAATAACTGATTTAAAAAAACCTTTCTGTTTCTGACAAATAATTTTGCACTTGTTGCTATTTCAGCGCTTGTTTTTCTCCTTGATGTTGTCCTTGTTTCCTCCTCTCCTTTCATTCCTCTTTGTCTTTGCTTTCCTTTCCTAATCCATTCTCCTTATCCATGTGCCTAGAGCGATACATGACTTGTTATAAATGACTTATTGGCCTATAATCTGTGAAAAATATGACTAACATTTTTCTCATGAACAATATTAAGCTATTTTAAGCCAGAAAGAGTACATCTATCACAAGGTAGAAGCAAAGATACTGTTACATTTTGGGTACTTATCCAGGTGAAAAATGTAACTCACACTAAAAATGTCTTTTCAAGAGAGATCTGACCAAACATAAAATCACAGTTCTTTTAAAATAGCTTAAGGAATCAAAGAGGGTTTGATTGATTATGATGTCAGTACAATAATGTGGAGCCATAAAGATACTTGCAAAATATTCATTTCTTCATTTTATAGAAAAACCCTTCCTCATCACTACAGTCTATCTACCAATATAAGTTAAGACATTACTAATAAAAAAAACATCATTTTTCTCTTCTTTTGCTCCATTATTTGTTTGCTTCTCATCTTTTTCCATCACTTCTCCTCCCTCTCAGGATTTATCCATCATGCTCCACCATTGTTTCCTCACTGTTGGAGCCCTGCTCTCATTGGCAATATCCGGGCTAATCGCTATGGAGACCTGTCCAGCTACAGGGATGCCCGGAATGCCAGGCGAGTGCATTTTTGTGCACATGATTGTTGAGACTGATGTGTTTTTGTTCTCTATTGGTTTTTTGAGTTTCATTAGAACTTTCTGACCATCTTCAGGTATTCCTGGGCTTCCTGGAAGAGATGGTCGTGATGGACAAAAAGGAGAGAAAGGAGATCCAGGTATCTAGAACATAACTGTGTAAAAGCAGGTTATGATAAGGGAAAAATCATTTTGTCACCAATGTATCCTCTACAAAAGGAGAGAACAAACAAAGCGCTGTATTTAGGTCATTCAGCCAGCGCTTCTTAGGCCTGCCACACATATATTGCTGGGTCTTATCACTCACTTAGAAGCCTTCATCACCAAAACGATTCCACTGCAACCATAGATGACCATAGATGGCTCTGGAAGCAATCCCTGTGGCTAATGTTAGCAGCAGAGCTATGAATGCACAGATTCATACATCTGAACATTGGAATTATTGGGACTTGCACGTGATATAATCATCTGCAAAAGTCTGTCTGCTGAAACCAAAATGACTTCTGTTTAAGTGCTGGTCAGACTTACGGCTCCTGGATTAATTCAACTAAATGTCAGATTGTAATCCCTTACGTTACTGATCACCGAGGAAAGTAATTACATTAATGTACTAATGCTTCGAACTTGTTTCTTTAGGAACAAAGTTGCAAGGTGGTCTTGGGCCTCAGAAAGGAGAGAAAGGGGAGCTCGGGCCAGAGGGGCCCCCTGGTAAAAGAGGTCAGATTGGGGAGTCTGGGAAGCCAGGTACCCCAGGAACTGCCGGACCTCCGGGAGAACCAGGAGAACAAGGGTAGGTAAACAGTTCAACAGTTTACTCAGTAAACTGTCAAAGCTGGATTATACCCTGGCCAAATGAGACAACTGCTTGAGACCTAAAGCAGGTTAAATGCTTCTCCAGCTTTATGTGTGCTACATTAATTATATGAAACAAAAAAGGCCATTCCTTGATTTAACTATATGAAATGTATAACTGGTAATGAGTTTATTTTTTAAACCTATGTTTAATTCATTCATTCATTTTAATTAAATTTTGTGTAAAGAGTTCCAAATCAAAACAATAATTGCTTCAAGGCACTTCATATTGTTAAGTTAAGACTGTAAAATAATGTAGGAGCGAAGTCCCCCCCAAAATCAAACAACCCCTTATGAGTAAGCCCTTGACAACAGTAGGAAGGAAAAACTCCCCTTTAACTGGAAGAAACCTCCAGACTCAGGGAGGGACAGCCAAATGAGGGTCGTGGCATTTGGGAGGTGAGGGAGGGAAGGAAGACAGGACAAGTGGAAAGTGTGGAAGACAGCCAGAGATTAATAATTTCTCCACGGGGATCAATAAATTATACATTATTATTATTATTATTATTATTATTATTATTATTGTTATTATTATTATTATTATTATTATTATTATTATTATTATTATTATTATTATTATTATTATTATTATTATAAGTAATGATTAAATGCAGAGTGATGTATAAACATGATGAGAGTAAAAAGAGGTGAATGAAGAAGCAGAATCATGCATCATAGGAAGGCAAGTATTGCAAAGGGAGGATTCAAGATGAGAGCATTATGTTCACTGTTAAAAACAAAACAAAAAAACAGTCCACTGCAGTTGTTCTGCATTAATTAGCTGCTTTAAAAAAATGGCACCCTGTTCTATTAAAAAAATACTCTCTGTTGCTGCAGGGCTGTTGTAGTCCAGCAGCAGGCGGCCTTCAGTGTGGCCAGAGCGACAAACCAATACCCAGATAAAGCCAGCGTCATTAAGTTCACAGATGCAATCACCAACATCAACGATGACTACAACATAAACACAGGACGCTTCAGGTGAGACATTTTTCTTTCAGGCCAGACCGATCACTGTAGGTGTGTTTGCCACTTTAATGTTGAATGATTAATGTTAGTTTTAAAATTGTAAAGACTCATTCGGCAGTGAAACGTGATGGCAACAATGATTCCTGCTCAAACTTTCATAATAATACATTTCACAATGATCATAGAGTTCAAGCACTCATACTATAACAATCAGAGACAACACTACCACACCATCATAATTAGGATTTTGGAGGACTGCACATGAGCATGTCTGCTATTTTATTTAAATAGCACCGAATCACAAAAACTGTTGCCTCAAGGTACTTTATATTGTAAGTTAAAAACCATAAAGTAATACAGAGAAAAAACTTGCACTTGGCGACAGAGTGAAGGAAAAACTCCCTTTTAACAGGAAGAGGCTCTCAGCAAAACAAGGCTCAGGCAGGGGCACGCATCTGCTATGACCAGTTTGGGGTGAGGGGAGGAAAACAGGACAAAAGACAAAATGTGGAAGACAGCCAGAGATTAATAATAAGTAATGATTAAAAGCAGAGCGGTGTATAAACCTGCATACATCAAAACACTCATGCACAGTTAATTCCAATCATCAAGCTCCACGTTCTTCTTGCTTCATGAGTTACACCAAGAGTCTTTGCATCCAGTCTTTGCGTCTTTCCCATCCACTCGATTCCCCAGATTTAGCACTCTGTGACTTCCTCTTGCCAAAAATCTTAACCTCCTAAGACCCCAGCTCTTCCATGGCATGCATTTTTAATTTCTCTTTGATATTTGGGGCATATTGGGACCTGATGAATGTAAAAACAAAGAATTACCAGAGGAGGTTAAGAGTTTAACAACAAAGGCTTTGAGGTTAGATTGGGTCTTCTACTGATTGCTCTAGAAAGCTGTCCAAATGTGCAGAAGCAAAGGAACTGAATTGAAACAGGCGTCAAAAGGCTTGAAACTTTATGGTCTCACCTTGTAGTTGCTGAGACACACTACATTGCAAAAAAAAAAATCACTCATCCATCCACATCACTGAACTGAGGGCATACCACCGGTGGAAGTCCAGTCCTGAAATTTCCTTGTTACCAAATATTCCAGAGTTAACTGTGAATAACATTTTGATAACTCCGCTGTTTTGAACAAAGTAATTCTGCCCAATATGACATAAGACATAAGAAACAAATCCACTTGTATAGAATCATCTTCATGGTGTTGTTGTGTCGCATGTAGGTGTCGGGTCCCAGGAACGTACTACTTTGTGTACCATGCCTCGTTAGATGAAAAACTGTGTGTGTTGCTGAAGCGTGACAACATGCTGCTGGCATCGTTCTGCGATCATCGGCAGGGAGGGAGACAGGTACAAGCATCAGACGATAACAATTCCTATTATTGGGTCAGAGTGTATTAACCTCTGAAATAGATATATCCTCCATTTAATTTTTGAACTCCGCTGATCCTAGGTGACTTCTGGTGGCCTGGCGGTGTACGTGTCAAAAGATCAAGAGGTTTGGTTGGAGACTAAAGACTACAGAGCGATGAGAGGAACACGAAACGGATACAGCATCTTCTCTGGCTTCTTGCTTCACTCTCACTGACCACCCCCAGGACAGGAAACCGAAAACAGTTTGACAGCTGAATGACTGAAACAACATGAAAACATTTTCTTACTGTTTCTTCACAATGATCATTTACCTTTGTAAAAGGCACAGAATGTTTATTTTTCATTTTCATTTTTATTCAGCGGCCAACATGCACCATTTTATTCTCTTTCTGCTGAATCAGCTCTGAGTTCCTATCAGTTGAAAAGCTGACACTTCAAATGGAGAAGATCTTTGTGTCTGTAACTGACTGTCGATGGTTCTGTCTAAAATTTGAAGTTTCTCTTGTTCAGTTTAATAAAGTTGGTTTCATACTCAGACTTTCTGCAGACTCAGTTGATATTAATGGGTGTGATTTTTAAATGCATTTCCAAACACAGTTTGATTTTTCTAATTTCCATCATTATCTCGAGTTCACATTTAAGCACAGAATGTCCCATCAGCTCCGTGCCTCGCTGTCACATAGTTTAAACAAACAAACTAAATAAAGAGCTGAGCATCAACCAAGCCTTTGTGTTGTTGTGATTCTTTGAATTAATGTCTCCATTTATTATATATTTTCCTTTTCTGTTCACTTCAAAAATGACCACACTTTCAATGATCACACACACACACACACACACACACACACACACACACACACACACACACACACACACACACACACACACACACACACACACACACAGCAAAGAGAACAAAATCAGTAAAAGAAAGTCGCATTTGAACAAACTAGCAGTAAAATTGATTGTCAGAGACTACATACATCATGAGGGAGAATACGACAAAGAATAGAGGGAGACAGACACAGGAGGGGATTAGGGCAGAGTGGACACACCTGGGAAAACAACTGGACAGAATCTAACCGATGAGACAGAGGAAGTAAAAGTGAACGCACACGAGAAGACGTAGTGGCCTTTCATAAGAAGTTGACAGAACAAACAAAGCAGAACACAGGGAGACCAGCGAGACACAGGGACATGACTGGAGATACAGAAATGGATCACAAAAAGAGAACAAACTAGGATATGAACAGACGACAAACAGAGGATATGATACATGACCTGGGAAAACAACAACATACTAATATTACCAAAAAACAAACTTAAACACAAAAAACCAAATACAAAAAAAAATCTTAAAATACTGAGTTGGAGACCCAGGATGATGACAGGTACTATGTGATGTTCAATAAAACCTGTGGAATAGGTTTAGATGATTGTGGTGCATTAAGGTAACAATATCTATCCTCCACACTCTCAACTGCATGACCAGAGCAGAAATAGGGGATTTGCTTCGGTTGCTGATGAAAGGAAGACAGTCAGGGACTTAGTTTCCCCAGTATGAAGTGAATGAATGTGGAGGTGTTTGTTTACATCCAGCTATGAATGACTTATCGCACCATAGTTAGTGACCATGAGTGCACACATACATTACATTGTCAAAAGCATTCACTCGTCTGCCTTCACACACATATGAATGTCAGTGAAATCCCATTTTTAATCAGCTGGGTCTAATATGACGTCATCTGAGCTTTTGCACCTATAACAGCTTCAGATCTTCTGGGAAGGCTTTCCAAGTTTACAGCTGTTTTTATGGAATTATTGATCATTCTTCCAGAAGTGCATTCGTGAGGTTAGACTGATGTTGGATGAGAAGGCCTGATAGTCTCCGCTCTAATTCATCCTAAAGGTGTTCAATCAGGTTAAGGTCAGGATTCAGTGTAGGCCAGTTAATTTCTTCCACACCAGACCTGCTCATCAATGCCTTTATGGGCCTAACTATATGCACTTATGTGCAGTTACGTTGGAACAGGACGGGATCATCCTCAAACTGTTCCCGCAAAGCTGGGAGCATGAAATTGTCCAAAATGTAGTATGCTGATATGTATGTTGAAGCAACATGAGTTCTTTTCACTGGAGCTAAGGGGCTGAGCACTGTAGCGCCTCTGGGAAAAACATGCTCACACCATAATCCCCCCCTCCACCAAACGTGGCACAATGCAGAAAAGGTCTCCTGGCAACTGCCAAACCCAGACTCGTCCATCGGATTACCAGACGGAGAAGCGTGATTCGCCACTCCAAAAAATACATCGTCACTGCTCTAGACTCCAGTAGAGGTGTACTTTACACCACTGCATCTGGTGTTTTGCATTACTCTTGGTGAGGTAAGACTTGCCTGGAACTGCTGGTCATGGAAACTAATTTCATGAACTTCTCTGTGCTTCAGGGAATGGAGCTAATCTCAAGGCCAACTGAAGTTTCAAGGTCTTTAGCAATGGAGTTGGCGACCTGGACACTACATGTCTCAGCATCTGCTGACACTGCTCTGTGATTACATCCTACCACTTCGTGGATGATTTGCTGCTGCGATCTAAAATGCAAGAAATGAAAAGAGGATATGAGAAGAGAAAATGCCAAACTAGCAAATTAACAGGATGCCATTATTAAAAATAAACACCAGCTACATAATGTGGAGCAAATCAAATATTTTGTGGAACAGATACCAACATCCAGAATGAGGTTAGGAGTTCAGCCGCACACTGCCTGGAAACACTGTGTTTTTCTGACAATAAAAAAGAAGTTGATAGAAAAACAGAACAAAATGTTAATTTAGAGGAAAGATTTTTTTAATCAGATGCCCTCAGTGATGCTTCATCATCAATTCTTCATTTGGTGGAGACTTCTCTGACCTTATCTGAAACAGTTTCACTTCCTTAGAAGGTTTCAGAAAAAAATTACTTTCTTGGGTAAAACTGACTAAATGCAATAATCATAAAGAATCAAATGAGAACAGAACAAACAGGAAAAAGTAGATAAATTGAAATATATAACATGCTGGAAATTACTGGTAGAATGTAAATGAGACTGATGGATGTAATTTCCATTTTGTTTTGCTATATTTTCACTTCACAATATTTTAATAACAATATATATTTGAGCCATTTAATTCAAAAGTTCTTTATTGATTAAATTTGGACTTAAAAACATAAAAACACAAAGACACTGATCAACTACAGCTGTCTTTGTCAGGACATTTGTCAATAAACATCATCCAAACTGAGTTATCCTGGTGGATGAGTTCTAAGAAATTTTCCCCCACCCCCAGTTGTTATGAAGAAGGGGCCAAAATGTTTTGTATCATGTATTTCAGCTTTAAAGTTGCCACCTCTTTAAAAACAAAAAACAAAAAAAACAGTTATTTCCCTATAAAAATGTATTTTTGCTTCATGGATCCAATCAGTTTCGCATGGGTTGTAAAATGATATCTGATGTGATGATGTTGGTTTATATTCCTCCAAGATAAAAAAAAATAGTCTTAAACCAGTGTTGAATAAAAAATAAAACTGAATAACTTACGTTATATTTTTAGATGTAGCAGAGACAGGGCCTCACAATCTTTTTTTTTTAAACTGTAAAATCAGTGTAGCATTTCCAAACATGCAGTTAAGAGTATGTACAATCATATATATAGTTGAAAGGCAAATCATTTCTGGATGTTCATGATGCAAAAACAATAAATCTCTGCTCAGTTTAACACTTCAGCGCTTCCTCCTTGGTATTGTTCATAACCAATGTCAAATTAGATGTAACATTTATTTCATTCATTTTTTGTGATTATTGGGTGTTTCATTTTGAATAAGTATATCTAGAGATGCAGTGGTTAGTAATTTTACTTCACAGGAAGACAGTCGTAGGTTTTAATCTTGAGGTCTGTGGACTCCAGTGTAGTTTGCATGCTCCCCCATTTCTGCATGGGTTCTCTCCAGGTACCCCAGCTATTCTATTCACTTTTTTTCACACACCACCAAATCACAACAACATCATCATCTCAAGGCAATTTTCATTGCAAGGTTAAGAGCCTACAGCAATAAAGAGAAAGCCCAAATAATCAGACCAGACCATATTTCTCTGGTAACCTAAACGGCCTATTAAAGACCTGCTGCAGTATCTTCAAAACCCAATAGGGGGGCCACAGATTGGATTTGTCCCTGTAAGTCCCTACAGAGTGAAGAATTAGTGTTGTACCACAGAAAGGATTAATAGTGACACCAATAGTTTTTCTTCTTGCTCTCTTAAGTTTCACTTCCTCTTTTTTCGCCCGATTGAGCTGTGGCAGTCACAGTGAAGCACAACGAAAAGTCTTCATCTCCGCTCCCCATCAGCTTATCGCTCCGCTGCAGCAGGAAACACTTTATTACCTGCAAATGGTGAGATGATTTTTACAGATACTAAAAAGCTAGCCAGACAAAACTGTACAGACTTGTACAGAAGTGTTGGGTTTCCTCACATTTCTTGCTGAATGGTTGTTCATGTTGGATTCAATGGTGTCAATTATCTTTCACTTTTTAAGTGTAGTTAAATGTTTTAGAGTTCTTGTCTTTTACAGATTTCTTTTTAAAGACTCAAATGTACTTATCCTAAACATTTCCCTGTATTTTTTGTATTTTAATTTATTATTTTTGTAAGGATTCAATACAATCTTTAAAAAGTTATATCTTCAGTTTGTAGCTTGTCACTCCACTTAGATGGAAATTCTTCTGAAAGCTTTATTTTATTTTATTTTTATGTTTTGGTTTATTTGTTTTTTTATATGAGGGTCTATTTTTTTGAAAGGTAACTCATATCTGTGTGATCAGGCCCTCCAGTGGCTGAGCTGCAGTACTGCAGTGTTGCTGTTTCTGGTTCACATCACCCCAGCTGACATGCAGTCCTGCAATGGGGGAATCCCTGGGATTCCTGGGATACCAGGCACTCATGGGCCCAACGGCAATGATGGTGCTAAAGGAGAGAAGGGAGACCCCGGTGAGCGCAGACTGCACATGAAGAGAATAAATACTCAATATTAACTGTACACTATATGGAGTGCAGGTTTTCGTTCCTATTACTAAAACATCTATTTAGTCAGAGGACTTCTTCATTAACAGATTTAAAAACACTTCATTGGTGCATTTGCCAAGCTGGCCAAAAGATAACTGATTATCTTGTACTTCAGTTTCAATTTCCACTGATATTTTTATGCTGTGTAATAACTGTTTATTTGCATGAGCAGGTGAGGCAGATCATACCATCAGGGGTCAGAAAGGAGAACCTGGTCCAATTGGTCCTCCAGGGCGACCTGGACTGAAAGGGGACCCAGGCCAACCAGGCAGTAGGGGGTTACCAGGTCTACGCGGGCCGAAGGGAAGCCCCTTTGGCCAACAACAATCCTATTTCTCCTTGAAATCTACGACATCATCAGTAGTAGATACTCCCATCATCTTCAATGGGTCAGTGTGCTGAAAGTTTTGAATCTTCAGAATGAAAAAAGAGTGATATTTTATTTCAGAATTGCTAGGTAAATATAGAAACTACCCAAAGCTAGTGGTAAGGAAACAAAAAGGGAAAAACTGTTTGATTGGATGACAGATAAAGTGACCACTGAGCACCTGATTAACTTAGTTATTCTATTTAAAAAACACTGACTAAAATAGCGGCATATAGTAAAGTCTCCACACATAACAAGTTTTAGATTTTTGTTTAAAAACATGAACAGTAAGTAACAGATTCATCAACACTGTGTAATCTTAGTTGAACCATAGACTGTATATGAAAGATGGCAATAGCTTCCAGGTCTGAAAAATGCAGCCACTGCTTAAACTTGCATTCTTTCTACTGGCCAACAGGGGGTGACTGGTCCAAAAAAATCTGATTAATAGAAAAACGACACTCAGCTCCTTCGATTTATGACCTCATTAAACATCATCCTGAGGTGGTTATTGTTTCAAATAGTGTTTTTTAAACTTTTTCAACCCAACAAGATGTTACTCTATTAAAATGTGGTTTTAATTAGAGTAATACACACTGGAGGGGGAGCCGAACCCGAATATGGTATTCGGAAAGGCACAAATAACGTGTTTTTTACAAATATTTATTTTGAACAAATATTTAAAAAAAATATTTGTGTTCGGGAATAAGAAAAACTTTATTATATTAAATTATATTATTATCTATTAAAAACCTGAGTTTCCTTATGAGACCGCAGAACATGACTAGATGAGTGAGTGACATGTGAAAGAGGTGACTGACACGCACTGCTCCACACAGCAACAGAAAAGGCTCGAAAAAAGAGTGAACTGCTTCACAATGTTTGCTGAATTGATATTTTTGTACCTGAACTGGGTTCCAGTTTATAACTTTTGCGAAGATCGGGAGATTATGCCATTGCGCTGCATCATTGACGTCTGCAGTTGGGTGCTCTGGTGTTCCTTTGTCTTTACATAGCTCTGTTAGCTCAGTAATTTAGACAATAGGCTGTTGACAGAGTAACGTTAACGTTCGGTTAAAAAGGTTAAAACAAGGTTAAAACAATGCTTGTGTAGTTGTCACTCATTAACTTAGCTGAAACTCCCCACATGGATTTGGGGAACCGAATAGAAGAATGTTGCTGCTGCTGAGCCATCTGGCAATGACGTTCAATGACGTTCCTTGTTACATGTTCATTGCTGGATTTATGGGAAAACATCAACTAATATTGCATATCCATAATTATTATAATGGATATAATTAAAGAATACTTACACTATAATGTTTGTTAAAAGTGCAACGCAAAAAAACTGGATTTTTACCCATTTTTAAAAAATATTACTCGAATACAAATACAAATACTTTTCCCTCCTCAACAAATACAAGTACAGATACAAATACCGGCTGCTTTGCACATCTCTAATACACACATTGCTATGAATAAAAAATAACCACAGCTCTTTGTTTTGTAAGAACTAGCACAACTCAAAACTTAAAAAAACAGAAAAACAAACTATCGTTGTTGATCTGTAAATCTCCCACAGACCAATTTTGGCTGAAGAGAATGAACTGTTTCGAGGAGAAAGACTGACAAATGATACAACGTACATCTGCACCAACAGAGGCATATATTTCTTCAGTTACCACATCTCAGGAAAGTATAAGGTGAGTATGAATAATTTATTCTTGTAAAACTACTCTGTATTTTCTGTTTCTGCCAAGTTCGTGTTTGTCCTTCTCCTTTTTAGTGTTCCAATATTGTATAGATTAAACTGCTGTCATGTTTCCTACTCAACTTTCAAGCTCAGTACTTACAACTTAAAGTATGAATATTAAAAGCCTCATAATAATTCCACCTGATAGTAAAAGGGAACAGTATCCACAATGAGAACATTGATATCAAAGATTTTATATATATATTTAAATATCTCTTGAATTCTTACTTGAAATTAAATATTTCTACATTAACAAAAAAATACTTCATTCTGGATTTTGATTCCAAATTGGGAAATATTCAGAAAACTATAAATAAATATGCATTATCAGGGAGGGGAAACTACAACAACTCCAGTGATCAAATTTCATACATTTTGATAGGTTTGATTGTTTGATTGTAAAAATCATTATTAGCAATGATTGTTAAACCTTTTGGAAAAAGCCTGTAAAAAAATGATTTTTTTTTCTCCATTACTTTATTTCTGCCAGTCTTTAAGCCAATCCTTGTCTTTTATATTTTTGTATTTCCTCATTATGTTGGAAAATAAATGTAAAATACACAAATCTTTTAGAATATAAAGTTGCGATGATTTCCATGATTTCTATTATTTACAATTTTGTTTGTTTTTGTATTATTTAGATTCTTACAAAAACAACTTTTGTAAAGTTTATGTAAAATGCAGTCACACCTCTTGAAATAATTCTTATATAAGGAATGCTTGTTTACAATCTTATAATAAATAAAATTCTGTGTGTGACTTGTGATCCTCTAGGTGTGCCTGAAGTTGGAGAAAAATGGTGTAAGTGACATGGAATTGTGTGACCAGTATAATGGGTTTCTGGTCGTCTCTGGCACGGCAGTTCTGGAGCTGGAAGTTGGCGACGTGGTCTCACTGAAGACAGTCAAGACAAACACCATCCTGACAGGCCAGGCCAGCGCCAGCACCATATTCACTGGCTTCCAGATCTTCCCAACCTCCTAAATCTGCAGTCTCCACAGTTTAATAAATTACAAACCTTCTGGGACAGTTAAAGGAACTAAATGATGTTTGTGTCTTCTTTTTTTTTTTGTGTGTGTGTCTTGTGTGTTTGTGTTTGTGTCTTCTTTAACAGAGCAAAGACTACCCACATTTGTAAAGGTTAGCTCTGTGTTGCAGAATTCATCCCATTACACTAACCACAAATCATGTTTTACTCATGCATGCATTACGGAAACACAGTAAACAATTCCCCAGTTTTACTTCACTGTGTCTGTAGTGTTTTGTTAAAGGTCCAGTGTTTACTGCTTCCACATTAACTGATATGGAAATATTACAATAATGTGTTTTAAGCTTCTTTAGTTCTTTTGTTTAATTATAAGTTTAAGTCTATGAACACATTTAATTTTAAGCTCTTCTTTCACATGCCCTCAAAGTTTAACTTTCTTTACTCATAAAATTACTAAATGTTACTTTCATGATGTTTTACTATTATCAGATATTTTACAGGTTTACATGACTAGCAAATTCTTCCCTCTTGTGGTCAAATGTAAACACTCAAATGCAAATGTTTTTCATGTCCGCTGTGACACATCTTAAAACAGAATGAATTTTGTTAAATGTATCAGAATCAAAATCAGAACACTTTATTAATCCTTAAGGAAATTATATGGTTACAGTGGCTTCAAGACAATAAGAACAGTAACGCACTGAACTAAATTGAATAATACAATATATTACAATTATACAAAATATAAGAAATAGCTCTAATATATACAAATTACTAAATTATACATATCCAGAACATCACAGAGATTTAATATGTATGATTTACATTTTACTCTGAGCTGTAAAACTTGTCATTTGTTATTCTCACTGTAGAGGATGTGCACAGGATGTAACTATTGCAATGTGTACTGTGCATTAGATTAAGGACTTGTACAGGGAGATGGCCACAAGCAGGAATGATTAACTGTGTCGTTCAGTGGTGCGTTTGGGTAATCTCAGTCTCTCACTGAACATGTTCCTGTGACTGGCCAACACGTCATGGAGTGGGTGGGAGGTATTGTGCAGCATTGTCCTTATCTTGGATAACATCCGCCTCTCCTACCTTAAGGTGCAGTGGTATTTTTTTAACTCAGTCCAGTTTATTATCAATGTAAACTTAAAGGTCCTCCACAATGTCCGTATCGACCCCCTGGATTGAAACAGGGGTCACAGGTTTCCTGGTCCTCCTAAAGTCCACAATCAGTTCTTTGGTCTTTGTCATATTGAGCTGCACCACATGACAAAAGAGAACCACAGCCTGGTACTTTGTCTCATCACCGTCACTGATGCATCCAACCACCACAGAATCATCAGAAAACATGAAGATGGCTGGTCTCTGTGCGGTGGCTTAAGTCTGAGGTGTAGAGGGGAAAGAGGTTGCTGATTACCGTGTGAATGGGTGGATGACTGGATGTGTAAAGCACTTTGGGGTCCTTAGGGACTAGTAAAGCGCTATACAAATACAGGCCCTTTTTGTCAGACACACAATGCTGAAGACGCATATCTTGGTCTTCCTGTCAGAGAGGCATCTACCTGCATCACTATCAGCTTATCACTATGGAAGGTCGGCCTGATGGTATTGAATGCACTGGAAAAGTCAAAAAACATGACTCTTACTGTGCTCGCCGACTGGTCCAGATGGGCATAGACACGATTGAGCAGGTAGATGATGGCGTTCTCAGCTCGAGGTCGGGCTGGTAGGCAACCTGAATGCACACCATAAAACTAAATCCAGGTTCTTATTTCAATTTTTATATACCATTATAAAACTTTGGCTAAACCTTTTGGCTCTACAAATAGCTAATATCCACAGTGTACTTACTACTAGTCATTGTCTTGAACAACAATTTGAACAACACAATTTTAAAATTAGCTCCACTGACTCGTTCTTATAAGGTTGTTTATTACTCTCAAATTTCTCTCTTTCTGGGCTGGTGATGGGGACATGGAAACTTATTTTAAAATAGTGGTAAGTATTATACAGTGGGGCAAAAAAGTATTTAGTCAGCCACCGATTGTGCAAGTTCCCCCACTTAAAATGATGACAGAGGTCAGTAATTTGCACCAGAGGTACACTTCAACTGTGAGAGACAGAATGTGAAAAAAAAAATCCATGAATTCACATGGTAGGATTTGTAAAGAATTTATTCGTAAATCAGGGTGGAAAATAAGTATTTGATCACCTCAAACAAGGAAAATCTCTGGCTCTCACAGACCTGTAACGTCTTCTGTAAGACGCTTTTCTGTCCCCCACTCGTTACCTGTATGAATGGCACCTGTTTGAACTCATCATCTGTATAAAAGACACCTGTCCACAGCCTCAAACAGTCAGACTCTAAACTCCGCCATGGCCAAGACCAAAGAGCTTTCGAAGGACACCAGGAAAAGTATTGTAGACCTGCACCAGACTGGGAAGAGTGAATCTACAATAGGCAAGCAGCTTGGTGTGAAAAAATCAACTGTGGGAGCAATCATCAGAAAATGGAAGACATACAAGACCACTGATAATCTCCCTCGATCTGGGGCTCCACGCAAGATCTCATCCCGTGGGGTCAAAATGATCATGAGAACGGTGAGCAAAGATCCCAGAACCACACGGGGGGACCTGGTGAATGACCTGCAGAGAGCTGGGACCAAAGTAACAAAGGTCACCATCAGTAACACACTACAACGGCAGGGAATCAAATCCCGCAGTGCCAGACGTGTTCCGCTGCTGAAGCCAGTGCATGTCCAGGCCCGTCTGAAGTTTGCCAGAGAGCACATGGATGATACAGCAGAGGATTGGGAGAATGTCATGTGGTCAGATGAAACCAAAGTAGAACTTTTTGGTATAAACTCAACTCGTCGTGTTTGGAGGAAGAAGAATACTGAGTTGCATCCCAAGAACACCATACCTACTGTGAAGCATGGGGGTGGAAACATCATGCTATGGGGCTGTTTTTCTGCCAAGGGGACAGGACGACTGATCCGTGTTAAGGACAGAATGAATGGGGCCATGTATCGTGAGATTTTGAGTCAAAACCTCCTTCCATCAGTGAGAACTTTGAAGATGGAACGAGGCTGGGTCTTCCAACATGACAACTTGCACAATCGGTGGCTGACTAAATACTTTTTTGCCCCACTGTATAATAATAAGTGACAGTAAACGATGAACAGTAAATTGTTGCTGATTGAATCTGGGTAAGTGTTTGTTGACAAGTTATCTCTCAAGGTTAGCTGCTTGATATTAATTACAGTGATATGACTCGTGACATCAGGCTCTGGCCATTGACTACATATAAGATGGAGCTTTTGTGGCATTAGTCAAGCTTCAAGGTGGATCCCTCTGTGAAACTGAGGGATGCTGTACTTTTAGTACGTCGCCAACTTCAGGCCCCTCTTCTGTGGAACCAGCTTCCAGTTTGGATTCAGGAGACAAAATCCTGCTCCTCACATACAAGGTCTTAAATAATCAGGCCTCATCTTATCTTAATGACCTTGTAGTACCATATCACCCTATTAGAGCACTTCGCTCTCGCTCTGCAGGCCTACTTGTTGTTCCTAGAGTATTTAAAAGTAGAATGGGAGGGAGAGCCTTCAGTTTTCAGGCCCCTTTTCTGTGGAACCAGCTTCCAGTTTGGATTCAGGAGACAGACACTATCTCTACTTTTAAGATTAGGCTTAAATCTTTCCTTTTTGCTAAAGCATATAGTTAGGGCTGGACCAGGTGACCCTGAATATTTCCTTAGTTATGCTGCAATAGACGTAGGCTGCCGGGGGATTCCCATGATGCATTGAGTTTTTCCTTTCCAGTCACCTTTCTCACTCACTATGTATTAACAGACCTCTCTGCATTGAATCATATCTGTTATTAACCTCTGTCTCTCTTCCACAGCATGTCTTTATCCTGTCTTCCTTCTCTCACCCCAACCGGTCGCAGCAGATGGCCGCCCCTCCCTGAGCCTGGTTCTGCCGGAGGTTTCTTCCTGTTAAAAGGGAGTTTTTCCTTCCCACTGTCGCCAAAGTGCTTGTTCATAGGGGGTCATATGATTGTTGGGTTTTTCTCTGTATCTATGAAGCGCCTTGAGGCGACTTTTGTTGTGATTTGGCGCTATATAAATAAAATTGAATTGAATTGAATTGAATTGAATTAAAATGAAAACGTGAGTACCAGCTCTCGTGGGCATCATAATTACAACTAATGATAAACAAAACAACGATAGTGAATTCAGTGAGACCTAAAACTAGAAATTGAGACCATAAACGCATCAGAAATGTGTTTACTGAGATCATAAATCAGCTGAGCCGCAGCATCATTCCCTCATGGACGTCTAAATGCTCAGGCTTCTTTTGGCAGCCCAATAAGTCGCCTCCTCCTGGCCATGAGTAAGAAAGCAGGTCACAGTGGGTCGATTTTTTAGACACCATCCATCTTTTATCTGTGAAAAAAATATTTCCCCCCTCCTCGATTTCATTATTTGTTTGTTTGTTTGTTTGTTTGTTTAACTTTGTGTTGAACATTGGGGGGGGGGGGGGGGGGGGGGGGTAAATCTGGGTAAACTCCTAGATGATTAAACATGCAGCTATTTTGCTGGTAATAGTAAATTAGTAAATAAAATCAACAGTCTATTTATGCAAGATTGGTTGGGTGTTAATATGGGGGGGGGGGGGGGGGGGTCATAACCCCCTAACCCCCCTGTAAATTACGCCCCTACCCCCTCCATGAGTGAAATCATAATTTCAAAACTGCATTTTGTAGATTCTGTATAGAGTCTACTTCCTCCACAAAACAACTGGTGAAAGTGGTTTTGTGAAATTGATTTAATGCACTTGTGACAGGAGTTGCAGGATTACAACATTCACTGTAAGATCAAACAATGTACGTGATTAATTAACATAAATAAACAGCTGACCTTATGAAACACAAACGCCTCAGTTACAAAACACTCAGAGAAGGACCTTTAGCTTGAAATTATACTGATCTATTATTCTTTTTTCTTCTGTCATATATGCTCTTACATAATTATAATGAAGGAACTGACCTCCCAGCCCATTGTTCCTTCAGTGGTGCTAGTTTCTGTCATTATGCAAATGTACTGTTTATAAGATTGGGGAAACCTGCAGTCAGCTGAAACTAAAGAAGTCACTTGGATGAGTGACAAAACGTTTCTCCCACTGAAAACGCTACGTCCAGATGAACAGAATCAACTTTTGGAGATGCTCTTACATTAATTGTGGCCAGACTGCTCTAAATGCCTGCTTGGTGTCAGGCAGTCTTCTTTATAATTTTGGCTCAGCATGAGCCATAACAGATAGGATCCACTAATGTGGTCAGTTCATCTTAAGCTCCACTCACATTCTGTTTATAGGCAGCAGCAAATCAGAGGAAAGTTTCCTTTAAGATGAAGGAGCTGGACAACTAGTTTCAAACAGATGATAAACTGAGGAGCTGCACCAAACCCCAATAAAAATTAAAGAAGGGTTATGTTGTACTGTGAGTCATGCACTATTTTTACAGTCCAAGAGCAACTATGGAGCACGAAATGAGCAGAAAATATAGTCTTTAAATAATTATGTTTAATTAGGAATCAATACTAGCCTGTGCTGTGTAACATTTCCTCTGGTGGCTCATTGGAATACACCTAGTACTCAGGTTTCAGGTGTATAAAGGTCAGTTGCTTCTTCCGGACTCTTTCCAGGCAAGATACTCATTAAATATCCAACACTTGGTATCAGGTTATTAGACACTTAACCCTACAGCCATGTGCATTGTAAACAGACAGCATTACAGGAAGTACTGGATTTCAGGATGGATTGATGGGCTGCATGTGCACTTTTTATTCCCATCACCATATTCCTGACAGGACATTTTATCTCATGATAAATATGACCACTTACAGGTGTACTCATGTATCAAAGCTTTGTTTTGTCTTTTGTTTGATAGGAAGTCATAATCTAAGTAGTTCAACACGTACCTTCGAAAACTTCTAAAACAAACAGAAAAAAAATACAATTTTTTTTTTAAGTAAATGAGTTTATAATACCAGGAAATCCCCAAATCACATTAGCCTAGGGTTATAGTTGGACATCTGTTGGCACGATTGCCTTTGAAGTGCTCTTTACCCTCATTAAAGAGCAGCCTCTGGTATGGGGTAACAGAACCTCAGCCTAGGGTATCGGTGGCTGCTGGGCGGCTGAATACCCCGTTCTTTGCATAGAAGGTGTTCTTCACCAAGGATGACCTGGCACTGGATGGAGTTCTGTAATCTAGCGTGTAGTCACCTGTGGATAAAGGAAGATTACAATAATCTGAAGAATTACAAATTTGAGCGGAAAGCATCTACAGATCTACAAATCTGTGGTGGCAGACAGGAACTGAGCACATTCACAGTAAAACCTGTCTGAGTTAATCACAGTCATGGTGTGAATGTTGTTCAGTTAAACTAAGTCTGACACTGGCCCAGTGACCTCCACAGGCTGGACCCAGTGATGCACTGAATAATATTTAGTTAATAAAAACTCAACAATTTCTATTACTACAACTGGAAGAAATTGACCTAATAACAAAAATCTGAAAAATATGATTTTGTATGAGTAGAAGCTGATAAGGTAAGCTAGCAAAAAATGTGCAGAAAGGATTGTCAGGCAGGACCATGTGTTTTTCTTTATTTTCATCATACATATATACTGTTTCAGTGGTGGATGTTCATATTAATCACGGCCAGAGTTTCAAATAATCTGTTCAGCACATGCACATGTAATCTCCCGGCATCAAAACCTCAGCTTTCAGACTGCTCTGAATACTCTAATTTACTTTTTTCCTCTCCTATTGGATCTATATGATGTTTGCGAGAAAGGTGGGACATGCCTGATATGAGGCACATACCTCTGACTGTGATCAGACTGAAAAAAAAACAGCTTGCATTGTGTAACCTTTAAGATATTTAAATTCCAAATAGTGACTATAGTTTAATCAGTCACTGTTACAAGATCTCCTGGTATTAAAACACAGGATTACTACCGATGTTATAGTACATTTAGTACCTAATGGTGATTTTTGATTCAACAAGTTTATCTTTCTAAAGTTTATGCATCATTTTACAGTCACCACACCACAGGGGGCAGATTGTGACTCCATCGTACCAAGCCTCCAGCCATAATCCCAGGAGGAGAGCAGGGGAAAGTTAAACTTCTCCTCAGGTTTAATGTGTCCACGTCTGTGCAAGTACAGAGTTCTCCCTTTGCCCTGCAAAAGACACATAGATTACATAAAACATCACTTTTACAAAAATGTAGGAATATAGGGATATACTGAATAAAATTACTAAAATGATAAAATGGCAGGGTTTATTTTATTATAGCTAATTATTAGGGGTGCAACGATACACAAAATTCACGGTTCGGTTCGGTTCGATACTTTGGTGTCACGGTTCGATATTTTTTCGATACAAAAAATGTTCATGCTTTTTTTAATTTGTCATTTATTAAAATTATAAATATACATTTTAACCTAAAAGTATAGTTTTTAAATTTAATGTTGCTGAAACAACAAAATAATAAAAAAAATAGCTCTATCTGATCGAGGAATCACTCATCTTTGGAAAAGAGAGTTTATTACAGAGAAATGGCTCTTTCCAAAATAAAAGCTATACTATACGCTTCTTCTGGGGTATATTCTCAGCAGCATATTAAACATATCAGGTCCCCATAAGGAGAATCATGTGCTAACGGCTGTCTAAATGACTCGGGTAAAGTTTGCAGCAGCGTGCTTGTTGTTTTTGTCTGCTTCCACTTGTCTTTGCACTAGGATGATGTCGGCGTAAATGTGCAGTCATATTCGTTGTGTTCCCACTAGTGCTGTCAGCGTTAATCTCGTTAAAATGACATTAACGCCATAACGCGGCAAATCTCCGTTAACAAGTTACCGCAGATCGCCCCGTGCGTGGGGCTGGACAGCCAACACGTTAACAAGCTAACTGTGCTAACGCACTAGTTTCCACCAATGTAATTGAGCATTGCGTGGCACATCCGACATACTGTTTTACTTTTGTCCATGACGCGCTTACCATCAGGGTCATACTTCACATGAAAACCAAAATAGTTCCAAACACCAGATCTGAATGAGGGTGGGGGAGGTTCAATTTCGGGTAGCGTTGAGGCAGTTGCCATGTTGCAACGAGCTTAGCTTCTGTCTTGTTAGCTTGCACTGCGCTCAGTGGATCTGCACTCGACAGTGCAGCCTAGGCGGAGTAGATCCACTGAGCGCTCAACACAGACAGCATCGTCAGAAGAAAAGTTGATAAAATAAATAAAAATGTTTGTATTGTTCGATACATATGCGTACCAAACTGAAAGCACTGTATCGAACGGTTCAATATCGATACGAGTATCGTTGCACCCCCACTAATTATCTTTCCAAGTATCTCAAAGGATTAAAGAGGACATTCATCATGGCTCCTGCCACAGCAGATACTTGCAGCTCACTTCACTCAGTTATGCTACAGTCACACTGTAGAAAACTGGAAATTGTGGCACAACCAAAATATCGTGAACTTGCAGTCTGATTGCCTTTGAAATGGTTGATTTGAGCACAGGGACAGGTCTGTGACCACTTATGAGTTGCTATCTTCTATGTGTTGTCAGCAAGATGGAGTCAGTCCAACAGAGAGAGGTAAGTGGAACAGAGAGAGGTAAGTGACGGACAAGGTAAGCGAATCATGTTGTAACTGATGTCAGACCCCGGAGATTTTTGTGGAAAATTAAAGCGAATGGTAGTTTAGAATTTAGAATTGAACAAATTCCTTTAAGCTTCAGTATTACCAAATACACTTATCAATTGTCTTATAACTAACAACATTTGTCTAAATCATCTCCAACACCCTGGAGAACAACGGGGAGAGTTTAGAGGCTCTCCAAGATTACATCAATCGGTGCTTCCAGGATCTGGTAACGAAGAAGGCCCAGAGTGCACCTTCCCCGGCCAAATCGGAGACAGTGTCGTCGAAAAGATGTCGCCCGGCAGATTCCCCCGGCATAACATCGCCAGCCGGCAAAGATATTGCCGACATACTGGAGTCAATCGACAAACGACAAACTGCAAGTCCAGTTTCGATGCAAGGCTGTCCTTGGTGGAGATTCCTCACTGGGAATTTAAGCCCTTGCAAGAATCCCTGGAGTTCAGCCAGCAGCAGGTGGAAACGCTCGCTGCTGAAAATGCCACGCTAAGGGAGTCGGTGAAATGTCTCACAGACAATGTTACCCAGCTAAATAGAGAAAATAAAAAACATAAAAGAGACAGTTATTGATCTACAAGCTCGTGGCATGCGTGATAATCTTGTATTTTCTGGTATTCCAGAAGCCGCTGGAGAAGCCGCGGAGACTACGGTGAAAAGCTTCATCAAAACCCACGTGTGGGGGTGCCTACTGGGGTCAGTGGGGAAGCTGGCCCCAGGGATGGGTCACTTGCCCCTCCCTTCCTTCCCTCCCCATCTCCAGCTGCCTCCCTCTTCCCGCTCCACCACAATCACCCACACATGCAGGGCCTTGGGGTAAAGATGTGTCACCAGGGTGCAGGGGAGGCATCCCCCCCTCTGTCCCCTTCTGGCTGCCTGTGCCCCAATTTTATCTCACAATTTAGACATTCACATTACTCACACTCTCATTACACATACATATAGGATCTTGGGGGTGGGCACAATCACGGAGTCCAAATTACCATCAGGGTGTACACCTCACCCGTGGCGTCGTTGCCCACCTCTCAATTTTAAATACACTTAGACATTGAGGGCTATCAGGAGGGACTATGCGCTTATCTGCTGCTCCTTGGCAGGTAGCTCCATGCCCTCCTGGGTTTTAATTGCACCTTAGAACACACATGCATCAACACTACAATGAGCGGGTGGAGGGAGGTTTGGAGTCTTCTCCCACCCCCATTCTCTGCGGCCTGCTGGAGCGGGAGGGCTAGGTGGAGTTGGCCGTCCGACTGCGGTCTGGAGTGTGGGGCCTCCCTGCTGCTACGGAGTCGGGGTGGTCTGCCTCTCCCCACCGCAGGGAAAAGGGTAACACCACCTGGGTCTGGGTGCAGTTTCCCCCTCCAGGGGCAAGGGTACCTAGACCTGGAGCTTAGAGTACGCTTGGGGAGTATGATCGTGTGTACAGTGTCTCTTTATGTCTGTCTCCACGTTGGGTGAGTGTTGAGTAATTGCATATGAGAGCATGAGGGTGGGAATGGATGTTTGTATCTGTGTGTGCCTGCATGTCTGTGTCTATATGTCAGGTTGGGTATCAGACGCCACCTCTCTGGGGACATCTCAGGTCCTCCAAGGTATGGAGGCCTATCTCCCCCCACCACTTCCCCTGCCAGTGGCAGACGGCCTCAGACATCGGTGCGTTGGTGGTTCTTTGTGTCCGGGGATGGGCGTCCGGGTACACACCGGCTCACTCCTTGGTGGCTGCTTATGGCCTGGAGCCTGGGGCTCGCTCGGGCCACTTCGGGGGTGGGGTGCCCTCAGCCTCTCGGCCTGGGGCTCGGTCACTCTGGCACAGCTGGCTGGCCTACCGTCACTGCAACCCCCCCAGCTTCTGCTCCGTGGCTGCTGAGTGACCCCTCATCTGGGGCTCTCCACAGCTCTTTCTGGGACAGTGGCGTGGCTGCCCCTCTGTTGGTCTTCCTTGGTCTCTTGTGTTCTGAGGGCCTCTGGATGTCTGGAGTTTTGATCTCCTCCATACCTGCTTCATGCCCTGGAGGACGGGGCTGTGGCTCCCCACACCCTCTAGCACAGAGGTCGGCAACCCTAGGCACGTGTGCCACAGTTGGCACGCAAAGGGTTAACTGATGGCACGACCATAGCTGGACTGGCCATCGGGCATACCAGGCATTTGCTCGGTGGGCCGATGATTTTTTTTGTAACGGTATAAACAATGAAAGGTGGTGGATTGGCCAGATGCTGGCCGCTGTGTAAAAATAACTCAGTTGTTTGGTGGTGGCTTTGGCGGAGCTTCCACAGATTCAGTAAAATTAACAAGTGGAGGCCAGCAGGTGGATGAGGGAGAGGGGAGACCCGAAGAGGAGAGACCCGAGGCAGCCGATGGTCCGAGTGTGAACTGAACTTCAGGTAAGAAGTTATGACCTGCAGTCTATCTGGGTCAGATATAAACCAAGTTTAGGTGGAGTTTATTTTCGTTGTGCTGACTTTTTACAGTCAGTTACAATAACTCATACTGCGTGAGCTAGCATGACAGTTTCTATACAGCTGGGTGGGTGCTATGATGTTACTGATAGTGAACTTTATTTTATTCATAAGGTTAGTTAGTGGAGTTGCCAACCGTCCCGTACAAACGGAATCGTCCCGCATTCAGAGAAATTATTGCGCGTTTCGTGTTGAGCTGAGAAGGGCTAGTTTGTCTAGGATGGAAAAAGACACAAAGACACAAAGGTGGATTTATTCTGTCGTTATGCTGCACAGCTGCCTCTTCTTCTCTCATTATCTCCCCCTCTCTCTCCTGTTGCTACTTTAATCATGAAACTGATCAATGAGCAGCTGATCGGCTTTTCTCTCTTGTTTGTTTATCGCCCACTTTGCGCCAGAAAGAGGAAACTGCCGGTTGTCGCGCTAAACAGCAGCACGTTTAAGCTTTATCAGCTGTTGTTAGAATGTATTTAATATTAATTTCTAGTATCAGTTGATGTTTGCTGGAGCCACAGCTGTAAAAGCTGCTGGTCATGATGTCGGTTTGTATATCTGGTGAGAGGGAAACATGAAGATGAAACCAGGAGATGTCCTTACTGAATCATCAGAGCTGAACAGGTGATGGAGAAACAGGTTTACCTTTTAGGTTACATGAGTGAGTTGAAGGGAAGTTATGAACTGTTTCTGAGAGACAAATAACACCAGGATCCTTTTTTATGTAGCTGACAGCTGGTAACTGTGCAGGGGCGGATCTGGCAAAGTTTTGCCAGGGGGGCCAGGCGGGGCATTAACAGGGAAAGGGGGGCACAAAGAAATACTTTCTTATTCTCTTTTAAAATGTCGGGCTGCTATTAAATAATTATCTGAAGCTTACAACCAAAGTTTTTATCTGACATAAAATGTATGGAAATCATACATATACCAACAAGACTGTACATCACTGTCACAACAACGTTTGTTTTCATTCAAAGGCTTAATGGCTTTAATACCTGGTGGGCCGGTCTTTAGTCAAGCCCGGGCTGTTTTTTTGTCCCAGTCCAGCCCTGGGCACGACACGCAGTGAATTAATCTGAGAAGGTGCATCAAAAAATAAATGGCCGCGCCAGCGGTGCACATCGCAAATCAGCTCGCATAGGCACATTAGTTGTGCCGCTTCTTAATGACGGTATCTTAGCTAATAACCCCAACTACCAGATTCAACTTGTAATTGGCTAAAAATAACTTAGCCTACTGGTAAGAGGGATGTTGTTAGCTTTCCATATTCCGACACTTCAAAAGCTTCAGGAGCTTTCCGCTGAAAGCAAAAGTGATGATATTTATATTTAAATGTTTAAATGTTAATTTTATGAAAGAGAGTTTGACTGTCAAAGTGATTCTTACATGGTGAGAGGAGTCCTGATACAGAGCCTCTCTGGTGTGGGGCGAAACCGGCCTCATTAGAGGAGGCACACTGAGCTGCTGTTCACCTCCCACAGAGCACACAGGAGGAGGAGAAGGGCGACGAGGAAGAAGGTCGCTCTGCTTCTCAGTAGTCCTGGCAACAAGAGGCACAACAGCCCTGATGGAAGATAAACAGAAAGTTAATGTTTATTTTCATGCGTGTGTAATGTCATGGTCACTGGAATCTGTCATGTTTCTGAGGTTTGGACTCTTGGTTAATATTAAATCAAGTCACGTTTATTTATGTCCCACATTTAAGGCCAACAGACGCTGACCAAAGTGCTGCACAGCAATCATCTACAATGTTGGTTAATATTAGTGTCACATTCATGCCTAGCTACCCCCAGTAGGTTTAGTCTAATTATGTGGGTCTCAGTAACATCAGATAAATCTGCTTTTACCCAGACCATGAAAACAAATGATAGCTGAGCACATGTGGATACTCAAGACAACTAAGGTTTTAAATCTTCACTCTTCCACTTTAAAATAAATGAAGGGGCTCACTGAGGGTCAGCAGGTATCTTTGGCAGCTGTGGCAGCTGTGTGGGCTCTTTGCTGTTGTTCCAGGGATTGTAGCAGGATGGGTAGAGTTTGGCATAGCGGCTCCTCCAGGTTAAACGGGTCAACATCTCCTTCTTGATCTGCTCCCTGTAAGAGTTCTGGCTCTGAGTCGTCAGCAGGTCGCGCATTTCCTGCCCGGAAAGCCAAATTTAGTGTGAGAACAGCTAACACAGACGCACAAGTTGCTTTGGGCATTGTTTTTCTGAAAGATTAATAGTTAACACATAGAACTAGAAGAAGCCCTCTCAGATAATGTTTATGCCCTAATTTTGAGTTTTAAAGAGCAGAATCACAATACCAAACATCTGTAAGATGCAAATAAATCACAAATGTCACTGTCTGGACAACTTTTAATACTTACAAATAATTGTGCATTTTAATTTAATTATCTTGTGTCCATTTTTTGATCCTTCTTAAGCTGGAGCTAGCTCTGAAGCTCTGAGTCCCTTTTATTTAAACAGCAGCTCCACAGAAACAACACAACAGCCATCACAAACTGGCCATAAGAACAGTCAATGAAAAAGTCACAACAACATATCCTACCAGAGTTATAAAACGGCAGATTATATTTTTATAGTATAAACAAATGGCAAAAGATAATTGTTAGATATAATATAGTTTACCTTTTGTTCAATGCCGAGCTGTGCAGGATCAGTTTCTCACTGTGGAAATGAGCTGTGGATCAGATAACGCTGGGGAACGCCAGGAAACACGACACTCCCTGTTTTTCAACTCCTACATACCTGTGTGTTTGCAAATAGATACCACTGTGGGCACTAATATCAACTAATAAAATTCCTCACAAGTTTCTGACTGATAATTTTTCTTTAGTCACAAGCTAAATTTTTGGCAAATGTTGAGCAAATGGGAGGCCCTGCCTTTCAAAATAAGTCTCACACATGTGTTTTGGCAATTGAGTTTTTCTGTTAAAAGCTTTTTGTTGTTGGAAATAGGCAAGAATAAAGAAAGACAACAGAAAAAAAAAGAATAAATCATTCCACAATCAATCCAATATAATTTTACTAAAATTATTTCTGTACAATGACTTTAGTATATTAGTCATATTAAAAAATAATCAGGAGGGGAAGTGCCAGATACCATGTGATGCTAATTAAATGCATTTTATTATCAGCAATCACCTTCCCCCAACAGGGCGCAATAGATGGATGCACCTCCGTCAGCCTGGTTCTTCCAAAGGTTTCCTCCTGTCAAAAGAGAGTTTTGTCCTTGCCACAGCAAAATATTAGTAAAGGCTCTCCAAAACTAGAATGAGGAGTTGATTCTGATAACTGATGAGTGTTTCATTTTGTGCCATTTAAAATGAAATCCAACAAACTCATTTATTCATGGCTGTTAGGAAATCTAGAAAAATCTTGGAAAGGAAGAGAACCATAATGTAGAAACTTATAAAGTGTCTGCTGTCATGCAGTCCTCCACTCATGTTTCAGCCCCATATTCTCTTGAATGCATCAAATATGAACTCTGAAATTTGCATCCTAGAATTGAGTTGAAGTAAAGCTAAAAAGCATCTTTACTTTATACAGTCAGCAATGATGACAACCCTGGTTTAAAAAATCTGTAATATTGCAATGATTTGATAACTCGACACATCAAATATATTAAAAAAAATCACTCACAGGGTTTTTTTAAACTTTGATTGGTCAAACAGCAGTAGTGTTAGAAAGCAGTTGCTTTGCTGAATCTTGGTGGTAATCTAAATTAAATCTCTACCAGGTTTTTGGAAACAGAGTTGTAAAAGAAGGCAGCACAGTGGCTCAGTGTGGTCTCACAGGAGTCAGGCTGGGGTACTTTTTGCAGCATCAGCTTCTTTCCGTGAAGAATTTCCATGTTCTTCCCATTCTGAGAGGTACACCCCCACCCCCACCCCTTTCCAGAAACACACTGTTCAGCTGGAAACTCTAAACTGGTGAGTCAGTTCTTAACTGGAAAATAAAATTGAATATTGAACCTGTTTCTGCAACTTGATAACGTTTGCAGTAAATCTCATCAACCACTAGATGGAGAAGTTAAAAGTACAGTCAGTGAGTATATTTACTGGATGGTTAACAGATTTTTTTGTTTTTTGAAATTTTCGACTCAGAAGTAAATGGCCTGTATTTGTATAGCGCTTTACTAGTCCCTAAGGACCCCAAGGCGCTTTACACAACCAGTCATTCACCCATTCACACACTGAATGATGATGATGATGTGTAAAATAAACACATTACAAGTCCAGGTTTCTGGGCACCCACATGTCTGCTGATCCCACCTGGACCCATGGATCCACCTCTGCCAACCCTGGAGGCCATCATCAGATCCTCCTGTTTCAGAAAAGCCAGGGCCATCCCAGGTGACCCCTTACACCCCACCCACTACCTGTTTGACCCGCTTGCTGATTGACCTGCCTGATTGACCTGCCAGGACCTGCCAGGTCAATCAGGTCCCACATCTCCAGACTCACAAAAAACTTCTTCCTGTGGGCCAGTTAGGCTGTTAACAAGCACTAGAGCAAATCTGAGCGTCTCTCTGCTCAGATCCCAAATCTTTGTACTTTTAAATCATTTTCCCTCACTCAAGCCTAGCCTTCTAGAAACCAAAGAAGCTTTTAAAACTGTTTATTTATCTCCTTCGCTGCCTGCTGGGCCTTAATGTGTTGTGCTCTTTTAGCACAATTTTCTTTAACTTATTTGAGAGGATTTCAGATCCTACTGTAATGTGTTCAGGGTTTTCTGAAGCTTCTTTCTGTGATCCTGTGCAGCCTCCTTGATGGGTCTGGGAATTTGTGGTTGATGGGTGCTCTTGAATCTCAGCAGATGATACATGCTGACTCCTGATGGCCTCAGCTAGGTTCCTCAAGACCAAGTCTGACCAAGAATGTGGATCAGGTCGTTGAAGGTTTTTTTTTTTTTTTTTATAAACTGGCAACTCCCATTGTTTCTCCTCTTCCCACCAGTTCTTTAGAGACTCCCTCCTCCCCAGAATGGAAAGAGATCTTTTCTCCAAGTGAGGCTGAAAACACACGAAACTTTTAGTTGGGTATTTAAAAAATGTTGCTTAATGCCTGCCGAAGGTGGAAGTGGTAATTTTCATTCAGCATACCAGTACTTCATCTATCAGCCGAATTTGTGATTTTCTGTATTTATTTAGATGAATCTTCTCATGGTCCCCTGAAACGTTTCTCAGAAGAAGAGCTCTCAGACCTGAGTTTTATCTATTTTGTGTGGATCATCACAGCAGAGATGCGTTTCATTTTAAGGTGTACATTTGGTTTATCAGAGCATGTTTGTTGGGTCAGTCTTTTCATTTCTTCAAAGTTGGCTGTTTGGTAGTCTGTGATTTATAAATAGGAGCAAATTAGAAAAAGACAGTACACTTATGCTGTGAAATTACTGCTGCCACCTTTTATTACCGTAAACATTAGTATGTTACTGATTTAATCCAGATTTCCATTTGTATTTCTTTCTAACTGCACCTTTCTGTACTTTGGCCTTGAGCCCATGTTGCTTCAAAGACTTCATCCCCACTCCTCCAGGCTGTTGCTATGAATGATGACATCATCCAAATAGGTGGCTGCATATGGAGTTTGGAGGCACTTGGTTCATGAAGCAATTGAAGGTGGTTGTAGCCCTAAATGGAAACCTAAATTTAAGTGTCATGAGCTCGTAAGTTTTTTTTTCCTAAAGGGAGTTCACACAGGAAGTGTGCAGAGATGAGGTGATCACATCACCACAGACCACAGAAAGTCGACCAATGATGGGTGAAGAAAAGGTTGGTGATAGAAAGTAGGCATATCCCAAGTTTAACTTTGAGGCAAGTGACTGAGCGACTACCAATGAAAACAAAGGATACAACTGACTGACATATGATAGATATGTTAATATATTACAGGGTTACCTAGGCAACTGCAGTCTTCAATCAACTCTAGCAACCAACCGCCAAAGGGACAAAGTGATGGATGATGAGCAAATCAGCTCCTGTCTGGATGTCCCTTTGGGCTCTGAAAAACCTGGGGATTAATCTGAATCCTGAGCCATTCACTTGACAAAATCCATACAGAACTGTACAGACCAAATCTTCTTAACCACAAGAACAATGAGGCTAGATAAGAATATCATAACAACCCATCTTGCATTTTCAGACTAGCTTTCAGTTCTTTTTTTAATTTTCTGCAAGAACTGGTAGCATGTTGATTGCACTGACACATACAGATGAGTCTCACTCCCCCAGAACTCACTGTTTATGATTTTTGTTTCATTCGCTGTGACACCACAGAAGGTGTGTCCCACTTGGTGAGCAATTTAGAGCTAGAGATGAAAGCAATATAACTATCTCCCCTTGCAAGTTTTCTAAGCTTGGTATTGTAATGTTGCTGTTTCTTGCCCTGGAGCAAATTATGCAGTGTAAACTACCTTGATAACTCTCAGAGCCAGAACATACTGAATTTAATTCCCCCCCCCCTGCCCTCCCTACCAGTTTTCCTAAACAAGTGTTTCTTTTCCCATGGAACCCACCAACAACTCCTGCACTGCAAACAACATAAAGTTGAGCCACTGCATTCATCATTGTGTATGAACCTACAAGTCATAAATTTTATATGCTTTGTCTAATATTCAGCAGTTCATACTTGGGTCACTACCTTTGCAGAGATGTCGTGTAAAGGCATTGCTTTAGCACATTCCGTTGCACTGCAAACCATCACAAAACATCTTTTTTTGCACACTTTGGTGAGACCTCTATTTAAGGTAAAGGATCTTTTGGAATTGACAGCTTATTAACTAGTTGTAATTCGGGACATATTAGCACAATACGACACAGCCCAGGTCATTATTCTATCCTGAGTTTTATCATATCTCATTTAACCAGCCATCAAGTTAGAATGAGCCACCTGGGAAATAATTTCCTGGTGCTATTTCTTCACCAACAACTGAGTGATTTCTTCTCCATGTTCAGTCTCATGGCATTACTCTATACAGTCTATAGAGACAGCAACTGATGTCATCATCAGGTAATACTAAAAAAAAAAAAAAGACAAACTCTTGAAACTCTAACTCACCCATTTTATTGTTTTATTGTCAGAACATTTTTCTGTTGAAGAGTGAACTGGTTTGCAGTAAAATAAATTGACCACAAGGTGGAGACAAACACAAACGAACTTAAAGATGCAACCAGAGATGAACAGCCAGCAGTTTGTGGTTGTAACCAAGCACACCATTGTTTTTCTTGTGACATTACCAATAAGTTTGATGTGTCACATGGCCCTCTTCCTATTGAAAAAACAAAAGTTGTATCCAAGATGGCCGACTTCTAAATGGCCACCATGGTCACCACACATCTTGAGGAGTTTGCCCCCTCACATATGCTAATGTGCCACAAACAGGACTTTAATAACACCAGCCATTCCCATGTTATTACGGTGTATCCATATAAATGGGCCACCCTGTAGATTAAATTTAACAATAATTTTCTTACATGACATTTGACAAAGGAAACATTGAACCCTGTCGATTAATCGGTTTAGACTATAGATATAAAATACACACATCAAATGAGTTTATGTAAAAATATGTTTCAGGCATTGCAGTGGAGAACAAACAAATGTTTCCTGCAGCATCACTTCAAGTGGTTATAATTAGAGTAAATCTGCTGCTGGTTATACTCCTAAAGGATATTTTTTTAGCTCATTAGAAAAACTGTCAGTTCAACAACAGTGGTTTAGTATGTCGTAGTATTCCACCTTATGTGTTGATGTATTCATTCGTACAATTAAAACAGCAAAAAAATCATTTGATATGAATAACTGGTTTAAAAAACGCCTTAAAATATAATGCAACACATTTATACTTCAACCTAAAATTCATTTTTGAATGTTTTTCCTTGTTTCTCTGATTATTTTACTTGAGTACAGAATCTGATCTCTTTCTCCACAACTATTTTTTTTGTTCTGTGTAACTCATGTGCTACCTCTGAAAAGTCTAACTTTATTTTTAAAAAAGGCACAATGATGTTCAGTGTTTGCAGATGTTTGATCAAATTTCTAAGTGAACCTTCTCTCTGGTTTAAAAATAGAACAATTGCTGCTTTATTGTTGTTACATTATTCTGAGCAGATGTTTTGGTCTCCATGTAAACCACATTTGTGTTTGGTATATGGTAGTCAGTGATTAGGCACACACACACACACACACACACACACACACACACACACACACACACACTTACTTACTTACTTTCAAACATGAGCACATACCATTGTGGCATGCTGGTAGCCATGGGAACAAGATTGGTAGTAAGGCTGGTGTAGTGGTGACTCAGCTTGTTGCCGGGTGAATCAGGAAAATACACTGAGACACACACAGATGCACGCACACACAAACATTCGTACACACTTTGTGTTTATTATGTACTCGTTGCCACATAATAAATATGGAGTGAATGTGAACAGCCTGCATGTTTGATTAAGTGAACTGACAGCGCATAATCGCTAGTGAGTCATTTAATGGTGGTTTCCTGTCGCTTACAGTGGTGCTTAAAACCGGAACAGACCAACACAAAAGAACTAAATGGGACATCTGAGAAGGCTTTAGCATTTATCAACAATACCCAAGCACATATATGGACATTTTTAAATGCTCATTAATGTAAAAAAAGTAAATGGCCTGCATTTGTATAGCGCTTTTCTAGTCCCTAAGGACCCCAAAGCGCTTCACACTACATTCAGTCATTCACCCATTCACACACACATTCACACACTGGCGATGGCAAGCCACGTTGTAGCCACAGCTGCCCTGGGGTGCACTGACAGAGGCGAGGCTGCCGGACACTGTCTCCATTGGGAAATGGGAGCATTTTCCTTCATTACGCAGACTACTTGAAATTTGGGTCATCTTTGAGACATGCAAAAACAGTACATGTGTACATAGTACAAAATATGCAGCCACCACATCATAAACACAAGTATCAACTATAGTTTTACTATTAAAGATAAGTGATTCTGAATATTCAAAGCTCTTTAGTCTATGAGCCACATTTGCACATTAATAGCATGTTTTGTTCTATGGATTTTATCTGCCCCACATCCAAAGCTAATTTTGAATCTGGGAGGAGACTGTATTTTTAGCATTTCCTACAACTAAAGTCATACAAACTCCACACAGAATGACCCCAACCCCCTAGCCCTGGGGGCAAAGGTAACACTAAAAGAAGTCATTTTAAGAAGTCATATTAACCCTCCATTGGGCATGGGGAGCAAAATCTTATACTCACAAAAGGGAAAATGCTCAAAAAAGTTCGGATGACCAAAATGCTGAAAAAGAACAACATGACATCAGAGCTTAATCTTTACTCACATCCCACACAACCCTGACTTTATTTCCTATGTGAAGTCAGCTAAGGTTTTAAGGTTTATACAGCTTTGTTCAAGTTCACTAGCCAAGCATGCATTGCTCATGAGGCTTATTTTTAGTAGGTAATAAAACAATATTTGTGTGGCTTTTCTGTTGTCTCATACTAACAACAGCAACCACATTAAAAAAAACAAAACACGGCAACAAGATGCACTCAAACTTATTCATAACCCTACATAAGTAAAGGTTTTGTGAGAGCTGTTCGCAATAAACTTTTGAGCTGAATGACTGAGTTTGGATTTACAAAAAAATCAATGCACTATTTACTTATATCCAGTTATAGTAACATTGCAATGCTTTTTTATGCTTTTAATGCTTTTTATGCTCATTTTAATCTCGATATTTTTTTTATCATTGGACTCTTCTGCAGGGGCAGCAAGGTGGGGTAGTGGTTATCACTGTTGCCTCACAGCAAAAATGTCCTGAGAAGATGGCCTCTGTGACATCATCAAGAACAAAGAGTAGAAAAGAGCTCTTTGCTCTTTCTAAGATAGAGCTGGACTGGTCTGAAGTGAATTTGTAATTACCATATTTACTTGTGTGCGTGATGATCTTAGTATGTGAAACTTTGTGCATAATACGAACGTCCAACATGACAATATAAAAATACTGAAAACCATAATAGGTTCCATTTATAAATATTAGCATTTATTAAATGTTGTTCTGCACTTATAAACAAAAATCCTGCCTGCCATAAATGGCAATAAGAGCCACATTTTCAGAAAGTCTCTCCTCTAAAGCATTTATGGTGCTTTCCTCTGGACTGTTCTCAGTCAAAAGACCTGCGTCAAGAATGAAAAAACAGAGGTCAGTCACCTACTTTCACATCTGGCTAATTGGTCCATGGCTTGGATGTGACTGTTGGGTTATTTGTTTCTTAAAGCTGCAATCTAAAAAAAAAGTCTCACTCAGCTGCAGACAATAAAGAGGAAACAGCTGGACACCACTATAATTACAAGAAAACAAATGACTCCAAATGATTAATTTCAATTTTTTTAAGAATTAAAAACAGCAAGTGTGGCCTGTAAGATAACATGACCCTTGAGACGCCTTTTTCCTGTGCAGGCATTATGGTTTGAGCACACTAAACCGTTCAGAGACAAGGATTTCTGAAGCCAAATGCATCTGTGGCTCCTCACGGACAAGAGTGCTATAAATGTAATCCAACTCACACAACTCCCAAATTTTTAAATAATCATCAGGACAAATGTGGAAAAGACAGCTCAGAGGCGAAGCGTTAGAGAATAATATAAGCAAAACCTGGTAGCAAATCATCAGGTGGCCCTCACTGAACTGCAAACCAGGTGTTGGAAACTGTAACTATTTCCTCTTTTTTAATTTCACTTCATTTAATTTCATATGCAGCGCCACTTCACAACAGTCGTCTTCAGGTGCTTAATACAATAAATAAAGATCTTTCAATATTTGAGAAAAACTAAAACAATCTCGTAATCCACTATGAGCAAGCACTTGGTGGTAGTGGGAAGACAGAACCTTGTTTATAAACAGGAAGACACCTCAAACAGAGGCATATAAACACATGGGAAGTGAAAAGAAGGGAGTGGAGAAAAGTGTTGATTACATCACGGGAAGTCCCCCAGCTTGCTGAGTCTATTTCAGCATCGCTAAAAGTTGGTTCAGGGTCACCTGGTTCAGCCTTAAATACAAGTTTTATCAAAAGGGAAGTTTTAAGCCTGATCTTAAAAGTAAAAATGGTGTCTATCTTCCAAATCCAGACTCGGTGCTGGTTCCACAGGATCTGCCTCCCATCCTACTTTTCAATTCTCTAGGAACCACAAGTAAGCCTGCAGTCTGATAGCGATTATGCAGCGATTATGTTAATATTATTACTATACTATACTATCACACTATTACTATGAGTTCTCTAAGATATGATGGGATCTGATTGTGAGAAAGAGATTTTTAAATTCAATTGTGGGTTTAATAAGGAGCCAATGAAAATGAGCTAATATGAGAAAAAATATGATATATCTTTTCTTTAGTACTCTCACTTACATGTTTTTGATCAACTGAAGGCTCTTCAGTGAGCTGTTAAGGCAGCCTGACAATAAAGAATTACAAGAGTCCACCCTAAAAGTAACAAATGCACTTATTTTTCTGCATCATTTTAATTTAATGCTGTTTTAACAATAATGTGCAGATGATAGAAGGTATTAGGGCTGGGCCATATCATACCGTTCACGGTAACACCGGTATAATGTTAGGCAATGATAAGAAAATGAAATATCGCGATAGAATATGGGTAAAACGAGTGCGCAGTGCCTTTGTTTTCATACACACATGGTGGAAAAAGCATGGCGGCGACAGAGAATTAGAAGGGCGAAAGCGGATCGTTGATTGAAACAGATAAACCCGAATTGGTTTGTAAAAATGGTGCCAACTTCAGTGGTGTGGAACTGGTTTGGTTTTTGTCTGTCAGATACACACCAAAGCACAATTTTTGGTAGAACATCTAAGCAGCCAAAAAACCTGGCCACACACTGGGCATCCGGGTTAACGCGGTTATGGCTTTAATGTCATTTTAACAAGATTAACGCTGACAGCACTAGTTTTAATACGACTTTGATAAGCTACAAAGCCGCATGGCTTGATTCATTGTCGGTGTCACGGTCTGCGGAGGCAGACCGTGCGGAAATGTGTGTGGTGGACCCAGGAGCGAACACAAGCGAGGATGCAGGAGTGGAGTTAAACAAAAGCGAGCCTTTTATTCTGGCTGATGAAAGGAACAAAACAGAGTGAGGGCAGCATAAGAGTAATAGTTCAAACAGAAACCTAAACTGGACATAAACTAAGGAACAGCTATGGCTGGAGATACGGAACACAGGGGGTGGTAACACAGACGACGCGACACAGACTACATGAAACACAGAGACTAAATACACAAGAGGGATGATCAGGGGAAGTGGCCACACATGGGAACACAGCTGACACAGATAAACATAACAAGACATGGCAGGAGTAAACAACACTGACGGGAGACTGTCAAAGTAAAACAGGAAGTACACAGGTGCAAACAGGAGGAGAGAGAGAGCGCGGGCATAGTGGGCTGGGGAAACATGGAATGAAACAAGGAGGGGAGATGAGGGCTCACAGATACATAGAGGGGCACACAGGGGATAAAAGTCACAAGGGGAAGTCAAATAAGGAACAACACAACAGGACAACTTAGGAAACATGGCCTAAATAAGGAACGAAATACAAAAATATAAGAAACTAAGAATACTGGGCCCACATGGCCCAGGACCATGACAGTCGGAGCATTACGGCTACCATTTCAGGAGCCTTGCGGAGTGATAGGTACTGTGCTTCAACATATGGATATGTCGGCCAATTTCCACTGGAAATTATTTTTGGTTAAAACGTCAGCAAGGAATTTGCATTTGCGCTGTTAAAATTTTATACAGCTTTAATGCACATAAAAAATAACTGCTTGTTTAATTGAAAATATATTGATGGGTTTTTTTTGCACTAATAAAGTTGTGAAGTGTGTAAAGCCTGTAAAGTATTTTGTCTCGCGTCAATTATATCATTATCGCAAATGTTCAAATATATATTGTGATAAATATTTTTGGCCATATTGTCCTGCTCTAGAAGGTATTCCTAGATATTTGTTTAATATGCAAGTTAAAGGACCTACACTGCTCCAAACTCACTCCAAGGTTCCTCACAGTGTCAGTGGAGGCTAAGGTAAAGCCTTGAGAGTAAATACCTCGTTACACAGTGCGATTCTCAGATTTTTAGAGACAACTTGCTACAAGTCAGTTTTGGCAGAAGTGATGAATAAACAGACACAAGTACGTTTTCTGCAAAGACTCCATTCGTGTTAAACTGGCTGATGACCAGTTTAGCTCTTATTGTCATCTCCCAGTAAAGTCACATTAAAGTCACAGCTTGTAGCTCCGCCCCGGCAGACTGCCGCGTCTTCAACACACAACAAACCTCCACTATGCACGGAGGCAGCAGCTTCAAGTGAGCCGAACGCTGCTTCGACAGGAAATTACGTAGCACTACAAATAAAAAGCCCCAACAAAGTAAACCTTTAAAAACACATGTTGACTCAGGTCTACTTATCAATGCATTTCAAATGCAACTTTTCAAGATAATTTCTTGTATATAAAATAAGGGATTGTGCAAGATGTTAAGGACAAAAATAAAGTGAGTTATTTTATTTGTTTGCTTACAAAATAAAAATGAATTGCCGCCACTGGAACTTTGGTAAAAGTATAATGGTTTAATAAACTTCACACAGAGGCAAAATATCCATTTATCACATTTAGCCAAGAAGACTAATTTTCACTTGGAGTCCCCAGCCAGGAAAGAGTTTTATTAGAATAAAATAGCAAAAAAAAAAAAAAACAAAACAAAAAAAACCCCAAAATAAATTTATAAAAGTTATCCCAAACAAATAAATGTTGTTGCTGTTGTTGTCAGATCATGTGACCTAATTGATTGTTCAATAGGAAACATTTTAAGGCAACATATTCATATTTGGAGGTAATAAATTCCAGGCAAGAACTGCTTGAGATGAGAGTGCTGATTGGCAAAAAAATTGGTATCCATAATAATATGCAACAATTAGCGGTTAAAACTGACCACATGAGTCAATCTGTAGATGCAGTCACAAACTCCTAAAGTACTGATGGAGCACTCTATTTAAAATTTTACTATCTAAGAGAAGTCATCTTAAATTAAAAGTAATTTCATCTCAAATTACCAGTTCACAAACTAGTTCAGTGGGCTTCAGGTGCTTGCTGGCGTGTGGTTAGGCAATTAGTAATATGAGAAGAGATTGTATGCTATTATCCTCCATGTACAATATTTTTGTATTTCAAATGCATTTTGTTTTAAAGTCTCATTTCCACACAGGAACAGGCAGGTAATTTTAATCAAGTAAAGCTGCGCAGAGCTGAAAAACTTACCTTGCTTTAATGTATAAATTTCCTGTAAAATAAGAAACAAAAAGTGCCTTTTAGAATTTATTAAATATACTGTTTAACGTTACATGTATAGATTTCAATGGGAACTGGAAATGTCCATCTCAAAATTTTGAGCACATGTTCCCCAGCCAGTAAAAACATGAAAGAAGCAAATAAGAAAACAGCAAGTGCTTTGTGAGTTTGGTCCTTTTTAAATTATAACTCGCCGAAACGTGAAAACGCAATTTCGAAATGACAGAAAAATTAAAACTAATAAAAAAAACTACAGTGACTGAAATTTTAGATTGATGGCTTTTATTGTGAAACTCTTGACGGGATGTGGGCGCTGTCACTTCGGCTACCTTGATGCGCAGTTCGCGGACGCGCTCATTCACTTCAGGTTAGGACTCCCACTGGAGTAAGGAGAGAAGGACGGGGCAGCGTCTGTCGTTAAAACTCGCAGGAGGAAAACGTAAATCACTCGGATACACTCCTGGAAACAACGACTTTCAGAACGTTAAACCTGAGCAGCACATCAGCTGAAAGCCGCGTCGGTTTATTTTTGGGCCAACGGATTGATCCCGGACTGTGTGCGCGCGCGTGTTTTCCTTTGGATGCACATACACACACAAACACGCGCGCGCAGTCACACAGGTTGCTAGCGGAGTTAGCCGGGTTTGCTAGCTCGCTGTGGTTAGCTGGGCTTTCCGTCCGCAGGGAGTGAACGCAGAGCGGGGTTAAAGTTTAGAAACAGTGCCCGACATTTTCCAGACAGAAGGCTGCTGGTTCAGGCATGATGTGTGGGTTTTTCGGAGGTTTGTCAAGTTGGCCGGCTGGTAGCATTGGCTGACTGAAGCCCAGCATTAGTACCTCGGATTGGACTCATGTGTGTTCCCCCCTTCTTCCTTTTCCACTGCTGTTTTTAAACAGTTTTTTTTTTTAAAAGCGGACTTTGCCCTCGGGGTGTTGTAACTCCGCTCCCTATATTAAATAAAAGCCTCAATTGATTCTTCTTTTGGAGTTTCTCAACACTTTGCTGGAAGTTTTTATTTCTTTCTCTTCAAGGAGGAGGTAAAAAAAAGTTGTTGTGAAGTTGAGAAGGATTTTTCCAAGCCTGTGGAAAAAATGGATGCGGGAATAGAGAAAGAATGCAGCGCCTTGGGAGGGCTCTTCCAGCTCATCATGAACGACATGAAGGTAAAAAAAACCGGACATACAAGTCATCTCATTACATGTCGCTACATCTTTTTTTTTTAATCAAGCTGTTTTTTCCCCTTTATTTTTTGCATACTTATCCCAATATATTGGGTTACCTGTAATATCAGACTTCAAAAGTCATATCTGCTTCATATTAAGTAACTTCATGGCAGCAGCCTGTAATATTGTAAGCCTGTTATAATATTGTATTGAAGATTTGACCCTTGCAATGCTGATTTGGCAGTTCTATTTATTCTCCGTGAGACTTACACTTAAAAAAAATATATATATATATATTGAAAAAAAAAAAAAAAAAAAAAAAAAATATATATATATATATATATATATATATATATATATATATATAAAAATAAATTATGACTGTCATGAACTATTGATTGGGACAGATTTGGACATAACATCTAAAAAATGCATAAACAAAGTGGAATTTAAAATATAGAGTCTCAGGAAAGCACGAGTAAGCTTGAAATTTAGGTTATTAAAGGCTTGACATGGGATTTCTGGATGTGCAGTGCTGCTGATGTTGATTAGGTAATGAATGAGCAGAGGTTAAAACTGGAAGTGGGCCATCTGAGAGGGTAAGAGAGCTGGATGGGGGTGGATTTTACCAGCTGTGCACCCTTTGATGTTTGTCAAGCACTCTGCCCTTTTGCTGCCTGTCTGTCTGAGTTCCACTGCTCTCAGATGTTCATAGTTAGCAGCTTCTCTTTTCCAATCTCATCTCTTTTTTTTCTTCCCCCCCTTGGTCCAGAATAGGCAGCAAATGGCTCTGGTTCTACTGGCCTTTCACGTACTGGCACTGGCATGGGCATGGGTGATTTTTACTGATCAGGTTTAGCCATTTGTTGACATTTTGGAATCAGTTAATCAGACTTTGGGAGTTTTTAAATTTTACTTTTCACTGTGGATTTCCTTTAAACTCAGCTTATAAAAATAGATGCATAAATATGATCTGAAGTAAACTCAGCCTGCTGTGCTTGTTTGGGCTTTTAGGTCATGCCAAAATGAAGGTAATGTATGCAATGCATTAAAAACATAGGATAATACCATTGTGCTATGTTTAAGAAAAAAAAGGTGTCCGGTCCGATTGGTGTGCCAAAATGTCTATATTTGGGTAAGGTTGGGTTGAGTACAGTGGGTCGTCTACCAATGGGAAGGTCAGCTGATCGATCCCTAGCTCTTCCTGTAGAAAGGAGTACCATTATATAAGTACCAGTCTGTTTACCAAATCACCAAGATTTTTCTAACTTTTTTTAAGTGACCTTTAATTTACAGAAAAATCCATAGCTTACTGTTAAGTAAGGTAACTTTGGCAGTCTTCTAGAGCAGTTTATGTTTCTCATTTACATTTTTACCATAGAATTACAGATTAAAAGATGGAACTGTATACTGGGAGGCATATTGAGCCATGTTGTTGGACCAGGAGGTGACCATGAAGGGAGTAATGGATGTATATTCAGTCCTGTTCTTGGTTTTTATAGGGATGATCTCTGTACTTTTGAGCATGGCTGTGTACTTGAGTGTACCTGTTATTAATTATTTATTTTTAAGCCCAAATGTCCTTGTTCTTGATATATTTCTTCAATAACAACTTTTTTTTTTCTTTGTCAGTATTTGCTATTATGTATTGTCAGAGGGGGTGGTAAGAAGTAAGATTAATAGGTTAGCAAGGTATTCTAAAGCTTAAAGTCAGAGTTTTCTGTGTCATGGAAGTTGCTCTCTCCTTACCTGGCTAAATCACCATCATAACTTCTGCTGAACATATAACCAGAGCAGGTTATGTTCAGTCTGGTTTGAAATCGCATGCAAGCTCCAGGTTTTCACTGTTTCCTTTATTCATAGCACGTTTTGTGTGCAATATAGATTGTTTGTTGGGGAAATGTTAAAATGTGCAGCCTGATGAATAAAGACTGCTTTGTATTCTCACTGTGATGTGCAGGATTCAGCTGGTGATGCAAAAATGTGTACATATTTTAATACTTCATTCTGCAGGTGCTAGAACACAGAACAAACAGCAAGAATACCAAGTCAGTCGGTCAAATTAATTAATTGTCTACTTTATTATTCTATGGGACAGTAACATTTAATGTTTAAATGTGTCTGGTTAATGTACCGGAACGCTAATGCGCCACCATCTTGTTAAAAGCACATACTCAGCCATAAAATAATAATGAAAACTGAAACGTTTTACTAGAGTATTGATTTTCTCCAGTAGCTTGTCTTATTTGTAACAGCGTTGCATTTTATTGTTATACATTTTTATGTTTCTTATAGGTCATCATTATGTAGATAATATTGTGGTAGGTGGCACTCATAGGGATCATTTTGTTATATGACATGTGAGCGCGCACAGAGCCTGAAGCAGATGCTTAACAGAGGAAGTTGAAAACCACCGTTGTGTTACCTGCCATCTCCAACTGGGGGTTTTAGCTTTTGTCAAGCCTGGTAATGCAAAAGAAGGTTGTTTGTGTTGAACTTGCTTCACTGTATCTTTATGCGTGCTCAATCATCCAGATAACTCATCCAAGTGACTTCTTCGCTACGTGCAGATGAACAGAAGCAACTTGTTGGGATTCCTTCATTGTACACTTTTCTGGTGTCCTGTTACGAAAACAACCTACAGCAGATGATTCAGTCTTCAGAAATACAGCGATATTGTGTAACAATGGATCTTCGGGTGACTCACGGAAGCTATAGCAGCTCTACTTTGAGCTGTTTTTATTTTTCTCAACATTGTAATGCACATTCTTGGACTGAATAATACACCTCTGATTGAAGCAGACCTTCATCTCTAATAGAGGGGTCATGTTGCTGTAGTGAGTGAGTGTTTGTTGTCTGTTACTGGATCTCTGTGTGATGAAGAGTCTGAGGAAAATTAGTTAAACGTTTTGCGCGTAACATGATGGAACTTGCAGACGTCCTGTGGTGAGAACAGCAAGCAGTACACATGAGTCACTTCTGCTGTCAGATAACAAGGAAGAGGAATGGTTATGATCGAGTGTATGTGCGTGTGTGGCATCATATCCTGGTTCACCAACATGGCACAGACCCAATAGGGGCACTGCTACCATCTGACACACACACACACACACACACACACACACACACACACACACACACACACACACACACACAGAGTCATGTCTAATTAAGTAGAGTCTCTCTTCAGATAAATCTCTCCTCCGGGCATCATAACGTGCCTGTGAAGATTTCACACTTCTGAATTAACCAATAGGCAGGGAGGCACAGATGCTTTTAGCAGATTGTAGGTCATTTTGTGATGCACTGATCCAACTTCTTCCAGTTCTGTTACTAAGTACTGATCCAGTACCGGTGTTAATAGTCAGGATTATCCCTATGTAGATTATGCTTTTCATCAGACTTTAAGGAAGAACATGAGAATATTATTTCCTGTGTAAGAGAATAAATCAGGAACTAGCAGGACCAGGATGGATTAAATAAAAACAAATATAACCGCGTATTTACATTATTTACCTAATTTATTTACACTAGTGTCAATTCAGCTCTGTGTGAGAGTTTTATACTGGATGCTGTTGTCATTTAATGTTAGCACATCTCACTTATGTGTTTAGACGAAACTTCTCTCCCTCTTCGGCACTTGTACAAATGGGACTTAAGAGTTGATTGGTGCAGTAGTAGTCCTGCATTTCCTCTCCCCATTGGACGGCTAGGAAAAAAAGTGACAGTGCTTCAACTCATGGTGGCCAGGAAAAAAATTACATAATGGAAAGGAGAAACCAGTTCAGTTAATCTAGTTACAGTCTGGATTATTAAGTAGATATTAATGGCAAATATAACTTCATTTTTTCCCCCCATGGACTCCTCAGAAAAAGGTGATGGGTGTGTCATGACATAGCCCAGCAGAGTGAATCATAATAGCACCAACAGCCCTCTTTTCTTCCAGGCTATTGTCCACACATGTCCTGATGTGGTTATGCGTTGCTCCAGTGGAGTGGTTATTCTTACACTTATTCTTCTTTCTTACAGCAAAAATCTTAAACACAATTATTTTGCGAAATATTGGGTTATGGATTATTTGATTGATATTAATTACTCACTGACTTTGGAGAAATTGTGGATTGATTGAACTCTTCATTGCATTTAAGTGGATTTCCTTGAAGTTTATTTATAATTTTTATGACAACGAGAAAATAAATGAATATAAGCTTAATTAAATTTGTCTGCCAGGGCGTTAACTTTGACCTCCACAGAATAGCAAAAGCAAAGGAAAGGGTGTCATGAAAGTTGGAGTTAAAAAATTGCACAGCACAAACTTGCATACAGCAATTTAATTTCTATATTTAAATACAGCTTAACTGTGCTAGGTAGTGGCATTGTTATCTGCTTTACATTTGGCCATCATCGTTTAAAATTAAGAGAGAGAGAGCAAGGGCTGCAGCATTGGAAGCTTTGACTAACATGCACACCCACACCCAGGACCGGATGTTGCCTAATTTAAATGGACTATGGATTGCAGTGAAATATGTGGTTGATGTTTCACCATCATCTCAAAAATGTGTTGGATTGTGCGTTTTCCCCACATTATTACAATGCTGAATCAAGCATAATGAACTTTTAGATCCGAATGCTCCTTCAGTTCCCATTGGTAAACGAACACCGAGACGCTGCTGAGAGTTAAAGTGTCTTTCTCTCTCACCTCCAATAAAATAAACGGTGTATGTTCTTTAGGTGTTTAGGTGACATTAGGGCTGCCACAAACGATTATTTTGATAGTCGACTAGTCACCGATTATTTATGCGATTAGTCGACTAATCAGATCATCATCCATTGAACTTAAAACGTACAGCTTATTGCACCAGCAGCATCTGCTCTTATATAACTATCATTAGCTTACAGCTTTAAGCTTTTAAGGTGCTAACTAAAAATAAAGACAAGATGATAGTTTATTCAATTTTAATGAAATTTGCAGATTGTTTCGGTAAAGTTTAATAAACTCCTTGCTATCTAAAATATAACAGGACACCGGAGAATATTCTCAAGCATCTCACACTTCTGATAATCAGCTGTCTGCTTGACGTTTATTCAGCTGTGTAAAAACTATAACTTTAATCTCAGCCAAACAGATTTACTCAGGAACAAATAAAATACTAAAAAAAAAAAAAAAAAAAAAAAGCCAAACAATAACATTTTTAATTTATCTAAGTGACTCATATATATTTAACCTGAGTAGCGAAAGACAGCAGTGGGTTTGAAAACAATTTGCCGGGAGTCCGGTGTTCTCACGGCGCTAGTGACCTAGCCCCCGGCTAGCTATCGAGCTAGTGGGTAACAGACGTCTCCGAAAACGTCGGAGCGCTTTTGAAAATATGTGGTGTCCTGATAAACTGAGCCGATATTTGAGGTTTACACAGCTACATTCTCGCCTGAAAATATGTTAAACGTTTATTTTGTGACCCAGAAAGAATAATAAGAGTAATATTAAAACTAACTAGCTGCCGCCATTGTTGGAAACTGAGCAGGGCCGCGCTATGAATTCTGGGACACAGCTTCCTCTTCGGGGTTTAACGGCAGCTGGCATCCTTGTACATGCAGTGCTGCCATCTTCTGTTTCAGTCCGTTATTACACTCTTAAATCCTACTACTCATTCCTGCGTCTTTTGCGATCTTACAAAGCTTCAAACGACGCGTCGACTATTGAATCAGTCGTCGACGATTTTGATAGTTGACGTAATCGTGACTAGTCGACCAATCGTGGCAGCCCTAGGTGACATCCATAGATTTGGGGGGGGGGGGAGGGGAGATTCGAGGTTGAGCAAGTTATGGCCAGGCTAACATAAAAAAATTAGCACAGGGGAAATGGAGGATGAGGGTAATTTTTTTTTTTTTCTGAGTAAATGTCCATGTTGAGGGTCCTTGATGGACAGTGATAATTGGCATCATAGAAAAGAAAGGAAAAAAATAGATCAAACTTTAGCCAAGAAATCATCTGAGATGATATAAGATTAATAGTTCAAGTGTTTCCTTGTCGTTTGGATTATTTGGTATCAGTAAAGTCCCAATCCTAAGTTTAATGCTCACTTAGAAATTTTAGTCTGACGAAGGGGGAATATTTTCTGAAGTGTTCTAATAGCACGAGTAAAAAAGCTGGAGAGTCAGAGTATAACTGTTGAATAGTTTTGCGAACTTGTGTCTGACAGAGCTCGGCAGAATGTTTACATCATCAGTTAACACACGGACTGTCTTAACAGCATGTGTGGAAATGCGTCCAAGAGCTAAAGAGGCTCTCAGTGTTCATTCACTTAAGACTCCTTAGCAAGCAGACTTTCTGTGCTGTCTTAAATTGAGGCTCCAGTCCACAGCTCTATAAGATAATTACATTATCTTATAGAGCTTACAAGTGGTCAGCTGTGTTTTAATCTCAACTCATCATCTCATTATTATATTCTCCTCCAACTTCCTCTTTGATGCAAAGACATGTTACCGATCAGAAGAAAATCCATGCTGCTGCAGCTTCATTAGACCTTTGAGTTCTCCTGGAGAGAGACAGACGGATTATTGATTTCTGTCTCGGCTATATCAGGAGTGGCGTTATGAGTCATCGACCTCCCACACTCATCTGTTTTTGCTCATATCTATCCTTCCATCCTGACATCCTTGGTACTTCTGTTTTCATGCTCTGACTGTATCCCCCCCGTCTTTATTGGTGACGTCACACTGCATTTGTCACATTGCTCATATAACGTTTATGGTTCCTCATAGTTTAGTGTGTGTGGGAGCGGCTGATTTCAGGGAAGTCTTAGTGTTGTTGACAGGATGATAGGCAGCCTCAGGTGAATGTGGGCGAGGACACACACTCTTAATGAGCATGCGTTTCTTCAGAACTGGCCAAACAAACTCACATGTAAAGGTGTGTCATCTGTGTGGTTATGTTGTGAGGGAAGGAGGAAGAATAATTAAAATGAGAGCAAATACAGAACTGAAGGAGGGACATTAGAAATAACAGGTTGAGAAATGGATAATTAGGAAAACAGAAGACAAAGAAGAAAAAGAAAAAAGTAAATGAAAGAAGAGATGTGCCTCAGGTGATGTTTTAAAGTTGAGACAATGAACAAAGACCTGAGCCGCCTCCCTGGATAAAATGATCAAACAAAGTAAAGCTACATGCATTCAGGTGCTTTTAAATCGATCATTGTCATCAGTAAGCTGCCCTCTAGCGCATTAAAAAACAGTAAAATCCTGCTGAGAAAAGCTTAGTGCTCACCAGCTTTACACTGTTATGATTTTTCTTCTGAGCATATGATAGATTAGTGTGCAGAGTTCATTGCAGCTCTGAACTTTTCCAGATATTACTTAATGGAGCTGTAAGGAGAAAATGAACAAACTGCACACATTAAAGAGTGCTAGCTTCCTGAGTACAAGGGTAAAATGATGTTTTGTGCCAATGTGAGAATAAGCTAGCTAATTGAAGCTAAATGTAGTGTCAAGTTTCCTTCTTTGCCAAAAACCAGTGTATTTTTCAGGACTAAGAAATGTCTAACTGCGTGTTGAGCTGGGGAATTGATAAGATTTTAATTTCATGAACAATTTGGTCTTTCATCAATTATGAAAACTAGATAATCAGGATAAAAAAAACAATACTTTTTATGTTTTCTTTTAATATCCCTTTACAGTTGTGCCCTGTTCTAGTTCAGCTAAAATGTCAGGAAGGTTGTCTGCAGCTGACTTTGTCTTGAGGATTACCTGTTCTAATTTTGTCAGCACATGACTGAAGTGTTGGTTGGGTGTATGCTCTTCGTTGCTGTCTTCATGGCTACCATGCAAATCCCTGTGAATCCCTGTGAGCAGTCTAGACCTCTCTTTCCCCCGTCTGTCGTTTATCTCCTTTAAAAAAACCTCTTGATAAAATTAAAACTGTAAATATACATGTAATTTAAAAGTTAAGTAAATTTTAAATTTCAGTAATTATATGATATTGAAGTTAATAAATAACTGAACAAATGAACAACATTGAAAATATTGACTAAAAATAATAAACATACACCTTAATAAAAAGGTTTTAATGTTATTATCCAGGGCTTTTATTCATGTGGTCTACTTCTGTTCAAGCTGTCCTTTATGAGGCACTAAGATGTGTTAAACATTCTGGCCTAGCGTATTGTATTTCTTAATTACTGAACTTACAAGTGGACAGATATTAGCTGCAGTATTAAGGTATGACATTAACCTTATTTATTATCTCTTTGTCAAACTTCCTGTTTTGTTTTATGTGTAAAATGGTTAAAGGCAGCAGTAAGATAATAAGTTTATAACTTTTCTATTAAAAAAAAAGAAGAAAGATTATTAGGCTCTGTGGAAGGTCACCTTAGGTCATGTAGGCTGCTGAGCTTGCAATACACTGGTTTAAACCCTGAGTAAACTAACCTAGCCTCATTGCCTTAACTATATTCAAACCAATAATGCTTAAGCATACAATCACCCCTGAAGGCAAATTTGAGCAGGAAAAGTCCTGTGAAGACAAACTGATCATGCCCGTCTTATTCATTTAAACAGACTACATTTCTCAGATTTTACTGCAACCTTTCAGATCAGGCTGATCTGTTCTAACGTGCAGAAACGCAACCTCACGAGGATCCAGCTGGTGAATCACGATACAGCAACAGACTTGACTGTGCATGGAGTTCAGCTTAAAAGAGGGTGTTGGATTTAACTTACAAACACCTGGATATCATTACATACATTACCTATGAACAGTAGTCATTACATACTTATTTGGTAGTTCTTGATGCAGAACCTTTAATTAGTTGCAGGAAAAGAGTTGAAAGTTTCTTTCAAGAACTGGAAATTTTCATCTTTTTTGTTTTTGTAGCTCTGTAATGCTTAATGTTTTTTATGAGATGTGGAGAAATGGATGCCTAATCAGAAGGAGATTAAGTGGCAAGACTGAAGAGAAAGAGATACTCAAATCATATGCAAAGAAATGGTCACATGGAGATCTGCTGTCCTTTACTTCCTCTTCTCCACCCTAACGGGAACCCCTGTCAGCACTTTGGAAAACGACAACTGAAGATTAAGGAAAGAGCCAAGAAAATTACTTAACTGCTGGTTTGAGAACATGAAGTGATGAAATATTGAGCATTTCAACATGAAACTACAAGGAGCCACATATTCAGAAAACATTCAAGGCATCTGTTCAGTCTGTCTACAATGCATTAATGAATTTCTGTAACTAGAGTTAAAAGAAACTACAAGTACATCAACTAATGGGCCTAAAATAATATAGTAAAGAGTTTAAAGTACTACAATGTTTTTCCACAGTTTTATGTTCTGTTTGTTGCAGGGCAGCTGCAACAAACGCCTATGATATCAACCAAAGCTGACTCATAAAGTGGTAGATAACAGACTTCTTGAGCCTGGGGATTTCATCCTTTTCTGTAAATCTATAATTAGCAATTTAAAAAAAGTACATTTACCATTTACTAAACAGGGCTGAATGGGGACAGCAACAATTATATTTTGATCTGCTATGTTATCATCTGAGCAAAAGCAGCCTGCTTAGGGTCTCATCTCACCAAAATTAAAGAACTCTTTAGACTCTTTATTCTCATTCTCATTAGACTTCGCCTGTGGTAAAAGAGAAGCCATACACAAAGGGGGGTTAGGTTTAGTCTTTCGAATTTTGGAAAGCAGATGGTTGTCCTTATTCTGCACTGCAGCCTTATGGGTCCTGGTTTGATTGATCTAACCAGGACATATCTAGTACCAACTTTTTCAGTTATGGAGAGGAGAGTTGGAGTATGACTGACTGTGAACCAGGATATTCTTTGGGGATGAAGCAGAACACTACATTTCTACATTTCCAAAATGAGAGTGATACATTCTGCACAAAGAAACTGGCCATGGACTGTGTTGGAGAGATGGAAAAATAGAAGTGCTATATCTTGGAGTCACAGCTTACCTGATATGAAAATTCAATGTTGAGATGAAGTGTCTGATGCAAAATGGCCACTGTTGTATAAATGAAGAGGAAGCACATGGATAGAGAAATATTATCTCTCATCTCTTTTAGTTCCTATTGTACTTCTAACGGTTCAGCATAATATTTTTAGTCTGGAATCAACTGACTGAGCCTGGCGGGTGCTTGTGGACCCTAAGGAGTAACCTTTTTGGCTCTTAAATATAGCAAACTACGTGAGCAACTTTATGGTATTACAAATGTTATATGAAGAAAGTAGGGAAAGATGCAGTCCAAAGAAAAAAATCATGAAACATAGGAGAGAACAACAAAGTGTACGGGAGCAAACTGAAAGAAAAAATATTTGCGTGACATCAAGGAATGTATAATAAAAGAAGAGAAAGTCCCTTTTCCCCTGCCATTTTCTTATGAAAAAGAAATTCAGATAAAAGATCAGACTGCCGAGTGTGGACCACGTAGACTTTATAGAACAAACCATTAACTCGCGTTGACACATCCTTCCATCAACCCCCACTCCTTTTTAGTCTTCTGTCTTTGAGTCAACCAGTGTTACTCAAACATAACGTCAAACAAACTATCAATGTGCTGTTTGAACAGTCTCACCCTCTCTCCCCTTTGCTTTCTGATGCCTTCAGCACAGTTCCTTTGAGTGCGCCGACTGCCTCCGACATAATTGGCAGGCCAGTGGACAAAATGTCTAGTTTATATTTCCAAATATATATATTTAAGCTAACGTAGTAATTATTAAGTTAACTTCTAAGCTTCAGCTGTGCTTTATCCCAGATGAGAAAACTTTGTGGTTATGTTCTAGTTTATTTAAAAAAATTCTTTTAGTATCGCCATACCCTTCCATTATTGAATGAACAATCTCAAAAACAAACACTGATATTCCTGTGCCTTAAAAGTGCGACCAAAATAGGGTTGTGCCAGTGAATGATGGTCTTTTATTTCCAATAGCTTGCTATGAATCAGTCTTTTATTTAAAGAAAAAAAATCAAGCACATTCCATTTCTTTCTTTACAGTTTTGTGTTTTTGCTCTTCAATTAAAGCTCACTCACATCTTAGTTCGGCTCCAGTCAAGAAGACTAGGAAAGCCTGTGGCCAGCAAGACAAATCGATAGAAAGTAAAACTCTAAAGGTTTATGTGGGTGGGATTATTGAAGGGTGCATTTTTCTCCAAATTACTCAAGGTCTCTCAACCTCCATGACTGATGGCTTTGACGATCCGTCACTTCCACTGTTGTTACCATGCAGATCTCCCAAGGTGTGAACATCTGCTGCCCCTGGGACTTTATAGTTTGTGAGCTTTCGGATTATTGCTACTGATTTTTGTATCAACAGATGGTTTGCCAGATTACTTTTTGACATACTACTTTGGAAACCTGTGGTTCAGTTGATATTTATAAACGGGACAAGTTCTTTATAAAGAACACACAGAGATATAAATTGTTCAAGCAATTAAAATGTAATTTATTTAGCTGCAAACTCAGATTGAATTTTCCAGAAGGAAAAGGCTGTGTCCAAAAAGAAGCCAAGCAATATTGCAATCAAGAACAACTGGACTCTTCAAAATTTCCTAACTTCACCGTCTGCAAGTATTTTCATGCCCGAAAAATGTAATTTATTAAACAGTTTGTGTTGCATAGACTGCATAAATTGCACTATTTTGACTAAAATCCTCACCCAGCGACCGTCTCAGCTACCAGGGAAAAACGCACAGTCAACCCGCCAGACAGTGAAATTTGCCCCCTTTGTGATGCTGGTAACTTTTCCATCTTCAACCTGTGGGGACTGTGGTCGCTCAGCGGTTTCTTATAAACATAGTGGAGTTGTTTTTTTTTTTTTTTTCTTTTTTTGTCAGAAGTTCAATCATGTAAGAATGTGCTACAAGTGAGCATTTAGCCATTTGTAATTCTAATAAATAATACAATACAGTTTTACATTTTTAGGTTAAGAATTGAGCATAGATACATTTTTCAAACCTGAAAAACACAAAAATTCTTTTTTGAAAAATTTCTTTTAGCTGTTTTAGTATAAAATTTTCACAAATGGGTCAGTCTAACTCAAAATGTATATCTGGGTTTTCTAGATAAGTTTAAACATGCATCCAACAGATTTTTGGAGATTTATTGAACAATATAAAACAAACAAAAATAATGACGCTCAGAGTAAGAGCTCATTAGAACATTGTGTGCATTATCCAGTAGGTCAGTGAGATACTGAGAATGAAATGCAACCAAAAAGCCTACAACAATGTTTTCTGTTAATGAAATGAAGATGAAATGAAGGTAAAACTTACACATCTTAGTGGTGCGTAATCGCCAGGTTTCGCTTTCAAACTGGTTTCTGTGGAATTTCAGCCATCATATTGTTTTAGCAAATAACTTTTCCACGGTGTGACACTCAGTGATTTATGAGAAGGTGTGTATCAATAGACCCACACATGTCAAGAGTGGATTTTTCCACTAATAAAACTGTGGAATTAGAAGTAAAAGATGGGAAGGCTTGCATTAGGTGACCAGATGTTTTTTGTTTTTTTTAAGTAGATTGATGCTTTACTCAAACAGTGGTTAGTTTCCGATGATTAAGTTAACATTTAAACAGACCATTCTGCATTCTTATCCGATAATCTGAGACTTGGTGAAAGTGGCACCTCTTCTAGGTGTACTCAAAGACACTGAGGTCATAGGTAACTGTGGGTTGTTTGGGCAGTTTGCAGCAATGCTTTGTTCGGTCCTGCTGGTTTAGCAAGACAATTGGTTGATTCAGCTTCCTATGTGAAAGATGGAAACCAAACAATGCCTGTTAATCCATTTCACTAGGGTAAACATAGGGTTTTTCCCTGTACAGAACTGCCCTTTTAGGGAGTGAATATGGATGCAAGTATGATTAGTCCACATTTGAACTAATGAGTCTGTGTCACCTTACCATTTCATCAAAATGAAACTCAAATAGAAAAACTTTAATTTTTTTTAACGTCTTAAAAAATTTTTTTATTACAGCTGTCTGATTTTCCTTTGGAGGATGGTCAAAGCCTCTTCAATAAAATCTCTTTAAAATTTCTTTTTTTTTTTTTTTATTAGTCTTTTTTGCCTATATAAATTAATGGCATTTTTTTGCATGTTGACTGATGGATACAAGTGAGGTTTAGCCTTAATATCATCCTTTCATTAGGTTAAGCTTGTTAACTGAAGCTCATGTGAAACCTGCTTGTCCTGGAAAATAACAGCTCCTGTCTGTCAGTAATACCCACATCTACACAAACTCTTATCAGTTTATTTGTGTTTTCTAAAAGATGGAGCATAAAAAGCACACACACAAACTATGCAGTGAGCTGCACGCATGGCTGCACAAGTGCAAGTAAGACCTAAAGTACTTAACTATATTTGTACAGCAGCAAAATGCAGTTACATGGACAGAAAGAAATTCAATGGAAAATGCTACACAGCGCAGAAGAAAAGCTTAAAGATTATTTTAAGTACTCCTTGAATTATTAAGTAGACAGTACATAGTAAATAAACCAAGCAATATATATGCATATATATATATGCATATATATGCATATGCATATATGCTTCTGTTCTTCTTAATCTCTTGTTGTTCTAGCACTTTTGCTGTGCACTGCAGAAGTATTAGCAAGTATTAGCTATTTTTCCAGACTGTTTTGGGAACGTCTCAGACTACTTGATGCCTTGATTGTACTTTCTCGGAGAGCTGGAGACATGACGGCCAAATAGTCATTCCTGTTATTATACTCTGTTCTTGTACTTCTTGGAAGTCCACCACATGGACAGAATGCATAGTTCATGCAGTGTAACGTAAAATCTCTGTTGCCGAATTCTTGCGGCAAAAAACGAACAAAACCTCAAAGACTCACAGGTCTGTCAGACTCGAGCAGACCGTAGTGAACTTGCAAGTGCAGAAAGTGTAATTGAAACACTAACTGTTCGCATAGCTTAGGGTAGCATTATGGTTAATTTACACTTTTGTGTTGAAGCATCATTTATACTTATTTATACTTATGTATGTGGTGTGTGTACATTGCTCTGCAATTTTGCCACCAAAACAATACTTGGTGCTGAGTTTGGCCTCGTCCAGTCAATTCAAATATTGGCGGTTTCTTTGGAAATGCATAGGAGGTAGGAAACGCAATCGCAGTTATTGTGGGTTTCACTGAGGTGACATGTAGTCTAATTTCTGGGGAAGTTGTGGCATAGGGTTTCAGGAGGGTTTGATTACAAAATAGTTTTGGCACTGAAGCATAACCTCTTTCAGTATTTCTGACATGGCTTTGTTATTTTGATAATCCCATTGACGTTAGTATGTTGCACCAGTAATTGTGCTTTTCACTGGTATCTGAACCTCATGTTATATCTCTGTCTGGCTGATTGAATGAATGAACCAATGAATTCAGTGGTTGGCTGACTAGTTGAATGAGTGGCTGAGTTAATCCTTGACTCTAGGAAGGTCACCAGGGCAGTATACTCACTTTCCTGAGATGTCACGTCTATCTCTCCTCTCTCTCGCTGCATCATTTCTTTGTGTTGGTCAGTAGAGCAAGTCAGGATTACCGTGGTAGGATTAGATGCTAATGGCAGGTGACTACACACACCGAGGTAATTCTATACCTATTAATGCTGCCCGGTTGACTAAGCAGATAGGATAACAGTGTGTGTTTGTATGTCTGTCTATGTATGTATGTATATGTGTTCTCTACAAGGAGAGCTTAGGCTGTGTGAATAGAGTTTACTGTGTCAGTGCCAGTGGAGGTTACGTACAGTTTCCACTCCTTGGGCAGAGCTTAAAGCAGGTATAAAAGCTGTTTGATTAAAAGAAGTGAAGATGTATAGTAATTATCAGACACCAAACCTAACACTGATTTTAAAACAACTCAGGGATTAAATTTAGGTTTCAACATTGGGGGAATTCCCCTTTAAATGTTTCCTTTAATCTTATTTATAGACTTTAGGGGAGGGATACTACCGATTGGAAGTACAGTATGTCCTATTCTTACCTCACATTGTGCTTTGTCATCCTTTTTTCTGTCTTTATTTTTTCTTCTTTTTTTTCTTTTTTTCTTGATCCCCTCTGTCCCATCACGTCACCACCTCAGCACTGGTCACAAGTTGAACAGATTTTTTTAAACGGTATTTACATAAACATATTATAAGCCACTTAACCAAGAAATGTATGTTTGAACTAATGGTTCACCTTGGCTTTACCTATATAATGTTCTTGAGGATTCACATCGTAAGCGTTGGCTTCAGTGGGACTTACGTTTGAACTAATCGTTCCAGAGTCAGTCGTTTTTTGCTGAGGTGTTTCCTCATTGATTAATTTGCATTTTAGCTAACTGAATGGCTTGGAGTTTGCACGTTTGAACCTGCTCCATCTGTCTGCCACTTTTCTGTTGGAACACCTGAATTATCCCAATGAGGAACAGTGAAGGATATTTCTGTTCTGTTCTTTTCTATTCTATCTGTGTACATTGGCAAGAGTTTCATTCACATCTAAGGGAGATTTTTAGTCTACCTTTGCAGCACTTATTGCCAGTTGTTGTACCTGCTAGATTTTCAGGTATGTTGATATTGTTTACAATACCTGCAATTCAGAACTGAAATTCAAGCCCTGCAACCAGGTCAATAATTTATTTAGGATTTTCTTTAAAAAAAATTGTAGACAAATATTTATTCATATATAAAAATAGATTCTTATATAAACACAAACATTTACTAAGAGTACCTTGAGTTTTAACTATCAGAGCTTTTTTTTTTTTTTTTTTTAACTGTAGATACCCATTACCAGCTGTCTTCTCTGCATCTTTCCCCTTTTCCTCTGGTAGAGTCGGACTCATCCAGAGGAAACATTCCTGTTTACCCTCAACTTTCTCAAGATGTTTGTCCAGTCAAGAAATCTTTTGGCTAATCTGCTGAATTTGTATGTGAGGGGAAACAGTCAATATTTCAGGACATCTGGTGAAATCAGGAAAGAAAATGTAAACACATAGCAAACAACAGCTACCCAGTGCTTGATTTCCTGTTCCAGATGTTGCTCATTGGTTTTGTAAGCAGATAGATAAATGTAAAAAGCTAATTAAAAGCTAAATCAGCATACAAAGGGCTGTTGTTTCCATGTTATATTTCGTCAAATGCAGTTCCCCTTGTTTTCAACGTAATTCATTTCAATTTGGACTGAAAGTGGACTACGAATGGAAACCAGAAAGCTTCCAAATCAAGGATCTTTCACACAGATGGCTCATATTTCTACGCTGTGATATTCCCATGTGCTTAACAACAGCAGTGTAAAGAGTTACCATTTTGTTTAATTAAATTTGCCACTCTTGGAAAGGTTTTGGGAGCTTCAATAGGTGCATCTCTTTTGATGTTTTAGAAATGGACAATTTCTTATTTGGATTTAAACTGAAAAAAGACCCAAATGGCATTTTGGAGTAACAGTAAATACCACTAACATTTCCATTTGCATTTTCAACTAACACTCCAGAAATGTAGTAGAGTTAAAATGTAAAAATAGCTGTCCAGCCAGATGAGAGTAGACAGTTGTTTCATCGGCAGCTGTCTCGGGGAACCCGCTGGACATCATCAGTGACCCTTGTGGGTCCTGGGACCCTAATTTAGCAACCACTTCTCGAAACCTCTTAGTATCAAGCTGCAGTGGACCCTGATACTCTGGCTGCCTGCGGTCTCTTCAGCCCTGCCTGCTGCAGAACCAGTGCTGGAATATTTTGTCTGCAACCGACTGTGACATTCCTGGCAGTCACAACAAAGCCAGGCAGAATTTTAGGTTTAGCCGAGAGGTGGCAGGGGAACAAGAAGAGGCCTCCAAGAGCTGCACAGACTGAAATACAAGCAGCAGGATGTGCTTTTTATGATACGCATTCTTGGTTTGTAGCTTGACGTTCTTGTCCAGGATGACGCTTAGTGTCTGCTCAACTTTAAAAAGGAGTCCAAGTTTAATTAGTACGGATTACCAAGATTTGTAGGCAGTATAAAAGAAAGACTAGATTTGACTTCAGCACATTGGTCATAATTTCTACTTTGAAATTCAAGCAAATTTTAACATAATCTATGGGAAAGAAATGTCAGTTTGACCAGATTAAATTTATATGAACGCTAATAAACCTGGGTAAGCATATGTGAACCCAAAAATGATCAGAGATTTGCAGCAACACAATTCAACAACCATACAGTACAAAACATGCATATACCCAGGCACAAGAGGTTAGACCTCATGCTATTAGATGTTAGAAATTAATTTCACATCAATTTCAGTGTTTCCCACAGATTTAGTATCGTTTCTTAAATTAACTATCAAATAATATAATTTATAAGTTTCCCTTTGAATATTTTGCCATGTGAAACTCAAAATCTATTGCTTTGGACTGCCTGACCAGGCTGGTCCTAAATTTGCAGAGTATCTCCAGAGCATGCAATGGACTACTGCCTTATTACAAGTCAGTGTTGTTGTACTCTGTCTAGTCAGTGGAGGGAATCGTCACTGGGAATAAATCTGAATAATGTAGAGCATAGGTCTTCAGTTAAAATTTAAGGAGGTCCATTTGGAGAAAATGTCCTCAAACAAATATCCAAAATGAGAGACACAGCACTACTCTGGAATCAACAGGGTAGTTGGAGCCATTTTTCTGGAGAGCTTATGGTAAATATTAGGGATGTTCTTGATGATCAATTTATTAGTTGATTAAACTTGGAAAATATAAAAGCAGAAAAGCCTCAGAAAACATTTAGAACTGAGCACAATCAAATGGACATGTTTAAACATTGGCCATATATATTGTTGCTTAAAAAAACTTTCATTAAATTTAAAACAATTTGATAACAAAATTGTAGTGTTTTAAAATGTTTTAAATGTCTCTGAAATGAGTGTCACACAATGCCACGCCTATGGAGAAAACGGTTAGGCAGCACTTCAGTCAAGTGGTTATATTGTTTTACTTTGACAAAGGCGACATACGACTGCTTGTTTTTGACATTAAGGTATTCCAGAAACAGTGCTGCTTTGCTCAGCTGCCATCTGCTTGCTTTGTACCTTGTTCATTTCCAACCTCCCATCACTGAAAGAGGGAAGGGTGTGGTTGCCCATCAGTGCTACAGCCCTGGTTAATCAAAGCTGCATTAAAACATTGTTAAACCAACTGGTTACTGCTGTTATACTTTAATATAAATAAATATATCAAGTTGTCTCTCCACAGATCAACTCTGTACTGTGTTAATGCCAATGCTGATAGAGATAGGATAATTAAAGTTGACTTAATTTAAAAACGTACTCGCTTATATATATATATATATATATATATATATATATATATATATATATATATATATATATATATATATATATATATATATATATATGTATGTATATATATATATATATATATATATATATATATATATATATGTATGTATATATATATATATATGTATGTATATATATATATATATATATGTATGTATATATATATATATATGTATGTATATATATATATATATGTATGTATATATATATATATATGTATGTATATATATATATATATATGTATGTATATATATATATATATGTATGTATATATATATATATATATATATGTGTATATATATATATATATATATATATATATATATATATATATATGTGTATGTATATATATGTGTATATGTATATGTGTATATATATATATATGTGTATATGTATATGTATATGTATATGTATATATATGTGTATGTATATATGTATATATATATATATATATATATATATATATATATATATATATATATATATATATATATATTAATTAGAGCTGGGCGATATGAGATTTTTTCATATCACGATATGTTTTTTTCATTTCAGGCGATAACGATATCTATCACGATATAAGCCAAATAACTATATTTGTAAGATTTAAATGTGCCGTTGCCCACAAGTAAAATGTGAAATAATCAGCAGCTTGTTTTTAAATATTTATTTCCCATAATAAGTTCAACAGGGTAGATGTACTTAAGGAACATGAGACTTTTTCAGATAAATAAAGGCAAATATTGCAAACTACACAAAAGGCAGCCGTTAAAGCGTTTAAGTTTCAAAATAGAACAAACGAAACAGACTACTAAATTGTCAATTCCACTTAGAAACAAAATATTAATTCTAAAAATAAATCTTAGTTTGTTTTACAGAAGAACAGACAAAACTGACTAACTTTTGTCAATATCAAATAAACTGAGAACTAAAAGGAAATTCTCAATCTCTCCTTGTTGTATAGCTGAGCTTTTCAAACAGTTTTAACAGTTACTTTAGTCTGACAAAAGCCGAATGACGAATTAGCGCTTCCAGTCAGAGACTGAGGCTACGTCCACACGTACACGGGTATCTTTGAAAACGGAGATTTTCCGTTTTCGTTTTAAAAAATAATCCCGTCCACACATAAAGGCAGAAATGAAGGAAAACGCTGCTATGAACATGCCAAAGCAGCAGGTGGCGCTAGATTCCTAACCGTGCAGAAATGTTGGCCAATCAGAAGTCTAGAAGCCTCGGTGGGAAAAAGTAAACAAAGCTGGGGCATAGAAGCAGAACCGAGTCGTATGTGTGGACGGACAGTAACTGTGTGTATATGTAAGCATTTAAACACTGCAGAGAGTAGAATTAACAGTATTGTAGAAATTCATTTCACCGAAACAATAACGTGGCGCACAGTGTGACGCATGCACCAGTTTATTGTATTTCCAGACTTGCTTTCGGCACAATTTACAGTGCACGCTACTCTGTTTTTTGTCAGACTTGAAATAGCCGAAATACCTTCACACTACGGAACTTTTATGGCTCTTCCGTTCGACAATCTCTCCGGCATTGGAACCATCATCGGTTTTCTCTTCGGTCACGCTCGGTTGATTTTTCTAGTCGGCACACTCATTTCCTCCATTACGCGCTGGCTCCATTACCCGCTGGCTGCTTCCCAAACAAACACACGTGCGGCTTGGCACTTGTGCTGTACGTAACAAGTCACGCGACGTGACGCTGCGGCTGTGATTGGTTCGGCTCTGCGCTACTTAGTTTGGATTGGCTGACCTTTTTTTTTATTTTTTAATTTTTATTTTAAGAGGACAAGAGCGGCGAGGTCTATCGCGATAGCTTAATTTCTCTATCGAGTAAAAGTTATATCGCGATACATATCGTTATCGTTCTATCGCCCAGCTCTAATATATATATGTTAGTATATATAAGTTTTCAAATTAAGTCAACTTTAATTATCCTAAGTTATATAAGCTTTTTCTTAAACCCCAGTACAAATTTACTCCAAGTTCATCCTATCACTCCTCCACCCACAAGTCAGAAATGGATTTGGAGTGTAGTCTTTCCTTTTCTCTTAATTTTCGTAATTTTCTATTCATCACAGGCTCGCTGTTAGATGTTCACCAGAGACATTCTGCCCACCACCTGCAGTATTTCATCATGCACAGCTAAATCCCTGCAGCTAGTAAACCTGTCAGCCCCATGCTGCGTGCATACTTGGCTAGCTGTAAAGCGGGGGCTGGCTAACGGCTTTAGCAGTGTAGAGCTAAGAGGCTAATGTTGTTGTGTTAGGGGTTAAATCGGTATTATCCTCTCCTTGGTGGACCAGCAGAGACAGAGGACAGACAGGGTGACTGGGTTCATGAAAATAAAGAGAGAGAAAGTGGAATCGGACCTCTGTTCGAGCAGGGCTTTCCTGTGTTTTAATTCAATAACCAGGACACTGCACCAGCAGCTGTTCCTTCAGATATAACCCAAGGTCAGAGCCTACATGAACCAGCGTTACATTACATAATCATTCAGCCGCTTTTACAAAATGTAGATAAAGAAGTAGCTTTGACCCCTCAACGGTAAATGCCAACAAGATATGTTAATAATTAATCTTTTTTCCAGCTTCCAAAACAATGGTCTCTTTATTTTTCTTTTTTGTTACAGAGACCTGCTGTGATACTAGTGTTAAATTTAAAAGCTGTTTTACTCACTTTGAAGAAGTGCCTGAGCAATTATTCTTGTGTCTTAATCAACATCAAGTTAGACTTAAACATCACTTTCCCAACTTTGGAAGTTAAATATAAAAGGTTGAACTGAAATGATGTGAGTGGAGTTGACTGCAACATGTTATGGTAGTGCAAATGCAATAAAAGTTTCCTAATAAGTGTTAAACAGGGCAGGGATAGCTCAGTAGGTAGAGTGGTGGCCCCATGATCGGAAGGTCGGGGGTTCGATTCCCCTGAACAGCTACCCTGAGGTACCCCTGAGCAAGGTACCGTCCCTACACACTGCTCCCCGGGCGCCCAGTGGCTGCCCACTGCTTCACTGAGTGAATGGGTTAAATGCAGAGAGGGATTTTCCCCACGGGGACCAATAAAGTACACTTTCTTCTTCTTCTTCTTAAACTAAAAGTACTGACATATTCAGAGAGAATGAAGTCGACAGGGAGATTTTTTTTTTGTTTGCCACACTTTAACAGTTTGTTATTTAAGTCACAAACAAATATACAAACTGCAAAAAAAATTAAACTAAAAATTTTAAGAAATTATACAAAAAGTTAAATTGTAAATAAATCACAGATATGACACACAACTGTTTTAATAGCTGAATATTCTGGCTTTGTAAAAGATCCCTGAAGCAAATTCAGTTAAATTTTTAGTTTTACATTTTTTTCCAGACAGAGTAGAGGGAAAATGAACACATTTCTAAAACAAATACTCGAATAAATCTGAATATGTAAATCAGTTACCAGAGCATGTTTGCAAACCTTGACAAGCAGTTGGACCTGGCTGATCGAAAGTAAGCATGGCCTCAAATAGAGAGCTGGAATGCATTATACAACTCCTTTCAAAAAAGAAGTCAGTTTCTCGAGCAGTTCAGGCTGTTGACCAAAGAACTGATTATGATATATATGTTTAAAGATGCAATTAATTAAGCTAATTTGATTTGCTTGAAGTATGTTTCACAAAAAAACTAGTTTTGCCTGTTATGTGGGATGTGTTTATTTGTTGCAAGTAAGCACATTTGGTGCTCCCAAGATTTTTTTCCAGGGGTTTGTACAAAACAAAAAAAGTAGCCATGACAAGTCTCCAAACTACTAACATTTTTCTAACTTTGGTATTTTAATATGTTGGCTTTCCAGCTAGCAGTTAGTGCACTGATGACGTCATGTGAAGTAGGTTTTGCATTGAGATCCCTGGTGTTCATGCCATCTTTTGTTTTTGTTGAGCCCTTAGGGTGTGTTAAATTGGTAAGGAGATTTAAAGCTTTAGGGATTAGGCAACTAATTGATTAATCAGTTGAATTTCTCATGTTTTCAGTGTTTGTTTTTTTTGAGTGCAGGTTAAAACTGACATCATGAACATTATGATGGATTCAGAGTGTGAACTGCAGTTTCATGGCAAATCAGCGACATCTGCATAAGAACATTAGTTTGCTCATGTTTAGCGCCACTCGGGTGTTTCTGCTCATTAGTTGTCAGGCTCAGAATCCCCATCCCCTGTCATAACACGCATCTAGAAGCAAAAAGTAACATGCCGAACAGCTGATAATTGCTTTGTTTTTTTTTTGTTATGTTAGAGAAAATCTGGAGAACTCTAAATATATGTGAATGTTAGATCCCCTAGGATTCAGTTAAGAGCTGCATTTATTGCTTAAATCTGTCATTAGTTAACTGAAAACTGGCAATAAACTATCCAGCAAAATAGAAAACAAGGTTTTTGTCAAACCTTTCACTTATATTCAGTATTTATTTTTAGATTTTCCATCTCATTTGACCTAAATGTTTTACTTTCTTTAATACCTTCATGCTGCCCCCCCCCCCCCCCCCCCGCATTTGTACATTTCAGACCTCTGTTCTCTCTCTGTCATCCTGATTTTCATTTTGATTAAATCCCAAATTCATTTAAGTGGAGTCCATTAATCCTCACTGGATTTAATACTGCAGCTGTAATGCTCTGCTAAAGCACTGACAACATATTTTCTGTAGCACCTTTCTTTCTCTTAACATAGTTTGTTGGAATATGAACTCCCCTTAGGACTGTAATTTTTCAGTTTTTGTTTCACAGAGTGTTGATGTTGAATGCTCCTGTTGGATTCAAATAGGTCAAATGTTTCAGCTTTACGCGTCTCTGTTCAGTTTTGTGTGATTTGTTTTCTACACATTCCAGTCCTGTGCAGACAAATGTCTGGCAAGTTTAATACTAATACCTAAATAATGCCCCTTTCTCCCTTCGTTAAGGCTACAACTCCTTCAGGATTATGGCTGTGAAAGAAATATTGTTAACATCTCTTTTAGACTTAAGGAATCTTGTTGCATCCTGACTTGTGTTACAGAGGTTTAATGCCCTCATTTGTCTTCTCATTTCCCCCCCGCAGGCCAGTTATCCTACATGGGAGGACTTTGTATCCAAAGGAAATAAACTGCAGTCACAGCTCAGGTAAGAGGCACATTTTAACCCCTTTTTTGTGTGTGTTTTTAAATCAGCAGCTCATTATTAACATGAAACATTTTCACCTGTAGAGCAGATTAACCTGTAGATGAGTATGGGCTCAAAATGTGGTCATAAATATTTTGTACTTGTAAATCAGTTTTGTACTTGTAAAAAAAATTTGTGTGCGTAAAATAGATTTGTGTGTGGACTTAGCCAAAAAAACCCCTGCAAGTTACAACTACGAATTTTGACCCTATTTTTCTTCCTTTCATCTGATTGGTGAATGTCATGTCAATCACAAATGTAACAATCCAATCAGAGAACAGATGGGTTTGGCTGTCGGAGGGGCGCTTTTTTTGAACTGCAGGTCTTTGAAGGGAATAAATGCCCTTTTACATGCCAACCCAGCATTTTACTTCATCACCACGAAGTAAAACAGTCTGTGGTCGTCCGAGTTTGGTGATTTTTGTGTCACAGGACTACGTGTTTAATACAGGGACTTCCACAGCCTTTTCACCAGCGCTGCGGACGCAGGGGGGGGGGGGGGGGGGGGGCAGTGTTTTGGAAATGACAGTCTTCATTACAAAGCTTTCTTCGTTATGAATTAGCATAGATGTTTTTATTGAACATTTGAAGAACTAGCAAAAAAACCCCACAAACTCTTGTAGTTCACATGAAGTCAGAGATAAAAACGACAAGGAGCAGGTGCATCTAGTACAGGTAGAGCTGCTGCAAAAACCCACAGAGCCCAGCAGCCAGCAACAAATTCTGGATCCTTTGCTTTTAGTTAGCAGTTAGCATTAGCAGCACATCCTGCGTCCGATGTGAAAGGACTTTTATGCTGCGCACTGTGACTCACAGCAATGGTCCCGGGTCAGCCCTGACGTTGTGTTAAACTAATCCTAAAGTAATAATGGTATTTCTAACCACTGACATACCACAACTTTATCCTTTCAACAGCTGCTGAAAGTAAGGGGACCTAGCTGCTATCGGATATTTATATAGAGATTACCCTTCAAGGACCTGCAGTTCAAAAAAGTGCCCCTCCGACAGCCAAACCCATCTGTTCTCTGATTGGATTGTTTAATTTGTGATTGACATGACATTGACCAATCAGCTTAAAGGAAGAAAAATAGGGTCAAAATTCGTACTTGTAACTTGCAGGGGTTTTTTTGGGCTAAGTCCACACACAAATCTTTTTTACGCACGCACAAATTTTTTTTACACATACAAATCTTTTTTATGCACACACAAATTTTTTTTACACATACAAATCTTTTTTATGCACACACAAATTTTTTTTACACATACAAATCTTTTTTACAAGTACAAAACCGATTTACAAGTACAAAATATTTATGACCACATTTTGAGCCCATAGATGAGGTCTCCTAACTGTATCACAAATTTTTGGTCATAACCTATTGTATAAAACCAGATATTGCCGTTTCACGCAACGATACTGTTTTCAACCACTCATCAAATCATCAAAGACAAGCTGTTGAACATGTCATAAGTGTGTCACAGTGACATGTTAGTTTTAACAGTTTTGCATGTTTCTCCTCTATTTATTCTCTCACTACCGAGTGTTATATTTTTGTTGTTTAACTCATTCACTGCCATTGACGTCTCTAGCCGTCAGTTGCAGTGAATGAGTCAATGGGTTTAACTCATTCACTGCCAATGGCTGGCAGTGAATGAGTTAATAGTGACTTGCAAACTGTTTTTGGTGTTGGTAAGTAGGGCTGGGCGATATGGCCTAAAATCCATATCGCGGTATAATTTGAAGCATTTGCAATATATTTTTTCTTCCGTATTTTCTGCACCATAAAGGTGGAATTAAAATCCTTTAATTTTCTCGAAAATCGAAAGTGCGCCTTATAATCCGGTGTGCCTTATGTATGAATTCTGGTTGTGCTTACTGACCTTGAACCGATTTTATGTGTGACACGGCCCTCAAAAATCTATCAAAAATGTTTTAGTACCACTTTGGTGAACTACGAAGCCACACCACTTGATGGATTGCCGGAGCATTACGGCTTCCGTAGTCAGGAGCCTCAGTATATAATATATAATGATGTGCTACGTGATTGCTAGTGACACAGCTATGTTAGCATAACATAAACAGTGAAGCTAGAGGATGAACGCTAACTTCTTTCCACTCGATAAAAGTTAATGTGAGGGTCAAATGCAATCGCATGGCAGGATGCTGTAAACGAACCAAACTTCAGTCAGGACAACAACTGAGATAATCCATCCACAATACGAGGTTAGTTATTAATATACTGCAACAACATGGGAATAGAGCAGCTGCGAGAGAATTCAACATTCAAGCGCAGTTTTTGGCTTTCTTCAAATTCCAAAACGTGCTTCCTCTCTTCACTATTACTGTCGCCCAGCATAATTTGCAGATGATACTGCTTGCAGCTGCTGCGATGCTTTCGACCAAAGCAGGCGCAGCTTGATGACACTATCAACATGCACTTTCGCGGTAGAGCGGTATAGTCAAAATCTCTACCGTTGGCCAAATTCATATCGTTTCTACCGTATACAGTTTCTACTGCCCACCCCTATTAGTAAGGGAAATTATTTATCTTAAAAGGGAAAAAATTGCTAAATGAACCAGAATTTTTTTTTAATAACTTCATAGTTTAAATATATGAAGGTCATGACCATCCCTATTTAAAATAGGAATGTGACTGTTTGATATCTTTTATCAGTCAGAAAATCTTGTTGATCATCCTGCAACTCAGCAGAACATTGTCAGTTTCCCTGAACTATAATTGGATGGCATGTTGCCAAATACTTAGTCATGTTTTTTCAGTTCGTTTTTCCATAGAAAATATTTGCCCACGATGACAAATCAACCGCATCCTGTCTTGTGTCGTTGTGACATCAGTTTTAGGTCGCAGATGAAACACTAAGAGATTTGGGCTTTTAGAGATTAAGAGACTAAGAGATTTTTAGAGTGTAAGGTAGGGCTGCACGATTTTGCATAAAATGAGAATCACGATTTTTTTGGCTTAGAATTGAGATCACGATTCTCTCACGATTTTCTTTTCCAGTATAAATATTTATTGCACTTATTAACTGCTCATCAACTTCGTAACAGTTGAGACTGAACATAAAATAAACATAAAAACAACAAATGTCTCACGTTTTGTTGTTGCCGCAAAATGTTGTACTGAAATTCCGTCTCCACCGTTGCTCGACACTGCGTGTTTAGAGCAGGTAGTGCAACAATAGAAAAATAGTTGCGGGACAGCACTGTGTAGCGTTTGTCTAGGGTGTTGATCATTTTCCTAAATCCCTCGTTTTGCACAGTGTTGATGGGAGCCATATCTTTGGTCAGGTGATAAGTGATAGCCTCCGTAATTTCCACACATTAAAGGCCAGTCCGTGAAAATATTGTCGGCCATAAACCGGTCCGTGGCGCAAAAAATGTTGGAGACCGATGTTTTAACCGATGCATGAAACTATACATTTTTAGACATAAGTTGTAACGGCCGCCGTTTTCTTTGAGTATTTATTACACGGCGTGCTGCGGAGAAAAGCCTGTTCTAACGTTTGAGTCTAAGGTTTATTTTTAGCACCCGGCGGCTCTTTTTTTTTTTTTTTTTTACTTCTCATCCGTAAATAATCTGCTCTTTCATGTGATTCAGTTTATTTTGAAAAGTCTCAAAAGGATCTTGAGCTTTATTGTGAAAGGTTTATGTGGAACATAAACAAGCAGACACACGATGCTGTTACCGTTGTTGTTGCTAACCACAACGCATAAAAACAGGCGCTTGTCCGTCTGTAGTGTGGTTATATTAAATATAAGAGAAAGAGAGAACTTTAAGAAATTAATATAGCCACTACAGTGACCATCAAAACCATGATCAAAAGGGTGAAAAAATATTGCCGTAAACAGTTTATTTTGCGACACCACGAAACAAACGATAGCGTAAAATGAAACTATAGACGTTTTTATATCGTCATCCGATATATATCGTTATATCAAACAGCCCTACTGGTCATTGTTGTATTCTGTCGTTTTACATGAAAGCTGCACATGTTCTGACCCAGGCTAATTCTGTCCAGTAGCTGGCTTGGTTTAATGACAGTATAATTGCTGAATTTCCCAGTAGGCCAGTTTACTTTGATAAGCATCGCTCTGCTTGTTGTAGCCAGTCACAGTCCATTAGCCCTGCCAGTCAGCCAGCTATGCACACACAAAGCTACAGATACAGGCATAAATAAAGGGCATCCACTTTGCTCTAATGTTTAATGCTACTTAAAAGATCAGCTGTGGATAATTTGCACACACAAAGCTTTATTTCACACATTAACTTCACAGTTATATTTATTCATACAGCCACCAATAAAGATTGTTTGTTTGTTTGTTTGTTTATTAATTCACTTTTTCTCGATACCTTCTAGCCTCATTAACACTAAAACTTCACCAGGTAGTATTTCATAGCTTGAATTATGAAAACACAAAATACAGGCATGTCATGATTTGCAAGAGGTCCAAAGGCCTCAAAATGGAACATTGTCTGATGCAGTTGAGCTGGTAAAATGCTGTAATCGTAGTCAAAAGGAGGAAGTTTTGACAACAAATAGCTTGAGGCATGCAGAAGAGTTGGACTCTTCTGCATACTGGGCACACATTTAGGATATATGTGTAAATATAAATATTCACTGGAATTCGCATAAACGTATTTCCTTGTAGTACAGAATTGACAAAATAAAGTTTAACTTTCAGGCTGATCATCGAGGGTGATGAAACAGTTAACTCCATTTTTCCTGTCTCTTTTCATGCATGAACTGTTAAGCTTGACTAGCAGAGAAATTTTGCTGATAACAGACATGATGACATAACACTTCTTTAAAAATGAAAGATTCAAATGAGTTTACAGTTATAATAAATATAACAAGTCCGTTTCACTTGACATCTTTTATCAGTGATGGCTCATTGCTGCACCATTTTTAATAGCAAAAAATATGTTTCTGCAGTTGGGCTAATTAGAGATTTCAGCTAAAAAAAACAAACAAACAAAACAGTCAGACTCTGGTCTGTAGATCTGTAGTTTAACTTTAAAGCAGCAGTTACAAGCTGAAAAGACAAGCTGAAGCCTCTCTTAGGCTCCAGTGGGGTTTTCAGTCTTGCTAAAGTATTTGGGACTCTGTGTTTTTCTGCAGCACCACCAGAGTGTTCATTCAGTGAGGGATTTAGATGGAGAAGATCAAATACATATTTGCACATACAGAGCTTCAAGAGTGTGTTTAATTATATTATATGTTTCTTGTAGTCTGACTGTGTGTCTATGTGCTACAACACATTATTGTCAATGCTGGGACTGTTATTAGGTGTTTTTGGAAAGTTATTAAATTAAATTATTGTTAGTTACTTCTGTTCAGTTATTATATATAATTATGGACAGTTTGCACCAATTAACATGTTCTCTGGTTAATGCACCAGATTTATTCCTACCTTTATAAGTCTACTGCTGGTGCATTGATAGGACAACATGCAAAATCATATGGGCACAGCAAATTGGTAAATACGATTTAAACAGTGTGGTATAATAAAATATATTTAAAGGCACTTGAGCACAGACAGTTAAGAAAACACGACTCCAGTTCATGCTGTCTTTTTTCAAGATGGTATAAAGTTGGTATGAAGATGGAATTCATTAAGTGGATCTAAGCATCATCAACTAAAATTAAACCAATCTCTGCTACACTTGATGTAACCTAACTCTGACCATGAAACCACAGCCACTGTGCACCAGTCCAATACACTGTTGTTTACTTTAAATCCATCACAGTACAGCAAACTAACCTGTATCCTGCACTAACCTGCAGAGTGTTTAATGCAATCTTTAAATAACAAAATTAGTCTGTCTCAGTTTGTATAGGAAAAAACATAATGTCACAGATACAAACCCAATATCTGATTTAAAAACATGAGGACTTAGATGTGAGCTTTATATTTCCAGCTTATCAAATAACCACTGAGCAGTGCTTGTATAGCATTTACTATTGTTGTTGTTGTTGCTGTTATTATTATCATCATTATTATTATTATTATTATTGTAATTGGTTCATTAATTTGTTGAGTCATTTGACTATTTATTTTTTAATGTTTACACTTTTATTCTTCCATATTTTCTAAAAAGTTGTTGTAAATTGGATTGTTGTCTTCAGCCTATCCTGTTTGTGAACTGCATTGTTAAGTGTGTGTGTGTGTGTGTGTGTGTGTGTGTGTGTGTGTGTGTGTGTGTGTGTGTGTGTGTGTGTGTGTGTGTGTGAGAGAGAGAGAGAGAGAGAACTCTTTAGTCTTAATATGAAAGAGAATTTCCACTGAGGTCAGATGCACAAACTAGAGACAGGAGTGTCATATGATCTTCTTAGTTTGGCTTTCAGAGATAATGACTGTGCGTGCGTGTGTGTGCATACATGCACTTGCGCAGCTATAGAAGCATAGACCTGACTGGTAATTGACACACATACACAGACAAAAGATCCATTGATGTAGCTGATGTGCGCCTCTCAAGGTCTCCAGTTGCACTCCTAACACTGGCCTTTGCAGGTGATTGGACTCATTTATCTTCACCAGACTGACTTTCATAATAAAAGGGGGGGGGGGGGGTTGGTTTTTTTTTCCTCGAGTAGTGCAGAGGCTTGTTCGGGATGCATCTTCTGATTTTGTGTCTGTGTGTGTGTGTGTGTGTGTGTGTGTGTGTGTGTGTGTGTGTGTGTCTTTCAGATTTAGAAAAAGTTCTTATGGTGGCACTTATGTGTCTGATTACCTGACCTATTTATTCCCACTGTTGCAGATTTTAACAGTTTGTCCAAACCCCAAAGGTACATACTGTATGCTGTAGTCACTTTGTTTATGATTCTGTATCAAATAAGCCATGCCTGATACCAGTGTGCACCCTCTGAAATGGGAACTTCTGATAAACACTGCTCAAGTGTGAACTCATTTAAGATTTTGTCCTTCTCGTCACATCTAATTTGTTTGCGTTGGCGGCTTCGTGGTCCTCAGTGAGTCTGAGCGTGACCACAGTTCCAGCCTCATGCAAATGTTCATCAGAGAGTGAGAGACTTTTTTCGTTTTAAACGTTACCATCCAACGGAAGTGTGGACGCAATGCCCATTAAATTGTGAGCCTGTGTCTCTTTGAAACTTGATTGAGACCCGAAGCACAAATAAGCTCTGCAAGACACCTCATCAGTGCGATAGAGCGTATTTACTAAAGCTAGTAAAAATCTAAAAAGGAGGTTTTTGTGTGGTATTTAACTTAATCCATCTAAAGAGTTGTTGGTTCTTTACAATGTCATGCTTGTGCTTTCAACCAGTTGATCGTCTACCTACGCATGTTGCCATGACACTGTGTGTTGGGCTTTTCTTGGAGGAGTTAATGCAGTGGCGTCTTTTGCTTTCTAAACCTGAACAAATGATAGCATGATGGAATGATATTATGTGTACATTAAGCACGACAGGTAACACGTGTTGTTTGTTTCAGAACGACCATCGTGGTGACCGGAGCCTTCCTGGATGCTTTTCAGAAGGTGGCAGACATGGCGACCGGAACCAGAGGTAACCACGCGCGCGCGCGCACACACACACACACACACACACACACACACACACACACACACACACACACACACACACACACACACAGTTGACACGTTACTGTCTGTGGCCCAGTTGTTATCATCTTGCTCTGTGTTTTTATGTGACTCACAGCAAATCAAGATAAATGTTTTCTCTCTTTCTTTCTCCTCACAATGTGATCTTTCACTGTTTCTCTTTTTATTATAAATAGTAACATCATGAGGGAGCTAATTAGCGCTGTTAACTCTCCGTGGACAGTATGTGGGTGGGATAGAATATCAAGTAAAAACCATTAACCATTGTGCTACTAAAGGATGGTATGTGGCAGGACAAGCCCCTAGCTAATTGTCAGTACATTGCTCGTTCTATCTGCCTTTCTTTGATGGCCCAGTGATTGAGTGGCAACCTGTCCAGGGTATACCTCCTCACCATAAGTCGGGCTAAGTGACAACATGGCTAATTTTGTGTGTTAAAGAACCTTCGATTGCGTTCTATCAGGCAAATGCCATAAAGTGCTCTAGTTCACCAGAAAAAGCTTTTTACATATCAGGTTATGCTGTTGATGTTAATAAATAATGAACAGTTAATTAAACATTTTTAAGGGCTGTGATTAGTCTGCTGGACATACTCAACAAAAACTTGAACAAAAAGCAGTCACTAATTCAAATCCTACTGTAGCCTGTGGGTGCTTTTCGGTTTGCATGTCCTCAGGTAACATCTCAGGTCATCTGAGAAGTCTAATAGTTTTGTTGAAAATGTATAGAAGAAATGCAAATTTGTCTGTAACTAAGGCTGTAAAAGGCTCTGTGTCATGGTTAAGACCATGACACATTTTAATGTGGGATTCTCTGTTTAGTCTCAGCCAAGATTTTGAAATGATTTCTTGTAGTTCTGGTTATTATTGGAAATATTGAATCAGGGAGTGCTAAAGAAAATGTGTGTGTGTGTGTGTATAAGTGAGAGGGTTGACAGTGAATTGATTAACAGCCTTTAGGATACAATCTGTAGACAAAATTTGTAAACCGCCTCATCACATGTTTCCTTCATAGGTCACAGATAAACTGTAGTTCCTGCTACTTGAATCCAAGTAGCAAAAAAAAAATAAAAAATGAACGAACATTTTTGCGTTCTGAATCGATCAAAATCTCCAACATATAAGGTTTACGGTTTTTCATATACTCACCCAGCTGGCATAGGCTCCAGACCTCAGCAACTCTGAATCCATTAAGATTGGATTAATGGTTGGAATTTCCCAAATGTTGTTTTTTGCTTTTCTTTGGTTCAGAGAATGGGAAATTGAATAACTTTTTAAAACATCACACAATTTTCTTGGCTAGTTCTGATCTTCGCTATACGAAAGTCCTATTATTTATTTATTTATTTTTAGTTTATTTAAACTGATTTTCTTTGTAAGAACTGTCATTGCCACCATAACCAATCAATGACGTTTGTCTGTTGGAAATTCCAAAATCTGTTCAAAAAAGAATGAGTCAGAATAAATAAACTTTTGTGTTTTCTCTAAATTGGCAGCAGATTACAGGACCTTTTGTCAGTCTAAATTAAAAAAAATAAAATAAAGTGTGATAGGCTACTAGAAGGAATTACTTGTACAAATTAATTCCATATAAACATTATTCAAATATGCTTACCAATAGTGTTGTAACTAGTGTTCCACCTCCCACATGCTTGTTGGTGGGAGGGTTATGTTGCTGTGTTTAGTATTGGTGTGCAATACTGCAGATTTTGGTATCGATCCAATACCCAAAAAAAATACAGAGCCAGTATTGCCAATACCAATACTTTTAACTTATAAAGGCAGCATATGTAGGGGAGGGCAGTGTGTAATGATTTATAGGGTGAATCATAATCGACCACTAAATCACTACGATTTACAATTTCCGCATTAATAAGTTAACACAACAAAACACAACTTTCAGCTTCTGTATTTTGAAGTTGGGGTTCTTTGAGACCTGGAATGTAAATGTGCCTGTTTATAAAGCACTTTGGGTCATCTTCTGTTCCTTAAATGTGCTAATGGATTTAAATAAAATATACAGTCAACTCAAAACGTTCAGATCTTTTTTTGGTGCATGTTTAAGGTATATTTTTTCATTTCCTAAAAAATAATTTATTTAACACAATTCAGTGGGCTACATGCTGTACTTAGAGGAAAAAAGTAAAGTATCGATCCTGTCATGATGGTATGGATCCAGTACCAATACCAGCGTTACTATCATGTCTGACTTGTAGATGTTGGAGAACGGTCACTTAAACAGAAATTACAGCATCATGAATTACAGAAGATAAACTTGCATACAGATTAGTAGAGTGGTGAAAATGTGGAAGGTTTTAGATACATTCCTCTTGACTTGCATATTCAGTTTTTCCAGTAGTGTCACACTACAGTCATTCAGTGGTAGACCCTAACATGCCAAGAGAAACTGCAGTGTGCCAAGAAGTCGGGGCTTGATTGCAAGCTAGTAAACATGGATGCTGTAGGTTTTCATTTTTTTTCTTTTTGTAAGACCTTTGCAGGTGGCTTATGGCCTAGAAAATAGTGCAATTCATTGATCCCCCAGTGAGCAATGTTGAAGCATAATTTTAGTTTACAAGAAGACTTCATACAGCCTGCCAACTCATTCAAGTTTGTTTAAGAAGGCACAAAATGTTTCAGTTCAGGTTGAGAGAATTGTTAATCAGAACCTGTTTGGTACAACATCAGAAGTCTGTTCTGCCTTGTATAATCTGTATCTTGGTATTTCTGAACTTGCAACAATTATATGAATGACATAATCGGAGGGTATTCATAGTTATTTTATATATTTATATATTTTATATTCATTTTCACTACAAAGCTTGTGTTTTGTTTATTATTTCAGACTAAAGAATTTAGAGTTTCTAACTGTTAGTGATGCCGCAGTGTTTGTTTGAGTCTGGAAACTGAAGAGGTGTCTGGACTCGGAAACTGCTAATGATGTATGATGTAAGAAGCAGATGGTCACCTGCTCACCAACTTAGCCGGCACCCGAAATCACGTGCTGTTTAATGCAGCCCTAGAAGAAGGACATTACTCAGCAAAATCTATCTAGAAGAAATAGATTTTGTAAAAAGTTTTAAAATGTGAATCTGTAGAAATGTTTTTACTGTTTATAGCTATAATAGTTGTCTCTGGATCTGTAAGGGTCTATCACCCAGTCTGCATTTGGTGCCACATGACTGAGGGTTGGGTTGCCTTAGGGCTGTGTGATATAACGAAATATACTAGATGCCAAAATTAAAACATCTATCGTTTCATGTTACGTGCTATCGTTTGTTTAGTGGCGTCGCAAAATACACTGTTTACGGCAATATTTTCTTTCATTGTTTGGTCACCATACAGAGAATAACAGCATGGCCAGTGAAGATGAGGCAGAACCAGGTAGCTCCAAACAGAAGGACCAGTCAAAAGAAATCGAGGACCTTATTCCTAAGCAAGGGGCTACCTCTGTAGCATTGACATGGTTTGGTTATGAAAAGTCTGACATGGACCAGAAAACTACTATGCAAATTATGCCGCAAACCGGTCAACACCACAGACTCAAACATGACAAACCTCTTCTACCACCCACGTGAGAATCGCGTGAAAGTGTATAAAGAGAGTTTATGGATGAGAAGCAAATAAGAGTGGTCAGGTGCTCAAAATAAACCTTAGACTCAAATGTTAGAACAGGCTTTTCCCCCGCAGCACGCCATGTAATAAATACTCACAAAGAAAATGACAGCTATTGCAACTTCTAAATATATACTTTCATGCATCGGTCAAAACACTCGACTCCAGATAAACGACGCCCAGATGAAAACACTTCACGCAAGTCGAGTTGCCCGAGTTTCACAGAATTTACAGAAAATGCACTATTGTATGAAATATATCGTTATCGGGATGAAAAATGTCTTATATTGGGATATGAGATTTTGGTCATATCGCACAGCCCTAGGTTGCCTTGTTTGCAGTCAATCAGCCTCTGTTTGGCTGCTGTGGAGATCTCCAAAGAATGTCTTTTCCTGTTGTTTCCCAATCTATATGTTGTCAGGAGGGAAGGCAGGGACCAGCTGTTGCCCTTTTAAGATGGACTTTACATCCAATACTTTGTGCCAGACTCCTGTGTATCCCTCATCAAATCATCCACCTGTTTTTTTTTTTGCTATTTTATGTTTGTTTTTCAATTAAAATGGGCTATATTTATATTTAAATTTCTTCTAAAATGTCTTATAATTCCTAAATATAAAATAATTCGGAGCTCACCTCAAGGGCTTTAGGAATGTCATCATAAGTGTAATTAAAACAAATGGTATTTAATTCACTTGCACTTTGTTCATCAAGAAAATGGACATACTAAACATCCAAGTCAGACCCCCTGTTTTAACTATATTGACCACGCACCCTTTCATGCTTTTGTGCATGGTCACACCTCCCAAAGGAAAGTGTTAATTTAATGAGTAGTCATGCTAAATAAATGAAATTATAATTACTATCCAAATTATAAAAATTAATTATATTTTGTGCCGTAATCAAACCTTGGTTCTTGTTTGGCACAGCGGTGGATGTAGGAAGGTTACCATCTGTTGGCACTTAGTTCAATGTGAAGCTGATATAGCCTTCACACACTGCGCGTTGATGAGACGCATTCCTCTGTTGTGCATGCGCGCGCATCTGCATAGTGTTTTGACAGCTGCCTCATCCCCCTCATTCTCTGCAGTCTCAACTCAGCTGTCCAGTGTGTGAGAGAAAAGGCAGACAAAAGAAAAAGGAACAGCTGACTTTAAGCAGGGCCAATGCATTTAACACACACTCCTACACATGTTCACTTTTAACACTGGCAAGTCCTGGCATCTTGTAAATTCCGTAATTGTTTTCTCCTTTTCAGCCCCTTGAATTGCCTGCAGGGGACTACATGTATGTCAGAACTGGTTTGGCGGGTCTATGTGTAGGCACTTTGTTTGCTTTTCATGGTAATACTCATGATGTCATAGTTTTGTGGTATGGGAAACGGAGAAGTTGTGCATTTGAATTTTTTTTTTCTACCAGGACAGACAGACAGACAGACATGAGTGACAGGTATCAGTTGGTGTCTTGGTCAAAGGTGGCATTGTTCAGCATTGCTGAACACCCCATGTTGCTGTTTCTCAATGTGGAAACGTGTCAGGACAACTTTCAGTGACAGCTGACTTTAATTGTTCGTTATCCACTTTCATGCTTCATAGACGCTGACAGCATCCTTGTGTTGTAAGATAAGAGAGATAAGATAAGATAGAACTTTATTAATCCCTCGGGTGGGTTCCTCTGGGAAATTCGACTTCCAAAAAAGCACAGCAACGACCAAAGTTACAGTTACAGAACTGTTATATATATATATATATATATATATATATATATATATACATACATACATACATACACACACACACACACACACACACACACACACACACACACACACACACACACACACACACACACACACACATATATATAAATACAGAGACAAATATAAATAAAATATACAAAGGGGATAAATAGGAATAAAAAATAAAAATACAAGTGAATTGCACATTTCAAGTATTGAGTCTATTGCACTGTTGACTATTTACAAAAAGTATTGCACAAGGTATTGTACAGTGAGGTGCAGAGGCACTACAGCTTAGTTGTTCCCCCCTCCTTTGTCCTCCTGTTTCCCCTCCCTCTCCCCTCCAGAGAGGAGTTAAACAGTCTGATGGCGTGTGGGACAAAGGAGTTTTTAAGTCTGTTAGTTCTTGTCTTGGGGAGAAGCAACCTGTCACTGAACAGACTCTTCTGGTTGTTTATGGCCGTGTGCAGAGGATGCCCAGCATTGTCCATAATGTCCATCAGTTTCTTTAATGTCCTTTTCTCTGCCACTGTCACCAGAGTGTCCAGCTTCATGCCGACCACAGAGCTAGCCCTCCTGATCAGTTTCTCCAGCCTGGATGAGTCCCTCTTTGCTGTGCTGCTCCCCCAGCACACCACAGCATAGAAAAGTACTCCAGCAACCACTGACTGGTAAAACATCCTCAGGAGCTTCCTGCAGATGTTAAAAGACCTCAGCCTCCTGAGGAAGTACAGTCGGCTTTGGGCTTTTTTATACAGGTGCTCTGTGTTGCATGACCAGTCCAGTTTATTGTCCACCCACAGCCCGAGGTACTTGTACTTGTTGTGTCAATACCTGTAACATCAGTTGTTGAATACAGCCAGAAAAGGCATGCGAAATAAAACCACACAGGTAAACTGTTGTAATTGAAGATTTTATTTTTTGACTGGACAGTATAGCTTTATTTAAAGTCTGCTTCCCACATATGCAACTATCAAAAAAATATGAAACTGTCTCTCCCTCCAAACATCATAAAGTCACATTTATGCCATAGGATGCCGTTTGATTGATGGCAGCTGATTCTCATGTGTTGATTTTTTTGTCATAGGTTCCTGTTACAGGCATTGGCACACTTTAGTAAACATCCAGTTTTTAAAAAATATTCTAATAGGTGACCTCACAAATCAGCAAAGCCAGAAAATCTTTGTCCTGTGAGACATTTCATCCTCCTTTATCTGCTTTTGTTGTTGCTTACCAAACTGAGCACTTTGGCATGATTACAATTGAAACTGGCAGATTATTGCTAAATCCACAGAACTATGAGGCATCTTTTCTTACTGAGCTGCAGCTACTTCAGACCTTAAGGTGGTGTGTTAATATCTATTCATGCATTCATTTTCATACGCTCCAGTTCAGAGTTGTGGGGGCTGGAGCCTATTCCAGGTGTCACAGGGTGAACGTTTGGGAACGTCCTGGACAGGTTGCCAGTCTGTCACAGGGTTAATGTGTTAATGTAAGGCCCCATAATTCTCAACAAGAAGCTGGTTTAGAAAATAAGTCGGAGCTTTTAAAGCCACTTATGAACTCATTGCATTGAGCCATTGCTTTAAAGCAGGGGTGCTCACACTTTTTCCGCATGTGAGCTACTTATAAAATGACCAAGTCAAAATGATCTACCCACTACAAAAATCCAAAACATAAACTTATTTATAAATATATTGAGGATTCTTTATATCTACAATGTATATACATGCATAACCGCAATATCCAATATTTCACAACACAATTAACTATGTAAATTTTTTGTCATTACCTGAGTTTACTCTGATGACTTGCACTGAATTGAATCAGCCAGGGATGCATAGTCCGGACAGTAGCTGCTGACGGCCAGGTTTAAGAGAAAAAACCGAGAGCTAAAAATTGGAGTTAACTCGCTGACTAGCTTGTCAGTTTTACTACACTTCGCGCCGCTGTTTGCGCATGCGCAGCGACCTAAGCGTCAGAAAAAATCTGCTGTCATCTGACTGGCTTCCCTGTATCAATCAAGTGACGGGATGGATGATAGGCTGGCATCTATTTTTTTAATGCCATGCGATCTACCAATACTACCTTTGCGATCGACTGGTCGATCGCGATCGACGTATTGAGCACCCCTGCTTTAAAGCAATCAACACCTGATCGGTTAGAGTATCCCTAAATGGAAGAGGTGATACTGTCTAAGGCTGCTGACTGGCTAATGTCACCTCTTTTTCCGATGCGTGTGTGTGGGGGATAGGGCTGCCACGATTAGTCGACTAGTCACGATTACGTCGACTATCAAAATCGTCGACGACTGATTTAATAGTCGACGCGTCGTTTGAAGCTTTGCAAGATCCCAAAAGACGCAGGAATAAGTAGTAGGATTTAAGAGTGTAATAACGGACTGAAACAGAAGATGGCAGCACTGCATGTACAAGGATGCCAGCTGCCGTTAAACCCCGAAGAAGAAGAAGCTGTGTCCCAGAATTCATAGCGCAGCCCAGCGCAGTTTACAACAATGGCGGCAGCTAGTTAGTTTTAATATTACTCTCATTATTCTTTCTGGGTCACAAAATAAATGTTTAGGCAAGAATGTAGCTGTGTAAACCTCAAATATCTGCTCAGTTTATCAAGACACCACATATTTTCAAAAGAGCTCCGACGTTTTCGGAGACGTCTGTTACCCACTAGCTCGATAGCGAGCCCGGGGCAAGGCTCACTAGAGCCCGTGAGAACACCGGACTCCCGGCAAATCGTCTTCAAACCCACCGCCGTCTTTCGCTACTCAGGTTAAACATGATATATGAGTCACTTAGATAACTTAAAAATGTTATTGTTTGGCTTTTTTAGTATTTTATTTGTTCCTGAGTAAATCTGTTTGGCTGAGATTAAAGTTGAAAAGAGATTAAAGGTGCTCGAGAATATACTCCGGTGTCCTGTTATATTTTAGATAGCAAGGAGTTTATTAAACACCACCGAAACAATCTGCAAATTTCATTAAAATTTAATAAACTATCATCTTGTCTTTATTTTTAGTTAGCACATACCTTAAACACTTAAAGCTGTAAGCTAATGATAGTTATATAAGAGCAGATGCATGCTAGTGCAATAAGCTGTACGTTTTACGTCCAATGGATGATGATCTGACTAGTCGACTATCAAAATAATCGTTTGTGGCAGTACTAGTGGGGGATAGGATGGGTTATCCAATTAAATCACATGTGATTTAATTCTGTTATATTTCAGTAAACAATGATAAAGGCTCTCCTCTTTCTCATGGCTTTAACTGAGAACTAACTAATTCCTGCATTGATTTAAAGTCTTTGAGTGTCTTCCTCTTCTAATTTCTATGAGTAAATGAATGCCAGTATTTATTAATGTTAATTTTAAAGTGTGACAATAAGAACAGCACTAGAGTTCAATAAATCTCATCACAATCAGCTGATTTTCAAAGCAGGTTCCCCTCCTCTCTTGATTCCACATGACTGGTTTCCTCAGTAACCAAGGAACTGTTGACGTCTTTAGCATCATGGGGCTTTCAAAGCACACACACAGTTACACACACACAGAGATCACAAGACGACCTACTGAGTCCTGACTAATTCCACCAGAGGTTTCCTAAGGTCAGCTTTCTCTGCATGTTTGCTTGCTCAAGTATTGCAGAGGTAAACATGCAGTTTTCTCTATATTGACTGGTCAGCTGGTCAGTTAATCAATAACAAGTGGATCAATAGAAGGGGAAAGGTTAAATGAGCCACAGTGCATGCAGAAATTGAAAGGCCTTTGAGTCTAAACTGATCAACTATGTAAACTCATGATACATAGGGTTTTTTTCTTCTCCTGATGGCCACAATCACAGTAGGTTTGGAGGAAAAGAAAACACTGGCGGCTAGTCTTGGTGGAACAACTCAGGAGCATAAAAAAAAATGACAGGAATTAATTCACACATACACACTTACAGGCTTTTCTGAAAGGGCCACATTATGAGCAGTGAGGAGGAGAGTGAAGCTGGAAAATCTGGGTTTAGGAGAAGGACAAACAGCCCTTGCACTGTTTCTCTGGCGTCGTCATTGGAAAATGGAGGGAAATTATCAGTGACTGGAGTTTTGTTTTTCCTTTTTTTTCCACTTAAGACTGATTGTAGTCATGTAATTCTTATTTACTTACATATATCTTGTTTTGGTGAATTATATTTCAATATTTTTAGAACTCTGTGTCTATGTCTGTGGTAAAAAATCCTAAATAATAATCCTAAATTAGACAAAAATAAGATCAAAACAGTTTGATGCCAATGCTTTGAGTATTAATTTGTCTGATGTGGTTTCCTGTCAAAATTTTGGAGTGTGTCCTTTAAGTATGGCTGGGCAGTTGATCAAATATTCTTTTCAGTTATTATTTATGGCTTCTGATAGTTTAAAGAAAGTCAGTCCCAGAGACTGGTCAGTGATCCCTTGGTGATCACAGGTTACTAAGGAAAAATTGGTATTCCCCAGCCAGTTGGCGAGTAATTGCTAAAAGTGACATAAGTTGCAAATAGGTATAAAGTACTGTACCCCTCCTCCTCCTCGTGATTGTTTAGATCTCTAATAGATTGCCACAGTCGGCCACAATGCCAGTTTGTTTCCAGTTTGTGTTTTTCATGGTTTCATTATCACTCAGCAAGCAGTTGGTGAGTGTTTGCAGACGTCAGTGTGTTCCATGTAGGCTACAGGGAACCTTAGCAATCTGCTAGTGACAAAGGAGTTTTTAAAATTTTATTTATTTATTTTTATTGCAGAACCCTGTTTGTGACTGATTTCACCTAGCAACAGCAAGGAGTGTCTAGCAACTACTTGCTAACTAGTCAGGCAGTAAACATTTTTTCCTCAGCAACCTATAGTTTTCAGGGGTTGCTGATGGGCACTAAGCTTGTGTGATTGAAGCCTAAAATAAACAACCTCTATATACGATTCCTGCTTCGTCTATGGGCATGTGAAGTTTAACTACTGGTGTTTCGCCAAAAGGATGTGGAAATCGGTGTTGGAGGTCATTAAGGATCTTCTGTAAAGTGGAAGTTACAGAACCACATTTAGGGTGGTGTTTTCAAACAATAGTGGCAGTATTAACGTTATTATGTCAGCTGATGTAATACACATTCCAGCTAATGGCTTCACACAAATCTGCTGGCACACAGATGGCAGCAATATGCTGTCTGTGTGTTGGCTTTCTGTGCCAGAAAATTCAGCAAAGAACATCACAAGTTGAGCAGGATTTAATTTAAGAAAGAAATGCTCCTGGCAAAAATATTAGAAATGGACCGCAAATGGCATATATCAGGCCTCACAAAGACACAGCGTTGTATGATACCCATGGTCAAGCATGATTTACTGGTAACCAAATACGTCTGACCTTTTGGTGTATTTAAAAAAGACTTCAAATTCATAAATGCAATTTCTAAACTGCTTCAGAGCTTTAAATCTGCATTATGTCAAATTCAGAACACAACAAAATGTGAGAATCAAAAACAAACTCACTCCCACACTGATCTTGTCAGGTTACATTTTTCTCTGAAGTCATCTCCACGCCACACGGAGCTCTGTTAGACATGTCTGAACACAATCACAAGAACCGCCCACACTGTTCAATACCTGGTTGCACACTTTTGTTTCACTAGCCCTGTGGGTATTCTTGTTGATATATTGCATTTGACCTTTACACTAAAATGATCCATGAGAGCTGATTGCCTAATCCCAACCTTTTCACAGCCTTTTCACACCATGTGTGATTCATGTCTTATTAAATAAATGTTCACACCATGTGTTAGGGTTAAAGGTCTTTGATTGTTGTCTTATATGGATGCAAAATAATGGGAGGGTGTCATAACTTAATGTCTTAATGTTGGTTTAAAATGGAGCACTGTAACAAAAAATAATTTCCCCCAGGGATCAATAAAGTATTCTGATTCTGATAACTGTAATTTCTAGGAAATGATGGAAGCACTGGGTTATTTGGAAAACAAAATGAAAGCTATCTACATTGTTGCTTTAAACTTTGGAGACCTGAAACTGCCAAATGGAAATGTAAAAAGAAAACAAAATAAATAAATAAAAATGGTAAATATGGGAACGTCTGAACGATGCTGTGAGGAACGTTACCTTAAAGTGATCCATATCTAAATGACAGAATGTTACACTTTAACATCTGGCTCAAGCTGTCCTTTTTTTTTTTTTTTTTTTTTTTTAACCTCTGCTACAGTTGTACATTTAGGGCTGTCAACAATAACAAAAATATATAAATCAAATTTTATAAATTAATATTTCAAAAGAAATGAATATTCACTTGACAAATATTTAACTGTTAATAGTACCAATAAGTGCACTGTATATGCATCATGGTAGTACAGTAGTTAGCACGGTCACCTCACACCAACGCGTCTCCTGGTTTGAACCCCAGGTGAGGCATTTCTTTGGAGTTGGCATGTTTTCCCTGTAGCTATGTGGGCTCCCCACAAGTACTATGGCTTCTTCCCATTGCCCAAAGACATGCATGCTAGGCTGGTGGTTAATTGATCAAAGCTCTGTATACAAGTATGTATAGTTGAAGAGAGAATGATTAAACTCTTCTTTGGAAATACTTTGGATGTTGAACACAGGATGGCAAAAATGTAGAACTTGAACTGCACTGACTGAACAGATTGAAAAAATCTTTATCAATTAGCTCATGATAGAAGCGTCATTAACCGCAGCTGTTTTGATGGAAAGGTAATTATTTTTCTTTATGTGAATGTACTTAACTATGACCTATTTCATTCTGTGCAGGTACCGGTATGTATGACATGTTTAAAACATGTTCAAGACATTCAAACCTGTGTGAAGTTTTTGAATGATCTGGTTTATACAGCAAGGGTTATTTGAGCTTAACTTGAACCATGACACGAAACTAAATTTATCTAAAAAAGCCCAGAAAATCTTAGAACTGAGGGACCAGCCCAGACGGTGTTCATTTTCTGTCTACTGTAAGCTCATTAGCCATCGTTATGTCTTAGAATTTTAAATAGAGATTTAAAATGTATTTAAAGACTTAAAAAATATATATTTTTAGGCCTGTTGGAACATCTGCTGTAGCTGTATTAAGATAATGATGATATGACTGTAACATTTAAGATTTAATTGATACCTGAGCTGAGAACTTGAAGTGCAATAGGCAAATAAACACACCTCGCCCCACCCATGAAATGAACCTAAACTTCATACCTGAGAGTACATGTTTATGAATGTTACACATGCTGTCCACCATGTTGCTGCACATGTTGGGCTCATAATTATTTTGTTTAGTTACAGCAGAGAGGAGGTTGAAAGGAAGTAAAGGGGATAACAGAAGTCTGGAGGAGGGGGAGGGGCACTGAGGATGGATAAGAGAGAAAGAAAGAGGCTCTATAGAGGCAGATGAAATGATGGACGATTGAGTGAGTGTTAATGTGATAGTCAGTTCAGTTTTACTCTTAAATTGCTCTTTGAGTGGATGAGCAGACACACCTGATCTGCCAGTGTAATTGTCCTTTTGTTTTAAACGTGTCAGTTATGAGTCAGCTTTGCAGCCTATGTGAGCCTTCCTGCTTCCTCCCTGTGCAGGTCTCTGATTTAGATATTCAAACGACACAAAATGAGTCAGTGTGAGCTCACACAGCTCGGTCTCTTTGCTGAAAATCTGCTGTATCACTTTCATCACACTAGAGCTGAGTAAAGTGGATGTCACTAATTGTTCGATTCAGTGTCAGAGTAGGAGAGCTGAAATCACAGAACATACCCACACAGTCACAAATCATCAAAAGACCTTTGCTAGAGGCCTGAAAAACATTGAAAGCACGTCCACATTTGTTTTAAAAGAGAAAGGACAATCTTGCTCCTCAACACCATTGCAAACTCCTCTCTTTTATAGGTAGAATTAATGGTTCCATAGTAGTGTCTGTTTTGTTTTTGGATATGCAGCCGATACAGACCTGCTTGAGGCCTGCTTTATATTTAAAAAAATTGCAGTCGGGTAGTATTAGTCAGTGTAAGTAGAATGGGTGTGCCAAAAATGCCAGTTAAATGTCTTATCAAATGAAAACAAAGGACCTTGAGACAACAGCTACGTACTTTCACTTGCATCATAATTAACCTAATTTTAGCCTTGATGACTTTGTGCCATTTATATCTTTTAGACTTCTTATCAACTGTTTAGCACTTCTAATCAGCTGCTGCAAATAGCTTGGAAAGGCACTTTTCAGTTCTTCAAATGAATTTATATCCAGTTTTCACTGAGTACTCCAGGTTCCAGACATACATGTTAGGTCCGGTTTATTGATGAATCCTGTTGGTCAGAATGTAAATTGTTGTATGCCTGACTCTGGGTCATATAGTATATTGCCGACTCATCCAGGGTATACCCAGCCTCTTGTTCTTTGAGAAATAAGATAGACCCAGGGATCTTAAGTTAATCGAATAAACAGTTAAGAAAGTAGGTGGATGGAAAAGGATGATTGACCGACCAGATCAATCTAAAAAAAAAAACCAAAGCAACTTCCACATACCTCTGGTGCTTAGGATTGTAACCAGTTTAGGAATGTAACTGCCTTTGTTTTTTTGTTTTTTTTTAATTTGAATGAACTAACAGGATTGCTTTGTCAAAAGTTGTCATTTTTGTTGTACAAAAACGCAAACAAAACACAACAAAAGGAAAACGGGCTGTGGAAGTAACGGTTCTGTTTGTTTGTCTCAGACGCTAAAACATTAACAGTTTAACAGGAAGTGTTGTGTCCACAGACACACTGAGTCACACAAAGAAACCTTTATGATGAGCAGAGGACGACAGAGGACTCACTGTTGAAATGAAGAGGCATTTCTGTCCCCACTCTAGTTCTTCTGCCTCAACATTTATGTGACCTCCAAAATGTGGAACAAATCTGAATAAAGGTCCCATACACCCACCAGCCACTTTATGCCCAACTGCTCTTTATAGCAAATACCTAATCGGCTAGTCACGTGGCAGAATCTCACTGCTTTAAAGAATGTAGACATGGTCAAGACTACTGCTGGAGATAAAGTGTAGCATTGGGAAAGGTAGTTGAAACGGCATGAGTGTCTTTTTCAGAAACTGCTCATCCACAAGGAATTGAATGCGTACTCACCGTTAGGCTTCACATATCTGACATGTATATCTATCTATAGATATCTACCTATCTCTCCATAATACAGTTACAGAAAGTCTTAAGAAACAATACAGACTGTAAAAAAACTGGGCATGTATGATAGATATCAATAGGCTCAACACAGTGCAACCTGGATGAACCTTAGATATTCCTTTTAATAATACAAGCATATGCATACAGTGGGGCAAAAAAGTATTTAGTCAGCCACCGATTGTGCAAGTTCCCCCACTTAAAATGATGACAGAGGTCAGTAATTTGCACCAGAGGTACACTTCAACTGTGAGAGACAGAATGTGAAAAAAAAAATCCATGAATCCACATGGTAGGATTTTTAAAGAATTTATTCGTAAATCAGGGTGGAAAATAAGTATTTGGTCAATAACAAAAATACAACTCAATACTTTGTAACATAACCTTTGTTGGCAATAACAGAGGTCAAACGTTTACTATAGGTCTTTACCAGGTTTGCACACACAGTAGCTGGTATTTTGGCCCATTCCTCCATGCAGATCTTCTCGAGAGCAGTGATGTTTTGGGGCTGTCGCCGAGCAACACGGACTTTCAACTCCCGCCACAGATTTTCTATGGGGTTGAGGTCTGGAGACTGGCTAGGCCACTCCAGGACTTTCAAATGCTTCTTACGGAGCCACTCCTTTGTTGCCCGGGCGGTGTGTTTTGGATCATTGTCATGTTGGAAGACCCAGCCTCGTTTCATCTTCAAAGTTCTCACTGCTGGAAGGAGGTTTTGGCTCAAAATCTCACGATACATGGCCCCATTCATTCTGTCCTTAACACGGATCAGTCGTCCTGTCCCCTTGGCAGAAAAACAGCCCCATAGCATGATGTTTCCACCCCCATGCTTCACAGTAGGTATGGTGTTCTTGGGATGCAACTCAGTATTCTTCTTCCTCCAAACACGACGAGTTGAGTTTATACCAAAAAGTTCTACTTTGGTTTCATCTGACCACATGACATTCTCCCAATCCTCTGCTGTATCATCCATGTGCTCTCTGGCAAACTTCAGACGGGCCTGGACATGCACTGGCTTCAGCAGCGGAACACGTCTGGCACTGCGGGATTTGATTCCCTGCCGTTGTAGTGTGTTACTGATGGTGACCTTTGTTACTTTGGTCCCAGCTCTCTGCAGGTCATTCACCAGGTCCCCCCGTGTGGTTCTGGGATCTTTGCTCACCGTTCTCATGATCATTTTGACCCCACGGGATGAGATCTTGCGTGGAGCCCCAGATCGAGGGAGATTATCAGTGGTCTTGTATGTCTTCCATTTTCTGATGATTGCTCCCACAGTTGATTTTTTCACACCAAGCTGCTTGCCTATTGTAGATTCACTCTTCCCAGTCTGGTGCAGGTCTACAATACTTTTCCTGGTGTCCTTCGAAAGCTCTTTGGTCTTGGCCATGGCGGAGTTTGGAGTCTGACTGTTTGAGGCTGTGGACAGGTGTCTTTTATACAGATGATGAGTTCAAACAGGTGCCATTCATACAGGTAACGAGTGGGGGACAGAAAAGCTTCTTACAGAAGACGTTACAGGTCTGTGAGAGCCAGAGATTTTCCATGTTTGAGGTGACCAAATACTTATTTTCCACCCTGATTTACGAATAAATTCTTTACAAATCCTACCATGTGGATTCATGGATTTTTTTTCCCACATTCTGTCTCTCACAGTTGAAGTGTACCTCTGGTGCAAATTACTGACCTCTGTCATCATTTTAAGTGGGGGAACTTGCACAATCGGTGGCTGACTAAATACTTTTTTGCCCCACTGTATAAGCATCTCTGTATACATTTTTGCTGTATCATTTAGATGACAGCGTCACAATTTGGTGTAAACAGTAAAGAATGGTACCTGTCATGATTGCATTAACATCTCATGCTGCTGTGGTTTTTAGCCTCATGGTGGCAGCTGAGCAAGATTTAGTCATCATAGCCTTTCACAGTGTTGTTGCTGACCATGTCTGTCCCTATATGACCACAGTGAACTCATCTCTTAATGGCGGCTTTGAACAGGATACCACAACACTCATATCATCTCAAGCTGGTTTCTTAAACATGAGTTCACCAGGGGCTTTTAAAAGCCCCTGGTGAACTCATGTAATTTCTGTACTAAGAAACACTTGGTATAGAAACTGGTCCTGTTACACTGACTTGATGTGTTACGTTCACGCGTTTTCTATGGTGTTATTAAAATGTTCTGAAGTGGTCCTAAGGTTACGTAAGCTTCTTCATTGTCTAGTCATTCTGTCATCCCTGGTGAAATACACAAATAGTTGCCAGAGTTGGACAAGAGATGCCATCAAACTGCACTAATGGCAGTGCTATCCATCTTTCATACTGCGTCCTGGGTGGCCTAAAAGCAAAATGTGTAACCACAGAGAGATGGACACACACTGAGAACTTTATTTCCTACTTACTTTACAAAGGAAAGGAAAGGAAGCTATATCAGCAGGAGAGCTTTGTTTGTTGTTTGTTTTTTAACCTTGAATGAATAGGCCTACTGTAATTAGTGACCATTAGGCTACTGAATTAATTTCAGCTGATCAGCTAAAATGTTATTAAATCATAAAACTTGCCTGAATTGTGTGGGTTTTTCTCCTCACTTTTTTTTCTTTTTTGGGCCTGTAGTTCTAACTCTTTTAGTCTGGTTTTTGTGTGTAAATTGGCTCACCGTGGCGTCCCCACAGACCTCACCATTTTACTGACGAAAACAATCCCGGTGAAATAAAATAAAATAAAAAAGTCTCTCCAAACTAGGGATGTCTTAACACCAGAAATTTTGTAGTCAGTATCAATTCCACCAGAATTACATGATCCTCAATCATGACACTCAAACTTGATACCAAAACAAAGTGATCATCCCACATACAAAACTCCTTTATTAAAAGCTTGTTTTAAAACATAGACGCAGTGGCAGATCTTTAATTACATTTTGTTGGAGAGGCTTTAATGGAAATGTTAGGATAGTTTGCTAATATTATAGTTGCATTACATTATCATAAGCATCTAATACTAGGCATTGCAAACATTTAGCCTATGGAGCAGAGTTGATTTCACAGCGGCAGTGCCAGCTGTCTCAAACAAAATGATAACATGTTTTTCAGGAAAACATATATATTGGATGTCGGTCTTTTAGGTGCTTTGCTAAATTGTAAGTATTTCCTCCCTTGATCCAAAATACACGATAAAATCATTTGCATATTTCCTTTTGCAAATCAGTTTCACCCCTTTGGTCATTCCCCCTAAAATGCAAATTACTTCCCTAGCCAGCTCAACCTTCCTTATCAATTTTATCAGTGTGTCGCAGCAGAGCTGTCGTGGCAGCTGCACCAATCACCATTTTCTACGTGTACTTTTTACTGTTCTTGTGGGGTATCTTTTTATTTTTCGTCAAGTAAAGTTGGACTACAACACTTGTAGCTGTACGCTGCCTGTTTCATTTCTAGAAGAACTGTCACCTCAGTACATTTGGTACTATGGTAACAAAGAAAAACAAGTACCACTGCCTTTTCAGTATTTTGGCATCTATTGGTATTTATTCTAGTATTTATCCCTTCTGCAAACATAGTGTTACATCAAGCCTAAATATACAATCAAACTAACAGATGCAAACACTTCTCTCTATTTCTGGTTTGGAGATTGTAATGGATGTGTTCATATATGATGTCTTGATTCATAACATGAAAAAATCACAGCTCTGGGCTTTCACCCACTCAGATCATTGTTCTTTAAAGTGGGAGCAAAATGGGGAATACCTTTTATAAATGATATAAAGATGGAGAAAGAGACTGAGAGAGCTAACCTCCTGATGTGCACACAAGCTCATTATCAAATGTGTATTAGTCAGTGTGTTTAAATGTGTCCTGGCTGTGTTTGCATTTGTCATGCTTTTGTGGGCATTTCAGCATGAAGCTAACATTGTAACATCATATAAACCCAAACTGGTTATTAAAGGAGGTGGTGTCTTTCTTACATAATTTTTTAACAAAATGAGACACACACCTATTATTTCAACACACATTACACCACTCGTCATAAGATTTTAATCCGATTGATTTCCAAATAGCCTCTAATGAAGCAACAACCTCACACAAACTGCTACAATGTTCAAGAGCTTCAGTTCAGCTCCTGTTTTTGTGTTTTACAGATCATGCAGGCTACGGGCAACAACTCATTTACTCATCTCAGAATTTTTTTCTACTACAGTTTTACTCTATTCACCATTTTTATTTTATTTAGCTTTTGTATGTTTCAAGCTCTTTACTAGACTTTTTAAACTTCATTTAGCTTTTTTATGACATGTTCGATTTTGTTGATAATTTTCATTGATTAGTTTTTGTCTGTTGTCATGACTGCAACTTAATGAGCAAATTCAGCTCTACTGGCGAAACATAAATACACTTAATACCGCTTGTCAAAGTCCTTCTATGTCTTCACTACGTATGTTAATATAAATCTGGACAATTAGACATAAATTGCTGCTGCAAGGGTTGCCAGACACTCAAAATCATGATGTGGAAATTCTGTTTAGTTCCATGTAGAGATATCATTTAGATCAGCCGAGCTCAGAAACCTTTAGATTTTTGGAGCCCTTACGTTGTTTTGAAGTATAGAAAGTTTAAGGTGGTGTGTTATACAAACACCTGACAGATATCCTGTCATCTGCTCATAATGATCTAGGTTATGATCTAGATTTCCTTCACTGGTTTTTCAGCAGCAGCAGCAAAAAGCTTTAAAAAAATAAATAAATAAGAGTCGCCACATTGATGATAGTCATCTGGGTAAAATCGCAGTGATAAGAGCTCCTTTTAAACTGACAGAGGTGTTGACTCTGTCTTATGTCTGGCCTTTCAGCAGCTCCTTTGATGTCTTTCACAAATATACAGTCAGCAAATACCAACAAAATCCAACCAAATCTCTCTAATAATGTGGATTACATGTCAATTTATTTAATTCATGCTAAGAGCATGCATAGCAACAGGTGTGCGTATTGATGAACACACAGATTTTTTGCATTACTGGCAAATCCTGGTTTTCCTTAATGATCAGCCTCTGAACAAAAATGTTTGAAGCCCACAGAGCTGGACTAGCTAGTTAGCTAAGATGGGTTTTTCCTGACTCAGACAGGAAACTTAAGCGTGGGGGTGGACTCCATCCGTAACAATGATCAGTCCCAGGCAGTAAAGCCACTGACTGTGCTTCTCACACAAAGTACTATTTCTCAGATTAAAAAAATAAATTAATAAATGCTTGGGTGAAGATATCTTTACTGTTTTTATTAAAAACTGTAAAAACATGTTGTTCTGTGTTATTTTAATTCATTTTCCGTCAGGTCTGGTTGAAGCTTTTTGTTTTTATGTGGATTAAAAAAAAGGAAAAGAATTCCTTGGTGCAGGAATCATGTCCTGAAAGGAAGATTGCTCTTCTCCTCTTGTGTTTTTTGATCAGCAGTGTTGGACCCTTAAAAAAACAACACTAACACTTGTTAGGAATTATAGATCAATAGAGCCGTGACTGATAACTCCTGTGGTTCTCTGTATCCATTTGTACAGTTAATCTCATAGAAAACAACTATATAAGCTATATACCGTAATGCCAAATACCGGAATGTAATTTATTTACATTTTATTATTAAATTTTGTGAGCACTTTAAAATTAACTCTATTCTGATTTTTTTTTTTTTTCTTTTTAAAAATAAGTTATTTTCTGATTGTTCCAGGTGCCACCAAGGAGATAGGCTCAGCGCTAACCAGGATGTGTATGAGACACCGGAGCATCGAGTCCAAACTTAAGCTGTTTACCACGTAAGACACTAATTCTCACCCTCCACTCACACACAGCTTTGAATATAATCTTTATGTAGGAAGGAGGTAAGGCAGGTGAAGGTTTGAATGATGGTGCGGTGACACCATTTATCAGGCAGTGTGGGAATTGGGTAATTATTTCCAACAGACATATGTTAACACCAAGTGTGTGTGTGTGTGTGTGTGTGTGTGTGTGTGTGTGTGAGGGAGTGTGAGAAAGCTGGACTTGTATGCTATCCTGATTTCACCCATTATCACTGTCACTGCAACATTACAGCTGTCCTGTCATTACTGTCTGCTGTCATTAGCAGAGGTGTCAGTCAGTGACGCATATATTGTGTCTCATGCGGATCACGGCACATGCACTCAGAAGCCACATTATTAGGTGTACCTGTGCTGCCTGTCTGGAGTCCCCTACAAGTTTTGTTCTTCCATCTTCTTTCATCTATATAAATGAGAATGTTAAAGAAAACATCTTATTTAAAGGTAGCAGATATCTGCTATAACAGCTGCATTATTAAATTGTAAAGTTGTCTCTTTCCAGCCTGCTGAGGTAATGCTCAGGTTAAATTATTCTGTCCCTTACTGAGTAATAAAGTTGTGCTTTTACAGCCTTATTTAATATTTAACTCAGCAGCTTCATAGTAAAGACACAGCAGCAGCACATAATTTAGCATCAAGTGCACGCAGGCACAGATTCCCAGTTCAGTTATTTGAACCACTCATTTGAAGAAAAAGAAGTCTAGATTAAAGTTACTATTCAGATTGTTTGTTGTAAACTGCTTTTGTAGGGTGTGGCCAGTTTGTTTAAATTATGAAAAACAGTACAATGGAAGCACCTAACACATATACCAAAACACATTTGGGCTCTCATTCACTAAATATGGGGCCGTATTGTAAAAACCTTGGTGTCATTTTTGATCACTTCAGTCACAAAAAGCTTGTCAGCTCAGATGTTCAGTCATGTTTTAGGCAGCTCCGGAGACTCAGTAAGGTCAGCTCAGTTTTATACAAAAAGGAAATCTAGAGATGGTCATGGATGCTTTTATTTCCTCTTTTATTTTGAAAGCTGTTATACATGTAAGTCTACATAAAGTACAGCTTATTCCTATCATTCTTATTACCATGTAATTTTAGAATTGATTTTAAGGTTTTAATTGATGACTTGTTGCCAGTCTTACTCAATAAAATGTGTGAACCATGAGTAAATAAAGAGTAAATCAATAAAGATCGATACAATTTCATCACAAAGACGTTTGGTGCAGTTTCTCTCCTCCAGATATCCACAGTAACATGAGCGTATAAAAGCATTGAATTCTCACACTGAGTTTGTGAATGCGATAACTCAAGAACAAGATGATATGGGCGCTTCAAATTGATACCATGGGTGCATCTACTAAACATTTTGGATCTCAGTGACTTCTGACCTCTGGTTAGAGGTTACGTTTTCTGAAAACCTTATGAATGCGCTAACTCAAGAACAAGATGATGTAGGATTTTAAAATTGATACCATAGGTGTATCTACTAGGAGGCTGAGTAGTAGAACCTACAATTGCTGGTATTTTTAAAATTGATAGAGCACTGGTCAACATGTAATTAAAGTTTTGTTTACTATTCCTTTTGTCCATCCGTTTACAGTAACTAAAGTCAATTTATAAGTATCTTGATTCATTCTCAATCATCCAGGAAAGTAAATCTCCAAAAGTTGATTCTGTTCATCTGGACGTAGCGTTTTGTGGAAGAAACGTTTCGTCACTCATCCAAGTGACTTCTTCAGTCTCAGCTGACTGCAGGTTTCCCCAAATCTTATAAACAGTACATTTGCATAATGACTGAAAACAGCCCACTGAAGGAACAATGGGCTGGGAGGTCAGTTCCTTAATCATAATTATGCAAATTCTCATGACCATTGATCAACAACCACTGACCAAAACCCACTGATCAATGACCATGAGTACCATTCACAGGTAGTTGGGGAATGGCTGCAATCACAGCATTGTAAGATGGCGAAAGATGTACCCTTAGGCCCTTATTGGAACTTCACTAAAGTGCTCTTTTGATTTACAGTGTTAATTATTTTTAAAAAAATGTTTCGGCACAGTGTTTTATAAAGTGAGTCTATATCTCTTTTTGCCCTCAGGTCCCTCTCAGAAGGTCTCATCACACCTCTTGAGTTGAAAATGGAGGAGTGGAAAAAAGTGGCCAGTCAGCTGGATAAAGACCACGCCAAAGGTATGTCAACAGGCTAGCACGCACTCACAGACACTTAGGCAAAGACAAAAGCTTCCTCACTTTCTGCTTTTTCCTGTGGTTCAGAGTACAAGAAGGCCAGAGCAGACATCAAGAAGAAATCTTCAGACACCATCAAACTGCAGAAGAAGGTGAAGAAAGGTAAGAATCACCACCTTCATTTCACCTCCAGCAGGTTTTCAGCTGCACTCAGACAACAGAAAACAAGAAAAGGACAAAACAGTTTTTTCCCCATGTGTATATACAAGTTGTAAAACATGGAGATATTACAGCTTATTCATAGAAGGCTCCACCTTCTATATATGTAAGCCATCTTCCACAGTGAGCTAATCTCTGTAGTAACAACATGAATGTTTTCGATCCTGCCTTCATTGTGTTAACATGAGTGTTTTCAGCTCTTTGACGGATTATTTCATGGCCATCCTTCTGTCATCTGTGCCCCAAGAAAAACCCAATCTTAAAACATATTTATGTATTAAAAGAACAACTATGCACCACTTTGGTTTTAAGTATATAAAAAAATTAGCTCTTTCAAAGTTTTGACATTTTAACTCAAATACTGTCTCACCCCGCAAATATCAATAGTAAACAGTCACCCTTGCTTATTTCTTTGTACTAATTTGGAGCATCTGGAGAAATAGTGGTCTCAAAAACTCATCTATCAAATGTGATACACCTAACTTTATTGGGTTTAGAAATAATCTGTAGTACTAAAACTGCACTGTTAGTTTTGCACTAGAAATTCTCATTGACCTGGCCTGTATGGCAATGGAACTTGTTGTTCCTTAAATTGTGTTCGGACTTTGGGGTAAATAATGACTTGTTGACATGGGGCTTGTTGTTGCTACCTTGCGACTGTTTGATCTTATCTCAGGGTGTATCTCCTTCGGGCTTGTTAATCTTGTTTGGTCTTGTTGGTCTTGACTTTAGAATTACGTGGATTTGTTTCCACTTACTTTGTGCTTCTTGGACTGCTTGTGTTTGATTTGGGGCTTGCTGCAATTACCTTACGACAGTAAGGTAATTGCCACTTTTAGCACAGTCAATATGAGATTAAATGTCTTCCCTACCCAAAATGGAGGGGTATAGTCAGCTATTGTGCTTATAGTAATTTTGTAATTGATCATTATTTTAAATCTGCCAATATTTTTTCACTGAATAAATACTGTGAGAGCAGCCTCTGTACAGTGAGGTCTGAGGTCTGACTCCAGGCTTGTCAGTTGGACTTGTGCCAGAAACCAGGCATACTGGCAGGCAGATACCTGTGCCACTCCCTCCCCGGTTATCAAAGTAACACACCCTGCAGTTGCAATGGTTGCAGCTAGCCTTGACATCCCATTACCAAACAAACTGAAAGCTTGCTAGGAAGGACTGCAGAAGGCCTTGTATGCTAGAAAGAAATAAATTTAAAAAACAAAACAAAACAGAAATGCCACAAATGCACACGCTTGCATTCATAAACGTACATGCATACACGAAGATTGAAATGCAACCTCAAGGCCTCTATACAAATATCTTCTCTGTCCTGTGGCTCTACAAAATCCAATGGGCAAATGCAAAGATAGAAAAATAGTTTGAGCACACATCACAAGTGCAGACCCGCCCAGGGTAAACAGTGATGCCTGTGAATTTAACATCCCTGAACACGTTTCTGCTACTCCTATTCCTTTTTGGTCCTTAATTCTGTTTTCTGTCTTTTTTCTGCAACATTCCCTTTATTCTGACTTCTGAGCTCTAAATGACTGACCACATTAGTTTCAGGCAGTCTAAAAGATCAGTAGAAAGTCAGAGCATTTGAAGAAAAGTTTGGGTTAATTACAGCTTGGGTCTATGGTTTCAGCTGTGCTTTCTACTTGTAATGATAACGCTGTGCTGAATATGTAAAGTTACAGATCTCACGTATCCGCCCTGAGCTGGTGCTGTTATGCGGGAAATTTTTATCTAAAGCTAAAAAGCTTTAATCAAGTTGATGCTAAAAATGTAGCTTCTCTGAATGTAGGTCAGTTTGAAAGTGACAAGCATATAGACAAGGCTGGCAGTGTTTCTAATCATCCCATGTTTTACTGTAACACTGAAAGTATTATAAAGTTCTCTTTGAAATAAGCTTGTCCAATGCAGTAATTGTTTATAGAAATGATGGACAAGGCTGCAAAAATTGAAATTGAGGTTTGAATGAACTGTACGCTCTCTATGAGAATTGCAAAGCTGTGAGAGACCATAAGTAAACAAGTAAGCAAAAGCAACTCAAAGACAGAGACTGAACCACAGCTTCACATGTTGTCACCACGTAATCACAGAGCACACACACACGCACATGAGAGCATTTTTTTTTCCCTCCCCTGCACAATGCACCAAAACAGTCACCAATCAGGGCTTCACATTATAATTATCCTGCTGTACAGTGCTCTCTGTGTGTGTAGACACCATATAATAAGTAGGGACAGACTGAGAGACTAACTGCTGAGCCATTTGTTGGTACAAGGAGTCTTAAACAGAAATAAAGCCCACTGCGTTTTGTCATTTTATGGATTAGCTGTATTGAAGATGTTGTTTTTGTTCAATCTTGTTCCCAGTGAAGCTTTGCAGTATTGGATTTTTTCTGCACGATCATAGTCCAGACATTGATATTGTTGTATCATAGTTACACCTACATGAAACTATGTTGAACTCCTGTATTTTTAGCAGTTTTCCTCGCTGTGCAATCATCTTTTGCCTCCTCCTCCTCCTCACAGGCTCATTTTTGTAGTCTGTTTTTGCTGATGTATGTTTGAATTAAAGGAAGACCTCATAACGGTAAACATCTGTTCCTTCACTAATCATCTCATCCCATATGATTCTCTGTGTGTGAATGTGTACAGTCTATCATTATGTGGTGCTTAACCACTTTCGGATAGGGAATCTACAACTGGTGTGCGTGCGTGCGTGTGGGAGAGAGGCAGATGATGGGAAGAGTATTGGGGAAACATAAATAAGACATAAAGGTGATTTTAAGTGTTTTAGAAAATTGATGTCATGTCTTTTATTGTCAACACTAGTTCATAGCTCGAGTTTTACTTGTTTTCACATTTTAAAAGTTGCACTACATGTCATCTACTACCTAAAAACATGTTCGGTTGAGTAGAGGTTAAGTTGTAGAAGTTGCAATGATTCACTGCATTACAAGTGTTTTCATCAGTAAACAGCACTTTCAAATTGCTGTTTTTCACGGGCGTTTGTTGGCAGCGCAGAAGATGTCGAGGAAATGTCAGATATTGCCATGAAATTTGAATTTCTGGTAATTTTCCAAGCACAAGAAGGTCACTGCCTCAGCCCCTTAGGCCTAGAGGAGGTTTTTACATGTAAATAGCCATTCTGTGAGCTATACAGATGCAAATCAGGATAGTAGAAGTTACTTCAGTTTCTAAAAGGTAGTCTCATCTTTTATTTCTGTACCATTTATTTTCCATAATGCATTGTAATCAGTGATTGTTAACTAGACTTTAATAGTTAATTTTAGGAAATTATTATGTTATTTTATTATTGGTTCAACGTTCTGCCCTCTAACGTTTGCCTCTGCCACCTCACCAGCCTTATATTTATACATTTTATACTTGCTTTGTGTTTATGCTTTCTTTAACACGAGAAATATAAACTTAATTTATAACAAAATGTAGATACAGAAGAGGGTAGGAAATGAAGGGAGATTAAACAAATCTTGCGTGGTTGATAAACTTAAACATCCTTGTGTTGCTCTGGTAATAGAGGAGGAGGAAGAGCATGAGAGTGATGGGTTAAAGTCATCATCTCTATGACTCAGCTGTGTTTACTGTATTTAAAAAAAGATGGATAATGGAAAAATGCATTAAGAGGAGAAGTAGAGAGATTTGGAAAGAGAAGACAGTTGAGACAGAAAATGTGACGTGTAAACTCTGGAAATGGAATAAAAGATAAAAGGTGGAAAAAGGGCAGCACGGTGGCACGGTGGTTAGCACCGTTGCCGCACAGCAAGAAGGTCCTGAGTTCAATTCCACCATCAGGCCGGGGTCTTTCTGTGTGGAGTTTGCATGTTCTCCCCGTGTTTGCGTGGGTTCCCTCCGGGTACTCCGGCTTCCTCCCACCGTCCAAAGACATGCAGCTTGTGGGGATAGGTTAATTGGATAATCCAAATTGCCACTAGGTGTGAATGTGTGAATGAATGTGAGTGCGAATGGTTGTCTGTCCCTGTGTGTTGGCTCTGTGACAGACTGGCGACCTGTCCAGAGCGTACCCCGCCTCTCGCCCTATGACAGCTGGGATAGGCTCCAGCACCCCCCGCGACCCTGAAAAGGATAAGCGGAAGCGAATGGATGGATGGATGGATGGAGGTGGAAAGAATAACTGATGCCATCAGATGCTGGGGATGACGACGTTCATAGTGAGGAGCAGGAGGAGGAAGCAGTATTGTTGCTTTGCTCTAAAAGGCAAGAAAGAGTTAAAAAAAAATCCAGAGTGTAAGAGAATCGAGCGAAGCTTCATGGCTGAAGATGTCGAAGAAGTGAAGAGAAGTATTTGATGGTGGAAAATAGTGAGGACAAAGGAAGAATATAATAAAGATGAGAGGTTGATAGAGCTGGAAAGCAGAGTAAGGTAAAAGGACAGCAAGAACAATGAGGTAAAAAGGAGGCGAGTTGATTTAAGAGATTAAGAGCAGGGAGGTTAAAGGACGTTAAATGTCCTCATTTGAATATCCAGACAGTTTTTGCATACAGCTTGTGCTGGTTTCAACCTGCCTTGGAGAGTGCTGCAGAAACCTTTGACATCACCTAAAACTGCCTAACCACCTGTCTCACACCAAAGACATCATCAGCATGTGACGCAGATGGTCTAGACTGTTTAATGAGTAAGCTTTTAAAAGCAGCTGGACATCAGCATCAAAATTAGTCATTGTGCTTCAAAATTATTTTGCAGGCATCATTTGGCATTACAAGCTGTTGAAATTGAACAGTCTTCATAAAACTAAATACTTGCCCTCTATATTTTTTTTATTTTACCTTTGTGTGCAGAGAAAGTCATTTTGGTTATTCCCCGGGCCCTTTTTTTTTTATTTTTTTTATTAAAAAGCATGGATGTTTTTACACTAGTTTTAGTTCTAGTTAGCTATAATAACCTTGCACTAAATAATGAGAGATGGTATCAATATATGGATATAATTAAAGAGGTCTTAATTGATCTGCTAAGCCTCCAGTACCCAAGAACCAGGTTGGATTTGCTTTCTCTGAGTGAACAGATCATATTTTGGCTCAAGTCTAATTCCTTGGGTGTGTAGTTGGGTATGTTTTTAGGAGTTCATTTCAGATTGTGTTACATTTTTGGTCCATGGAAGATGTAGTGGTGGCTGGGAGGTTTTTGAATTCATACTTGAGCTGAGTTACTGTTGTCACTATGAGGAATTTTTCAGATGAACTCCACTAACAAATGATAATAGCAAAGTTTGATTAGGAGAAATCTTAAACATTAAGTTAAATGACAGTCATGTCCTTTTTTATTTTCAATTTTCAGTTTTGTTAGATTTTTAGATTCTAAAGTCTAACAAAACTGCAAGTGACACAGAGCAAAGAAATGTTCGTTTTTTAAGTTTGATGTGGAATCTGGTTAACCATATTTTAGACACAATAATTGCATTTAATACAAAGAATAATTCGTTTTATAGCTGCCCACAGCTGCTTTTTCCTTTTGGGATTCTGTATTTTTTACAATTAGTAAAGTTGTATACAGTAATACGAATATCTTCCACATCTGCATTTACCTTTTCACACTTTTGTATTTGTATTTATATTTTTGATCTTTATAGCAGCAGTTTAGAGCAACAGTTACATCAATGCACTTAACATATGGGAAGATAAATACCCTACAATATTAGTGAGAAAACCCCAATGGTCACACGATCTTACTTAGTAAGTAGACATAAGTAGACACTTCAGAACCAGGCACAGTAAAGGGGGAGTGTTGTGCAACGGCTGGTTTTGGGGGTAAGAGGAAAGATAAAGAAATGGGATCATGGAGCGATGAGGCCAAAATACAAATTAAAGGAAAGAGGAGACAAAAGTTAATGACATGCATTAACAGCATATAAACACACGGGCGGTGAAAAGAGTAGTAGTCTGAGCCTATAGCAGCATAACTAAGGGATGGTTCAAGGTCTCCTGATCCAACTTTATCTGTAAATTAAAAGGAAAGTTTGAAGCCTATTTTCAGAAGTAGATCGGGTGTCTGTCTCCTGAAGCCAGACTTGGACCTGGTTCCACAGGAGAGGTGTCTGATAGCTGAAGCTCTGCAACTAGTTCTACTTTGCAAACTATAAGAGCCACAAGGCTGCACTTAGAGAGTTAAGTGCTCCAGAGATAATATGATACTATAAGATATGATGGGGCCTGATCATTCATTATTTAACCTTGCATTTACTGCAACCGCTGCACCACCACTGTGCATTATATATGTATTCGGGGCCTGATTTAGTCTATTCTTTTGTGTCATTAAGTCTTATTGTTGTACAAAAATAAAAATGCACTATTCAGCCATGCTGTTGCAGTTTACAAAGACAATATTCACTGCAGCTTGTGTGGAAGCAGCTCCACACACTGATAAGTGACCTCTTTCCTCATACTGTTTGACTGACAGATGATTACAGGGAAGTGCAGTCCAGAGGAAAAAGATTCCTCTCATTAACTTCTCAGGTTACATGTGTGTGACTTGAGTAGAATTAATTTAGATTTAGCTCTGTTAGATTTTGGCTTGCCTGAGGCATTTTCGTTTGTGTGTTATACATTGTTAAGCCATAAAAATCTAGAGATTGAGAAAATTAATGTCAAAATGGCCACAGGAACAAATTCTCAAATGCATTGAGGTAAGCTGGAGCTACATTTGGAAGCATCCATGAGGTGTTTTTACATTATGTCTCCCAGCTGGTGAGAATTAGCTTTGCGTGAACTGTGTTTCACCTTTAACGGCATGAATTTGCAGGATGGAGCTTCTGAGTTCAGGTCTTTGTGTTTTTGTGGGTGTTGAGCTGGAGCCTTGTAGAAACAGCAGCCTGTGTGTGTTTCCACAGAGCCTAGAAGTCAGACTAACAGCACACGCGGACACTGAGCTTCTGTTAGCAACGTGAAATTATCCTCAGTCTTCTCCATGCTCTCACACACACCTGAGGGAACAGGCTGTGTTTAGGTTGAGCTTAACGTCTGCACAGAGTCTTCAGTGTGTGTGGGTTTGTGTTTGGCTGTGGAAATTGCTTCTCACTGTTTTTCACAGGACTTGCTGTCCCCGTCTCTGTTTTTCCTACTTCTCGCTGTTGAAGTTTGAAAGAGGTCTTGTTTGCACCATGTTTGCTGGAAAAATATTTCAAGCTTTGTTAAAGAACAGTTGAACAGAAATCTGGTGAACAGATAAGCCCGGGGATCAGTTTGTGGGATTTTGCAGGTGGCTGTGAGCTGTAATATGAGATGTTAGATGGCTGTAATTCTTCAATTGAAACAATCATCTGCTTGCAAGTGATGGAGTTCAGTAAGAAAATATTGCAAATAAAATGTAGTCAGTATGAAAATACTCACTATATCATATAGCCCAGTGGCATCTATCCTAACTGATAGTGTTTGTTAACTTACCTGCATTTAGGTTCTCAAACTAAAATTCATCTAAGGCTGACAGATAAAAGTGTCAGAGACTATATAGATATTCTTTGAGCAATATCAAGTTAAAATAAAATGAAGAAACTGTGTATGAAACATGAAAGCTGCTGCTTTGCAAAACATGATACTTTGAATTCTTTGAAAACTTCTTTCACCGCCTCTGGGCTTCATTTTTACATCCAGTGGTTGTTTCCACAGTTGGGTGGTCTGCAGGTCAGAACTCTGTTTGTCCTCTCTACCTGTGGGTCTGAACCGCCAGACTCAGACCAGACAACACTGTACCAAACAGTTACACCTACAGACTCTGTTATTCCTCAGTGGCACTTAATTATTCCTGAAGGGAAATCTATGAGAGACTTTCTGTACCACTAAACCTGGTAGTTAACCTCCCTCTGCTCTCAAAGAGTGTGTTGTGCTGAAGCATGTGGAAAGTAGAGCTTAATACAAGTTTCAAGTCTGTGGAGGCAGACTTCCCGCTTCAATTTTCAGTGTAGGGGGTTGCCTCTTAATTTGAGGGTATTTAAAGGCTTGAGATCATTGCGTTGTGGGGATGAGCCACAGATACTGATTGTGTTGTCACTTGTACTGAGCTTTTAATGCAGCCATACTGTGACTTCACATATCTCTAGTAGAAATCTAGACTATAGTGGAAAAGGTTTTTAAACTGACCCTTTGCCTTTAACAAAGAAATAAATAAATAATCCACCCAGGAGCTTTGGACTGACAAGACTTGCTTCTAAAATTCATTTGGTTACATCTCTGCTCTGTCACATTCTCCCCCATATCCTTTGAAATGTTTTTGTAACATTCTCCTCCTCCAGTAACATTGAATGATTCACAGTTCAGAAATAATCCTTATTGCTTTGGTGACATCAAACATCTGTTGAATTTTGTGGAGGAGCAGTTTGCACTGACATTGACTTTCTTTGTGCTCACAGTGGCGACACATGGAGCATGTGTTATAAATGCCATAAAACATTTAAGTCATGTCTTTTACACACCATTTCAGATTGCCTGAAGTGATTTTAGCTTAACTTCAGTTTCAGAATCTTTCTAGTGCAACAAATCGGTCAGATTCTTAAGGGAATCCTGAAAATTATCCTGAAGAATTTGGTCTCAAAAATGTGCTTTGCTTTTTGTTTCTCCACTTGGATGTTTGAACTTCGCAGCAGAATGACGTATGTGCCGGTTCTGACACCAGAAGGCTGTTTTTACGTTTGTCTGCTGAAAAGGGGAAAGTTTCTTTGCACTCACCTTAAATGAGTTTAGCACATGTAGGTACAAGCAGGTCCAGTGTGCAGCTTACAGAAGTGTGATGTGGAAACTTGTGGGCTCCAGTGGAGAGACGCTGAGAATCTTGCGTGGAAATATCTGTTAGTTATGCAGCTTTGACCTTATACTACAGCCTGTCAGTGTGGCATGAAGACTGTTAGTTTGGAGTGGAAAAGAAAGAAATGAGGGAACGGATTTGATCACAGTTCACTGAAGAGACAGAGCCTTCTGTGAGCTGGTGAGAAAAAAAAAAAAAAGTTCTTTGACTCAAAAGTGTGTATTCAGGAGTGTTTTGGTTTTTGGGGTTTTTTTTAATGGCAAAAATTACATTTTGATGATTGTCAGTGACGAGTCCATATTCATAAAAACAGCCATGACCGTGTGTGCTGGTGCAGGATGCAGTTGGCACATTGTAAGCTAGCTGAAAGCTGATGCAGCATTTAAATGGATTGTTTTTTGTATGTAATCTTTATATTGGAACCTTGGAGTGCACCAGACTGAATAAATTTGGAGAAAAGTTGATGCTTTTTGAATCAAGGATCCAGGACGTTAGGATTTCAGTCTACCAAATACTTGGCATTTAACACAATTCAGCACTTTGTGTGTCATATTTGAATTCAGTTGTTCATATATAAGCCTTTGCTCACTTTATCTCAGTTAATGTGCCCTCTTCAGGTCTAATGGCTGGCGGTGTAAAAGAATAGACTCTGTATCAAAGATTAAGACAAGATGATGCCACCCATTAGTTACCGAAGTTTTGTTGTGAAACTTTAAACTTTTTTTTTTTTTTTTTTTTACAGTTGCCATCTTGGTGTTTTCTAATTGAGAAACTAGGGGATACTACACACTCATAAGAGGCCAGCTGCTTTATCTTACTTTGTGAGTCAAATGAGGACCATAATGTAAAAAATATATATAATTTGGTTTTAATAACACTCGAAACCAGCATTTGAGATCAGAGTTTCACCTGGAAAGTGTTTCCTAAGTTTATAGAGCAATAGGGTAATTTTGTCATGGACTAACAAGGAGTTATTCCCTAATGGCCATTAGAAAGGTTTCAGGGTTTAGGCATCAGCTAAGCATAATACCCAGTCTGCTTTACAGGGAGGAATAAGAGCTAAAATGGTGATGACAGAACTGTAAAATATCATCTTCAAGGCAGATCACTCCTGAACTGTCCCATGGCTAGCTTTGTGAAGGCTATTATTGTCTAACAAAGACTCGAGGTTGTTGCAGTGGTGAGCTGGGTTTCAGGGCTTCTCATGACTCATGTGACAAGCCTGGTATGGTTCACATGCTGGCATAGAGTCCAGTAAACAATGTAGTAAATCAAATCAAAGGAGTCAGAGAAAGGGAAACCAATGTCCGTTTCTCTTCCTCAAACTCAAATTCCATCCCACTCTAAAGCACCTCAATTACTCAGAGCCTTTTACTGACACGTTATTGAAGGAATTCTAAGCATGCAAGATGCCTGTTAACGACAAAACGCTCAGTCTTCTTAATCTGAGCTGGGAAATCCTACATTGCCATACTAATTTTCACATTTTAGGCACTTATCCTTCTGTGTGCGCTGAACATAAGGCCGGGCAGGGTGTGTGACAAACAGCTGACTGCGTGTGTGTGTGTGTGTGTTTGCATGTGTCTCTTCACTGCTTTTATGTGGTGCTGTTCTACCCTCTGGTGGTAGCATATGGGTAACACATTGTGAGCCTGTGTGGTTTCCTTCACACACAGTATTGCTCATTATAAGGAAGAGATGTTAATGTTAATGTTGTTTATAAGAACTGTGATACTTGCTTTGGTTAACTGCCTCCACACCATGAATACACCAAAAGCAAATATTTTTAGATTTAACATTAGCTGGTTGTTATATTGCAGTAGAAAGTTGATCAAAAAGTTAAGGATGGATTTGTGAAAGTTTTTACCACAGATGGCGTGGTGGGAATTTTTTCACTGTTGTGTAATCAAGCATCAGGACATTTGCATAATATCCTCATTTTTCGAAAAACAAATTAACGCCGAATCAAATTAAAATTAAACAGTGGGAAACATTGTGGTGATAATGTAATTAAGTGCAGACTCACAGCTTTCATTTGATGGGTTTTACACAAAATAAATGTATATACTGTTACAAAATTACAGATGGTTTTTAAACATAGCATTTTTCACAGGTTTAAAAGTGTTTGGAAAACTAAAACGATGCCTATCATTCATTTGCACGAATTTCTATGTAAAGTTTCTGTGTGGTTTCCTCCACACACAGCTGTTTCATTCCTTGGGATTCTTTTTGAGATCTTTACTGCAGCTGCCTTCTGTTTCTGCTTGTTTGTGGTAATTTTATCCTCAGTTTTTCCTTCCTGCAGTGAAAAACATTTTTAGATGAGCTGAAGTGGAGAAGTCAATTTCTTTGCCTTAAGGGTTTCTTGAGTTGCGTTTGCTGTACGTTTAGGGCCATCATCCGTCTGTACGATGGCTCTATCATGAGCCTTTTCTTCTACATACTCTTGTCCTCTCATCATTGTTCCAGGAGTGTGTGTGTAATACTGGTGATTTGTATCATGAAGCTAAGATATCAGAATTGCTTTGGACTACAGACATTTCTGCTGTCTCCATATATTTCTATCATCTGGACCGATCTACCATCAGTTCCTCCTGTTTGTGTTTTAGGGAAGGATGAAGCTCGGGGACAATTGGACAACGCGCTGCAGGACGTCAATGTGCGTTACGCTGTGCTGGAGGACACCGAGAAGCGAGCTGTGTGCAGAGCACTGATAGAAGAAAGAGCTCGATACTGTAGTTTTGTCAGCATGCTGAAGCCTGTGCTGGTCAGTTGTGTGTGTGTCTGTGTGTGAAAGAGGGATACAGAACAAGACTTTTTCAGACTTTTCTAATCTGGCAAAGTAAAATAAAAGGAGCTTGTCTTGTAGGACCATGAGATCAACATGCTGGGTGAGGTGACACACCTGCAGACCATTCTGGAAGATCTGACAAACTTGACAGCTGAACCCAATAAACTTCCACCAGCCAGCGAGCAGGTACCTTAACCATCTTCTCCATCTTTACTGATCTCTCAGTTTTTCTCTAGCACCCTCTGCAGGCCTAATATTACCCTTTTAGTGCTATTACTCTGTTTTCCCCAGATTTGGATTCTCTGTGGTGGGAGACTCTCATCCACAAATATTTTAATTGCCAAGTGCTGTGACAAGTTGACAGTAGCTCTTGTTCTGCAACCTTGGTGAACTTAATGTTGCAGCACACAGATCAGTTTTTGCAACAGGTTATGATTTGTGGCTCTTCCGCTTACTGCAGATCAAAGCAATTCAACACATGGAGGTGGGGCTTCTCTAAAGAAGTAGCCCAGCATGACAAACCATTTAATCAGCAGGTCCTTGTCATTTAAAAAAACAACAAAAAAACGAATTTGCATTAAAAAAAAAATAAAAAAATTCATTTTTCCCCCTTGAATGAAAAAGATTAAAAGAACCTTAAATTTCAACATAAGAGTGAAGACATTGTTTTCTCTGACAGATTATAAAAAATGCTCAAGCTGCCAGAAACATTTAGGTGGCTGTTAATATGCCTGGAAGGCCCCGCCCAAGTACATTAGCAATTTCAAGGCAGATGATGTTTTGTTTTTTTATTTTGTGTCTTATTTTCAGCAAATGTCAGAAAAAGACTACGACCAACAGTGATTGGCTCTACTGAAAGTGCTGTGTATGTATGCAAAGCATGGTTTATCTGCGAAGACCCATCTTTGTCCAAAAAACTACACGCTGTATTTTATTTTGACCCACACTGTCATTAACTAACTTGGTTCTGGTAATACCCACTGGAGTTGCAAATGTGTATTAATCCACCACTGAATATAGTTCCAGCTTCAGCACTTCCTGTATTTCTGAGCTTTATGCCTTCAGTAGAAACATCCCAACTTTGGAAAATAAAAGGAAAAACACCACAGCTGTCTTTTGTGTGTATTACAGGTGATCCTGGACCTTAAAGGTTCTGATTTCAGCTACACCTATCAGACACCTCCAGCTTCTCCCAGTAACACTCTCTCCAGGAAGAGCAGCATCAGCAGGTGGGTTACACACCAAAGCTGATATCAGTTTACAACATACAGTATTTCATATCACTTCATTTCACATTCTAATAATATCAGTGTGCATTGCTGCTTTCTTTTCATTTTGATGTTTTGTCACAGTGTTTGTAACTTTACTGTGTGTACTGCACTATATTTAAAAATCACACCTTAAACTTTGTTTCTGTGCAAGTTGATGCAAGTCAAAGTTAAATCCAGGCTCAGACTACATATTTTTCTGAGTTGTGATAATCAAAGTGTCAGATTGGACAGTTACAGTCATAAAGTCGTGCCTTTTTATGACTGACGCACATGAGAGTGTGCACGTTGTGCAGAGGTGATAACTCGAGATGTCCAGGATGAGAGTGTAAACAGACAATCACAACAAAGCGTGTTATATTACTGGCTTTCGGCTCCATTTCAAACTTTCACTGAGCTTATAGCAGCAACTTCATTCCTCTTTCACTTTGTTGTGTTTTGCAGTGTTTATGGCTTTTAATTCTTAAATAAGTTCTTTATTATGTGATTTTCACATTCCAGACAGTCGCTGCTTTTTTCTTTCTTTCTTTCTTTCTTTCTTCATTTCTTATTTTCTGTGTCTTGGCCTCATAGCTACCAGTCAGGATCAGTGAGACATGTTCCCTCTTTGGACTCTATCAGCTGTGCTGTGGATGGACTACACATGCAGGTAACGCACTTTTTAACCTTTGTTACAACAATTTTATTTCTGTTGTTCTCAAAAATACTGTTAAGAATATATTGTACACTATGTGGCCAAAAGTACATGGTCATCCCTTTTCACACACTCCTGTGTCTTTTAGCTCAGTTTTTTTATTTCCAGGACAGTAATGGTAAATCTTTCTTATATAATTGTAGAAAGCAACTTCCTTCTAATTCAGATGAACTTTCTGCACTGCATCCATACTGTGCTTGCTAACGTTAACAGAGAATCACTTCATCCTCTTGTCCAAATATTTTAACATTTGGCTAAAAAAGGTGTATATATGTAAAATGGCAGCACCAAAAATGCTGTACTGACAGTTCAAAATGCAAAATATAGCTGAGGGCACGGTGGTTATGTCCATCTTTCTTAAATAGCTTATGGCCGACGCTTCCAAAGTGCATTTAAAATCAGCCTGACAGTTGTGTGTGTGCGCTCAGCTTTAGGCCAGATCCCCCAACCTCATTGTTGGACTTTAAAACCTTTCTGGCTGAATGGGAACAAATGTGGGCAAATGTTAGCAGCAGATTAATGCCCAGAAATCACAAGTGTAGCATTTGGGGCTGTCCATTGATTTCTAGCCATATACTGTACATCAGTGATATTAAGATACTCTTATTTCATTCAAACTTATATACTTTATAGTTTTAAATCAAATTTCCACAATAAATAAAGCAAATTCTGGTCAAATATTTTTAATATCTTTAAAGGTGCATTTCACTTAAATATACCATTCCTGCAATGCTGTACACTCCACATTCTTCAGGCTTCATCCACATTTTAAAATGACACTGTCAGCTTTAAGGATCTTCAAAATAAAAGCTTGTAACAGTAACAACAAAAACAAACACATGCCACTCTAACCCTTTCCTGTGTGTAGCGCTGCTCCTCCCCCTATCTGCTCACCGGCTGCGATGAAAGCGGTCGATCTCTCAGCGAAGGGAACTCCCCCTCTCGCCTCGGCCGTCACGGCAGCCGTGGTCGCTATGGTTACGCAGCTGGCTATGGCCACCGCCCCGCTGAGAGTCGCCGCTTTAGCCGCAGGGATTTGAAAACTGTGAGGAAAAAACTATATAACTATTACATTCCTCCCGACCACCCGAGTGCCGTCCTGTGATTTTGACCCTTTTGTCTTCCATTGGTGTGAATCTGGTTTCAATGTCACATTGGCTCCAGCTATTTTACCTCTTTTGTTTTTTTTTAATTCCACATTTTTTCATCAGCTCACACCTTCAGTTTCACCTTTAATTGTCTACGGCCTCCTCCACCCTCAGTGTCCCAGGATGGATCTCATATCTCAAATCCATTTTGTTGTAATTTTAGACGTAATTCTTGATCCCATTCCATAAAAAATGTTTCTGAGCCTTCACAAGTACAGTTCTAGGGACTCTGTAATTGTGTGAGTATTTACAGTATTTGTTTATTTATCAGTGTCTTTTCTTTTTTTCATTCTCTTTAAAAGTGGTTTTGTGTCAACTTTTTTATGCTTATGTTTCAGATTTATGTGTTACAGTTAAGTACTGTACTAATATTCAATTAAAAAAAACCTTACTTTTCTTGATAGCTTTTAGACTCAAAATGACACTTCTTTAGAGTTTTTTTTTTTTTTTTAAGGAAAAAAAAGTCAGGTCTCTTCCCTGACTGCTTTCTCTAAGCCAGGAGTTTAGCTGGAAATGCTGTGGTCATTTTAGCTTAGTTGATGTTGGATTTTTGGATTAGGAATTCTAAAAAACTGCCCATAATATATTTTTGATATACGATCACCTGGACATTTAAAAGATTCATAACATCCCACTCCTTATTTTCAGTAGCAGTGAATGTAATAATTTGTTTTATTTAAAAAAAAAGAAAAAAAATCAAACCCGTCCACTTATGGCTTTACACAAAGCCAAACGTGACATATTTATTTTGCTTTTTTCCTTGTTAACACTGTTATTTAATAAATAACACGATTGCTTCATCCCACCTCAAAAGCAAGCCTTCTCCTTATCTCAAAAACCTGTTATTTGTCTCCCGCCGCTAAGACGCCCTTTCTGTTCTTGAATTTTGGCGTAATGGCCTTTTAAACTGGTGTCATTATTGCTGTCAGTGGTGTCTTGTCAGTCGTCCTGTAATAAAAATTTAAATTTATGTTTAAAATTGAGGAAATTATCTCAAAATTACGTGAGAAAGAACAAAATCATTAAGGGTTCATGTTGCTGTTGAATGAGGAACTTTTATTGATATTTTTAAAATGACAAATAAGTATTTTCTGTGTGATGTTTCTCTCAGTAAAACGCTGGCTGAACTGCTAACATGTCGTGTTGATGGTCTAACATCAGCAGCCATTATGCAAGTCTGATATATAGAAAATAGAGCTTGTTTCTTACACATCTGATTAAAACTGATGGCTGTGCTGACATGGATGTAAGTTACAAGCTTTTATTACAAATGTATATTCTGTCAATTTCTTTCCACCAGAGACTTTTATGATGGCTGAACAGAACTATACTCTCTGTACTCTCTGCGGTTGATTTGTGATTCTACATTTGATGATTTGTACCTTTGATCCGCTCTGACTTGGTTTCTTAATGACAGGATTCAGTTGGGTCCACCAATCAGCTGGCCTCTGGGGGAACTGGAGGGGCGGAGAACGGCCTCTTGGCCCCTCCACACAATGCCTACATACATGGAGAGCGAGCTCGCGCCATGTCTGCATCTGGAAAGGTAAAACCCACAGAAAACATATTTGGATTCTGGTGATTGTTCTTGTAAAATCTCATCTGTATCTTTCAGTCTACATGAAACTAACTGAAACAGTATTTGTGTGCTGTCTAAAATAATTTAAAAAACAACAAACAAACTGTGTTTGCTTGGAAAGCATACGGAAGGAATTGATGCCATCTTTATTGAGACTGGGAGGGTTGTTTGTGTATTATAATGTAAACCTGCAACACTCACAACACAAATGTTAAAACAAAAACCCAAAATATTAAACATTTTTAAACATCAAAGCTGTAGCAGCAAGCAAACAACACTAAAGTGAAAAACTAATAAAAAGCTAAATAGAAATTAAAAGAAAAATACAAAACAATACATGAATGTATTTAAATTTCTGTTTAAATAAAACAACAAAAAACCCACAAACTAATAACGGCTGAATTAAAATGAGAAAAACCACTGTGGAAATTGCTGAAATGAAATGGAACTGTAACAAAAAAATTCACGAGAACGAATTAAAAATCAAAACTAATGATAAATATTAAAGTAAAATAATGCTGTACTATCCCTGAAGACACGAGTTTATTTTACGTTTATATTTTTTGTTTACTGATCCAGTCTATGAACTAAGAAAAACTGTTTATTAAAACAAAACATAATAAATAAAAGTCAGAAAATGCATGCAAGTGTATTTTCAATGGTATATTATAGAGTTCAAAAACAGCGGAATTGGATCTTTAAAATAACCAAATCATCCACCAGAGGGCAGCAGGAGATCAGAGGACTAAAATGATCTGCACCCCTAATCTTATGGCGGCTCCTCTTCTCTTTTGTTTCTTTCTACTGTTATCAGTACCTTGTCTGTTTTGCTTTCCTCCTTTTCTTTGTCCTCCCATGTTCTTGCTTCCTGCTTTCAGGGAGTGACAGGAAGAACCAGGAGGTGCTGTTATGGCACTCCACTGTGACAGTTTAAGTGCTTCGGGGAAAAAAGAGAAGTTCTTTGTATTTCATCTGTGTGAAATTGTCACAGTTGATGTTCTCAGCCAGCATACAGATCCTTGTGGTGAACTGGTGTTTTTGGTGCTAAACAGGCTCTAAAAGGTGGTTGGTGGTTCTTGTGCAAACATCCTGTGGTTAAACGCACAGGTGATGTTCTGAGTCTGACAGTCATGGAGTTAAAACTACAAAGATGACATTCAGAGCGGGCTGCTTCTGTGGTTTTTCTCTAAAGCAAAATAAATAAATAAAAAAACTTGTTCCAAATACTCAAATTACATTCATCACTAATTGACTTTATGAATTAAAAGACACCTGAACTTATTTTACCTGGAGCCCTGAACATGCAGGCATATTGATAACCCAGCAGGAGGCAGAGGACGAGCATAGATTATTAAAAAGTCTCAAAACTAACAAAGTTGTGAGCCACTTTGTTAGCTTTGTTTGTTAGCTAGGTCGATCATATGCAAAAGCTCTTTTACAGGGATTTTCCTCCATAGAGGAATTTTTGGTGTCTCAAGTTGATTTGGCTGGAAATAATGAAAACATTTACAGAATGTTAACACTTTAAAAAATGAAACGTTAAATAAAACGTATTTTTATTCATGATTATGATCTAAATGCACTGCCTTTACTATATTGTGCTTATTTACCTCGTCACAATCCCGAAGGCCGATTATGAGCCAAGAAAATGCCTTTCTGTCCTATTTCTGCTATTGAATTTTATTTTTATAGCACTTTTCAATCCAAAGTAGTTTATTATAAAAAATAAATAAATAAATAAAAGGGTTGCTAAAAATTAATGCTGAATACGTTTAAAATATTTACATAAAATAGCACAAACACCCCCTGTCCTCCAACCACACTTTCAAAAGCTTGACAAAAGTTTTGCGGATGTCACTTTGGACAGAAGCTTTGACCGCTGGATGGTCAACAGTGAATGAGAAGCATGATCTTGCGGGAGTATATAGATCTTTCGTTAGTTGAAAAGTTGTAACCTCATCCGTCTCCTTCTTTCACTCCTTTAGCACTGCTTGGCCCAGGATCAGCTGGCATTGTCACTGGGTGCGCTGAATTCTGACGCCCCGAGAAGCAGCAGAGATTCTCTGCACTGTTCCAGCGGCTATAGCACCCAAACAACCACCCCGTCCTGCTCCGAGGACACTATACACACCCACAGTGAGTACATTAAAGCACAACACTTCTTTTTATTTATACTAAACACAGCTCACTGTGCTGTTAGGATTTTTTTGTTGCTGTTGTTTTTGTCCTAGAGATAATAGAAAATCGAATTGAGCTCTTGATTAAAAGCTGTTTGAACCAACTATGTGGCTGAGACGAACATCATGTGATCCAAATACAACCTAAAGTGGCAGCAGCACCGCCAACAATAAAGCAATTAGATGTTGTGTTTATTATGAAAATGGAAACCCATTCTCTCACGGAGCCATAACCTTGGTGTGAATTGCTGCTTGTCTGGCTGAATTTCTCGGATTTACCCTTTAGTGGGTGTCATTTCTGATTTCTGACAGTGAAACTGACTCTCTTGACCTGCCTGCTGTTCACTTGTTTTTTCTGTGCTTTTCTGGTGTATCAGCTCATCTTTACTTCTTTTCCTGTTGTATTTCTTTGAGTAGTTTTGTGTTTTCTTGGTTAAACTGCCTTCCTTCTCTTCCAGCTGTAAAGAGAGATCCTCCTATCTATGGTAGGTCTCTGACTGCCTGTATATCTGCCTGCCTGCCTGTCTGCTTATGTCACGTCCAACATACCATCAAATCTACTTTTGGTTCATCTATTAAAGATCTTACATCAGCTGAAAGAGCACTGTTTATTTAAAAGAAGCAATAAACGTTGTCCTTATTTTCAAATATTAGAATCTTTTTGGCAACGATAAAATTATTAATTTTGGTGCCTGTCAGGGCACTTGTATGGCCAATTTTAATAACCTAATCATTAGTGGCTGCAGTTTCCTCTTGTTATCTCGGTTATCAAGCACAAGGAAAATAAAATCTCTCTTCTCAATTTTACAGTGTTAGTGTTACAAAACATAAGCATTTTCTAGGCTTCAGGACTGCGATTTTAAACATCAGCAAATTATCGATGATTCACTTGTGAAGCATGGTGCCCAGGAGGCAACACTTCTCTGGATAGTCACTTCTTGCTTACCCAGCAGATCCTTTAAAATAAATAAATAGATAAATAAATAAAGCTCCTTTTGTATCAAAGTATAAAGTGATGTAAAAATTGGCTAAATCTTGTGACACTGCTGTGAGGGCATCAGGCGGACAAGCTGACATTGTTTATTTTACCCATTAAGTTAATTAATACATTTTTGGATACAACGTTAATCCAGGTATGGAATTTATTTATTTATATATATTTTTTTTTAGCTTAGTCACCCAGCTTATAGGAGACTGAGGTTTCTCCCATCACACTTGCTTGCAAAGAGAAGACATTAATTACTCACATTTCATATTTCTGGTGTTGATGCTAGCAGATGAGAAGCTGCCAGAAGCATTTAAATTACGTAGTCCCTTTTTTTACTTAATTTTGGAACCCAAAACAAACAGAACATTAGAAACAAATTCAGCTGCTTTGTCTGTAATTTACTTCCTCCTGTGTGTGTCTGTGTGTGTGTTTGACCTTTTCAAATTTAATGTCGTTGCCATGAATTGACGTCTGTTTTTAACCTTATTATTTGGAACATTGAACTGGAGCTTTGCATGCGTTTTAAAAGTAATTAGGTTGCATGTTGCCCTGTTTTTGTTTGATAAGAGTTTCCACAATGATGCATCCCCTAATTGTTCATTCACAAACATGACAGTGAGTCACTGATGTGATTATGTGCTCCTGCTGCTTCTGTTGTTTGTCTGTCAGGTGAGCAGATGAGAACCCTTTACAAAAAAAAAAAAAAAATGTCACTGAGATAATCCAGAGGTAATGAAAGGTCTGCCTGAAAGCAGAGCAACTAACATTTTAACATTCTCTCCCCATCTCTGCAGTCGACTATGAGTCCATCTCTCTCCACGGAGACACTGACTCTATCTCCTTACATCACCTCTCCCACGGCAACAGCCAGTCAGATTTCGACAAGTCATCGACCATCCCGAGAAACTCCGACCTCAGATTCCAGTACCGGGAGTTCATCCACTCCAAGCGTCCTGCCTCTACTGTCAGCCTATTGGCTGAGTCCGACTTGAGTGGTGTGTCTAACCGCCAGATGCCATCCCACACGGCAACCATCAGGCGCAAACCTTCATCTAAGCCGCCTTTTCGCAGAGGAACAATCAGTGGTGGGGTTCCCATCCCCATCTCCACCCCGCAGGTTCCACTCAAACCCCTCGGCGGAACCAACGGAAGCGATGAGAACGTTTTCAAAGTGCCCTCTTCTGTAGGTTTAGGTCACAGTAAACTCTGCACCTCCACCCAGAGCCTTAGTGCTTTACCACCCTCCTCCTCCCCATACTACCAGATTGTCCCAGGCCAGATGCCCATCCCAGTGCCCATACCCACTGTTCCTTCACTGCCATCTGAGGGAGGGAACAGTGTCAAACAACAGCAACAGAGGCAATACCAGCAACATCAGCAATACAGTCAACCACAGCAACAGCACAACCAGCAATTCCAGATTCAACAGTTCCAGCAACAGCAACAGATTCAGCAGCAACAGTTCCAGCAGCAGAAACAGATTCAGCAGCAACAGTTCCAGCAACAGCAACAGATTCAGCAGCAACAGATTCAGCAGCAACAGTTCCAGCAGCAGAAACAGATTCAGCAGCAACAGTTCCAGCAATGGCAACAGATTCAGCAGCAGTTTCAACATCAGCAGCAGCAGCAGCAGCAGTTCCAACAGCCCCAGATTCAGCAAGCCCAGCAGCTGCAGCCTCAGCACGATCAGTATCAGCTGCAGTTGAACCAGCAGCAGAAACAGAAGCTGTTCCAGCAGCAGCAACAGCAGCACCAGGCCTACACTACTCAGGCAGAGCCCTCCGGTGTGCCCAACAACATCAACTACCAGCCCCAGACTCCTCCACCCTCCAGCCAGGACCAAAACCCTGAGCAGGTCACCCTAGAAGAAGAAGAAGAAGAAGAAGGAGATGGAGGAGGCAACAGAAACATGTTGACCCTTCTTAGAGGAGTAAAGCTCAGAAGGACCATCACCAATGATCGCTCTGCCCCTCTCCTACCCCCTCCAACCAATCACAAATGAGGCTGACCAGCAGATTTTTATTTCTCTGCTAAACTGTTAAGTTTAGTTTGGTTTCTGAAGAGATATCAGAGTGTGTCAGCACAGAGAAAACTCAAACACACTTTGAAAGTGTTGACAGATTGATTTTTTTTCGCTGGAACTCAACATTGCTTGTTTTATTTTATAAATTTACTTGATTGCCCTTTTAAATTTATGTTTTAAGCATTTTTGAGACTTTTCTGTTGTTGCAGCAAACGTCTTTTTGCCTTTTTTTTTCATGCATTTTGATTGTGGATAAAGTTTTTGTGTGACTCAGTCTTACAGAAAGAACTTTTGATTTGATTATTTTAGTTGGTACTCACTTCCTGGTCAGAAAATGTCATTAGGCAGAACAGGAAGCTGTTAGCATCTTTGGCCTGGCTGTGTTTGATTTGCTTTCTGCTTAGTCTCCCAGGATGGCGGGGTTTATCAGTAGTTCAGTGGACTCACAGTGGTTGAACCATGATCGTGGAGTTTCGAATTTACTGACTCTGGGTCAGTGATTGTCTGGTGTATTTGATCTGAGTATTTAGTTGGTTTCTGGTCATCTCAAAGAGCCAAATGCTAACACTCGTGACTTTGCATCTGGCTTTAGATTTAAATAAGGTAGAACAAGAAAGAGTTTGAGGACACAAGGACTGGGTTTGAGATATATTGATATATATATATATATATATATATATATATATATTTTTAAGTGGCATATGGTCTGAGGTCACTTGATTGCTCTTACCTTAGATTGGAGATTTGTGCCACTCCTGGGACTCCAAATGTTTCCTCTGAACGTGAGAGTTTGTGGAATACAATGAAAAATGTTACTGTGGGGAAAAACTCTGGTTTGCTGTGTAAATAAGCATCAAATTTTTTTTAGAGCAAAAGTCACAAATAGACAGCGGTTTGTTGGCAACTTTATGAGGCAACACTGATGTTTCAGAAGAAGCGGCTTGACAAATGTGGGTTGCATTTTTGCTAAACATAGCTGGCTATGATGAGCTGAACTGTAGAACAAAACTACCACAGGGGACTGATGGTTTGAATGTACTTTATAAGGTAAACGCTGCCATGTTTCAAGACTTAGATTTAGTCTAGACTTAGTCTTTAGATTTATTTACACAGATATTTGCATCAACAAGAATGCTTTAAACATAATTTTGTTAAAGAGATATTGTGGACAAGATACTACATGAATACCAAGAAATAGGTTTTTGGCATTTCTTGTTACTTGGTGACCAACATATACATTAATCCAAAACAACTTTAAAGTAATTGTTTGTAGTTCTCTTTATTTCCACTATTATTGGAACCCACAGAACCTATGCATCGGTTTATTCTGGTGTCTTCTGTAAATGCATGACTGAATCTGGGTGGTTTGTAGGCCATGTCGTGATAATTCATGTTATGTGGCTTTGAAGTCCACTTGATGAGTGTGCATATCCTGGTTACAATATTTTAAGGAGTCCTCCTTGTTGTTGTTCCCCTGTATAGTTATAGGACATCAATGATGCAGATTTAAGCACCGCTAACATGTTGGCACGAGGAACATTGAATAATACAGTTTTATTCACAAGTAGTAAAAGTTATGCTGAAGTCATGTTTGAAGGGCATCAGGAGCAGATGTAACTTGACAATTATTTCGATTTTTAAAAAGAGTTATATTATTATATAAAATGTGAGAAAACCATAAAAAATGTCTCGTTTTTCTAAATTACTCAGATTATATTAAACTAAGTTATTTTTTTCAGCTCTAGTTACAGGTTTAAAAATTGTTTTTGAGTATCAACAAAGACCTTGTGATTTTTCCATATTGACTATTGGAAAATTCAGAAGCTACTTATAGCACTATGCTTTTATCATTTAGACAAACATTTTTCAAATTAGTTTCTATAAACAAAGGATCTGCTATATTCAGTGAAGTTTAGGTTTTGCTTGGAGTTTTCAATTCAACTCCACCCACTGAAATATCTCTGAAACATTCGTTTTAGTTGATTTACTGTAATCAACTCGGATAAAATGCTGCTGAGCCTCAAACTGTCGTAACTTTAAATTAAACATTTTTTCTACAGAGTTTGGTTGGACTGAAATAGCTGGTTCTATTTTTGATCTTTGTTCCAATTTGGTAAAATGTTTACCTCTGCTAATCATGACCTTCTAAATCGTATAAGTCTCTTTATTTTATTTTTTATTCCCTGTTTTGTTTTTGTTTTATTTTGTTTTTTAGTTTATAGTCCTTTAAGTCACACCTCAGATGTTTTCAGTAATTAACCTGGAGTTTTGTCTTCTGATGCACTTCAGTCTAAGGCCATGAGAAATTGGGGGCGCTCACTTCCTGTGCTTGAACCAGAAAAATATAGCATCAAGTGCAGGTTAATAAAAGTTGACTAAAGAAATAATTTGTAGCTTAGCATATTTTACCATGGCAGCCTCATTACTTGGGTGTTTCCTGCTAATACAGCTGCTAAACCGATGTGTTGCTTCTAAAAGTTGCCCATCTTCTTCATTTGTGAGCTGTTAGCATGTTGGACTCAGATTGTCCTCAGTTAAAGATTTGGCGAATTTGAGTGGTTAAAATAATTTTTGTTGGAGCAACAGCTGATTACTTTTATAATAATTTAATGTGGTAGTTCTTCTGTTGATTAATCCAACAATAATTAGGTTTATAAAAGATCAGGAAATGGCACAAAACAGTCAAATGTCCAAAATCCATAAATAGTCAAATTACAATTTTAGAAATCAAAGAAAAAGGGTTTTTTTTTTCTTTTTGTGTTGGGGGGTCTTTTTTTTTTTTTTTTTTTTTTTTTTTTTAAATAATTGATTAATGAATTATTAATTTTTCCACATTGTTTTAATTCTTAGCTCAAAATTTTACATTCTAATAAATTATTTCCTCTGATTCTTAAAACTTAAAATTTTGGTTTAAAAATTATATAAAACATGGACGTAGCTTCTATATTTAAGTGAATACCTGCATTCTCACTAACAGCCAACACGGGGGACAAATGTTGTTAGAAAAAGAAGTCTGTGGACAAACAACCATACTTCTTACTTATCTGTGATCTCCCTTTCCTGATGAGTTGTTGGGCTCTGTCACTGCTTTGAATACAACGTTATTTTCATTTTAATTCTTCTTCCTATTAGTCTCATAAAGCAAAGTGAGGGTTAGTTTAAGCTGTGCAGTGTTTCTGGGATTCTCAGATTGCCCTCTTGCTCGTGCCAGCAGTGGGTGATTTCAGAGGCTACATCCATCTTTTATGTACAGTCTGTGCCTATTGGACAGAAAATTATAACATGATAGCAATTATGATACTTTCTACCAAAATTATACCTGAAACTGCTGAGACGACATTAAAGCAGGAAAATTTAAGTTAATTCAACCGGTAAATTTTTTATTTTGGTTCGTAGCTCCTAATTTCTTTGGTGCGAGGAGCTCTGGGCCTCAGTATTTCTAAAGTTCTACTTTGAAGCTGCCTGTGAGAGACCTGCTGCATGCTGGGAAATGCAGTCTGCTTTGTGGTCAGCTGGTCCTGGTCAGTTCCCGGAGAGACTTTTGTGTACTTTTTGTGACTTCCTGCAGCTTCATTCTGATTCGTCTTTAAGCCTCTCTTTTTGATTGGACCCAATGAGCCCCACAGCAGTTGTGTATGTATATATTAGTGCTTCTATTCCTGGGAGAGATCTAAGTCTATAAATCTATATAAAGATGTACGTATACGTATCCTGATTGTACTTTTATTTTGTTGATTTATTATTGATCTGATGACGTGGTTGGTTGGATCTGACGCTGCCAGTGATCGTCGCTCATCATATTTTTTTTTTGTAGAAAAGCTTTAAAGGAGGAAACCCAGTGAACTTCCAGGTCTTTGAGGATCTGATACCTGATTGGACATCAGACTGTTAAACAAAAGGACTGAAAGGACATCTAGATGATATAAACCAAGAGAATGTAGACATGTTCTGTTCTTCATCTTTTGACGCTCGCTGTGGGATCAACAACAACAATAATAATAATAATAATAATAATGCTGATGCTAATTGGTTCTGGTATTTTTTTTGTCTGTGTTCTGTTTACTGTACTCTTTACACCTGTAGCAGTATAAATTTGCTGTAGGAGTGCTCTGTTTCTATAAAAAGTTCAATATGCAGAAAACTGAAGGACTGCTGACAGCTATTCATAGAGCTGAAACTCTACAAAATAAGCAGTTCTGAAAACTTTGGTCAAACACTGCAAGTAAACATTCATCTTTTGTTTTTGTCCTTATTTTTGTTGTATTGCAGCTACTTTATCATTTACAGTACCAGCCAGCACCTCCTCTAACTGAAGTGCTCTCACATGATCCTCTGGGGTGTGATTTAGGCGTGTGTGGGGTACAAATACAAAATCCTTTCCACGGAGTACAGCGAACACACATAACAGTGTCCTCAAAAGGGACCCTTTACGCTGCTCCTTATTTTCTGCCATTTATATATTCTGTTAGTGGGATGGATGTTAATGTTAAACATGGCCAACGTTTCAAATAAAGAGTTCAACATTTTTACAAGTAATCACCAAGAGCCAAAATCTCAAAGTGCTTTTAGTTCCTTTCTACTCTTACAACTGTACGATGTCATTAATAGCATATATCCCTATTGTGGTCATCTCAGGACAGAAGCCCCACCCACATCAGAAGATATGTATCCTAAAGGGGCCCTGTTCTGCGTATTTGTTTGCCCAACTACAGAAGCTCAGCATGATTTATCCTGTAATGTTCACGCTGCCATGCAAAAGCAGTGGTACCTGTGCTTCTGTAGGACCAGTGAAGTGGCGGACGAGTAAAAAGCGATTACAGTTGTGTTTTTTTTATTGAATTTATTGAAAGGATCCTCAATAATCTGAATGATGGGCAGTAAAAGAAAAAAAAACCCATTAAAAAATGCCTTTTTGTCAAATCAGCTGATTTCATTGTGTGAAGGGAGGAGGAGGATGGTGGAGTCGTCTATAACACCTTAGGAGCGAGGACATGACCACTTATTTTTATTTTCATGGTAAAGTCCAAACTGCATCCAAGATGCAAATGGCTATGTTATACTCCTGACACAACATTAGCTCTTTGCAAGCATCTGCACGGACAGCATGCTAACACAAAGGCAGCAAACAGTCCAGTGTGATGCCAAAGCTGAGTGTAAGCTGACCTGACCTCACTTTCAGCAGGTAACAAAAGCATTGGGGCCTCAGGTCCTACCTGCACGTGGTTGGTGATGGCTTTGAAGTCTTATCGGGCTGGTTTTTGGTTTTGTGCTCAAACTTGAACACTAGAAGGAAGATCATGTGTTTGTGCTCAGTAGGACATTTGGGTGGGGCTGCAGCTTAACTTTTATATTCCTAACTGGTTATCATCTTACACTGAATTTCAGAGCATGTAATGGACTGACACAGTAATGTAACAACACTGGCTACTGGGAGGCTGTTAGCACCCATCCTAGCTAATGCTAATAACATTCATGACCTCAGGCAAGATGAAGAGGAAGCATGGGCTTGCTGGCAGGTATTTTCCCACACAGGTGACTTTGATAAGATAAGGTAACTCTTTATTATCATTGCACAGTCATAAATAGTATAATGAAACTGGAAAACTGTCCCATGTCAGCACTATGTACAACACGACACGGTAACTTAACTTGGCTGCAACTCCCCTGAAGTCTTCACCTGTAGGCATGACTACTACATTCACAAGAGTATGTGTTGTTATTGTTGCAGTGGAAGCAGGTGAACTTGGAATTTAGGTGAAAGTTGAGGTAAAGATGGCAGCAGCTGTGACTGCAGGCTAAAGCAGTAACTTGGCTCATGTTGTCCTTTCATAAGGCACTGAGTCATCTTTTGAGCTTTGTGTTGCTCAGAGTCATCTGATGCTCAGGGGCAGCAGGTGGGAGGCGAGGGACTTGAATTAAAGACACGTGCATTTTTTTTTTTTTTTTTAAATCTTTGTGAGAACAGTTGTTGGTATAATGTATTCATTAACCCCTCCAATCCCAGCCTAAACCAGACTCTATTATGAATCCTGAAACCGAGACCAAACTCGCAAAAAAGCGCTTTGAAGATTTGAAGTCAGCACAGTCCAGACCCATTCTTCTCTTTAAGAGGTTCAAGATGATACTTGTCCACATAAGCATACAAAACACACAAAAAGACAGGTGAGTTTGTCCACTTGTAAGGAACTTAGTCACTGTTACATAAAACCTTGAAGCTGTGACAGCGGTGAGTCACGCTGACCCAAATACTGAAGGAGGCAAACTCTGCTCAGTGAGTCAAAGCCCACATCACAGTGACAGTGCACAAATCTCTGTGTTACACCAGTGTTGCAGCAGATGGAGTTTCTCTCTGTACCAGCAGAGGATGCAAGAGACCAAAACAGTATAAAGCCTTTACATGCACCTCTGAGAGTAAACATGCTTAAGTCTTATTCTTTTTTCCTGTAATTTCACCTCCGATTCTTTGCGTTTGTCCTGTTTCACACTGTCCAACTCTGTTCTGAATACCACAATACTGAAAATAAACTTAAGGTATTATATATGTTAAAATATACTCCTAATGATTAAACTACATTTTAATAGTGAGACAGTCTGTGAGCAGCACTTTAGATCCTGTAAGTAAAAGTTAAAGCCACCCTGGTACCTCGTATATCCCACAGTATTTAGTATACTGTATATAACATGATCCTCCCATCCCTTTTCTTCCATTTATTGGATTTCCGGTTACTGTGGGTCTGGAGTACATCCCATCGGTCACAGAGTGAAGGGCAAGGATCACCCTGGACAAGTCACCAGGCTGTCTCAGGGCCAACACACAGAGACCTTCTCTCATTATGAAGTTTTGAGCTGAGGCTTTTCGCTATTTTGTGTTTAAGGTGATTTGATCAGACAGAGAATGTGAGGAACACTGCAAGCTGATATCGCACGAGCGATATGTCGATCACAAAACTGTTTTATATTCCTTTATCACCCCTCAGCTGCAAAAGGCTGATTATGCGTCATCGTCATCCTGGCGGGGAGGTGACATGGACGCCCAAGTTTGTGATATGCAATAACTCAAGAACGAAATGACGTACCAATTCCAAATTGTTACCATAGCTATATCTACTGAAAATCTTGAATGTGACCTCAGTCTTAAGATCAAGGTCATAGGTCAAGTTTTCTGAAAATCTTGTGAATGCGATGTAGGAATTTCAAATTGATACCATGGGTACATCTGTTAGTAGGCTGAGGGGTAGCACTGGCTGCTGTCAGTCTTTTTATGAATCCCAGTGGAATCAAAATTCACTAAAAAAAACATTGTATTAAAAAACAAACTGAAAATAGCACCTCAGAACATGAACCTGTCAGAAAAAGTGTTAATGCCCCCTGCTGGCCATTACATTTCTGAGCTCAATTAGTCCATACCATTGACTGTAGAAAACAGTCAATGGTATGGGCAGAAATCTGTGCCATCAGAAACTGAATTTGAATAAGTTCAATTTGAATTTGAATTGCTCCGATTGAATCTGAATTGTAACTTGAATAAATGCTTTTGAAAACTGAATTTGAATTAGTCTAATTTGAAATTGAATTTATGGTTTGAAAATGATCATCACTAAATTGAATTTATATTTTGAAAATGAATTGATTTGCTTTGAAACTGCATTTTATCCTTTAAAAATTCAGCTCTCGAATAATTTCAGTTTCACTTCTCACCATTCAGTTTCAGTTCCAAAATTCAGTTTTTTGGAACTTACATCCGGTTCAAGCGCAGATTAATAGAACTACGTTTTACTAGCGGACCGAAAGTGTTACTGACGGGAATCTACAGCGTCTTGAGCTGAATTAAGACTTCAGAAGTCATTCGTCATGTCGAATGACCAGCGGATAAACTCTCAGGTTGGTAATAAATGTATTACATGTATAAGAACAAGCGTCATGTTAACAAATGATAGCCGTACAGTAACTGTTATGCTTATTGTAGCTGTTAGCTAAAAACGCTAATTTAGCGTAGTTTACCCTGAATTCAGCTTTGACAAACAAATATGATCGACTGTTTCTAGTAGAATTCCAAAGTTGTTGTCTTGGACCCTCTCAGAGTACCCCCTCTGTATGCTTGCAGAGACCCCTACAGTAGGGAAACATGCAAAACGGTGTCCAAACCTTTGTATTTTAGCTTTATTTATGCCTTACACAGCATCCCAACTCTTTAGCTAACTTAATAACTTTAGCTAAAGTGAATAGTTAAGTCTAATTCATTAGTGCAGCATTACTGGATCACCTCTGTTTGAAGTGATATAATGTGATATTCAACTATCACTGAAACAGCAAACTTTGTAAATAAGCAAACAACACTTCTCATTCTCTAAACGTTTGGCCACAGCTGTAGATTACACTATCAGTGCTTGTTCACTCTTGACAATAATTACATTTCTAAATTCTCTTTGTGCATTTACAGGTAAACAATATCTAATATTTTATCTAAATGACTGCTTTGTCTTTGAAAAGGGTGAAGAGCCTGAGGCCGGTGACAGTCCAGTTCTACTCTAAGTACATCCTTACAGTGGCTCACAGGACAAGGCCACATTCCTGTCCTGCCAGAAGAGAAGACAAACTTCAGAGTCTTCATGCAGTTCAACCACACCTGTCATATTCCATATGACAGGGGTCTCAAACTCCAGTCCTCAAGGGTGGACTGGAGTCATGCAACTTTTCCATGCCCTCGAGGACTGGAGTTTGAGACCCCTGCCGTATGGTGTTCATGCTGTTTTCTACCACACAGTTACAGCATGTCTGACTGCCTGATCAGCATATGCAAAAATATATGATGAGTTTAAGCATGTGATGACTAAGGCCTTCCATTATGGTGTTTGTCATCACATGTCACAGACATCTGGATGATCATTTGGAATAAACAAAACTAAAAACTTGTTACTTCATCTTTTATCTTTATTATTATTATTATTGTTGTTCTTATTTTACACTTTTCATTGTTAGGCATTAGGTTTATTTGTAGTAGTCCTTTCCAACGTCTTTCCCTCTTCCATGTTACTGTGTCAGCTTGTCAGCATCTATTTGGGTTTGGAAGTGGAACAGAAAGTCAGGAAATCCAAAGTGCCATTAAAACCAGAAGAGGTTCTTATATTTCAGAAGAAGGGATTAATTCAAAAGAAATGACCTCAATGCCATATTTTATTTAGGCACCCTAGAGAGCACTTTGCAAAATAACACATTCTTATAATTTCACCCTCAGATGAGCCAAGCTACGACTGTCAGGGAAGGTGATGTAGGTACAGAGCATATGAGAGTGGTTAAGTTAATGTCTCTTGTCTAGATGAAGGCACAAGAGGGATCAATGGCAAGGTGTAGAGATTCAGTATCTTCAGTCTTCAGTGGACACTCCATTTCTGGCACAAAACACCTGTAAAAGATGGTCGATTTAGGAGGTGACCCGACAACTTCAGCCTGTCAAACATAGTAATGGAGCAGTATGTTTAAAAAATATATCTAATTAAGCATGCACTCAGTACCCTAAGAATTATTATGGTAGTTAAACACAGTGATAGTTGTATATCACATTATATCACTTCAAACAGAGGTGATCCAGTAATGCTGCACTAATGAATTAGACTAACTATTCACTTTAGCTAAAGTTATTAAGTTAGCTAAAGAGTTGGGATGCTGTGTAAGGCATAAATAAAGCTAAAACACAAAGGTTTGGGCACCGTTTTGCATGTTTCCTTACTGTAGGGGTCTCTGCAAGCATACAGAGGGGGTACTCTGAGAGGGTCCAAGACAACAACTTTGGAATTCTACTAGAAACAGTCGATCATATTTGTTTGTCAAAGCTGAATTCAGGGTAAACTATGCTAAATTACCGTTTTTAGCTAACAGCTACAATAAGCATAACAGTTACTGTACGGCTATCATTTGTTAACATGACGCTTGTTCTTATACATGTAATACATTTATTACCAACCTGAGAGTTTATCCGCTGGTCATTCGACATGACGAATGACTTCTGAAGTCTTAATTCAGCTCAAGACGCTGTAGATTCCCATCAGTAACACTTTCGGTCCGCTAGTAAAACGTAGTTCTATTAATCTGCGCTTGAACCGGAACCGGATGTAAGTTCCAAAAAACTGAATTTTGGAACTGAAATTGAATTGTAGAACTGAAACTGAATGGTGAGAAGTGAAACTGAAATTATTCGAGAGCTGAATTTTTAAAAGATAAAATGCAGTTTCAAAGCAAATCAATTCATTTTCAAAATATAAATTCAATTTCAATTTAGTGATGATCATTTTCAAACCATAAATTCAATTTCAAATTAGACTAATTCAAATTCAGTTTTCAAAAGCATTTATTCAAGTTACAATTCAGATTCAATCGGAGCCATTCAAATTCAAATTGAACTTATTCAAATTCAGTTTCTGATGGCACAGATTTCTGCCCATACAATGGTCCATACTAAAAACAGATTTATCTCTATCCTGTTAATGCTCCCATCTCATCATGTAGCGTTTAGGGGTTTTCAGCTTTTGCTAGCATGCTCTTTTTTTTTTTTTCCAGTAAGTTGATGCTAATCGTCCCCGCTTGTTGAAAGCATCATTATCTTCAAGAGGTTTCCCCTCTTTGTGAGAGGGAGAGAGAGAGGATTGAGGCTCGTGGATCGTGCCGAGTTGTTTGTTCCTTTGTGTGTTCTTGTTCATGGTTTTGAAATAAAAAGTGTATTCATTAGGCTGAAATAACATTTTATGTGAATGTCCTGATGAGTCATGGTAAATGGATGATGGTGAGATCAACTCTGTGAACATTCACTCGGAGCCGGTGACTCATCCAGAGTGAAATGAGCTACAGCCCTCCCTGCGCTGTAGCACAGACACTAAAGTCCTTTTATCCTCTTCCAACAACACTCAGCTGGGTTCCTGCTGTGGATGTACAGAAAACTTGAAAGATCTCCACATATCTTTTTCCTGCTACTTGTTCCGCACCTTTTTTTTCATCCGATTTTTCAGAATGAAGCCCAGCTGATACTGTATAGTTTAGAAAGTGTCTTAAAGAGATGCTTGAAAAAACCTAATAAAACATTTCTAACATATACAGAATTATCCACTAACACAGTGTATGATATTCTAGTGCATCCCATCTTGCTGATACTTTCCGGATGTTAAATGTAGGCAGCTGATCTCAAAACAAAAACCATGCAAGGTGTTTAATCTGCAGCTCTGTAGATTAAACACTTTGCTGATAACAAAAGTCACCGCTCATATAGGTCGGAGGCGACAGAATGGCTTCAAGAACTCATGAAACCACTCTTTACTCACAAAATGTATAACCTTGATATGACGGACTCGAACGGAACATAAATACGAGAGTGCAGTGGACACAAACCTGAAGATCATAGACTGTATATAAAAGATAGACATAAAACCACAGTGAGAAAAACATTAAAAGCTAATGCTAACAAGCTCAATTAGCAACCAGCATTTGTAAACTGTATCAGTACAACGCATACACAGATCGGCTACCTTAAGAAAGGCTTCAACAACACCAAGACAAATGGGGAGGTGAGATGAATTGACACAAGTAAACCTTAGTAGACAGGTATATGGTATAGCTGCACACAATTGCACACCTGTCCATCAAAGCAAGCACATGTCCTTAAGCCTTAATAAAAACCAAAAAAAGATGAGTCATTGAAAACAATCCCCGCACATACAGCTGATAATAATGGAAACATAGCTGCAAGGAGTAGAAAGTGAACGTTTCGGTTTTAAGTTGAGTTCTTAGGGACTGACTTACTTTGGGAGCCGCCCTTTTCTTTTCTTTTCTTTTCAGCATTTTGTGGGTCCAGACAGCTTCATGGTTTATTACCTCAAGTTTAGCCTCTACTGCAGGAAGACCTTTCTTCATCATTTGATTTTGACAGCATGATCAAATTTCACACGATGTGAACAAGCACATCGGGGGGAAAAACAATAAATGCAATAAAAATATAGCTGGATCTGAATTTAAAATCTGAATTCTGAATATTTAGTCTGTTTTCCTGTTAATGTTTGGCTTAACTGAGATTATGATAATAGGGAAAAACAATTTTATAAAGCATACTAAAAATCAGTGTTTATTACTTTTCTGGTTCGATAAATTCATGTGTCTCACAGAGACAAGGATCAACAAGGTCCTTGAAATACTTTAATAAAGAAACAAATAGTTGGGCTTTGTGATGCTTACAAAAAAAATGATGCTGAAGCTGAACCTCTGAGTTTAAAGTCCACCGAGGAAAAAACAGAAATTAAGGAAATAAAACATATACCAAAGACAAAAATGGTTGATGGAGCTGTTATCAAAAATATTACAGATACAAAAACGTTTGCTCTGTCTGTCAGAATAAAGTTGAAAGCAGTTTGAGATATTCAGTCCTCTGACTTCCAGCATGATGTCTGAAGGTAATCATCATTCTGGAGGATCGTTAAAAATTAATTTACAATTGTCTGATTACCCACGCTATTTAAAGAGGATTACTAATGACATTTTCAATGAATTCATTTGAATGGAACAAACCAGATGTCGCAGCCGAGCTCATTATTTGTTTCAGTGTTTAAAAACATTTCTTGTTCCTGGTGTTTTCATTAACACTTTTTGTCACTGAATGTTACTAATGGTGTTTATTAACATTAAAATGTGATTAATATACATTAATGTATCGATTTTTCATTTTGATCCTTTCAGGTCCTTTTCCTGAGATGACTTTATGTGACTGACCAGGATTTGCTTCAGTTCTGATCCTTGAAATTAAAATCTCTCATCTGCTTGATTTATTGTTTGTCCCCAGTTCTGCGTCATTGTGATATCACTGAGGGAAATGATGACCAGATTGGTGGTGCATGGATAGGAAGTAACACTGTGCTATTTTTAGCTGCTTACCTCAGAATGATGATAATGCGCTGTCATGGACAGAGTGAGTCCTATTGTTCGTGTGTGATCGCATAGACTCGTCCCTATCAGAGATAGGGCGCTAGAAGCAGTTTGTGAGGATGCAGGGTGAGTCCACTGTGGAAAGTATTGTGACTGGACAGGAAAGTTCAAAGACTTCAGGCTTGCTTTGGTAACGACTAGTGCAGTGCATTCGGGGGGTTATTTTGGCACACTGGGTTCCCTGAGCGTAGAAAAAATCCAATGCCCCCTGTGGAAGTTGTGACTCACCATTAATCATGTGCCTCATCACATGAGTCAAGGTGTTAAAAAAGGTGTGGGTCATTTTCAGCAGAGGTTTTGGGTGAAACCACCATGTGAGAAATGCATTACAAAAAGTACCCAAAGTTTAATATGGATTCTTTTTTATCATTATCATCATTATTGTTACTATTAATGATTAAAAAACCAAAATCATCGCGGTGAATGGGCTGTCAGCTGACAGAAAAAGTTTGATATCCACTGTCTTAATCTGTAATAAAGGTGGCTGTGCAGATTAATGTAAACTGTGTATGGAAACATACTATTAAGGCTGGGATGGTGGTAGTGCAGGTCACCTACTGATTGGAAGGTTGGTGGTTTGATCCCTGGCTGCTCCAGCCTGTGTGCCAAATATCCTTGAGCAAGATACTAACTCCAAGTTTCTCTCTGATGTGTAAATATTTGATAGAAACCACTTAAGCCTAAAAAAAGTGCTTTGGGTGAGCGAGGTAAGTGTAGAAAAACGCTATATAATAACTAGTCCATTTATGGCAGGTCACTCGGCGCTTTAGACATCAGCTTGCAAAGTTTCATATTGTTTATGTTTCTGAAAAGGTTTAAGTGCTTTGCCTAGATTATGTTTATGTTTATTCTGAACAGTGCAGACTGCTGGAGCTTAGTCACACATACACTGTGACACACAGCATACTTTTGTACTCTGTTGTACTTTTCAGACGCCCACGGGTTGTTTGCTTTTGTTTGATGTACCTGTTAGAGTCAGGTTTTGTGATGTTGCTCGGCAGGTGTTCAGCGGATGTAAGACGGCTGATGTCAGTATCTCCATGAGCGCGACAATTGCTTTTAAGTTCAGCGCAGTTTGGGAGTGTAACGTTAAAATTTAACACTATTTATACGAAACTGTCCCTACAGTGTCTAACTCAACCGCTGCTTCACTAGAAAAAGCTATCATGATTCTTTATCATCAGCGGTGGCAGCAAAGTCAGGATGAGTCACATTAAAGGCTTACTGATAACATGAAAATCAAACACTGTGTGCTCAACCTGCCAGTTATCTGAAACTAAACAGCGGCAAGACAAAGGAAAAACTTGGCCTTTAAAATCCCACAGATAACGCAGGGATGATGAGGAAAAAGGAAGAAGAGAGAACTTTAAAGCCTTTTAAAGAGAAATGATTTCCAGACTTTCCCTCAGTTTGCCAAATGTATGTATTTGAGAAACACGGACCAGAGCAACCCAAGCTCTGCCTCAGGTTTTGAATATTTGTAGATCTAACTTTTTGTAAATGAATTACTTTTCATTTTTCAAGAGTGATAAAAAACTACAATAAAAGTAATTCAGTGTTGCTATAGGAACCAGCCAACTGAACTCTGAGTCTCAAAAGCAGATGTGAAACCTTTGAGCCAACACTAATATAATTTATTTTTGACATTATTACTTGAAAAAAAATCATTTTAAAAGCGAACCTCCTAGACTTTGGCATGCTTATTTACATGTGTATGCTGTTAGAAAGGATGTTCATCTTAAACATGGCCCACGATGAAACATTGAGGTTCACTGTGTCGTGATTTTAGCCAGAACAAGTGGATCCAAACGCAGACGCAGAGACACCAAGCAAGTTTCCAGGTATTTATTACAATGACTGGAGTTAGACTGGATGCCAAAGGGACTCACACCAGGGGGCAGAGGTGGAGAGCAGGTAGGCAGGTACATTCTTCCAGAGGTGACTTGATTTTCCAGAGGGACCAAACTTTTTCCTACAACTGAAGCTGTAACGATGTGGTGGATGGAACAGCTGAGTGGCTGAACCGGTTGTGTCAAATAGTCGGAGGATGAGAACAGGAGCTTGTGGAAAGACATGCCTCATGGACATATTTTCCCTCATAAATCTCTGAAATTAGATAGTTTAGATTTCGCCCTTGAAGAAGAAGCGAACTAACCAGCTAATGTCAGAGAGTAAGTGGACTGAGGGGCTACACCAAGACCCAGCTTAAGGCGAATAAGGATTATTTTGAATGTAAGATCATACAAAGCTTCTCTAGTGGGTTATGAGAAAAAAAATATAGAGTTGGAAATGATCAAAACAGATTCTTAAGAATTCAGTTTATATCTCCATTACATGAAAAGTGGCCACTGTAGACGCAGACATAGACTGCTTCTGCTCTGACCTTCCCCCGGATAAGCATTACAAAACGATAGATGTCAGATGAATACACCAGATTTTTGAGCCTCTGTTTGTACACAGGTGGTGGAGAGTTACCTGTTTGCCTAACTGTTTATGGTTTAGTGTTTGTGGTAAGGACATTCAGCGTTCCTTACTGATAACAGATGGGACACAGAAGGGCTGTATAATGGTGATAAAATGTGACCAGGTGATTGACTCTGGATCAGCCTGTGTTTACATTGATTAAAACCATTTCCATCACTATGAAGACACAACTACACACTCGCACACTGTGTTTTTGTATACTTGTGAGGACGCACACTGTCCTACATGACTCCCGATTTCTCTTACTCTAACCTTTACTGTGACCAAACAACTGATCCCAGCTTCAAATCAGTCCCTAAGCCAAACCTGAGTGTGTTTGCTTTCTATCTATAAACACTGTGTAAAGGAACTCTGAGTTCCTCTTGCTTTTTTTCTTACACGACAGTGTGAAAGTATAGCCTTTACTGTGAAACTCATTCATTTTGGGCTCTAAACCAGCTGAGCTGTCCTGAATCCACCCTTTTCCTGACTGTTTGGATCAGGTCATTGCGGTGCTGAAAGATGACCTGCTACACCAGTCTTGACCACACACACAGACACACTCAAACACAGTTTTCCTGCCAAACTTGGGTCAGCTTGGCCAGGGGACAGCATACTGGCCCTTTCAGGGTGCCCTCACCATGGAAACTATTTGTGTCATGTTGCCGCCACACCATGTGACAAATGACCGCGTGCAGACATTAAACAGACCGGCACACACTGCTGACCGCGATCCTTTACAAACAGTCGTTTGTTAATGTAGTTACGAGCAGAGTTAAGTATTTAAGTATTTATTTGTGTAGCAATCATATAAAATATGGCTTCATAAGAGAAGTTCAATCAATGTGAAAAATTGTTGATTATTAATTATTAATGACTTTATAGTGACTACATCATCATCTCACTAAATGCTGGTATACTGTTAATAAATGAATGCGTAGAAAGCAGTAAAACAACGGACCTGGGAGAATATTTAACAGCAAAGAAGAGCTTGAGGTTCACATAAATGTTGTTTTTGGTGTTGAAATAAACTTTTAAAATGCTTTTTAGTTTTTTAAAATTATAAAAAATCACCTTTTACCACTAGAGGTCCTCAGTGGGTCAGTTTGGGCTGACTTCATAACAAACTCTTATGCTGCTCTTTCATTTATTCTTGCAATCCCTTCCACTCTGATCTGTTGACTAAAGACAAAACCCCTGATCTGTCCAGTAAACACACGTCATCGTGTTTCTAACGGCCTGCCAAGTTTCACCTCCCTCTGTTTGCTTTCATTGATCTGACGCTGGTATTCCTTTTTTTCCCCCTTTCCTTCCAGGACCTCAGGCTGAATGCATGTACACTGCTCCCTTACAGCTGCTGACTGGATTTGAAACCAGAACAAACTTCATGACCACCTGCTTTTCCTTATTAAATTTAGTTAGATAAAACCAACGGGCAAGAAAAGAGAGAGCCACTACACCTACACTAATTCAGAATAATGAGGGCTCTGTCTCACAGAGCCAACTCTCTGATGGGATGGAGGAAAAGGAAGGGGAAAGAAAATCTAATAAATAATTTACTTTTCTTATGAGAAACAAATATCAGTTATTTAAGAGAATTTCCAAACAATTTATCCAGCTGCTTGAAAAAGCTCTAAATCCACCAAAACATGAAACTATCTTTGTTGATTAGCTTTAATGGCTGGATGTTCCTGATGACGCCTCGGGGGTTTGTGTACTTTTGTGATCCCAGGAGCTCTGCTGTCTAGGGCAGTTGGCCCCTGGTAGGGTCTCTCAAGCCAAAGAGATCAGAGCGGGTCATCTACTAATCGAAAAGTTGTTGGTTCGATCCCTGTCTGCTCCAGTCTGCATGCCAAACATTCTTGAGCAAGGTACTAAGTTGCTCTCAGATTCATCCATTGTAGTGTGAATGTGTGTGAATGTTAGACAGAAAGCACTTAAGCGTAGAAAAAGTGTCTGTGTGAATGAGGCATGTTGTATAACGTGCTTTGAAGTCTCAGGTAGACAAGAAAAGTGCTATATAAAAATAAGTCCTGTCTAGTCATCTCACCTGCAAGTATCTCTTGGCCAGATCTTGGTACATGGTCTTATGTGGACGCACCATCTGCATTAGGTGCCATACAGAACTGGTACAATGTGGACCCGGCTGATGAAATTGGATCCTTGAACATTGTCGTTTGGTAGGGGGCTTGGAGTAGAACTATTACTCCACCATACTGAAAAGAGCCAGCTGGGGTGGTTTGAGTGTCTGAAAAAGCTCCATCGTGGGGACCTCTTAGGTGAGGTGTTCCATGTATGTCCGATTAGAAGGAGACCTGCCGGAAAGGTTATGTCTCTGACAGGGAATTCTGGGCATCTCTGCCACCTGCATGACCCCAACCGAGACAAGCTGCAGGAGATAGATGAATGGATGCTGTTAATTTTTTAATTAAAGAGACTTCATCCTTGAGCAAACAATCTATATCGACCTGGTAAAAGCCTACACACGGCTCACACAATGTGACATGGGTAGCAAACAGTCATTGGGCAACCTCTTAACCCAAAAACAGTTACGCCGATGATGATGATGGTGATGATTAGGAGGGCGATATTTGATATGTGGTTTTACAACTTCAGGATATTTATAAATAGAAACATCTATATTAACAAGTAACGGTAACATAGAAGGCAACTTAACTGACCTAATTCTAAAATAAACCACCTGCAGCCTGAAGAGCCATCACAAACCCATCTTTAAAAATAGATCACACATCAGTGGTTGATGTCACAACTGCCACCCGGAGTTTGAATGCAGCCAAATTCAAATAATTGAGAGATTATTACTTATTATCTGAAACTAAACCTTTGTTGTCATATCTGTCTTTATGTACCAGCATCAGGGCAAATTTCACTTGGGTTTGGCTCATATCTTGTCTATAAAAAGAAATAAAATAATACATTTGGTCCAAGACTGTTTTTGACCCAGTGAAATTGTCCTCTGTAGTTGGAGTCCACTGTGTCTGTGCACCCAGCTGGATCCCAGCAGGTGGATAATCAGCACTTGCCAAAATCACTTTTGTAATTATGGGGTGAGGCTGAATTCTAGCACAGCACAGCCACAGGCACAATCTGATGTTACTGCTGGTGTTGCTCCTAAAGCATCATAATCCGTCTGAACCATCACTAGTTTGTGATGGTGTAGTTTTAAAAAAGGCTCCACATGGCAAAAGAAAAGGTTTGCTTCCAGAAAGCAAAACCAGGATGGCTTTTCTTTGATGGTTACTGCTATAAGAGAGGCTGTGAACTTCTTATAAACCTAAAGAGCCTGTGATCAAAAATAAATCCACTAAATCTAAAAAAATGCTGCTACTACAAAGCTATGCAATGATGGTCCTGGAGTCCTGGAGTTATAGGAGCAACACCACACACACACAAACACACAGAGGAGCCATAAGTGAATCAGACTGCATACATAAGTTGCACGTTAAGTTGAGGGTTTTCACTATGAGGTGTGGACCTGACTTTGAAGCAAAGGACAATACACACTCATATAGTAGGGACTGAAGTATGATCTACTTTATCTTCCTTTTTGACTCTAATGGGGACCATAATTCACCAAGTGAATAACATGTTTCATCAAATAAAACGAGCAACTGAGAGCATAAAGTCATCGGGAGAGTGTTTGATGAGGTCGTAGATTCAATGATCTGACAGCCGTTTTCCCACAGATTTCTATATAGTCAGACGTCTTAAAACCACTCTCTGATAGGCATGAGAAAGAATGCAGATTTAATGGCTTCACTACATCCATCCTTTGTATACAGTCTTTCTTCACCCTATACTACAAATTTGCAAACCATATCCACCATCGGCTAGCGCGCACTAGAACTGGAGTTATATTTTTTGTATTTTCTAATTAGCTTTTACATTTATTCTCTTTAGTTTCAGATAGTTTCTAGAGTGGGCTGATTAAAACTGTTTAGTTTTACTTGAATTATTATAATATGCAGGGTGCTTTTGAGGGGCAGATTTAAGAAGTTCAGCAGGTTTTAGGACGGCAGTTCACTCCATCCAGTCTCAGTGAATAAATTGTCGATTTCCACTTTTTATTTTCAACTAACTAAAATATGCAGCAAAAAGTGTATTGAACTTAACTCAGATACATAGGCAGATGCACATGAACTCTGCCAACTGCTGTTTTAAGAAGGAGCATTGAGTTTTAATCTCCCACTCAGACTTCTTGTGTGGACTCGTCCATCTGTTAAACTGCTGCTCCTGGTGCTGCTGGTTTCAGCCTGCTGGCCTCCAGCCTGTGGCCTGTTTACAGAGCAGGTTGTGTTCAGAGATGCGTCGCCGGGGAAACCACCCTGCTGAACTTTTGTTCCCGTGTCCGCTGACTGTGGCGGCGGCAGCAGTAGTAGTCATGTGGAGAGAAAAGCCCGCGAAAAAGTCAGCAGCCAATTGGAAAGAGAGGGAGGAGGGGCTGAGCTAGCCGAAGGGAAACAGAAGCAGCTGGGAGAGAAAGTGAGAGTGTGTGTGGGTGGTCACGCTGCAAAAAGTTGAGTTACAGTGCTGACGCGCTGTGTGGGGACATTTTTACACACATGATGAACAGCAATCACAAATGACGGATGACTCGGATTATTACATGATCATATAAACTGTGTATGCATGAATGAAAGTTATTACCACTTATATCCAACCGAGGGTCAAAGAAGCTGGCCCTATTCATGTTGTCCCTACTTAAATGCTAAATACTTAAATAGTAATACACTAGACTAGTACTTAAATAGTGGTTCTCTACTCTAACTGAGCACTTAAAGTGCTTTATTTGTTTTTTAAAAAGGGATTCCCCCACCCCAGTCACATTCACATATTTCTTTATTCTGTGCCTTAAGTGGACTGATGAATACTTGGGAAGCAATCTGGGGTTCAGTAACTTGCCTCGAGGACCTTACATATGGACTGGAGGAGTTGGGAATCAAAACACTGACCTACCAATTAGTATACAGCTAGTTGTTTACTAAACTAGCTGTGCCTACCACCTGAAATACAATTTGCGACCAAGTTTACAATGGAAATAAACCACAACAAAGTTAATGCATCTTTTTCAAATTATTACCCACTTTTATATTAATCAGTCTGAGCAGTGAGGTAAAATGAAAGCTGTTAGTTGTCCTTTTGAGATATTCATAAAATATTCTCTTCAGTGTAAAAAGAAAGCAAAAATAAGCCTCATTCTCCAGCAGTGTTGGGAAGGTTACTTTTAAAATGTATTTCATTACACAATACAGAATACATGCAATGTATACATGCATGTAATACATGCAATGTATTCTGTAACGTATTCCGTTACGTTACTCAATGACAGTAACGTATTCTGAATACTTTGGATTACTTAATATATTATCATGCTTTTTACAACAACGTGAATGTACTATTGCTGTGTGATTTATTACTATTACTGAAGGTCCGCGACTCCGAACTGTAGTAAAGGGACCTCTGACTAATACGGCGGGGTCCCTGTCGGCTCGCAGCCGAAAAATAGCTTTACTTTGTTGTGTGGGTCAACTTTTCTTGCGAGAGACAGAGAGAGGCGTTGAAAGGCTGCTCCAACGGAACTTGTTTTCGGAGGAAAACACGAACACGGTGTACAGTCGAGTCTTAATAGCTTACTTACAACTGGGCTCGTCAGGCACTCTTCTTGGCTGCAGTGGTTATTATTATATTTACATGCTTCCAGCTCCCGTTTTTCCTCGATGACAACTCGTACCTTTCCACTCCCTTTTTTCTCCCTCCTCGCGCTCACAGACACATAACGTGTATGGCAGTCCATTCTCGCTGCAACACGGACTACACTGCCCATGATGCTACATTCTTTAGAGCTATGCTTGTAGCATTCTGCCTGTTAGCTTAGCACAACAACAACAACAACGAAAAGGCGCTCTCTCACCCAGGAAACGCACAGTCGCAGAGAGAGAGAGAGCGTCGCCCTGTAACCATGGCAACCGTAACGCTGCCTGGAACAACAGAACGTAGCTGTCAAACAAAACCCAAACAGTCCTGACCCGCGACAAAATGAAACAGGAAAGTACCGCAGTGTAATCCATTTATTTCAACAAAGTAACTGTATTCTGAATACCACCTTTTTAAACGGTAACTGTAACGGAATACAGTTTATCATATTTTGTATTTTAAATACGTAACGGCGGTACATGTATTCCGTTACTCCCCAACACTGTTCTCCAGTTCAGCATCACCTTCATCGCACAGCACAAGTTATCTATTTGCAAGCGCTTACAGATTGAAACTGTTAGATTCACTTAGATAAAAACAGTCTGGAAAGTTTTAAAGCTTTAAAATGAGGATGCAGCTGCATGTTATTTAAATTTGTTGACGGAGCAAAGCTAGCAGCATCCTGTGGTGCAAATCCTCGCAGTGACGGGACGAAAACATTTAAGAAGCATCCAAACTGATGCAATGTTTGACATAATTTTAAAAGCATCTTATTAGAAAATTCATGCTTTTCATAATCTTCCTTTTTAAATGAGGTGCCAATGAGGTCTTTGTTAATATTTGTGCAGCATGCTCGTCGCTTTTTACAGTGTAGATTTTCATTTTGCATTTTCCCGCCACTGAGAAGCTTCTGGAGCCCTTTGAAGAACGCATTCCTCCGAGGGAGAGAGCGAGAGGGAGGGAGAGGGTGTGTGTCTTTCATTCACAAATGTGAACATGTTCGTGGGATGAACAGGAGCCGTTTCTCTGTGTGTGTTCGTTTTGCCCTTAAGAAAAAAATGCTGGTCGAGTTTCGCCTGAAAGTAAAGCTGCAGGGGAGGAACATGCTTTACGTGTGTGATGTGTGTGCAGCTGTACGTCTACCTTTGTGAGAACTCGGTTCACTTTTAGACCTCAGGAATGAGGAAAGCGGAGCTAATTTTCTAACAGAGCGCTGGGGTCAGGTTAGGCGTATGTGAGGGTAAGGTTTCGGTTGAGGCATTCAGTTGTGTTAGAATAGGGGATCCATTATGTGACTCAGTGTCCTCACAGCTATAGAAAGGCATGTGTGCATGCGGCGTTCATGTGATGTGAACGTGATAGTCAGGAAGTGAAGGTGTGACAGCAGCAGCAGAGTTTTATCAGAAATACACACACACACACACATGCAGGATAATGTTTAAAAGGACAAATCAGCTGACACACTGAAGTCACCCAACCTCATTACTGAATAGGGCTGCATATAAAGGATATAAAGAACATAAAGAAGTGTTGTTAAAAGCTGGCAGGAATAACTCACATATATGTCCAGATAACACTTTATTAGTGATAACACCATAACCACTGCAGAGATGTGCTGTCACTGAATTTGAGTGCAAGAGTCATGTAACATCTCGTGCCAGTGTGCCACATCCAGAGCTGATTTAAGACAGTGTATGTGACTTCAGAAACTGTTAATGGAGTTTCAGAACATATATTACATAGATTACTGTGCAAAGGTCCCGAACCACCACTCATTTTGTTATGCGTTGCTAGGGAAATTGAAAATAGGTGAAATGCAGTAAATAAGGCAAAAACAGAGTTTTTGAAAATCAGTATTTGGTATGGTCACCTTTATTCTTTGACACATCCTGAACTCTCTTCCTCAAGCTGTCAGGTCATGTGAGGACTGACTCCCTGCTGGACTCCCACCCTCAAGTGGTCACTAAAAGAACTGCAGATACAAGTTATAGATACAATAGTTCATTAAAAAATCAAAACATTTTATGATTTTTCAATGATTTAAAATTGATTTTAGACATGACAAAAAGAGAAGCAGACACCATGCAGCATGAGCCACCTGGACACAAGCAAGTTTCTGCTGTGTAAACTACTGTTTCTAATGTCTTACAATATCTGAAACATCTGCTGCCTTCAGTCCGGTGTTACTGTACTTATGCACTTGGGCCCTGATACAAAGACACAACAAAAATGTAAGTGTATTGTTAAATAATCCTCAATAAGACTTAAAGCTAACTGAATAACTTTTGTGGCACAGAAGCAAGAACCAGCACAGCTGTGTTTGTGTGTCCTTGCAACACTGTATCACATGCTGAATCTCTGGTGTGTTCTTAGCAGCACGTGGGCACATGTGGCTCACATGTGGCTCACATGTTCATGTTCACATACTTTCACCTCAGTCACTTTCACTCTCACACACACACACCTACACACACACACGCACACTTCAAAGTAAAGACGCTGACAGAAAGACATATCCTTTAATTTTTCCCTCTTCCACTGATTTGAAATGCATTTATGTTGCATCATGTTGCTTCACATTTTTGTACCTTGCTTGCTGAACCTGGTTGACATCATTGTCTCACTCAGTCTGTCATCGTTTGAGCAGCTGGTGGAGAAATGTTCAAAGGTTTCATTCACCAGAATTTTCTAGGAAAACTCGATGTAACGTGTGAAGTCCAGGTCAGCTGAACGGAGGAGCCTGACCCTCCACAGACCTCACAAACACAGAGCCGACTTTAAAAGTTTAAATAATGGTTAACTACTGAGGAGTTACACACTCTTCTGTGCCGCGACGGTTGAGACTTTGAAGCTTTCACATGTCCATCTCTTGCCAGTTTCCTAACTGGTCTCTATATCTATGTTTTATTTTTACCAAGTGGTACAGACATTTTATTTCTACACTTCTGAATTCAGAATTTTTCACTTCTTTTTAGCTCGTGATGGGCTTTGACCTGTTAAGTTCACTTTAAAGTGCAATGGCAATCATGCGTGCTGATGCTGAAACAAGATCTTGTACTGACACTTCAGCTGAAAGACTATTCACTGAAGTTGTGTTTTTTGGAACATGGCAGTTTTCTTGATCCTGCTTGTACAGGATTTCTCAATATTCCCGACCCCACTGGAAAACATTCTTACTGTTCACACCAAAACCGTAGACTGCAGTGGAATTTATGTCTTCTCCCATCCCACGTTGAAAACATGCTATATCACTGTGAAGCACTGACAATACTAACTCCGGTGAGAACACAACCCAGAATATCTGTCCCTGGATCCATACATATATATGTAGAACCTCTCTTTGTGAGCACAATCATTGACATAATACATTTTCCAGCCTTTTAATCCAACAACTAAGAGTTAACCATCCCATTTCAGAGACCCACTTTTCCCCCACTTGTTGGTTCATTGTATTCACTCACTGGTTAGATTAAGGGACTGGGTTAAAAGACAGCCCTTCACAACAATAACTTGTTTTGTTGACAGATGGTAAGTGGTAAATTAAGAGTGGATCTTCGTTGATCCTGTAAAGCAACATGCGTCACAGCACAGACTAAAGGACACCGTGTCCATAATTTACAAACTGGCACTAACTGACATCCTGGGGATGAGAACAAGCTGTGCAGGAAGGTCGGTACTACAGTGTTTGCCATCTAAATCATTGAAGGAAATGTAAACATACACACACACAACACACCCAGCTGAATTTGTCATCAGGGCAATACACTGCACACATGTGCCAAGTTTGTGTATGCAGAATTAGAAAGATGCACATGCACATGCTCATATATTAAATATTTGCATATTACACACACACACACACACACACACACACACACACACACACACACACACACACACACACACACACACACACACACGGACAGTTCAGGTTTGGCCCATCAAAGACAAATATAGCTGTTAACATTTCAGGGCAGCAAATTAAGTGAAATGACATTTAATTAATATTTAATGATTGCAGCACTAATTATATTTTTCCAACAAGCACTGTAATAACTTTCTGCTCTATTTGTCACACTATGAGAGATGGCCATAAGAAAATATTGGTCTCAGTTTGTGATTACGTACAATGTCATTATGTAGAATGGTGGGATGATGTGCAAGCAGCGACATTAGCCCGCGTTATCGATCAGCGTCTCTGTCACCGTTTGGAAAGTCAGCAAAATGACGAGCAACTGTTGGTCACAGAGTTGAGAGCTTTCATTACAAACCTACAATCTATAACTTCTTGTCACCAGGTGCATCTTTTCAGGCGTGTTTCCTCCATTTGGCTCATTCAAATGGAATTTATGCATTTCAGGGAGGTGGAGTGATTTCTAGAACCCATTTCTCGCCCTGATGATGCTGTTATCAAGCCGTTTAGTCTGAATCTTAAATTTAAGTTTCGTTCCTCTAGTTTTCATGTTTTATTTTTTAATATTTTTGCTTTTTTTTTTTAATGCTGATTCTAAAAAAAACACATGGACTTCCTTGGAAACCCATAAAAACTGTTAAAATATTGAAAGCAAGGCACCACATTGTGAGGCCACAGTTTGCCTCCATGTTTAAAACTTTGGTGATATGTAAGGTTTATTGTCATATTCATACAGACATATTTGTACTCGTAGTTACATTACATCTATGGCAATGTTGTAGACGTGGTTTAAAAAGTTACTTTCTTTAAGGGGTAAATAACTAAATTAATGCATCGCTTTTTGTTGAAGTTTTGTTAAAGTAATGCACAATGTGTACACAATAGAAAGATATAGAATTTCTCCAGAATTAAATTAAGTGCAAGAAAGGAAAAAAACAGACAGTTTCTGCATTATGACACCTCTGTCTGTGGTTGTAACTGTTTCTGTGGCAGGATGCCTTGGTATGTTTCCGGGAGAAGTGCTATGGGTTCAAACCCCTGATTGAGTCAGATAATTTGGGCTCTCCTCCCTCAGCAACAACCAACCATCTGCGCTGAAGCAACACAGGCTCCAGTCAACAAATGCTCACACTTGGTAACATAATCAGTTGGGCAACCTGCACATTTTCTGCAGCCAGCTTTGCATCTGTTTTAAAACTCACTTTCAGGTTGTGGTTGGAAAAAAAGAGTGAATCTACTACTAAGTTAGGTAACAGCTTGAGGTTTGGAAAGTAAGCTACACATTTCAGGATGTTGTATCATGAAAATTCATTTTTTAGTGTTCAGGGGAGCCAGATGATTTTAGGACTCAACATATCCTGAATATTTAAGTTTGAGCTTCAAGTCCCCCTCCATGCTTTTTCTGCATTTCTTTATATACTGATTAAAATTTCACATAATGTGTCAAACACCCCAAATTACTCTAAATGTTGATTTTTTTTTTCTGCTTTTAGCTTTCTATGATGTCATTGAGAGCACATGCCCCCTGTATGGTTGTCTCTGGCAAGGCGGCTCCATCTGCAAGCTCAAAAGCCCCGCCCACCTGCTGTTCATTTTTATTTGTGGAGGATTAGCCAATCAAAAACACCTTAAAGGAAAGGTGGGATTAACCAGGGAGTAGCTAAAGCACACAGTATAAAAGATTGTCAAAGCTTCTGAGTTCGAAAAATGAAGCTGACCCATGAGCTGCATTCTTAGTAATGGCCATTAATGGGCGATGGCCATGATTGCAAAAAGGCTTATTGTTCTAAAGAAGTCTATAGGAAAACGTTCCTCTGTCCGGACCTCAGTAATCACTTTCCGGCATAATAAGTTTTACTCATATTGGGGCATCGTGTTAATTTCTGTCATTCTGAATGTCAGACTGAAGAATTATCCAGGATGTGCTCGCCTAATGACTTGTGATTGACAAGTCTCACCTTGAGGCTTCATATATGGATTAAACAGTGGGTGACACCACAGTAGCTTTAACATTACAAACCACATCATCTTTTATAGTGTGTATGCTAAAGCAGCTTGTTTTAGACAGAAGATGAACCTATTGCCTGCTCCAAGGTTAAGAATCAGAAAATTATGGAGGAATCATTCAAACCTCTTCAAGTAAATTCCAGTAAATTTACTGTAAAATTGTGGCTGAAAGAGCCTGTTAACACCCAAACCAGGAAACATTAGCCTGCCATGTTTTTCTGCGCAGTGGAGGTTCAGCTGTTGGTGGCCAGCATCTCTCTCTACTCATCATCATTGTAAACATGTGGGTAAGTGTACTTTCCCTTTTTCCTTGGCTTACTCTATTTGTAATGTGAATTAACATGGCATTTGTTGAGTGCTCTGTTTGCATCAGCTCATGATTGAGCAGCTAAGCCGTAATCAATTGAAAGTGTGCATATCTGAAGTATAAAAAACATTTTTTTCTAACAAGTTAAACTTTATTTTTGGAACAATGTCGAATATTCCTCAAATCTGTTTTTTCACCCTAATTGTCCCTTTCGTATATAAATAAGAGGATTTGAAACAACAACCTGGATTCCTTCCTAGATGAAGATGCTGAGTTTCCAGACCTGCTTATTGAAGAACTTTGTCAGCAAGATTGCTCCTTTTGGGATAGTCTATCATGAGCTATCAGCTATCACGAGACCACTGTCAAGCAGCATCAGGACAGAACTGCATCAAACTGTCTGTCATGGCTGTCAGGAGCAGGAGCCATGACTTTAGAAAATACTGTTAGAAATCATCTTCTAGGATCTGTTTTTTCTAATGAAGCAACTTAAATAAAATAAAATGATGCCTTCAAATACTTTCAAGAAACCCGTGAGCTCATGATGACCCTGTCCTGAGCTGACATGGACAAATTAGGTCAGGGTCAAGCTCAATTTACACCCTTTGTTTTAATAAATAAAGGCTCTCAGTCACACACAAACACAAAGCTGCATGCAGTGCAAAAATGTAAATGCTAACTTCTTTGACTGCACGCTTTCTTAGCACATGATAGAATCTAAACACACACACGGTCACCACTATGACATTTTCCAGGTACACTGTGTACATGCACACCTAGTAACACATTAACTCAGTGTGTTGCTTGTGCAGCTCCAGAGCGCTGATGTGGACACACCAGCTGACAGAGTGACTGCTGAAAAAAACAGCACTACAAGCACAGCGCGTCTAAGCCGAGGGTGCAGCTAGAGTAACAGAGACACTGAAATACTATCCACTCCCAGGTAGAGATGACCTGTCACACGGTGCAAGAAGCAAGTCCAGTATCTGGCTGAAAGCAACCAAAATCATCCAGAGTGAATGACAAAGCAAAACCTCGCAAGGACCTTTTTTTAATGTTGCACGAGAAAAATGGTTTCTCTGAGTGGCAATTTTTTAAATTAAATTCTTTGGTAGCACTTATAATAATGTCACATTATTAAGCATTATTAGGGTATTAGCAAGTGCTTATATAGCATTACTCCTCCTTAGTATACCATTTACAAATATCTATATAATGTTATGACTATGATTATGATTATAATTATTACTAGCAGTGCTCTAGTAGCAGTGATAGATGTACATGGTGTAACAGTAACAGATTTATAAATGTATAAATGTATTCCTAAATGACACACTAAGAAGGAGTATTGATATATAAATGATGAATTAAGCACTTGCTAATACCGTACTAAAGCTTGATAGTGTGACTTTATTATAAACCGCTACAAAATCTTCTCATTAGACACCTGAGAGGGGGGATTTGTCTGGTGGGGTTCATTCATGTGAAGATAAGAACTGTTGCTGTAGATGTTCTCTCCAAACAGCAACAACTAGTAACTACTGAAGAAGAAGGAAAACAAAAGCTATCAATACTTTACTCAGTTTTCTGGTTCAGATTCCACATTTATAGCTTTGATATTAATGTTTCAACTGATGCTAACAAGTTTGGTAAGCTTATCCATGGTGGCCAAAACCATTCCTTGTACCAAGCTGCAAAAACCTGTATTTTTGGAGCCAGTGAAGGAACTGCAGTTTTGGCACTTCCTCACAGGCTTCTTCTTCTTCTTCTGGTTCTTCTTCTACTTCTTCTTCTTCTTCTTCTACTTCTTTTTCTAGCTGCATAGGTTTTTGCTTGGCCCCAGCATACAGTTTTTAACATTTGATTATATTTTTTAACAGTTTGGCTATTTACGAGGGTATTCATATAACAACATCACTATGGACATTACGTACACTACCATGTGAGCAGCACAATATAAACAGTACTACTCAACTGAAAACTTAGAAACTAAAAACAAAAACAGTGAGAGATAGGGGTCAGGGAAACAGTACACAGATGGTTTATAATGCAACAAAGTAACAGAAAGCGACATGTAAAATGTGCCTGGTCATTGTCTCAGTGGCAGAAACAGACCAGTAAGAATACATGAGGTCTTACAGTGCAGATAATAATCACACGTCAGAGAACTATGAAAATTTGTAACTGTTGTCTTACTGAGATAAAGTTATGGTTTCACTATATTCAAAGACTGCAAGTTGTGCAAATGGATAGATTGGATATATTGTTATTGGCACTTAAGCTAACCTAATCTAATAAATAAGAAGATGACAAGGAACTAAGATGCATGAGTCATTGTCTTTTTGTGTTGGCCCATATGCTATAGAAACTTTTATGTTACCCTCAGTAAGTCGTGGCACATGGCTCCCTGTCATTGACCCTGCTGGAGGTTTCTTCCTATTAAAAGGGAGTTTTTCCTTACCACTGTCACCAAAGTGCTTGATGAAATGGGTTTATTTCTTTGTTGGGTTTTTTATCTGTATTATTGTATGGTCTTGACAATATAAAGCACCTTGAGGTGACTGCTGTTGTGGTTTGGCGCCAAGAGTGAATAGTTTCTCTATGGGTAGCCTCGGCCTTTAATAAGAATATACCAGTCAGATATTTGGACATGACATTGGTCTGATCAGTGAGTCCATGTGTTCAGTTCATTTGTCGGTTTGTTGTTTTGTGTTTACTTCAACAGCAGCAGTGCAGAGGTTTCTAGCATGGATGAGGCTACCAACAAAGGGTGAGTCATGTGGAGGTATTTTCCCCTCTTGTCTTTGTGTGGTTGCAGTATCTTTTACTTACAGTTTTTCTCAAATGTTAAAACACAAAAGCCAATCCTGTAACCCAAATGACCAGTAGTCTAAACACATTTACTAAATGTAGCCACCATATTCCAGTACCATAAACACATGTCACATGAAGACACAATTCACAAAACACAACCCTCTGTACTCATAAATCTAAACACATTTTTCCTTGCTAAAACACATGTTGCAAAACAACTCTGCTCATATCCTCAAATGAAAGCCCATGTGATGCAAAATGCTTGCCACAGTCACCAATCTTTGAACACAGGGAACACACCTGGCGTCATTCACTACACACAATGACTCAAAATTGAAGACACTTGTTGCTAATGCTGTACCCACATGTAAAAGCAAGTTCAGAGTGCACAGTATGCTGAAGGTTCCAAACAAACACAATGGATGAAGGCAGAGTCAGGGGAAGAGGAATTTGATGCAGAGGAGGGAGAAGAGCTGGCCCTGGAAGAAGAGGAGCAGGCCAATGAGGAAGAGGAGTTCAAATGAGAGGAGGAAGAGGAGCGACCAACGAGGAAGAGGAGAAGGCCAACATGGGAGAGGAGAAGGTCCAGGAGGGAGAGCAAGACAACCTCGTACCATCATTACGGACGAGATGCGAGCAACAGCTCAGCGACATGATGCCGCACAGTGATTGTGGTGTGTGTGTGGTGTGAATAACGTAAATAAAAAAACTTCACACCCTGTTCATGTTTTCAAGATTACTGTTGTGTGCAATAGATTCTGTTTTTGCATTGAGTTGTGTTACAGTAGTGTACGTACATGCAGGATTTTCTATAGATTTATACTACTCCCCCTCCCCCCTCCCCCTCCCCCTCCCCCACATCGGCACCTCTGATCACCTCACTGTTATGCTAATGCCAGCATACAGACAGAGAGTGAAGGTCATCAAACCTGTTATGAAAGAGGTAAGAGTGTGGCCACAGGAGGCCACCTCTGCTCTTCAAGACTGCTTTGGGTCAACTGATTGGGACATATTCAAGGAAGCAGCCACCTACAATAACATCATAGACATCGAGGAGTACACAGACACGGTGAGCTCATACATCACCAAATGCATTGATGATGTAACACAGGTGAAAAGTATCACAACTCGAGCCAACCGGAAGCCATGGCTAACAGGAGATGTCCACAGGCTGCTGAAGGCCAGAGACAAGGCCTTCAGAGCTGGGGATGAAATAGGCCTGAGAACAGCGAGAGCCAACCTGTCCCGTGGCATCAGGAAAGCGAAACAGGACTACACACACAAGATAACCTCCCACTTCAATGATAGCAAGGATGCAAGAAGCCTATGGCAAGGCATCCAGGCTATTACAGACTACAAGCCTGTAGCGCGTAGCTGTGAGAGCGACACCACTCTGCTCAACAACCTGAACAGCTTCTTTGCACGATTTGAAGCACAGAACAACACACGCCCACAGAAAACACCACCACCTCCACACGACCAGCCTCTGTGCCTGTCTGCTGCCAGCGTGAAGAGGACACTCATCACCATCAACGCCCGGAAAGCAGCGGGTCCAGATAACATCCCTGGTAGTGTGCTGAAAGACTGCGCAGAGGAGCTGAAGAATGTCTTCACAGACATCTTTAACACCTCCCTGAGGCAAGCCACTGTCCCATCATGCTTCAAGACTGCCACCATCATACCTGTGCCAAAGAAACCATCCCCAGCCTGTTTCAATGACTACCGCCCCGTGGCACTGACACCCATTATTATGAAGTGCTTTGAACGACTAGTCATGTCACACATCAAATCCACCCTACCTCCCACCCTGGACCCACACCAGTTCGCATACAGAGCGAAACGATCCACAGAGGATGCAATCTGCTCTGCCCTCCACCCAGCCCTAACTCATCTGGACAAGAAAGACTCATATGTGAGAATGCTGTTCATAGACTTTAGCTCAGCATTCAACACCATAATACCACAACAACTCATCTGTAAACTGGACAGACTGGGCCTCAGCACCTCCCTCTGCAACTGGCTGCTGGATTTCCTCAGCCAGAGGCCTCAAGCGGTGCGTGTGGGCAACAAGGTCTCAAACAGCATCACCCTGAGCACGGGGGCTCCACAAGGCTGTGTGCTCAGTCCTCTGCTCTTCACCCTGTTGACACATGACTGCACACCAACCTACAGCTCCAACCACCTTGTGAAGTTTGCGGACGACACAACGCTGGTGGGGCTCATCACCAAGGGCGATGAGACCCACTACAGGAAAGAGGTTGAGCTCCTGACCACGTGGTGCAGAGACAACAACCTCCTGCTAAATGTCAGTAAGACCAAGGAGATTATTGTCAACTTCCAGAGAGGCCACACCTGTCACCCCCCATTGACCATCGACGGCGCTGCGGTGGAGAGGGTGAGCAGCACCAAGTTCCTGGGGGTGCACATCAGTGAGGACCTCTCTTGGACCACCAGCACAGCATCACTGGCCAAGAAAGCACAACAGCGCCTCTACTTCCTGCGCAAACTCAAGCGGGCAAGTGCTCCACCACCCATCCTGACTACATTCTACAGAGGCACTATTGAAAGTATCCTCTCCAGCTGCATCACTGTGTGGGGCGGTAGCTGCACTGACTATAACAGAAAAGCTCTACAACGCATTGTGAGAACAGCTGAGAGGATAGTTGGTGTACCACTCCCCTCCCTGCAAGACATTTACACCACTCGCCTCACCCGCAAAGCCATCACAATTGTCAACGATGCAACCCACCCCGCGCACTGTCTGTTCAGCCTCCTGCCCTCTGGAAAGAGATACAGAAGTCTCCACTCCCGCACTACCAGGCTCACCAACAGCTTCATCCACCAGGCTGTGAGACTGCTGAACTCTCTTCCCTCCCGACTCCCAGCCAGCAGAATCACCAGATTGGCAGAAGTATAGGAAGACAGATTGGACTCTACTCCCCCTCACCCACGCACACTCTCCAGCAAGGAAACACTCTCTGAACCGGGAACTGAAAACATTCCTGACTTGCATTGCAATTGCACACACCTGCAGCTATATATATATTTTTGGTATTTCTTTTGGCACTGTTTATATTATTTATATTATTATATTACTATTTATTACTTTATTGTTAGGGCTGTTTTTTTTTTTTTTTTTTTTTTTTTTTGTTGTGCATCTGCACCTTATTGTTGTCAATGTCTACGCATGGGACAGTGTGAAACGTAATTTCAATTCCTTTGTATGGCAAGTACATTTGAAGAAATTGACAAATAAAAGTATTCTATTCTATTCTATTCTATTCTATTCTATTCTATTCTATACTCATATGAAACTCACAAATCTAAATGCCTAATCCTCTGCAGGGATCTACGACGATCCGTTACTGTATAGTTTCTAAAATATGCATTGGCAGTTATGAAACAAAGAACCTTCTCACAAATTGAGCATTGTGTTTTCAATTGTTTTGCTGTAGTGTGTAATGCTGTGTATAGTGTTTACAGTTTTGACAGCTTCGAGCTGCTCTCTTGGTGTGGGAGTTTGAGTTTTGCAGTGGGAAGGTGTGGTTGTGTTTATGTAGCTTTAGAGAAGGGTGTTGTGTTTGGACATTGGGGGACCTGGTGGTAACGTTTGTGACATGTGTTTTAGCATTTGAGAAAAACTGTAATCATAAACTGTGGTCAAGTCAGTTAATGTGACTGAAAAGCTGAGAAGACAAAGCTTTCTGTTTTATTCACTCCAGTTTTTATCTGTGACACTTGTTGAAAAACTCTCATTGCACTTAAAGAGATATAATGAATTCTCATGAAGTTGATTAAAGTCACCTTGTCTTCCAGTAAACACTCTCACACTGAGCTGACAGATGACTTGTGCAAATATATGTAACGCAGGTGTATTTGTTTTCTGTTTTTATATCTTGGGCCTGACGTCATTTCCACTTTGTGTTTAAGTTGATATTAATGTTGCCTCACATATAAAGATAAAGTGCAATTTTTTTCTTCTGAGTAAATACGAAAATATATTAATTTAGTTAACAAACAAATAAAAGGATTGGTGCATATCTAGTCTTTAATGTCTATGGGTGGTGATGATAAGGCGAAGTTTGCCCTCCTTAATGAGCAGTGGAGCCCTTCTTTCTTATCCAGTGAGATGGTACTGAGGAACTTGAAATATACACTGGGGAGGTAGGTGGTGGGGGAAAGCCTCAACAAAATGACAATCCTTTTGTTTTGTGAACATACAAAGACAGTTTTTTGTTTCCACGCCTGTTCACCAAAAAAGTTGCACCTTTTTGTTTGATGACTCATTGTTGCTGAGGAGACCCACACCACGGTGTTATCTGCAACCTGAGAAAGTGGTTTGGACGGAAAATACAATGATGAATCACTAGAGTAAGCAGCTCATAGGGATCCTGTGCTCTTTGTGAGGGTCAGTGCCAATCCAACTTGCCCGAGGCCTCCCAGTCAGGAAAGTACATGACTCAGTTACAGTGAGAGGTGTTGATGTCGAGTGAGCTCAGTTTTCCTGGGACATACTGAAGCATGATTATGTTGCATGCTAAACTAGAGTCTGTGAACAGTATTCTGACACAAGCGTCCTCCTCCAGAGGTCCTCAAATGTGATGAGGCTGAAGCAAGTGCGAATGAATGGTTTCCAAACTGGAGAGAGTCCAGGGAGGTGGTTAGTGCAGACTGGTTTCAAGCCTAGCCTCCTGAAACAGAATAGGCTGCCGGGGGTGAATTTGAAACTGCCTGGCTCAGGTAGTTGTTGAAGGTGTTGGTCAAGACATCATCCAGCTGATCTGTACATCTGATCAGCACACTTACAGAGCAGAAGGTTTAGACATAAGTTGATTCCACACATGAACTCGAATCGGGTATGGATATGCAGTATTATAGTAGGAAATAGTATTCACACTACTGCAGTATCAGCTGTACTTTTCTTACACGACTACAAGCTGACATCACTCAGACTTTGTAGCAGGGAGCTAGCAGGGTAAACACCAGCTAATCTCACATGCAGCTGCATCCAAAAGTCAATGGCTGTTATAATCAAGAAAAATCACAGAGAAAATCTTTTATGTGCAGTTTAAAAATGATCACTGACAAAAGAGAATAGAAAATCTCTACAGACATATATGATGTTTTAAAAAAAAATCTTTATGTGGATTGTTTGCTTTTTGCTGTGTTGTGAACAAGTCATTCGTTGACATCAGTGATTAGTGGGCTTCATTTCTATGCCATTAACTTTCTGTAGCTTTTTGTGGAAAATTCACAAACCACTACAGTCAAGCGAGAGAGTAGGTGAAAGTTACATTTATAATTCTCAATCTCATGTAGATATTGGAAAGAAACAACAACAAAAAAAAAAAAAATACATGGCAAATTTGAATAGAACTTGTTTATTTGAATATTTTGTTAATATTTTGCGTGCTGTGACTTGAAAGTCTTGGAAAACTAACTGTAGTCCACATACATATCGTAACTCCAAATTTAAGTTGGGGACAAGCTTTGCTCTTATTTACACTGTGATGGAAATGAAGACTACACACACACACACAGACACACACACACACACACTCACCTGTAAGTAAGATTTACCGGTGCGTTGATCCACACCTGCCAGGTTGTGACCGTTAGAGGGAAATTCTGTTCTAATGAAACAAAACTCCTTCCACTTCCTGTAACTGTCTATACAAACACAGCTGTTATCTTAAGTATTAAAAGCGAGTTTAAATTAAGTCACTCAGATATGGATCTATCTCATTTTAATATTTCCAAAACAACAGTTTAACAGGTCATTTACCCATCCTGTAAGAAAGCCTTGATTCCTTGATTTCCTGCTAATTTTCTTGTTTTAGGTGCATTTTTAAAGTAATACAGAAAATATTGTTTTCACATGAACAAAGATCTCCACTAACTTTTTCAGTGTTAGTAAAGAAGAAGAAGGAGTAACTTTTAATTCACTTTGTTAGCATGAGAATTATTGCCGTCATTAGTATGTCAGCATGCATAACAGACACTGAATTGTAGGTGGTACTGGCAATAAATGTTTTCAGAGATTAGAACAGTTAAACAGGTGTGGGGGTGTTGGGCTTCACTGTATATTGTCCTAGTTAGTACTTCCTGTTCCTGCTCCTGGTCAGTTGGAAAACTATAACAGTTAAATGATTCACTACCAACAGTGCTGTCATTGTAATGATAGATTGGATATGGAGTTCCTTGCTTGTTAGGATGAGGGTGTGGAGCAGTAAAGAAAGTAAAAATCTTTTGATAAACAAGAATCGGACATCCTGTTCAAATAGTTGACAAATAAAAGTGACCTTAGAACATTTACCACTCCCTATTCACAACTCACTTACTGATATGTGTATTATGGAGTATAACTCAGTGTACGGCACATTAAAGTTTGTTTTATCAGTAACATTTGAACTTACACATCTGAGAATGACATGTACAGCTGTGAATGTTTAAACATTATAAGGCACTAAATAAACAGTTTTAAGCACAGCTGAACCATAAAACATGTCACATTTAAAATGAAATGTACTGAAAAGCCTACCTAATGCAATTTAGCCATTAACTGCTTATATGACATTTGTCTGCCTGTGCTGCTTTTGTGTTCTACAATGTTAGGTTCTCTTCACTGGTTAAAGAAAAATTTTCATTCATTTCCTGAGGCATAAATGATCAGGCCCATTACATCTTAATGGCCTCATAGTACCATATTACCCCAGTAGAGCAGTTCCTTCCCAGACTGCACGTGTACTCCTGGTTTCTGGAGACTTTAAAACCAGACAAGAGCCCCCTCTCGCCTGCCTAACCAGCTCCCAGTTTGGGTTCAGAAGACAGACGCCCTCTGTACTCTATACTTAGGCTTCAAATTTTCATTTCTGATTAGTTTTTAAGTTAAGCCTGAATCAGTTTCCTGCCATAGCCTCAGGCTGTCTATAATGTCTGATCCAGTCTGATATTTTTTCCCCATTTAATCAACCAGGAACCAGGAATCTCCCTTCTGGAAAGTTTTTAAGGTTGCCTAGATTGTGTTTGTTGTGTTATTTGATGTCAGTTTTATTAGATTTTTTGAAGCCAATAAATATGCGTAGTGTGATCAGTAATGCTTAGTGGAGAGTATGCGGGAGTCCCAGTCTTTTTTTTTGTTTAGTTGACCATCGTTTTCAAAACAGCTACATAATAACAATTAATTTTCATATTGAACAAAGAAATTCTGCTAATATACTGATGATAAAAAGCAGACCTGTAAGCATTTCATGTTAGATCTATCGTAACACAATTAGGGTCAGCTAGATGCTTAACAAATGCAGCATTTGCATCTGGACAGATTCATCTGCTATCACCTTATTTTAGGATAAAAATGTTTAAGCCACATGGATTTGTTGAAGATTTAAAAACAGCTTTAATTCCCCCTTATTGTATGATCATCGGCTCATGTTAGGTATGCTGAAAGGTCACTTTAGTGCAAATAAGAACAAATACTGTGAGTGTGTCTTTTCTTTGAATTGTTAGTCTCACTGATTAAACAGAAGTCCTTTTGATTGTGGGTCATTGTGCTGTTGTGGCTCAAAGAAATCTAGAAAGATTTTATCAGCTTCTTTTTCTTGAAACTGTTTTCCCGTGAAGTTTATCATACGGTGCTGTAAAACATTAACGCTGGTGCTATTGTCAGCCAAAGGTGTCTGGGAGGTTAGGGTGGTGGAGATTGTTAGAAGTCTACTCACTATTCTTAATTTATGCAAAGCGCTTGAGTGAACAAGCTACTGTTTGTCAGCACTCCTTCCATTTATACACTTAGAATCACACTGTGGCCCTCGCTCAAGGACACAGGACTATGGTTCCTTAGACTCTAGCAGGAGAACAGATGCCATTCTCCATGTCTTGAATGATATGAGAAAGATCTCGGTGACAGAGTTTCATTAACTGGAAAAATCTTCTTTGGGGTGTTTGATTATTTTTCAGTCTTCATCTTCAAACTTTAAAGTGCCACAGTTGCATAAAGAGTCAGTGTAAAGACAAGAATACAGATTGATTTCCTCTTCTAGGTGGTGCATGCTGACTTAAAACTATAGCTGAGCTGAGGTTTCAACTTATGCGTGAGCTTCACCAAGCTGTGTCACAAACCTTGTGAGACACCATAAAAACTGAGACTGCAGGTGAATACCAAAAACAGAAGTGGAGTTTCTGCTCAGTTCTGAGTTTGCTCAGAGTCTGAAACACACCATCAGTGCCTAAAAACCTTGATTACAGGTAATATCTGTATATCTGCTATTAGTGTCAAGAGGTTTACAGGTCAGCCTTTCCAGGTTAACTTCAATGATGAGGTTCTGTCTTTCTTTGTCTTTGAAGTGGTTATATTATCTATCTATCTATCTATCTATCTATCTATCTATCTATCTATCTATCTATCTATCTATCTATCTATCTATCTATCTATCTATCTATCTATCTATCTATCTATCTATCTATCTATCTATCTATCTATCTATCTATCTATCTATCTATCTATCTATCTATCTATCTATCTATCTCCTTTGTCACTAGATGGAGTACGCCTCTCTGGTTGTCACACATTATATTGAGAGGGCTCTATAGCACAGAGTTTGTGAAGGGATTGATTTGTTAATGGCAGAAGATGTCATTGTTAGTTGGTGCAGAGCTAAAGCAGGAGCCAGTCAGAGTTATTACCTGCTGAGCAGTCTTGTGAAGTGGATAACTTGTCCTATGTTTTTCTCCAGGTTGTGCTTCTGTCAGAGACTTCAAACTTATGAATTTGCTCTCACTTGCAGCTATAAGGAGCAGTCTCGAAGAGCAACATACCAGAAAAGAGACAAACATTCAGGTATCTGCAGGGGCGTAATCTTTCCATCACTAGCCCAGGAGCTGGAGCCAATGAATAAATGTGGCCAAAGCAGAGTAATCGACCCAGAATTGAATGCAGATTGTACCCTAGTCCACTGACAAAAAGCACGAGGTTGGTGGTTGTTAGTGGTTTCTCTGTCTAGTGGTAATTGTGCTTTAGCGAGGTCAGACACTAATTAAGGGTAATGATGCCTCACTTTGTAGCTGGTATTTTGTTTCATCCCAAATTTGCTGGATGGGGTTGAGGTCAGGACTCTGTAGAGACCAGAACACATTTGTTTATGGATGCTGCTTGGTTCCCTGTGATGAAAAGCTGACAAATTGCTGCCGCAAAGTAGCAGGTTGTTGTAGTTTTTAAGATTCCCCTAACCCAGGAAAAGCAAAGCATAAGCATGCGTTATGTGGGATTTTCACCCAAGATAATGAAAAAAAAAAGCATAATGTGTTACTGAAGTTTCTGGGAAAGAAGCACAAACAATCTTTAACCCTAACCGTAGCTCTGTGGTTGTTTTTTAGGTACATCAGCACTGACTCAGAAATAGGCTGATGATTCCCAGTGCCTTGCTACACGGCCCTATGTAAGCTGTTCAAATATGAAGAATATCCAATTACAGAAAAGGACTCAGAGTTATCTTTGCCCATGGGAGTCAGGCAGCATATTTGTCCTTCACATGCTTCATTAAATTGTGGAAAATATCAGCCAACTATATCAGATATAGTAGAGACAATTCATTTTACATTTAGTAATTTCATCTTCCAAATATACATTCCTCTTCACACTGACCCCTTGGCTACTCCTTCCTGAGCCTGGTTTTGATGTAAAAGATGTTCTTCCGCTCTCCTTGACAAGCGCTTACTCATAGGGATCACTGCGGTTTTTCTCTCTTATATGGTCATCACATTAAAACAGAACGCACCTTGAGTCGACTGTTGCTGTGACTGATGCTATATAAACCCCCCCCAAACTGAATCAAACTCCTCTCTGCTGTAGAAGACCCAAAAGGGGGTGTTGTCTCTTGGTAGGACCCTACAACATTACATAAACTGCGCCAGGACTGCTTGAAAAATACAACAGAAGATCCCAAGGTGTTGAGGTAACCATGAAACTGGGACGTATAGGAACAATCAAACTCTCAGTACCTGAGAAAATCCTGCGTCGTGCACCACGGGATGCAGTCTCAATGTGTCAATGCCCCTCCCTGGTGTCTGTCACACTGTCCTCATATATGTCCTGCAGCACTCTCACGCACTTCACATACACATACTTAAAAGTAGACGTGACAAGCAAGAAGCTGATCTGAGAAACCAAAGATACTGCATGCACATATGGTAGCAGCCTTTCAATTACACAGTAGCACTGCCATAAATCATATCGTGCTTTATCTGGAATTTATACAATAATCATAATACCGCATTCAATAAGACCTGAAACTTGTGGCTGAGACCATAAACTTACTGAGGAAGTGTTTACTGAGGCCATAGATCAAGAGAGCACACTGTGGATTTCCCATAAATGTCTTTACTATCAATTTTCTTCTAGCAACCGGAGTTGATTTCAGCTGTTTCCCACATTGAGGCTCATCTTTTATAAAAGTCTATAATTGTAATAAACAACCACAAACAAATGAGCCAAAAGATTTAAGCGTATTTAACCTGTCTTTATTTGTGGGGATAAGAGGCCTGACGCACAGCCTCTCTTGACTAACTCGTGCAGAGGATTATTTACATGACTGACTTCTAGCTGTGCCTGAGCAACACCTGTCCAGGAGTTGGAATGCTGCTGCTTGTGAAAGCTGGGCCCTATTCCAGGAAGCAGGTTCAACAAACTCTGAGTTTAAAAATAAACTCAGAGATGATGAAGTTCATGCCTGAGTAGAGAAAAAAGCCATCATCAGAGGGGCTCAGATGCCAAGATTAACCACGGTAACGGGTAAATAAAAAGCAGAGCCTCTGTTTTCATCCAGTGGACCGAGGAATACGAGTGTGCGTCGTGCTCACGGTGAGATTTATGTGAAAAAAACACGATGGGAGAAATAAGTCGTCTCAATCACCATCATCACAGGCAGTACAATCGTTTGATTAAAAAAATTAACACTTTTTGTACTGTTTGATCATCATTTACCCAAATTGTCATTAATTGAAACTGGAATCCTAAATTTACATATGATTACCAGCTGGAACCTGACAGAGACTGAATGACTCCTGCCTTCAGGTTTTAAAGTAATGTAATGTACTGATGTAATAACTTCATTTTTATATATATTTCTCTTTTACGAGTAAAGAGAAATATAAGAAAGATCTAATGTTTCACAGATTTATAATCTTTTTAATTTGTATTGAGTGTACTTTTGGGAGAATGAGCCATTATAAATGAGGAATACAGATCGTGCTGGGACAAAATAAGACAGTAAGGTAGTCTGGGCCGGATCCATGATCCTAAACAGTTTAAAGGTCCACGGTGCTGTGCACGTGGACTCTGACCTGGACACGGTTTGCTGATTTGTTACAGAGGCTACCTACCTTTGGGCAGATCTGCTCTGGTCTTCCCAGTGAGTAATATATCAATCATCAGATTACACTCAGTCTGTAACACATTTAAAATGCAATCAGTTCAATTTCAGAGTCTCAGTCATTTCGTCTTTGTTAAACTACTCACATCATCTCCCAGATCTGAGCTGTGAGAGACATTTTACCTCAGTGTGACCGTTTACGACACGATAATTGACTGATCATTGATCAGTGTCTTGTGTCTAAGACTTTAAACAGATACAGAAAGTGTGATTTGAACAGTGAGGCACGGAAAATATTGACTGTCTGACAGCCTGACAGCTGCATTACTGTTCACGGTCTCAGTATTTAAAAGACGGAGACTCTAGACTTTATTCTGAGCTGGTAATACATTTGTGACATAATCAGTGTCTCCATCCTTAAACTGATGACCGAGTGATTGTAAAAGAGCTGATGTTAAGTTGAAAAGTGAACTAGTGTCCTATTGGGATTTCAGATTTTGTTAAAATATAAACCTGCAAATTAATTTCCTCATCAATGCAAAACTTTATGAATAAAGACATTTATAGAGTCAGGGTTTAATGTAACCCTCCTCCTGGAAAAGACAAGTGTTTCCCTTATCTCTGGATTAATAAACGTAGAGCTGTTAGTGTAACGTGACTTCGGCACTCTGTGGTTCTCTCCTTTGATTCACTGAGGACCGTGGTGAGGTTAATGGGATCAGCATTCAGAAACTGGTTTCACTATGACATGCATGGTTTCACTATGATTATGTTTGAATCAGTGACACATAGAATACGAAGTTAGCAGATGGTTTTCACTGCTCGGCTGTTTGCCATTCATTAAAAGTAACAAAATTGTGTTGTCTTTGCTTGGCTGAAGATGAAAGCCTTTAAAAAAATGTAACTACAGTTTTATTAACCTGATCAGATGTGTTGGAAAACAAATGAACAATTAAATAAACAGGATTCTGATGAAGACTGGCATTAGTTTAGATTCTCTTGAATTAAGCGTGTTTAAAAAAAAATTAATTCACTTTAAAAAAAACCACGTTATTTCTCATTTGTTTGTCTCGTTAATTAATTGTTGCTGCTTTTACCTGTTGATACAAATGTGTAACAGGTCTGTTAAATGAGGCATAAACTCAAAGTTTACTGACATTTGACCATGTCATGGGATGAAAAAGCAGGACTGTTTACACTCAGGTTAGAGGTGGAGCTGATGAAGGGACTGAGTACAGGTGTGTAAGTCAGGTGATGAGGAAAGGTTGAAAAGCAGGGATGCTAATTTGTCCCGCAGAGTGTGCAAAGGCTCTCTGGGTTAATCCACTTTAAATAAAGCCATAAAGTCATTGCTCAGACTCTGAACTGCCATGAGCCAAAAAGCAAGCATATCTTACCTTTAATAATACAGTTGAAATGAAGAATTGCTAAGTGGTGAAGGGAGAAAGAGCCTTTGTCAGAGCGTCTGTTCAGCACTGGCTTAGTGTAGCATATTTACAGTGCAGGTTAGATGGACATATATGAAAAAAAAATAGTTTAAACTGTAAATAAAAGCCAGTGAAACACCTTAATAAAGGTGCTGCAGCTCCCACCAATGTAGAACAGCTCCCCCCTTCTCCAGGAAATAACAATTAATGACCTGTTGAACTGCCAGCTGGACTTTTTCTGTTATCCAGAAGTGGAGAGAAAAAAATTGCCACTTCTCCCAAACTTCCCTCTTTCTCACTAGGCGAGAGAGAGATATTAATCAAACACACGCCTTAAAATTTGATCTATCTTTCTTCAGAATCTCCTCTGACTTTTGCAGCAACACACAAACAACAAAGCTACAGCAAACTGGTTTTAGCGTTTCAACTGCACCATTTACCCAGTAACCCAGAGACCTGCAAGCAGTGTGCACAAGTAACACTTGTGGGCTGCGTGTTGTAACGTTTGAGGTTATTGGGCCTCCTTATGAGTGTTACAATATCTTCCAATGTGTTGAAACAATTTGGCAGTTTACAGTTTTAACCGACTTACAGTGACTGACTGGAAACTTTGCCTTCATTACATTTGCTGTTGGTAGACTAGGAGAAAAGATACATTGTTAATAAGTTTTCAAGTGCTACGTTCATCTCGATAAGGTCGGACTGGTTTTCGGCAGCTGAAGCGGGCGTTGCATGATGTAGATTTTTTAAAGCAATAACACAACAAAAACAGAGTATTTAACAAACTCCTTGCGAGTTCAAAGTGTAGACACAGTCGTGAACATAGCGACACACAGCGATGCCCCTGGGGCTTGTCTGCTGGCAGCGACCCTGGGGACACAGAAGAGCAGTGGTAGTACATGTGCAGTCAGAAATTTAGAATATCCTGTTTTTATTTTTGACACGACCAAAGATTCCACAGTCTGACACCGTGTCTTCACAAGTGACTTCTCCACTTCGATAATTTAGAAGTGAGTCAGAAAAAAAGTATAATCTGATCTAAATCTTTTAGATCAGCAAAAGGGGAATCCCCGACTCTGGCATCCCTGTGAAGGTTTCCTCATATCCAAATATAAACCCTGACCATGACCTTTGACCTGTAATATCTATCGTGACGAACCCCTTCCTTCCTTCAATCTGACAGACAAATAAGTAGAGAAATTTCCTTTTCCTCTGCGTGTTTCCCCCAGATTTAACTCCCAGTGACACAAACACAAAAAGCAAGGTCAGTTCTTCACATCCATACGAGGTCAGTGAAACAACACTGCTGACTTCTTTTGTTCCCGATAATTCAGCCGGACTGTGCATCAGAAATAAAAGGTGGCATATTAAACAGTTTAATGAGATTCTTTCTCATCCACGTCTTCATTCATGCACACGTGTCAGACAGAGACAATGAAGAGTTCATCTGCAGTTTTTCCTGTCGCTCTCTCTCTCCTCCCACCCTCTCCGATTACCCCGTCTGTCCCTCTCATAACAAAGAGAGGGTCTCTCTTTTTTCGAGTCATGCCCAGACATGTGTCTTTTCTCTCTGACTGTCTGTGTTTCTGTCTGATGAACAGAGCCATGAATATACCTGTCACGCAAAATAAAATTGAAGATTATGGAACATCATGGAGTACAGCTTGGGATCCCCAAAGGTCGAGGTTTGTCTGCATTTTGGTCCACAATTTAGCGATATTTAAATGCAGTTACACAGGAAAACATATATATACTAGGGGTGCAACGATATTCGTATTGATATTGAACCGTTCGATACAGTGCTTTCGGTTCGGTACGCATATGTATCGAACAATACAACATTTGTAATTTATTTTATCAACTTTCCTTCTGACGATGCTGTCTGTGTTGAGCGCTCAGTGAATCTGCATTCGACTACTCCGCCTAGGCTGCACTGTCGTGCGCAGATTCACTGAACGCTCAACACAGACAGCATCATCAGAAGGAAGAGCGCAGGGCAAGCTAGCGAGAGAGAAGTTAAGCTCTCCTTGCAACATGGACCTCCCCCACCCTCATTCAGATCTGGCGTTTGGAATTATTTTGGTTTTCATGTGACGTATGACCCTGAAGGTAAGCGAGTCATGGACTAAAGTAAAACAGTATGTTGGATGTGCCACGCAATGCTCAATTACATGGGTGTGAACTAGTGTGTTAGCGCAGTTAGCTCGTTAACGTGTTGGCCGTCTAGCCCCATGCACGGGCGATCGGCGGTAGCTCGTTAACGGAGATTTGCCGCGTTGTGGCGTTAAGGTCATTTCAACGAGATTAACCTGAAAGCACTAGTGGGAACACAACGAATATGACTGCACATTTATGCCGACATCATCCTAGTGCAAAGACAAGTGGAAGCAGACAAAAACAAGCAAGCATGCTACTAACTTTAGCCGAGTCATTTAGACAGCTGTTAGCACATGATTCTCCTTATGCTGCTGAGAATATAGCCCAGAAGAAGCGGATAGTATAGCTTTTATTTTGGAAAGAGACATTTCTCTGTAATAAACTCTCTTTTCCAAAGATGAGTGATTCCTCAATCAGATACAGGGCTCGCAATATCGCTAGCCCGACGTCCTGGAGCTAGCGATTTTTCCAGTCGGGCTACCAAAATCTATCTCTGCCCTGCCCGTCGGGCTATTGTAGGAAGGAAAAATATATGTCAGTGCTTTTGCATTCTTTCAGAAATGTAGCTGGGTAATTATGTCATTGGCATCGGTGAGCCACTGCCAATATGTGACATATTGAAATCGTGTTTGAATTTGCGCTTGTTTTTTGCTTTCAATTTGCAATCGTGCGAACTGTGTATAGAGAGCGACAGCACTGATTGGTGAGTGATAATTTGCGCACCAATTCCTCTGACATCGTCTTATTAATTGTTAGCTTACTACGCAAACATGACAAGTGAAATCTCCCGCAGCAAGCTTAAACATGTGAGAGGTTGATCGCGCAGAGAATCGCTGAGCTTATGTGAGTGCGTGTGTAAAAGCAGCAGGAGAAGTTATGACAAATCAGACTATAAGTGTCAGGCGCAGTGGCCCGTGGACATGGGATGGACTCAAGTGCAGATTCAAAACCGGAGGCCAGGGGTGAGGTGTAACGAAAAGAGATTTATTCTTACAATGCTCAGAGGCTAACAGAAAGTGCAGACTGAATCAATGAACATAAACTAGGTGTCTGAGGCGAGAGAAAAATACTGTGGTGATAACTAGATGGCAGGGATAACTGGGTGCAGGTACTGGGCAGGGGAAACTGTGGCGGGCCAGGGCACTGAAACAGCGGACAGAGCAGTCAGGGGAATCCCACAGAGGTTTGCGAGTGAATCCAAGGATAGTACACTGAGCTGTCTTACAAGCTTGCAGGTGGGGGTTGCGTGGAGGGGGGAGGCAGGAGAGGTCCAGGCGGGTGCTGCATGCAATGCAGGGAGGCAGGCAGCAACTGGTATCCAGGAGAGCTTGGTAGGTGGGTTTCAGAGGCTGACGAGAAAAAACAGAGATTCGGTTAACACACACGATTAGTCACCAAGGAACGGACGTGAGGCCGAGAACTGACTAAAGTTGGCAGATAATCTGGCGAAGACCAGTTGAGTGCACCGGTCATAAATACTGCTGGTACGATTGCCATCAGGTGAGGAGCAACAAAGACTCCACCCAGTGGGGAGGAGCTGATGCTGTGGAAAACCACCCAGACCACGACAATAAGGCAAAAAGAAAGTGCAGCTTTATGGTTTCATGGACAAAAGAATTTCTGTGGCTGCAATATGACGAGCTAAATAACCAGGGCTGCACATAAGTGGTCCGCAGGTGCGCATTCGCTGTCAAAATAAAAAACACGCACAAGGGTTAGGGTTAAATTTAAAAACTGTACTTTTGAGTTAAAATATATATTTATAATTTTAATAAATGACAAATTAAAAAGGCATGAACATTTTTTTTGTATCGAAAAAATATCGAACCGTGACACCAAAGTATCGAACCGAACTGAACCGTGAATTTTGTGTATCGTTGCACCCCTAATATATACATATATACAGTATAATTATAGATGATTGCAGATGATGTCTATATTTGACTACTGCTTATAGATCTAACAGTATTGTGACTTGAATTTGAGTTGCCCGAAAGGAAAAGACAAGCGAGACCTCCCTCTTTGTCTCCCTCTCTCTCTCCGCTCAACTCAAAAAGAGCTTAATTAATACCAGGGTCTCCTTCTCTATTGACAGAAACTGGGCATGTCCTGGCGTATCCTGTGGTGGTCTGCAGGCTTCAGCTTCCCTCCCACAGGAAAACACAGAACACATTTGTACTGAGACCCAAGGGCGGATTTTCATAAGACTATTTTGGTAACCTTGTTTACAGACATTTAAAATGGTTGCAGCATCACATATTACAAATGATGTCATTAGCAGATTGAAATACAAGCATCGCTGGGAGCTTGTATGCAGCTTACGCAAGCTTGCAATAATTTGTTAATGTAAGTGCAGATTTCAGCTTGAAACATCCACTCTATGATAGAAGAGTGGATGTTTCAAAACCATTTTTTCATCATAAATCTCAAAACATATCTTGGATGTATCTAAATAAAAGCAAAAATAAAAGCCATTGCAGTGATTTTGAAACTGTAACCCACAATGCTACACTTTACTGTTATCCAGAGCTGAATGTGTTGCTGTTTCAAGCCTGCTGACTCTGAAATTCCAGCGATCTGCTGAAAGCAGCTGAGAGGTGGGAGCATGCGCAGGCCAGCCGTGTGTATGTGTTTGTGTTCGCGCACGTGTCTGCTTTATGTGAATAAATGACCTGACGTGAAAGAGCTAGACGATGTGTGTTCCTGCTTGTTTCTTCGCTTGTGTTTATGTATCTAAAAATGTCCGTGTTGTCAGTTTGCTCATCGATCTGCTGCGTGTGCATGTGTGTGAGTGTGCACCGCTGTGGGTTTGAATGTGTGCCGCAAGCTCAGCTGTTTTTGACATTTATATGGTGATTGATGTCCGGAGAGTGCAGTGTGCTCCTCTGCTACATCCATTATCTAATTCCCACTCACTGATTTCCAGGAATATCATGGAAGGGTTCTTCCATGCAGAAAAAAACAGAAAAATTCTGTCATTTCATGAATTTAATCAAGACTGCCGTCGTTCATATAGAGTAGAAAATTTTCCTGAAAAGCATAAGTGAAAGGAATACTTTTGCGAGTGTGGATGAACATACATGTGTATATGTGTACTGAACGGTCTAAACTAACACTGACCAAATTAGAGCCATGCAGACCAAAGAAAGCCAAAATTCCATTGCACGTCTGGCCATCATATCTGCAGAATAGCCTCTGTCATCAGACATGCCATCATTTCCTCTTTTGATTGTATTGCCAGACAAAGCCATTTTTGACAGGCCATAGATATAGCATGATATTTTGTTACCACTTCATTTCCATTTTCACAGCCCAAGGGTCTCTGCATGAAACTCAGTGCTTTTTTTGAAGTAAATCTAGTTTATCTCTGAAGGCATGTTTGGTTTCCAGGTGCCTCTTTAGCTTGCTTGTCACCATGTTAGCGCCTTGAGGTGACTTTTGTTGTGATTTGGCGCTATATAAATAAAATTGAATTGAATTGAATAGTTAGCATTAGCCAACTTTTACTGGCAAATGATGCTCTGAGAGCTGTTACCATCACTGGTCCAGCTGAAGCTGTAGACAGGTTACATTGTGGATCCTTTTCTCATTTTTACTTTTGGTGGGTTGTATCCTCTTCACTGTTGATCACATACTTCGACACATCTCACACACTCACAAGATTCCACCATCAGGAAACTGCTCTTGGACAAAGGTTTATGCAGAAAGAAAGAAATGCACACTCACAAGTACTGATAAACTAAAAAAAATAATTCATTCAAGCTTCCCAATGTGTTAAGCATAGAGAAGCTGCTTCACAACATCTTTCTGTTTTATGTTTGTACCTGCAGTCACCCTGAAGGCGAGAAAGCTGTGCTGTGGACAGAAGATAAGAAAGTATGTATTTGTCTGGAGTCTGCTCCCACTGTAAAGATGCGTCACTTGGTGTTTTCCTTTCCCACTGAGTAAAAGCAGCAAATCTTTCTACATCAAATCTTTCTTTCTGCTTTTATCTCCTCTTCTGGAGATGCTTTCTGTGTACTGAGGAAACTTGGTCTCATCAAAATTGACGCAACAACTGCCACAAAATTTGCTGTCAAATGCCAATCGTGTGAATACTGCTAATATGCATTTTGAAGACCTACATAACGCTCCAGCCATTTCACTGCACTAAAATGAGCCTTTTCCATGTTTTTTTTTTTCAGTTCTTTGGGTTAAGCTCATTGCTTTCTGTGTTGAAAAAAGTGTCTTACGGCAGGTTGCATCTGCTGTGCTGAAGCGCTGAAGATTTCCTTCTTTTCTATCTACACCCTGCTATCATGAAAGCGCTTGAACACATTTTGTGTGTTTTTTGTTGATATTTAGTTTTTTGTTTTTTTTGCATGCCATTTCATGCAATGTATTGGTTTAGGAATGGATCTAAACTTTGACTCTCAGAGTAATTTTAATTAACATTAGATAACATGCAAAAAAGTTAAAGTGCATGCATATAATAAACTTGAAGTGGCCCTTCTTTGTCTTTTGTCCTCTCCTTTAATTTTGTTCCCTTCACCTTTTCCCCTATCTTCCTTTCTAAGTTGCTTCCTTTAGTTTCTTTTTCTCGACTATCTTTTTTCCGGAGAAATATCTTGGCTTGCAGCAGCTGTTACGTGCACGCTCTGTGTGTCCATGTCTGTGTGCAGTTGTGCACTGAAACGTGATCTTTTGGCTGAAAGGAACAGTCTTGAAACTCTCACGTGTATCAGTGCAGCGTGTCACAGGAACGACCAAATAAGGCAGCAAGAGCAGCCGGCATCTGTTACAGCATGCGTGCATGTGTCAAGCTGGCAGAAGCAGCAGGTCTTATTATTATTTAAATAAATCACTTTTTCTCCAGGATTTGAAAGTGGTTTGAAAAGTGTGGGCAATTTTTAGAAATAAAAACAACATTTTTAATAGTGTCAGTTAAGTTCCTAGTAACAGGTTTCTTTCATTGTTCTTCCTGTGCAGGTGTAATGTGATTCAGAGGGGCTGGAAATTTTAGCAAAGATTAAAGAAGTAAAGCCTAGAAGAGATGCCTTAACTTCCTTTTTTGGTACATTGTTTGGGAAAATAAAAGTTGGAGATAAAATTTTCGTTCTATTTACTGACAGCCAGGAAAGTGGAGCTGGAGGATCTTCAAGAAAGGGAGGGCAACTATCATGTAAGGAGCCATTGTAGACCACTGTATTGATTGAAATACAGTATGTGTTTGACCAGACGTGCATGAGACAGATGACTGCAAAACACAGCTGCGATGAATCCCGTATAATGTCCAGTGAACTGTTAGAGACACATGGCCTTTCAGGGCAGGTGCAGGTGGAGCAGGAAGAGCCAGAAGTGCTCCTCGCTGTGCAATGTCTTCACGGTTTGCAAATGCCTCCACAGTATGTACTTCCAGACTCTTATCATGGTTGCACTTACCAGAGGAAGTAAAGGGGCCCATAATGTGTCTCTGCACGTATCACTTTACGTCTCCCTGTGGCAGCGGAGCGTGTTCTGAGTGCAGGAAATTGTCCCATAGCAGAAAACACAACTTGCTAAGTGACGAGGGAAAACCCTGATTAACTAATAAGTGTAGCTTTCTTGCTTCAGACCTGTAGCTCTCCCAGTGAACTGAGAAAACCACCGTCCTCACATAGCAACGCATTTTATGTTTTTCCCATAAAACCCATTAAGGTAACAAAGAGGAGAAAAACAAAAAGACATAAAGGAAAAGGACAAAAATGAAAACATTCATCTTTTAACAATAACTTTCATCTAATACATGTTTTAACCTCATGCTTTCACTAAAAACTGCACATGTACTATCTTCATAATAGACATCTCCTACATCAAATAAAACTGTACCTACAGTATAAAAAAAAACAAAACAAAACAATAAAGCAAATGTTTATTGGTTGAGGTGGAAATTCCATCCAAGAACCAGTCAGGGAACAAATAATACATTAAACTTACACTTTCAATGTGGATGGAGAAGGCATTTAGGCTTTTAAAGAACTAAACTAGATGCACCAGAATGCTCAAACCAACTGAAGCGCCTGTTTCTGGAGAATTCTTATCTCACAGCATGATCTTTCAGGTCAAACTTGAACAAACGTCAAACTTTGACCTGCAAATTTGCACTGACCAAGTGGGACATTGCTATATATTGACTTTGCAGAGTGGTTCTGCAGCAAACCTATTAGACAAGAAAGTACCAGCAGAGGAATACTCACCAATATCAGGTTATAATGGCAGTGTTGTGAAACTCTGGGAATATGACTGCATATGAATACTCAACCAGTTGTTACATGAAAGCCAGCATTAAGTGACCATCAAGTAAAAGCATTATGCCAATGCAATTTCACATTGGCCCTGAGGGTGTTACTTGGTGTAAACTTGTCTTTTCTTGAATCATCTGATGATACAAGTGTGATTAATCTGATATAAACAATTACCTTTAATCCAGGCTACACAAACTTAAACTCTCTTCAGTCTTTCAACATCTAAAAGTAGATTAATGTATGTCCTAGAGGTTGAAACACGTCCATCTTCTGCTATTGTTTGAGGTCTCTGCAATTACATTTATTCAATGTGCTGCAGTGTATGAAGTTGTGCAATGTTTCAGATAATGAATCAAAGGCATCCTTCACATAAAAGCTGTAATAAAGCTGTACCGTAAAGCCTGAGGAGATTAACGTAGCGTGTACACCCGCCATGCAAGTTACTGCCTGTTACAGAGATGTACACGGGAAAATTTATGTCCAAACTGTTCATCTGTACATCAGAGGGAGAGAAATAACGAGGGAAGGGGAAGTGAAGTGGAAAGAGATGGTGGCAGAGAGGAGGAAAACGGTAACCAAAGAAGTAGAAGGAAAGACGAGAGTAAAAGTGTGCAGCTGAAAGAAAGAAGAGGATATTGATGACAAGTGAGTCAGTAACAATGTATCTATAACAGTGTGTGTCATTTGAGTTGTGAAATTAAAACTAGGTCCCAGAGGATCGTGGGATATACGTCTACGCCCATGTGCTACTTTCCATTCCTGAGTGACACCTTTAAAACTAATAGACTTCCCTGAGGAGTTCTCCCACACACACACGCACACACACACACACACACACACACACACACACACACACACACACACACACACACACACACACACACGGGGAGGATTTATACCTGCTCCAGGCCCACCAAGCTCCAAATCATGACGGGACATGTGATTCACCCCTGCGTTAGACCGTACTCCCCATACAACACAAGTATATCTATATAACTTCCCACACCATATTTCTGTGTAAATTACTTAGAATCACTCCAGAACTTACATATTTTGTGAAACACGTGATCTTTTGTCTAAGCAGTGATGTTCTCATGACACCTGTTATCTACACAGAAACTATTGCAACACATTTTCCTGCGGAAAATTTTAATTTTGGTTCTGAAGGAGCTGAACAGCTTGTCGTTCATAGATTACAAACAGCTGTTGACCAAGAAAATCAAGTCCCTCACTCAATGACCCAGTGTTTGAATTAGCCGATAAAATGATAAAGTCGTGGTTAAAAGTGCGACGGGCTTAAATAGTTCTGTGTCTGATAAACTTTTTGAATGTCTACAGTTTACACGTGAACTTTGGACTCACATTCTGAAGCCAGATAGACATAGATAGTCCACTTCAGACAGGTTTGCACTATTGGGAATACTTTTAATTTCCAGATAGGCCAGCTCATGATGCCCACTCAGTAGCACTGAAGGTGCCAACAGATTAACTATACTCTTTACATATTGTCACCATGCAGATTTTAACAGGTCTTACAGATTCTGTGTCCATGACTCTTCTAGGGTCTGCTCGCGTCTGATTGACGTAAGTTTCATTATCAGATGGTGAGTCTGAGGGTCTGTGGAGATATCCGTGTGCCTGCCAATTTTCTGTGATGTCATCATAAGTAGATCAACAGCCAGGAAATCACATCATCTGTATACTGGACTCTGGAAAAGGATGAAACTGTGTGTCAGCAGAAAAGGAAATATTCAAGAGATTTGTAAAAGGTCAGAACGTAGCTTTTGTTATCCTTTATTTTTACAAGTAAAGGTCTCACAATATTAAAATCTCTTTTTCAAGACAGACCTACTTTGTCATATATATATATTATTTGTTAACCAAACAGTGATGGTTTACTGAGGGTGGACCCTGTACAAATGGAACAAAGGGGGTACCCCTCAAGTTAAAGTGAACTGGATCCATCAGTCATCAGTTTCTGATGAACTGAGAATGATTTGTGTTAGCTACTACTGTGGCTTGGTTAACTGTGAACTCTGCTGACACAAGGATTAAACATATATTGTGTGGTTGACCAGTCAAAAGTGTGCAAGTCCCTCAAGTCAAAAGTGTGCAACTTGAGGGACTTGACAAATACCTGAAGGACTGGTTAAACCTTTTATAGACTTGTGGTATATGTAAGGGACAGCTCTGCACGACTGAAGGATTAGTCAGTTGTGTGAGTAAGGAAATAAAAGTTCAAGAGGATTGCAAAACCTTCCTGAAACTCAAACATCTACCAGACTGGTCAGATAACTAAGACATGACTAGCTTAGCTCCATCTAAGACTGAACTATTGAGACTTACCAGACAGGCATCTATATCGTCATAATTTAAGGTTTGTTAGGTTGAATTATTTTAAGATGTGCATGAACATCCTAAGAAGGCACAGTATAACATTTACACGATGGTTAAAACTTGTTTTTAAACTTTACTTCAGAGTAAAGTTGACTCTGACTTTATTATCTTTCTCTTTTCCACAGAAACTGAACATAAGCAACACACTGAATACCAGAAGAGCGGACAGTGTGATTCACTCCTACTCTTAAATACTTTCCCATGTTGAACAATGAGAAAGGGCAGGACACTGTTTACAGAGCCGTGCCGGTGTATGACAGAGGCATCACTCTGTCGGTAAAACTCACACTACTATCAAACTGAGAAAACAGAGAGACCATGATTATAAAGATGAATAAAAAAAACACGAATCTTTTTCCTTTATAGTGCTCGTTTCATTATGGAAAACATTTAAGCCAGCCATCTCATGTGAAATACATTATGTAAAGCTTAAATAGCACTAATAATCTTAGTCCAGGCTTTAACTTCTGTTAAATCTGAAACCAAGCTTCAGAGTAGGCGGTGTCTGCTGTGGCGCTATAGTTTTTAAAGTCAGTACAATTTGAAAGACAGTAGCAAATCAATTCAATTTTTATTAATATAGTGCCAAATTAGAACAGAGGCCTTAAGATGCTTTATTTTGTAAGGTAAAGACCCTCCAATAATACAGAGAAAACAGAAAAAACCCCAACAATCATATGACTTCCTATGAGCAAGCCCTTTGGCGATAGTGGGAAGGAAAAACTCCCTTAAACAGGAAAACTCCAGCAGAACCAGGCTCAGGGAGGGGCGGCCATCTGCTGCAGCTGGTTGGAGGTGAGGGGATGAAGACAGGACAAAAGACATGCTGCGGAAGAGAGCCTGCGATTAATAATAGCTAATAATTAAATCCAGAGTTATGTACAAACAGAGTGACTGAAACAGGTAAATGAAGATGAAACACTCAATGAATCATGGGAATCCCCCAGCAGCTGAGTCCGACTGCAGCGTGACTGATGGAATATTAAAGGTCAGCTGATCTAGCTGTAACTGTAAGCTTTATCAGAAAGGAAAGTTTTAAGCCTTATAGTAAAAGTAGAGAAGGTGTCTGTCTCCTGAATCCAAACTGGGAGCTGGTTCCAGAGAAGAGGGGCCTGAAAACAGAAGGCTCTGCCCCCCATTCTACTTTTAAGTATTCTAGGAGCCACAAATAAGCCCACAGTCTGAGGATGAAATGACACAGTACTACGAGGTCTTTAAGATACAATTGATTATTTGAAACCTTGAAAGCCAGCAAAGATAAACCAATATAAGAGTCCTTATACAGTACACTCACAAGATCATTTTGAATCAAATGAAAGCTTTTCAGGGAATTTTAAGGAGAACCTCCTAAAAATTACAGAAGTCCAGCCGAGAAGTAATAAATGAACTAGTTTTTCAGCATCATTTTGGAAGCTTCTTATTTTAGAGATGCTTTGCAAGTGGAATAAACCAGTCATTCATATTTGTTTAATATGCACACTGAAGGACATATCCTGGTCAAAAATGACTCCAAGATTACTCACAGTGTTACTGGAGCTCAAGGTAATGCCATCCATCAGCGCAAGATAAATAGGCTGTGTTACTACTGAATTGCTCTGATGTGAGATAATCAGGATGATATAGCAGACATAAATGATTAGGTTAAAATGGAAGTGAATCTTGTATTAGTTTCTTTGAGTTAGAGAAGTCTGGGCAATGAATCCCAGACAAACCCCCAGTCTGTCATGACTGTCACAGCACAACGTCATTAATAGCGTTTACATCATTAACTTTGGTCCAGGATCAAAATTGCAAATGACCAGTCAAGTTCTTGTGATGTCATAGCTTTGCAATGTGGGAAAAATACCCTTTTTCATATAAAAGCATTTCAAGGGTTTTCCTTATTTATACCATGTAATTAATATGTTATAAAATTAGGATTGCTGCTAGCCAAAGTTAGCTAGTGATCGTTTTGCAAATGCTAATGCTAACTGAATGCTCACCATTGTATAAATCAGAATGTTTGTGTAACTGTTTGCATTAAGATTTCACAAAACTACATTTATTAACAAACATGATTTAGTTATTGCTTGAATCTGTGACCCAAACCTAGGAGGCTCCAAGAATAATTTACTATAAACATGCTCTGATAACAAGAACATGATGTGACATACCCACAAAGAAAGGATATTGCCATTAATACTGAAGGATTTTGCTTTGAACTCCTGGATGGAGAATCTGAGATGCCTGAGAGGCTGAACTTTGGGCAAAACAAAATCCTCTCGAGCATTTTCATTGTTTTGGCTGAGCAATCTGACATATTTCTAGGACTCACAGGAAGCTGTTGTGCGTGTGCGTGAACGTGTGCAAAGTTCAGCTCTGGTTTTGCCAAGTGGTGCAAAAGACTTGTGAAATATGTTCAAACAAATGTTGTGTTTAAATGCTGTGATGAAATTGGGAATAAATAAATAAAGGTGTTGCAGAGGTTTTGGCATCAATTCCTGGTCTCTTTAGACTTCAGGTACACATGTACACCTCTATTCTTTGTGTATTACATAACATGAAGAAATGAAATTATGCAGAGCTTGCCAAGCCAAACACACCCACACACTGATTCCCATGGGATTTTTCTGCATGTGTGCGTGTGTGCAGTTAAGGGTTAGGGCATGTGCCAGCAGGTCAGACTTCTTAATGTGTGATTGAAAATGAAAGATAAGAGTGAATGAGAGAAAATGTTGAAATAATAACAGCAGACAGGCAGATTATTAAAGATGGATGAATAGCTTTTAGGAATGGCAGGTATTTCTTTTTTCCACCTGATTATTCCAAGTAATATCTTTTTGTATAATTAAAAAAAGTTTACTAGAAACATAAACCAAAATCACCATGAAGTTGTACTGAAAACACAAACATTTTCTTACCATTTAATTGTTAAATATAAACAAAAATTCAAACTTTTATGCAAGTTCTGGTAAGGAAGAGGAACGACAGAATTTTCAAAATAAGGCAAGAAAAAATAAGACTTTATGCAGGAGCTTCTGAAATGCTTCTAGTTTGATTTCAATCTGAGTGAAGGATGGAACAAACGTGAATCTGTGTATTTACTGTCATATTTACTGTCACTTACATAAGTGCAGTTAGGCCATTACATTGTTGACTGAAGTACTGAAGCTGACCAAACTTTTCCAGATTTAATTCTTAATGTAATCATTAACTTCTTCTCATCCTCAGGCTTCTTATTTCTACTATTGTTACTTTTCTGTTCACTGAGCTCTGATCTAACAATAGATGCTTCATTAAAACACACTGCTCTGCCCTTTAACTTGCAGGTACGTATTATGTAGCTGGCCTAAATGAGTAACTTTAGTTTGTAGACCTAACACAGAGCACCAAACTGAGTACTGCAGGTTTACGATAGATAAATATATATTTTTTGTTTTGACATTCACCTGATTAGAGATATTGTTGGACTTTTGTCTTTCTACAATGTAAACTATTTGGAAAATAAATTTACCTTTTTACACTTTAGCAGTTCACATACTGGACTGGTTTATTGCCCTCTGTGTTGAGCATCTTGATCCAAATAAACAATGTTGTAAATAAGCTAAAATTGATACTGAGTGAAAGTTTTGGTTTGTTTGTTTTTAAAAAATACAAATATCATGGCAAATATCATATTTTGTGATAGCTCCAACTCCTGACTGCAAGACCAGCATTTGTGACTGAGAAAGGTTGACAAAGCCCAACCTTTCTCAGTTTACTGACAGCACAAGTACATATTGCCTCAGACTGTGAGTACATAGTACAGTTGAATGGCCTTCTGGGTAATACCTACCTTTATGAAATGTGGGAGTGCCTTCTTGCCCTTTCAAGTGAGTTGACAGATGACTTAACTTAGTGAAGAGATGTGGCTAATGGAAGTACCGCTGGCTCCAGAACTTTTGTTTGGTTAATCTTTATGTACACAGGGGAGGTTTGCTGATAAGGCCGATTTTTTTTGTCCAGTTCCTCCACACTTTACATTACACATTTACTTCTATATATACAGTTGGCATAGGCATTGAAGTATAGGTAATTATTAGCTTTCCCAAGTAACTCTTTATCTGTATTCTAGTTTATCTATTTTAAATTATGTAATTTGTTGCAAGATGCTGTGTACAAACTCCCCCTTTAAAAAAAAAAGGCAAAATTGCTGTAAAATAAAGAAAATGAATGAGTTATACTTCTTTAAAAATTATACTTGAATATAGATTTGTTGTGCAAAAAGGAACAGCAACATCTACTTTTATGTTTTAAAAATGAATCCCAAAGTAACGATAAACCTGTTTCAGGGTTCAAGCACGTACTGCAGGGGTCCCCAGTCCCAGTCCACGAGGGCCGGTGTCCCTGCAGGTTTTAGATCTCACCCTGGGTCAACACACCTGAATCACATGATTAGTTCATTACCAGGCCTCTGGAGAACTGAAGACATGTTGAGAAGGTAATTTATCCATTTAAATCACCTGTGATGGATCAAGGACACATCTAAAACCTGCAGGGACACCGACCCCCGTGGACTGGGATTGGGGACCCCTGTTGTACTGCATTCACTGAAGTCGCTGTCTTGTCATGTTAATGCTTTTATAATTTCACTACTCATGTGCTGCATGTTCTTAAATACCATTTTTAAAATCTCATACACAACGGTACATAGCCTCACGATTTCCTGGGAACTAAATTTTGGAATACTTCAGAAAAGAATCACTCAGCCAACAAAGATTTCAGTGTGGGAATTATCTGGATTACTTGTTTTTCAGAACAAGTTACCCAAACCATGCAGCAACATATTAATTAAAACTTTGTGTTGTAGATGGACCCTTTCAGTTCAATTCAATTTAATTCAGTTTTATTTAAAAAGAGCCAAATCACAACAGCAGTCGCCTTGAGGCGCTTTATATTGTAAGGTAGACCCTGCAATAATACATACAGAGAAAAATCCAAAAATCATATGACCCCCCCTATGAGCAAGCACCTTGACTAGAGTGGGAAGGGAAAACTCCCTTTTAACAGGAAGAAACCTCCAGCAGAACCAGGCTAAGGGAGCTGGGGGCATCTGCTGCGACCGGCTGGGGTGAGAAAAGGAAGACAAGACAAAAGATAAGGGAACCTTTGGACCAAAAAAATTGCTAGCACATCAGAGTTAAAAAGTAGATTGTAGTCTGATGTAATTATTCTACTAAAATGCCTCCTGGATGATAGATATGCAAGATGTTACCTGTGGAACCAGGACACGCTGAAGTGTCTGTGTTTGCATTTTCTATATTAGTTTGGAAATATAAAATTAGAGTATTGGTATTGTCACAATAAGTGGAAAATCTAGTCACAGTTATTAATTATCATGAAAAGCTTTACTTCTAATGCCACTTTTATAAAACAAGGTTACATAATGCTTTACAGATAGATTACTGGAAAAAAGTGAAAACACACAAAATAGTCATTAAAATGCAAAGTAAAAGCTGCTTTATAAAAATTGTTTTTACAGGACTTTAAAAGAGAAAAAATAAAGTTTGTACTGTATGTATAAAAAAAGTTTGTCTTACATGTCTTGGACTTAAAAAAAGAAGCAAAGGAGAAAAGGCGGAAACACGCCAAATTATACAAGAACAAGACCTAAAATCTGTGAATCCAGTTTATGTTCAAATAGGTGTCAATATGTATTGAGGCTGTGGCTGTGTTGAAGAATAAAGGTGGTCATACCAAATGTTGACTTTAAAACTCATTAGAATTTAACCTGTATTTCAATGTACTCTCATGTTGTGTTATTTGACAAACACTGAGCCAAAAATGCAGAAATGCTGAGTGAGAAACTAAGTGCACCTCATAATTCAGTTGCTTGTTGAACCAACTTTAGCAGCAACAATAAAGTTAAATAAATAATTGTTTTCCGTGTCACTTTTTGTCTCTCACACCACTATGGAGGAGAAAGTTAACTCTTTTTAGCAGTTTTCTATTAAAATTAACTTTAACATTTAACATGCTGACGTTTGTGCTTTTAAAGAGGTGCTCACCAGGGCTGGGCTGGGACAAAAAATTGGTCCGGGCATTTTGACTAGAGACCGGCCCATAAAGCCTTTGAATGAAAACAAATGCTGTTGTGACAGTGATGTGCACTGTCTTGTTGGTATATGTATGATTTCAATACATTTTACATCAGATGACCACTTTGGTTGTAAGACTCAGATAATTATTTTTTTAGAAGTGAGACATTTTAAATGAGAATAAGAAAGTATTTCTTTGTGCTCCCCTTTCCCTTTTAATGCCCTACATGAGCCCCTGGCAACACTTTGCTAGATCCACCCCTGCACAGTTACCAGCTGTCAGCTACTTAGAAAAGGATCCTGGTGTTATTTGTCTCTCAGAAACAGTTCATAACTTCCCTTCAACTCATTCATGTCACCTGAAAGGTAAACCTGTTTCTCCATCACCTGTTCAGCTCTGATGATTCAGTAAGGACATCTCCTGGTTTCATCTTCATGTTTCCCTCTCACCAGATATCCAAACCGATATCATGACCAGCAGCTTTTACGGCTGTGGCTCAAGCAAACATCAGCTGATACTAGAAAGTAATATTAAATAAATTCTAACAACAGCTTATCACGCTTAAACGTGCTGCTGGTTTCCTCTTTCTGGTGCAAAGTGGGCAATAAACAAACAAGAGAGAAAAGCCGATCAGCTGATCATTGATCAGTAGCAACAGAAGAGGTAGGGGCAGACAATGAGAGAAGAAGAGGCAGGTGCGCACCGTAAAGACACAGAGTAACTCCAGCTTTGTGTCTTTTTTGCATTCTGAGGTCCGGGACAAATCGCATTGCTTTCCACCTCAATACTATTTCCTTCTGTTTGTCTTTGATAAGATTGCTTTCAGAGCCGTTGCCCAAGCAAGGGGGAGCGTGCATCCGAGCTCCTCAGAGTCCATTATGACCAATTGGCTAATCCATCACCTTTCATTGTTTATACCGTTACAAAAACATCGGCCCATAAAAACAAAAAATCACAATCGGCCCACCGGGCAAATGCCCGGTACGCCCAATGGCCAGTCCAGCTGTGGTGCTCACATTTGCTGATGATGCGTTAATGTAGCACATTGGATTAGCAGCACCTGGCTGCTAATTACCCTGTTAGTTCCCATGGAAACAATAAGGATGTGCTTAGTTTTTCCACAGGACTGCTTCTTAATTTTTGTTTCAATTACAAAAAAAAAAATGATGACGTATGCCATGTTCTTTAGTTCATGTAGGTTAATTCATGTAAGGTTGTATTTACCTAATTTTAGGAGCTTCTCAGATTATTTCTTTCTGATAGAACGTCTTATAATAGAAAGAGGATGTGCATCCTTTTTACCACAATGTATAAATGCTAATGCTGTCTTCATCATCATGCTGCATGTAATGTCTTTACAACTCTTCTTTAGCACATGCAAGGCATTGCATTTCATGTATTTAATTTATATGAAGTATGAATTAGTACATGTGCACATGCACACACACTCACAAAGTAGAGATAATTCTGACAACCAAAAATAGCTTGAAGTTAGAATCAAATGTTAGATTCAAACTATTTAAAGAGTATAGTTAGCTTTGAATTATTATAACAGGGGTGAGCTGGATCTTAGTATTGAAGTCAGAATCTGCAGTGTGTTTTTTTTTGCTTGTTGTTCGAGGCTAGCAACAGCACTGTTTGGTTTCAAATCTATCTAAATCTATTTAAAAATATACCACATGTCACTTCCTTATTATTGCATAACAATGTCACTTCTCTGCATGCATGCATCAACGAAAAGTGATGACCAAAACAAAGAAACACAACGAGAAGCAAACACAAAACACAACATTAAACTTTAAAATTAAATAAATGCACAAAGGAATAAAGTCATGCTCAGCAGCTCCTCCTACAGCCTCATACTACAGCTCTTTCCGGTTGTCTCTGATGTGATAAAACTACTTTGGTTTCCTAGAAGTACAAAATCAACTCTGGCCTCTTCCTTTCAGACAGGAAGCTTCCCTGCAGCTTGCTGTCTTTTGGCAGCACACAAACATCACAGAACAACCTGAAAAGATCTGCAGATGTGGGTATTAGTGTATGTCTGTGGTCTGCGGTCACACACATATACACAAACAGGTGAAGTGAGGTTGCTCCGTTTCCATGGCTGCAGCAAGTTCCTGTCAAAGTCAAAACATGGCAACAAGAAGAAAACATGCCTTGAAATCTTACAGGAAGAGAGCAGGGCTTTAAAGTGGTTCACTTTCACTGCAGTTACCATAATAGCAGAAAGAAATATAGAAAAGGAAAATGAAGAGAAAAAAAATCATAGAAAGAAGAATAGAGAAAGTGAGACAAGATGTGCACAGGTTATGAGAGCAGGAGCAGGGCATAAAAGAATAAAGAGGGAGATGAAAGACAAGCATAGAGAATGAATGGAGGCCTGCAGCCTTCTTGCAGTCACAACAACAAAAAAAAAAAAAAGGAAAGGAGAATGAGAAAAGCTGCTTGAGGAATTCCATTCAGTCATTTCTAAGAAGGCGTGGGAATTTCTTCAGGACTGCAATGGAAAACTCCAAAGAGGGAATTATGTGCTTGAAGGGTCAAGATAGCACACATGCACACACACATGCACACAAGTAATCCCATTTTACCATAATGCTATGTTCAATGTTGGATTTATGCTTAAGTAGTTTCAAGTTATGAAACTCAGAAAAATGCTAATAAGAACTGGTTTGCATTTACTGCATGTACTGTAGCATGCATTGTTGTTGGTTATAGCAGCCTTCCTTCATTTGTGATGCAGGAAGAACAAGTAACACTTTTCAGTGCACACAGACTCAGTGACTGTCACAGTCCAGGCTTTTCCTAACTTTAGGTTGACTTCACTGGAAACCATCATGAGGTCAATGAAAGATATGAAGAAGAAATAATGAGGAATTAGGATGAGAGAAGAGCAGATGTTACTGATGTGGATCTACTGTATTCAAACTTACCAAAAAGTCCTAAAGTTATAATAATAACAACAGCAACAACAACAATAAGAAGAATATCACCAGAAAAACAGAGAGCAAAACAAAACAAACAAACCAAAAATCAATCAGATAAAAAAAAAGAAATAGATTTCTGAGTAACATCTCTTCGCAAAATGGGAAATGGGGTCAACTGGGATGTTAAATGTAACCATATAAGTGAATGTGTTTTATGTATGCTTTTTGCATACCTTGGATTTGTACTAATTATTACTAATTACCATATTAGCTTATAATTAAAGATATTGTTCCATCTATCCATTTTTTTCCATTTATTGGGGGAGATGAATATCTATTTCATCGAAAATCTATTTTCTAAATCAGACACAGGAGGAACGTGCACAGAAGAAGAAACCCCAAACAGAAAGACCCCAGCCAAATAGTGGAAATGAAGGCAATAGTAAGCCAACATTGCTAACCACTGCACCACTCTGCCCTGCAATAATAGTTACTGAATAATATTGTATTACTTTAGCCAAAGAAAGCAGGTGTGTGAGCAAGTCGCTAAATCCGATGCAGCATATCTGTTCTCCTTGGAGATGAATGGATTTACATTTAGCTACTAACAAATAAATAACAATAAGTTTAACCACATTTACCACAGAATTGCTCAACAGGCAAAATAAACAAAGATGCATTTTTTTTGCACCTTTGGAGGTTTAGATCATGACACAGAAGCTTCACTTATTGATCTGAAGTTATGGAAATTTTCCAGTTTATGATGGTTTAAAAGTTGAAATATGTTCATTGTTCACAGGTGACAAAACCGAATCAGTTCAGTGAGTATTCCGGGGTACCCATTGTATCACAGTCTTAAGGATTACCTTTAAACCATGTGATAATTTTAGTTCACTCTCTTGTATGGCTTTTAAAGACCCTTTTTTTGTTTACTGCTGAACACTCAGCAGACATGTCATTATCAGCTACTGAAGGCCTCCTACATTCAAAGCACAGCTCAACTTTTCTCTTTCCCAGAAGTCTTGCGTTACTGCGGGGGGTTTCTCAAAATTAGGGGTCAGATCCACAAATGGCTCACAGGTGCCCCCCTACCCAGCCCCCTGCCTCGACACCACCCCCCAGGAGCTTTCACAGACTTGATTTAATGAGCAGAGGGTCTCAGGAAGAGAGGGAGATATTTCACATCCGATATCCACAGCATGAAAAATCACACATGCCCCTTAAACTAGACAACAGACCGGCTCCACATTCAGCTGCCAGAGCATGAAAATGACACAAAGAGAGTGCAGGGGATAAAGACAAAAATAAATCAAAAAGGATGAAATAAAAACATAAAAGGCAACGTTGGAGAGGATGTGTGGTTTTATTTGGGGTGAGCATGTTCTTGATAAAAGGTGGGGCTTCCGTAACAACAGGAAATCAGTGAGAAAAAAACAAAACAAAACTGCGATAGCTTTTTTTCTCAGTTCCACAGAAATCACAAAATGAAACAAAAAAAGAAAAATATCAACACTGTTTTCACACATGCACTGCTCGAGTGAGCTGCATGTTCTGATGTCCTGTGAAGTCATTAAAGGGTCTTTAACCTGTTCGCTCCCTAGTGTCTGATGCATATGAGCACAGAGGCCCTGCTTTGGAGCAGAATCCATGGAGCGTTGTGTCTGATGATTTGCACAGTAACAAATAAAGCTGTCAGATATATTGTAATCAAACAGAATTTGCATTTTTTTTTCTTTGAGTTGTAACAGAGTACAAGTAGAAAATGGCTAGAAAAAAGTGTAGTCGTTTTTAAATATACTTTTTCCACCACTGGAATGAGGAACGTGCCCTTTGGAGGCTTATACATTTTCTAGCATTTGGCAGACTGAACGTGGTCTTCAACGTGGTCTTTATCAAGTTGTGCTGCAATGTTCGCACTCACACCAGATCCTTTTTTTAAAAAGTAGTTTTATATATAACTTGAATGCTACAAAGTGCAACAATTAAAAATAGCTGTTTTAGTTTCTGGCCTCATGATATAGCTGTAAAAGGACCTGACACGACCCAGATATGGCTGTTCTGTGCAACTTTTATTTTATTTTACACTTTCCAGTGTCTGTCCTCTGTCATTTCGATCCCCGCTGCCAGCTCCGCTCCTATCAGCCGCTCCGATCAGCTGTCTTCCTCCGAGCCTGGCGGCTACTGAAACAGGGAGGGCCAGATTAGAAGATGCTTGCTGTCTGTGACAACCAGCCTCCCGCTGACACAACGCCCTGAATCCGCTGCTCCACCCCTCCCCTGCAGCTGAGCCACAAACGCTTCACGAATTTGCGTGTCATCCTTGCGCAGGGGCCATGCTAATCTTCTCTGTATCGTATCCAATTTAGCGTACGCGCTTGCCGAAGCAAGCACACAAACCACCCCCTCCGCCACAATAGCGTTTCCGCCCTACATTGCACGTTGATGACATAGTGGTATAGGCTGCCAAGCTCAATCGCGTATCTTATTGCCTGGTGAGTCAGTTTGTGCCATGTGTACTCCCTCCTCCAAACTCTAAATCTCCTTCCCTAAACCAAACAGAGTATTTCCACTTGTGAGAGCTACCACCTGCTGTGTGCTTCATGTAAGAAAGGCAAACGTGTCAGAGTAGTTTAAAACATATGCACACAGCGGTTAGGCTGACTAACTAAATGCAAGTGGAAGTGCTTCCTGCTACACAGTTCTTTTCATCTTTAAGCTCTTGACATGAGTCAAAATTACCCTCACATGAAGCTGAGGTCCTGACTGTTTAATCTCTGGCAACTGAATTTGTAGGCAAAGGGCAAGAATATGCCGTGCTTGTAGTCCAAGCTCTGTTCACCAATCATGTTTGAGCAGGCTTTGATTGCAAGCAGTTTGCAAAAGACAGAGCCAAACTGTCTTTTGCTCTTAAACCTTGCAGTTGCTTTGCTTGCTAGCAGGTTGCTGGGGTCGCCCATAGTTCGAGTGGAAGATCCCAACGTCTCTGCAAACACTTACTTACCTACTGAGTGGTACGGAAACTTAAAACAATTAGATCAAACCAGAAGGTTTGTCTTCAAATTAAAAGTTGCATCTTTCGAAAGATGCAATGCAGCACGGTGGCACGGTGCTTAGCACTGTTGCCGCACAGCAAGAAGGTCCTGAGTTCAGTTCCACCATCAGGCCGGGGTCTTTCTGTGTGGAGTTTGCATGTTCTCCCCGTGTTTGCGTGGGTTCTCTCCCAGTACTCCAGCTTCCTCCCACCGTCCAAAGACATGTACTTATTGGGAATAGGTTAATTGATTAATCTAAATTGCCCATAGGTGTGAATGCGGGAGTGAATGTGAGTGCGAATGGTTGTCTGTCCCTGTGTGTTAGCCCTGTGACAGACCGGCAACCTGTCCAGGGTGTACCCCGCCTCTCGCCCTATGACAGCTGGGATAGGCTCCAGCGGAAGCGAATGGATGGATCTTTCGAAACATTTAAGTTTTCAGCTGTAAAGTTTTACTTTGAAGATGACCATTCCCTGTTTCCAGTTTCACTATGGTTTAGCACTTAGTTAGTGAGTGTTTGCCTACAAGCCGGCATGCTCTATTCGAACTAAGGTTGACTGCGGCAATCTGCTAGTGAGCAAAGCAGCTGCAAGGAGATAGCACCTTCGTTGTGCTCAATGTCATCCAGGTGAAGCCAGCAGTAAAATCCTGGATAAAGTTCTGTATATTCATGTTCATGAAAATGTTTAATTTTTTTTTAAAAATGTCCAACCCTGCTTATGTTAAGTTAAAGGAAGTGAGACAAATTATGGTAACTTCAGCTGCAAATACGCTGTAGCTGGTCAATGCAGTCCACAACTATTCACAATCATTGATTCTTTTTATAAATTTCAGTCTGCTTTTTAATTTATCAGGTAGAGGATGATAAGCAACAAAATGAACAACAGCATCAAAATAAGGACTCACAAATGTCAGCAAATTCCTGGATATAGACTGCTGAAACTATCAGAACGGATGTGTGAAGAAGTAGAAAAACCTGAGGGACAAATGTTTGACCACACCAAAGAGTGGGGACCCAGAAGGGAAAAAGTTAGCTAAAAGGATGTTAGCTGATTCAATCATGGCTGACACTGCTTATAAAACCCTGAGACACAACCACATGGTAATCAACACATAATGTACCAACACGGGCATAAATGTCAGCACTGATGTCAAACACTTACGTGTGTTACATCGTAGGCTTTACAAAGATTCCCCTGCAGAAGCCTAAATCGGGCCTTATCTGAGAGACAATCTGAAAACCGCAGACTATAATCTGACAATTAATCTGCAACAGTAAAAAATGAGGGCAGCAGGAAGTCAGTCGATGCGCTGATGCAATCTAACAGGGTTGAATGTATAACTTTAAAATACTTCAAAACATTTTATTTCATCTTTTTCGTTAAGATAATTGTTTTAGCTGTTTGAACTGGACTTTGATGATGTCATTGTTAGGCTGGGGGACCTTATCACTATGTGTTTGAGGTGCTATATGATCCCTTTCTTCTTTCCTCAAAACACATGTGCACAGTCCATTAACGTCCATACTGTGTCATTACAGCCTGAGTGGAAAAACAGCAAGAACAGCAGTCTTGGAAAAACATCAAGAGATAAAACGACAATGAGCGTGCACGAAAGAGAGAGTGATCGCAGAGTGGGAGAGGGGATACTGTGTAAACACTCGCCCTGCAGACGAACGGCACGTTCACTGGTTGTTATTCCACTGTTTAGTCTGACAGAAGCACAGGATGAGTGTATGAATGAGTGTGAGAAAAAGCAAAGAGAATGAATGAGGGACACAGAGCAGTGGGATGGCTACGAAGTCCGGGGGCGTGTCTGGTTCATGATCAAAACCAGATGGAGTTACAGAGGTCAGCTGAGTTATGTTGGGTGTCCACTCTCGCAGAAAGTATTCGGTTCACTTTGCGCGAATCTGCTGAGACGAACGCTGTTATGTGTCTCATCATGGCAGCTTTATGAAAGCTACTGAAGAAATGCTACATGTATATTTGGGGTGCAATGATTTAGGGGTCTTTTTCTATCTGTGTTTTATAGAGAGATGGTTTGAGTCCCATGTATTACAGTTAAAAAAGAGAGTCACTGGCTTCTGGGGAATGGCTGCTAGAAGGTAAAGTAACAAAGGCTAGCAGGAGAAAATGCTTACCTGTGTGTTTACATTTGTTTAAATTGCATCAATGTAGTGTATTTTAATATCCAGAGGTCTTATAGATTAAACTGCTATAGGTGTTTGGTTATGAGTCACTGTTGGGCTAACAGTTTAACACAAGTTTGAAATGATATCGGCTTAATGCGACTTTATGTTGAGCGTAGACAGGAATTTGAAACTAATCTGAATTTAAAATCCTCTGAAAAAGAGAAGAATCATATTTTTTCAGTTTTTGAAGGATGAAAAAGTGAAATGAAAAGTACCATATAAACCATGTATAGTTTTATAATATTTGTTATTATACTGTAGCTATATGGCGAAAAGTGGCTGTTAGTGCCTTTTCTGAGCACAGTTTTTGCTTAATTAAAGTAGCTTATAATATTTTTATTAAGAGGAATAATAATGATAAAAACTACTTAATTTTAATAATACTTTCAGTGTTAAAAAGTGTTTTACAGAAGCATTTAATATACATATAAAATTTAGGTAAAAATTCATACTCCATGAACAAACTAGGAAGACAACTGATGTATCAATGAAATAAAATAAGGCATACATCAGTAGATAATAATCAAATAATAAAGAGTTAAAGGTAAATGACACTGACATAGCTAGACTTTCTAGCAGGGCCCTGGTTAAAAGCTCAGCCTAAGCACTTGTTGGTCAGATGAGATGCCATTGTATGTTTTGAATGTTTGTACTACACACCAAGTAACCATGGTCAAGAAAGAAGTCTTGATACGGCTGCGATAGAACCGATGTGCGCCACGTTGTTGGAGGAAAATCACAGGCTGCGTTTACAGACCGAGACACAGACATGGAAAGTCAAAGGTCAGCGGAGAGTTAAAGATCTGCTCACATAAGCACAATTGAACGCACACACACACACACACACACACACACACACACACACGCACACACACACGCACACACACACACACACACACACACACACACACACACACACACACACACACACACACACACACACAGTCACTGCTTTAGAAGATGAACAAAGCAGTGCATCTCTCAGTTTCTTTGTGTGTGAGTGAATGGCAGGACTTGCTTCAGGCTGGGAACACTGGTGTTGAAGATTAAGCTTTTTTTTTTCTTTTCTTCTCTTCTCTTCTTTAAGTCCACTGAGTACAAGTTTGCAAACTAAATTCATCCAGGTCTAGTATTCAACGTAATTTTTTTATTTTTTGTGCTTTTGCATTTTTGCATGCAAATAAAGACATTTCTAACACATTTTAATCATCAGTTCAAAGGTTCAAACTACTTTCTGTCTAATAATTTAAAAAAAAAGCTCTTTATCTTGTTGTGTGCTTGTGGGATTTCATTATGTTTTCTCTTATAACATCTCGTAGGTTTGCTGATAATAATCTCACCGGAGTCCTTGATTCTTCATCTAAAAGTGGAATTTTCTGTTTGTTTTCTTACATACAAGGTTCAGATTGTGTTCATGAAGACCTGTTTACATGAAATAAGAAAATAAAGATTAACTGCTTTATAAAAACAGCTGTTACAGATTCATGTGACACAGCCAGGCGAATATGCATTTGTAGGAAAAACCTTTGTGATTTTAATGTCAACGTCTAATCAGAAGTTACTGTGTTACTGTCGGCTTGCATTACCATGACTGGCCTGCGTTACTTTTCTAAGTGATTATCTGTAATTACCCTTGAGTAATCGGCCCTTAGTTAACAGGGTAACTGACAGGCATTAAATCAATAAACAATACACAACATAGTATGTACAGTCCAGTTTACCAAAACATTTCTTATATTTCTTTATAGTGCTTGTATACTGCTCCTGCCTGAAACACAGCAGCAGTTCTGCGTTAATGACAGCTTACTTTTGTAATGGATTACTTTGCCGGTCACTCATTTACAGTGTTGGGTAAGTTACTTTAAAATAGTAACTTAGTTACATTACTAGTTACTTCTCTCAAAAGTAACTCAGTTACTTCAAGTTATTCGTTACTTTCAAAGTAACTAGTTACTAGGGAAAGTAACTTTGGTTTTACTCAGAATTCTCTTGTTAATGTGTTGCTTCCATAACTTTGCCAGTCTTCTAGCTTGCTTACCTGCCACAAGTGCACTGTGCCACCTACCAATAGAAAGGAAAAGATAATGTGCATATTTCCACGAGAGAAATCCCACGCCTGGACCGTCATTGACTGCTGCCATGATTCTAGCCTACGTCACAGAGTCATGTGCGCCTTTTACATCCAACACAAAAACTGCTTTCGATTGTACTCAGAACTCAGAAATTCTGCCTTCTGAATAGGAAGATGTAGGTAACGCCAGACTGCAGATGAGCTGCTTACAGGGCTGGACTGGGACAGAAAATTGGCCCGGGCATTTTGACTAGAGACTGGCCCACCATTATAGGAAAAATCATAAAGCCTTTGAATGAAAACAAACGCTGTTGTGACAGTGATGTACTGTTCTGATGGTATATATGTATCAATCTATCAATTGTTTGAAAGATTCAGATAATTATTTTTTAAAGCGAGACGTTTTAAATGAGAATAAGACAGAAAAGTATTTCTTTGTGCCCCCCTTTCCCTGTTAATGCCCTACCTGGCCCCCCTGGCAACACTTTGCTAGATCCACCCCTGCACAGTTACCAGCTGTCAGCTACCTAAAAAAGGATCCTGGGGTTATTTGTCTCTCAGAAACAGTTCATAACTTCCCTTCAACTCATTCATGTTAACTAAAAGGTAAACCTGTTTCTCCATCACCTGCTCAGCTCTGATGATTCAGTAAGGACATCTCCTGGTTTCATCTTCATGTTTCCCTCTCACCAGATAACCAAACCATATCATGACCAGCAGCTTTTTTGCAGCTGTGGCTCCAGCAAACATCAGCTGATACTAGAAATTAATATTAAATAAATTCTAACAACAGCTGATCAAGCTTAAACGTGCTGCTGTTGTTTACCGCGACATCCACTGGTTTCCTCTTTCGGCGCAAAGTGAGCGATAAACAAACAAGAGAGCCGATCAGCTGATCACTGATCAGTTTTCATGATTGAAGTAGAAACGGGAGAGGGAGGGGGGAGAATGAAAGAAGAAGAGGCAGATGTGCAGCAAAGACAGAGTAACTCCAGCTTTGTGCCTTTTTCATTGTAGCTGAATTACGGGACAAACTGTTCCTTTTCACCTCAATAAGAAACGCGTAATATTTTCTCTGAATACCAGACGGGGCGGTTGGCAACTCTAATAACTTATGAACAAAATAAAGTTCAACATCATTAACTTCATAGCACCACCCAGCTGTATAGAAACTTCGTCATGCTAGCTAGCACGCAGTACGGAAAAAGTCAGAATAACGAAAATAAACTCCACCTAAACTTGGTTTATATCTGACCCAGAGAGACTGCAGGTCATAACTTTTTACCGGAAGTTCAGTTCACACTTGGACCGGCGGCTGCCTCGGGTCTCTTTTCCTTCATCCACCTGCTGCCTCCAACACTTGCTAATGTTACTGAATCTGTGGAAGCTCCGCGATAGCCACCACACGAAGTAACGAGTAACGACCCTATCTAAATCCCAGTAACGACTAACGCGTTCCTGATTTTGGCATAATAACTAGTTACCGTGCTCGTTACCACAATAATAACGTAGTTACTGTAACGCGTTACTTAATAACGCGTTAGTCCCAACACTGCTCATTTATCTGAGCAGCCACTGCCACATCCAACTGAGGAAATGCACTTTCTTCTTAAAGACGTCACACTTCTGTGGACACCAGTGTGAGTTTGACACCATGTCTTTGTTATCCCTGTAGAACAGCTCTGATGTGTTTAACATGAGAATCAAATGAAGGAGACTGGACTAGGTTGTTGTCCAAATATGGCTGGCAGATTACATCCCGGAGGCTCCTTAAGTAATCCAAAGTATTCAGAATACATTACTCTCATTTAGTAAGTAACAGAAAACATTACAAAATACATTTTGTAATGTATTCTGTAATCTGTAGTGGAATGCATTTTAAAAGTAACCTTCCCAACACTGTAGACTTTAGAAGCAACAAGGTTAAGGGCAAGAAGAGTATAAGAGAGAATGTGCCAAATGTGCAGCTAGGCCGCGACAGCTTGGTGACCTGTGTAGATACTGGTACCGCTGTGGTCAGGAGGGCCATCTTTCTCGAGGATGTAGACAGACTGTCACGCCACTTACTGAGCTTTTGGGAACAGAACCACTAGTACCTTTAGCAGTTAATGGTAGTGAAATCCCATGTGATGAGTGGATAGAAACAGAGCTTTACTTGGACTGTCACCCTGAAAATCGTCTTCTAGTTCTAATGCTAGTATCCAGTAATCCCAGTGTTGCATAAAAGCCCATTATTGGATTTAATGTAATAAAGGAAGTTGGTGGTAAATGGGGCAAGCAGCAACCAAGATCACACAAGATTCAAAATATTAGACAAATCTTCTCAGTATCAGTAAACACTACCAAATCAGTACTAAAACTATTATAGACACCGGACTCAAGTGGACACTATGTCTGGCTTCTGAACAGATTACTACCACATGTGTCCGTGCACACATTGGAGCCCAGTTTTCAGGACAAAGTCTGTTGTTTGTCCCGAATGATGAATCATCACCATCCCTGAGGGTCTTGTCATCCAAGAGGGACTGAGCTCGTCTCCCAGTCTCAATGGCTAATACCAACATGCGGGGTGTCAACATTATGTCTTATGCCTTTGCCTGTTCCAAAGACCTACATATTTGTGCCAAAAACCTCTGCAGCAAGAAGTGAAAGACTATCTTTCAGATCTGCTGAACTGTGGGTGTATTTCAGAGTCCAGGTCACCCTACTCATCTTCAGGCATCTGCGTTGGAAAAAGTCAGGGGAATTGAGATTGTGCTGTGATTACAGCGAGCCCAACAGGAAGTCGAGAACACAGTGTACAGTCGAGTCTTAAGAGCTTACTTACAACTGGGCTTGTCAGACACTCTTTTTGGCTGCAGTGGTTATTATTATTATTATTTACATGCTTCCAGCTCCTGTTTCTGCTCGGTGACAGCTAGTACTTTTCCACTCTCCTTTTTCTCCCTCCCTTGCGCTCACAGACACATAGCAGCAGTCCATTGGCTTCAAAACAAGCTTTGTGTCCTTTAACAAAAGGTATAAAAATCAGGCACAAGAGCTGAATTTTTAAAAAATGAAATAACAGCTTAGCAAATTGGAGTCAAAATTATATTTAACAAAGAAAAGGTTATATTTAGCTATGACATTGCCTGAAGTGATTGTCAGTAATCATCACTCATTTCATTTTTGCAAACTGATCTGCCGTCAGTCACCTGAATCAGATTTTGTCATGTGTGTGCGGATGATTCAGGATGACATAAAAAAAACAAACCAGTGAGCGACACACCTGCTCATCTGTGTGTTGAACCTAAAAAGAGTAAAGTGCCAGATTCTTTTCTTCAGATCAAACGAACTGAACTAGAGATGTGAAAATGTCCTAAATCCTATTTAGTCCTCATCATCGATGACCCTCGGTAACCTTTGATGAGACGGGGTCACGGCCTGTTTTGTGTGTGTGTGTGTGTTTTGGGGCCAAGGAGAGTTGAAGTCAGAAGGTCGAGTACTATTAATGATGCAACTCAAAGCTGTGCACGTGTCAAGTGGCAATAAATTAATTTCTACTATATATTATGTGTTTTAATTTTGGATTTTTGTTTTTCAGATGAAGACCAAAGAGGAGAAGATGAAATATTTGTTTTAAATGTATCGTTACACATGAGCTTGGATTTTATTTTAAAATTATCAGTCATTGAGTTTTTATTCAACTCGTGTTTTACAGTCACAACCATACCTGCTCCCAGTACAACCAGTATTGCATAATTATTAATTCTATTTCCCAGAAAAAGAGAAAGTCTTCCTTCATATCCTCTTTGAGCACATTTTCATGGCATCATGATATTCCTCTCCTGCATGCTCACGTTCCTGTTTTTCAGACTCCAGTGTTCTATAATTATCCTCAATGCTATAACTTTATATACTTTCCTTAGTCTATTGCTTTAAAAGTCCCTCAGTTGTCGCTGAGCTTGTATTCATAGCCAACCCCATTTCCTCTATTATAATATTTCTCTGTGTTGCCCTCTTCTTTTCTCTTTTCGACACCTCCCTGGCCTTTCTTTCCTTTATTCTTCTCTTCATATTTCTCTTTTGGTTTCTTTCCCTCCACTTTCCCTTTCTTTCTTCTTTCCCCTTCTTCTTTCTTGTGGATTCAATTTTCCTGTCCCTGCTCATTTTCATTATTCCTTTCTTTCTCCCATTTTGCCTATTTCCTCTTTTCCTTATTTGTCCTTTCCTTCGTTGCTTTTGGCCAAACATTTGTCTCATTCATTAATCAGTCTAGGATCATTTTTCCCAGGAATTAATGTTTGATGAAAGGAAGTGTTAGTGACCCTTGTATTCTTAGACAAAACTTGTTTACATTTTCTTTCTGCCCTCATCTTTCATAATAACTTCCACATCAATTGATGTTTGTACCTTCCTTGTATTGTGGTTAAATGCTGGTATTTATTTTGCCAACATCCGGTGACTCAGTGTGTTGTAAGGCATTCTGCTTCAAATCAATAAATGAAAAAAAGGGAAAAAAATCAAGAGGGTGTGTCTGGTTTGCCAACCTTCCCGTAAGTAAATGGAGTTTTTTTTTTTTCAAATCGCTGAGAAGAGGAAGAGGTCTGTTAGTCACTTCAATATTAAATTACGCAGCAACTTGAACCTAGTCCAATTTAAACGGTCCCGGCATTCCTTTGCAGCCAATCACGGAATTCCTTGCCACCCACACAATTTGTCTCAGCCAATTGCAGGAAAGCCTAGAGGGACACGAGTGGTATTCCATTCATTCCTCAGCAATGAGCATTAAAGCAGCGGTTTAGAGTTTCCTTTTTTCTGTCCATCCCTCGATTGTTCTTTCCATTATCTGTGTGCTTTAGGGGGCTTGTGTGTGCAAGGGTGTGTGGAATGTGTGGTGGGATGTGAGCAACTTCCTGTTTTTACTTGTTAAGTACGTCCCTGCGGTGCTTGACTTTCTGTGTGTGTGCGAGAGACAGGGAAGAAGAAAAGAGTAGAAAGAGGGGATTTACAATACAGCACACGCTCCAAAGTCAGTGGACATCGTGACAGTATAAAAAAAGCAACAGTGAACACATGATTACAGCCTGCTGTAACAACCTACTCCTCTGGTTTTAAGGTCTGTTGAAACTTTTGGTTTCAGGCATTTGCTCACATTCAGCAAAAACAATAAAACATTATATTCAAATACACTTAGGTTGTCATTGCTAAGGAGGTTCAAACAGTTGTTTCAGTTTGTTTGATTGTTTTTTGGGATAACTCAAAAAGCTGCAAGATATTTTGGTCTATCCACACAAAATTTCAGTTTAACAAGAATGTATCATAAACTGATCCGGTCAAAGATGCAGTCTAAAAACCTGAGTACACCCTATGAATGAACAGCTATTGTAGAACCACTTTTAGCAGCAATAACTTGAAGTTATTATCATTTGGCTTGATTGGTTTTCCCATTGTTGTGATGGAGGAATCGGTAGAGGAGTTTTCGGCCACTCTTTACAGCGTTGCTTCAGTTCTTTGACGTTCAAGAGTTTTCATTTATACCAGAGGTTGCAAACTTCTGTCATTTTGTTAGTGGCAGATCATATATCATAGTAGGTCTTAATACCACCTTGTAAATCTTCCCTTTCACTCTTGCTGCTATCATTCTGTCACAAATCACTCCTGACACTCATCTCCACCCACTCCACCCAGCCTGCACTTTCTTATTCACCTTTCTTGCACACTGTCTGTTGCTTTGTATGGCTGACGCCAGCCATTTAAACCCATCCACCTCCACTGTTGCCACTCTTTGCATGCTCACCTTCCACCTCTCATTCACACTCATATATTCTCTCACGCTGCTATTGACTTTCATTCCTCTTCTCTCCACTGCACGCCCCCACTTCTCCTGCCTGCTCCCTAGTCAAGTTTATTTCTATAGCACATTTAAAAATGTCTGTTTATCTAAAATAATCATATAACAAAAAACATAGGACAAAATAACTCCCACCCACTCCATGACGTGCTGGCTAGTCACAGGAGCATGTTCAGCAAGAGACTGAGTTTACCAAAAAGCACCACTGAATGACACAGGAAGTCATTCCTGCACGTGGCCATCTCCCTGTACAACTCCTTCATCTAATACATTGTAAAGACTGCAATAGTTACACCTTTTTGAACACTGTCTACAGTAAAATAGAAAATGACACTGTTCACAGGTTAGAGTCAAATGTCAATCATATATATTCCACCTCTGTAATCTTTCTGTCTTGTAGCAACTATAACACACATAATTTCCTTTAGGATTAATAAAGTATTCTGATTTTGATTCTGATTGAATGAGAGAGTACAAGCAAGGAGACATAAAGTGAAAAAACCTGGGTAAAACCAACGCAAACAAGATCATGTGAAAGGCTGTTTAAAACTGACAGCAGTGCAGTGCAACAGTCGCTCTAAGAACTGGTTCAAATCTTCAAACCCCAGGGCTGCTGGTAGTTTTGAGGCAGTTCAGGTAACAGCAAGTGGCAAGAAGCCATTCACAGATAGCCAACAGAAAGAGTGCTGTGTTTTAGGGTCTTTATTATCACTTATTTGCCTTACAGTATAAGGTGCCTTGAGGCGACTGTTGTTGTAAATCAAATTAAATGAAATTTATTATAACATCAGAGCTTCTAATCTCAGATTTCAAAAACAAAACTGAGATAATTAAAAAGCTAATAATAATATGCCTCTCTCCAAAAATACAATCACCCTTGTGATTGTATTTCTGACCTTAAAATTGGCAACAAACATCACTAGTTAGCAAATACAGAATATCAGTTCAGCTCCAGCATAGTCAGTTACCCGTGATGAGTCAATGTACCTGAACAATATTGAACAAATAGCATTGTATGTGTATGTTTGTGAACTCAGATGGAAAGAAATCATGGCCAAATATGGGAGGAAGAGGGTTTTATAGCAGAAGTTAATGAACTGAAAACTGTTTATGTTTCATTACATCTTGCACCAAGAAGTACTGTGCGTGCAAACGCTCTCACCAGACTGTGTGAAGGAGTGCGTATTCAGGTATAGCGCTGCTTAACAAAATCCAGTGGCAGTCCACAGGCTTAGATGTAGAATGTGAAAACTTTCCTGGGCTGATTTACATGCAGAAGCAACTGGAAGATCCCAGGCAGATGAAAAAAGTGCATTTCATACTGGACACGAAAAGCCACCCAAACATGATGAAGAAAACGTGGTCAAGGAAAGGGAGAAACAAGTTGAGAACGTTCACTAAGGATGTTGAGAGAGACACGCTCTCAGACTTCCTCTGCCTGAGAGAGTTCAAAGAAGGACACAATTACATCAGTCGTGATTATTTACAAAGTGCAATCATTGGAATGCAAGCTGCATACGGGGAAAGAGTCAGCGAGTTCAGAAAAAGAAAAAAGCTCCACTGGACACTGGCCCATCCCTGTTAAACGTTTTAACATTAATTGCAGTGTATAAAGCTCCACTTGGCTTCATACATGGAACTGGCTGAGATAGCTGACAAAGACTGACAGCCAAGGACAATGATCCCTAACCCTTCTAGTCTCATGGTTTAGAGACACTATCAGCACAAGCATGTAGCTACATTAGAACATCAACATGACTATTAACCAGTACAAGATGTGAATATCCTGAATTTTACAATTCAGCATTCTGGCTTATAAATTGCAAAGGCAACATCTGCATTTCAACAACAGATGTTTTTGACCTTCACAGTTTGAGCTGTTTCAATTGTTTCACACCCAAAGTGAGGAACAGGCAGAAAAAAAGGCTGCTGTGATGAAAACAGATAAAAGTGTTTACAACACAACTTAACCAGTGAGGTGTTTTTTTTCTAAGTGTGTCAAAGGTCAAGTTCACAATCTCCGTGTAAACTGTGTAATTTAAACATGTACATGTGTGAAACACAAAGCAAACAAGTAGTTATCATTTTAATTATTTCAAGAACTCATCATCCGCATTAGCATGTCAGCGCTTCTTTGAGGATATTTTATATATTTCATAGAAATCACACATAAACATGACTACCTGATGGAAATTGAATGAGCACACATCCAGTTGATCATGCACTCTGCTCGTGAACACAGTGGATGCTGATCTCTGTGTCTTTACTCTGGGTTTGTTTGTTTTGTATATCAAGGAGCTCATGCCTGTTTTTACCTCAGTGGACGTCATGGTTTGTTTGGATAGCACGTGTGTGCTTTTGAAGTGCTAGCTGCAGGTTGTTATTCTTGCTCTGTCCCCAACTTATTGGTTTCTAAATATAATTAGAACAAGTAATAGAATACTTAAAAATCATCTTTCAGAGAATTCACTTACAGATTTCCATTCTTTGAGTGCTGTGTCTTTCTCTGATATCTCCATCTGGTATCTATCCCTAATAAGTTACAATACATGAACTAACGATATGACATAAATTAGTTAGATAATACGGAGTGATGATGGTTTGAAGATTGTGCCACTGACAAAAAGACAGGAGGTGCAGATTTTGTTTTTGTTGGGAGGAACAGGATTAGAATGAGTCCATCAGAGGTACAGCTCAGGTTGAGCAGTTTGGAGACAAATTTAAAGAAGCAACATTGAGATGATCTGGACTTGTGCAGAAGAGGAGTAGTGAATATATATGGGGCAAAGGAACTGCCAGGCGGAAGGAGAAGAGAAAGACTACAGAAACGGTTTATGGACATAGTGAAGGAAGAAACAGAGAGGGTTGGTGTGAGATGGAGGCAGGTGATCTGCTGTGGTGACTCAAACAGGGACCAACTGAAAGACAAAAAGAAGAAGCGATAAAGAACAGGTTTTACACCAGGCTGCATGTTTCTGCTGTAAAACTGGCCACTTTACTCACTGGTGACTGACTCACTTTTAAAGGGAACACCAAATTCTTTAGGAGAACTGCAGTTCTTAGCACTTCTGCACTCATTACCTTAACGTGTGACACATTCTCTTCAGTGAGTGCATTAATACTGTGCAGAGGTTTATCTTAACCCGAACTTTGATCTTGTTCTCAACCAAAATCACTCGATAATGCCTAAATTTAAGCCCCCTTTCCATTAGTACCTACTTGGATTGACTTGCCACAGCTTTCCACTTGACTCAGATCAACTGGTTTTCCATTACAATCGAGTACCACCTAATGTGCCTGGTTATTGTCATAGCAATGCATCCAAACGTCCTGTGTTGTAATTAAAACGTGACACAAATGCTACAACAAATATGGACGTTGAGGCAAGAATGTGACGTTTTCAGAGCACATGCCACCGATTGGCTGGTCAGTGGTGTCACTTAATGAGCCTTAAGAGCGAATCGTTCATAAAAATCAAAACCACCATTTTTGAAACCTGGCAACGAGAGAAAAGGCTACAAAAACAACGCTGTGTACCTGGTCGGATCGCTTGGAACCCCGGCCAAGCAGGTACTAAAAAGGGCTTAATGGAAAACACTGGAAACTGTGGCGAGCTGTGGAGAGTCAATCCAAGTACCCATATGGAAAAGAAATATTAAAAACTTATATATGATTTACTCATGAAAGTGGCCACTTTCTCATTACTTTCATATATTGTTTTAGGAAGTATCCAAAACATACAAGTTTCATTATATAATTTTTCAAGGGATCTTATATCTGTTTTCACTCTTATATGCTTTTCATACAAGTTTCACACAAGACAGATACAAACTTTATAAGATTTATATATATCTTTTCCATATGGGTAGGTACCAATGGAAAAGGGGCTTAACACTGTCTCAGGGCAAACTAACATCATAGAAAACAAAATGGGATAATTTGAATTTATTGCCTGTGATGTGAGAAGTCTAAGTTGATTGAGAGTGTTGCATGAATCCAGTTTAGTTATTTTCAGAGTGTATTATACTTTAAAAAGTGCCTTACAAATAAAGCTATGTTAAACAAACCAGAGCAGGCAGCTAAACAGACAAACACACTGGTGGATTGTTGTTAGTGGCTATGGCCGATCAGATTTGAGGACTTGTTAGGATATATCACTGTAGAATGATACTGTTAGAGACTCGGTCCTTGCCAGGTTTTTTCACACACCAAGGTTCTCGGCCTTCCTTAAAAAAGGCCACAGTGAGGTTACACAGACTTTGTATACCCTTTCTAACCTTTGAACTTTGACCACTGTGCACTGAGTGACATCATTGTTTTGTCATAGAGGAACTGAAGCTTGTAGTTCCGCTAATGAGGCACACACACCCTGGGAAGGGTGGTTTATTAATTCCAGGGTAAATCAGTTCTAGGAAACATGTTTTTGACATTTTCTGATATTAATATTTGTAATCTCCATTCACTCCATCCTTAGTCTACATAATAAATGTTTTATTTTGTTTCGTTTCTGTCTTTTCCTGCTCTTATTCCTAAAAATCTTCTATTGTGCAGCAGTCTTGCACTGCTGTGCTCATCCAAATTTTTATCTGAAACAGCCCATTCATTCCTTCTGGGGTTGACGGTTCATATTTCTTAGTGCTGAACTCAGAGGCTTTCCTGTTGGAGCCTGTTAGGCAATAGTTCACTGTGTACAGCATGCGTGTGTCCTCTGGCTGCGAGCCCAACTAAACAGAAACCCCATGTGTGAACTTTTGGCACAGCATGAGTTGAATGTGTAAGCATGTCAGTGGGTAATCCAGGGAATTGCTTTTTTGTGTATCTTTTCTCAAAAATGGATGCACATATTGATGAAATCTTAACTTTTATTTAGGGTTACATTCAATAAGGAACATTCTGAGGAGTTTAGAGTGGAGACTAGATACTCTGCTGTTATTTCTTAATACTAAATTACTATTCAAATTTAGTCAGCTGTGAAAGTGTCAAGAAAACCCGGTTCAACCAGCACGAGATCCTGATAACTCACGTAACATCTTTGGCTGCAGAGGAGGCGATAAACTGTGGACAAGCGACAACAAGTTGAAAAAATATTTCAGTATCCATGCTGCAAAAACTGCCCGAGGATAAGATATTCTATCAGCCCTCAACTAATACAGTGACACGATGAGTGCTTCATTGTGTCACTATTGTCACGAGGAGCACTCAAACAATGCAAGGAACATTTTGGAAAGATAAAAATCATTTAGACTGAAAAACCAGGATAAGAAAACACTGAAGACATCAACCATACTATGTCTTATCAGTTGCTGTTGGCCAGTCAAAATGGCCAAGGGCTCATTCCTATTGATTATGTCAAAATAAGATAGGAGACAGAACGATAATCAATGTGATAACTTCCAGAGTTGTAAATTCCTCTCACAGTATCATAAACTCTGTCCAGATGCTTTGATCTTTAAACTTGTGGTCTTTGATCATATGCTGTCAACACCTGTTAGCAACACTCTACACATACAACAACTCGAGTCTTTTTTAAACTGTCTGTTACTTACCCGTCTCCCCCTCCCTTTGTTTGCCCCATAACACTCATTCAACAAAAGGCGTTTACTATCAGTGTAACTGAAACAATAAAGAACAAAACATAGAGTTTACTTGTCTTGCTCCAAAACTTGGGACATGTTTCATCAACTGTTCTTCACAAAGTCTGCGATCACTCCTTACCTAATAGTCATATTGACTGAGGAACACTGTACCCTTACGTGGTTGCAACCTGTCTGACTTATCGTCTATTTTGGCTCATTTGGGAACCATAATTTATTAAATGAATATTGTGTTGTAGTCAGTAAGACCTGAAACAAGCAGTTTTTTTGATAAATTCTTTTAGAGTGTTTCACTGAGGCCACAGATCAAGGGAGCACTAGAGCTTACCCATAGACTTTAACATAGACATTAACTTGTCCACCACTTTGGCCGTCTGACACTCATGGTGAAAATGTATAATCAAATGAATAAGGCCCCAGTCAAACAGGCCAAACGACGAATCTGTGAAAATCTGGTAACCACTTGTCTAAAGGGAAAGATGTATACTCCTCAACCAGTTGATAAAAACCACCTTGTGAATGCTTTGTTGCTATGTTGCTGCAGTCATAGTCTGAATGGAAGTTATCTACAAACATTGCCCAGCTGCTCTCTGAGCTGTAGTGAAAGTGCGAAATGTGTGACACAAACCGGAATTGGTTTGTGTCACACGTTTTCTCACAGCACTGAGGCAAATCTTTCACTTTGACAGTGAACCTTCTCCATTTTTATGCTAATAGTCAGCAAGTCATTGCAGACAAACACAAAAAAACTACAAAGCAATCGCTGGGAGGTTTTTGGTTCAGCGCCTTTTTTGCAACAGTTTTTACCCAGCGAGACCCAGAAACCTCCAGATCCACTGTCACCCAGTCAGGAGACACATTTCTTTCTTACTAAACAGTTGCTATATCATGTCCAATATGGTAGACAACTCTTGAGTAGAAATAATGGAAGTCGACTTCAGTTTAATCAGAAATTCAAATAAGAAGGAATATAGCCTTGAAGAAAGATGAAGAGCGGATTACGGACGCCTTGCAATCTCAATTCTTTGGTTTTAGAGGTACTTATATACAAGCCAACTCTCTCACCCATACTCACATAGTCACATTGCCTGGAAAGGTTAGACCTCAGACACATGTATGTGGTATGCTTTCCTGGAAGGACTGTATGATCCTTTTCATGGCCCTGTGTGTCAGCACACTATGTTACTGTCTGAACCACAGGCAGCTGACATGCAGCTACAAGTGCAAACTCCTACAGTTCTTACATTTGGCAGTAAAAGCCACTGATCAGGTTTCATGCCATAGTGGGGCTTTAGGGATGGCAATATTGCTGCAATTTTTTTTTCAGACATGAAATTATTTAACAAAGAATGAATTAATTACAATGAAACTGGGTATAGGCACTTCCCTTACGTCCATATATGGTAGCTTGTCAGATACATTATATATCCACATGCGCTAGCAGGTTATTTTGTTCAATATTTTGATTTATGACTCCTGGCAGGTCCAGAAACTGCTGATCCTATTAATCACACAAATGACCCTGATACTGTGTTCTTGTTTAAACAACTGAATATATTACAATTACACAAAAACTTAGAATGAGCCTCAATACAGACTTTCAACAAATAAAATTTTGAATGACCATTAATGGTTTTCTTTCTTTCTTTGAGGACCACTGTATTAAATGTAGGACTATTATTCCATTTGTAATATTTGGGAGTGTGGCGTTGTTCTGGGACCTCCCCATCTTTTCATGTACAGCCTATATGCAGAGAGGGAAGAAGCAAGACCTCCTTATTGAATGGAGCAGGCATCATAAGTAATGATGGAACTGACAATAACCTAGTCAGAAACAACAGAGGAGATGGGGAGGAGGTGGGTACCAAAGTGGCTTGTAGAGTTGCTCATGCTTTTGAGCTGTAACAGATCGTTTCAAGGCTTTCTTCCACCTGCTTGAAAGAGCTGCAGCCCAATGCTTACAAGCTACAAGCAAGAAACAACAAACAGATGAGTGTGAATTCTCTTTCAAAATTGGGAGTGTGTCATCAGGTCAAATTGAATTGTGAGCCGTTTTTGCTTTTGCACCACCATGACTTCACACCCACCCTGTCCTTCCCGTCAACAGCTTGAATGTCTCTGGAAATCACAAGTGAGCTGCTCTGCTAAAGATGCCTTCTTAAAAGGCTGGTGATCAAACTGAAAAACAAGAAATTTTCCACCATAGTGACCTTTCCACCTCCACATGTTTATACTTGTTTTTCTACAGTGCATCACCATTGAACACAGGCTGTAACTTCGCCTGCGCTTTAAAATAACCACTTTCATATTCTTGCTGAAATCATTTAAATAAGATTTGCATTCCTTTAAATGTGTCTTCAGCGTGTATCTGATCCAAAATACAAGACAGCGTGAAAAGTAAAGGTTCAGTAGGAGAGATCATGAGGGCGCTAAATGCACAGCTGAAACATAAAAACACTGAGCAGGAGCTTCTCGAACAACTTCTGTGCATTTCTGTGTGTTTGTTGGTGCTTTGAAGCTTTGAAGGTCTTTTGTGTTTAATTTTTTTAGTTTGCGGATACAATAATTTGATTCCTGTATCATTTAGTAGTCCGTACCAACACCAGTAGGGTTAAGGCCTTCGCACACTGGACGCGTAAAATCTGTATGAATATTTCATGCATTAAAAATGTTTCTGTTAATGCAGCCGTTCACATCGACTTCTTAATTTTCCTGGACAGATTTGCGGCATTTATACGTTTATTTTTTCTGAATGAACAGTTTGAACAACCAGAACATTACATTTGACAATAAGTGCGCTGGTGCAAAAACGTGCAACGGTACTGAATGTACAACAAAACAATAACACAAAATACAATTAAGGCTTTAGAGCTCAGAAGCATTTCCTACCTTAGCCTAAAAAAGCACATTAGCATTGTGTGCATATTGTCTTTAGTTAAAGAGTTATCACTTGATTCTTATTGCCTTTCTATCAGCGAGCCCGGATAACGCTCAGCAGCCGCACTAGTCGACATCTTACTTCTACGCTCTTCTACGTTAGCATGTTTGGATAGATTAGAGAACTTGTAGATATGTGCAGCCTCTGTACATATACCACTTATGCTACCTACAGTAACAATTGAAATTTTGGTATTTAAAGGTATTGTGAGGCTACGTCCACACTAGCCCAAATAGATTTGAAAACTGCTCCACGTCCACACTAGTGTTTTCAGTCGTTTTCACAGAGTTGTGCATCCACATTGAAATGGCCGAAAACGCTACGTTCCAGTCCTGCGCATGCGCAAAAGCGAGTGAGAATTTAAGAATTTGAAGAAAAGCTATCTGGAGCATGTACAAACTGATATTAATCTTTTTTAGGGCTGTCAAAATTGAGAGCAATCAAAACAACTGCTGTATAATACGCTCCGCTATCTTTGTTTAATTGGTCACATGACTGCATCACATGACTAAAATGCGTCATCGTTTTAGAAAGTCTGCGTTTTCGAGTGTCCACACTGCGATGGGACAACTCCGTTTTGAAATGTATGCGTTTTCGAGAGCGTTTTCAAAAGGAAAAACGCTGTCTCAGTGTAGACAGGAGGCCAAAAAACGAAAACACATTAGTGTGGGCATAGCCTAAGTATAGGCAGCATCCTTACTGTTCTCAAATTGTGGGGTTGGTGGCATGACTTTTTCGACTATTTTAAGGGTGTCTTGCAAGAAGACGTCTGAGCCACTGCTGTAATATGCATCTTGCTACTTAGCACTTCACAGTGCTTTCAGGAACCTTCATGTGGAATTTGTCTACTCACTTTCACGTGGAAAATCCCAAAAGCATTTTTCAGCCATCATTCAACAAAAGCATGTGTGAACCCTGGCCTGTGTGGGTTGTTTCAACCCCCCACCTCAATCAACAGATCTTCAGTGGCTACCAAAAAAGACACATGCCGAAATTCCTGGGAATTGCTCAAGATGGTTTGGCATTCAAATTCCCTGTCACTGAAAGATTAGTATTTGAATGGCATTTGCATGTGAGTGGAAGCTGACCCGAGGCGACCACCTGAAGTATGAGGCAACCGAAACATTCCTGTCAGGGCAGAGCTTATCTCTGCTGTTGCTTATCTACTGCCAGCATTGACGGGAGGCAGGCGCTGTGGAGGCTTTGTAGGCTCTGTTTACACAGTCCCTTCTTTGAGCTTACACCAGTTCACAATTAGATTAGAACTTTCCGTTAACAGTTCTGTTTTGCATACCTGTTGTCAGTAAACTGATACAGAAACACTGACGAATCAGAAGGAATCACTCAATCAAAGCAGTGTTAGAAGTTTAACAACACAAAGTTTCTCAGTAGTAGTTTAGCTTTACAAACTGGCTGTTACATTTTTTCTATGATAGAAATATTTGTTTCTTTCATCCCTCGCAGCCATTTATTTGTAGTTTGTGCAAACCGACTGATGCGTGATAAAGCATGATAAAAAATATGATTTATTGCATGGCCTCTTTTTCTTAACCTATCTCATGTAGTTAGTGAATGTAAATGATCATTTTCAAAACTGAAACAGACAGCCAAAGTTAAAGTGGAAAGTACAATTTGATGGAAAGTGATGGAAATACTTGGAGGAGTCTTTTCACTCTGGTGACCTAAAAGATCAACAAACTTTCTCAGTATGACTTCACCTCGGCTCCCTTTAGGCTGTTCTGCCTTTGTTGACCCCACCCTCTATCTCTTAGCTATGTTCCAGTCATCGCTCAGTTCACACCCTCACCACAGAGAAATCCCTTCAGCTTGCATCGTTAACCACGCTGCTCCAGTATACCCTCGGGTTGTCCTCATAATCATATTTCATATGTTGCATCTTTTTTTTTGTTAGAGAAAGCCAGTAGGTGTCAACATGACAACCAGGTTGCATTTTACATCAACAGTTATGATTTTATAAAACTAACAAAATAGTATTTTAATACCTAAAGATAACCATGAAAAATATTTGTAATTAATAACATATTTATAAATCTATGAAAAACTGTGACGTATTTACATATATGAAGCATGACATTCAGGACTTACCATCCCTCCGCCTCCACTGTTTTCTTACTTTTTTTTTTTTTTTTTGCTTAAAAAATAATGGTCTGGGGTAATTCATGTTGAGAAACACAACATTTTAAATTTACTATATAATAACAGAGTGCCGTGAAACCAGATTGTGATGTGGGTAACTTTCCATTTGACACATAAGCCTCCTTTCACCACCCTAATTAATCCTTTCACAGATGGCTCCAGGCTGCTATAGCTGGTAGCTGTTCGCTGGGCTACACCTTCTGCTAATTCATTAAATTTGTGAAGTGGATTATGGTCAATGCTGTTCTGGGCATTTTTAATGGAATTATCAGACAAATAACACAGATTGGTTTATAGTTAATGTACTGACAGAATATCAAAGACATCTGTGAAAACTGGAACCCTTTCGGAGAAGGTGGAACAAAGAGTTAGCTTATTACAGAGTCAGAAAGTCAGAACTCTGAAGTGATGTCTTCCCAAGTTGAATGATTTGATTTGATTTGATTTTTATTGATTAGCATTCAAATATCTCAGTGAAAACAGAACAAAGATCTACCACAAAGCAAGAAAGCATGAGACAAGGCTAATCAAAAGGTATTGGCTGAAGCATTTGCTTATTACGCCAACCCTTTTAACAAAATATCTTTTTGCATGCAGCTCCTGTACACAGGGCTTGAAGCAAATAATAAAACAAAGCAAAAACAAAAACAAAACAAACAAACAAACAAACAAGAAAAAAAAAACTTTCCACCTTAGATAAGTAACTACATCAAAGCAAAAGAATCAAAAGGTTTTTTTTTTTGGTTTTTTTTTTTTTGCTCTTTTCATTCTTGATTTATATATTTTTCTAATACTCTATTTTTAAACATATTTTTAAACAAGGAAAATGAACTACACCTTTTTAAATCACTGTCATAACTATTCCAGAAAGAAAGAAAAGAAAGGGTTTTATTGCCAAATGTTGAGCAGGTTTACAACATTAGGAAATTGCTGCGGTGCTTCAGTGCAAACATACTGTCATAAATTACGCTTAAATAGACATGAAAAAATAAAAATAAGAATAAGAATTAAAAGTGCTACGTAGAAAGATATATGCATGAGTGCAGGTGGTGATCAGTGCTAAACATGGAATGATGCAGTGAACACAGCGTAGGGTCATGTGTTAGTGGTGGGAACAGTCATAAGGTTATTGTTCATGTGTCCAACAGCAGAGGGGAAGAAACTGTTCTTGTGGCGAGAGGTTCTGGTGCGAATGGACCGGAGCCTCCTGCCTGAGGGGAGCAGGTCAAACAGCCTGTCTCCAGGGTGAGAAGGGTCAGCTGAGATCCGAGCTGCACGCCCCAGTGTCCTGGAGGTGTACAGGTCCTGCAGAGATGGGAGTCTGCAGCCAATCACCTTCTCAGCAGAGTGCACAACACGCTGCAGTCTCTGTTTGTCCCTGATAGTGGCTCCAGCGTACCACACGGTGATGGAGGAGGTGAGGATGGACTCGATGATTGCAGTGTAGAATTGCATCATCGTCCGTGTTGGCAGGTTGAATTTCTTCAGCTGCCTCAGGAAGTACATCCTCTGCTGGGCTTTCTTGATGACGGAGGTGATGGTGGGCTCCCACTTCAGGTCCTGAGTGATGGTGGTATCCAGGAAGCAGAATGAGTCCACAGAGGTGATGGGGGTGTCAGTCAGGATGATGAGGGGGAGTGGGGCTGTGTGCCTCCTGAAGTCCACAATAATCTTCACTGTCTTCTGGGCATTCAGCACCAGGTTGTTGTGGCTGCACCAAGACACCAGACGTTCAACCTCCCTCCTGTAGGCAGACTCATCCCCGTCCGAGATGAGTCCAATAATGGTGGTGTCATCTGCAAACTTGATTAGCTTGACAGACTGGTGGGTGGAGGTGCAGCAGTTGGTGTACAGGGAGAAGAGCGGGGGAGAAAGAACACAGCCCTGAGGGGAGCCGGTGCTGATGGTCCGGGAGTCTGAGACATTCTTTCCCAGCCTCACATGCTGCTTCCTGTCCGACAGGAAGTCAGTGATCCACCGGCAGATGGGATCAGGCACATTCATCTGGGAAAGCTTGCCTCGGAGATGGTCTGGAAGGATGGTGTTGAAGGCAGAGCTGAAGTCCACAAACAGGATCCTGGCGTAGGTTCCTGGGGAGTCCAGATGCTGCAGGATGAAGTGTAGGGCCATGTTGATGGCGTCATCTACAGACCTGTTGGCTCTGTATGCAAACTGCAGGGGGTCCAGGAGGGGGGCCGTGAGGGTCTTGAGATAGGAGAGAACCAGGCACTCAAATGACTTCATGACCACAGGTTCCACAGGTTAACTCCTCTAACAGAGACACATCTCTGCTTTATATTTGTCCTCATCTTGTTTTTTTTTTAAAGAAATCTGTTCCCCTTAAGTCATATTGACTCTCTCTGACTTTGAACAGCTTCTGAGTACTGGGGCAAAGCAAGTTATTTTGTCCTTTATACATTATCTGTGCCATTTTATATTCAACTAAATCATAAAATTTCAGGGTATTCAGATTAATGGATTCCAGCTAGAAAATTGGAAAAGCAAGAAAACATAGGATTCTATTTCCTTCTGAGCAAAATGCAGCAATTCGTGCTTCAGTAGCAATACAGTACAATGTTTTTTTTGTTTGTTTTTTCAATGTTTCAAAACACTGCTACAGTGCTTTCATGGATAGAGCCTCAAACACACAACAGTGACAGAAAAGTTTCATAATTTTAATACTGTTTATGTTGGCTGAAGCCATCTTGGATCGCTAACCTGGGCGTGGTAGAGCTGCTCAGAGTTTCCACGTTGGATATGTGAGATGAGGAGGTGTTTTAGATGAAAATTCTGACATCTGACGTCCTCTGGAACACACAATGAATTAAATGATCCAAGCATAAACAGACAAATCGTAAAAAAAGAGAGAGTGATAGTGTTATAAAACTTATGTCAGTGTTGGAGGGTTAAGATAAGATAGCATTTATTATTCCCCACTGTTGGGAAATTCACAAAGGAAATTCAATTAGCTGCTAACTTACACCTCTTGTCCCCATATGGTCACATCTGGCTTTGAAAAGTTAAAGAACGCATTGTTTAAAATGCTGCCAAAAGGGTTGAAAAAGACTTCATCTTGCTATGTTATGTATGTCTCACAATGATATCCAGGAAAAAAGTAAAAATCCAGAATTATATAGTGATGGAAATAATAATAGTGTAAGAAAAAAAACTTACAGAACTCTAGAAACTCACTTTCTAGATTATAACCCAAAATCACTCATCATGTTCATTGTCTGCTTTAGCTCAACAACCTTTTTAACATGTCCGATTCTGTATTTACTTACATACTTACACATACCCCGAGGCTGCTTTTATTGTTGCTGGCGACTTCAACCACACCAACTTAAAGACAGTCCTCCCCAGATTCCACCAACATGACTTTAGACCATGTGTATTCCAACCTGGCTGGAGCCTACAAAGCCACACCCCTCCCCCACATTGGACAATCGGACCATCTCTCCCTGTTCCTCACACCTAGGTATTCACCACTCATCCAACGTGTGAAACCTGCTTAGAGAACAATTAAAGTGTGGCCAGAGGGGACAGACGCAGTGCTCCAGGACAGATTTAAAAACACAGACTGGAATATGTTCACCCACACAGACCTGGACCAGTACGCCTCATCTGTACTGGATTACATCTCCGAAACCACAGACAGTGTCACCACCCAGAAACGGATCACCATGTACCCCAACCAGAAGCCTTGGATAAACCGGGATAAACCGGGATCTCACCTGGACGACCAACTGCTCCAAGCTGGTCAAGAAGGCTCACCAGCGCCTCTTCTTCTTGAGGACTCTGAGGAAGAACCACCTGTCCTCAGACATCCTGGTCCTCACATATCTATATTATTGCTAATATATATTGTAATATATCTATATCACTAAAGCACTTCTGGATGGATGCAAACTGCATTTCGTTGCCCTGTACCTGTGCATGTGCAATGACAATAAAGTTGAATTCTGTTCTATAAAAAAATTAAACCAAATCAGAGTTAGTAAGTTACTGTACACCTTAATTATATATTTTTAAAGATTGAAATGTTTTGTATGAAAGCAAAACAGGTTTTTTTTCATATTCCTTTGAATTAGACTAAATTAGTGTTAAACATATTTTCCATGAGAACTGCGCAAAAAAAATAAGTTGTATGTTCTTAGTTTAAAATCGTTAATTCTAACAGACAAAAATGAAATGTGCTGTTTTACTACAATATGCAAATAGTTTGCCTTTTGACAGAGAATTTAGCCTTCAGCTTTTACTTTTGCTTAAATGTAACTTAATTTTGTTTGTGGAACAACTGAGCCATACGCAGTACAGGGGATTTACACGCCTGCAATATTGCACATAAAAAAATCCAACTCCGTCACAGTATCAACACGTGACAGAAAAGGAAACGCCTATGAAGAAAAAAATCGCTTAAAAGGGTTCAAAGGATGTGAAAATGTGAGTGGAAAGAGATGAAAAGGAATAGCAGGGGTGACGTTATCTTCCACTGTTCTCTGTCCCAGTGGTTATTGTTGTATGACTTTTTCTGAAATAAACTAGTTAAAACATGAAATATCTTCTCACTGAATTTAAAGCCAAAATCAGAAGAGGAAGAATTTGGAGCCAAACATATTTACAAAGGATTTACAAGCCTCAGATGGGATATATGCAGATATATGCTCCGTATATATTTCCTCAGACCTCATGAGTGGAACCACACTTGTCTTTAGGCCTTCATCTTTTTTTCTTTTTTTTTTAAACTTGCAAAGTTTTGTGAACATAGGATGTTTCTATAGGGGACACAAAACATGCCCCTTCTGCAAATACCTTTCCAAATAAGCAGCTGAACCCAAGTGCTGCTAATCTCACAGTTCACAATACACACCACACTTGTAAAAAATCAGGATTTCTGTCAATTTGTGACCAATAAATCATTAAGTTGACCTTAAAGACCTTGATGGACAGTCAAATTTTAATAGGTTGTTAACATGACCCCACCTTTCGAGGTTTTATCAGAATTCATTCAAAACTTTTCAGGCTAGATAACTTTCATCTAGAAGGTAAAATGAATATTTACATCTGCACTGTAAGTAAAGTTACTCAGCCCAAAACCATTTTCAGGTGCCTGTGCAGCCTCTTTTACGGTGGCCCTGAGAGGCCAAACAAACTGCAACTTAAGAAAACACCAGCAATAAGAAAAACGCGACAAAAGCACACAAAACACAACGGAAATAGGAAAAACGACAACGGATATAGGAAAAACGACAACGGATATAGGAAAAACAACAACGGATATAGGAAAAACGACAATGGAAATAGGAAAAACACAAACAGAAATAGGAAAAACAAAAACAGAAATAGGTAAAAAACTGATTTCCAAAAGCACAAGGGAAGTGTTTCTGGGGAGACAATAACCTGACGGACCAGTTGCAGAAACCAAAATATGCTAAGAATTGCGCTGGGAGACACTTACAAGAAGTGGAGGATCTATCGGTTTTGTGAGGAAAGAAAAGATGAGAGGTAAGGGTCTTAACCTAAGTATTAGCCTAAAAACCCGTCATCAGTACTATATGAATCCTGATAAAATACATCTACCATGTTTTGGGTTCCTGCAACTGGTCCGTCAGGTTAATGTCTCCCCAGAAACACTTCCCTTGTGCTTTTGGAAATCTGTTGTTTCCTATTTCCGTTGTCGTTTTTCCTATTTCTGTTTTGTTTTTTCCTATTTCCGTCGTGTTTTGTGTGCTTTTGCAGCGTTTTTCTTTTTGCTGGTGTTGCCTTAAGTTGCAGTCTGTTTGGCCTCTCAGGGCCACCGTACTCTTTTCATATAATAAATCTGTATGAGGGAGAAGGAGCAGACAATGAGCCTGAAAAATCATAATCTATGTATATATTTCTTATTTCATAAAGTATTCCCTGTGATCCCTGCATACCGCGTTATCGCCCATTTTGAAAAAACTGCTGTCTGGAACTAGTCACCAGTTACGGGATGAGCAGACAAATTGTGTCAATTTCTTTTTGACACAATTTGTCTACAGACAAACCAAACATCTGCTAAATGACTCTAAACTACCTATTTGGTAGTTTCATCTACAGTAGCTGTCTACACACACACAGTCACGCACACACACACACACACACACACACACACACACACACACACACAGTCACGCACACACACACACACACACACACACACACAGCCTCACTGTCATAGTTGGTAATAACTTGCTAACAATCAGCTTTGTTTCAATTCAAATTATGGACCAATCAATCACCTGGCCTGTACCCGTAGAGGAATCTGATTGGCTGACAAGTGAAACAGAATGGCAGGCTGTGTGAAGGCTCAAATAGAGACCACCATGACTTTCAGAATTAATGTTCTCTGGTTGTAGCATCGTCAATGATTAAACACAGTTCACGGCCACACAGTCACTTTCTGACTTGGCCAATCGACTCTCTGTTCATTCTGAGACGCTTAATGACTCACGCACACAAAGACCTTTAGAGGCTGCTTTCAGACCCACAGTAAAAAGAAACTAAAGAGAACTCTGGTTTCCTTTCAGGTAGTAGACCTATTTATGGTTAGCCCACTGAATGAAGAGCAAAGACTTTAAATACAGACAACCTTTTCTCCAAGTGAAGCCAGATCAGCAAGTTCAAACGTTTTGTTCGTATCATGATCTTAATATCATTTAAAAAAAACCTGAAGTTTCTTATTCTTCTTATTCTCCTGGTTATCCCGTTTTACAGATTCTACTCGGTTAACTTCTTCCTGATGTGCAAAAAGCCATTTATTGGGAAGGAGTCTGAAAACCTGCTCACTGACAAAATGCACAAATTGTTATTGTGTATTTTTTCAATGTAATGTCATATTGTAATTGTTTATTTATTTAATCATATAACTCAAATGCAGTAGTATATGTGTTAAAGTGCTTCACTTGGTACTGGTGAGGAGGGAAACTAAAAGTAAAAGTGCATTTAATTGTAAAGCTTGTGAAGATAGTGATATCAGTGTCAGTTAAACAAACTGCTTCTGATGTACCGGAATGAGTCATCCGCTTACAAACCTAGCTACACCAGGAAATGTTCTCAATTGTTAGAGAGTCTGATAAAAGGTAACCTGAGGACACAAACATATATAAAAATTAAGGGAAATGCACACATTTTTTCAGGTACCTGTTCAGTTCCTGCAACGGTTCCCTAAAAAGAAGCACCTTTTACACCATATATTTTTGTGATTGCCCTGTTTGAGAACTGCTGAGTTAATAAAAGCTTATTTATTATATATTCATTATTGAGTGTACTTGGAAACCAGAAGTCTACATCAGTTTGTTCAAACCAGGTGATCATGCATAGGTTGGTAAAGGTTGATAGCCTTCCTTCTGACCACAGCTCTTACCTGCAACACATCCTGAAAGTGTCGGATTTGTTTTTCCATCACAACTTAAAGGTGCTTCATCCTTCCGCTGCCTATAGTAGCTCTATGTTTTACAGCTTGTGTAGTGACTCACAGTATATGTAACGTCCTCCTCCACTGGCCAGTCAACTGCAGACAGTGAACAGTAATCATTGTGTCTCACTTCTCATGATAAAAGTAGCCACCTTCAGTTAGTCCTTGACCCCACTGTGACACTTAGTTTCACATTGCTGGTGGTCTGAAGGACCCACGGTACCTGCTGTTGTAATCTTTGTAGACGGCAGCACACACCAAAAGTCACGTCACATTCGCAAGCACAAACCACGTTCCGGTGTAGTTTTGGTATCATGCATGTCACATGGGTGTCATGACCATCGTGGCTGGGTTTAATGTTTGGGTTTCTTTCACTGATATTTCAATGACATATATAAAAAGATTATTAGTATTAATGATATAATAATTTTGAGAATAAAGTCAAAAAGTGGAGATTACAGTTGTCGTTTCAGGTCAAACAACTGCCACAGCTGTATAGGCTAATCTCTACAAAATTCTGTGCGCAGATGAGTTAGTGAAGCAACTTGATCAGCTATCTTGTTGGGTCTTGTGATAGATCCTCTTAATGTTATGAGAGTTAAACATCAATTTGCAATACATATATGCAATATCATAGAGGGCTTTAATTTGAACATTTCATTTTTATATTGAATATTATCCTGAAATTTCAACTTTGGCTTTGTATACATCAGTACATGGGCTCAGAGTGAGATGCTGTAACAGCTTGAAAAGAAGATACTTTATGTAGAAAAACAAATGTGTCTGAAAAACAAAACACGCGAATAAAAACCGTTATGGTCTTGTTTTCTCTTTTGAAATCTTCTACAGCTATACCACCATCACTGCAAATGCTTTGTGTCAGGGACCAAGCAGTGAAGCATAAAGGACACAGGTGCTTAATTCAAAAAAGGGGTTTTATTGACCCCAAAATATGAAAATATATTTAAGAAAGCCAAAAAAACTTAAACAGGCAGACCAATAAAAGAGGTCAACTCAATAAACTAAATAGTATAACAATTACCGAAACCTCAAAAACATAAGACAAACTGACCTCCTGAAATGACACAGGGAGAACTTAAATACTGGCTTAGCTAAACCAAATGACACACATGGGGGGAACCAAAATGGCCAACTAATACAAAACAATTAAACAAACATGAAACACCCCCCAGGCAATGAAGCATGTGGTTTTATCCAATTAGGCTGTCAGTGGTACTTCAGCTCTCCCAGCCCTTTGCCACACAGGAGGAGAAGCCAAACCCCAGGTAATTCAAACAAAGAAAGATGTATTAATATAACATAAAACAGAACTTTGACCTTGCAGTGTTAATATATGTGCACGCCATTTAAACATTGGAAGGTGTGATGGAAAAATAAATAAATTTAATAAAGAAACAATATTGAACAAGAATATATTAAAGTAGTGACTGCAAAGTAAACTAAAGTGGATCAACTGGTGGTGAGGTGTGGAGCTTACCATGTGTGGCTTGCCATCACACTTTGCCCAAGTGGCAACGCCTGTCGCTCAGGAAAGTGTAGTGTAGCGCCCACAGCACTGATATAAATGGTGATGAGGCTGTAGTGATGTCACTGTTCGTATTCAGCACGACCAATCTGGTGACCATAATGGGCTCTTCAGTGGTTGAGAGTCAGCATGGGCACTCCTTTGTAGTCTGTGGCTACTCGGCTTCAGAAGCCGAGTCCATCACTCTGCCCTGAAACATTTTCTTCACAATCAGCATAATGCTTTCGATATCAGTCAGCACCATCTCGGATATTTGACTGACGCTGCGCATTTGTTTATCAACATAACGACAAGCGCTGTGCTCATCCCTAACTGATAAACAAATTAGAAATCGGAAGCCAAGGTATTTCCCGTTCCCTTTAAAGGACCAGTATGTGAGATGAGTGTGTGAGATGCAGCTGCTGTGAATTGTGTGCTGATTGTGATTAAGTAAATTTGTAAGGTTTTTTTTTAAATATTTGCATATCTTTCAGTGTAACTGTGATCCTGATGACGGTCCCTCATCCTTCCTGTCATCACTGCAGCTGGTTCAAAAAAAAAATGAAGGTTACCAGCTATTAATCCAAGTCAGAGCAAACACCTGCACTTTATAAAACATTAAAAGATGAAATTCAAACTCTCAAAGAAGGAGGTAGCTTGTTGTTCAGTAACAAAAAGTACTGTGAGATGCTTGCAGTACTTTTTGTTAAACTGGTAAGGTGCACATACAGGAGCTCAGTTACCTCTTAACAGGCAAAAGATGAATCTTGTTTTATTTTTATTCTTTTTATACTTTTGCACATTCTTTAAAGTGAGTTGAAATCAAGCTAGAAGCTTATTTTTTACCCCCAGCCACCCCCCCGAAGAATATTTGACTGACAAAATTTGAATTTGCGAGAAGCCCTTCTTTATATAAAGTCCAGTCCATAGATAGTGACCAATCATGTACAAATCCACACCTACAGCCTGTCAACAATCAGCAGTTATGCTTACATACATTTCTTTGGACTGCTGGAGGAAAGCTGACGAGCAACCTTGACCTTAGAATTATCTTGCTGTGAGTGGACAGTGCTAACAGCTGCTTATGTATGTATTTATCCTTCTTTCTATTTACGCAGCCCATAACCTGACTTACTCAAACAGATTGTTTGCGGTTTCCGGTGTTTCTTTCTCATACCTTCCGCTGGTGTTTAAAATCACTATCAAAGTTTGGCTTGCTCTTAGTGTGCATGAGTTTTCTTCTTTTTTTTTTTTGTGATGGATTTGTCATTTGTCTAGTACTGACAAATTCCAGTAGTGCTCAGGTCATTAGTTTATATTAAAAACAAAACCACATGGTTTATGGTTTAATGATTTTGAAACTATGATTAAAAATAAAATGAGATTTTGATTTTCGATTTGTTGGTCCCTTGAGAGGTTTAAGTAATAATCCCTTCCTTGAAACCAGAAGAAACTCCTTCTTTGGGTTTCTCGTTTCATATGAAATACGTAACTTCAGTTGAACCAGAAACCTCGGGTGTGAATTTGAAGAAGCCATGACTGTGAATCAGCCCAAAAACAGGGTAATGAAAAAAAAATCACCTGACTCGCCCAGTTATTTTCCAGGGGGAAATGTTACCTCAAAAAACCCCAAACTTGAACCCATGAAAAACATGCAGATGAGGATGTGGGTGTTTTGCAGAAGAGAGTCTCTTGAGAACTTGTGGTTGTGTATCATTACAGGCACAAAAGATCCCCGTATGATCAGTGTTGTTTACTGTTAATCTGTCTGAACCCAGAGATTAACCTTTGATTGCTCTGTAGTGAAGGTAGTCTATATTTCCATAAATAGCACCAAAAATTTTAGTGAACTCCTATGTGAGATAAGACACTTTTGCTATACATCAGATATCAGTGGAAAAAATGAACTGTATGATAATGGTACAAATGGAGTTTCACTGTTAATAGGTTTTTTTTTCAGTCAATTGGAAATATTTTATGTTTTAGTTCAACTGTTGAAGATTTCCCCATTATTCAGCTAATCATGTGGCCTTCTTTTAACCTCTAAAAATGAATGAGTGGTATGTAATGACAAACATACTTGTACATTTCATCCACTGCATTCTGACTTTATTTAGACTCTGAAGTTGCATTTTTAAGCCACTGGCCTCATTCTTCAAGGTGCTAATTCTACGGCGGATTTTATTATCAGGGAGTAAAATATCCAGTTTGGTCAAAGCCATTGGGATTGATCATTTATGCTCAAGTTATCATCAGAGTTTGTCCCACTGGAGGGTGGCATTTTATGGTGTGCAGGGGTTACTGAAAAGGTCTGTTTATACTCAAACCACAATCTCTTCCAAACCTAGTGGAAGTGCTTATACCTAACCGGCAGTGAAGTTTGACAATTACAGAGGATGAAGACCTAAAAGCAGGATGTAAAAGTAAAATCCAAATCATTTATCCAGATAGAGGTCATACACAGACAGTCGGCGAGGCACATAAATCCAGCAAAGGGCAGGCAACAAAGGACATGTCCAAAAACCAGGCAAAAGGTCATAACTGCAGGGAATTACTGCAGAAATGAATGCAAACAGAAATCACAAAAAAGGTCATAAGGAGTACTGGAAAGCTTGAATTCAACAGGATGATTTGTTAACTGGTGAGTACAAAGCAAGTGGTATATGTACTGGGCTGTTAGCAAACACATGTAAAAGCCAAAACAGGAGAGACTTGGTGAACTTGAAGCAAAACTTCGGACAGTGTAAAAAAATTATAAATGACTGAATAAATTAAGAATTTACTTAACAGAAAGACAACTTTGTGACAGAAACCAAAAGTAAAAAGTCAGGGGAAAACAAAACAACAGCATTTGGAAAAAAGAAAAACAAAACAAAGTACAAACCACAGAGGTCCATACTTGACGTGAACCAGTCTTGTGGCTAACCAACCTACAACATATGTCCCCACCACAGCTTTAGCCTACTAATGTTTTTGTCTCTTGCAGCTAGTAAAGCTGTGGATACCAAATATAATAACAGGGAGGTGCTCGTGTCTAAGGCAGCATCATATTATATCCTGGAATAAGAAAATTCCTTTATATTAAAATTAAACGTTTTGATCTGAACATACAAACATATTACAAACCACCTCAACTGGCTTCTTTCAAGCCAGGATTCACAGATAGATGTGATGCTTTACTCTGAGCCCCTCCCCCATTCAATTTATATCAGTTTTATTTATATAGTGCCAAATCACAACAGCAGTTGCCTCAAGGCGTTTTTATAGTATTAGGTAAAGACCCAACAGAGAAAACACTGAACACTCCAACAATCAGATGACCTCCCCATGAGCAAGGACTTTGACGACAATGGAAAGGAAAACCACTCTTTTAACAGGAAGAAACTTCCTCCAGAAGCAGGACAAGGGCGGCCGTCTGCCATGACCAGCTGGGGATGAGGGCAGGAAGACAATACAAAGATACGCTGTGGAAGAGAGCCAGAGATGAATAATAACTAATGATTAAATGGACAAATCAAACGCTATGTCAGTACACAAGGTCAGAGATTCACAGATTATACAGATGATGATGCCGAAACAGTTTGAAAAGATGGGACTTTTGGGGGAAAAAAAACACCTTTTTGCTTCCTGTTGTCAACTCATCTTTTCCTATATATGCACTGATGTGGCGGTATTATCTGAGTGCCCACACCTATTGTGTAGGAGAATACTGTTGCGGCTAACGGTGCCTTAACAGTGAGCATAAATACATGTGGTTGTGTGATGATTTTACCATTGGCACGTGAAGTGACATCCAAGCAGGCATACTTGGTTCTTAAGGCTCATACACCCTTCAAAAGAAGCTCATGTCTTTCTGTCTGTTGCATTGAAAGTTCAGATACTTGCACTTCTACTACTGGAACACAACTCAAGTTAAGAACTATGTTGTCCTCCCAGCTGCTTCACCCTTGGCTGAAAAGCCCCTGCTCACCCCAGTGCCCCCAGTGCCCCAGGGTATTGATGAAACAAACAGAATCAGATAATCTGCAAAAAGGAGAGATGAGATACTGAAACCACCCATGTGTCCACTCTCCATAACTTGGCTGTGTTGACAAATTCTGTCCATTAAAAATTAACATAAGTTCAATTAAAAATTGGTGACAAAGAGAAACTCTACCAGAGTCAAAAAGTTACTAGCAGGACAGGTGACTCACAGAAAACACATGACTAACATTTCACTTATGTTTTTCACTTTATTAACTAAAAGCCAGATGGCACCTAGCAAATGTCATTCATGCACTAATAATCAAACGATATTAAATTTGACATGCACAAATATAATATATATGTAATAATAAATATAATATTTTCGCCCAGTAATATGTTTTATGTGGCACAGGCTTTCCAGACACTAAATGATTAAAAACACAATGCATCCCAGAGTAATTGTTGCTGGATATAAAAGTTACACTCTAAAAGACGTTAAAGGCTTGAGGCACTTATAGTAATGTTTGTAGAGTTAGTTCCACAAGAAAGGAGTATCATCTCGGGTCCAGCGCGTCCAAACACTAAGGATGGCAAATTCTACAAGTGTATTTCATTAATAAATAGTATGTCTATTTTGGTTTCTTTAATGAATACACGCTGACTTTAACTTGACATTGCTGTACATTTCTGGTCAGGTTTAATCAGTAATAGTCTGCTAATGTTGTGCCCCATGAATAAGGAAGTGTTCAAGAAGTTCAGTTTACCAGGATGTTGATGTAAACCTTTTAAAAAGTATTTCCTGTTAACATGTTTCTGGTTAAGCAGAAGGATGTTAATAATAATAAAAAATGTTTAATCTGACAACAAAAATAACCAAGAAATGGAGGTGTTTACTGGCCAAGGAGGTGTTTGAGAAGAAAATGAAAACGTTTGTGTGCGCATGTCTCTGTGTGTTGAGTCATATGACTATGAGAATATGTGGTTGAATGTGTGGTGAAGACATCTCTGTGTGTTTGTGTGTGCGTGCTACACATGAATTTGTGTCGTATTGATGCAGCGAACCATCTGTCAAAAAACTATTAAAAAACAAATCCACAACAAAAGCAGTTGTACGACACATAAGCCAAAGCTACATCTGTGTAAAACAAAGAAACACAGGAAGGATGTCTTTAAAGTGGATTTAAGCATTTTTTGCTTGGTTTTTTTTGTTTGTTTTGTTTTATAAATAAATCCTCTAAACTCTATTCAAACCACCAGCTGTTTCTGTTGTTAGAGCAAAAAAGCCATCTGCTTGCTTACAGTAGAAAGTGAAGCGCTTTCTTTTCTTTCTTTCTTTCTTTCTTTCTTTTTGTTTTTACAATAATGCTAAACAGGATAATCTGCCTCAATGCTGCTTGAAATCCAATCTGGTGACAATAGAACTATGTTTCCATCTCAGGAACTGTTCTCATTGTGCATCTGTCAGCATAAAACAGCTTTTCAGCCAACAGTTACAGAGGTGAGTATTATCAACTCTGTGTTAGCCTTAATGCCATATAGTCATCAGTTGGGTTTATCAGCACATTATATGAATATTTTGCACTTTTTTTGTAGCAAAGATCTGTTAATGTAATCAGTTGTGGTTTTTATGCCCAGATTAGAGCCACCATAAGGAGCTCCATGTTGCGCTCGGAATAATTCCACCCACTCTGTGCTTTGTTTATGTGCCTACACCTTCATGAACAGTGTGCACAGCAGACCACAGAAGGAACCTTCATTGTTGGAGCATGTATACATTTTCCAGATACCATATGAATATTCCTGGACTGGATTAACAGTTACAAAGCCCCAGGATTTCTGTGTGTTAAATAACATCTTATAAATCTATTTGTTATAAAATAGTAAATAAAGCACAAAATCCACCCATCTTCCATCATTTATACAGTTTTGGGTCAAAAGGACAGAACCCCCCTCCCCCCCCCCCACACACACACACAACCTCCAGCTCTTTTGGGGGATTCCCAAGGCATTACCAAGTAAGCTGAGCAATATAACATCTGCAGTGTGTCCCAGGTCTGCCCTAGGGTCTCCTCTCATCTGGATATTCCTGAAGCCTTACTGAGGACCAGTAGCTCATTTTATTAATCCCCCCATCCTATCTCCAGAGCTGAGCCAGATACTGTTTGGATGCATGTCCACATTTCTACCACCTGTATCTGCCTTTGTATTCTTACTATCAGTGAGCGTATGAAATGAAATTAACCACTAAATCAACAGCTTTGCCCTCTTGCTCAGATTGTGCTCCATAACAGACCAGTACAGTGTCTGTATAAAGGACCCATAATGGTTACCACATTGGTTGTGTTGTTCATGAACACTGATGTCACCACAATCACATCAGCATTTATTACCAGTGCTGAGGCTGCAGGTACTCCTCGCATTATTCTCCTACATGATAGGTATCGCCATTCAGACAAAACCTTTGCATCCCTGCTGTTATAGGAGTAAAAGAACTGGAAGCAAAGAATTATCAAAGTTTTGTTTGTCCAGAAAGTCTCTTCAAGCTTTTCTCAAGTTCTGTATTGTTGAGATTTTGCACTAATATCTCATGGAAATGAGACGATCACCATGCTGCAAGGCTTACACTCATTTTGAAGAACCAGGCTACCTTGGACGACACACGTAAATGTAATGTGCACGTACTTTGTCAAATTCCAAATTATTTAAGAACGTGTTCATAACAATGATTTTTGATGTATACTGTGTATGTTGACATTAAAACTCCATTCAGAAACCCTGAGTGGACTTTTTCCTCTAAACTTTATTTGCATAAACATTTTAGATGCTATTTTACTTGTAGTACAGTTCACTAGAAAATGCATGACCTTGACAGGAATCAAGCAAAGAATTTTTGATCAATCGTTCAGTTGTTTTTTTAGCCCCGCCCACTAAAGGCTTCCTAGACCAATGGCTTTTCTTTCTGCACAGCATCACGTATTCAGAGAAGTGTTCTGAAAAGTGAAAATGCAAAACTGCTGATCTAAAACTGATCTATTGATCAAGAATGTATTTGTGTCAGTGTGTTTAGTTTTCTGTTTGATATGGTGGAAACTTCACAGTCCGGTTAAGTTCTGACGTTGGAGGGGCTTCCATTGCAGACAAGTGAAACTCAGTGAAGCATAAACCACACATACACAAACACATACCCCACGTCTGTTTCTATATGCTTAACCACCATTACATACAGTATATGTACACTCTTAGCACAGAGAAAGTTCCCCTGCTGTATTTTCCAGCTTGTGAGGCTCATTCAGTGACTCACAGACAGAGTGAAGAAAACCACACTGTCAGTCTGGGACGGGCTTGGGTTTTTTCAGTTTCAGCTCCCTGCTTTGCCACTAAAAATGGAGAAAATGAAGAATCGATAACTTAGGTCTGCCAAAAGACCACTGAGGAAAGTGGTAAACCCCTCACTGTTTATGGGAGTGTGACTGGTGCTCTACAGCTAAGGTCAAATTGTTTTTGAAGTGGGTTTCTTTAGGCGTTTGGCTCCATTTTCTTCCATTTGAAGAGTCTTTCAGTCTTCTGTTTTGGGTAGATGACATTTAAAGCCCAGCAAGCAGCCACAAGTAATTTCCCTGTTATTCTATCAGCAGGCACACATGACACAGGTTTCCAAGAGCTTTAATGAGTGTCTGAGGATGAGGGGGGATTACAAAGAAAATCAAGTAACAGTTTTTTAACTGAAATGTACAACTATGTTATAGGGGTGAATGCTAATATTAAACCTGACCAAAGTTTCAATAAATGAGGTCAATGTGTAAATGAGTCAAAAGGTCAGACATCAGAATGCTCTAAACAACAGTCTTGTAATAGAGCAGAGATGAAAGCTCATGTATATAAATGGATAAGTGTCAACTAGTAGGTGTGAATTAAATGTTTTGATGTATTTGACATTTTTAGCCCCTGAACCATGGCAAACCCTCGTTCATCTGCAGCGAGTGTAGGCTGTCAGTTTGCTGTTTACCTCAGCTGTCAATATGTTGGGTGAGAGGTGTCTGTTTACTCTGAAGCTGTAAAAGGATATGGACGATATGGACTGCCGAGTGGCTGGTGAATAGTGGTGTGGACCCAAAAGCAGATGCACAAGAGGGACGACCGAACTTAACGAACTTAACGAAATCCAATGGTGACAGGGAAGTAGAAATGGGAGACGAAACACAGACATTACTTAAGAACAAATACAGAGTACATGAAGGCTAAGGAGAACACACATGAACGTACATGACAAACAGGGGAGAGAGAACGAAACACGAGTGAAATGTAAACAGGAAGGGGAGACGAGACATAACCGAAGAAACATACGCAGAGAACACGACAGACTTTGACAGGAGACACAAGGATGATACAGCGACAGGAAACCATGGAAACAGAAATAGTACTAAACAGAACAAACACAGGACTCGTTCCATACTAAATAATGGAAAACATTATAATACAAAGAAGTCACAAAACTCAAAAAGCTTGGTCAAATCACCCAGAACAGTGACACGGACTCGTGCATATCTGCAAATAGGTCTTCCTCAAACAATGACACTGTAGTTGATCACTTTGTCTTATGCAATAAATATATAGTTCACAAAGAAGAACAATAAACATATGAATTCTTATTCATGTGTTTGGTGTCTATGATGAACTGTTTTTGCCTTCTTGCATTATACACTGACATAATGAAAATAAAATCAATTACAGGACAAATTAACATACATGTATGTGTGAAGCGAACAAGAGCCAGAGGCCTGCAAAAGCCACCTATATAATGTTCATGGGTAACATGTAACAGAAGAATGATTCTAACTTTGACAACAGTTATTTCATGGAGCGTATCAGAACTCTTGAACATGAAGTAAACACAATTTTAACTAATATAGCTAGTAACTTCATAATTAGTGGAGTTTTTTTTCTCATGATGTTTCTTTTTTTGGGGGACTCTCTTTTCCTATAATGCAAGTTGATAGCATCTTTTTTTTAGATCTGGCCTACTTGGTAAACACCCACATTTTAAACTCTACACCTACCTGCTTTGCAGCACTTACTCTGCATCTAAATTGTGTAGTTTCCAAACCCGAAACTGTGATGTCAAGAGTCATTTCCACAGATCTTCTCCAGAACTATAGAACACACTTTGTCATTTCAAAGGCTCCCTATGACTAAAAAAAACTGACTTTCATGGGTGTAGTGCCCCTTTAATGCATTGAGATTTTTGAATTTCTCGCCATAGAGATGCTTAGGTTAGAAGGTTTCTCATGGAAATGAGATTGTGCATAGACCTAGAATTGGGGCAGAGGCATGAGAGGAAACAGAAGTAGGCGTAGCAGAACATCCTTCTTTTACCTCCACAAACAAGATTATCTGACTGATTTGGTTTGTCCTTTGGTTAGCAGGATTATGCAAAACATTATAGGTGGATTTAAATTAAAGTTTTACCTGTGGCTCAGCCCTTCTTATAAATGCTTAACTGTTAGCGATTGATCTGAATCCAGATCTGAAACCAGGAACTTTCTAACGATTGTTTACCATTGCAAGGTAGGACAAAACTGAACCAAATTTTGTGTCATGCCTCACCAATAAATATCAAATGGAAATAAAAACAAACTAAGAGACAACATCTTTATGTTCTCAATAAAATATCATATACTACGAATCATCTGTGTTGGTGTTGCTGCTCAGTTCACTGTGTACAGACCTTCCAGTAACAGATCTGCCACCCAGTTCGGGTCCAGTTTGAATATTTGGAAAGTCTGAGGTCTACAGGTAATAATCAAGAGAAACGGTTTAGTTTCTGTATAAATGATGTGCACAGAACTTATAAATATACTCTCAGAGTGAATGGGCATTCATTCTCTTACAAGAAGCCACAAAGTGTGTGTCTAATCGCGAATGTGTGGTTTCAGTATGAGAAAGCAGTTTCACAAAGCCTTGGAAGGTTGAATGGCTTGCAGGTGTGAATTTTTTTCTTTTTTTTCTAAGTAATATTATTATTAGTCGTGATAAACTGGGAGTGCAATTCTTACTGAGAAACTTTGCAAAATGTGAGGGTTGATGTAGGAAATGTATAAATGGGCATATAAAAATATACACACATGCAGATTATTTGATTTGAGATAAAACAGACAGTTAAAAAGACCAGCTTGTGTTTGAAAGAAAACTCTACATCAGGGCTCCCCTCGTCAAAGCATAAATCAAAGAGCCCAAATGTGTTTATCCATGTAACAGCCCTCCTTTAAGTTTACAAATGGTTAACTTTCCCTTCAAGGAACTTGTGTGTGACGTAGCTTCCCCCTTGTTGAGGAAAGTTTGAGACAAGAATGTATTAGAAGTAGGTGCAACCACTAAGGAGTTTACACCCACATTGGTGATTGGTGATACTGTAACAAACCACATTTGGTCTCTCTATTTATTTCTGCATAGGTGCTATTATAAAGTGTTCACAACACATTAATCTAGAGGTGAATGATTCTCTGTCTTCTTCCTCATCATCGAAGAGTCTTTACTAGGTAACAAGCTAAGCTAGAGTAAAGCCCTGTTTTAACTTCCATCCATCAATCCATTGAGCGAATCCAGCTGTCTTAGGGCGAGAGGCAGGTCACACCCTGGACAGGTTGCCAGTTAGTCTGCGGTTAATCTCTGCTGGTATCCACATCTATTTACTCTCAAAGAAACTGTAAAGTTTTGTGAATGGAGTCTGCAAATCAATGAACCAGTGAAGTTTGCTTCTGTCTAGTGTCAGCAATACTGACAGGAGTTGTCAAGGACATCCCTGGGTAAGCTTTGCTATTAGATGCTATTTGCTGGCATTAGTGAAACGTTCTTAAAAGTGCATCTAACATTGTTCAGTTTGGAAACTTGGTGAATACACTTTCATACAATGTGAGAAGCTAATGAAAGTGTTCATCAGAGTGTTAGCTTATAACCAGCTTTTGTTGTTGTTTAGCTCACCAGAGAAGGGAGGGGGAGGGTTGCATGTTCTGCTGACAAAACGTAATTTTGACAATTCTGGGAGTAAATAGGCATGTTTATACACATTTCTCTGTGTTAGACTCCTTACCTCAGTTCGGGAGAAAGAGGACACTGTTTCCAGATCCAGGAACTTCTTATTATGATGAGACATAGGTATGATCCTTCTGATCATGAGTCTGAAAGAGCAAACACTAATTAAAATTTGCTCCCACAGCACCCAAATACTTACAAGTTTTCTTCTCCTCAGCCTTCGTTGTACTATGTATGGGACTGGTTTCTACCCAAATAAACACAGTTGGGTGAAACAGCAATGTTCATTTCACTCTACTCAAGGTGGAACAGCAACATGTTTATGAGAGTGCAATATTCTTATTTCTTTTTGAATAAACTCAAAAAATAATAATTGACTGTACCCTTAATCTATTTAACGTCTATTATGGACGAATCAAGAAGTGCAACATATTCCATGTTTATTTTAGCCTCCCAGTTCTGTAGAAATAGAAGCCCAGATTCATTAGTGTTTCTTTCATTCCATGTGTGCACACATGCATCAACACTGTCATTACAAATGTGGTCCAGATCTTCATGCGGCTAAATCGAGTCACAGTTTGCTGTCAGAACATTTAGAAGTTGTGCAGCTGCTAGATGAAAAAAGAACATGACACAGATGTGTTTGCCTTAACAAACAAACAACAAAAACTTCTGAGGGGAAATGACTTCCTGTACAGTGTGAAAAATAACAGCTGAGAGCCTGCTGATTCACACATTAGAGTTTGATCCACATTAGAGATTTTTACAGATTCAGAGCCATGGTGTGTGTGTGTGTGTGTGTGTGTGTGTGTGTGTGTGTGTGTGTGAGAGAGAGAGAGAGAGAGAGAGATTTGATAGAAGAATGTGTTTCCATTTCTTCAGCTCTGTATGGTAAAATCAGACAGAAAATTAAGCTGATACTTTTGCTCTTTTAGTTGTGGCTTAGTTGAATTCTTTACCACATTTACATTAAACTTATTGTAAACGTACTTATTCTTAGGTGACTTGAGGCAGCTGTTGTTATATTATTATTATTATTATTATTATTATTATTATTATTATTATTATTATTGTTGTTGTTGTTGTTGTTGTTGTTGTTGTTGTTGGCACAATAGAAATAAAAAAAAAATCATAATATTTAATATATATTATATATGATATGCCTCTGTCCCTCTGTCTGTCTTGCTGCATTGAGCATGTGTATGACAAAAGAATTTCCCTCGGGATGAATAAAGTTCTTATCTTAAATTAATACAAAAATGTGATTCTAAGTGTATGTGAGTGATTGTTCTTTTCCTCCAGTTTACATTTTGTCCTTTTGGTAGCCCTCTTTTACCCCCCACCCCGCTTTTCAGCTCCAAATATCTCTCTTTTTTTCAGTGTTTGGGATCTGCTCATCTGCACGTGGATACGTGGAGTTCTCGGCCACCCATTGGCTGAGGACTTCGTTGAATGCTATTGGATGGAAGACGGCTCTTCTCTCTGCCATTGGCTGTAGGGGAAATGGTTGAACTCACCCCTTATACATTTCTCATTTGCAGTGGCACACTTAACATGCAGGAGTTAAGACTTGGTACAGTTTGTGTGTTTGCTTCTTGGAAGTCTTGACTTCAACAGGTGGTCTGACAGGCAGTTTCACTAACTGTTCATGTTTACTCCAATAATGTGATTTTTAACCGAAGCAACCACATGACAAAGCCACACATACATCCTTGTTCTGGGGTGTGTTTAGTAGTACAACCTATTTGCTCCAGTTTGCAACAGTTTTCTGGTTCCTTTCCCACGATGCATGGCATCCTGCGGAAGTTAAATTCTCAGTTAGAGCCATTTCCGTGTGGTTTGGTGTATTTTAAAAATGTATAGTTTTTAAAAACAATGTAAGAGCCACTGCGGTTAGTTTTTATTTGAATATGATCTTGGGCTGTAGATGCAGGTAGAAACATTCTTTGTTTCATTTTCTACTCCTTTGTGGCTTAACTTTTAAATACTGGTATGTATTATTTATTGTATTTTTCCATTTTCTTCTGCCTATATGGCGTTGGGGGAGGGGGCACTAGAGCCTATGCCAGCTACCATAGGGCAAGGCCGGGGTACATCGTGGACAGGTTGCCAGTTGGTCGCAGGTATAACAGAGGTACACATGACAATTTAGATCTGTGTGCAATTTATAATCACCAATTAACCTAACCCTACCAATTGCATGTCTTTGGATTGTGGAAGGAAGGCAGAGTACCCAGAGAGAACACACGCGAACACAGGGAGAACAGAAAGGCCCCAGCCAGTGGACAGTGAAGTCAAACTCCAACAGTGCTAACCACACTATCTATTTTATTCATTTTGCAGTTTTATCTATTAATCTGGTGACTTTGCTGATAATAAAGGACCATCATGTGTGCTGACTGAAAACAGAGTTCTTCCAGTAATGTGAATGTGTCTGACGGACAGTATTTAAGGACAAATATGAAAAATATCCCATCAGTGGTTTCAAAATATTTGTGAATGCGACGAATCCACAAAACTCCCTAGAGTTGATGTCAAAGAGACAAAAGGTGTTGTGATATTTCCTTTTGTTTTCTGTTCTCTTTATTCATTGCTTCTGTTTTCCAAATTGTTCAAATGAAAATGACCATATCTGCAAATGGCAATTACCTCCTTGTTACTCTTCGTTTAAAGATAAGACCATCATAACGAATAATAAATGTTTTTTCCTGCTTTTGTCAACTTTAAGAGGAGCTTTGTTATGTGACTAAAAGTGGCATTGGGACAAGAACTTTAAACTTTAAAGGACTGGAAAATTAGCAACTTTTCATACCAGTCATTAATATTTTTTATTATTTATTAAACTTTAAGAAAAACTCTACTTAAAAAAAAAAACTTTTACACTGTAAGATTTTGGAGACATTTTTATGACCTTTTGGTAAACAGCTCAGTGGTGAACATGAAGAGGAAAAAAAACCTTTGAATTATATGAGGGGAACAGAAAGAACAAGTGAGTTTTAAAGAAAGAGGAAACCCATTGTCATCTCTTTTTGCTCAGCCCCCCTGCCTCTCCTGTCAGCCCCATTGTCCTCCATCATAATGGAGACTGTTTGATCATCTTAAAAACTCCTGATTACCAGTCAGGACGCTTTTTCAAGGTCAGATCTCAAAACAGACCCAACAATACAGAACAGAGAGGGAGTTCCTCTGAACGGTTTGGGCCCCTGCAGATTGTAAAGGCCACAGCTTTAAGGACACCCCCTTCCCTTTCTATACCTTTTCCCAAAAACACATTGGAAATGCGATGCTGCCGAGGATCATAGCTGTGAGTGGTGGGGGGCAAGAGGAATGGGCGACATTCCAGGAAAAAATGGCTGCTTCTTGGAAAAAGAAAAAAAGATGGCACATGCTATATGGGGGGAAACAATGTGCCATCTTTTTTGTGGGATCCACGCTGGATATAAGTTTTCCCACAAAGTGGTCTATTAAACCAGGACCATATGTTTGTGAAGCCATTTGATGGGGATTTTTAAATGCTGCAGTTGGAGAATGAAAGCTTGGTTTGTGTTAGTATTTAATAGTCTATATTTTTTAAAGGAAAAATGTTCTTGCATGCTGGTGCAAAAAATTGCAAACACTGATTTGTTACAATATATGAAAAGTAGCAGGGAAAAAAGTTTTGCATATTACATTATAAAGATTTGCATGCCAGCTGCAAGTCTGGTTAAAGTCTGTGGGAAAACCTGTTTACACAAGACATCTTTGAACTTGAAAGTGTTTGTGACTCATAAACTGTAAGGCATCATTTCACTGTTGGGGGAAATTACCTCCACAGCAGTAATTCTGTTTTTGTCCCAATATGGATGAAGTAAAGAGTACCACTTTGCCCTTTTAAGTGAACCAATATTCTTTCAACACTTTCAATATTTAAAACCATTAATAGTATTTAAATGCCCAGATTAGTAAGACAGGGCTGGCTGGCATGTCAAGAAAAGTCACAGTTCATTTAGCTGGAACAGGCAGAGTTTGATGACCTTTCAACTTGAAAGGATGATGTGGTCACGCTGTTTTAATTGCATTTGCACCTCTTAAAATTCACTCACAATAGAAGAGTGACAGAGTGAAGAGTGAATGACTTCCAAATGTGGTTAAGTTAAAGGTCATTTTCCCTTATAGCATGTAATACCAGGTGTAAACTGAGTGTGCATACTACACACTAAATGCAAACTGAATTAAGATTTGTTTTGTTGTTTGTTTGAAGGGTTTTGTTTTGTTTTGTTTTGTTTTGTTTTGTTCTCTTTTCTTTTCTTTTCTTTTCTTTTGGGATCTCTTTTATATAGTGACACGTGTCCTACTGCTGTTTTTCTGTTCCATTATTGGGCTGTAGCCAAAAACTTTTCTTTCTTTCTTTGTCTTCCCGTACAGAAACCTTATATGGGGTCTAGAAAACTTTAAATCTCTACTTGGGGTAGTACATAATGTTAGTCCAAGGGTTTTGTTGCTGACCAGTAGCTGCCAGTTTCTGCGGTATCCCTTAAAGTAAGTAAACTGATTATTATTTGCCATTATTATTGGAAAATGATTCCATGATAATTCATATTGGATGAAATTCTGTAAGTAATCTGCCTGACCAGACAAGATGACTGCCAGGTGTGAATACCATGAAAGTCTTTAGTGAGCAGATTTGATCAATAATCAAAATGCGCTTCAAATGTGCATTTATAAATAAGGATACCAAATATATATGGGGGGCACATTGGTATGGTGGTTGGCAACGTTACCACACAGCAAGGAGGTCCTGGGTTTGAATCCACTATCTCTGTGTGGAGTCTGTGTGTGGAGTCTGTGGGTGTCTGTGTGGAGTTTGCATGTTGTCCCCGTGTTTGCGTGGGTTATCCCCAAGTACTCCGACTTCCTCCCACAATGCAGAGACACGCAATTAATGGCGTTAGGTGAATTGGTGATTCTACATTGCTCATGGGTGTGAATGGTTGTCTGCCTCTCTGTGTTAGCCCTGCGACATGATGGCAACCTGTTCAGGGTGTACCCTGCCTGTTATCCCAAGGTAGCTGGGATACACCCCAGTCCCCCTGTGATGCTGCTAAAGATAAGTGGAAGAGATGGATGGATGTATAATAAATAAAAAATAAAATTTATCAACATGTAGTTTCGACCAAGTTAACTGATTTCTTTAAATTTCAATTGATACTTGGTGAGAGCATCATGATTTAATTGTTGTGCATCAATGAACTGTTCTCTCTCTTTAATTAAGTTAACAAAATTAATTTGAGTAGCAAATGAACAACAGTAACATCATTACAAATCAGATTTAGCATGTTTCCCTCCCTGTGTGTTAAAAGAGGTCAGTGTTTGTTGAGTTTGCATGCTAACAGTTAGCAGAATAACTATTTTAACTGCATACTCACACTAACATTAGTGTCAGGGTTTACTGCTTATAGATGTTAGCATCTAGGCTGAAATGGTTCTTTATTTCCCTTAAACACACACACACACACACACACACACACACACACACACACACACACACACACACACACACACACACACACACACACACACACACACACACACACACAGTGTGTTTGTATCCTTACTCCATCATTCTCCCTGTAATTTCACAGGCTGTTAGAGAACATTTAGACACACACACAAACACACACACACACACACACACACACACACACACACACACACACACACACACACACACACACGAACTACAACTCTATAAAACCCACAGTTGGGCCCTCTAATTTTATAGGTAGTCAGCAGGACACACACAAACATGATCTCCTCTGTCCTCAAAGCCGTCCCTGTAATTTTACAGTGTTATGTTGAATTTATACACAGAGATGGATGGATGGAGTTACAGTTTTGAGAAAAGAGTTTCTGTTCAACACAGTCATCCTCAAAGTACATGTTGTCCTCTCAGAGCAAAAGCCACACACCAGAATGTGAATAAGATATTATGCAGAGGGAGGACATCTTGTTTATTCAAATAAGGATCCACAAACATAGTTAAAGCACAGCCTCTGTTAGCTCAAGGATTTTAAATACCAGGGCACTAATATATAATCACTATATATATATATATATGTATATATATATATATATATATATATATATATATATATATATATATATATATATATATATATATATATATATATATATATATATATATATAGTGATTATATATTAGTGCCCTGGTATTTAAAAAAAAAAAATATATATATATATATTTATTTATTTATATATTTATATATTTATATATATACCCTGCTGTTATGTGCTGGGTGTTTTTTTTTTTATGGGGCGACCGTGGCTCAGGGGGTTGGGAAGCGTATTTGTAACCGGAACGTCGCCAGTTCGATCCCCGGGCTCTCTGTCCTGGTCGTTGGCCAGAGGGGCCGATGGTGCGATATGGCAGCCTCGCTTCTGTCAGTCTGCCCCAGGGCAGCTGTGGCTACAACCGTAGCTTGCCTCCACCAGTGTGTGAATGTGAGAGTGAATGAATAGTGGCATTGTAAAGCGCTTTGGGTGCCTTGAAAAGCACTATATAAATCCAATCCATTATATATATATGTGTAGAGGAAGATGGCCGTAGTGATAGATGTAGCTATGCTGAGTGATAGTAACATCAAGAAGAAGGAACACGAGAAGCTGGAGAAGTACCAAGGCCTGAGAGAAGAACTCGAGAAGATGTAACAGTGGTCCCAGTGGTAACTGGAGCACTTGGTGCAGTGACCCCCAAGCTAGGCAAGTGGCTGCAGCAGATGTTCCCAGGAGCAACATCCAAGATCTCTGTCCAGAAGAGTGCAGTCCTAGGAATTGCGAAGACCTCAAGCTCCCAGGTCTCTGGTAGGGGACCTGAGATTGAAGGTCAAATACAGAAGCAGTGTGACAAACTAAGTCCAACCCACGATATAATAGCTGTGAGAATAAAACTTTAGCTGTCAGACAGATTTTACTCTCGAATACTTTGCTACACAGAGGAGTCCATTGTTGACTCAATGCCTGAAAATTGCCCAGCTTCTTGCTAAGAACTTTACCATTTAACATGCTATCCGGGGCCTGAAGAGCCTGCCATGATGCAGCTCTTGGATTTTTGCATTCTCTCTGAGCACTGCATGCTCTGACCTTGAGTGATTTTGCAGTGACGTTCACGCATTTTTATTTTGCCCCGATGAGTAAAATCTTATAATTTAAAGACAGTATACAATGAGTTTAAACTGTCAGTCATTTCTGTAATCTCAGGGGCAGAGAAAGAAAACATTTTCATTATAATCTGAATTTTAAAAAAGACTACTTTCACTACCACAGACTGCTTTTTTTAATACCTAAGATTTTGACTCTTTTGCGTTACTTTTTGTAAATGTTCTGCAGTTCTCTGGAAATATTAATATTAATACAGAAACTGAAGATCAAGTGTGGCATGGAAATTCAGTTTTTGTTCATTTGTTTTATGGACATCTGGTGGTTTTCATATGATTAACAATTTCCCCATTTCTTCACTGAAAAAATTTCAACTCCACCCATGAACTGTCCCTTAGAGGGTGGCACATGGATATGAAAATATCACTGTGGTTAACATGTAGGGTGAAGAATACACCTTTTTCTTGACTCAGAAGTGGACAAACACAAAACACAGGAGACCACCCAGATATGGATGACTTTAAATGGCTAGAACAGAAATCTTCCTGAATTAAAATATGTGCAGTAAGAGAAATGTGAAACACAGCAAATAAAACCAGAACCAAACATGCTTCTGCTTGCTATGGCGACAATATCTATCTGTCTATGGTAGAGAAGACTGGGAAAGTACAGCTGTAGAGCTGAGGGAAACTGCCAAGAAAGTATTTCCTATATCTTCTGGGCAGAGGAAAGAGGACAAGGAGAAGTTGGAGGTTGGCAGAGAAAACGAGGTATAGGTAGGAGGCTAAGTGTACAGCAAAGAGAGGTAGCAAAAGAAAAGGAAAATACTTATTGAGTTGTGTGTGAAGTTTGACACTAAAGAAGGAGACACATGCCCAGTTAAGTAGACAGTGAGATCAAGTAAAGGAAGTGTGGTGAGAATTGAGGGAGTATTTTGAGGAGCTAATGAATGAAGGAAATGAGAGAGACAGGTTAGTAATGGTAAAATGGTAAATAGCCTGCATTTGTATAGCACTTCACTTAGTCCCTAAGGACGCCAAAGCGCTTTACACTACATTCATTCACCCATTCACACACTGGTGATGGCAAGCTACATTGTAACCACAGCCACCCTGGGGCGCACTGACAGAGGCGAGGCTGCCGGACACTGGCGCCATCGGGCCCTCTGACCACCACCAGTAGGCAACGGGTGAAGTGTCTTGCCCAAGGACACAACGACCGAGACTGTCGGAGCCGGGGCTCGAACCTTCCGATTACAAGACAAACTGCCAACTCTTGAGCAACGATCGTGCAGGAAGTGGAGAGGATTGGGAAGTAGGAAGGACAGCTGTTTGAAAGGATGGACAATGGAAAGGGGATTGGATCAAATGACATAGCTGTGGACGTGTCGAGGAGAGAGGGCAGTGGACTTTCTTGGACAGTCTTCAAGCATGAGAGGATGCCGAGGAATGGCGAAGTGTACTGGGACTAATTTTCAAAGGTGATGTGCAGAGCTGTAGTAACTACAGAGGGATAAAGTTGATGAGCCATACCATGAACCTGTGGGAAAGAGTTGTTAAGGCTAGGTTATAGAAAATAGGTAATGATCAATAAGCAGCAGTACTGCTTCATGCTAAGAAAGTGCGATCTTTGCTTTAAGAAGCAAAGATGAAACGTGTAGTGAAGGTCAGAAGGAGTTTCACTGTCTTTGCTGAGAAAACGTATGATAGGGTGTTAAGAGAGAAACTGTGGTACTGCATAAGGAAGTCAGGAGTGACAGAGAAGTATGTGGGGGTGGTGCAGGAAAAGCATTTTTTTCTCTCTATATATATATAAATTTAGCCACGGTCAAATCAATTGCTTTACTACACCAGTATGCTGTAAATGTTGATTTCATGATGCAGTGGCTATAGATTAATGGCACTTAATGTAATTGGTCAGGAAATCTCCCAGGAAAATAAAAGCTTGGTGTGCAGCCAAAACAGGGAAACTTACCTTGTCACTGCTAGTAACTTCTCATATGTAGGTAACATTCTGTATGCTAGAACAAGTAGATTAACTGTGGTAAACGTTTAGAGATAATAAAACAAAAAACAGAAAGTGAAAGTAGAGTCAAACTCCAACTGATTTTTAGATGTTTTTAGTGAATCTATCAGCTTTCACCTGCATCAAGATCTGCCTCACATGGGTTTTGTGTTTGTGCATTTCAGAAAAATAACATGTTTGATTTATATGAAAAATAAAAATCAGCATTGTGCTACATTATTGCCACACTGTTGGTTATGAGTGGTAACTTCCTTTCTGCTGTCAGCTGCTTAGATGTATTGAGTTGGGCTCTGCCCACTGGCTGGTAGAGATATGACTGCAAAACAAATTCCATTTTAGTGAAAAGAATATTAACTTCCATACATGGAAAGCGTAAAATGGGAAGATATCAGACTGTGAAGTGAAATGCTCCATGGAAATAAGACGCTAGGGGGTAGATGGCCTCCAGACACACAGATTTTTGCCATCTAGATTGTAAAACTGTATCAGCTGAGCGACAACGCTCAAAGATTTCTGTAAATGTTAAACTGTTTTTTTTATTCATGTTGTAGGATGGAGGATTTCATGAGCTTATTAATAGTGACTTTTTTTACTGGATGTCATTAATCATTTAACCCAAACTTAAAAAGAAAACAAGGAAACTGTAAATCAAATATTAAGAAAGTTTTATATACACCAGTAGATATTTTTACATTAAACAGAAATATAAAGTAGTAGCTGTCAGTCTATGATCATTAATAAAACATTTATCTCTGTTTATTAGAGAGATTTAAAATCTCTAGTTTAGGCAGTCAGGAGAGCCTGGATCATTGGACTTGAAAGGAAAATGTGTTGGAATGGCTGATGAGGTTCCTTTTCCACAAAGGCCTCTTTCTCCTATGATCATAAAGTTTTCCACACATTGGTGTGATGAGCTGTACAAAAGCAGCATAACATTAAATGGAAAATTACCACAACAATCATGTATTAAAGTCAGAAGCAGAAACTGCTTCTCCACAGGAGATTTTTGGGGAAGGGAGGGGAGGGTCAAAGGTCAGTGCTCTGTAAATGAATAGACTGCTTCAGTTCGGAGGAAGAACAGGACTCCATTGTGTCCTGGAAGTGGATCCTCATGAAAACATTTGACCTGTCAAGGATTTAAGATCATTAGCCGGTGACCCTCCTCCCATCCCCTCAACACCTTACTCACCCTTTCACCCCCAAATCTCTTGGTTCTCCATCCCTGGACCCCCTAAGGCTGACCTAAGTCCAAAAAGTGAAGTATCTTAAGATAAACACTGTGTTCACACTAGATTAAATATTTATCCAGCTTGATTATTGAAATTCTAAAAATTATATTTTCTTCCATGTTGTTGTTAATGATGCAGTCCAAACATCAGCACACAGAAACATAGCTTTAAATGAGTGTAAATGAGTCCCTCCACCTCTGCCTGCAGTATGATAGAGGGCAAGCTCTTGTGCTTGTGCATGGTATTCCTCTGGCTTGAGATTTGTGTGTGCGTGAGCCACTGGTTGCTACAGTACAGCAAGAGAAGGTCCTCATTAGCAAGCAAATTAAGTAAGTCAGTTAACTGTGAAAAGAAATGTTTTTCTCTAGCTCTCAGTCATAAATAAAATGACATATTTCTCATCCAAAAACTCTGCATTTAGAAAACTTGCTCCAGAGTTTATAAATCTTGAAACGCCAGCTCAGTGTTTCATCTTTTGGGGGCGAAACTAAGTGTCTGTAAAATGATAAACATATTTATATCTGCAGTTTTTTGATAGACTAAAGGCATAGTTTTGATTTTTCTTTCTTACTCTTAAGTTTTCAGCTTTTTTTCTACAAAGTTGTAGCTTACATGACTCAGTGTATTCAGGGTAATCCAAATTCTGGTTTTCCTCCTGCACTTACAAGTTTTGATCTAAAAAAAATTGCTGTAATTGCTTTTTAAACGCTGAGATCTGAGCAGAAAGACAGGAGATGTAAAAGCATTACATGCAGTGCTTCTCAGATAGTCTAATTGTTCTGGTGTCTCAGGATATTTTAAAGCTGGTGCAGTGGAGTGCTTCAAATGCTATTCATGTAATCCTCAAAATCTCACAAATGTATGTAACTTTTATGCAGTGATAGTATTCAGAGGTACAATCATGATTTAGAACTGATGTGTCCATTTTTGTTGTTTTTTTAATTTAATTCCTCCAAGTATGCCTCTGAGCCTTTATCAAGCCATAAACTGTTTTCACTTTTCTTTTTTTGTGCCTGAAAAGCAAGCCTATGCCTTTCCTCCCATTCACCAAAAAACTGATCTTATCTTTTCTCATTCTCTTCCTGTCTCCAGCCATTCATTCATTACCTCTTCTGCTCTCCCGAACTTTCTTTCTTTCTTTCTTTCTTTCTTTCTTTCTTTCTTTCTTTCTTTCTTTCTTTCTTTCTTTCTTTCTTTCTTTCTTTCTTTCTTTGTGTCTTATATCCACACTCAGTGTTTTGTAAGTAAAAGTTATGGCTGCATCTGTCGCATTCATTCGTCTTGCTGTCAAGCAAAAAGGATCCCACTGTGTGCATGTGCGATGATTGACTCAACACATACACACACCTGTTGTCACACTGTGTGCAAACACGCCATCACACACGATCCCTCACCTGTCCTCTGCTTCTCCTTCACAAATCACATTCTGCCAAACCAACATCCATCCAATTATCCATTGATTCTGTCCTGACATGTCAGTATTTGTTTGCATCTATCAGTTTTATATATCTTAATATCTGCAGACAGTTTCAGCATGAAACATTGATTCATTGTCTGCAGCTGTGTGTGTGTGTGTGTGTGTGTGTGTGTGTGTGTGTGTGTGTGTGTGTGTGTGTGTGTGTGTGTGTGTGCGCCGCAGCTGTGCGGTCATCTGTCACCTTTCAGACTGCTGAAGATGGACTGCTGCTGTCTGAAGGTGAACTGGAGCCATTTTGGTATCTGACATACAGTAAGAGAAGCATGCTAACTGGAGGATGCTAACAACAAAATGCTATCATAGTCCAGCTAATGCCAAATTTTTATATACGAAACTACAGATTAAGAGCAGTGTCACCATTTTTCACAAGTTTTTGCCAAAGCGGAAGCTGAATTTATCTGAGGGATAAAAAACCCCATCATAGCTAGGTGTTTTGATAAAAACACCTAGTTGGCTTGATAAAACCTAAAAGACCAGTGAAAGATAATGGGTATCATAACAGTGGTTATGAGTTGTCTTTGATAACACTGCTTCAGGTATTGCATGAGTACATATTAAGAAGGGGCATTTCAATGCATCATTTCACTCTTCTGCACAAAGTAGACTGAAAACCAGCTGACTATGTGCAAATTCCTGTGCTGATTTTACATTGACTGCACAACTTAGACTCCCTTTAATGTTTTTCCTGAGGTAAGACCACAGAATTTGGTCTATATACTGTAGTTACATATTGTAATTAAAAGAATTAGTAAAAAAAAAAAATAGGTAGAAACTATTAATATATTTTGCTCCAGCCAAGGATATGTCTTCTGTATAATTTACCATGGTGATCTAATCACGGCATACCTTACTAACCGTAATGAATTGGTGAGGTCAATTTCCAAATGGAGTTAAAATTTTCTCTGTGTGCAAGAGAATCAAACAGGACATTGTGTGAAGTTGCCTAACAACAGACAAACCATTCCAGATAGGTACTCTGGAAAAAAAATATCACATAGGTTTATAAGTATAGACTTTAACGGGCAGAGGGACACTCGCCTCCAATAAAACATTTTTAAAAAAAGTTAAATTATAACTATAGATCCTACTATTTGCAAACAGTAAGAAAATGAAATTGATTATGGTATTACTGCTATCCTCATCAGGACACTTCCCTGGATCATCACTAAGGTTTACAGCTTAATTTCACAGATTCACACCATCTGTAGATGGAGTGGGGTTAAATGTCTCTCTAGGAATGTGACTGAGGTGAAAAAGAGGAGGAGGAGGAGGTAGTTGTGTTAGTCTGGTCAAGTGTCAGGTTGTTTGATATTCAACAAATGCCTTTCATCTTCTAGTGGAGACGAGCAAAGAAAAGCTGGCTGATTTGGAGGGGGGTTAAATACACACAGACTGTTTTCACACATGCACTTTGGACAGTTTAGTGAGAATCAGGTCAGGATTTTTAAGAGCTGTCATTTTTCACATGTAGCACACAGCAGGAAATGGTCCCTTTCAGGAACATTTGCACAAAAAGTTGGGATCGGAACAAAATAAAGGCTGGAAAAGTAAACGGCATTTTAATTGGCAATGGATCAGTAACATGACTGGATGCAAAAAGAGCATCTTAGAGAGGCAGAATTTGTTAGAAATAGTCCTTTTACGCATATACAAGTATAATATAGAATAATAGAATATTTAGGGCTAAAGACCTCATAGCACCCCCAATAGAGTACTTCACTCTAAAACTGCTGGTTTGCTTGTGATTCCTATGATATTTAGAAGTAGATTAGGAGACAGAGTCTTCAGCTTTCAGACCTCTCTTTTGTGAAACCAGCTCCAGTTTGGATTCAGGAAACAGACACCCTCTCTACTTTCAAGGCTTAAAACTTTCCTTTTTAACAACGCTTGTAGCTAGGGCCCTTAGTTAAGATAAGATAAGATAAGATAAGATAAGATAGAACTTTATTAATCCCTCGGGTGGGTTCCTCTGGGAAATTCGACTTCCAAAAAAAGCACAGCAACGACCGAAGTTACAGTTACAGAATTGTTATGTATATATACACACACACACACACACACACACACACACACACACACACACACACATATATAAATACAGAGACAAATATAAATAAAATATACAAAGGGGATAAATAGAATAAATAGGAATAAAAAATAAAAATACAAGTGAATTGCACATTTCAAGTATTGAGTCTATTGCACTGTTGACTATTTACAAAAAGTATTGCACAAGGTATTGTACAGTGAGGTGAAGAGGCACTACAGCTTAGTTGTTCCCCCCTCCTTTGTCCTCCTGTTTCCCCTCCCTCTCCCCTCCAGGGAGGAGTTAAACAGTCTGATGGCGTGTGGGACAAAGGAGTTTTTAAGTCTGTTAGTTCTTGTCTTGGGGAGAAGCAACCTGTCACTGAACAGACTCTTCTGATTGTTTATGGCCGTGTGCAGAGGATGACCAGCATTGTTCATAATGTCCAGCAGTTTCTTTAATGTCCTTTTCTCTGCCACTGTCACCAGAGTGTCCAGCTTCATGCCGACCACAGAGCTAGCCTTCCTGATCAGTTTCTCCAGCCTGGAGCCTAGTTACGCTAGGCTAGGCTAGGTTAGGTCTAGGTTTTATCTTATCTTATCTTATCTTAGGCTGCTGGAGGCCATAATGCACCTTTTTCACTCACTATGTGCTTACTCAACACTCTGCATTTAATCATTAGTTATTATTAATCTGTTGCTCTTTTCTACAGTGCATCTTTTGTCCTTGCAGATGGCTGTCCCTCCCTGAGCCTGATTCTGCTGAAGGTTTATTCCTAAAAGGGGTTTTTTCCTTCCCACTGTTGCCAAGTGTTTGCTCAAAGAGGGCTGTTTGATTGTTTTGATTGTTAGGATTTTCCCTGCATGATTGCAGGATCTTTACCTTACAGTAGTAAGCTATATAAATAAAAACTGAATTAAAATTGAATTGAATTGATTCTGTCATGGAAATCATAGCGTGGGCTCACAAACACCTCTAGAAAAAAACTAACATCCGGGATGTCCAGGAATTTGGTGGGATGTTTATTTAAAGACCATGCTTTAAAGAATTCTCCAGCACTGAGTGTCATCGGAAGGCTTCTCTGTGATCTTTTAAGACACCAGATAATAAATAAATGCATGGACTAGTTTTTCAGCATTATTGAGACAGAATATTTCTAGTTTTGGCAATACACTGTCTAAGAAGGAAGTCTTTAATGTTGTTCAATGTACGACATGTTACTGTAAACTGAATTTACAGGGTTGTGGTGTGACTAGCTGCTGTCTGTAGTAAATGAGCTTGTATTGCAGTAAAAGGTCTGGATAATCCCTTTCTTCTCTGCAGTATCTGGTGATGCCCCACAATGATCTCATTGACATGAATGAAGAAACCGCTGTTGCTACTTTAAGTGTGAAAGAACCGTTAGCAATCACACATCTTCCACCTCCCCATCCGTTAGTGTTTACTCACCCAGCCCACTGCAAACTTCCTCACACACATGCACACACTGCAAGCCCACTTTCAGTTCTGTATTTGATTTCCCATCAGCGCATCAGGTTTTACAATAAAAGTTGTGAAGGTGGTATTTTTATGTGTGTTTTGTGGTCTGGGGGTCTCTATGATGTGTTCCTGTTTTCTCTAAATATTACTATGTTTTCCTCTCAGTCCAAAATTAGACAACCGACACTTCACAGCAAAGGGCTGATGGTTAATTTAAAAATGTCTTCAAATTGCAAACCTCCCAAAAGCTGCAAAGACGATCAGAGACAAAACAACACTAAAGTCTGAGGGTTTGTGGTCTTTCCACACTGTATCACAGATGGTTGGATAGTGTCGCAAGCCCCTTCCTCCACACCTTTCCATCGCTCCATTGTTGTGGTGTTTGCTGTGAGTTTCCGAAACCAACAGTCCAACATTCATGTCACACTGTGATTGAGCAAGTATGTGGAGGCGAGAGAGGAGTCAGGCTTTGGAGTCTTGATTGTAGATCATGGCTACTTTTTACTAAAGTACTTGTTACGCTTTTCATGTGTAACAAGTACTTTTTACTATTTCAAGAAATATTTACAGAAATTGTAATTATTGCACTTCCATATTGCATTTTGAATTACTTGTGTTACGCCTGTTTTGGAAATTATTTGAACAATAATGAACTTTTTACATGAGATACATGCTTTTAAAGAACAAAGGCAATTTGCAGAGCTGTAGAAACTACAGAGGGATAAAGTTAATGAGACATACTATGAAGCTTTGGAAAAACTTGCTGAAGCTGAGTCAAGAAGAGGTGCAAAATGGTATCATGCTGGAAAAGCAATTGGTGGAAAAGTATAGCAAAGGTCAGAAGGAGTTTGACTGTGTTTTTGTGGATCTGCAGAAAGACATGGAAGGAGAAGAACGGTGGTGGTGCAGGACATGAATGAGGACACCATGACAGAGGTGAGTTAGGAGTAACAGATGGGTTCAAGGTAGGCGTGGGACAACATCAGGGATCTGCTCTGAGCCCTTTCTTGCTTGCAGTGGTAATGACTGGGTTGACAGATGAGGTCAAGCAGGAGTCTTCGTGGATTATTATGTTTGCAGATGATGTCGTAATCTGCAGTGAGAGTAGAGCTGAGGTAGAAGGTAGAAGAAAGCCTAGAAATGTGGAGGTATGCTTTGGAGAGAAAAGGCAAAAAAGGCCAGTAGAAGCACGACATAATAGATGTGTGTGAATGAGAGGGAGGCAAGGGGAAATGTGTAGATTCAAAAAGTAGAGAGTACATGAATTCAAATTCAAATTCAAATTCCAATTTTATTTGTCACATACACAGTCATACACAGTACGATATGCAGTGAAATGCTTAGACAACTGCTCGTGACCTAAAGAAAAAAGAAAAGGCTATAAGATAGGAAATAAATATGAAAATTAAAAAGGGTAAATTTAACTAGGAAGGAATAAAATAAAATAAAATATAAAAATTAAGGTTAAAAATGAAATAACTGTACAACACAAATTAGAATGAAGGGCAAATTTAACTGGGAAAGAATAAGATAAATATATAAATTAAAGTTGAAAATAAAATAACTGTACAACAAAATACACAATATACAGTATAGAACTATATAAGAATGTATGAAGAAATATAAATATATATATACACAATAACAGCAGCTGTACAAGTATTAACTGGAAATGAAGAAATATAATATCCAGTGTTGTGCAATCCACATCCACATGAGTTTAAATACCTGAGATCAACCATCCAAAGCAATGGACACATGGCACAAGAGAATTGAAGAAGAAAGTCCAGGTGGGGTGGAGTGGGTGGAGATGAAATAAGGTAGTGAGACCTTCTGTGATGTAAGGTATGGTGACAGTCGCACTGACAAGGAGACAGAAGGCCAAGCTGGAGGTGGCAGAGCTGCAAAAAGGGTTTTTACAGGGAGTGACCACAATGGACAAGATTAGAAATGAGTGAATCAGAGTGAGAGCTCAGGTTGAAATGGCTTGAAGAAGTTCAACTTCAAGTTAGAGGTGCAGGGTTTAGACATGTGCAGAAGAAGAAAAGTGGAGATGTTGTGCAAAGGATATTGAATATTGAGCTGCTGAGCAGGGGGGAAAGTGATTGGCCACAGAGAAGATTTATGGATGTTGTGAAGGAGGATATGCAGATGGTTGGTGTGACAGAAGAGGATGTTAGGGATAGGGTGAGAGGGAGGTAGATGATTCGCTGAGGCAACCCCTAATGGATGCATCTAAAAGAAGAAGACCTGTTTGTCAGGCTTTTAAATTGAAATTGAAATTCAAATTTTATTTGTCACATACACAGTCATACACAGTACGATATGCAGTGAAATGCTTAGACAACTGCTCGTGACCTAAAGAAAAAAAAGGAAAAGGCTATGAATAAGATAGGAAATAAATATGAAAAATTAAAAAGGGTAAATTTAACTAGGAAGGAATAAAATATAAAAAAAAATTAAGGTTAAAAATGAAATAACTGTACAACACAAATTAGAATGAAGGGTAAATTTAACTGGGAAGAATAAGATAAAGATAAATATATAAATTAAAGTTGAAAATAAAATAACTGTACAACAAAATACACAATATACAGTATAGAACTATATAAGAATGTATGAAGAAATATAAATAAATAAATATATATATACACACAATAACAGCAGCTGTACAAGTATTAACTGGAAATGAAGAATGTAGTGACCAGTGTTGTGCAATCCACATTATGTCTTGTGCAGTGCAAATATGCTTAAAGTGATTTAAGTGATGAAGTGAAAACAATGTCCAGAATGTCCAGTGTGTGTGTAAGAACTATATGTGTGGGTCAGTACTGTGTGGTGGTGTGATTGAGAGACCGTATCGCCTGCGGGAAGAAGCTCCTCCTCAGTCTCTCTGTGTTGGTTTATTCTTGGTTGGTTTATTCTTACTCTACTTAAATGAATCTCTTGGGAGATTATGATTCTTTGTGAAAAATGGCTCCATATGTTACACAAAAAAAAAAAGGCTTTTTTTTGCTACCAGGCAGAAGTCTGGCAAACAGGCTATTTCCGCGATGCAGTATCAACACTGGTCCAAGGAAAAGAAAACAATTTGTTACCGAATGTATCCACAATTCTCTCAGAATTCCATTCGTTTTCATGTATGCCAGCGCTTCCCTTAAGTAGACTTGTTCTACAAGTTTAGGTCTATTAGAGAGTGATATGTTTAGAAAATAAGTAATGCTAATGAAGACAGTCTGTAACAGGTTAGACAGGATTCAGAGTTTTCAAAAACTGGTCCATTAGTGTGACTCATGCAGCCCCCTGATGCCTCCCAATGACCTCTTCCCCCAAGCCTGTATTTCTGCTCTAAGCAGGGTTCCTTGGTGGCTAGATGTTATTTTCATGGGCTTTTTTGAATCACCCAGGACCCATTTACTTTAGGAGAACAGACCAGGGTAAGCTGCCTATATCAAACAATCTTGTCTCTCGGACCCCTTGGGAACACATCTGTATCATCCCAGAAGAGCTTGGGAGAGGGAAGTTTTGCCTCTCTTCTTTGCTGCCTCAGTGACCTGTATCAGTAAGCTGTAGTGGATCGATGGGTTGATGGATGGATGGACATCTTCCTGGTTATTTACGCCATATTTAATGGTTCATCTCAATGTGCACTTCTTTTTTTATATTGGAGATTATGTATCGGAATTTCAGGAGCAGGACCACGCCTCCAAACACGCTCCTTCAGGCTGTCATCAATATAAGTTCCCTCAGTTCTGCAAGCTGATCATTCTTGTTTACGTGCCCCACCCTCCCTCCCTCCTTGTTCTCAATTCTTTAACTTCTTCACTTCTATTTAGTACATGGGGATCTGCCAGGCCCGGGAGCCATCGCCAGTCCCCTTCGAGGCCTTCCCCAAACTGCAGCTCAATTCATGTCAAAGCATTCACTTTTACCTACTAAAACGCTGTCAAACCTAAAATGAGGACGTGGGCCCAGCTAGTGAAATGAAGTTACAATGCATGTTTGCACATGTGTTGCACAAAATTTAGTCAAATGTTCAGGGATAACATTATAAATGAAATTAATTACGTAGCATGGCAAGGAAATATTGTTGAAATTAGAACAGCTGCAATTTCGAAATATAATTGTTCTCACATCAGCTGATTCATATGCTGCTGAAAGCATGCAGACATGTAGAGAATGACAAAAATGAGGGCAAAAGCCTTTTGACAGGCTTACATAAAAGCTTCAAGCTTTGTTGCAGCCTCAGTAAAAGAAAGGTCATTATAGACAGGAAGGAAGGGAGGCAGTAGGAGGCCACTGCAATCATCTTGTTATCTCTGATTATTACCTGAGTCTGTATCGTTTTTGGAGGTTAGAATGACTGTAAGAGGTTTGTTCTTTCTTTCAGTTCAAACCTTTATTTCGCTTTAAGTATATTTTTCTGAATGGATATTTTAAAGTAAATCATTTTTGTGTGACTGTAGGTGCTGATCATTTTAGTTGTCAGTGTTTTCCCACCAATGACATCTCTGTTTAAAAATATCCACAGCTCAGAACAAGGGGAGAGGGTAGGAGAGAAAAACCCATCAAATTACCTCCACGTTTCTTCTGATTTAATGTCTTACTTTGCAAAACAAGCAACACTTGCCATGCACTGAGACTACATTTGGAAGTTCTCGATCTAGTCAAACTAATAGATAATATGTTTTAACATCAGGCACTAGTCAGACCAATCAGAAGCAGGCGTGCACCAACAGGTCCTGTCACTCAGTAGGAGCAGCTGTGTCTGACAACCATGAAATTAACTCCATAAAGAACGAAAAGCTTAACGATTTTGGAGTATTACTGGTTGACTTATCCTAAGATTTTTGTAGATATTTCTTTTTTCCTGTTTTCTCTTCTAGCTTAATCATTAACCTTTGATCAATAAGGAAATCAGGAAGGAGAAATCTTACCTCTTATATAAATGTTTGTCCAGTGCAGCATAGTAGAAGTGAAAAACTAAGAACATCAAAGATAATGTAGTATAAAATTGTTAGTCTTGGGAAAAATGGCAAAAAGGATATTTTATGTATTTATTATGTTAGGTAAAAGTAGTAAAATCCCAAAGTGCTTTGACATTTGTAGCAACAATCTGTTGCATTTCATCCCTTTTTCCATTTTATTGTTTTATTTGAGCTTTGACTTCTGCTGTCCCCTAAGGGCCACTGTAGGTGACTGATGTGGCATCTCCAGGGAGTCTACGGGGGTTTTCAGTTAAATAAAACAAGGAAAAACATTTGTGTGCTTGTGTTGCCTGAGGGTACAGACAGAAGATGAGCAGGAAGTATGTAGAAGACAGTCATGGTAGGCGCAGTGTCTTCTTTGTATGGTAACAAGAGAACTACATTTTGTAACTAATGAAAAACCTGGTTGTTTCTTCTGGTGCTGCATTACCAGTCAAATATTTTCTTGAATTTGAAGCAAAACTTGGTAGAAACCTTAAAAAAATACATTTTAAAGAATAGCATTACAGTTGATGCATTGTATAAACAGTCTTAATAAAGAAAATACTTTTTTTCTTGCTGGATCTCACCAGTTACACACTAGTTTGTTGCCAATGTCCATTTTAAGTGTGGTCATTAACTGCTACATGTTTCTTATCTTGGGGCTCTTTAAAATAAAGTCTGTCACTGTCAACTTAACCTTTATAAACTGTTAAACCTTTTTGACAGGAGACTCTTGATCACTTAAATGAGACTTATACTTTTTTTTAATAAATCTCTTCTGGACAAAAGTGTAATATTGTGTTATAGGTAAAAAAAAAAAAAAAAAAAAAAAACAATGATCCAAACAAAGACTGTAAGTTTAATGAAATTTCACATGTTTATTTTAAAATGAACAAAAAAGCAGATGAAACATTTCATTAGAGTTTATGGGCTGCACAGGTTTGGAAAACAAGGGTAAATAGTAGGAGGGAGCACGAGAGATCGAGTAAGGTTGGGAGGATTGGGGGAAGGTGTGGAGACTGAGGGTGTTGCGTAAAGAATAAGAGCTGGGTGAAGAGTAGGAAAGAGCACGAGAGGGTGGGTAAGGTAGGGAGGAGGTAGAGGTGTTGAGTTGGGGTGTAGGGACAGGGGGTAAAGGACAAGAGTCGGAGGGAGTGAGAGGGATGGGAACCAGGCAGAGGTTTGGGTTCAGATCTTCAGTTGCTCTTTTATCTTCCATCTTCTCGTCACTTTTTCCCTCAAGGTTTTCTTCGATGTCCTCTTTTGTCTCCTGCTTTTCCTCCTTTTCTTCCTGCTTTTTCTTGTCCTTTCTTGGTTTGTCCGTTCCCTCCTCTTCTCCCTCGTGGTTTTCCAGTTTTTCCTCTTGGGAATTTGTTTCCAGGGTTTCTTCCTGGTGGTCAGCATCAGGTGCAAGCTCCTATGTAGAGAGAGTAAAATGTATTTTACTGAACTGTGACTCAGTCTAACAGAAGTTGTTAGGACCAAACATGACATTATGGTAAAGTGAAATGATAGCAGAGACAGCTTACCTGAAGGACGTTCTTCCATTCGTCCAGATTTTCCTGTAAGTTCTCCATCAGATGCTTGTTCTTAATTTGGAGCTCCTCCACTTTTTTCTTCTCCTCTTTCAGGCTCTTCTCGGTTGATTGCCACTTGCTGCTCCAGTGTTGTTCCCTGGTGTTTATCTCCATGTCTTTTATGGTCGATTCATGGAGGAGTTCTACCCAGGCTTTGGTTTGAGCTCTTCTTTTCTTCACACATCTTTGAAGCGCCTCATCCTTGAGTTTGAGCTCTTCTTGGAGGCTACTCACTTCCATTTTGTGAGCATCTTCAAGGACGGCAATCTTCTCCTTCAAAGATGCATTTTCCTCCTTTGCAGTCTTCAATTCCTGAGTGGCAAAATGGAGTGCATCTTTTAATTCTTGCACCGTTTCACTTCCAGCAATCTTGTTAGCTTCCTGCTGCTGTTTCATATCAGCAGCGCTAGTCTGCACTGGCCAAGATGCCTGAATGATAAAAACATGCACGTAGTCCATAGTTAGAAAAATCAATCACACAGTGTGATGTGTGGCATTAGAAGTTTAAGGTGACACAAGAAGAAGCAAAAACTGAGTCCTACAGATGTTCTAAAAACACAAATGTTCACAGAGTTTTGTTAAAAGTGCTTACAAATGTTTAAGTATTAAAAATTAAAGTTAAACTCCAAAGTGTACTCTGCTTCCTTAAGATTATGAAAGCTTTAGACACATTTTGAGCAAAAAATTCAAAAAAAGCTTTTGCTTGCTCACACGAGAAAAGCTTACCAGATTTTCTCAGATGTTGGGTCACAAATGTTGGGTCCATTTGGGCTCAGGAAACACTGAAGAGTCGCTGTTACACTTGTTTAGCTGTCGATATTTTTCCAAAGCGTTCGTCGAGTCACAGCAAATAGCGACAGATGCTTGTAGGTTCAGGATGGTGTTTAGAAATGAAATATCCAGGTAAACACTGCAAACACTGTGTTTGGAGAATCCTGTTCAAAAATCATCAGGCGATAGTGACAGCACTACCCAGGTGTTACCATGGAGACCATGTTGTTTTGGTTTCTGTGTTCTTGTTGTTACTGACTGAACTTGAAGCTATTTAGCTATTTACTGTGATTAAAAATTAAAACTAGTTTCAATCAGAAAGGGTCCTTTGGGTGTAGCAACCTTTTCACTTAATCCTCAGGGGACCCGTGAGGCTTTCTGTCCTATACCTTTCATTACTTTCACCTCCAGCCTCACCTGAACTGTTTTGAGCCGTAAAATGTGCTGTGCAAAGATCTCCAATCCATGTTTTAATGGTGAACGGTCATTAAAGAACAGGGTGTAGGGGCTAATTGGTTTAGAGAGAGCAAAACAAGAGCAGGCACATTCAAATCGAGACTGTGGTAAATTTTCAGTGTTTAAAAGCGGAGCGTCAAGTAAAATAGAGCTGTGTGAATATCTCATACTGGATAACCAAGAGAAATAGAGACAAACTTTTTACAAACAAATCTGGTTTTCAGATTCTGGGTTTCTCCGTTTGCTACCAGAATTGATATGAATGATGAAATTTCTTCTCCATGTTAGCCGTCGACTCCTGACTGTGGTGATGGTGCCTCTTGGTGCCTCTTAATGCAGTTAATTAACATAATACGGCTTACTGTACAGCAAATTGTAGAAACAAAGCATCCAAGAAGTCTGTGATGCTCAGGTCTTTTTTTTTTTGCATTGCATCCATGTTTGTGTGGTGGACCCAAAATGTGTTTGATACACTTATTAGCCAAGCCAGACAGCTTCAGCTGATAACTTAGCATTTCACCATCTTGCTCAAATACAGTCCAATACTAGCTCCTAAAACACAGAAGGCAACTGTTCACGTGGGTTATGTCTATCTTTTATATACAGTCTTTCATTGTTATTATTAAATAAATCCTTTTTGATAATTTTGTCTTGTTCTCACATGTAGGTTATTAAAAGGAAAGAAGATCAAATATGGAATAAAAGTTGAAGCTTAATATGCCTTCATTTTTTATACATTCTAGTAGGAGGCCTTTTCATTGCTAGTTTTCACCAATTCAAAGGCCTTGATAGTGCCATATGTCAGGTTTAGATATTTAGCATCCGAAAGCCACATTAATGATGTACATGAAACATGACATCCATTCAGCTGAAAGCACTTTATATCTAATGTAAAGATCCTACAGTAGTAGAGAGACGGGGCACTACGACCAGCACTTCTTGACAGTGGGGAGGAAGAACTCCTTTTTAACAGGAGGAGACCTCTAGAGGAACCAAGCTGAGGGGCAGCCGACCATCTGTAGCGACTGGTTTGAGGATGACAGAAGAACAATGACAAAAAAGAGCATAAAATTCCATCAAGTTTCCATCGAGGAGACTAAAAGGTTTTATGTGTGTGGAGTAATAAGAAAGTTTTAATCTTCAGGTAAATACAGTGGTTCTACATTCTATTACTCTTTTTCTTGTCTAACCTTTGATTAATGTGCTTTTTATTACATATACTGTTCTTTCTTCTGAAGTAGTTCATTGCCAATTATAACACACGCTCCAAATGTTTATCTCCCCAAATATTTGCATAAAAGTAATACATGGAAACGCAATCATTTGCAATTCCTGATGCAGATTTTCTGGAATTCTACAAAGATTTTCATTACATTTGCATAGGGACTGATCCATGATAAACATCTGGGTCACTTTAAGAATTGGATAGATAGCAAAACTCTTTGGGGAATTTATACAGAGAAAAAAATGCTCCCAGCACCGGCAGCTAATCCCACTTCGTAATTCTTTGGAAGAACCCCCTGCTGCACTAATACAGTGCTCTCAATGAAATAAATGAGGAGGTTTTGTGATGAAGAGCTTTTGTTGATGTTAAGGGGCCATTAAGCAGTGTGCTAATCACATACAATCAGAGAAGAGAGAAGAGAGTGCTTCTAACTAGCTGCTATTGTTAGAGTTACAAACATAAAACAGAATCTAAAGTCCGACATTACTAGTATAGTTAATTATTATTTTTTATTCGTTCCGATTCCTCCCACTTTAAACAATGATGTCTTCTTAATAACTTGAGTGAAAAATTACAGAATATCTTAGTGTTTTATATCATTTCCCTTTTGCTTTAATGACATTGTGTTGCCATGAACTCGCCAAGTTTATGCAAATCTTGATAACTGAATAATGATATCCCAGCATGATTAGAAGATCTTCCAAAGACCTTATTGTGATTTCAAGAATGTGTTGCTTTGTTTGCTTTCAAGAGCCGCCGAAAAATGCTCAGTGGGGTTAAGGTTAGGTAATTATGGAGGAAGGTTCATGACTGTCAGAGCTCCTTTGGTTTTTCAGAAGTTCTTTCAAAGCAGACTTGAATCCTGAAGAAGATAGAAGATAGACAGAAGAAAGATGCAAACAATGCACTAAGACACCAGTGAAGATAACTGGCATGTCATTTTAATGGACTGGGTAACCCTTTAGCATAATTTTCCCATGTGCAGAGTAGTCTGATGTGAACCTAACCAAGTTGTGTGTGTGGCTCTTTTAGAACTTTCAGTACCTAACACCCCCCCCCCCCCCCCCCCAAAAAAAAAAGAAAAAAACACGTTTGAAAATGACAATAAAGAAGTAACTTGTGTACCAGTGTGTCACAAGACGAGATCCTGAAAGAGCATTTGCATTTGACAAGAAAATATGACCACTTCAGTACATCTCTGAATAATAGAGTCCCATTTCTCAAAGACACAGTGGAGTTGAGGGTAGTGTTTTCCTGGACAAAGACTTTACCCTATTGTGCAGGCCACCCTGCTATGTGAACTACACACCCAACAATTGTGTCATCCATGAACAGTTTACTAGTGGACAATGCTCTTACAGTTTAGAAAAGGTGGCTCATCAACCCCAGCACTTGTGTGTGTGTCTTCCCAAGCTGCTGACTTGCAAGCCCAACTTGTTTTTTAATATCACACAGCTGCTTGTCCATAGAAATACTTTGCACTACAACCAGCAAAGATGTGTTCCTGCTCTGAAAATCTACTCTGAGATGGAGAGCTACTTTTCTTTTAAATTGGGTTAGGAAACTGGGTGTGACTTCTTGCTGCAGATACACTCCCTTTCTCCCCCATAAATATAATCCAAATCAGTAGGAAATGCAGTGATTTAGTGCAGGTGTTCAACTCTAGAACAGCAAAACATACCAACCTGAATATTCCCACCATCTTGTTTAAGTGTGGGTTTGATGCAGTGCAGTATCATTTTCTCTACCCTTCACTTCTGTGCAAGTACCCTTCTGTTCGTGCAATAAATGCTATACATGAATACTTGAGTGGGACTTTTATACTTACAAATGGTAAAATACTGACCTGCCTGTTTTTTAAAAGCCACATTTATACAAAAACAAGCCACTTATGTGTATTATATATATTTCACTCTGTAACCCACTCTCTGAATACAACACAGTGCATATGTGGCAGGTCCATAATGAGGGATGGTATGTTAAATATGCAAGGTCTTATTCTGGATCTTCCCAGGCAGATGCTCGGTCATTACACTCCTACAAGTGGGGGCCCTCTGTTAAGTGAAGTATATGAGGTCACACTTTCATGTGACCTCTGTAACCCCAGCTAAGGAAAAAAAATCTTGTAGACATCTCTTAATAGTCTTCTTTCAGCAGGAAATTTGCTGATTGGTGTCTTGTGTTCTTTATTTACCAAATTCTTTATATGTGATAAATCTGCTTTTTTGTCCCTCCGTGGACAAATTGCCTTCCTCTGATGTGTGGTCATTTTTAAACTGCCAGCCCTGCACACAAACACAGCAGCTACAGGATGAAGCTTGTTCTTCGATTACTGCTCCGATTTGCATCTTGTTTTCCTCTTTTACTGTACTTTCCTGCTATCTCTTTCCTATACGTTCTGCTGTTCTTCCTCAGGATTCAGGTGAAATGATGAATTTTTAAAATTCTATTTTTTGTGTTCATGTTGCAGCTGACAACAGCTCAGGGGTTTTTCAGTGCTGCTCAGAAGATCTTACCCAAGATCAAGAACTTCTTTCTCCCTTCAAAGTGCTCTGAAATAAGTCCTCCAGTGGAGGCTCCCACAGTGGAAACACTGTGCACGGTGCCCAAAAAGTAGCTTGATTTACTTGAACGGACTTCTTATCTATCTTAGTGTTATCTAAAAAGACTTACCTCAAGGACAGCTGGCTTTTTGTAGTTCTTAGTTAACACTGTTAATATGAAAAATTGTTTAAATGTTTAATGTCTCCCCTAAAAGAAGTGCAGAGTCTGAAAGATTTCTTCTGTATTTTACATGTAAAAATGTGTTTTGTTTGTGTTGTAATTATTTACAGGTTTACATGAAAACAAAAACGTTCACTGTGGTCTATGAGAGCTTCGAAATAGAGAAACATCTTAGCTGCATAAGCTACACACAGAGGCCCTCTATGTGTAGAGTAAACACATGACTTAACGCCAAACAGCAGCATGTGAAAGAGAACATGATAACACGATGCCTTAACATAACTGTGGAAAGTTTACATCTAATAGTAAACATAATATTTCCTGAAATGGAAGGCTGCTATTATTCTATGGTTTTCCTCAATGCTAAAAAAAAATCCTCTGACAAGTTCAGTTAGTGCATGTTCCAGTACTTTTCTTTTTTGCAGAAAAAGACAAAAAGGTTGATGTTCAGTACTATCCTGTTAGCCCTGCTTCCATGCTCTAGCATCATGTTGCAGGAGTGTGGCCCACTGGATGTACACTGCATTCCAGTCTGTGTTTGGTGTGGGTAGAGGATGTAAGGTAACTCACAATGATGGAGTAGCTGATGACTTACCCAATAGAGGTTCTGAAGGACTAGTTGCAAACTTTCAAGAAGATGTTAATGTTTACGAGGATTTGGAGGAAGATTTCACTCTGGTGAGCTTGGCTGATGACATTGGATATCCCATTTTATGCTGCTGATGATAGTGGTCTCCAGAAACTTCACAGACTCTGCCACCTTTGCATTGTTGATAAGCAGTGGGGAATGTGAGAATGGAAGTGCAGATAAGTAGGTGCCCAGCTACTCACCTTCCCCCGTGGCTTCCTGTTTGGAACTCTTTAGTGTACTCCCAGATTACTGTGGAGTAGTCTGGTGCAGACATTCACCAGAATATTGGTCAGGCATGCTAGGACATCAATAAAGTACCATAATCTTTCATACTTGGAGTGACTCTGCTAGTATAGTAATAAGAGAGGTATAAAAAAAGAAGTCTTTCAAACACATACACATGCATACACACGTTTTTCCTACGGTTTCTGCTGAAAATATGAGCTTCTCTAACTGTTGCGTCAGTCTCTCTCAACTCTATCTTCTGGGAATCCTATGCTCCCGCATTGCTGGATTGTAGAGATGCCTGTAGAGATGGATGTGGCCTCTAATGTGTCCGCTTTGCATTTGTGTCAACTGTGCGCTTAGCCATGCTACAAAAATTAGGAACGCTGCAAGTGCTGCAGTTTTTAATGGAGGCTGAGCTTGACTGGATAATCCAAAAAACGGTTGGATCTGTAGGATAAATGCTGAGTATTTTGTTTGTTCTTTCTCTTTGCTTAAATTCAGATGTGTGAAGAGCCTATGGTCATCTTTCTCTGTTAAGGTAAGAAAGCGAGAAGTAGAAGATGTCAATGTAATTTGGTAAGGAGGAGACTTGTCTTGAAAAGATGGGGGTGGGCCATTAGTGTGCATGACAGAGGACCTCTCTAGCCTATTGTGGTAAGTCTTTTTAGTTCATCAGCTTGTCCAGGGGTTAGGGTAATTGCAGAGCTTTTCTTATTATAATGTGTTATTGCCTCCAGTGTGTTCTTGACAGATGCAGGTTTGTTGCTGATTGAAACAAACTTACCTTGGCTTGGTTCTCACATTTGATAACATTCTTGAGTTCCCGTCTAGCCAGTATGTATCCATATCGACTTTATTGTACCACCTGTTCTTTCTGGCATCTGAGAGCCCTGAGCTGACCTATAAATCAGGGATTATGGTGATTGTACCTTAGTGTTTGGCTTGGAAGGCAAATGTGCTTGTAGAAGTTGATAAATGAGCATGTAGGGTCAACAAATGAATTGCTGTCCTCAAGATCTCCCAGCGCCTCCTAATCTTTGGACTCCAAACAGTCCTAAAGGAGGTTTTCTTTGCAAGCTCCTGTACCAAAAGCAAGTTAGTTCCTTACTATTAAAGTTAGAAAAGGGTTCAACACAGTCCTTCCCCGCAGCTGCTTACAGCCCCCAACAAAGTTAAAAAAGTCCTAAACTGAGATGCAAAGGATTGTAAATGTACCAGAGAACTCACACCCAGAGGCCGTGTTCAGTGTTTTGAGAAATTTTCACTGAGCCATGAACAAGGTCTTCCCAAAATACTATCAACATATCATTTGTCCCACCAGAGGAGAGCCAACACAGGATCACTGTTACACCCATTCAGACGCTGCTCCAAAACCCTCCCCCACCCTGCAACATTCCATAGGCCATTCAAAAGTTCAGGCTCTACCTAACCCCTGCCCCATCAGGGTTGTGTGTGCTGGTCGTTTAATTTAAATGAAGACAACTACCTGATACATACGGATTTTTTCAATTGTGATGGCTGAAATACCTGGACTTTAAAGCATCTTTGCATGTGGCATATATATATACATATTTACATATTCATTGAGCCCTTATATTCTGTTTGGTGTGACAAAGCAGTTGAACCCCCATTGCCCCCATTGGTTTGGATTTCACACCTGGTATTAGATGCTTTCAGTGAACAGTCTGAAAATTCCACTGAGCTGTAGCAAAAGTCATGATTATATTGGTCAGCAATTGTAACCTTCATTTTTTAAAACATATTTTTACTTTAACATAATGCATGTATTATACTTTAACAAATATATCACATAATTGAGATTTAAATATAATTCAAAAAAGAAACAAAAATAAATAAATGGAGATACAAGTAATTGACATACCTCAGATCAGTGGATTATTTTGACCATGTCACCTTGCAGCAAAGGGATAGCCATTTGGAAGTGACCCACTTGCATTAGGAGCGCAACAGAGAGTTGAACCAGTCTTGGTCATGTGATTATGAAAGTGACCAGGTGAGACCGACACAGAAAGCCACTGTTGGGGTTGTAAGACAAAGCCAACGGCAATAGATGGCTTAAAATCAGCCAGGAGAGCACTTCACAGATAAATGTTGTGGTATTAATGATTCTACTGTAGGAATGAGCGTGGGTAGAGATTCTGTCATAAAAATTGGCAGGCACTTGATGACGGATCCAAACATTCATTGGCAAACTTGCAGATGAGTTAAGAATAAAGCTTTAATGTCCAGATCTTTGATCTTTGATGCATATAAGGTGAAAATCAATTTAAAAGAGAGGCATGTATTTTAGTATTTCTTTTTAAAAAAAAGTTCTTCTCTGTTGATTTATATATATTTGGTCCTATACATTATATATACTTGCAGACTGGACTAATAAATTCATAATTAGTTGTATTTTAAGATCCTTTAAATGCCAGACAAGATAAATAGCTTTTAAAAAGAATTTGATGAACCAAAACTATTTCTGTCATTTCATCTTTACTTACTTTAGTAGTCACCCATCTTTTTGGTCTGAAACTGACCTTATTGAGTTCCACACAATAATGTCAAGAAAACCCACATACAACCAAATCTCGCAGCAGGTCTTTCACTATTCTAAACCTGAATCTACATCTAACCTTAAAACCAAGCCGTTTTTTCTTTCACTTACTCACCGACACATTTAGCTAAAACCACAAAGACAAGTCAGATGTCACGGGGAATTTTCATTACTCTCAAGACACTGCATTTGTTTTTCCACTCTACATGACAAATGAGTGGGACCTCCCCTAATCTCCTTAATTTGCATGCACTGAGTAACCCTGGTTTTGTGAAGAAATAATTCTATAAGCTTGATCAAAGTGTGCAATCAGCAGTCTCCTGACCTCAAACAACTGAGCTCTTATGGTTTTTTTGATCGTCAGGTTGATGGAGGAAGGATGTGTGATGTATCACTTTTTTTTTTAAACTAAAGGCTCACTGCAAAGTCTTTCAGGTCTTTCAGTCTTCTATGACGTGAAAGAGAGCATCATGTATCAAATCAGCGTTCATTGGTTCATTTAAAAACTTTCTCCGGGGTGAATTCAACTTCTTTCGTTAAATTCTTTAAAAGGAGAACTTGTCAGTTTTACACATCAAACACTGCTGACAATAATATATACAGAACTTGAAATGGTTAAATAGAGCAATGATAATGTTCTATCTTTGAGTAATGATGTCAGCTGAGTCAACATTAGGCAAACATGGCTTCATGTTGAAAATGACAAAGCACAGTATCTTTAAAAAAAGTGACCTATGTAATTTGAGTCTTTCTCTCCTTACACATAACAGTTATGGGCTACATTTGCCACATTTAAAATAACAACCCCAGCCTGTTTGAAACAGCATGAGGAGGCAGGAAGGGCGGTGGTGACTGTCCCCCTTTGGGAGCTTTGTTTTTGTACTTAGTTTCACTTCATTTTCACTCACTGTTTGGGTGTGTATTGGCTACTAAATCACATATTTATGTCTAGAAAACAATTTGTTGATTTAGTTAAAGCATTTCAGACTGCACTGAAAAATGATCCAAATGCAAGACCATTAGGCAGCAAGTGAACTTCAAGACAAAGCTCACATAGTACACATGAACCTCCAGCTCAGCTACCTTTACTCTTATGACTCTTCATCACAGGCAGCTTTGATTTATTTCTGACTTGGCCTTTGTGAACATGTATGCACTATAGCTTAGGGTCCTTCTATAGCAGTTATTTGAGTTTTCCAATTGATATATATGTTGATATATTTCTCCAAAGCTTTCACAACAGGAAACTGTATTGTATCATCAAACGGGCATTTACCAATCAAGAGGGAGGTAAGATATCCAACACACAGCTGATGAAAACACCAGTAAGATATAAGAATAACTGCAGCTCAAGGAGAAGAAATTAATTCTCAAATTTGTGCAAAACTATTCGTGAGCAAAAAAAAAAAAACAGATTTAGAAGAGTTCTGATGTTTTTATGTCTGATGACATAAAGTCATAAGTCTTGACTGAAAATAGGAAATAGGACAATAGCAGTGATGGTCAACCAGAGTTAGTCAATGGATGATGTAAACGTCTTAGGAGACTCACTGAAAATCCAAGATTAAGTGTTTGTGGAGAAGATAATTTAAAAGGCAGGATAAAGATGTGTTTTTAAAAAATAAAAAAACTGGCCTGAAAAATGATGTGAAGTGTCACTGGACTAAAGACGAGACTGTGAAATTAGGAATAAGGAAAATTTGGGACAAACAGAAGGAATAAAGAGAAGAGTGCAGGAGGAAAAGCTCAGATTCCTAGGATTCCAGGCAGACCTAAGAACACAGCTCTTTCTTATTGAATTTATGCAAAGGTTCATTAAATTTATCTGGCATTCTCTTCCTGCTTGGAAACACGAGCCAGGGTGGAGTTTTAGTCACAGACTCAGTCTCCTCAAACCTGCGCCCCAACAAGACCAGAAAAGAGCCAAAAGAATAACAATGTTTGAGACAGACAGTGATCTGCTCCTTTTGCATGCTAATGATGTGTTAATGAGAACTTTTCACATCAGATAACCCAGAGGCGGTGCAGTGAAGCCAAAGGTGCAATCGGGAAGCAAACAAGCTTCTAAGTGATCAGGTAAAAGCCTACAGCCTGCTTGTCTCCACCATATTTGCACTTGAAAGCCATAAGACACTACTATATGTAGCATCCCACCCCCCATTCACTGAAAACTGTGTGTCAACGCTGAAAGCCTCTAATCAGCTACTCAAACAAGTTTCAACTGTATTTGACATGGAGGATGTTGGACTACAATATCAAGTTAATATAATAATTTCAAAGAAAATGTTCAAAACATATGCTCACAAATGTGGTTTTATATATAGTAAAAATAAAGGGAAAATGGCATCAGTGTAAATACGCTGGTGCCTGTAGGGGATAACGCAAAGGAAATAACTAAAAATCTCCCTTGGCAGTTTTAAAGTGATCCATCAGCCACTGCACAACGCAGGGTGTCATCAATGCACTCTTAGTCTTGTCAGATATTAACTACACACCAACAAAGTAAATTCTGTTTATGTTTAGTATGTTGTAGTAAAAATTGCTCGTAAAATAATGTATTTATTATTTTGTAATGAATTGCAATTGGAATTAGTTTTTATTTTGTTTTTAATTTTATGCCTTTGATTGCTTATCTTCCCAAGTCTAGTCGCAAAATGCTCATATTTTTCTGAAATCTGCCAATGTGCCTTTAGCAAGCTTTCACAACATTTTCCATGCAGCAGTCTTGCACCAAATATCTGAAGTTTATCTTCAATAAGTATGCACATTTCACACATTTGGCTCCTGGTCTGCGATTTCAATGTGAAGGTATTTACATTAGAACAGGCTAACTGTAAATTACATTCATTTTCTCAGCTTGAAAATCATTTAACAAGACTTATACTACACACAAAAAAGATAGAAACTAAACGCACGCACACACACACGCAGACACACACACACAGATAAGCAAACAGACAGGCATTCACACTTTCCTGGCAGCCCCACTGGCTGTCCTGCACACACACAGTGTGCCAACCAGCCTGCCTCGGGATCTTACACTCGTGACATATCTGATATAATAGCCCTATTATTTTAACATGACTCTCAGAGCCAGTAACATGTAGACAGGAAACGCATCATCATAGTTGTTCACAGCCCTGGGGAAGGCTTCTGGCCAGGCAAAAGAGCAAAGGGTTCTGGGTAATGGGTTACAGATGAGGGGAATGTAGGGCAGCTGTGTCAGCTAAGACTGAGTTAGAAAGACCACCGATTACCGGCTGTTGAGCCACATCCAAGCTAAATGTGGATTTAACATCTAGGAGGTGAACACATGATGATGAAGATGATGACTGAGAACAGCTGCCTTATAATCTATGTCCAAAAGAAAGATCATCGTTTTATCACATGGAGACTTTTAATCAGAGTTTTGTGTCATATTTATTTACAGTGAATGTGAAGACTCGGAGAAAGAATTTAAACACCAGTTATGCAGAATTAAAATGGAGTTGCAGAATATTCATGGCATTGTTGACAAATGAAAATCAGCTTTTTACATAAAAACAACTTTCTTGTTTACCTTTTGATCTGGTAGGAAAGTTTGAGAGCTCTGAAATAACGCTAATGTTCAGTATGTCTGGTGTATATCCTTAAAGGGAACCTATTATGCTGTGAGTCAAATGCTGAGGCTTCTGACTCCTCTAAACACTCAATTTCAAGCTTACTATTTTTATTTCTACTCCCAGGTCTGCATGCTATCAGTAAGCGGGCCTATCCATATATGACCATCTGAGACATGCGTTGCTCTTGCAGAGTCCAAGAATAAAACCACGGAGCTCTAAATGAGCACACCCTTTAACGCTAGCTGGAGTATTTGATTTGTAACAACTGGATCAAGTGAAATTTAGGAAAAATGTTCACCAGCCATTGTCACCCCTCCCCTTTATCATCAGTACCATTTGCTGTCCTGTTGCTTATGGCAAACAGCAATTTCAGGGCACATTTTTCCCTATTACACAACTAACTTTGCTTAGTTATCTAACTAAGTTCTTGTGCATAAAGAAGTTGTGCGTTTAACTATTAACAGGTTAGTGGATTTCTAGACTGGGTATGAAAATTTTGCATGTCACTAAGTTTTAGCTGGTAATTTCAGTTGTCAGTTACAATAATTACCATGTAGCTGTCAATATTAGACAAGTGAAACATTTGTTTGACTGCTTCAAATATTAGCTAATAAGGAGTGGCTAAAATACTTCCATTTTTAAAAAGAAACCACTTGATTTACAAAATGTTAATTTAGGTTATTGAAAGAACTCCACTGTTAAATAGATATAAGGCCTCAAATAACCTTTTATGTTGTTGTTTTAATAAGGTGCCTGGTGTCACTCATTGACTTCACCCACATCCAATTACAAAAACAACCCAAAAACAAACAAACAGAACTACAGCAGCTCAACTAATCAGTACATAAACTAGGGGTTAATAACCAAAGATTTTCCCTGGATGTAGCGGACGGGAATTAATGTGAAGGAGACCAGATGACAGAAAAAACAACCACAACAGACTTCAGTCGTTTTCCAGAACTCTGGTTATATCATAACCAGAGGCGGATCATACCACCAATAGAATTTAAGAGATTTCCCCTTACACACTCCAGCTACAAATAAACATATACAGTAAAATACTGCACTTATTTTAACACACCCCACATGCATCTGAATACAAACAAAACCCAGCTAAATAATATACAAACTATTTAGCTAATCTTCAGCCAAATCAAACTGAAGATTCAGGCTCCTCCCACCCTCAGCTCTCATCTAATGGTTTACACCACTAACAGTGAGTAATTAGATAACGTGAACGTTATCTTCTCACACCCCCGTTCTCTGTGACCTGCTGGAGCGGGGGGCCGGGAGGAGGAGTTGGCCATCCGACTGCGGTCTGGAGTGTGGGGCCTCCCTGCTGCTGCGGAGTCGGGGCAGTCTGCTTCTCCCCACCGCAGGGAAAAAGGGTAACACCACCTGGGTCTGGGTGCAGTTTCCCCCTCCAGGGGCAAGGGTACCTAGACCCGGTTCTTAGAGTACGCTTGGGGAGTATGATCGTGTGTACAGCGTCTCTTTATGTCTGTCTCCACGTTGGGTGAGTGTTGAGTAATTGCATATGAGAGCATGAGGGTGGGAATGGATGTTTGTATCTGTGTGTGCCTGTATGTCTGTGCCTATACTGTATGTCAGGTTGGGTATCAGACGCCACCTCTCTGGGGACATCTCAGGCCCTCCAAGGTTTGGAGGCCTATCTCCCCCTACTACCACTTCCCCTGCCAGTGGCGGACTCCCTCAGACATCGGTGCGTTGGTGGTTCTTTGTGTCCGGGGGTGGGCGCCCGGGTACACACCGGCTCACTCCTTGGTGGCTGCTTATGGCCTGGAGCCTGGGGCTCACTCGGGCCACTTCCGGGGCGGGGTGCCCTCGGCCTCTCGGCCCGGGGCTCGGTCACTCTGGCACAGCTGGCTGCCGGCGGAGCTCACGGGCGCGTCACTGCAACTCCCCTTGGCTTCTGCTCCGCGGCTGCTGAGTGAGCCCTCATCTGGGACTCTCCTCAGCTCTTTCTGGGACAGTGGCGCGGCTGCCCCTCTGTTGGGCTTCCTTGGTCTCTTGTGTTCTGAGGGCCTCTGGATGTCTGGAGTCTTGATCTCCTCCATACCTGCTTCATGCCCTGGAGGACGGGGCTGTGGCCCCCCCACACCCTCTAGCAGATCATTACATGAAGGAACCTTTAAAAAACAAGCGCGTCCATGCTCACAGGTGTACACACGGGTGCTCACACACACAAACGACACCCTTTTTGGCTCCTACCTCAAAGCACACTGTGTTCTGTTGATGTTATGTGGTGCACAATAATGTTTAATATTTAGTATTTACTGTCATATTCCCATTTATCATCGTGATGTTGTTTATTGTATTGCTCTCGTTTTCTTCTGCTTGTTTTCTTTTTTCTTTCTCAACAGGTGATCCAGGTGATTGATATATGTATTTTTTTTTTATTTTTTTTTGTCTGTTTATTTAGTTGGTTTTTGGGTTTTTTTTTGCCCTTTATCCCCGTCCCTCTTCTCCACTGTTTTTCCCCCCTCTTCCTTTCTCCCTTTTCTTTTCCTCATTCAAGTTGTCCTGTATCTAGCAAGTGAAAAAATAAAAAAATAAATAAAAAAAATAAAAATAAAAAAAAATAAATAAATAAATAAATAAATAAATAAATAAATAAATAAATAAATAAATAAAATAAACAATAAAAGGTGAATCAAATAGACCATTACGGCAAGGCTGGGATGGTCTATTTGGTAAAGTAAATCCGTTGGGCATCTTTCCTCGCCTTTAGACAATAATGCTGATGGCAAAAGAACCAAACGGGACAGGCAGGAAAAAAAAAAAAAAAGATAACGTGAACGTCATTACCCATAATCATGCGAGCACTCCCTGAATCAGGCTTTCAGGAAGTTGACTTCAAAAGAGAAAGTGGTTAGTGAACTTCAAAATAAAAGCATAACAAAACCAAAACTTCCTGTCAGACATTGCGAGTGTGTGCTTCTTAGTGACGGAGATGCTTCCCCAACCCTCACACTGGACCACTCCTTGTATTTCAGATTGCAAAAACACAATCATATGGGGACCAGATTTCACGATAGAGTCAGAATGATACACTTATGATGAGTGTGTTGTACTGTGGTTCACGGTTTGTAGTCAGAATGTGGTTTGGAGTGAATTATGTTCTAACATTTCTTTTCAGTCTGTCATTATTTCCTGCACATTGGAAAATAAAATGGGCACTGCTTTTAGTCTCTAAAGCTTTATTTTTGCCCCCCCCCCCCCCTCTCTCTCTCTCCTTCTCTTTATAAACTCTTTTCATTTGTTTCCTCCCTCGTATTATTTTTCCATGTCTCATCTTCACTCTCTCTCTTTTTTACGATGTGGCAGATCAGAATAAATGACTCAGAATATTTAAGTCACAGAACCACACAAGAAGTAAATACAGCCAGCTACTGTGCAACGCCCACACACACACACACACACACACACACACACACACACACACACACACACACACACACACACACACACTGGGCCTGGTCTGTTCCAGCCTGAATTTAAACACTCCACCCAAAACCTTACTATGTCAAATACTCAGCCTTTGGAATTTTTTTTGTGTCCTCTTTCATAAGTCGCATGTGCACTGCAGATCTGGACTTTTGTAGACATTACACAGAAGAACTTCTTACACTGTCTTCTCAGTCTACGTTAAAGGTCTTCAATGGTCCAAGCAAACACGGAGATCCTGCACCCTTCATGGTATCAGTAGTTTTTGTTGGGTTTTCTCAAGCGGAGTGTACCATGTGTTGAATTTAGAGCATCTCAGTTGAAAGTGACCAACCTGAAACAATCTGAGCCATTCAGAATTTCCAACTTCCCAGTCGGAATGCTTTCAACTCGGAAACTCGGAGCAGCATCACCAACCTGTGTCAACAGTCCAAGGTGGCGTTAGTACACATTACACATAAGTAAGATTGTAAAACTTAGTCTGTACTACTAGTACTACTACTACTATATATTGGCGACTCACTAAATATGCCATACACAGAGCATTGACCAGGCTCTACCTATGAATGTGCTGTAGGGCTATTTTTAAGTGCAAAAAAAAAAAAATCAAACATTGCTCGTTACTGCTTTTGATGCATGATTAGGTCTACCTTGAAGGAGCAAAACAAATCCCATTTATTCTTGCTTATGTTACTTTATCACTGGAAAGGGCTCAACTTAGGAGTGATGTCACTCACAGTTCAGATGCCCGACTTCCAAGGTCGGCAAGGAAGGCAGCATAAGCTGCTCAGTGACAAATGTTAACCAAAGATACCGTGGGAAAAAAGTATCAGAAGCATAAGCTGACCATGTGCGATGTGCATATTTGTGTGAAGAACTGAAGGTTGGTCTGTTGGTCAGTTGTTGGTTGACCAGTCAATTCTCAGGTAAGCAGCTGAAAGAGCTATTACTTCAGACTGCACTATAAACCTGCATGATTCATTCAGAGAAATACACTGTGGTAATCAGCAATCAGATTAAAGATAATCTTAACCCCAATCTTAGCAGGAAAAATATAAACACAAAGCTCCACCTTCTCACTTTTACGTCCCTTTAACTGAATACTGTGAACAGGAAAGCTGAAATAATTACTTGTGTATATTAATGTTGTTTGAGTGACTTATCAGGCTTCCCTTTCTTAAAACGACAAGCCTAATCTGCCGTTGCAGATAAAAAGGCTTTTATGGTATCTTGACCAATCTTGTAGTCACTATCTGATCCACCTGACAGTCACAAAACCACTTGCTCACCTTGACCTACATAGCTGTAAACTAAGCTGCATGTCGATGGTTTAATGTGATATTACACTGACTTACATTTATTTTCTGTACACTTTTTCCATAGTACCAATTACCCTTACCTTCAACCCCCGTCTTTGCCCTAAAATGGAATTTTTAAATCATGGGAGAGTGACAGGTGTGTGAGGGTGAGCATTTTTAAATCATGTTTATTTTTTAGTGATCATAAAGAACATATGTTCACACACATTACAGCTATCCTTACATTACTCTCTTACTCAATATAATGTGATTTTTAAATTAAGTGTACTGTGTTTTTTTCCCCAAAAGTGAATATAGAAGGGATGAGATTACTCAAGGGAGTTTAACACACACACATACACCTACTGGGCACATGTCCACGGATTGCACATGCAGACTGCAACACATGGAATGAGCTCAGATTGCACAACATACAATTGCTGCTGAGCACACTTTGCCCTGGGAAAATGCTTGCATATCTCTACACATGGGAGCGGTCTGGAGATACCGTTGATACGCGAGAGTGACAGGTGTGTGAGGGTGAGCATTTTTAAACAGAAGAAGGACTATGAATTTGCAAGCCAGACGCAGTGGGAATAACATCTCACGCAGGTCATCATAGGGACAAGTATAATTCTCACGTTCTTGTTGATATTTTGCCAGTATTAAAAATTGGACAAATTGTTACTTAAAAAAAAAAAACCTGTACATTTAACAGGAGTTTTACTCATTCTGGCTGATTAGCCCAGTACTACAGTACCGTGCAAAAGTTTTAGGCAGGTGAGGAAAAATGCTGTAAACAAAGAATGCTCTTAAAAATGGAAGTGTTAATCTTTTATTTTCATCAATCAACAAAATACAGTTAATGAATAAAAGAGAAATCTAAACTACATCAATATTTGGTGTGACCATCCTTTGAATTCAAAAGAGCATCTCACTCGATGATGTTGAGATCAGGGCTCTGTAGGGGCCATACCATCACTTCCAGTACTTCTTGTTCTTTTTTATTTTGACGATGGGTTGTATGTTTGGGTCTGTTGTCCTGCTGCAGAATACATTTGGGGCAAATAAACAATCATTAATATTTCTGAAGACATTCTGTTTATAGCATTTTTTCACACCTGCCTAAAACCTTTGCACAGATCACACATCTTTTTGTCTTGCCAGTTTAAGCCTAGCTCACCTAAATGGTTGGGAATGGAGAGTATAGAAGATAGGGAAGAGGAGAAGTAGGAAAAATAAGTGTGGGGCTATACAGGAGGGTTAGTAAAACCTTAAAACCAGTGTAATGCCAGAAAAACAGTGGAACACATGTTCCTCCTTGTTTGTCTAGGGTTGCATATTGTCTAGAACATTTTTTATGATAACAGTTTATGCTAAAACCATAGACTGTAAATAAATGATGGATGTAAAATCTATGACATCACCAATTGATTTCTGGATTCTGTTTTCAAGCATTAAAGTTGTTGAAAAATGTTTTGGGGTTTTTTTGGCCTTAAGAGAGTATTTTTACACAAGAGAGTGAATTGTTAAGCTAATGCTAACAAGGTGCACCTGCTAATACAATAAAATAATCCTCTAGTACACATGTCTGAAACTCAAAGCTTGCAGGCCAAATTTGGCCCGCCATGCCGTTTTATGTGTCCTGCGTGAACTTCTCAATGATTATCTTAAAATAAGTTTATCGTTTGCTGCTTAAAAGCACACAGTGATCATAAACTACATTTCCCACACTGTAAAAACTGTGATTGGGGTTAATTAGAATCTAATAGGAGAGTAATAGTAATTATTACTCAGTAAAAACGTGTATGAGTAGTTTTAATCAAATCTAAGCAAAATTCAACAATTTTGAGATGTTCAGTTATTTAAATTTACACAGTTTTGTTTGGGGTAAATTCAGCAATGGTTTGTTGAGTAGATTTAAAAAAAATGTTTGAGTACTAAAAAAATTTAAGAAATCTAATAGATTTAACTGATGAAAGCATTTTCATTTTAATCATTGTACACTTCCGCCCATAATCCTTTGTGCCACGCTTCATGAGTGGACGTCTCCATTTTGTCAGAGGTAAGACTTCTTAATTTGTTCAAATATAAGACACGGTTTAAACAATAACGTATATCGGTTTTGAGTAAAGGTTTTAAACAGTATGATACGTCGAAATTTTATTAATAATCATCACTGTAATGATAGTATCGTATTTTTACACAAATGGCAGTTAGTGGACTGCTAGCACAAGGTCACTTTCCAAGTCTTCACGACTGTGTTACTGAACAGCTTTAACTAACCACATGTTTTACCGTATTAAAAAATATCAACGGTATATTCCGATGAGTTTTAACGTCTTTCATCCACGTTTAAAAGTTCATGAAAAGGTTTTGCGGTCAGTTGTGAGTGATTTTGTCAGCCACAGTCAGTTTTTCGAACTCCAGTTTCCAATAATGGCGGCCGCTACTAAGTTTTAAAATTACTCTTAGTAATCTTTCTGGGTCACAAAATAAACTTTTAACATATTTTCAGGCGCGAAAGTAGCTGTGTAAACATCAAATATCTGCTCGGTTTATCAAGATATCGCATGTTTGCAAAAGTGCTTCGACGTTTTCGGAGCATCTGCTACCCACCAGCTCGATAGCAAGCCGGGAGCTCGAGGGTCACTGAAGCCGCTGAGAACGGCACAACTCCCGGCACATCACCGCGGGGTTTCGCTACTCAGTTTAAACGTAATGTATAAGTCACTTAGACAACCTAAAAATGTTATTGTTTGGTTTTTTTCAGTGTTTTATTTGTTCGTGAGTAAATCTGTTTGGCTGAGATTAAAGTTATTAGATTAGATTAGATAAAATAAAACTTTATTAATCCCCCGGGTGGGTTCCTCCTTGGTTTTTACACAGCTGACTAAACGTCAAAAATGATAATGTTGCTTTCCTTTCAGGTAATGGAAGATCCCTCAACTTAAATTCACCTGATCAGCATGGGATTGAAGTTGCAGGCTATCATAGCCAAGGTATTTTCCACAGACATTTCAGCTTGGAATTTTATTTAAAGAATTTTTTTGTCAAATTTCATTTGCATGGTGCACAGCTCCACTAATTTGTTTGCATGTTTTTGTCAGTGCAAGAGGACGCCAGGACGTCACTGATATAATTAACAACACAATTATGGGTTTCATGTTTTAATTGTATTTTAAATACATGTCTATTCTTAGTAAAAAAAACAAACAAAAAACAAACAAAAAAACACAAGTACAGGTATTGCTGGGTTTTTGTTTTGTCCCAAGAAGGAAAAACCCTTTCTGACGAACATAAACTAAATTAGATAAAAAAACTAAATGACTAAATTAATGTAATTTACTAAAACGACACATTTAAAGATTGAACCTGTCAAGCATGTTGACAATACCTTTGTGTTGACTGTCAGCACCCAGGCATGTGCATTAACATCAGCTAATTATCGCACATAATGCTCCATGTGATGATAATTTGATATTTAACAGTTTTTTTTAATACTGCCAATTCTCACAGTTTTGTCTTAATAAATGGTCACTTATCTGATGGTAATTTTTGGAATTCTTGCTCATTTTCAGTCACCAAGCAATCCTAGCAATAACATAACCAGAAATCTGGTTATTCAGTGCTTGATGGTGTACCTTGGGGAGTCCATTGATCAACTGATCAAAGAGTACAGTGTAAGTGTTGAAGTAAAAACATTATTCTGTTTTTGTTATTCATATGTGTTTGTCAAGTTTCAAATAATTTGAGGCATTATCATGTTTTATTTGTCATTCAGCTACAGGATGTGTCCAGGAAATATTTCATGTGTGCAACTACAGTCAGAAAACCCATGTGTTTGTTGTTTCAGGATGGTGATGAGGATGGTGTGTCACAAGATCTTTCTGAACAGAGGATGAAAATCTACAAAATCAAGGCTGTTGGATCTGAGGAGGATGACATTGGCATTGTGCTGGAGGGTGTGAGAGTTATGCCTGCTCTGGGCAATTTTCCAAGAGCATGCGCAATGCTGGTTGGATTGACATATGCAGTCGATCTTGCCTATCCCAAAGAGCTAAAATACACCTTGGAAGTATTCCAGAAACTTTTCCTTGAACTGGATTGTGCTAAGCTTTTCTTTGTTTATAGTGTATGTTACTATAAAACATTGGTTTAAAACAACTTTAAAATTTAACAGAAGTGCAGTCCTGTAGCTGTAGAAATGTTACTTCCTCTTACATGTGTCTTAGATTTTCTCAGGTTAAACATCCAAATTGGGATAAAAGGTTGATTTACATTATTGATATTCCATGTACATGAGTGAAAAACCTTTGTTCTACAGTTATATTGAGTGATTCAATTTAACAAAAGATTGACAAACTAAAGTTTTTGTTTGTCAATCATAAATAAGTAACAGAGATAAAGGAAACGGTAAAGGATATTCAAATTTCAGGTTCATGTTGATATTACAGTCTAAAGATTAATTTCTTTTTTACAAAACTGGTTTACATTCATGCAGTTTATGTTGCTGTTGCTCTGTACACAAAGCTGTGTGATAAACTGTTTATGACACTAAAACAAATTTACAGCAGAGGAATGTATTTAGGAGATCAGGAGATTGTTGATGAGAATTCAGTGTATACGAGCAGAAAAATGTTATATTATAAATTACTGTGTTTTATTTTCCACAATAAAACAAATTACTGTTTTGATGTTTTCTTTGTGAAATTGATTCATTTTACTCAGAAAATAAGTAAAATTCATTTCATTTTCTCTTATTATTCAGTCATTATTTTTAAGGTTTATTTGGAAAATTATTGAATCCAATTTGAGTTTTACTGAAAAAACAAGAAGATTTCATTTCTTTGTAATGGATATTTTAGGAAGTTTTTACTAAACCTTTGCCAGATAGTTAGTAAATTCAAAGTAATTTTTCTCAGAGACTTATTTCATATCAATTATTTTTTTTGGTAAAGTTGGGCAATTTCAACCTTCAGTTTGAGATTTTGACCCTAAATCCAACACATATTTACAGTTTAATTCTATTAATATCTACTTTTGTTTTCTATTTGAATTTAATTAACATTTTCTCTACATTTTACATAAATCTTTTGAAATTAAAATTACTTAATTATTTCAAGTGTCACTTTGTTGCCATAACTTTTTTAAGTAACCTCTAGTCACAGTTTTTACAGTGCACAACACATTTCGATTGTTTGAAAGGGAGAGAGACAACATCTAATTTAACTTGATCTGTTATTTAAACATACACATGTGGTATCCACAGAAAAGTCAGAATCTTAGCTAAAAGCTTACAACATAATTTCAATGACCACCAAAAGCTAAAACAGCAAACAGATGTAAACACAAAGCGTGGATCCCACGTACAGGAAATGCCAATCGGGTGCGGAAAACCGACATCTCACAGATTCTGAAACTCCAGATTTCATCACTCTCCAACCAAAATTCATTGAACGGCAAAACAAGATCACTACGCTATACTTCACTTTTGAAAAAGACTTTTAATGAATTTCCACTTACGTTGGCTGTCTTGCTTCCACCATAAAATTGCACTTCCTTCATAGCTCTCTCTGTGTGCTTCGAAAGACTAGTTTCCCATCAAAAATCCCTAATTCGTGCATTATTTGCTTGTTTATTACACACCAGTCTATTGGTGAGTACAATAACAGCTGAAAGCCTAATTTCTACTATCCAGTACAAAAGAAAATTTCAACTTTCACAAATTGCAAAACGAGTTACGTCTCTAATAAAACCTCTTTGTGAAAAACAGATGTTTGTTTTTCCACTTTCAACTATAGAAATCTGGTTTTTATGACAATTAAAAAGCAATCGCCACAACATTAAAAAAAAAAAAAAAAAAAGGCTTCCTGACACCGACAGAAACAAGAGTTTTGCTGGTCCAGCCTGCTTAAGATCAAAGTGGTCTATATGTGGCTCGCAATATAAAATAAGGTTGACACCCCTGTCCTAGAAGCATCATTTGAGTTTCCATGTTTATGCAGACGACTTCCAGATTTATTTGGAAGTCAGATTTACTCTTCCTTTCTCCGGGAACCAGCTAACAAATATTTCATTCTTTAGCATCTATACTGGTGCATTTTTGCTGTATATGTGTATTACTATGCAACTTCCACAGACTTTACTATATTACTTTGTCAGGGCATTCTTGTAAAATAGACTGTTATTTACAATAAAAGATGAGCTCATACTAATGGGTATGAACAGATATGTTCTCTTAGGCGATAAAAAGTTTCAGGTATATTGATCAAGTGGTTTTTTGTAAGAGACATTAATAGCATGTCACAGTCCCCCCCCCCCCCCCCCCCAATTGTCCCTTCTGGTAAGTGCTCTGACAACACATAATAAATTACCACACTAAAAACTTCATCTCTAATTTACACTTTAAATTTTATTTAAAAAAAAAAAAAAAAAAAAAAAGTGCATTCACAACAAAGAATGAATAAGACTAAAATAAGTTATATTACAATATTAAATGTACACTTGAACAAAAACTGTACAATATGTACAACAGAACAAAAGGCAAACAAAAACATCATAGGCCCGATTGCAGCCAGGTGGAGGTAGGTTTCCTAAAGAAAACTGAGTCATCCCTGCTCACTTTATGTTTACAAGGCAGTTATATGACTAATTTCTATGAAATGAACAGTTAAATATTTGCAGAAATACAATTAAGCTTCCCTGAAAGAACTAGTTTGAAAACAAAGGAGACAGTGTCCTGAACAGCATGCATCTCAAGGCAAAACTGCTTCTGGCTATCAACGTGTCAAATACTTACTGATTTAGGAAGAACTTACTTCAAAACCTAATTAGGCCATCTGCACATTTCATTATTAACCTTAATAGCAACATCAGCAAATAAATCACCTGACAGTCGAGGATTCTGCTGGACATGTTCATGTCTTAAACTATTTTTGTGTGTTACAGCGAGAGTATAGAACAGCCTGTGAATCCAACCTTTCAAAACAGGGAATGTTTATTAGTGAGTGGCCCTTGTTGATTGATAAGTCTTTACATAAAATATTTACTTCAAATCATAAGTAGTGTGATTTTTGTTTCTTTTAAACACTGTTCATTTTTTACAATTTGATCCAAGTACAAGGGCCACCAACTGACCAATCAAAATGACACTTACTCACCTGAACTGACACAAAAGAAAAATGACTGAATCAAGTGACTATGATTGCGGTTGTTGCAGCCTCCTCCGACTATTTAAAACTTTGAGTCTGTCCTCTTTTTGTTTTTGTTTATTAAAAAAAAAACAAAAAAAAAAACCCAAACACACACACACACACACACACACACACACACACACACACACACACACACGCGCACACACGCAAAATATAAATGTTAGAGATTTTGCCCAAACTTTGGCTGCTTTGCAAAGCTTGCAGTTCAGTCTTAACAAAAAACAAACCTGAAGTCCACTTAATATGGCTCACCTTTGAGCTTAACAGATAACACATGACTCAGTGAGTGAACTAGTGTTGAGCTGAACTGTGGCCAAGCATTGCTGTGTACAGCGTTGGGATTAACATACATCATTCTGTAATAGTTGTGTTTAGCCCAAACATAAAAGCCATACAAGGCTGAAGGCACAACTTTGTAATGACATTAAGTCAAAGTTAACAAAGCACAATTAACTCTAAAGCCACCAAAGACCTGTGAGAATGGAGGGATCATAGTCAATATGGCTATAAAAGATCCTGAAAATAATATTCAAGTTTCATTAAACTACAACACTGTACTGCAGTGGCTTCCAGTTAATTGGTCTAATTGAGACTTTGCTTTAAATCATTGACATTTGACATACTCCCACAGATGACGCAAAAGAAATGACAGGATGTTGTCTTTGTCTTGTGTATTGAGGTGGCAGGGGGACCCAAAAAAAAAAAAAAAAAAAAAAAAAAGAAAAGAAAGAAATGCACTACACTCTACAGTCAAGGCATGACAATGATTAATTATGAGGCAATGTGTGTTATATCATGTCCAGGGAAACTGTGTGCATGTGAATATACAGTCTACATGACAGAAACAACTGTATGTGCGCTTTCCAGCAGGAAAAGCCATTTCTTACTCCCATCTATCTACAAAGTCTCTTCCCTTACCCCGCCCCCCCCCAAGAAGTCTCTGAAAACCTACAAATGTCCAATCCTGGTCCGTTACCTACGGAGCTGCTCTAGTCTGGCTTTCAGCTTTTCCTGTTTGGCTTTAAGTTTGTCTTTCCTGGTTTGCAGTCTGTGGGACTCATCCTCTAAACTATAAATACAGTCTCTGGCTTTCTTCAAGATCACCACCTTAGATGCCTTGTCATTGTGCGACAACTCAGGCACGTTGTCACGCAAGCGCATGAAACAGTTCTTTAGCTCGTTTCGGCGTTGCCTCTCCATCACATTGTGAGTCTTTCTCCGCTCCTCCTCATCCTCCGTCTCTGTTGAGTTTCGGGATGAGTGACGCGATGAGGTTGATGAAGAACTGCGTGAAAGGCAGTGGAAGCGTGACGGGCCATCGCTCCCTCGTGCACGCTTGTTTGATGGCGGCGGTGATGCAGGGCAGGGAGCAGCGTAGTTGTGCTGTAGCTGGATTTCAAAGCGGTATCGCTGCCGAGCACGTTGTTCCTCTTCTTGCTTCTGCTGACGTTCAGCCAATGTAGGCTCAGGGGAGGAACTTGAGGAACAGCGGACCACAGTCACCACATCAATTTCCTCCTCTGTAAGAAAAAAAAATAAAAAATTAGAGTAGTTCTTTGGCCCCCCATGACCATGTCATAATCTTGGTGGGTTGTGGCACAACTTTTAAAAGGACACACCGTATAGACTGCACAAAGCCCACCGAAGGACACCAGTCAGTTGTGAAAATCTAACTTGAAATAGTTAAAAGTTTACAACATCCACAAAGAATTCCAGTGGAATTACCAAATCACAACAAGCTATCATATCCTAAGAGATAGTAACCACTGAAAAACTAATATAAATGCCAATCTGCCATCTCCGTTCTAGCCCAGAGATGCTGCAGGGCTTAAGGCAGTAAAATGACTCATTAAAAGCGTAATAGATTGAGCCACAACTCTCACTGCTAAACATGAGTCACACACACATTTCTCTTAAAACCCCTAATCTACTTAATGTCACTCAACATCTTAAACCTCACCCACACCTTAATAACACACTTCAGCCATTAAGGCTTCTGCAGATTAAAGGTGGGTGCTGCTGTCTTGATAAGCTGAACACAGAACAGTTTGGGCTTAGTGCCAGTAAACATTAACAGAATTGTCAATGAAATGCCAGTGAGGCTGTTCTGGGTGTGGGTGTTTATACTGATAAGCACTGCAACAACAAAGCAGGACTGAGATTAAAGTAAGAGTTGATCATCAGCACTACAACTTAATGAAAACATTCAACTTACCAGAGTCGCTAGATGAATATGTGGACAGCTCGCCACCAACTGATCCGTAGTCTGATGTGGCTTCACTGGGCTCCGGAGCTTCCATAAGGCTCTGGCAGTCAAGTGTGGAGCCGGCGATCTCCTCAAAGATGCGGGTATCAATGTCAGATAGTACGGGGCTGCAACCGAGTAGTGAGGAGACAAGCTTCTCCTCAGCTGCCAAGCACTGCCAGAGGCAGTCCTCAGCTTCCTCAGAGCAGGGCTGGTTAAGCTCGCCTTCTTTCTCAGCATCAGAGTGGAAGAAGTCACACTGCCAGTTGAGCTGCATGTCATGGTCCTCCAGTAGAATATCCGACACGTAGCTGAGCTGGTCCTCCTTGGACAGAGGCTTATCACCACCCAGCCCAGACTTCATGGGGGGCGACTGCGGAGGTGTCGGTAATGCCTGGAGGTCTTTCATCAGGCTTTGGCAGAACTCGTCATCAAAGAGCAGCGGCTCTGAACAAAACCAGTCCTGCGACTGAGTGAAACTTTCCAACATGTTTGAAATCTGTGACAACGACAACAAAAAACGGTATAAATTAAAAATCTAAGAGGTAGTGGAGCTTATAAAGTTAAAATCCAGAGAAGCTAATCCAGTAGTGTCTTTACAGCAGCGCAGAGTCAGCGTCTATTGGGTTAATCCCAGCAGCAGCAACACCTGTTGTAGTGATAGTTTTAACCTGTTCCTCTAGACTGAGTCCCCAACCTGCAGGCTCTACCTTTTTATCTGTGTTTACATCACTATAACCCCGCCCCTCTGCTCCTGGGGAGGCCCTTAAGCCCCCCCCCCCCCTCCTCCTCAAAAAAATACCCCCCTACCCATGACATCACAGGAACAGCTGGGACACACAGAAACTTTACACCTCTTTCCACCATTTACATTGTTCCTACTCAGAATAATAAAACACTCGCAAATTAAGTCAGGCTGACTGCTGACACAGAAAACAATACTCTGAGTCTAAAGGAATGGGTGCGTTGCATTTGCTACGATACTTGGGCCACTTGCTGCTGTTAAACAAATACAAAAAAACCTCAGCTTTCTGGCACAACACAAAGGACAGTTTCCCCAACTCTGTTCAGAAATACACTATTAAGCACACACACACGCAAAAACATGCATGGGACACTAAATGTTGATTTTCTACTCAATTAGAAGCCACTCCCAAAAGCTTTAACAACAAAAGCTTTAAAAAAGTTTCACTGAAAACAAAAAAAACAAAACAAAAATGAGCATTTCTCATTTAACCAAGGTCGTTTCAGCTGGAACAGCCTGACCTATGGTCCTATTTGGGGGAGGGGGAACTCTTATAATACTCCTGTGGGGTCGTATGGTATGTGCATGTATAGCAGGCAGTGTGGGAGAACAAAAGCAGCAGTGTGTGTCCGGGAGTTAAAGGCTGCCTTTCTTTACCATCACGGCCTGGGAAAAGCTGAGCTACAACTTAAATGCAGAGCGCAGACAACGATTACGCAGCAATATTAAATACATTCTACACTTCCCTCTCTCTTAACGTATCCAAAATATCTCTTGCACGAAAGAAGGACTTCGACCAAAAATACTTGAGACCAAGCACAGCTGGAATGTGAAAACAGAAGAGCACGAATTTCCTTAAGTTTTTGAACGCATCTGCTGTTAGGTCGTCCTGCCTTCATGCATCTGCAGAATCTATTGTGCAATGATTCATTTAACCAAATTCACTAAGGTGACACACTAGAAAAATAGAATATAAATAACTACACGGAGTCTAAGAATGAATCTCCGTAAGAAAAGTAAAAGTCAACCGTTCGTAAAAGCACAAAGTCCGTAAAAGGATTTAAAGGTTAACCGGCGTTGACGGTCATTTAAACCCCGCATGCGTTAAACAGCGCCGGGACCCCACGTGAAACCGGCAGTCATTTTTTCCTCTTTGAAGCACCGCTAAGATACACCAAAAGAGAAAAAAATACAAAGAAATGCACAAAACCCCCATTCTCACATGCGTGCAATGAGGTTTCCGATAAAACAGCTGTCTTACCTTCAACTGTCCTTACAGGAGAGTGCACTCAAAATAAAGACAAAAAGTAGAAATGCCCTATTTATCCAGCAAAGTCCACAGCGAGACAAAAACGACTAGAAAATCCTGCCCAAGTGAAACTTTCTGCGTGTAAAATTGAAGTTTGTGCAGGGCAGCATTTCGGGTGTATCCTGCTTTTTCTTCTCTCCTCCGCCGCTTGTATCAGCCAGAGTAGGTGTGGCTGCAGCGGTCACTGAGTTTAATACAGGGCGTACGCCGCGATCCTTCCGCCGCCGCTAAACTCGCGCCAAAACATAATAGCCAACAAAGTGTCGTTAACGGCAATCATATCCACCGCTGATGTAACCGCAGTCGGTTTCTCTTTTGATTAAGTCCACGCGGAAAAAAAGGGGGTGACGGCAATTTGGTTTAATTGCACACTGAAGCCGGGACTATGCGCGGAGTGATACATACGCTTGCTTGATTTCCAGGAATACGGTGGCGGGTAAAGTTGGGAAGAAACACACGTGGACTGAGAAAAAGCCGGGTATCTAACTGCTCACTGCCTGCCTACTTTTCTCATTCTCGCCTTAAGGCGTCATTTGAAAGCTACAACAGAGTTAAGCCAATATAAAACCATTTAAACGGTGATTTTTTGACAGTCTAAATGATAAAACAGTCAAGTGAACCACACTTGAGGTGTTAAAATGAACATTTTTATTATTTTTTTAAATGATATATTTCAGAGATTAAAATGAGTAACACATACATCTCACTCATTACTGGAGAATGTAGAGGATACGCTCACGCATTTTACGGGTTAAGGGGTTTATACCGCGTTTCCTCCCCCTCTTTGTCCCTTTAATTGTAATATGAGAAGGGGAGACAGGCTGACATACAGATGGACTGAGTGCTCTCAGAGCCACGTTATCCTCCAAATCCAACTCTTGCGAGAGTGTTTCACCATCCACCCCTCCCCCTCTACTACTACTACTACAAACTAAAGGACCTAAAGCGTCATCATATCACCTACTCCACTTTAAGCTTATGCACAATTAAACATTTCAAACACGAAAATGTATATTTTACAGTCCTTTTTATTCTTCAGAGAATGCTAATTTTTATTTATCTATGATGTAGTTTTTGTATATTTTGTTGCAGAATAAATTCAAACAAAACGGAACGAACAAACACAACATATGCACATTTTACTGTTTCCTCCATTATTTCCTAACTGATCGTTTACAGATCCTTCCTTGTAATAAATTATCTTCCAGTCGTCCCACTCGGACACTGTAGCCCTCCATCCAGTGAGTCCCTTGCGCTGCTCCACTTACGTAACCGTCAAGGATTTTGCCGGTACACGTGCAGACACGTCGGCCAATCAGATTGCCAGTTAGCCTGTTCACGTGAGTTCTTAGCAAAGTCCAAGGAACACTGTAAGGAAATCTTATACCAACCCCTTTCTATAAATTAAATTAAACCCAACACACGTGCCAATGATTTTAAAATGAGCTTTATTACATGCATTAAAAGTGTGTCTGTATCTATTTTTTAAATTACGTATTTACTAAGATGATCATGACTTATGATATGCATAAGTCTCCACAAAAAAGTCTCTTATTATAAGCTCAAAGACCCCAGCATGTATTCAAACATGTAAAGTAACAGCTTTTCTTCATTCACTGTTATTCACACACTGCTTTTCTGAGCATACTCTGCGTCTTTAGATGTAATCGCAGCCCCCTAGGTGGTCTGCCACATGTAAACTACTTTCTGCTGAGTGTGAAAGTGTACTCTGTGTTTTCACAAGAGGGTGAAGTATTAATATCACACAGACAACAACAGCAAAGCTGCACTGAACTTGCACTAAAGAAGCAATCTGCTGCTCCACATTTTAGAAGATGGTTGTTTTTTTTTCGGGGGGGGGGGGGGGGGGGGTTTACAGATAGAGATCACAAGAACATTTTGGTACAGCAGCAGTGAACATTCACACAAAGAGCAGGGAGCAGGCTAAATAAGTGGATTAATGTGCCACCTACAGGCCAACTGGCAAACTGACTGGTGGTTGGCCCAGTTTCACCTGAGTATGTTGAACATCTTGACCGAATGACTGGATTCTTCGTTTTCTGACTAATTTCTTAATTCTGGGATTTCCAGATGCTTTCACATGAATCCTCCCTCAAACATCTGCACCACAACATGAAACCTTTGTTAAACTCAGCTGAGATCAGATGATCATTTGCTATTAGTTATGAGTGAAGTTAAAACAACACTTTAACACATTTACAAACTGCAAAATGTTGCTAAAATCAGAGTAGTTTGAGGTTTGCTTCACAAAACCTCTCAGCATGTGATGTGTTTGCTTTCACTTCTGTTAAACTCCTACACTTTCTAGTCATAGAAGATAGTTATACTTCTGAAAAGTGCTGTAAATAAATCAGAGGACTTTTCTCTAAAGTCACCAGTGGGTAAATTACAGTTTTATGTTAGGTTGAAATTAGATTGCTGAGTGATGAGGTAAAAGGTTTATCAACTGACTTACTGACTGACAAACCAACTGACCGGCCAGTGAACTGGATGGCATAAGAAAGCTATTAGGACACACACACACAGCCAAAGCCTAGGGGTGTGAGAGAAGGAACCAGGGAATGGGATTAACACTGTGTGTGTTCTCCGCTACGATCTCCTCCTTATTAGGAATCTTCATCCGGCAGCATGTATCTGCGCAGACAGACAGGCTGCTGCTGCTTTAATTAGACAGCAAAGCTCATTCACATAGAAGCTGTGCACACTGACGCTGGTGGTTTTCAAAGTGTGAGCTGGAGGGCTGGTTCCTGCTTAGAACTTTCAATAAAATACCCCCCCCCCCCCCCCCCCCCCCAAAAAAAAAAAAAAACGACAACAAAAAAACCAAATCAAACAAAAACAAAAACCCACAAAAAAACAAACAAACAAACAAACAAACAAAAAAAAAATTTCTGACTTTTTTTTTTTTTTTTTACAAACAAGTCCCTTAAATGAGCAAATACAGCCAGACCTGCAAAATGTCTTAATCTAGGACACAAAGGGATCCTATGAATGCAATCATAGCAGCAACTGCAAAAATGTGTAACAGTCTAAGACATCTGCAGATTTTTCTATGTGTTCATTAACAGGTTAGAACAGGGTGGGTCACATTTTTTCCAGAGTGTTAGAGATCTGAAAAAGAATCGAACAGAACATGGTTGCAGGTAATAGTGAAACTACACCAAAATATTATCGATCTAAACACTGTAAAGAGCACAGATCTTGCCAGACTTTTTTTCTTACAAAACAGGTGATTGATGAAACAAGTTATACTGAAATTTCATTGTCATTGCATGAAGATTACACAGCATATTGCTTCCTCTTATTCAGTCTGGTAGTCATTTTCTTTGCTTTTTAGGCAGTCTGGCTTAAGGCAGTCCAGGGATAGTATCTTTGTCTGAGCTGCAAAGTTTATGCATTAGAAGACCACAAAGATCTATTTGCAGGACACCAACATGCCAATAACCTCCATAATAATAATCCATCCACATTAAAAGCCTTTGATATTAACAAATCCATCTGTTATTACAAAGCTGTGAAATATTAAGGAAATGTAATCATAAGATAAGCACTTGAATGAAATGGAAACAGAATAGGTAGATTTTTCAGTTTCCATTTTCTCCATTGAAGTGAAACCCTCATGTTAGAGTTGGAGAAGGGCTAGGATGTCTCATATCTACCATACTGCTTTGCTTAGAAACCCTGCTGCTGCAAGCATGACTCCCCATGGAGTAAGGTTCATCGGGGAGGGGGGTGTAGGGGACCGATTGGAATTTGGCTGTTGGCAGCCAATTGTTCCTCTCGGTGGGGACAGCACTAGAAAAGCCCCACTTTATCTATGGATTTCTGTCAATTCCATGATAAAGGCTGACATGCAAAAAGAGTTTTAGATTAAACATGACATGACACCTAAATGAAGTAATTTCAGTTGCCATTAAGAGTTCTGTCAGAGGTCACTAATGAAATACTGACCTATGGGGCAAGGTAACTAATGAAATAGTAAATGACATTTGAATGGCATCAGTGTCTAAAATGCATTAAAAAAGGAACTTGTGTCATCTTACAGGTCTCATACAGAAACAACCTTGACCTTTTCAGTGATGTAGAAATTGAAGTAATGAACCAAGAATCTGCTGCACAACAATTTGTCAGTGTATAAAGCGGAATAAAACAAACAAACAAATCTCCAGTGTGTCCTTTGTTTTGGTAATTTAACAGAAGCTATATGGTCTGAGATGCATCTTTAATAGAACCTTCAAAAGCTTCGAAACATTCAAGTTCCCAGATGCCAAAGAGTCATTTAAATTTTCCTCTTTTGGAAGTAAAATCCTTTCTCACAACATCACCTCACGTTGTATGATTACTCTGCTGAATTTGAAATTCAGACACGCCACATATCTAGTTATTCCGAGTGAGTGAAATGAAAACATCCACGTCATGACTGTGATCTTTCTAATAATGGTGGTTTTTCTTATTTTTAAAAACATTTTGGGACAAAAGTTGTTATTGTTGCATGAACGGTAGCCCCTAGCAGAATTTTTCGATAGTCATCTTAAAACCAGAACTCATTCATTATGGAATTTTAATGCTTTGAAAGACATCATCATGCTGTGCCATTTTTACTTCTTAATTTAAACCCTTGGGGGTTCGTAAAAGCCCCCACATATATTACTGATGATGTCATGTAATTAAAGTGAGGGTGTTTGCTGACATTTTGGAAAGACAGTTTCTCCTGATAGCTAAAACCTGTAAATTGCTGCTGGTGGACCCTGAGGATCCTTTCAGATAAGCTAAAATAAGAGCATAATTGTACTCTTTTTTTAGCTGCCTCTAAGGATTTTTGGGGGTTGGCAGGGTGGTGGTTAAGGGCTGCGGACCAAAACAGTGGGGGGAGGAAAAGATGAAGAGGAGAAACAGATCCCTGACCCATCTAATAAGGCCAGCTTGTTTTTGTCACTTACAGATGAACTGCTTGTCTTTTACACCTCAGGCTCTGTTGACAGTTTAAACAGACTTCTACTACATATTTTAAAAAAATGGATGAAAATCTCCTTTGGACTCCGGCCTGCTTTGTAAAGTCTGATGCAACCTCTGTCAGCAACAATTGACGTTATCCTGTTTATCATTACAACTATAGAGTTCCATATTAGCCTCATATCCTGAATATTGTCCACAGTGGGACAGTCATCGTATCCGGGATACTTCAGGTAAATGCACCTTACTACAAGGGAAACTTTGTCACCTTCTTCACCAGAAGAAAGAAAAAAAGAGGAAATGTTCCAAAATTAGAAACCTTCTTCTGTCATAATTGCAGGTCACTAAGGTCACAGAGAGAAAGACTAGAACTGGTCTTCCTTCATTCCTTTGAAATTACAGCTCTTATGGCATCACCGCAGGATCTTACCAAACTGTGTAATGAGAGCCCTTCTCAAACTGTTAGTGCTGGTGTGTCGCAGAGCTGCATGTAAAGTCGACACCACGTTACCATCGTGCTGAAAAGCAACATTTTGCCACCTACACTACAATATTGGCTGCCGCGAGCAATGGCCACAATCAGCTCCAGAGAGGTGAGACTGCCATTCGTGAACTGCAAAACTGCAAATCAAAGGCAGGAAGGAAGTTATTTCATGAAACGTGGGTGCTGCCAGGTAAACAGAAGGAAAAAGGAAAATGTTTTTTCTGGATATTTTTATAACGACGCTAAACAAGCACAAACAAAAGCTGGTAAGGAGAGATACAAAAGCTTTTATAATGTTGCAGTTTGAGCAGGTTAATCAAATTCTCCTTGATGATTCTTCAGCCTGGGAGCCATCAAAGAGTGAGAATTAATAATAACAGCAAAAATAAAACACGTCTGATATTTTCACATGAAATTACCATAAGGTTTATCGCTTGGCCCTGCTCATCATCTTCTGCTTTGTATGTGAAACAAAAGGTTCAATTTTTTTTAATGTGATGTTGTCCTGCTGGGTTCATCGAGTAGCAAGCTTGCAGTGGGGCAGTTTGCAGCTGAGTGTGAGACACTTTGGATTAAAAAGTTAGCACCTCCAAGTCTGAGGCCACGGTTCTCAGCTGTAAAAAGGTTAACGACCCTTTCTGGATTGGGGCGTCTGAGCTACTTCAAGTGGAGTTCAAGTATCTTGAGGTCTTGTTCATGAGTTGAGGACATTGACAGACTGATTGGTGCCACGTGTGCTGTGATGTGGATTCAGTACTGTCTGTCGTGTTAAAGAGAGATTTACATTTCTATGCTCACCTATGGCTTCGAACTGTGTTTACAAGAATAAGACTGCAGATGCAAAGGGTGGTTGGGCTCACACTTAGATAAGGTGGCAAGTTTAGTCCTTTGGTGAAGGGCTTACCACTTCTCCTCATCGAAAGGAGATGGTTGTGGTGGTTTGGGTATCTGATTAGGATGTCTCCTGGGTGCTTAAAAGGATTTCTCCTGGGATTTTTTTTACCATTTCCTACCAGGAAGAGGGGTACATCTTGGACATATTACAAAACTGAGCTGCTTTTCCACCATCCCTGGACTCGCACCAGTTTGCATACAGGGAGAACCGGTCAACCGAGGATGCGATCGCCACAGTGCTGCACACATTACTGAAGCACTTGGAACACAGGAATACCTATGCACAGCTCCTCTTTGTAGACTACAGCTCGGCTTTTAATACCATCCGGCCATACAAACTACGTCCCAAACTCCACCAACTGGGACTTAACTCCTCTCTGTGCAACTGGATTGTGGACTTCCTCACTAACCGTAGACAGAGTGTCAGAGTGGGTAAGAACACCTCTTCCACCCTTGTGGTCAACACCGGTGCCCCTCAGGGGTGTGTTCTGAGCCCTCTGCTATACACTCTGTTCACCCATGACTGTATTTCCTCCTGCGCGTCCAATCTCATTGTTAAGTTTGCAGATGACACCACAGTGCTCGGACTTATATCCAACAATGATGAGACAAACTATAGGACAGAGGTGCAACAACTAGAGTCATGGTGCCACGACAATAACTTGGTCTTAAACACCAAAAAGACCAAGGAGATCATTGTAGATTTCCGGAAGAGGGGTCATAACAACCATCTGCCTCTCTTCATTGGCAGTGAGGCGGTGGAGAGGGTGAGCAGTTTTAAATTCTTGGGGGTAACTGTGACCGAGGACCTGTCCTGGGGCAACCATATCACCTCAGTTGTACGGAAGGCCCAACAGCGCCTCTACTACCTGAGGAGACTGCGGAGCGCACACATTCCCAGATCTCTGATGTTGAACTTCTACAACTGTGCCATCAGCAGCGTTCTGACGTATGGATTTCTAGTGTGGTTCCCCAGCTGCACCAAGGCCGATCAGCAAGCACTCCAGCGGGTGGTGAAAGAAGCTGGCAGAATTATTGGAACAAGTCTGCCAGAGATCAGTAATATCTTCCCCACTCGCTGTCTGAGGAGGGTGCACAGTATCCTGCGGGACCAACATCACCCTGCGCGCCACCTTTTCCATCTGCTGCCCTCAGGGAGAAGGTACAGGTCTATACAGGCCAGAACATCCAGACTGGCCAACAGCCTGTATCCACAGGCTGTGAGGCTCCTGAACTCTCTGCCCCCCTCTCACGGACAATAACCATATCCAACTTCTTAATAGCAATGAACTGGTCTGCATTGGTGCATCATATCTTTATTCTCTTCCCCCTCCTGCCCCCCCCCCCCCCCCCTCTTTCTTAAATAGATAACTATCATATCTGATATCATATCTCACAGTACAATAATATTGAATGGGTTGCATTGTTGTATTTTGTCATGTTTCTCAGGTCTTTGTCTGAATTTCTACGAACATTATTGCTAAGGATTGTCTTATTGCATTGGAGTCACACTGGGTTAAATATGTACACTTGGGTTTTAAGGGGTATTTATTATTTTCTTCTTTTTTTGGGGTTGTATGGAAGCCCCAAACGCAATTTCATTGTTCTTGACAATGACAATAAATAAATAAATACTAAAATAAATACTAATACTAAATGCTAAACAAAATAAACGCTCTATCAACTTCTTGATGAATTTTAATGAGTCATCTTGCAGTTGTCATTTGTCATGTCTATGTATTACAGGGTTGGAACATGAGTAAGAAATACACAACTCAAGTCATGCTGGCGGACACATTGCCCGGCTTAATGAGGTCCATATCAAGTGTCAGGGACCAGGACGTACTGATGAGAAGTGAGCAAGAACAAGGTATGCATGGACAGAGACTGACAATATGGAATTCATTTTAATTGTACTAGTGTGTAGTGTACAGTTGTAAAATTCATTAATGTGGGGTCATTTTTGTGCACGCCTTCGCAACGATGACGGACAAACTGGCACCAAACGCTTACAATTACTATTGTTTCAGAACAACACACTGGAAATATCTGGACTTTACATCACAGCCAGGAAATAAAACAATACAATAAAACACCAAACAGAGCCAGAAAAAATAAAACGCACCAGCCGTCAGCAGCTGGTTTTTAAAGTTTTAAGTGGTTACGGGTGGAGTTTTCCTTCAAGGATTTAAATGGAAGCCAGCGTTGACTGACCTCAGTCAGCTGCTGGGAGTAGAAAGAGGAAGAGGGACAGGCAGTCGGGAAGCATTTTTTCTGGGAACAGCCTTATTGTGGTGTGTGTGTGCGCATGTATGTGTGTGTGGCTGCACATAGTTGGTGGTAGTCATCAAAAGGAGTAACCACAGCTTTGCCAGGAACATGTAACAATGCATCCTGCTGAACTTTCTCCAGGACTCTGTGAGAGAGAGTGTGTGTGTGTGTGTGTGTGTGTGTGTGTGTGTGTGTGTGTGTGGACAAAGTTTAGTTTAAATCTACATTAGTTAGGATACATGTTTGATCTTTACAACTTCAAAAGCACTGTGATTTTTTTTAGAGTTATGGTTACAATTAAGTGTCGCTATAGGGTATAAACAGCTGGAGAATGTCCTCAGTTCAGTACTAACTATATTAACTATAGAAAGATCAACAAAGTTGTTGGTTCCTGTTCTTTTGTCTCCAAAAAAGCACCAAACACCCCAAAGAGTGTCAGAAAATAGCTTTTATCAGGGCAAGCTTTAGCTCTTACACCCATCAGTATCTCAGTTACTCAATCTGAAAAGGCCAATGCAATGACATTCAAAGAGGAGTATTCGTTCGTATTAGACATTTTTCACTGCACTTACCTTTTTCACCCAGAGTTCACCTGCAGTTGGTGTAGTTATGAAACTGCCAGGCTCACGCTCACTGTCTGACCCAAGAAAATCTCACTGGCATAATTATGTTGTGTCACAGCTTTAGAAAAGATGGAAAAATACTAGTATTAGATGCAAAGACTTTACACAAAAGATGTGATTCAAGGAGTGCATGTGACATGTAGTAACATGCAGTTTTCTTTATGTTTTTTCTCATAGCTGAGAAATTTGCCTTTGAAGTGTGCTGCAAGAAAAAAAATGCTTTCCAGCGTAGTCAAACTGAAACGGCTATTTTAACCCAAACCATGATATTTTCCTGAAGCTAACCAAGCGGTTTTGTCGACTGCATCAAAAGAAGTAGTTTTAGTGACTAAACCTAACCAAACTGCAATTGAAATACCAAGGAGAGGGTGGAGTGGGTGGAGACAAGACTCAGGGAAGGATAGAGTGAGAGTGAAAGGGACATTTTTGAAGATGATAGTGAGACCTGCTATGATGTATAGTTTGGTGATGACAAAATGACAGGAGGCCAAGTTGTAAGTGGCAGATTTAAAGATGTAAAGATTTTCATAAGAAGTAATCAGGATGAGCAGGATGAGGAACGAGTCCATCAGATGGACAGCTCCGGTTGTGTGGTTTGGGAATGTAGTGATTGGGAATTTTTAAGAGATTTATCAGTGTTGGGAATTTTGAGTGTGTTGGTTGTGTAATTTGGTTTCCCCTGCTTATGGAGAAGGGTTTTCACCCACTGCAAACGTGCTCCCATACAGTCCTCCAAAATCCCAACTGCACATTGCTGGATACACTGCTGCGTCCATCAAGTCTGCAGCAGTGGAGTTCACCAGGAAACAGAAAAGCACAGAAGATTCATCAAAGATCAAAAATACAGCATAAAAAGCACAGACAGTGGCTGTAGTCGTTACTTTTCATTGTTCGTAACACTTGGTTTCACTTCAGTTCTTCATTCAACCTCAGTCTCTGCCACTGGCTGATTGACCGACAACAGCACATGCATGATTTACTCACAGACTAGACAACATATACTCTGCAGGTAGACACACAACCCCAGCATAAAACAAACATTAGCGGGAGGTGCTTGGGTAACAAAAAGCCATGCATCAGGTGCAGTAGGCCTCTCTCTTTCTCAGTGAAAGAGTCCTCGGAGCTATACAAATGCCATCTAATGCATCAGTGGTAAGTTATACTTTGAGGTTTCGTCTCTTCTGAGTGTTCCAGGATGATGAGTTACTCTGGCTGATCAGTGCTGGATGTTTCCTCCAGAGGTATGTCATAAAAGTTAGTGTTAAAAGTGGTCTTAATGACGTAACAGTTGACTTCTTGTTTTATTTTTCTTGCATAGAGACTAATGCACTTATTCAGTTACTTACTCAAAAACTTGCAGGAGCCTGGGCTGTGTAGTATTTACTGAATACATGTGTATGTAAGGCTAGGATATACTTTCATATTTGTTATATTTATGTTATGTGTGACTCTATATGTTAACTCTTTTGCTCTTTCCATATATAGCCTTCTTTGTTCTCTTGGTATCTTAAAATATAGTGCTAGTGATTCTTTGTGCTGGTGATTTTTCACTTCTTCAGGTCTTCCTGTTGGCAGCCAATGTGCACAATGGGGCCAGTATGATTAATGGTGCCACCTGGTTTTGCAGTTGTATTTAGTGATATGTGAGCGCAATTGCTCAGTTGAGTGGTGATTATAATAGTGTCCTACACTATGGTACAACATCTGCCTGGCCTCTCGTTTCCTAACTTCATCTGTATCAGGACCACTGGATGTTCTTTAAAAAAATATATTCACAGATTTGAATTTCAAACATATTTATATAATCAAGTGAACTGCTTGCAACAACCCTTGTATTGGATATTTTTGCACTGCTGCACTTAGTTAAATCTTAATAAAGCAAGAACTCCCAGAGAAAACAAAGTTGGAGGGACGAGGGTGAGGAGGTTTGGATGTGTGCAGAGGATGGATAATGGACAGAGCTGCCAGGCAGAAGGAAAAGAGGAAGAGCGCGGAATAAGTTACAAATGATGACAGGGATAGAGTGAGATGAGGCAGATGATCAGCTGTGGCAAACCCTATAGAGAGCAGGGAGAGGAACAAGAGCAGGTAATGAAATCATGAGTCAGCATGGTATTTGATTAGACGCAGGAAATAAAGCCTACTCTTCCGTAAAGGAGTATGGTTGAATTTTATTGACTGACCTTACTCTTTATATTACCTCCCCTGACTCTCAAAAAGCCTTTCTGCGTTAAACTTTTTTAGGAAGCATTTCTGTCTGAAAGCGCTACAATTTCTCCACTATTCTTCATCACGGCGTAGACACCAACTCTGCAATATCGGCTGCACTGCAAAGGCAACTCTACTGAGGGTTGGAATGTACATTTAACCAAATATGTGCCATGCATGAGAATAACCACCTTTTAACACAGCTGTTGAATAGTGTCTTATAATCAAATGCAGCAGGTTGTGCAGATGATGTGGTAATATGTCATAATTAGTTATTTGGTTAACATAAAACAAATCTTGGACATCGATGAATATAAAAAAAAGTCCTGTGTTTGCGATTTAATATGCTATATCCTACTTGGCACGTGAGACTGAAATCACATCGAATCATGTTAATACTGAAAAGAAGTGACCTCTCTTATTCCTATTTATTGTCTGTGGCTTAATGTGTTTGGCGTTCTTGTGCCTTCTCCTTCACTTCTCCTTTCCCACGCTGTTAAAACCATTCATTCATGATTTCAGTATTACCACACCCTATTGTCTATCTTATTTTCTTTAGTCAATCAGCAAGTTTCTGTTCTTTAAACCGCATTGCATTTCCACCATTCTGCTTTCAGACATTCTATTGTGCACCAACATCTAGACTCCTGTCTCCTCACATCACCTTCATTTATGGACAACTCTCAGTGAAGATGTCAAAATGTCAAAATGTTGTCATACACTTTCAAATGATCTCACTATACTTAAGGCCCGGTATATTTATCTCTAAGGTAACCAACTCTGAAATCATGCAAACTTTTTTTTAGATGTCCTATCATGTTGTCCTGCAGTGGGAAAGGACTTTGATCATTTTTTGGCACACTAGCTGTCCAACATGTTCAGCATGACGTAACAGCATGCACAGTGGTACACACATTTCTCTACTATTAAAAAAAAGTTTGTACCCATAAATACAACTAGATAATTACAAATTATTAATTAAGAAGTTATATATTATTATTCAATAAAGAGATGTTCTCTTATTTTGTATGAACAAAGTTCACAGGACATTTGGCTCTGGAGTGCTGAAGATGATCCTCAGGAGTGAGGAAGACATTATGAACACTTAATCGTTTCTGATGATTAAGAACCCTGGAATGTTTTTCCTGTGTTTTCTGTTCACTAACAACTTTAAATATATTATCTCCCCCTGCTGTTAATGCAATTTTCTACATGCGGTAATGCAACTTCTGCATGCATGTCCATTTCACATTTTGGAGAGGCAAAGCATGTAATAAATATAGTGAACCGGTGTGTCTATTACACGCTTTGCCCTGATAGTGGGTTGTCTCTTTTAGGTCTACGGAAACCTCAAAACTGCGTATATTTATTTTTTGTTTATTCTGTTTTTTTCTTTTTTTTGGCCTCTTTGACTGAATATAGTATGTAATAAAAATCACCAGAAAATGTTTCCATTTTCAAATACAATTCAATTTTTATGTCACGAACACATTTATCTTTATGTCAACTTTCAAATGGAGCAAAAACAGAGAACAACACAGTTAAACCACAGCTTTGTAGCCAGCAATGTAATGTCGTGCAAGCCAGTAGATAATAAAAACTTTGTCAGACAACCATCAGAGCAGTTTAAACACATGGATAGACTGTTAAAAATGTTCTTGTGCGCCTTGTGTTACAAGACAGTACAATCTAGTACATCGCTATTATACCTTATATACCCTAACTGAGACGAGTCAGAGCTATAGAAGCAGAACAGGACATTTATCCAAAGTGGGACAAAGCTGAAAAAATTAGAGCATACAAACCTCAGTGTCTAGCAAAGTTATAAGAAAAATACAGCTGCAACCATTGCTGAAGCAGAAGCACTCAGTTTCATCAACCTTCTGCCTGAACACAACTACTTTCTTCTTTGCAGGCCAACGGGTCCACAATCGACCTCAGTAGAAGTCCCTCTGCATACATCCCATGAAGCATGATGTCACTGATGAGCCCAGTATCTGTGCCTCTGCTTTTTTGGGGAAATGGATTGAAATACAGTATTTAAATTTTTAACTTTAAATATAATTTGATAATTACAATACAGTGATATAAAATTATCTACTACTGTAATTCATGCATAATCCTACTTTGATAAACCCATTTCCAAGCCTCCAAAAATGTATCAAATGTATAACATCTGACTGCAAATTTTTTAATCAGATGTTCTTAGAAACCTCTTGGAAAAAACACATGGGTATCATGTAAGTGCCTTTGAGAAGACATATGAAAGTAGGAAAATCCCCAATGAGAATTAACTGACCCCCAAACCCTAAATTGACTTAATCTGAGATAGAAACCCTGTTTTAAGTTCCAGAAAGCATTTTTAGTGAAACCTTGGGAGTTCGTTAGCCTAGCGTTGGTTTTCAGTTCTGAGAACAGAGTCAGTTACTTTCTCTGTGAACCTAATCTGCTCATTGGCAGGTTTCCTTTAACAGACCCTGAGTTTTTTGTAATCTCCCTTCTGCAGAGCTCGAGGCAGCTTCTGAACATGTTGTGTCCTTTTGTCAAACACCCTATAGATGGTAAAGTGTATTAAATTCACTTTATGCATCCAGAGGATGCAGATGTGCTCTGAGTAGCTTGTGGAGCATTGCAGTTTTTTCAGCCCATTGTGCTTCCACCTGGAAGGACGTGGACTACACCAATAAAGTTTTGCTTGTTTGCTTCTGCACATATTATCATTTATGTACAGCATTCTTGATGCATTTAATTGGAGACATTACCTCAGATTGGAAAAAATTCTTTGCTTTGCTTCCTTTTCTTGCCGCCAAAAGTCTGAAAACTGAAAAAAGTGTCCCTCACATTCAAACACCATCTGCAAGCTTATATAATGTTTCTGGGCACAAGCCCGAATTATAATACAGAATCATTAGAATTATTTGGTATCTAGGCTCCAAGCTCATCACTCCCACACAAATATAATACACAGAGAAATAAGAAAATGATGAATAACCATAACCTAAAGCCTACAGGAGAATGCTCAGGTGGCAGAGTAGAAATTTTGCAGCCTAAATACTGTGATCAATAATTGAGGTGAGCAAAGTGTATGTGGCAGTCCAGCTTGAGCTTCCTGCCTAAACTAGCTCACAGGCATCACAACATTTATTAAATACAAGTCTACAGCTATTGTCTTAAGATCTTATACACAGATTTTTGATTAGTTTTTGTTTCGCAGGTGAGAATTTCCATAAATACCAGATTTTGTTTCACTTCTTCTTATGTTAGTGAATGACACTAATTTATAAATAAAAAGTTGGTTTTTGTGTTTTGGTAATGCATAGACTACTCAGAGAAAAGTAAGCAGCCAGGTCTCCTGGCGATGGGAAACTGTTTTTTGTTTAAAATACATTAAATATGGCTTTAAAGCAAATGCATTTTAACCGGAGTAATCTTTCGTGCTAGCAACAGATTCGTTTTCGAGACTGAGGGGGAGGCTTCACACTATCAACCATGGCAACAAGGTTCTTTTTTGACCCCTTTCTCTGATCCTGAGCTAGACCCACATCAGTGTTGCAGTTTATACTTAAGTGCTACATATATGCCACAGGTGCATCATAACTGCAAACCTCTGAACCCCTATGTAACCTGTGACATAATGACACATGAACCTTCCTGGAAATGGAACTCCACTCAAGTCTATGCAGCTCCCAACTATTTTGATTGGCCTGTTCGGTGTGGTTAATTCCTTGAGTGCCTCCCATCTTCTTTTCTCTGCTGCTTTTGAATTTATCAGTGAAAGAAAGACAATCAGCACTAAAATATAAGGGCTTGTATATATACTAGAAAGTTCCTGGAGCGAAGACTTGGAAAAAATATCTTTCCCTCTCCAACAAAAAAAATGACCAAAACAAAAAGAGGAGACGCAGGAGGAGGAAAACCTGCACCAGAATTTTATTTGTTTCTCTTTGAAAACAACAGGTTGTCACCACAAGGTGATTGACACATAATGCACCATGCAAAAACATGAATGATGACAACAGTGTCGGACACTTGCATGGGCTGCGTTGTAGGCGCTCAAAAACTTCACAGCAGAGGTCTCAATTAACAGTTACATAGTTCCACAGAAGTCCTGCACACCCATGTTGGGTTTTAAGAGAGAGGAAATCAGTTGCTTGTGCGTGTGTCTGTGTATGTGTGTGCATGTGTTTAAGCACACAATGAGTTGTCTGCTGTGTCAGGGGAGATAAATGAATCCCGACTGGCAATCAATGGAAAACAGAAAAACACTGGTCCACCCCACAGTGTTATCAGCAACAACAACACTGCTGTCTTAACACACACACAGACACATCACATCAATGTATATACACACAGACACACACACACCCACTGATAAGAAAGCTCTTTGCATTATGCAACACGCAGCATCTGCTCACTCACAGTCACACACTATCACTTGATTTCAGACAGGCATCTCACTTCCTCCAGGCTGCTGACACACACACGTACACAGACATGCTCACACAAAGTTACTGAAACTTCTGACTTCTCTTTAAGTTGAAAAACGTTTAAAAGGTAGGTTTTCCTCAGAAAAACTTCCCCTGATATGAATGAAGACATACACATCCCACCACACTAATTTAAGAGAACAATGTTGCAACCACATTCTGCACATTGCTGTTGTATTAACTAAAAAAAATGAGTGAGCACAAAAACACACTGCTTACATGAGCAGGTAAAGACAGACTGTCTACTCAGATATGCCTGCAGCCACAGTAACCATGACTGCTACTGACTGCGGTTGCCTCATGGGACGATCAGTCTGGATGGCCGGACAAAGCCTCCATGCAGCTCTGACTCCCATCATACTGATGCATTTTTGGCAGTCTTGGTGTTGCTATGCACCAAGTAATCAACTGTGGGCCTTGGCAAGTCTTGGAGTCATTTGGAAAATGAACCGATCTTTGCAGTGTTTCCTGTTTACACCACCACAGCGGATCTTAACATCAAACAAGATTTGATTGAAGTGCAGATTTTCATCTTCATGGGATTTAACAAAAGTGTTTGGGAATTACAGTGATCTTTATGCATAGTCCCCCATTTTCAGAAGCTCAAAAATACAATTAACTGACATGCTGTTTCCCTCATTATTCCATGACAACTTAAGCAGATATCTGGAGTTGATACCTGAAAGCTGATTGTATTTGCCAGTTTTTTTACAATAGCAGGTCCAAAGTGATGTCAACACAAGTGATGGAGGCATCATTAGGTTGAAAATCAAAGTAAACCCATCAGAGAGGTAGCAGACACTGGCCAATTCAGCAGCACCAAAAGGCTTGAATGACAATGGAAGAAAATGAAAGTGCATGATCAGAGAATTATTTCCATTCTTAAACTAAACTAAAAGTCAGGAACATCTTTGAGGAGGCAGGTGTATCATTGTTGAAGTCTACAATCAAGAAAAACCTTCACGAGAGGAAAAACAGTATTTACAGCAATGTGCAACCTGCTGTTACACTTGGGCCAGAAACATCCACAGGAGTCTGATGTTATGGAAAAGTTTTGTGGACATATGAAAACAAAATTAGCCTACACCAAAACAATGGGCTGATAAAAGAAAAACGAAAGGAAAGCTCATGGTGTCCCATTACTTTTGAACCACTTATATCAACCACTATGTATAGAAAAAAATGCAATACTTCAAAAACATTATTATTTGATTTCAAATTTACTTTGGTGATGTGAAAATTCAAAAAAATTGCAAAACTTCCAAAAATCAAAGCCTATGTACAAGAGTATAATAGTAACTTTTATAACACTGTATATAAAAAAAAATCCATCCAGCTTATTGTCATATTGTTTATGTTGTAATCTTACATGTTTTTCAAGCTAGTTCTGCCAGTCACAGACAATGGCCTATCAACCTACCTGTTAGCTGCCTCCTTACTGACAGCTGCTTTAGTGCCTATAATTCAATGCTTTTCTGAACATGAGCATTTAAGTCTGCTTCCCTGGTATCTCATGTACTACTTGAATCACTGTGACTTTTAATTTTGACAAATGGGAAAGCATGAAAGGAGCTGTCAAAAAGCCTTAGATAGTCATGATTAAGACAAACACATAAGGCTGAGAGAAAAAAGAAGATGAGTGACAACAGACAAGATTTTGTACTGATGAGTTATCTATTGCTGCAAATTATGAAGATAGGGCTGAAAAGTCCAGTGCCATAAACATGCCAGTTCATTTTGTGTGGGATTACACAAAATGGAAAAGCAGAAAAAAAATGGACAGATGGATCACTATTCACCTTGCATAACACCTTTACCTTAACCTAAATTGACCTTTGTGTCATTCTTTACCCGTAAATGCAACACAGAAAGTGTGTCACCATCAAATGGCATGCTATTTATCATGCAAGATCATAATACTTGACTGTGAGCCAAGACAGCTTTGCAGTTACGGCCTAAATAAAAATGACTGAAATATCTGTAGTAGTGAAAATATTTTCTGCACTGATGTTAGTGCTACTGTCCGCACGTACTTCTTCTTTTTGTTATAGATTTCTCACCTTGACAGCTAAAAGAACACACTGCAAAAGGACCGCCATACACTTGCAGCAACATTAACACATAGTTTGCAGTGAAGAAACTCCTTTAACCTTTCACTAAAAGAGGAAGTCTGAACTTCACTGACACCACGATATGTGAGAGATTGAGTTTAAAAAACTGCTTTTTAAATGTGATATTGGCTTAAATCTGTTTGGTTTTGTTGTTAAAAAATGTAATATGACTAAGACCCCAAATGCAATCATTTTTTAATTTTATGCCATATACACAGGGTAATAGGTGTAGCATCATCATTATGATGATGATGATAATGATTATCATTATTATTTATACTATTAGTAGTAGCAGTAGTCATGATAGTGGTGGTAGTATATGGCAGGTCAGTTGTAGATCTTTTCATAGCTCTGCTGGACTAAGATTTGCATTTCACATGTGATGAAGCAGCAGAAAATCAAACTGCTCTATGAGCTTTGTACACGTATTTACTGAATGAATAAAAACTATGAATGGAAGCATATCTCCCTCCAATCTGCACATATGTACACCCAGCCAGAACTTCCCCATTCATGACTGTGCAACAGGAGGAAGAGGAAGAGGCCTCCATCAGCCAAACTGCCCGTTTTCTCTTCCCCTTTCTGCTTAAAATAGAAAGTATAGGATGTACCGGACACTTTGTGTTGCAAGCGTGGAGAACGTGTTGCATGCAGACCACAGGGCGCACATCTCTGTCTCTGAGTACACTCTGTAAAAATGTTGAATTCAGCAGATGTGTGAAGAACTTACAGGAATCATGTGCAATGCTTTCCTTTAAACCACCATCTCTCCCTCTTACTTTCTCTCTTTTTGACAAATGTATGAACTTTGTTATCTAACTGTTAGCAGTTACTTTGTTAAACTGCACATATGACCAAGAGATAGATGTAACATATCTCTGTCCGCAGTTGTAGGAATCCACAACGTGCACATGACCGAAGTCTCGATTTATCATTTGAGAAGAGCAAGAAACTGAAACATTATTTGATGACCATGGTGCGGCTAGCTTTTCTTTAAAAAAAAAAGTATTTTTGTGTTCTGGGAATATCTCCTGCCTTTCAGGTCATACATGTAAAGCACAAGGCATTAAGTCAGGTACACCCCAAAAGGAGAAGCTGGGATGTTGGGTTGCAAAGTGGCTTGCAATGCAGCAATTGTAGGTAGTCTAAAGCAGTTTCCCCTATTTGCATTCATAGCATATAGGGCAACATCCAAGCAGCATATAGGATGCCCTATATGGTAGCTGGATTTTTACATAAATATCATTGAAGCTGACTATGTGGCCTACCAGAACTGAAACTATGCTCAATTTTGATAAAGGATGCTTGCGATGTTATTATTTTGCTTTTCATTTGTCTTGTCTGGCTAAAGCCAGCACAGTGGTTGGGAGTTTGGAAAGAAGCTGCAAAATTATATGTGTTCACCACCAGATCAGCCAGTAGTTACCCCAGATATTTTATTCTGAACACCACACAGACTCATGCATCTACCTGTTTTCCTTTGCCGTCCAATTCAAGGTTGCGGGGGCCTTTATCCTATCCCAGCTGTCATAGGGCCAGAGACATAGTACACCCTAGACAAGTTACCAGTCTGTTGCAGGGCTAACACAGAGACAGACAACCATTTACTCTCACATTTGCACCTATGACAAAGTGAGCAATTAGTCTAACCCTGTGCATGTCTTTGGACTGCCAAAGGAAGCTGGATTACCTGAAGTGAGACCATGCAGAAACTTCATACAAAAAGCCCCGGTATCAGCAGCTCGGTAGATTTCTGGTAGCAGTGGATCTCCCTCAAACACAGTACACAATTGACCTTGGACCTTAAAGGATGTTTTTGGAACAACAGCTTTTAAGAACCTTACCAGATGTCTCAATGCTGTTTAGACATCTGGCAGAGTTGGCTTTGTTTTTGCATCTACCATCAGAAGAATTAACTGCCCCGCAGTTACTTATTTTTTGGCAATTAAGAAAAACTAGAAGAACCATTTACTAAATTAAAAGAACTGATTAGATGATTATGAGTTCCACAGAGTGAAGCGTGACTTTAGTGCTACGTGGTGGGGTCAAATTACAAACATTCGTGAGATTCCAAAAGACTGAAGCAGTTTGTCTGCATTTATCTTTTACTCATCTTTGACCTGTGATATTGCACATCTGGTCAATAAAAATTGGAAGATCACAGTGCTTCTTATGTTCACAGAAGGAGTAATTGATTTCTAGACATGTTGTCAACTAGTCCTTTCACATGTAATCACTGAAGGAGAGTTTGAGTAAAGAATCCATGAATTTAAAGGTCTCCTAGACAAACCAATCATTTTATCCTGTGCTAAAGTAAAAAGGGATTATTTACTTTACCAGGAATTTGAACTAATGGCTTTGCATTGCAACGTGGTAAAGTTGAGCAAAGTTCAAAAACCATTTGCCACACTGGCCTCATTAAAACGAACAAAGCTCTGGTAATGTTGATATTTACAAGGCCTTGGAGTTGCTCACAGCGTGAGGTTCCTGGGCTCCTCCTTTCTGTGTTTTCCGTGTGTCTGGCTTTGTGCCCGGTGTCTCCAAGCACTCCAGTTTCTACCACACTTTAAATTGTTCATAGGTACATATGTGGAGAGGATGAACTGCTAACCTTTGAATGTATCAGTGCTGTGATAAGAACAGAGTCCTTTCCAGTCTGTAACTCTGATCAGTGCAGAAAGAAAAATAAAGGCAAAAGCTCATTTATGTAGATGTCTGGTGAAGTACCAGCGCACAATTTCCCCTAAAAAAATGCAATGACATTTAAATGTGCTCCTGGTACAATTTTTAATCGTTTGTGGTACAATGCAACCCCTTTTTTGCTTTTAAAGGAATAATTTCACAACATTTTACGCTAGTTTTTATAGAAAGAAATACAGCAGCTGACGCAGGACCGAAGCCACTCATCTCTTCCTGCTGACCCTCTGGCTTGCCCCGCTTATAGTATACTCAGTAGTTACACTGATTCTATTGTCACTCAGCCAATATTGTACACAGACATAAACAAAGCACACTGTCCTATTGAGCTGAAGTTAATCTCCTGCAGGCCTCTGAACTCACAGTCACAGTTTCTCCTTTGTATGACTGAGTACCCATTTAGCCCCATGGAGACAATTTTACTGTCCTGTGAGTCCCTCATCACATGTTTGTTTTTTCACTATTAATCATTAAATGATCTAGAACAAGAGTGTACACAATGTTTTAGTAATAATGAATCCATTTAGGGACAGTTGTAACAGGAATTACTTACAGGAATAGAATAAGCACACGTTTCTGTACTTCTGTATTTTCTCTTTTCTGAAGGATATTGCATAATTAAGTCTTCCAATAAAACTTTTGTTACTAAATTCTGAAGCAACCCATGTAGAAAGAACTTTTTGGGATTTTTTCTGATACAAAAGGACCAAAAGAAGCTGCCGTCAGGAGGTAGGTTAAGTGGTGATGATCGAACCATACATGCATGGCCATATTTGATTTTATTTTAACTTGCCATGGTTTTGGTAAAGACCCTTGTTTAAATTTCATTCTGCCACATCTAAAGGCGATGACACAAGCAAACATTATTCATACAGACATTGTTTAACTTTAAAGGGTAACTATAGTTCATAATAACAGTTTACACAAATGACCTTTGTGGTTGTTTCATGAGGAGGACAGTCCTCTCAGATGATGACCCTACAGTTCCAATATGTGACCCCACAGTTTGCTGGTGCGACTGACATCTGTACACATAGTGTCTACCGGACTTTGCACGATCATTAGTCACAGCCAACACAGCATTAAACAATTTTAAGTTTCAGGAACACCTGAAAACTATTAACAAAAGAACACGATTAAAGCAAGGTGAATTCAAACTTATTATGTGATACTTTAAATGCTAAAATAAAACAATTCATCGCCTACAACATGGCCTAAACTAAGCATTTAAAATAGGTGGGGTATTTGCTGTGGGGAGTACAAAAGCATTATAGCCACCATGTGATTACATGTCGATTTGTACCACAACTTACTGCAACCCAAAAAGGGCAAAAATCTTTCAAGCGTTTCAAGTGACCACCATCTTTGAGGCCCATGTGTTGTATGTAAGGAGCAGTGAAGAAACCACAATTACTTACCACAGCATTTCCACTGGTTAGAAAAACAGAGAGAGAAAAACACACTAAAACAGACAGTTGCTTCATAACCTTAAAATAAAGTTCTCATTGTAATTAATTAAAAAAAGCAAAAAGTGAACAAAGAAACCTTATCTCACAGCAAACCCCCAACTAAATCAATTTCAAATGTATGTCAAGCAGCATGTGTGAAGTAAAACGCAGTTCTTCTTCTTTTTCTTGGTTTATTGGTGGTTGGCAACTAGGGTAGAGGTGCATTACCACTACCTACACTAGTGACAGCGTCTCTCCAAAACGGTCTTCTGAGGTAAAATTAATCTTCAGTTCCTTTAGAGTTCCTAAAAAAAATTTCATTTCCTCATTGCCAGTGTGACACTTCTCAAATTAAAGCCAAATTCTCATTTGATGATGGTGCTTTTTTGAGACTGAAATATTGCAAATACAATTCCTCTTTTGTCCTCTATCAAGATGCTCTACTACAAAGGGAGTTCAGTATACCCAAGGTATCTTTCCATTATCTAGATTCACTTACCCTATCATTGGCAGTCGGGATAACATTCATAACATTTAGTTTAGTTTAGTTTAGTTTAGTACATCTCCTAAATGACTAAAATAATACCTGGACACTCCGATGAGGCACACAGTTCATGCTTTATTCAGTAGTTTCAATAAGGTATGGTGTAACAGCCTGCACCTATAAAAAGTATACTCCCAGAAGAGAGTCTATATCATACCTAACTCAGAACATAACCTGCTCAGGGTAGTTTTAGTTTTCAGTCTATCAGCTGCAGTTTTGCTGCTATTTAAGGATTTGACAGTAGAAAATGAATTTAAAAGGACAGTTTAAGATGGATTATCACATTTTACAACATATTCACAAATAAAACAAGAAAATGTAAAAGATAACATAAAAAATAAAACTGTATAAAAATAGTTTTCATTAGATATAATGATGCTTTGTGCTGCTGGGTACACATGCTGCAGGAACACAAAGTTCTCTTGCCACCCAATAAGGTAGCTGTACAAACTTGAAGTGGACCAATCAGATAGGGAGAAGTACAAACATACAGAATGTTTGGCAGCTAACAATCTCACATGTTAACTACATGTGAAGGAGGCAGACCGTGTCTAAGGCCAGCCACAGTTTTTGGAGCTGGCAGCTTGTTGACGTTCCCAGCATTCCCTGAAACTGGAACTGTGGAAGATTCTCTGAACTTCTGGGATGTACCAGAAGGAGGAGGGGTGGAAAAAGGGCGGGAGATCAGGGTTAGTGCGGTGGAGTGTTCTTACCACTGGACTTTATTTTTAGGACTACAAGAAGAAAGACTGGGAGAGCGAGAAATGCAAAGACAAGCTGCTTCAGTCACATTTTAGAAGAAAATTGACTTATCATCATGACCCCAAGAGTGTTTTTATCATAATCTGCTATATATTTATTTGTGCTGCATCACTTCTGCATTCAGCAGCCACACTTGTCTGAGTTTGCCCAGCAAATTAAAGAAGTAGCTTCTCCTTTAGTGTTCTTCAAATGAAAACCAAAAGCAAGCAAGCAAGAAAAAGCAAGAACACGTGGGAGAGAGGAAGACGATTACATGTCTGCACTGGGTTGGCAAAATGTGTGTTTTTTTTTGTTGTTCTGGCACTGAGTCAAAACTGTGTTTGACTGCAGACTCTGCAGAGCGGTTAATAACCAGCAAACATTATGAAATAACCAGTGAGAATGTTGTGTTTATCCACTTCTGCCACTCTGTGACTGCAATCAAAATGTGAAAAGGGGCCGCCCTCAAAGGTTAACTATTGCACCTAAAGTGTGGGTTTGCAGCCACGTTGACATTTAATGCAAAAAGCTGGAGTAATCTTTAAACTTGAGTTCGATTTTGACCACTCCTTACTGAATACGTTTGAACCGCCTGCAGGGCAGGTAGTAAAGACATGCCTTTTACCAAGATGTTCCATTTACCGCAAATTCCCTGGTAACAAAATATTGTTACATTACTGATTATCAACAATAATGAGTTCATGAGGTTGCCAGTCTGTCACAGACCACTATTCACACTTAACTGGTGATGATTAATCGGTAATTTAGAATCACCAATGAACCTAACCCCTGTGGACTCTGGAAGAACATGCAAACTCCACACTGAAAGGCCTCAGCCAGGTGGAGGATTTGAACCCAGGAACCCAGTGCTAACCGCCATTTCACCATTCTGCCCAATAATGGACATTTAATAGGCTAATTGCGTTTATAACAAGTGATACTATAGTTAAACTGCAGCTCAATAAATGAAATTTCTGAGACCTTCTACTGTCTTTTATCATGTTCTATCCTTTATGTTCATAAATACATGTGGTTTGAACATGTCTCTTTTTCTTTTTTATTTAATCTTTGGATAAAAGCATGATACATTGCCTGCATCAGCTGACACTAGTATAGATCAAGATAACTTTTTCCCCACGTGCACACACATGCACACACACCACAATCCATTTGAAGGGGACGTGTTTGGATGCTTATCCATCCTCTCCATATTTGGCGGCTTTTTGCAGTCACACACATTCCCCTGCTGCTCCTTCTCACCACGACTGGGACAGAACCCAAGAACCTGACGACCTCCCTACCCGCCCCTCCTTATCCTGCTTCAGCAGGTTCACTGGGTGATCTTCTGGGAATCAAAAGCACCAGCACTGTTTTTGGACAGCTGGGCAGCGGGAGTATTTCTTTCTCCCTCCAGGAAAAGTGACGAAGTGTTCACAGAGTGACACTGAGCCTGAACTGTGTTTGGCCGCACAGCCATTCTATATTTGTAAGGTTAAATGCCAGCCTGCTCTATATCATATACAACTTATGGAAAAAAATACAAAAAGAATGACCTTTCTCTAGAGTTTACTTTGGAGAAAGTTCCTGTCACAAAGCCAAAAACATGCACCTTTGTAAAATAAAAAAAAACGTATTTCAGTGATCCACACGGCACTCTTTCACTCATGATCATGTGTTTAAGCAGAGGTGGCACCAACACTGCTGATTGGCCGGCTATACTGTAGCAACTGGCCCCACCTTCACTCATGCAGCTGTAGCATGCCTCATTCAGAGTCCTCTCCAAGAATAAATGTGCTACTATGTCATCAGAGAGAATATGATGTGTGCAATGCAGCTGAGTGGGTCAGGTCAGTGAAATCCTCCACTCGCTCTATTTCAGGCAGGAATCTGCTGGCAGGAGTTTGCTGCCTCGACACCCCGGAGACCAAAAAAAAAAAAAAAGGCTTCGTCACAGATTCTACACCTGACTCTGCTCTCTAGATAGCCATCCATGCCTACTCCTCTACACTTACATACATAGCTTTGAAGGGCTGTACTGTTCGAGGCATTTGGAACAGTTCCAGATGTTTTTGACTGCTTTTTGAATTGTATTTATATATGAATGAAATATTACATATGGGTGCTGTCTTCCTTAAGCTCCTGTTGTCTAGCAGAGGCCAAGGAGTTGCGCAGTATCTTAGCTGTCACCAGGGACTACACTCTTCTAGACAGAAACTTCAGATGTTGTGTCTGGAAACTGCTGCAGCCAGTCGCCTAGTTTGAGGGTTACAGCTCCTAATGCTGTACCACTGGGACCACTTTGGACTTCCACATCTGCTCCAGTTGTTCCTTCAACCACTTACTTCTCAGTTTTCTCATTCTCTTTCTTTCTGATATTGCTGTCAACTGGGATCTCCACATCTATCAGTACTGCTCTCGTCTGCTTCTTGTCAAACACCGACATTTGCAGTTGGTTCGCCAGCAGCTGCTTATGTGTCTGGAACTGAAACTCTCAGAGGATATTAGCTCTTGTTGTTCTCGGCCACTTTAGGAGGTGTATGCCATCGGGACTTACAAACTTCTCATCCATAAGCAGCACAGATGTGGCAGACTCTCGGGGGAATCTTTGCACAGACAGTCCTGCCATTTTCACGTTCTTAGTCCTAGTCTATGTGTGTCTTGTTCCAGTAGCCCACCTCTTATTATGTATTTCTTGGTCCTCGACATCTGACCCAGTCCTTGGTTATGGCAAAAGGGATAGTTTCAAAATCAAAATCCTTTGGCATCCAGGGATTTATTTTAATATACTTTTTTTTTGAATGAGTCGCCCAGTTTTGGAGAAATGCAAGCCTACTGTAAAATATAATGGAACAACGTGCCACTTTCTGTGTGGTGCTCAATAAGCCAAGAAATGCATCTGAAAAAAAAGATATTAGAAAATATCTTGCAGAAATGATCATGGGCTTTTTTTCTTTCTAAATGACACTCAGTAACTGTGGCACCGTGTCACACTGTGGAAACAAACATCCAGCTACTTACAACGCAACTGTATTCAAACACTCAGCTGACCTGTAATGTTAGCTGCAGGCTTTTACGTCAAACTGCTACCAAAAAAGATTTTTTGTAGTAACTGAGTCATGATTTCTGGAAAGAGACGCTGCTGATGAGTTTTTAAAATGCATTTTTGGGCTTTTCCACTACTGTCAGTAGAATGCAGGCTATAGTCAATGTCTCTAAAACGGGGTGCGCCACAGTAATCTAGATGGATAAGGAGCACTAAAGGCCAGAGGAAAAATGCTCAAATTAACTCCTTTTAACTTCTCATAGAAATTTACTCAGTGGCAGCACTTGTTTGGGGCTTAACCAACATGTAACCAAAAGCACACCATGTTCCCTAGCCTTAATCAAACTCATTGAATTTAGGATTGGTCTGTGTCTCCTGTTATGTGTTCTGACCTTTCCTTCTTAAGGTCTCAGTATGTTTAAGTTCAGTTTTCACGGAGTACTTTGTTAAGTTGTTGAACGCGATTTTTATTTGATTCCGTGGTATTTATTGCAGGAAGCCTCACAGGTTGTAAACTCAAGCAGTCGGTCCTTCAGAGCTCTTTAAACACACACACAGACACACACAGTCAGTGCAGAGTCAGGCTGACACAGCTGACGTGGCGTCCACACAGCACGTGGAGGAATGTGTGGAGGGAGGTTAAGAAAAAAAAGGGCTGAGAGTTTTCAGTTGAAAGGATCTGAAGGGGGAGGGCCACATTTAAAGCGCTCTTTCTCACTGGCACACATTTTGAGCCCTTACACAGGCAAAAGCACTACAACCTAAAGCTCGTGTGACAACCCTGTGTTTGTATTTTTGAACGCTTATGTGAGTGACTGAATAGGTGGCTGCAGAAAGCTGATTGGCCAGCATGACAGCTGTGGTGTCAACAGCCAGCTTGTGGGCTTTTCTCTTTTTCAAACCTGCCCCCATCATGTAAGCAACACCTTTTGTGCAGCATACTATGTGCTTACTATGTGCGTCATAGTAAACATGAAAGTCAAAAGTCAAAGTGCATGAATTCAACACAGTAAGTTGTGCTTTTATAAGTTTTCAACTTGGAGACAAAAATGTAACTTCTTATTTTTTCAGCATCTCCCTTTAGGGGTCACCACAGCAGATCATCTGTCTCCATCTTTTCCTAGAACCTTCTTCTATTAGTTGATGATCCGCATGTTTGATTCAGCAAAGACTTTACACTAGATGCTCACCTGATTCAACCCTCATCATTTTTCTGAGTTTTGGTCTGGAACTAGGAGCACACTGGCTTGTGGCCCCATGTGGGTGGATTGTTTAACATCTACAAAAAATCTCCACCACACTAGTGACATATTATTAGTATCAAACCTGAAGCTGCATCACCACCATCTTCCTACAAGCTCCAAATTGTTTGGAGGGGCGTGTTGCGGTCCAGTCTGACCACACTCCCACATTTTTAAACATGCGTACAACAAATCAGCCTGGTTCTTCTCTTTTGGTGTGTGGTAGGTGTATAGCTTTAAATAGTCAACTAATCATTATGAGTACCTCATCTGGGTACTTGTAGCGTAGTACATGTAGCTATGCTTGTTAACATGAACATGTAGGTACTCGAGTATGCGGTATGAGGCAATTCTAAATACCCTCATGGAAGTAGTCAGAGCTGCATATGGAATGTGTAGCATTTTGTTATCTCTTTTCTCCTGTTTTTGTATGTCAGGCTCTGTGGTTTTAAGCTTTGGTTTGACCTTGGAGGTATTTTAACATAGGCTGAATAAGCCACATGCCCATAAATCTCACAAATTCTGCTGGAAAAAAGACAAGTAATAAATACTTGCATTAGCTTTTAAAAGCTATGAAAAATGGAGTTTCACTTCCATATTGTGTAAAATGCACAAATGATTCACCTCTGGCTCCTTGAGAAAATATGCAATGAAGTTGCAAAGTTTTATTGTTGCTCAGGAGGCTCATGTTCCTCACACCCACAACCAGGACTACATTTACATATGCACTTATGAGCCTACAAACATCATGACATTCAGAGGTGTAAAATGGAAGCGAAAAACAATATTCATGGCCAGAGCCTGTACATTCCTATTGGGTTAAAGTAGCAAATAAAACATAATCTGCTTCACCATACAAACCAGTGAAAGCTGCTGAATAAGGTCTAATTTGCTCATGATACCTATGCGCTGGTTGGAGTGCTTTCACAGCATGAATCTGCCCCCCTGAGAAGAAGCTGCTGGAGCCACCATGTCTGCAGATTGCACAGGACAACAGGAGCAACATGTCAGGATCAAACTGCATGATAGGAGTCTGATAATGGCTTTAGTCCAACAGACAGTGTGTCAGAAGCATGAGCGAGCATAGACCATGACATTTATCCTCTGGAGACAAAGCTTGATGAAGATTAAAGCACTCCTTTTTTCTTTTTCACTACTCTCCCTAGTCAGAGTGTAGCCTACTCAATCAAAATCATTTGTAGTTGCCAGAAGATCGCAAAAAGCAGTTTGTAACAGCTAACAAGTTATATTATGTCACAATATGTCGAAAATGCCAAGTTTTAATGAATACATAGAAATCAAACTTTTTTTGGGCATGCCTACACCCATCATACTCATCACTAGATTTGAAGGTGGTAAAGAGTGATGACATCTCCAGTCAGCTCTGACTTTAATTGGAGGGGGAAACTGCCTGTAGGTCCCATAAGGTCTGTTTGACCACTGAAAAACAAGCATAAGAGGGTGATTTTGAGGTCAACTTGGAGCTTTTTTTTAACCTCCTGTAACCTGATCTTAGTGTGAAGCACTTTGTGATTTTTATCTGTAAAATGTGCTATATAAATAAATTTTACTTACTTACATGCAAAGTGTCACTGCTGAATGGCAGGTTTTATTGCCACTGCTTAAACCCTGACTAACTGCTTTGCCTCTCCCCATCTTTGTGCTAAACTGAGATAGCTACTTGCTGAAGAAGTGTCAAATTTAGGGTCATGACAGTGGCACTGGTATTCATATTTCTTGTGAAATAGTAAAATGATATTGAATGGTAGGGTCACATGGTGTGTAAGAGGGAGAAAAAAAACTACAGGCTGGTTTTCTGTGGTTGCCAGTTTGTTTGTAATTGGTAAATCATTTGTTTTTGCAGCTTGTACTATTATCATTCAGGTCCGCCCACTTTCATCTGTCCTGCAGCTCTTCGTGCATTTCTTGATCACACGAGTCCAGACTCACCGGTTCACCTGTTCTCTGTAAAAATGTCTGAAATGTTTCAGTAGTCTTGTCATGTTACTATGATCCCAGATCCTTAAGTGTGTTAAAAACCAGAAAGAAAAAGTAAATCAATGTCAGAATTTTAATATTACATGTAAGACTATCTTAACACGAACTTGGCTTTTGCAGTGTGTGGATGTTGCAGCACACACCTCTAGTTATGGCTGTGGCATATCTTTAAATTATAAGTTGTTAGGGTTTTTTTTTATAGCTGACATTAACTGTGGGGATTTTTTAAGCCTCAAGGGTTCTTTAAAGTCATGAAACTCCTGCACAGCCTCAGTTGCATTATTTCAAAGACACTTGATCTATTATTGCATTTTTTCCATCCATTTACACATGGTTTTATTGCACTAAAATATTTTCCAGTTGCATATCGGGAAAAATGTTTCCCCTCCTATGACTCTATCTGCAACAAACAAGTCCTCTTTGTTCTGTTTCAGCTTAGCAGCAACACCATTCAGCAGACCATGACTTTCTTAACTTGCTGAGAAACTACACCAGGAGTTTGTTATCTTAGCTGGCGTACATTTCTCCAGACATGTCTTTGATTAAATAGCTGTATTTTTCAGTCATTCTCCAAGCTAGCGCTAAAGGTCCTTCTTCATTACAGACACCAGCACACTTGCACTCTGACCCAGGTTGTTTTTTCATCATGAAAAGAACAGCCCTTTCGTGTGCTGTAGCTGGAAGATGGGCATCTGCAGCATGAATCTTTTACCAAATCAGGCTAGCATAGCGTGCATAAACAGTAGTAAAACTTTAGAACTTATAATTTGTACAACCACTCTTTGCATTTGTTACTCCCTTATTAAGGTTTATGCAGAGCACCGACCAGGATCTACTCATGCAGCAGTGTTTTAAAGTGCAAAAAAGAATCTTATGCTGTACTCCAGGTATTGTTAGCAATACCAATGGCTAGGAAGCAACACACTGACAACCTAGCAAGACATTTTCAACCTACTGATTCTGGAATATGGTCATAAGTGGGACATCATTCCCAGCCTTAACACTCAAGATGTAGCATAAAGGTTCCCCTCTTTGGCTGTTTGCTTCACCTGGCATATTTAAATGGATTTGAGCAGAGGCAAAATAAGGTTTTCTGGACATAGACAAGACTTATGACCCTAAACTTAATAGGGTGTTGTATGTATGTAAAGTGCAGTGCTGGACGATGGGTGGCACGGTGGTCAGCACTGTTGATTCACAGTAGAAAACTATGAAACTCTGAGGCCTTCTCTGTGGGAGTCTCTATGCTCTCATTGTGGCTGTGTGGGTTTAGTTCCTCAATCCAAAGACATGCACCTTAGGTTGCATAGCAATTCCAAATTGGCCGTGGCTACAAGTTAGATGTAGTGCATAGAATAACTAAATGTATTGGTAAATTCCAGTCCATTTCCATAAAGTCAAGTTTATTTTTGATGGAATGTTTGAGACCAGGAACACGCTGTTTACTTTACATGGAACCTCGTGCATTTTTTGGTGCCCATATTATCAGGTTAGGGAAGCCACAAGGTCTGCATGACTGGGTCTCACCATAAATATAAAGTAAAACACCTGGTAAGTTATTTAACCATGTATGTTATTAGATCAGAATCAGGACTGTCTGTGGATACCACACGTTTGAGCCACAGCAGTTCAGTGAGGTGGCCTGCCACGCACAGTTTAAAGGGTACAAACCCTGCTTATAAGGTTTCACATTTTCTGATGAGTTTAAAAGACCACACCTCCCAGTGCAGCATCTTTGAGTTCAGCAGATTCTGTAGTTCTGCTGGCTTCATCATACTGTGACCTTCAGCTTTTTCATTTGAATATCCCAGTCTGTAGTCTGAGCTGTGGTGGGAACATTTTGCTGATTTGAATCACTTAATTCAGTTTAAAGCTCTGTAGCTGTTGTGTCTCATTGTAATGGATTAGCCTATACAATGTGCACAAAGGTAATTGCTCTCATACTGACTTTTTAAATAGGCTTTTAATGAGTAAATAAAGCACAGTGACTCACAGATGAACATGGTCCTTTATAAGTCACCATTGAGGGAAGCTCACTGGTGATTCATTTCAGTCAGCTGAACAAAGACAAAAGACACAAATCCATCCACAAATGCAGTCCAGATGCAGTGGAGTGTTTTTAACAAACACGTGTTTGGAAATGTAAAAAACAAAAACAAATAAACCAGCGAGGATTGTGATGAGGTAATGGAGATCAGGTGTGGTGAATCACATTAACTGATTCACCTCCTGTTTGGAGGAGGTGGGCGGACTGAGGGAATCCAGAAAGGCAGGGAATGTCGGAAAAACAGGGAGGGACCCTGATGCATTAGCATTTTAACAATTTTGGGAAGACGGTGCATGATATAAAGTGGCGCACAATACGGTTTCAGGTGCAATTCATAACAGAATGTTGTAATGAAAAGATGATTGTCCTAGGAGTACAATACGTCATTTACTGAGTACTTTAGAGCTGTGCTCATCACTTTCAAGTAGCACCAACAGGAAACCTACACCCCCACCTTCAAGACAAGTGGTAATTTCATATCCCACTTGTCTTGGTGCCTGTGCTGTGAGGGAAGCTCAGTATAGCCAGGATATCATTTCCTTATTTGGTTTTTCTTACATTACCTTATCAACTCAATAAATCAACTTGTGGTCTCCCAGTGCATGCTCTTTCCCAGTGCACGTTTGCGCAGAAAATCCAAAGAGGTTTTACAGTGCAAATGAATAATACTGGATTAAAGTTGGTGAGCTTTAGACACTGTGGTCAGTAGGACTGGAAAGATAGCAAAATGTCAGCTATAAAAGTGTAGAGCTAGGGATGTCCTGTTGAATTATATTACTATTTAAGGCCTAACATGGCTTTAGAGTTGCCATAAGACTGTATGCTGTATGCTATCAGCACACGCTTGATTTTGGACATGTTTACTGATGCCACGTTAGTATAACAAACCCAAAGTATTAACAAAGAACAACTAATTAATTGTAAAGTGTTTTATCCTAATGTCATTTCATCCAAAATTGTGAAATTACAAGAAAGGGCCTCAAAATCTGACTTTTTGCTGGGTTGACTGAATGGAATATTAGCTTAATATTACATTACGGCATGTAGTTGTCTGGCCTGTTTAAGCAATGTTATCCACTCTGAGTGTTAGCTAGTATGATAAAATGACTAAATTAACAACAATCAGAGAAATAGCTATTTTTTTGTGATATATGGCTATAAATATAGAGTCAGAGAGAATATCTGAAAAAGTCTATAAAAGAATGTTTTTGGGCTTTTCTGTTGAATGTTAGCCTCTGTATTATGTCACAGGTCAGCTGATGGCCAAAGCAGACGGGAGATGGACTCAAATGAGACTGAAACCATGTAAGTTTAAAATACGCAACCAACTCTGAATGTGTGCTATCATACTGACCATGTATTACTATAGTAGAATATAATGATTGCACAAATTCATAGTCACTAATGACACTTGTCACTAGTGCTGGGAGATGCTGCAAATTTTGGTATAGATCTGATACCAAGTAAATTAAGAACAGTATTGCCGATACCGATACCGATACTTTTAACCTAAGGGAGCTTGTGTAGAGGAGAGGAGTCTGTCTTGATGTATTCTGTCATTTAAATCTGCCATAGGCTATAAAGAATTAACGTGATGATATTTCTTCATTTTAAAAAAAAAGATAAAAATGTATTTAACACAGTTCAGTGGGATACAGTGGGGTTAGGTTAATTGGGGATTCGAAATTGTCTGTAGATGTGAATGTGAGTGAAACTGACTGGCTGTCTCTCTGTGTTAGACCTGCCACAGACTGGCGACCTGTCATCGTGGAATTGCAAAAGAGAATGATGGACAGTGGGATACATACTGGACTTTGAGGATAGAAACAAAGTATCGATTCACTTGCGGTAGTATTGATCCGATACTGATACCAGTGTTGGTATCGATACAATCGATATTTGGATTGATCTGCCCACCTCTACTCATCACGTTTTGTTTAACAACAACAACAACTAATAATAATTTCCATAATTTAAGTTGAACAATAAAAAAACCCTGTAAATGCATTATGAGATAATGCATTTACAGGTGCCTACACAGGTGTGTCCAACATTTTCTGCCTTTTCTCTCTCCTAACACTTCTCAACACCACAGGATCCACAGGAGGATTTAGTGGAGGCTGAAGACTCTCTACAGTAAGACAGTATGCTGACCTTGGGTTTTTCAAGTATTACCCGCTTATTATTTGTGTTGTTTCACACAAATGTGAAAGTGTGAATATTTCATGTTTAAAGTATTACCAGAGAAATGTATTTCCTTTTGAAACACTTATCCTCATGCTAGTCCTCTTAATTATTTTGCTGCCAGTTGACATCACTGATTGTCACCTCTCAGTCTCCTTCTGACCTATCAGAAAGTCTTACATTTAAAAGTTGATTTAATTTCTCAATTACAAAATGAATCTCACACATCCTGTACATCACCTACTCTGGAGCAGGTTAGTTTTGCAGCAGAAGTTGCCCTTGTAGTGTACAGTCTACTCTGGTAAGCACCAAATCCATTTGTTAAGTGAGAAAACCCAGTGTTAAACCTGAAGTAACCCCTCCAAGCCCCTAATCCTGTTTCGAAGTACAAAACTCTGTTTTGGCTGCTTACACTAATATTTCTCAAAAAGCTGAAATGTGACCTGGAAACATCCCAGTGTGTAACAGAGGGTGTGTAACTGATTTAACAATAACAGTTTTGTCAGCAGTCTGACCACAGCCAGCCAGACATGTGCAGACTGAATCCATGCTATTTAAAGAACACTGAATGTAGAACTTCGTAATTATGATTATTATTGTTTGAAACATGTATGTTTTGGAAAAACCCGAAGTTCCTCCTCAGAATAGTTGATGGTAGACTGACTCATTAGACAGCTGTCTGTTGCCTTCAGTTCCTCCTTAACAAAAGAAAAAAAAATAAATAAAATGAAAAAGAGGGATATTAAGAGTCAGGACTGACTCCTAATTCCTCAAGTTTAAATATAAAACAGCTTGTTAGGATATCATGAAGTGAAACTCAGACAAAGCAGTCTGAGATATGTTTCACTTGGGTTTTTTTTTTTTCTCATCAGAGAATTAAGCAAACCAGCAAAAAATAATAATACTTTGGTTTTAATTAAATAACACCAGTTCTCAACAGCAGTCACTGCAAATGTGTTATATTGTAAGTTTATACCACACAATATTAGTATCAGAACCCTACTGACTACATGATCCTCTATGAGCAAAAACCTGGCAAAGGTGGGGAGAAAAAACTCCTTTTAAACAGGAAGAGATCACCAGCATACCCAGGCTCAGACAGAGGCAGCCATCTGTTGTGACTGGTTGGAGCTTGAAAGACTATGAACAACATCCAAGTCAAAATCCAAACTACGAGAGCAGAAATAAGAGGTGCACGCAAAAAGTCTTGGGTAAATGCATGGGGTGAGACAAAGAGGGAATTGAGAAGAAGTGTTAAGGGCTTCATGGGAAGACCTGCAGTCAGAGCACATATCTGATTATGGATGTGACAGTTTTGACAACAGGAACTCAAACTCAGAATAGGAGCTGGTTTAACAGGAGACGGGCCTGAAAACTAAAAGCTCCATCTCCCATTGTGCTTATAGAAACCAGAACTATATGTATGGAAAATGATTTTCAGCTCAATTCTGGATTTGACAGGGAGCCACTGAGGAGCAGTTAATAAAGGGGAAATGTTCATGTCTTTCTGGTTCTTGTTAGTGCTCTCTGTTTTTTGGATCTACTGAAGGTTTTCCAAAGAGAACAACAAAAAATGACAGTACTGTAGACATATGTCTGTGAAGGTTCTCAGTCATCCAGGTCATCGTAGTCAAAGGAGCTTGCAAAGAAAACCGTCTGGACTTCTTTAAGTTACATGAAGACGTTTCACCTCTCATCCGAGAAGCTTCTTCAGTTCTAAGGTCAAATTTGACCTTAGAACTGAAGAGGCTTCTTCAGTTCTAAGGTTCTAACGTCTGGACTTCTTTAAGTCCAGACGCTTTTCTTTGCAAGCTCCTTTGAGTACTGTAGACAGTATCATTTGTCAGTAACGACATACTAATTATTTTAACAATACATCGAAGACTAAATCTAAGATAACTGTTTAATGTGTGAGTTAAAGGACGTATCCTGATCAACACACTGACTCCAAGGTTCCTCACAATGGTGCTGGAGGCCAGTTCAATGCCTATTAAAGTATATTTCTGAGATTTTGGGAGCAAATGCAATGACTTCATTTTGCTTTGTCTAAGTCTAAGCATTGGTATGCCATCATCTTGAACCAAGTGTTGCAGAATAAGCACTATGTTATAATAACTTCACAAACTATAGAAACAGATATAATGTTTAACTTGTCTTAAACCAAATATCCACTTATACAACTCACAGGAGAAACACTGTTAATTCAGGGAAGGGAAGGTGCACAGATGCATACTATTACGGTGGTCAGGATATAGTACTAAAATGAAAGCACAGTACATAAATGATAGTCTATACAATAGTACAGAAGGGATTTGTAGATATGTTGTAGAAATGAACAGCACGTTTTATATTTACAGCACATTTTATAGATTGTTTGGCCCCACTGGATATTTGACTGGTGCTCTTTTAATATCACCATGTAGCATCTTTGTCTTAAGCAATGCTTAGAAAGCAGAAATCAGGAAATGATCAATTTTTTAAATTTTATTTAACAATATCATGACATTTTCATTACTGTATAGTGGGATTGGGGTGAGTTATTCATATGAGTCAACATGTTAACTTACACACTTTCCTGCACTTAATTCTTTATCAATACCTAGTTGACCAATAACCAAATTCGTATACCATAGTAGTTTATAAAAATCAACAATGTGAAAAGTGACATGCTATAAACAGTTTGAAAATCTATAACACTGAACATTTATTTGGTATTTACTCATGTTAAAGTAATGACTTTTTTAACTACCCACAGGAATGTTGGAAATCAGGATGTTTTTTTTCCATAAGCTGAAAAGCCCAGAACAACCTCAGCGTGAGTCATTACAGATCAGAGGCACAGTAATGCCTGAAAAATTAAGAATAAAATGATGGTCAGCTTTTTTTTTTGGTGCTATTTGGTGCATGTTTGATATTTTCCTTTTCGTTGTGGGGAGAAATGAACCAGCTTCGTACGACAACCATGAGTCAATGAAGCTGTCTGTTCATCAAGGGAAGTATGGTCATTTTTAAAACTGTCTGCATCTAGCTGGCAGAGGAAATCGGTAAAGGAAGTTCATCAGTCATCTTGTCCAAAATCCCTTTGGTCCACTTTGTCGCCTGTTACCCTGTGTGATTGCTGTTGAGACTGGACAAAAATGACAGGATACCCAAAGGAGGAAAGGTCCTCCTGTCCATCTAACGTTCACACCAATTACCCGTTGCACCCTTTGTTTGGCTGCGTTAGATGCATATCGTGTTTTTTTATCTAGAACATTGTCTTTTATGAACACTGGCAAGAGGACTTTCCTGAACTTTCAGGAAAGGGGAAGTTTGTGTACAATAATTTTGTTTCTTATTCACTAAAACAAACAAATAGCCAGTGAAAAATGAAAGAAAGCTAAACAATAAAACCCCAACAATCAGACGACCCTCTGTTAGCAAGTACTTGGTGACAATATAATGGAAAACTCCCTTTTAACAGAATAAAAACCTTCAGCAGAACCAACATCAGGGAGGGGCAGCCAAGACACACTGTGGGAGAGAGCCAGAGATTAATAGTAACTAATAATAATTAAATGCAAAATGGTTTCTAAACACAAGTAAAAAATGCATCACTGGAAGCTTCCAGTCTGGCCTATTTTAGCGCAAGGTTCAGCATCAGCTGATCCAGCCCAAACTATTTGCTTCATCTAAAAGGAAAGTTTTAAGCCTAAAGGTTCCACAGAAGAGAGGAGTCAAAGATGAAGGCTCTGCCTCCTAATCTACAACTATTCATTCATATCTCATGTTGTTGAGCTAATGAGCCAAATTACAGGAGACCACATTATGACAATCCAGAGGACCACAGAAGTAAGTTCACTATGCAACACCATTGCTTTGTACTTGGAAGTTACTTTTGACATTGCAATCTTGCATCTACATTTAGTGTAAACAGAAGGAAAGATTCATGCCAGATTACACTAAAATACAGACTCACATCCTTATTGAGGATCACATCTTTTAATAGCAAAAATAAATGAGAGTAACTAACAGGGCTGGAATAATCCAGAGAATGTTCCACCTTTAGTTAATAAATAATTAGGTCCAATAGGTATTTTAATGCAAAACAGCCTGCTGTCAAGAAAAATACATTTTCATGGGCTCCAGCCTGGCAGTCCTCATAGCTGATGCCACACAGGCAGTTAATGGTTCAGCCAAATAAAACAAATACCAAATATACCAAATATAACAACTAATATAACAAAAAAAAAAAAAAAAAAAAGGTACAGATGCTGTAAAACATAAAACTACAGTTTTTATTACATTTTTATTTTAAAACGTACATCTGTATGACGTGTTAGTACTTGTAAGTTATCTGGTTATGCATCTCACAAAAAATAGAAGATGTTTATATTGTCCAGGTTATACAGAAAAGTAAATGCAGGTAAAACTGGACAGTTTTACTGTGGTGCACAGTTTACAGTGATGGGCGTTGCACTGTGGTGATGTTTTGGGGTAATTTTCTGGTCACACCTCCAGTGCCTTTTTAGCTTCATTTAGCACATTTAGGACATCAGCAGGTAGTTTTATTTCAGTGAACAACAATGCTGTAACAGTACCAGTGCTTTTTGTATTCTGGGAAGTTAATAGAAAGCCAAACTTAAAGCTTGTTGTGTTCTACAATAGTTTTCAAACACCCAGTGTAAACCTGGCTGAATTGCCTGAAAGGAGGTTTTTTTTTTTAAATTGTCTGTTAAATGCTCTGACTGTTGTTCAACAACATTAAATGACTGTATTTAAATTGTTAGGTGTATCCTAGACATGCTAAGAAATATTCAATTTGCAGCTCAGTTTTAGCCTTAATGTCTAGACACTTGTGAATCACCAAATCAGTGCTTTGCGCTGAGGGAATTCACCACCTGCTGAAGCAAGTAGATGCGGTTTATATTGAATGTGTAGTAACTTGGCAATTGTGTAATAAGAGATAATCCCACCTGTTATAGATTATTTGTAATTCATCAGATTTTTCTTTTCTGTGTAACAAACTGAGCTCTGCTCTGTCCATTTTCATTCCTGGTTTCCAGACAGAACATCTGGTCCCCAGAACTACTGACTACGCCTTTCATTTTTCTACCAACAAACCACTGTGAGAGGTTTTTCCTGTGTGTGTGTGTGTGTGTGTGTGTGTGTGTGTGTGTGTGTGTGTGTGTGTGTGTGTGTGTGTGTGTGTGTGAGAGAGAGAGTGTGTGAGTGCGCGCGCGCATCCCAAATCCCAAAGCTAACATCCGAAGCTAGTAGATCCCAGCTGATAGTTCAGCGGTTCGCTCTGATGGCATCACAATCCAGAGACAGGAAGTCGGTGGATGAGTATGTGGAAACACACAAACACACACACAGCTGACAAAGAGAGAAAGTATGGACTTGATGTGCTTTTAAACCTCAAAGAATCACTGGTGTTCATCAGTTTTGATGGTTTTATGTCATTCAAAGCTTTATACTAAAACACAGACACAAGAAAAAAAAAAAGACCCTTACAGCCCTGCTGTTGTATTTAATCTAAGAGTACAAGCTGTACCGTAGTAACAAAAATATAACCATAAGGAATTGTACCAATTTAACAGCTCTACACCACGTTTGGCATGTTTGGCTTTTCATAACCTACAATTACCAGCTGAACTGGCACATGGGAGGACTTTGCTCTCAGGGCTTTCTGCCTGTCAGACTTAAGAGATTTTTAATAGTGCTGAATGTGTCCATTCAAACTCAAACCAAGATAATTTTTCTGAATCAAATCAAGTATTTTGATGCCTAACCCTAACTGTGACGGAAAACTTTATTCTTCTAATAGCAATAAAGGTTGCTATTGATTTCACTGAAGCTTGTTGCCCAGAGATTGAATTCTGGAAACTATTGTGATTCCTTTAATGCCATCATTGGGTCAAAATTAAAATTTATTAGCTTTTATGACCAAATACCTATGAAAATGATTAAAATCAGACGTATTTTTTAGTGTTTAGCTCAAACAAGAAGGAGATTGCATATTATATAAGATAGTACAGCACTTGAACAGTTTGTTTAGCATTTTGTAATTTATTTTATTTCCTTGATCCCAGTAAAATGAGCTATCCATACATTACCCAGCACAAAAAAAATATTTAAAACTACTGTCACAATCAGGAAATATGTGCGCTGCACTGTGCAAATGTTCGTGAACCAAAATGAATCTGGATTAAGAAGGTAGTGCAGTCTGCATCGTATCTACCTACCTGTCACACCCCCATTTCACAACATGAGGAAACAGCTTTACCTGGAGGTGAATTGGAGAAAGTGGTGAAGGTGTTTTGAGAAAGAAACCTGCAGCACTACGCCAAATAAAGCAGGACAAAATCTCTTTTTTTTGTCACAGTACAATATGAGCCACACTCCACTTTTCCAGATTTTACTGGAAATGTGTTCTTGTAATAGCTTATAAAAAGCACTACATGTACATGGAAGTGTTGAAGTATAGTGACCACAGCACACAAACTATTCCAGGAATTTTGTCCACTTTATCACTGATGCAGTCAAACTTGATAATCACAGTCTAAAGATCACAGGCAAACCTCCCCGAAGAGGGAGGAAGAAGAAAATCTAAGGGTAAGCGAGAGCAGAAGTGGGAGATGTTCTACAGTAACATTTAATCTTATCTCATTTGTTTATAAAGTCGTTCCAGTGCATGCGTCAGTTTTCTGGAAGCTGCAAGGATGGGAAATGGGAAGGCAGAAAAAAGAGAAAACTATTCCTTTTCATTCCACACAGGGTGGGAGACATAATGGTTTAATGGAAGTGAAGTAATGAGATCATTTCTAGAATAACAGCGACTGAGAACAGTTTTCCTTTTTTTCCTTTTTTTTCTTTTCTTTTTTAAACAAAACAATCAGACTCTGTTTCAACCAATTTCTTTGTTTCTATTCTTTACTCCCTTGACTGTTACAAAACATTCTGTACAATTCCAGATCTGGGAAATTTTTCCTGAATCGTATCTGAGGTGTTTTCAATAATCCGAGGGCTAAAGGAAATGAAAATGTTACCTGGTGGGCTGGTGTGTTTGCTGTGTGGACGCAAAAGTAGACACAAGAGAGAGGTAAAGAGGGAAATGGAAACACCTGGGGAAACACAGCTGATAAAAATCAACATGATGCCAGAGGGGAAGCAAAACTAAACACACTGAACATGGAAACACAAGACTTTCAAAATAAAGCAGGAAACACAAAGAGAAGTAAAACGGGACACACATAGGAAGGGGGAAACGGGCAACACCAAAATAATAAACAAAACAAAGCTAAACTGATTAAATAATAACTGAATAAAGACAGTATGACCTCCTTAACTTACTCAAAAACAGGAGAAAACGGGTGATTAAAAGAAACGGCAGCTCATTCCTACCCACTCCACTTCCTCAACTGTCACCAAGTGACCGCAGCCAGCGGCTGCCACAGGTGTACTGCTTGGACGTTGGGAGAAACACAAGAACCTCTCTCGCCGCAGCGCTCCAGCCTCCATTTAATGGGCGGGTCCTCCAGCTGGAACCAGTCACTCCTGAGCTTGATTGCACAAAACAAAGACATACAATGCAGGTTCGTAACATGGGCATACATGGCATGGCTCTGGCCTGGGAGCTCCTTGTCATTGTATGTTTATATGTGGGAAGCTGGAAGTGGTGAAGGCAGCAGGAAGTGCCAATCAGGCCTCACTGACAACAGATCATACTTTAATTAGGTATAATGAAAGGGTGAGCTGGGGTAGAAGTGGGTTGCAAAGCATCTTGCAGATGCACAGCAGCTGTAGGCAGGCTAAAGCTGCTTTCTTTCTTTCTTTCTTTGTTTCCAATACCACAATAAGGCCATGCTGCTTGAAATATCTTAACCCTGCAATGTCAAGTGTGTCATATTTTATACATGTGGTTTCTAGACCTGTACATTATAATTTTCCATTAAAAAACCTGAATAAATTGCACAATATATTGTTATGCAATACACAAAACAGCCAGTTTTAGCAAAAAATATGTAAATAAAACCTCCATGCATCCATCCATCTATCCAGGGTCATGAGGGGGCTGGAGCTTTTTCCAGCAACTACAGTGTGAGAGAAGGGGTACATTATGGTTCAGGCTTTACAGGGTTAAAGTTAGATTTCTTCTTTTTCTCATCTTTGCTGCTTAATCCCACAGACAGAAAACTAGCAGAAAAGGTTTCAATTTTTAATCAGTTCCAGCCTCTACAGTTTGAGCGCAGCACACATCTGGCATTTCCAAAGCCACAAAATACCCTAAACACACGCAAACTCTGTCTGACCTTTTGTCTCTGTGTGTGAAGATGAGCAAAAGTCGATAATGATAATTTAAGGTTATCATAAAATGTGTCTGTGTGCTTGTGCGAGTGTGTGTGTGTGTGCGAGGGGTTTACAGCATGTGAATTCACAGCCACAGAAGGGTGTGTGCTGAAGGGTGGGACACCGTATGAGGTACTGTGCGCGTAGGTGTTTAATTAAGAAGATTTGTTGTAATCTGTTCTCAGACTTCACAAATAATAAATCACACATGAGCAAGAAAGACGAGTTGGGTAAGAGTTAGTTTGTTCCCTCAGTGGAAATGCTGTTATAGCACTTACTGCCAGCAAGTGGAGACCTCAAGTGACTTCATCCACACTGAAAAAGTATGTGAAAAAGTGCACAGATGAATACAAACGTTTCTACAGTATCATAACAGCTTATTTGGCCTGTTTAATTTCAGTATTGGGACATAAATGAGTTTGCAGGAAACTCATAACATTACCCAACACATTAGAGTGTATGAAAATTTCACTCTTTCCTCATGAGATCCAGACAGATGTAGGATATATGCCAGATCTGTCATTTCAACTCAAATTGCAGATGAGATGCAGATGAGGAGTTGCAGTGTGAAAACGGCCGAGCTCAACCCTTCAACTGCACTGAAAAAAATGGCAATACCATGCACACATGGTAAATTTTTTGTTTGTTTGTTTTTTGGGGGGAAATTGCAAAAATAAACAGCTACATTAATACATATTTTAAGAGGTCATGTGATTGTCTTAGATTATCTCTGAGCTGGCAGGATTATTCTGAAAGTTACTGACAAAGTGATTCAGAGCCACATGTGGATGCAGGACTTGAGATGAAATGAGATTTTTAATCTCAATGAGATTTTGTACCTGGATAAATAAAGGACTAATAAAAACAACCTGCCAAAGGAGCATTCTCCAAAAGTCTGAATCTCTGCTGTAGGGACGGAGCCCACTTTTTCAAAGATATTCCCGCATTTGGTGTTTTGATGATGCTGGTCTGGATGCTTAAATAGGGCACGCCTACTCGAACAATTTAGTAATCCCTTGTGTCTGGTGGATCGGGCTTTTGGATTCATGGAAGAGACCACTCCTGCCAGGATAGAAATGTTTCATCATCGGATAGAGGGGATTATTTTATGAAGAGTTGACTTAAAGATGACTTAAAGTAAATCACAGATGCAATGGGCCATCACAGTGTTAAAGCACAACAAAAAGTGACCAAAGGTTAATCTTTTCAATAAAAAAAAATTATGACTGCGGGTCATCTGACAACATCTGACCAGTGGTAAATAACCTGGCACTTAAATATCACCTTTTTACTAAAAATCTCATTCACAGAATTACACACAGATTAGCAGACAACCTGCTCTACTACCTGACCCACAGCCAAAACCCGCAAATCACCCACTATAAAAACAAGCTGAACCCCAGGCCAGCCATAAACTCAACCTAACATAATACATCAAAGCCTGAAAACAATCCCTAAACTTATCTTGATTTTACATCCACGGTGCCACCAGCTGTAAGTGCTCTTAAGCTGCTGACATTTCGCAACTGCACCAGGAGCTGTAGTCAAACCTGACCTCTGAACCCTCTTCAGAAACCAGTCTGACTTGACAGCAGCACTTAATGCAGTGTTAAAAGGTTGTGCTCATTTCAAGCATTTTTTTACACCAGTGTAGGACTTTCCACGCCCAAAAGTCTGAGAGGATCCACTTGGGCATAATGTGATGTCAGTTTAACCATCAGGGCAAATGTTGGGCTCAAATGCGCCCTCTAATTCATTAATTTATTCTGACACATGCAGATACTACATTACAAGGGCACCAATAACACATGCGAAGTCCAGGCAGACATCAGTGAAACAAACAGCTACTTTTCAGTATAATCCAGGGAGCAGAGATCAGGACAATTCAGCCTGAAAACACAAACAACAACGCCTTAAACCTAAGACCTTTCAGGTGTCACATCGTCCCTCAATTTAAACCCAAAGATGGCCTCAGGTTGATGTCTCGACCGCCCAAGACAGAAAGCAGGTAAGCCAGAATAGTAAATATTGTAAGATAACATCCTCCATCCATTCTCTTCTGATTATCCGATTCACGGTCGCGGGGGACCATATTGTTCTAAGTATACAGCTCTCGGCTGTCTGGATCAAGTTGGCCCTAAAAATACTATTAAACACATAATACTTCAAACTGTTAAGCACTAAGCAAGTCTTTTAAGGCTGCAGTGTTGTGTTTGTCATAGAAAACTTGAAAAAAATAATTTTAAAAACTCTGCAATTTAAAATAAGATCATCAGTTCATTAAAAACAGTTGAGTTAATTAAGAAACTGCTTTAAATGTTCACAGATCTTCACCAAAAACACAGTCATGGGTAGAAATCTCTTACAACCACATCGGGATGGGAAATGACCCCACATAAAGTCACGACCCAACAGCTGAGGCAGGGCTTTATGAACTTGAATATGCACTTTTGTTTCCTCTGGGGCTCATTAGGTACATGCGACTGAGTTCACATCACTTACAGAGCACTATGACCCAGACACAGTTATATTTCCAGTATCCAACTACTGTCTGTGAGCTGTAACACTGAACTGCTCAGCCTTGCGTGGCTCTGACACACTCTCACACACACACAGGAAGTTACTCAAGCAAGCTGTAATTTCATTCAGATGCTCCATCGCTCTGTGTGTGTGTGTGTGTGTGTGTGTGTGTGTGTGTGTGTGTGTGTGTGTGTGTACAGTTGAAACAAGTGGACTGGTTGAAGTATATAGTCGCCATCTAGTGGCTGATGTAACTACTGCCGATTAAGAAATAAGAAGGAAAGTATTTAATACTTTATTATGTAAAGATGGAAAAATAATAATTCAGCAGGACAATTAAAGTCACAAATCCCAGCTCTGCTATGATAAAGGCAAGCCAAATATAAGATGCTCAAATCTCAGTAGTAGTAATTTAGTGCTTTAGCACTGTGTGTCTTGAGCATCTTCCAGGCTTTTGCCTTACTTTGGGGTCAAAATGTTATAATTAAGAAAAAAATGTTAAAAAAAAAACCCAAATAAAACAAAACAAATTAATGTATAAAGGCCAAAAATAAATAAGGAGGCCAGTCTATGTACAAGCAAAGCCTACCCACCAAAAGTTCAGGCTTCAGCTCTAAGGACTCGGTTTCAGATATTTAGTTCTGCTCATCTCCCTGTATGATGTCTTTGACAGCCAATTAGTTGAAAGCCAGATTAAAGGGAGAGGGAGGTAAAACAGCTTGTTTCAGAGGACAATCTGAGAAAATGCACCACAGATGGTATGAAAGATGGATGTAGCTCCATCACCTACTGGTTTCACAGGTTCTGGTTTGAATCCTTTGAAATTTTTTGCATGCCCAATCTCTGAGTCCTTGCAGCCTGTCATAGGGCTAATGCAGGGATTCAGAGATTTTCAATTGGACATGCAAACAGTTTGATGCGACAAATCATTAGCCATTGAGTGTTTCATAGCACAGATAATCCTCCATTTTTTAAACATAGTATGACAAAAATTTATATAACAGGCTTAATTTCTCATTCGGGATGAGTTCAAATGAGTAACTGAGCCCATAAACAAACAGAGGTCAAGATAAGATCCACTTTCCCATAGACTTCTATAAGACAGGAAGTCTTTTTGGAACCACAGCTATCACCATCAGGTGGCTTTCAGATAGGATGCAAGTTTTAGACACTTCAGCACTGGTTTAATTTTTCGGACATGGAGGCTGTGCCCATGTTTGTCTTTAGGATCTCCACACAAGAACACCAAGGCATAAGATAAATAAGGATTATTTTGAACTGTTGACCATGTAAAGCTAATCTAGAGTCCAAGAACCAAACCATGGAGCTGGAAATAAGTATAATAGCTCCCTATGAAAGATCCAAACTCTGCTTCTGGTTTGATTTGATTAATTGTACAGATTGTACTAAGATTACATTACAATATTAAAACCAGCACAGTGATGCAGTGTTGGCACCGTCCCCTCTCTCTAGGCTTTCCGGCGTCCTCCGCGCATGTTAGATCTAAATTGGCTGTGGACGTGGGGGTGTGTAGTATAGGGAGTACCCTGCCTCTAGCATCAACTCTATCCCTCCACTCCCTTCAGTTGGATAAGAGGTTAGGAAAACGGATGGATGGAATAAAAAAAAAAAAACCAACAACAACAACCCACACACAGTGGAAGCTGGTGTATTCAACATTTATTGTCTGTCATTTTAAAAACTGTTTGAGGACAATCAAAATATAAATACATTTCTCTCTGTCACTCTCCCTCTCTCTCACATACACACACAAACACACACACACGACCCCTGCCCCTGATTATGATGTTAAAAGGTGCAACAAAACAACCATCAACAACTGAGAACAACCGGGATCTTTCAAAATCAACCAGATTTCAGAAGCTTTTACACACAGAGAGATCCTTAGAGTATACAGTCATAACAAGCAGGACCCACCACACTGACATGAGCTTCAGTCACAGATTCACACCATGTTTTGCCGTCCTCCTAAGACCATCATGACTCAATATGTGGAACAGTTAAAACAGAAGGTGGGTATAACTTGAACCATATTTGAGAACAAGTTTAAACTTGGACAGTTTGATGAGATTTGATCAAGTAAGAACTGTGAAGAAGTTATTTGCATAAACAAACATCAATACTGGGAGGAAATCTGGTAATGACTTTGCAACTGACTTTTTTTGGCCAACACTGCATTGACAGAAAACTGAACTTTGAGTTTAGAGGTCCAGTGAGACTTTGAGGGTTTCCAGCTTTCCTTGAACACAGCAGGAGGGAGAGCTTCTGATTCCCAGTTCCAAGCTGCAGAATCTAAAGCTAAAGATACCCAACACTGGACTGAAAGTTGGTCTTCCCCCAAAATTATGAAATGAACTAAAACCTCAGTTCAACTCAAGGCTCAAAAAAGCTCACAGCATGTTCTTGAAATTGTTCATCATTGATGTAAGCCGAGCCTGAAAAGATCGTTTCCAAACCAACGATTTCAAACCCAGATTTCGGTTCAGTCTGATGATCTTCAGAATAAACAACAGGGGCGAAGTTCAAACTGGCAGAAACATCTGGACACCACATGGTGACTCAACATGTGAGTCAGGAACACAGTCAGACTCAACCCAACATTTACACGCTCTCTTCTTGTGGTTTGAAGCTGCCTGCTGACCCCTCTCATTTAATGACTGAAGCTTTTGGGTGAGAATAACACTCGGGTCACGGGGATGAGGAGGAATATCGTCATCTAAAGCTACTGGCTGCACCAAATTTTTAACATCCGCATTTCACAAACAAACAATAATTTAACCGCAGTCTAAGTGAGCAGATTTATTTTTAGTTACCCCGTTGTATGAGAGAAATAGACAAACCTCAGCAAATCAACCGCTTCCCTCGGTATTCTAATTCAAGAATATCGTTTTTTGTGTTCAAAGTGTTGAACTGTTGGATTCAGCCCCTCTCCTGAGGCAGTGATCAGTGCATCTGCACATATCCCGAAAACAAAAAATGATGGTAAAATCATGGGAAAGATTTCATTTCCAAGTCACATTATGGGAAGAGTCAGGGGTCATTTTGGCCTCTAGGGAGGCAACTTCCTCTAGAACCGTAAACGAATTACAACAATTTTCTGTTGACAGTCGCTATAAAATGTCATGTGACCAAATCTCACTGTTCAGGTTTAGGGGGAAAAGAAAGCTGAATGACTAAAACGGTCAAGGGAATGCTGAGGAGAGGAGGATATGTAGAGTGCAGTCTGGAAGATGTGTCATTAGAACCACAGACCACCAGTCAGCTATTGTGATTCATCTTTGTATTTTCTTTCCAACCCGGTGAGATGTCATAGCGTCGAGTTCTTACACTAACCTCAGACCAGTAATCCTCAGACTCAGATAGTGTCCCTATGTGTGTAAACCTGATGAAAGTCAGACAGATGGAAACGGTGCAATTAAACAAATATTCCAGCAGTAAATCCGAGGGAGTTTTATTCAATCCCCATTAGTTTTCCCTCCTCTGTTATCAGGTGGGCAGAGAATCAGTCCTGACATCTGTTTTTTAGCCGCCATATGTAGAATTTTTAAATTAATGACTCCTTCAACTTCCAGTAATAGTTTTGAGGCATTAAATGTTATAACTGTTAGCAAGAAAGTAAAAATTTTAATCACGTCTTTGAATTTATTTATTGTTCAGCAATTCCAATAGTTCTAATGCTGTGCCGAAAGAGGGGTGAGTATCTGAGACAGCTGTCTCTGATGGTGGAATAATGATGGAGGACACCGACATGAGGCTATTTTAAGTCAACTCAAAAAAGCAGATTGAAAAATCAGACGTCTTTACATAGTGTCTTTAAATTATGTGGGAATATTTGTAGTGCTCTGATTTTATCATTTCGTTTTTTCCCAGCTACACACAGATTGAGGGCTGGGCTACACAGCTTTCATTTATACAACACTGAAACATTTCTGTCATCTATTTAGCACGCCTGTGTTTTACTCCACTCAGGTCTTGCTTGGTTTATAACATGGCCAGGGTATTTATACGAGCTCTGATAAAGACCTGCAGGCCACATCGCCAGAATAAATTGGTGAAAATGACATTTTTCATCTTTTCACCGGACATTTTGTTTATGCGCTGTATTTGAACTTTTAGACATTCAACACAGGAACAACACTGAAACTAATATACTGGGAAAGTGCATCTCAGGAATCAACTAGGTGTTAGCGTGACTCTTTTTTTTGGAGGGACAGAGGGGTTAATTACATTTTAGCAATATTTAAACACTAAATTCATCTTCTCACTTGTACAGAAACAGACATAAAGGGAACATGTGATGAGAATTTGCAAGTCAGACTAAATTTAATATTTTTCTTGTTAATAAATCCCTTTTGAAAAGACCAAAAGCAACAAATGTGTGACTATCTAAATACAAAATACTAAAAAAAAAAACCCAACTGCCCAGTTACTTCTTAAAATAGCTGGTTAGTTAGCTTCATTCATTTGATTTACAACTGTTATTCAAAACAGCCAGTTGGCAGCAATGGAGCATGGTTGGTTTAGCTCTTTTTGTGGAACTTGCTGAGAGTAAGAAAGATAAAATAAGACAAACATAACCAAAATAATGAGTTTGTAATCTCAAAAAGTTTGAAGACCAAGACCACGAACTGTATTTTACATGATTGTGACTTTTAAGGCCTACTGGAGCTTCAATTTTATAAAATGTCATCAGTGAGTCCAGGTTACATGAAGTGAATAAGTGATAGATGGCCTGTCTTTCTTATTCCTCTAGACACTGGGGTCAACCACGATTCTCTAACAATCATTCGGTGTAGTGATCTGACAGTGGACCGGTGCGCAGGTCCTTTTTCCCCCCGGAGGCTGGGTGTGCATCTGCTGCTGTGCTTGTAATCAATCACAGAAAAATCAATCTCTGATTCTGTCTCTGTCCTGTGTGGAGAGGAAAATTCAAAAACGCGCAAGTTCCTCTCCAGACTTTTTCAAGAACAAAAAGAGAGGCAGAGAAATTTAAAACCTGGACGATTTAAAACTTCTGTCTCTCTCTGCATTTCTCTCCCTCGACCTAAGAGAAGACAGAGAGATGGAGAGCTGTGCTCCCGCTTTCAAACTTCTCCCTCCACCTTTCTGCCCTTCTTCTCTCTGTCCTTCTGGCTCTGTCATTGTCTTGGTCTGTGTTGCACCGTGGAGGCCACTGGGGAGCGCTGTTAGGATGTCTTCCCCAGCTCTATCTTCTTCTGGATGGCACGAGCTGAATGGTAGATGAGCGAGTCGATCAGACCGGCCACTGCACAGGTCAGGAGGCAGGATAAACACAGAGACACAGTTTGATTACATTTTTAATAATATATACATATTTTATTGCACAGGTAATAACACAAAGCATATGTAAATAGCACCACTGACCTGTAAATACTCCTCCAATAATGGCACAAACTCCTGTTAGGAAGTGTGTAAAGGACCTGAACAGCGAGAGAGAAATTATTTGGTATTTAGATTTGGCAAAAAATACATAATGATATCCTGGTATTCTCGCCAGCCTATCTGAAGGCTAGACCGTCCCCATTTCACAGCCTCGCACTTACAGCCTTCCCGGTCTTTGAAGGACCCGGCCCACGTAGACTGTGAAGGCCGGGTCCTTCGAAGGATGCGGCCTATGAAGGTAGCTTGAGTCTTATAGATGACCTTTTTACATTGTGGCAGAGTCACAATGTAAAAACTTATCGTGTTTGAAAAACGGTCAGCAATAATGAAAGCTACTGTTACAACTTGCCTGTGTTTCTCTGTGAATTTAACCATCATGGGTGACAGCTCATATAAAACAAAGACGCCTGGCAGCCCCTGGTCTCCTATTAGCCCGTTGGCCACTTTCTCGTGCCTGGTCACTGAGAACTGGTTTGTTTTTACCACCTGGTGAAAAAAGTGAAAACCGAAACACAACAAAAACCTGAGTAATCCAGGCTGTAATTTATGTGTTTGTTTGTTTTTTTTAATTAAATAACTTCTTAAAATCACATATTATGCTTTTGGTGCATTTGAAGAGTAAACATAAAGAGACAGTTCGACTAACCTCGCCGTCAGTTTTCACGTAGATGGTAGGAACAATTTTCACAAAATACTGGTACATCATCGATGCTGTGAGGAGGAACGTTTTTACCATTAAAATATGAAAGCAGTCACATTAAAAAACATAATAAAAAAATCTAGACTTCAAACCCAACCACAGCTCTATTCTATTGTCTCAGATATTAAAACAAGTGTTCATGACATGTTTTATATTTAGGACTATTTTTAATTCAGTTTACAACACAGTACAATCTGACAAACCCTAAAAACAGAGTCACACACACACAGTGAAGCTTACAAAGCTGGATCACAGCATGTCAAATAACTTCAAATGAATGCATAGAACTAGTTGTTTGAAGAGTCCTTCTCCTGACAATATTTTTATATTTCAGCTTTGTGCCACTTCTCATCTATACCTCAGGAAATGAGACACTTTCTGCTGGCTGCTAAGATTGATTTCTGGATCACAGGCACTAAGGACAGGGAAGACCAGGAACCGCAAATCCATTATTATATCCCAAAGAACCAAAATGTTTTTGATTAGTAAAGCTTTTTGTCAGAATCTTGAAAATTACAGGAGGGGGTTCTATACTCAAAACATATTATTTAAATTTGGATTAAATCTACATCACAGGTTTTAAAAAACTGACCTTAAAATAAAGGAGTAACAGTGATGTGTTAAAGAACACAATAGTGTGAATGCATTCACACAATTAGCTGCTTAATGGAAATAAATGGGAAAATTGTATTAAATGTTGTAATAAAACACAACCACAGGATGGCGCTGTTTGCTCCCCCCTCCACGTTACTGTAGCTCTTTATAACCTTCCTCTATCTTTTCCTTCTTCCTCTATCCGGTTATGGAGGTCTGCTTGAAAGGCATTTAAAAGCAGCTGCGCTCAAACTCACGAGAAACCTGAAGTTTCAAATCTAAACCCCCCCCCTCCGTTTTAAACACACAATTAAAGGTAAGCGTGACTTCGGAGTCATTCTTTTTAGAAATCACACAGTCGGTGGGACCAGGCCTCGTCTATCTGTCAAGGCCACAGGTGACGTTAGCATGCTAAGCTAACATAACAAACCACACGGAGAGAAAAAGGTGAATTTGACAGGTTTCGCAAAAAGGAGACCACACTTTCCTTTGTTATCTTTGCTTACATAAGCGCCCTTAAACGGCAAACGTTAACACGCATGGACAAGCTATGGACAAGCTAACATTAGCCTAGCATCCCAGCTAGGGAACAGAGTAAGTCTACGACCTGATTTGTATTAATGCGAGTCAAGGCAACAGATTAAAATGTCTTTAAGCTGTAATGGTTTTAACTTGAGTGACTTAAATTACAGATTAATCTCGGGTATGTTTTTATAATATTTACTGGCAACGATGCACAAGTGTATCCAAAAAGTCAGTAAACATACAGAAATGCGCACAGCTGGAAAGGGTGACGACTAATTGCTGATGGTAACTGCAGAGTAGTGGAACGCGTGTACAACTGGGATCACTGGGTTAACTCTGTGACCTTAAGGCAAAGAAACCCAAAACACAATGTACATAATTGTTATACTTGAATACTTTCATTCCAAAAAACTCAACAAGGTTCTTGCCGCACTTTGAACTGTAATGACGACCCTGCAGTGATCTGAGATTGTTTACAAGCTTCAACCTGAACATTTACCCCTGACAGCTGCTCACCTACATCCTTGCAGCTATTCTTAGATTTATATTAATGCAGTTTGCACTACTCTTATACAATCTCAATCTTTACTCTTCTTTAACACAATTTTTAGTTATTTTGTTATCATTCTTGTGCATAAATACAATCTGTTATTATACACTGTACTATTTTTATTTGTTATCTTGCTCTTCTAGCACTAGTTTTCTTTCTATTTTGACATAAATCAGAGGCATTGAAGCCTCTGACACCTGAATTCACAAGTAAAGTTCAAAGCCCTGGTTGTGCCACTTAAAGAATAATATTCTTCAGAAGAGTACAACCCAACATGTAATTTTCTCATATGGGGATAATATTGTTGGCTGATATTGCCAAGAAGATTACGTTTACTGACAGCGCTGGCTGAGATTTATTTCACGATGTTTACATTTTTATGGCTAACATGAGGAAAAAACATCTTGAACAGTTCATGTATTTGGGTACTGAAGTGCTTTTTCTCCTGGCAAAAAGGGGGAATGAATAGCTTTATCAGACAAAACATTTGAATACTAGAATCAGCCCTGAGTTTCAGAAATGGTGAATCATAAGTTGCAATCTAGAACTTGCATTGGTTAATCTAATCAAATGGTCAACAAAAATGATATGCTATAAGTTTTAGTAATTGTAGTGCATTTACTTATATGGCTTTGTAATCTGGAGTGTTTCTGTTGCCACTGTTTCTGCAGATAAAATAGCTAATATTGATGAAATTAGAAAATATTATAATCTCACAAGTCATCATTTGTAGACCTACCACAAGCCGCTTTTCACAGAGTGAATTAAGGATTCCAGAGGGTCTGTTTTACAATTTTTGAATAAGAACAAATACATAAGATGATAATTTATCTAGCTGGTCTTTAACCTGTTTTTTTGTTGCAATCCTCTGTAGATGCCGGTGGCTGTAGGTCCATATGGCCAGACCCAGCCAAGTTGCTTTGATCGGGTCAAAATGGGCTTCATGATGGGTTTTGCAGTAGGAATGGCTGCTGGTGCCATGTTTGGTACTTTCTCCTGTCTCAGGTAGGTTTGAATTTGGTGTGGGAACAAACTATTTATATAAGATGTAACAGTATTGTGCTGCTCTAAGTGGTAAATACAGACAGTGCATTTTGTGCATCAAGATATTTTGCTACAATAATTGAAAAGAATCTTATTAAAAATGTGTTTTATGGAATTTTTAAATTTGGTGTAAATGTTGCTTGCTTCAACTAGATGAAGAAATGAAAGCTTTAACATGTATCAATCTTGGGGCTAAATATGGAGTGTCTCACTCTAGGTCACATGAATAAAAAGTAAGACTGTTATTTCTCTTTCCAGGATCGGCATGCGTGGCCGGGAGCTCATGGGAGGAGTAGGAAAGACCATGATGCAGAGTGGAGGGACGTTCGGCACTTTTATGGCCATTGGTATGGGTATTCGCTGCTGAAGACAAGAGGAAAGACCTATATACAAATATTCAACAATGAGACTCTTCAACTATTTCCAGTCACAGCTTTCTGTCCATTCAGTGCTGCCATGTTCTCAGCCAACAGTCTAGTTTTGTCAATAAAAGTTCAAATTCGTGAAATGGTTTTCAGGGGGCATGTGATTTACTCTTTGATGCCTTTAAAACAAACAAACAATTTGTAACACAAGTAATTATATTTAGTTCAGTGACACAACAGGGAAATACTTTTTCTTATCAATGCTGGTTTCTTTCGGTTACCAGCCAACCTTCTATTTTAAACATGAGCGGAAACCTGGAAGTTCACAAATGGCACATCTCTAACCACAGTTAAGAGTTTGGAGGAGTTGATCAATTTGTCACTGAACAGTTGTTTGACAGGTTAGTCCAACTTGGAAACATTAATCTGAGAAGTAAACCCTGAATCGTTTGAGAGCAAGTGCCAGGCTGCTCCTGCAGCACTATTGATATTAAAAACAAGAACTTGTATCACTCACCCTGTGGTGCTGTGACATCAGTCCCATCCAGGGGGTTAACAAGACCGGGGTAATCTTTACCAAACGACAGGTGTTTTATCAGATGGGTCATGTTTATCTGTAGAAAGAGAGATTACAAGTTAGCGGATCTCAGAAATTTCTCTGAGTAACTAGAAATAAGCATAAAATTTCACTGCTGAAACAGCCAGATAGCTTGGACTGTAACATACTTGCAGTATGTATTATGAGAAATGATCAAGAAAATATGTTACTTACATTGTCCAAGCCAAAACTCTGCAGGTCGTGTACTGCAAAAGAAACAAAACCACTTTAAATCACTTACTAAAAAGTAAAAAAAAAAAAAAAATGCAAATACAGGCCATGTGTAGTAAATGAAATAAAATGTGTTCAAATCAGCTTGTGTGATTGAGTAGTGCCCCTTTGTTCAGCTGTTTGACTCAATTTGTGGATGAATCTGTGGCTCCCTGGCACAAAAGTTCATTCCAGAGTTGGTAGATATCTGTCAAATACTGGAGTATCTAAAATGGGATAAATTTAGGGCACTTTTATGGTAAGGAGGTTGGATTTAGAGGGACTGACAAGCAGCAAGTTCTACAATGGCTCCACAGACAAACTCGTCACCTTTTTGGAAGAACTACAATCACACAAACAAGTGACAGCTGCACAGTGCAGAAGCTGATCAGGGCAAACTCCAAAGGTTTGAGTTCACCACATGCTTAGCAGTAATGTATTACCCCTTTATTGCAATTAGTACTTGTATGTGCAGTAATAAAGGTACTGGTTTAGTAAATCTTATGACAAAAAAGAAAGTAATACCTCTTCTAATTCAGAAAAGCATATTTAAAATACCTTTTTTTTTTTTCTTATACAAGCTGTAAGCCTGGTCCAGTATAATAGGTGCCATTATGTATTTGATCAATTTGAAATTTTACTTCTCATACACAGTCAGGGGACTAAAACAGCACAGAGACCAGAAATGTTAGGTCCACAGATGCTTGCCATTATTATACACAATGTAACTTGGAGCTTCGATCATCAAGCAAAGAAGAGGAGCAGTCTACAGATGTCGAGTTATGTTGAACCTACACAATCTTTCCATTTTCAAACTTTAAAGATGATGCTGACTTAAAGGGAGCCGATTCTGCTTTATTCCTGCTCCATGTGTTTTTTTCTTGGACTCTACTGCAGTAGTTTTGCATTATTTACAGTCAAAAATAATTCATCTTATACTGAGTGCAACTCCTCAGTTCGCCTTCTCTGTGAAGTTCTCCCTTCCCGCTCCCTGTAAGCCTGTTGTGCTCACAACTAAAGTAAAAGGACTACATTAGGGACATCCCCCATTTCTAAACACAAAGCCAGTAGGGGGGAAAAAAGTGAAACTGAGTGTTTAGAAGGCGGATCTTTTGTCTCACACCATTACTTGTGTGCTGACCTCATTATTTTAAAGTTCAGCCATGTTTAATAAGAGCGTCCACCAGTGGAGCAGTATATACTGTCATACACACACACACACGTGTGTGTATGACAGTATATACTGTCACACACACACGTGTATGACAGCCAATCAGAAAAGGCATAATAGGTCCCCTTAGAAGTAACAAAAGGCTTTACACAAATGCAGCCGGACTCCCCAACACCCATCAGCAACACTCCCCTTGAAATCCAACACTTGTGTTTTTTAGCTCCTGCTTTTTCATCACGTTGCTTAATTATAGCATAGGTATATATATATATATATATATTCACAGTAAGTACACTGCTCAAAAAATTAAAGGAACACTTCTTTAATCAGAGAACATCATCAAGTTAGTAAAACTCCAGTTTTAGCTGCTTTGGTTTTAATGAAATTAACAACAGACGCACTAGAGGGGCAACAATGAGACAACATCCAAGACAAGAATGGTCTTACAGGTGGAGGACACTAGCATTTTTCCCATCTTTTTCATTTCTGACAGTTTTTTGTTATATTAGTGTTGCATTTAGCTAGAGTCAGCATCACTGCTGGCAGCATGAGGAGACACCTGGACCCTACAGAGGTTGCACAGGTACTCCCAACTCCTTCAGGATGGCTCATTAATACATGCCACTGCCAGAAGGCCGTCTCCCAACACAGCCTCAAGAGCATGGAGGAGATTCCTGGAGACAAGCAGTTACTCTGGGGGACCTGGACAGGACTATAGAAGTTCCTTAACCCATCAGCAGAACCGGTGTCGGCTAATTTGTGATGAAGCAGGATGATGACAGCCAGAGCTAAAAAAAATGACCTCCAGCATGGCACTGGTCTGAATGTCTCTAGCCAGGCAATCAAAAACAGGCTACCTGGCACCGTGGAGCCTGACTGGCATTTGCCATAAAATACCATACTTGGCAGACCCATCACAGGTGGCCTGTGCTTTTCACAGATGAGAGCAAGTACATGCTAAGCACACGTGGCAAATATGGAAAGGGCCCAGAAAAGCCACACAGAGCTCTACAGGTTAGGCAAAAACACCCTGACTGCCCTTGGGTATGAGGATGAACTCCTTGGACCCATTGTCAGACCTCATGCTGATGTGTTGGGTCCTGGGTTTGATTTTGGAAAAATGGTTGAGCCTTTTTCACTTTTGTTTTTCAGGGTGTCTTTAGCTAATGTGTTTTCCCCACATTTTTTTGAGCAGTGTTCTTCATTATGTGCAACTATTTATTGTAACAATAACCAGGCTAATAAACTGCATTAAAGCTGTTCTTCAAAAGAATAAAAAAAATAAAATCTGCAAAAAAGGATGGACTTACTTTCCACAGCGTGCACTACAGAAAAAAGAGAAAAGAGTCACAATAGTAATGCAGGTAGACAGCAAACCATGTTACATTAATGTGGTTGGGCATGTCAGTAGGGGCTGCACAACTTTGACAAACTGAGTTTTTATGCTTAATATTTTTAGATTTATAGCATTAAGAAACTAATAACTTAACTCAGGCAATGAAAACAAGCTCTTTGTGTTTGTGGTTTGGCTGTTTAGGAGTATTAAAAGCTTAACTCCATTATACATTTTGATTTATAAGCTTGAGATTTACAGCACAAAAAAATATCCAATTGAGGAGGATTATATTTGTCAGCTCTAAAAGGTTTGAGCCCCTTGTGATTTAGAAAACAGTTTGTATCCTGTCGGAGTAATTGTGCAGTCCCAGACACACACAGTACAGAGGGTTTAAGGTCAGTCCAGGCTGGAGATGATTTGGGACCAGAGTAAGGATGAAGCTGGTTTATTTCAGCCACAGCCTCGCTTACAGTCCTCAAGTGATTCTTGTCTCTTGTTTCTTCTGATAAGCATTTAATATTACACCGTTGAGATTCAGTCATGATCTCACATTAGCAACTTAAGAACAAAGGTCAGTGTTTTATGTTCCAGATAGGAAACTAAAATCAACAGTGGAAAGTGCAGTAAAACGTCAGCTTCCTTCACTGTTTTACCAGCCAGCCAGGTTTTTACTAAAACACATTCTTTATACTTTTAAATTTGGTATTCAGACAGTTTTAGAGTCAGATCAGAAGTAGTGTTGTGGCAGATTTGCCAAATAAAAATAAATGTTTTTAGCATGTGGTAGCTGGCTACTGTTAATTTCCTGCTCTGGTACTCCATGAGGTCTAAGTCATCAATGAGAATAAGAAATGCCCTAACCCACTGTTATTGTGTCTTAGCTGAAGACGTCCAACTTCCACATCCTGATAGTACACATAAGCAATTTTACTAAATGAACCAGTCAAAGCATAAATAGCAACAAGTGTCTTAGACCTCATGGGGTGACTGCACATATGAGGGAAACATTTAGCAGGCAGACAAAAAAAGACAACAACTTCCAGTCACAATAATGAGCAAAATGCATACACAATGATGGCAAACACAACAGAAACACAAGGAAGAAATGAATAAAAGGAATAAAAATGTAGACAAACACTATGTGAGAGGTAAAATGATGAGAAAATTGCACTTTGGCTGAAATAAACTTGCTACGAACAGTTCAGAACAGCTTTGTTAGCTCCAGAAAAAAACTTTGGTTTATCTACAAACTCAAAGTTCAGCTATCTTCTAAAGAGAAACCTCTGAGTACAGAATATGACCCCCATCAAGAAACACTGCAGTCAGCTTTGTAAAACCTGATGTGGGTTCAGTCAAACTCCCAGGCAATGCATGAAAAACAACACGAATGAGATGCAGTGTCACTCGTACCTCTTTCCATTAATTGCAAAGCACGAATAACAGAATGTATTGTTTTCTGCCTGTGAAATCATAAAACCTTTTCAAAATAAAAGACTGAAGATTTCAGAACTTAATGGATTTTAGATAATATAACACACTGACCATTGCCTTTTTCAAAATAAAAAAACCAGCCTAAATTTACATTTTGTATCCGCTGACCGGTGAGTCCGTGTCTCAGATCCTGTATTGGTAGACACGATCAGCTGACTGCACTGTAGCAATCCCAGCTACTGTATGTCAAAATCTTCATCACTGAGCTAAAATCAGTATTCTCAACAAAGCAGTCTGAATAGTGACAAATTGCTGTCATATTTATTTCACAAGTAATAAATACTAAAGCCAAAATGATTTATATTTATTGTTATTATTTTACATTTTTCAAAATGTAAAATAATAAGCAAGCTTATTGTGCATGATTTTCTGTTTTTAATGAACAGATTTAGATGTGTGGCTCAATGTGGACATTTGATTGATGGATGGCTGGATAAATGAATAAATACAGACAGAGAGACTGATGAACAAACATACCCATCAAAGGTTTATAAACACCCTTATGATAGCGTCGTAAACTTGTCTGCTAGTCACTCCAAATTTATTTGGAAAAATATAGTCACAGTGATTCTTTCTGTTTAATTTAGGTGTCGTTCAACAGCGCAGTGATGAAATCCAGGTGAAACACTCCAGACTACAGTGTTCGTCTCAGATCACTGCTGAATTGTCTGTGATAAAATATGTTGGGTGTCTTTGCCTATAGAAACATCAATTCATCAAAAAGCTTCTTATTTAGAAGCTTTATGCTTATCTTAGATCCCAACAGTTCTATAGATTCTGGCTTTTTAAAGGTATTTTGGGCTTCTGACTATAATTACATACAAAGCTCTGCCAATTAGTAAAATAAAAATAAACTAAGGGTGTTAAAAACCTTTGGTTAGGTGTGTCTGTGAGCTGAATGGAGTGGCAGCTTACCGTGGACATGAGACTGCTGGAAACTTTTTCCTGGAGCGAAGTGGAAATTTCCTGCCACCTAAAGCATAAAAAACCCCACCACAAAACATGAGACATATGTATACATAGATATATCCATTTATTAAATTCACTTTGATAAAAATGTCAAGTGATAGCATTGCAAAGGAGTTTTTGTTTAAACCGCAGTTACATTTATAACATATTATTCCTAGTCAAGTCAAGTCAATTCAAGTTTATTTATAGAGCACATTTAAAAACAACCAAGGCTGACCAAAGTGCTGTACAGTAAATACAGATAAAAATACAATAGAACACAATTTCGTAAAACACCTCGCTGATCAAATAAAAAATAAATAAACAAATAAATTAAACCTTTCTAAAAGCCAATGAAAAGAGGTGAGTTTTAAACTCCTGTTAAACTCTTTCTTGCAAAAACGCTACAAAATTATTTTTTTTTTTTCAATATTATCTTGTTATATTTTAACTTTGCTCAAAGATCATCTCAGATCATCTTCCACACAGTGGTCCCAATAACAGGGCACAACATTGCTGCATTAGGCAAATAAGGCCAGCTTATGACTGAAACTGGTGCTCAAGGAAACGGCGAATTAAAAGCCACAGACAAATAAGAGTGACATTTACTTATGTAAGTCTATTAATAACTTTCAAAACAGTTTCTTCATAGGCTGGAAATTCTGGATCTTGCAATACAAGAACCAGCTACGTCAACATAAAGTTACACAGTTGTGTATCATTCTGAGACTTTCTGAGTTGTGTCATCCCAGGTATGACATACTACTGATGACTACTCATCTCAGTAGTATTCTCGTTCTGAACACTGGATGTCCTCCCGAGAGATAACAAGCCTGCTGATCTTTGACAGCCCTGCCATGTTATTAAGGATGACGTGTAAGACTTCATACCTTGTTGACTTCCAGGAAGCCGTAAACCTGACAGCCTTCATTCTTCTGCTCCTGCATCTTCTGAGTGAAACCCTCTCTTTTACATTGCTCGATGGTGTCTGCACTCTTGAACGCCCAGCCTCGCCGCCGATACGCTTCGCGCACATCATCACAGGTGTTGCAGCATCTGGACACACACACCAAGAAGAACCAAGGCGAGTTAACACAGGGTCATACAGTAAACAGAGACAGAAAGAGCAGCCTGTGTTTGTGTCTTACTTGAGATCTTCAGTTTCAGCTCCGTAGCAGCTCTCGCATCTGTCTGGGTCCAGCGTGCTGGGATCAAACACTTCGCCATCATCAGCCTTACCGAGCTCTGAACAATAAAACACAAAATAATCATGATGATTAGCAGCCAAACAACATCCCTACTTCAGCACATAACTCTGAGGAAGATAAACCCTTTCTAAATTACATAGTTGTGTGTTTTTTTATATATATATATATGTCAGTAAAGAGACCCAATATCCTGTCAGTAATGCAAATATGACAATATTATAAAAAATATAAGAAATGCTCTTTTTGTACAGATTCTTGTCATCTTCATATATTTGTATTTTGAGGTTAATAATGAGACCACATAAGCAAAGTTACAGATGAAACTGACAAATATTTCCAATTGATCATCCTTGATCATCCTCAAGTTGAAATCTGATATCAGAACAGACCTGAGCAGCATCTAAGCAAAACAAAAGGTTCAACTGCTCCCATATTATAAGAGCCACAAACAGCTTTTAAGTAGCGGTGCCTCCTGCATTCACAGTATTGTTGACTGAGGTCTTCTATAGAAGAAATACATATGAGCTTATACATCAAAGAACTGTAAGACACTCTCTTTGTAAATCATTTTCAGAATGCTTTCATTCTCCTGGCACAATAAAAGAAAGAAACACTCCCAACAAGTTTCACCATGCATTCCTTTATCTGGGAATTAAAAACACTCCATGCAAACATTTTTCCCAAGTGGTGCTTCCCCAATTGGAATCTTTCATTTTTAGTGTTCTGCCAATAACAGATATCCACCTTAGTGAGAGTGAAACAGTCGACCAATGATGCTCCATTAACAGGAATTTCCCAAAAGTCCCCACAGTCAGTGGTGCTTTCTATACTAGAATGCCGAGAAGCGACTTGACTTCTGGATTTGTGAGCATACGTTTCTTAATTTTCTTAGGGAGTGACAAAACTATAAAATTCCTCAATATTTCTGACTCTGGAAACATTAATAAGTCACAGATCTTACGTGTGTATCAGTGATGCATGTTGATCACTGGAATGTTTTTATGTTTGAGAAGCAAAAAAAATAAGCAGGAAAATGGAACGAGTTTGCTGACTCATCGTCTGTTTTAAAACTATGCCCAGAGAATTTTACAATGCAGAGGCTCTGCAACAAGAAAACAAGCAAACAAACAAAGGAAAAAACTGAACAAAAACAATCTAACAAAAAAATCATCACATTATTTGTTAATCCACTGCGCTGCCAAACCAAATATGCACACCTCCACACACTGTCCAATCTGCTGAGCAGTATCAGCACCTTAATGGTGAGCGTAACATCAGCTTTTACCGTGCTTTTCTGCCTCCTGGGTGACAGGTTTGAGCTCTTTGTCCAACCGCTGTTTGAACAGATTGTGTTCAACGTCCAGCTGCTGCTCACCAGCCACGTCCATTGCATCTATACTAAGATCTGCCAAGAGAAAAAGCAGATGTAGGTCTTTATCATTAACATATGTTATGATTAGCATGCTAACTTCATCAGTCTGGAGCTTCTTGAGAAAAGAGAACTTACAGGCACACGGCATGTGAGGGAAAATAATATCGATGTTGATTTTGAGTTTGTCTCCCCGTGACGTGTCGACGTACAGCTCAGGATGGACCTGCCGGGCACAGGTGATTGTTAACTTAGTCATCCACGTAAAACAGAAACACCAGTAAAAACAAACGTATTTAATCAGTCAGGGAACAATTTATCTCTGATGCTTTTTGTTTTTTTAAACACCAAAGAAACAGAAAGTTAGTCTTCATTTCTGCACTAAACACAGTAAAGATTCTGAGAAAACCCTGGAAAAAAATTGTTTTTGTTTGTCCTTCACACTTGTGTGTGTAGACTTTTAGTCTATTTCACTGTTTACATGTGCAGACTCATCAGAGCAGTCTAACAGGTATTTCAGGCCATCTTTATCACCACAGTCTGTACCTTTAATCATCGGGAGAAAAAATTAACACAATCAGGATCTTGGAAACCACGTCATCAGTGTCAGTTAACTGGTATCAGAGGAAACCAGATTTATGATTATGGTTCTTTGCAGATAATAAATATGGATTCATTCATAATGGAAATTTAATTGGAAATTTACTTTATCAAGGAGAAATAAACTGAGACACTGCACTAAGCCCCAGTATGAGACTTAAGTTGTCTGCTGTAACCAAAAGTATTCGTTTGGTATCATATATGAGAACAAGAACAAAAATAATCATCATATTTAGAGACAAGGCAGTAAATATTTTCTTACATTTTACTGAAAAGATTTAGCTCTAGTTCTAGAATATTATCTAGAATTTGCACATTCAAAAATAATTGTGAAATTTCTACTAATGAATTTTCTGACATGTTTGATTAGACCACTGGCCTGCACATGTAGAAGCTCAGAAACAAGTGTAAAAAAGCAGATTTGGAACTAAAACCTGTTATTTTTTACTTTGTGTGCCAGGTGTTGGGTTTAATTTCACAGGGTGGAGGATGACACCATCTAAAGAGGACATCAAAATAAAGTGGATAAACTCACCTCTTTAGTCAGATAGTATTGCAACTCAGAGACAAACAGGATTAGCATGATGACACCACTGATTATAGTCACTGCAGAGACAGAGGAAGTATGCATTTTAACACCACACAATATCACATTTCTGTATAATGAGAAAACTCTGAACTATAACCAAGTGATTACATGAAAGGAATACGTGTACAACAATAACATGGAAAAGAAGCAGCATTATTGTTACTTGTACCTTCTTTCCAAAAGTAATCCAATATTCATATATCACCTAATTCTGGCATATACAGACTGCATATATACATACATAATATGGCACTAATAAGTTCATAAACTAGCCTACACCACAGTCAGCTCAGCTGGAATACTGGATAGTACTGAGTCAAAGATCTTCTGCTGAATAACTACATCTAGGTCTAGATATTTTTTGACACCATTACATTTAATATTTACAGAATACATTTAATATACATAATGTACTCAATTGTGCAGCATGGTGGCACAGTGATTAGCACTGCTGTGAAGCAGCAGTGTCAAGGCGATATTGAAATTTGGTCTTGTCCTTTGGCATCACTAAATGACACGCTGGGTCAACAGTGAGTCAGAACTGATGCTCCCAAATGCTCTTTTTTTCAAGGATCATGTTCTAACTTTCCCTAAATCTAAGCAAGTAGTTTTCAGTCCCTAAATCTGAATAGCAAAAGCAAAAACTGTTTGAAAATCAAATGAATTAGCAATTGAGGAAAAACGATGAAAGTGGAAAACACAAAGGTCCAAATGTGAGCCGAACCTCTGTCTACTGTGATTCTTATGTTTGACACCCCTGGTTTAGATGATACAAATACATCCCTCTTCTTCTTCCATATTCACAAAACAATGTGTTTTGACAGTCATTTAACAGTCACCAGTTTAAAAAAATCCCTAGATTATAAATAACAATAGCCCTGTTGGAAGATCAAAAAGACTAAAAAGTCTACTATACCTCACATTATTTATAAATCATCCTCTACACAATTTTAGTTCCTACCAAACTACACAATACTGTTGTAGTTCACACATCATGATAACAAGACTGTCTCTAAGCAAATGTCTGCATACGGCGTTATAATAGATATGTTGTATATAACCTTTCTAATGATGCTTGTCCCATCTCTTATGTTATTGTCATCATAGTATAATTAATTTAGTTCAAGCCTTTTCACGTCTGTTTTTACCTCTTGAATTCCCTCTCTCGAATTAATAGTTTTACTCTATAAAAACCACAGGAGAATGATTACAAACTAGTCAACAGTCTTGTAAAATCATGAAAAATCCCCAACAAGTCCTTCACAAAAAGCCTGTGACACAAACTCCTCAAAATGTGTGATTTTAAACCGGTTTCTCTACATTTGCACCCACACTTTATGCTCAACTGTTCTTGAGCTAGCTGCATCGCTACTCTGTTATCGGAAATGTAAATATTACCGGCATCTATTCTGCTTGATTTCCGGCTTCCCTTGAGTTGCCACAGGCATGCTAATACTGTAACTTTATTCATGTGTACTGTATTTGAGCACTGATAGGAGAAATGAAGCAAATAGCTGTGTTGTTAGCCGCTGCAGCTAACAGGCTGTATGTATGAATGGCTGCTGCTCTGTGACAAATTAAAGCCTCTCACCAGTCGCCCCTCCCCACGTCTTCACTCGGAAATCCTCCAGAGTTTTAGGATAAGCGTCAAACTGCTTCAGTTTATTTAACGTGTCCATTTTCTAAACCTCCAATCACCCGCTACAAAAAATGTTACCGACAGATTCCTTCAGACACACACACCAGCCCTCAACTTTCACTTCCGGGACACGCGAGGGGCAAGCTTGGGCCAATCAGCGTCGGCCGCGTATTTTTTTCTTTCTCCTTGCGTTCCTTGTTTTCTTCATTCAAAGGTCTACCTGTGGACACGCTGGTTTACATACAGTTGCATACATTTTACAACAATAATCACCTTTGTGGTGATTATCAGTAGTTACATTTAAGGCTATTGGCAATCAACAACTGCATTATAATTAACACCAGTAATAAATAAATAAATAAGAAAGAAATATTAACGATTCATTAATACAGAAGATATCAAGAAATTCATTATTTATTTGACTGTGGCCAGTTATTTGTAATTTTTTATGCTTTGATACTTTTTGGATATTTCCCACATATGTTGATACTTATTCATACTTGTTTCAGCTGATGTATCAAATGTCAGGCACCAGAAGGAGCTTGTATGTTTTTGCAGTTCATGTCTGGGTTCAGGCACAGCACTGTGGTTTCAAGTTACTCAGTGGCTCTAATTTGGCTTAAGGCGTAAAAATGCTGTCTCACTTTGTTAGTCCAGTGTTGGACTGGTGGATGGTGACATGTCCAGGTTGTATGCTCTTCAATGCCTGTCCCTGAATGGGTTGAAAAAAACTGAGAAAGAGCCTAAATTATTGATCGTATCTCCAGACTCCCCAGAACCAAATCCAGTGGTGCATCTTTTGAGGTGGAACAAGCTCAATCCATACATCCTACAACCCAGAGAACCCAAAAGATCAGTGCCCATATCGTAACATGAGATACAACACTCCAGAGTCCTGGGTGAGAGCTATTTTGGCTGAATGACAGAGGCCCAGCTTCACTGTTACGCAGTCTTTCACCACCAATAAGGTGGCAAACCTGCTCAAGTCACATAGTTAACTGTTCCTGTGAGACACAGTAGGGATGGGAAAGAGACATATTAATAGTAGGTGTTGCAAAAGTCAAAATCTGAGCTGGAAGCACTACAAAAATTTCATGCTTGAGTGTGGACATAGTTACTCAACATTTGAGGATTTGTGGAAGAGGTGCAGTGGTGAGCACTATTGCCTCATAGCAAGAAGGATTAAGGTTAGAACAGTTTGCATGTTCTCCTTGGGGGTTGCAGATGCATGGGTTTTCTCTGGATGCTACCAAATTTCAAAGACATGTTAGGCTAACTGGTGAGTCTCATCTAGATAAAAATGTTCAAAGCGATGCATAGTCAAAGTAGCATTTAGTAAGGAGTATTTTGAGCTCTCAGTAAGCACAAAATATAAATGCTGGCCCATTGCTGCAAATGTGCTAAAGTAAAGATTCACAGTGCAAAAAACAAACAAACACAAGACTCAGTAGCCTAATCGTTTTTAATCAAAATGTGCATTGCTAATAAAATAAAGACCTATTTACACAGTGAGACACAATAAGATTGTACAGAGACAGCATTACACAGACCGATCTACAGCAGATCTCACTAAACATTTTTACTTCCAAATCTCCAGAATGTCAAACATTATATTTTATCAGTATGTTCAACTTGAGGAATTTATTTTCAGTGCCAAAAAACAATTACCTGTATTTGTACCACTAACTGAGATAAAACAGTGCGAAACAACTCTGACATTAAATTGTCTCCATTTTTTTTCACTGTCATGTTTTTGAACAGAAGAAAGACAAAAGACAGAACCTGGAAGAAACTGATGATGTGTGGAGCAGTAGAACAATAAATCCTGCATAAGAGCAGGAACAGAAAAAGTCCTTAGTCAGCCTTCTTTTTCTGCCTCAACCTGAGAGAGGAGCTCTCTGTCACCTCGCCTGCCCAGCCTGACCTTCAGATGACCAATGACCTCATGTCCGACCCCGAGGTCAGCCACAGCTGTCTGAACCAGCTGCAGTCGGGTTTCTCTGAGCGAACGCCTCAGTTTGGCGCGTCGATTTTGAAACCAGATCTGAGAGAGAGAGAGACTGGGTTATTCTAAGTGGACATTTGATATTTTTTCTTATATATACACACATATATTATATGCACTAAGTCTGCTAAATACTGATACCCTAAACACAAAGCCCCAGCCTTAAAAAAGTAACTACATGACACAGAAACTTATTTTGCAACAGTTAAGATAGTTCTGCTTGGTACTATTTATTAAAACACTTTTCAACAGTGCAGACATGGTATTTCTCATTTTCATAGTTCTGATAGTCTGGGTAAAGATTCAGTTCAGTTGGTTTAGTTGCCGCTCCTCCCTGAGCCTGGTTCTGCTGGAGGTTTGTTCCTGTTTAAAGGGAGTTTTTCCTTCCCACTGTTGCCAAAGCACTTCCTCATAGGGGATCATATGATTGTTGGGGTTTTTTGTTTTCTTTGTAGTATTGTAGGGTCTTTACCTTACAATATAACACTCGTTGAGGCAACTGTTGTTGTGATTTGGTGCTATATAAATAAAACTGAGCTCAATTGAATCTAATTATTTATCAACTCCAACTCTAATATGGCAGATGGCACAGGACTATGTGAAACTTAAGCACACACATCCAGATCTGTTTTCTAACATGTAGTGTTTAAACCTCACAGTTGACCTATAAGACCTGCAAACAGTTTGATGGATGAAATCTAAGGAGTTTCAGGGGAAAAGCACAATCACTGGGTCCTGAAATTAAATATAGTAGGAGCAAGGACAGGGAATGACAAACGTGAAGCGGTAATACATTTGGTTTTTCAATATTCTGTATGAAGCTACCTGTATTCTGTCCTCATCCAAGTTGAGTCTCTCTGCCAGCTGTTCCCTCAGCTGAATACCAGGATAACAATTCACCTGAAACACTGTCTCCAGTATATTCACCTGGGAGGATGCACACAATGATATTAACCCAGGAAAAAACCTGTATTTCCTCCTATAATAGATGGATGTCGTGATTACTGTATCATAATTGAACAGAATTATTGAAGAAGTGGCTGATAAACTGATTACCTGGCTGGTGGTAAAGGCAGTGCGTGGTCTGCGTCCGATATACCAGTTTGATGTCGGCTGGGAGTTTAGCTGCTGCTGTTGTTTTCTGTTCTCGCTCTCCACATTATTTTCTGGTTTAATGGAGAAAAATAAAAGAGCATTTCACATTAATGCGGCAATTATAATCAAACGCAACATTTAGGCAGCATTAAGCCAAATTCTAAAAGTAACACTGGAAGTAAGATTTACTTTTCACACTGATGAATCTTACAAATGCAAAATATGAAATATATAATTTAAGAAAAATTATGTAGATAAATGTAACATAATAAATTATGCTTTACTTTGGCTTGATTTTGAGTTTTGTGTAATGAGCCAGAGAAAGCTTAGTTTAGTGGGTTACTTCCAGTCTGTTGCCACTGCTCAACTGTAAAATAAAAATGAAACCTGGTATGAGGGACAACAAGAAAGGAACAAGCAGGAGAACAAAGAAAGACATGAAAGAGAAGAAAAATGCATGTTCTTCAAAAGCAATGGATTTAAACATAGACTAATAAACTCAGTTTGTTTCCTGTACAGCAATAGGACATAAGGAATCGCCCCCAATCAGGTTTTAAAAAAATACTGAAAGTGTCAGACTGAAATACTCAAAGTTTAGTATCAACTGGAGGATGTTATGTTACAAAAATTACAGACTGAGCAGTTTTATAATGACACAAACATGAATCAATGTTGTGATTCAGTGTAATCTAATTGCAATTTTTTCTACAAAAAAACCAGACAAAAATGAACCTTTAAACCTAAACTTTAATATTACATATGATAACTGGTTTAGTTTAGATTTTTTTGTTTTTAAATGCTTTGGAAATCATGTCGTATTACAGACCAGAGGTTAGCACTTCATCAGTAACAAACAGACTACCCATTACTAACTCTTCAGACCTTTTGTTCCTTACCTGCCCAGGGTCGGTGGAGTTTCAGGCAGTTTCCGGGTCTTTCCAAACCCAGAATCCGATCAATGGAAAATGCCAGCCTGCTTTCAACTGTCACAGACGCCATAATGATTACTCTGACTTATAAACAATCCTGAAAGCCGAGGGCCCCCGGCCTGCAAACAACAATCTTATGTCGTTGTAAAGAAAGAACGAATCCAAAAATCAAGCAGTAGTTGATCGCACTGTGGTCCTTTAGCTCTGTAGTCTAAAATAAACTGAAGAGGCCAGTGCCTGTTTTAGTCTGAGGTGCATGAAGCAGCAGGACAACAAACTGATGACTGCTGGTTTAAATGGGAATGGGAGGTTTACAATGGTCACCAATTAGAACTAAGAAGTCCTTTTTTCCATGTGAATAAGATTCCCCGAGGTTCCACATAGGAGCTAATCTCAGCTAATTGTGTCTGTGTGACCTAAAGACAGCATAAATATTTAACTCCAGTCAAATACAAGACGGCAAAAGTATTTGCAAAATTCACAGGAAACAAAAACAGCTCATCTGACAGCATTTGTGCAAATGTGTAAGTTTCTCTCCCAGATGATAAACTGTATGAGTGTATGTGTGAGATTAGGTTGGGAAGTCTTTTTTTGAAAACTGCCACCATGAAACAAATACAAAGCAACACTGACTCCTTTTCTTCTAAATTAGCAAAGTAGAAAATCAGTTTAGTTTTCACAGTAAAAAAAACCTACATCCTTCTGTTACAAGACTGAGGCAGAAGTTAAACTAATAATAATGATAATGATAATAATGATCCAGTGAGATCCACTAATGCTATTAGCTTAATCTGTTTGTGTTGTGATGCAGATGAAGCTCGTAGTGTCTGAATGCAGTCTGAATCAGCAGGCAGGAAACCCTTTTCAGAAACAGCTTAGCTCCTAATGAAGGCCTAGGGCAGCTTTAAATCAACAGCACACTTGTTTGTTTATCCATGAATGAAAGGTGGGACGGATGTGACTACATGCAGAGAGAAAAGCCACTTAAACTAAACCTCAGTTTGACTGTGGCCGTAGAGTTGAAGCAATATTTCAACATTACTTATCACAAGGCCGGGGACAAAAGAAGAACACCTTCCTTGGCTTTGTCCAAATTTAAAAATAATGAGAAACAGAAATGTAAAAACAGCAGTAACAGCTTCTTGTTTTCTCTGTAAATGGTTTTCAGAAACATTTCCAGCATTGTTTAAAATGGAAAGGTACAAACACTGCCAACTCCCAAATGGCATTTAAGACCCCGTGTGAAATCAGTCTCAGATTTCGTCTGTTTGCACTCTGCGAGATGTGGAGATTCAGCAACACACAGCAGACACAGGGAGCTTTAAAAGAAGGGAATACTAATTATCTGTCTGATTTAAAGCATCAACACTTCCTCAAACACCAGCATGAGGTCGAAGACAGACACACAAGGGCCAAAATAAAACTCTACAACCATCAAACTCTGGAAACAAACACAGCCAACATATAAGCACCACAATTTTTAAACAACAATTTAAGTATGTTATCTTTAAAGCACTAAAAAAAAAAGAACGTAATCAACATAATAAGGAAAATAAGGACACACATAGCTTGTGATTCAGGAGGATGACAGGGTATGTGGCTATGTGTGTCGTAAATCTGTCACTTTCAAAGGTATGAATACAGTATACATGCTAAAATCCTAACATTGTGTGTGAGGACACATAGATAACATACCAACAATTTGAGGACATGACTGACACAGTGTGTACTCTAAGTTTTTTTTGTGCATCTGTAAATGCTATTGTTGCTGTGCTGTGTTTAAAATTTAACATAATAAGTGTTTTCTTTGTCAGTCATTTCTGTTACAAATTACATATTTTTCAACTAAATTTGACCAATAAAAACTGATTTTGGTGCCTTTAAAACACCATGATGTCACACCCAAATGCTACACATAATTCTGTTTTGCATTAAAATATCTTTACACTCTACACAGGCCAGCCTTTCTCACTTTATCTCCGCTAGTTCCTTCTGCAGAGCAGCATATCAAAAATCCCTTGCACATTCCAACATGTTCACTAGAAAATGAGGGAGTGACAAATAGTTCATGCCGAGCAGGAAGAAGGGTGAGTTACAATAAGTGAAAAGATTCCTCTCTTAAATAAAGACTGGAATTCATTTAAATTGGCTTTGGAATTTTACTCCTGTTTGCTGAAACAAATGACTGAGACAACCTTAAAATACAATGAAAATAATGAAAATAAAAAAATACATAGCAGTAAACTGGTTACCTTATCTTGTCTTATCTTATCTTATCGTTAATAACAGGGTGGAAGTCTATTTTTGTCATGTGTGGAAGAGAAAGCATATTTTGTTAATATTAATTCCTTATTTTAGCTCTGAATATATGACAGTTCCTAACCCTGTGATGCTAAATGTGTTGTATTATTATTCATTCACTCTGCATCATCAATGTGAAAAACTACTGTTTACAATCACACACATGCAGTTTTTTTCCAGTGAGGAATACATTATACAGAAATGCCAGATATAGCAAAAATTATATTTAATATTGGTATTTAGTTTATTTAAAAAATAACAGAAGGCTTAATAAAAAGTTTGGTTCTCAAATAATTTGAACTGAATTTTGTGGCAATTTTTTCATGGTTCAGCCTTTACAGAGTTAAAGCTCCGCCCCTTATGTAACACACTTGAGATATTCCAGTAACAGTTTGTCGTTTTTCCGCATCTTGCTTTCCACCCCTATCCCCTCCCGCCCAGCACACACACTCAAGTGACTCGAAACTTTATTTAGCTCAGGCAGATCACATCAGCAGCATCTACTGTGAGAGAGCAGGAGGAGGTTCCATAATTCTGGCACTTCAACCTGCTACAACACCGTATGCTGAAGTTTGCTGTAAGTTTTACTGAAGGCATGATCCAAAGGTAAAGTAAATATCAGTGAGGATAAAGTTGTGACTGACTACATTCCTTCTATGCTTTCAGATTCACCCAGAGAGAAATGTCTTTCAGATCAAATGATGATCTGTCCTGTCCTGTCTGCCGTGATATATTTAGAGATCCTGTTGTCCTCTCATGCAGCCACAGCTTCTGCAAAGCTTGCCTGAGGAACTGGTGGACAGAGAAACGAATACAGGAGTGTCCAGTTTGTAAAAGAACATCATCGAGGAGTGACCCAACTTGCAACTTAGTATTGAAAAAACTGTGTGATTCAGTGTTACAGAGGAGACAGAGGAGAACTTCTGCAGTGTCTGAGACCCTCTGCAGTCTCCACGGTGAGAATCTCAAACTCTTCTGTGTGGACCATCAGCGGCCAGTATGTGTCGTCTGTCTGCATTCAGATGAGCACACCAGACACAAATTCAAACCAATTAATGAAGTTGCATCAGTTAACAGAGCTCACCTCCAGAAATCCCTGAAACCCTTAAAAGAGAAACTGAAGCTTTTTTAACAAGTTAAAGAAAACTATGAGAAAACGGCAGAGCATATCAAGGTCCAGGCCCAAACCACAGGGAGGCAGATCAAGGAGCAGTTTCAGAGGCTGTGCCAGTTTCTACAAAAAGAAGATGAAAACAGAACAGAAGAGTCAGGAGATTACAGATAAGATTAAGGCTCTGAGCAGAGAGATAGACAGTCTTTCAGACGCAATCAGTGAAGAGAAGGAGCTGAGAGCTGGAGACGTCTCATTCCTGCAGAACTACAAGATCGCAACAATAAGAGCTCAACGGCGCCCCCTGCTGGATGACCCACAGCTGGTTCCAGGAGCTCTGATAGATGTGGCCAAACACCTGGGCAACCTGGCCTTCAACATCTGTAACATGAAGAAACTGTTTTCCTACTCACCTGGGATTCTGGATCCCAACACAACAAATCCAGAACTCGTTCTGTCAGAACATCTGACCAGTGTGAGACGTGAAAGTGAACAGAAGCTCCCTGACAACCCCGAGAGGTTTGATTACTGTCGCATTGTTCTGGCCTCTGAGGGCTTTAACTCAGGGACTCACAGCTGGGACGTTGAGGTTGGAGAAAGCGAGGACTGGTTTGTGGGTGTTGCTGCAGAGTCCATTCAGAGAAGGGAAAGCGCCCGTCCTGTTTATGGAGAATAGGATGCTTTAATGGTAATTACATAGCACGGTGCTTATCGGATCCCTCGTTGGCTCTTACACTGAAAACAAAGCCCAGAAAGGTCAGAGTTCACCTGGACTGGTACAGGGGAATACTGTCGTTCTTTGACCTAGATACGAACACACACACTTTCACAGAGAAGCTGTTTCCATATTTTTACACTGTAAATGTGTATCCACTGAAGATAATACCCAGGAAAATAGCGCTAAAGCCCTGGTCAGACAGTATTAGTGTAGGAGTCTAAATCCATTTTTTAAAAAGTAATTAAAGGATTTCTGTTAGTGTCATATTCAATGTTGTTACGTTTGATGTGATCAATATAAAGGGTTAGCATTTTTAAATTGGTCAGATTTCATAACTCATTAGTTTAAGAAATATTTAAGATTCATATGCAAATTATATATTTTTTGGCACTTAAAGGTGGGATAATTATTTAGTATAATTAATTTATGCATTCTATGTGTGCTTATTATTGGATGCTATTTCTATATAAGGTTTAATTTGGACATGCACTGAGAAAGGGGAAAAAAGGCACTTATTGCATTTTTAAGAATTTTGTAAGGGTTTAATATGAAACGTATCACCGCCATGACGTTTGGAAATATCTTGGTATGAAGTAAAGGGCCTCAGTGAAGTTTATCAGAGTCTCCTGGATCTGTTTGTCTGGAAGTGTGGATTCCATTGAGGGAGGAACTTGGGAGTATCGCGCTAAGGATTCATTCATTAGGATTTACAATTAGTGTTGACTGAAAACCTTTTGTAGCCATTCCAGCTGTCATTCAAATACATTAAATTACAGGTTCTACACCAGCATCACCACGTAGCTGTGGGAAACATGTACCTGAATGTATGGATTTAATCATAGTATAATGTGCCAAATTGAATGCAAGTGCAAATGATGCCATTCAAAGTATTGGAAGACTTATTTAAATATCTGAAAATTTCACTTAAAAATAAATTAATCAAGTGCAATAGAATATATTTATTTAAAAAATATATTGTAATTTTTCCTTTTAAGTTCCTTTCTAATCATGTCTTATTTCTACATACTTTGCACATTATTTGAAAAATCTATTTTCCTTTAACATGGCTAATGTGTCTGAAAACAAAACTTCAGGAGATGTGTTGAAGTGCTTGGAAAAAAAAGTCTTAAATGTTACTTGACATCAATACAATATTGTTTGTTTCAAAATTTATTTCAAACAAAGAAATCTGAAGATTTGCGGCAGTGTCATCTATATAGAAAGAAAATGTAAACGGTTTATGTGACTGATTTTATTTTTCTGTAGTTTAATGAAATACAGAGTTGAATCAGACCAAAGAAGCCATGACGTTTCTCTCTGGAGGTCAGAAGTCGGGAGATTGTTTAATGAATATGTGACAAAGTTTAGAAGCAGAACGTCACAGGCAGCATCTAAATGTGTGAATTTCGCTGCTGTCTGAAATAAAACACATGCCCACAGAAAGGTTCCTTTAAGATAATTTATTTTGTACAATAAAACTGAAGTCTAGAGCATGCTTTGTGGAGAAGACTGTGGAAGAATGACTTCTCACACACCCTGGATGTTTCACTTCTCACCACTTGCATTGCTATTGAGTATCTTACAAAGATGGACAGTCAATCAACTTAGCAGTCAATTGTGACAAAGAGACTGATACGAGATGTCAAAACAGGAACTGCTACCAGTAGTTAACTCGTTGCCGATCAAACAAACTTTGCAGCAGGTGCGTTCAAGAACACCACAAATCTGAAACAAACATGAACCACAATATGCAGGATACTTAACAAAAAACAAAAAATTTCATAATATTTGTTCTACCATGCCACCAGCTTAGTAAAAAAAAAAAAAAAAAAAAAAATCTGTAAGAATAAACATAGTACATCCACTCCAAGTTCTGTTCCACCTCTCAGAAAGGCATGTTTGTGTTTGTCAGTAATTATGTGGCTAAGATCATCACACGGTGAGCATTGTGGGGTCATTGAACGCAGCCCTCTCCGTTTTCGGCCCAGGTTGGGGTGTGTGGGAGGCGTTTTGTTCCATTTACTTAGGAGGCCTGTAGGCGATTTTCCTGCTCTTCAGCACAGACCACCTGTGTCTCTTCATGTAGTAGAGCAGAGGCACAATGATAGCTGAGCCCATCAGCAGCTGATAGGAGAAAGAGAACACAAACATTAACCAATGCCAAGATCCATGCTTAGACATGTTTTCTATGTTTTAAATATTCTTGAGACGACAGGAAGGTCACATAAGAAGTTGTACAGTTTAGTGCATGACATAAAAACTTATTTTATACCCACAACATGTGTCCTGTAAAATATCTTACAGAGTTGCATGTGTTGATTTAATTAAACATATCTAAATTTGGAGTATCACTCAATTAAGAATGGGTGTCATTTTAAGTGCTGGCAAAGACAAAAAATAGGCACTCCAGTTGGTGAGAGGTGTACCTTCAGTCCCATGCGTTTGCGTTGGTCATGCTCGGGCTCAGCAGCCCACCTTAAGAAAGTACACACATCCTTAGCAACCTGACTCATGGTGGCAGGGGTTCCTATAAGAAACCAAGAGAACAGAAACCATCAGCAACACTTTTTTCATTTGTTCCTTCCAACCCCCCCTCCAAACTGTCATGCTTCATTTATCAATGTAATAACAAATTACTTTGCAATAAAGTTATTGAAGTCATTTATGTGCAGCAAACGAGTTAATTTAACCAATTTAGCGCACTGGAAACACTTAAAATATGCTACTCAACACAGCAAATGGATTCACTCAGGCCTCACTCTGAGTGCCACAAGTCACAAAGAGGCGTCTTTCTGTCACAGCCTCTCAGAATGGTGAACAGATTTTGATCTATAAACGCCAGTGTTTAAAAAAGTAAACCTGCGGAACGACTGGGCAATATTTTCTGCCAGAAAAGGATACATTGAGCAAAGAGCTGCAAGTGTTTTTGAAATCCATGAATTTCAGAAGACTTCAGACAAAAAAAAAGCCAATTAAATGCTTGTTACTGTCTATTTGGTGAATTCCCACATTCATTTCCATCCACCATTATATTTTATGACGATTTTATTTTTTAAATTCGCCTTAGACAATATGATCACTACTGAGCAATCCACCCTGCACTCTTAGTTTCAAACTTGAGTCACAGCTAACCAGACAGCATGGCCCTTGCAGTCTCCTATGCCCCTACCTGGAAGCTCATTAGGTGCCTGCAGTGAAACCCAAAAACACAAGTGTATGTATATTAAAAGGTAACAGGAAAGGCATGTTTTGCATGTCTTCGTTTTTTGGTTCACTCCAACAAACTGAAACTCTTTCTAAAGAGGGGGAAAAAAACAAAACAGAAAATAGTGCTCCCATTTCTGTAGCTGGAGAGAAGATTATCCAAACATGCACCTGCACTTCTTACCATCATCATACTCCAGAATTTCATTGTAGATCGGTGGGGCCATGCCAATAGCCTGCCCAGGGAAGTAGGGGTTGTAGTAAAGTCCCTCTCTCACTATCACTCCTGCAGGAGGGTCGCAGTAACCCGTCAGCAGGCTGAACACGTAGTCTTCTCCTCCGTGTCTGCAGGGAGCAGAAGGGTGAAATGAGTTAATGCTAAGGATACTGCAGATTTTGCACCTTTCAGAGTAAACACAGGTTTTCAGGACTTACCTGGCGTTCACAATGTAGCTAAGGTCTGGAGGCAGGGCGCCATTGTTGGCGGCCCTGGCTGCCTCGGGGTTGGGGTAGGGCTTTGGGAAATAGTCTGACAGCTTTCCTGGCCGGGTGAACATCTCGCCACTCTCATCAGGACCATCAACTACCTCTACCTAAACACAAATCATGAGAAGAGATGGGTCACCACCTACGGGCAGAACTTACTTCTACAGATAAAAACAATGAGACAATTTATAAAAAAAAAAAGATTCGGTCTGACTAAAATACCATTATGTGATTAAATTAGAATATTGGCAGAATCAAGACTATTCACAGGATCACATCTCCCCACATATAGACTCACCTCTTCAGCGATGGTCTTCACCTCGTCCTCTGTGTGCGACACTCCCACGAGGTTTCTGAAAGCCAGGTATTCCATACTGTGGCAAGCTGAGCACACCTGCTTATACACCTGGTAACCACGGCGAATACTGTGGGAGGCAGAGACAAAGATATGAAACATAACGAGTTATTTTAAAAGAGCTGTCTGAAACTGCCAAAACAGACTTTCAATGAAAAATTCAGTCTGTATAAAGAAAACAAACGTGAATAAAGTGAAATTCTCTGCAAACTCAAGTCTTCAAAGCCAGCTAATTTTTAGTGGCAGTTTTACATTCAGTGCCTTTCATCACTCAAAGGATGTTTACAAGCACTTGAACAGTCTGTATACATTCAACTCACCTAGCATGGTCCAAAGAGGACAGAGGTCCAGCGTGACTCCAGGGGTACTGAGGGGGATGAAGCTCCAACTCGGATGCTTTAACCGACTGGTGCAATATCAGTGCAAGCCCGGCTCCACCGGCTGTGACCACACCCAGCGTTGTCAGGGCAACCTTCTTCCCCCTTGGCAGGCTGGCGAAGGACATGCTGGCCTGTGAATGGAAATAAGCACAAAAAGTTACTTTAACAAACTCATCCAATAAGGGTAATCTACAGCCGACTATCCATTAGATTAAGTTACTTTAAATTATATTAGAGCTGAAATGTACTTTGCTTGGGCATGGCGCCCAAGTCTACGGGGCTACTGGATATCCAAGCACATTTGACAATTTATTTTTTGGTCTGAGTACATAATTATTTTTCAAGTTTACAGTTTCCCAGTGAGGCTAAGGTCTTCCTGCTTTGTGTTGACCTTTTGGCTGGTATCCTTCAACATCACACAGCTCTCTCTGTGGACTACAAGAATAATTCTTGTTCTACTCTGAAGAATTGCTATGAGCTGAAGGCCAAGGCTGAGTAAAACCTGCTGCAGGTAAAGAAGTTTGTGTGCAAGGTTTAGTTAATTGAGTGGCCCTTTTTTTATAATCCAGTCTGGTTGTCCTTATGAAACTGCCCTTCACAGCTGATTTTGTAACCAGGTGTTAATGGCAGCATGCGATAACAGCATCCTCACATCAGCAAAACAAACATAACACACCAACCTCCACCTCTGACATAAAATAATGCATGGCAACATTAATTTAGGGTACTTTATTTTAGTTAAGGAAGAAAATCAATATAGTAGTTAATAGCCTAATGATTGGCATGCATGTCATTTACTAACAGTAATGCTCCAATTTAGCCATTTCTCGCTATGCCCTTCTCCATCTCTACTGGGATACTCCCTCTGATTAAGCATTAGTAAATAAGCAAATAGAGTTTGGGAATCATATCTTCGCAGTCTGAAGATTATATCCCCAATAATCAAAACAAAATGATCTCAAAGAAACTAAAGCTGAAAAACGTCTCCTTGTCCCTGAACTAGGTCACAAGCTCAGTTGGGGCCAAATGACAATTATGTTCAGCTTCTTAGGTATTTTCGGTTATATCCATCGTCTGAAACGCGCATCAGTGAATTGTAGACAGGGCACAGATATTTAGTTTGGCGATTGAAATTGAGGACGGTTTTTATTCACCGGAAGTCCTTTCAGTCCTTGAGATGCTAACTCTTTAGCAAGCTGTTTAGCTCAGCGACTTCAGCGGGTGTCGTTACTGACAGAAGTCAACAATCGCGACCCACGCCAGCTGAGTTTAAATATGCACAAATACAGTGGCCAAACAATTCACATTAATCTTCATGCATCGCTGGCCAACGTATATTTTAACCACGTTGCACGTTTGCCGGGTGCTGGACACGACATCATGGTTTAGCTCACCGGCTAGCTTCCTAAACACATTGAGGAGAACCTGCTTTAAACTGTCTTTGGCATTTCATTTTGGAGATACTGATGCCGTATCACTATCAAGAGGTTATGAGTGATAAAACGTTTAAGAAATTAAAGCTACAGTTGTTGGTCAAATCCTAAAAAGTGTGGGAACACGAGTGACCTTGTCTCACCCCGCTGTCCGCACCAAGCTAACCTTAGCCAAGACACCTCACAGCACCGGTTTTCTATTAAATCGTGTCCTAAACACGTTGATGTGTGATAAATACTACTACACTACCTTGGAGGTCCTGAGAGTTTTCGGGGTGCTGAGGAGAGCCCCCCCCTTCCCCGATAGCACCACCGCTCGTAGCGCCGCCATCTTCTTTGCGGTTCTCGCTCTGCTCTGGAAGGAGTTGAGGCAGATAAACAGCTTGTTCCGGTCTGAAACTTCAAAATAAAGACGGCCAGTGTGAAGCGTTTTGGCCTCAGTTGTCAAAATAAAATCGCTGAGACCATGCCCTCCATATCTACAATGTATGAAAAAACAAGGGAATTACTGAATACTGAGTACGTTCAAATTACTCTAGATTTATTTTGAGTTTTGCATAATTTGTATGCAGTTGGTTTATTTAAGTAACAAATTTCTGACATTTTCAACAGCTAGTTTGCCATAAACTGTGGCATACAATATTTCAGAAGTCAGTAAACGCAAGACAGAATACATGTGTGTAAATAAGCGAGAGAGAGATGTAATAATGAAGCTGCAAGGAACAGAGGTAGAAGATTTTAAATACCCAGACAACCACTCATACCTACAGACAGTTTAGAATCAGCAGTTAAACTAATATGCATGTCACTGCACTGTGGGATGAAGCCAGACTGCCTGAAGAGAAAACCCACCCAGACACATAGAACATCCCATCTGGACAGCAAATTCAAACCTAGGACCTTTTTCCAGTGAAGTAATGGTGCTAACCACTACACCATCCTAGTACTATATAATACATTATATAATATAAATGTACATATTTTCACAAATTAAGATATAAGAAAGAAGTAATACAACTTTATGCTTATTTATTTATTTTAAAATAAATACCTCTGCAAGTGGAGAATATGGGCCTATTGCGTATTTATTTTCTTCATACTGTCTCTTATTATGAAGGTAGATACAAAAGTACACCGGATCTATAAGATGCTAGCTAACTTGACATAAATCTTACACAACTAATTTACACAACATTTTTTTTTGGGAGGGGGGGGGGGTGTTAAGTAACGTTTATTTGTAACATTCTGTCATTAATAACATAAAACTAGTATTTACAGATTTTACCCTTACAGCTTCTTTCTGACCAGATTTCTAGCAATGAATGAAATGTAAAGTTGTTGTTTTTTGAAGAAAATGTGAAAATAGCCCCACCTAGTGGCCGCTCCAGGACTTTTCAGACATCCATCCATCCATCCGCTTCCGCTTATCCTTTTCAGGGTCGCGGGGGGCGCTGGAGCCTATCCCAGCTGTCATAGGGCGAAAGGCGGGGTACAACCTGGACAGGTCGCCAGTCTGTCGCAGGGCGACTTTTCAGACATTTTTACCTAAATTGCAAAGGCTGATGTCACACTTCTATCTGCTGCTATTTTAAACTTTTTTTCCCCTGTAGGCTGACCTATGGCACTGTGAACGACTGAAAGCATGGTGAAATTTAAGGCTTTTACTTTTTAAATCAAATAAATCAATAAATCAATAAAGTAATAAGTTATTAATTAAACTAAGATCTTTCAAAGCTACAGTCCTTTTATAACAAGAGCTTTCTTTGTACCCCCTAAACTGTTCCTACATGAAGTCATATTCATGATGAAAAGATTTGTTTTCTTTCTTTCTTTCTTTCTTTCTTTCTTTCTTTCTTTCTTTCTTTCTTTCTTTCTTTTTCATGTACTCACTTTATTTATCAAAGTGGCAACAGTGAAGCTTCATTTTAACCATAGGGTCTCCATCCTTTGCCATCCATCCATCCATCCATCCATCCATCCATCCATTTTCATCCGCTTTGTCCGGGGCCGGGTCGCGGGGGCAGCAGCCTAAGCAAAGAGGCCCATCTAATCTAGTCCATCCTTTGCCCTTTATGCATATTTTTAAGGGATTAAAAAAAACAACAACAATATGAACAGAAGGAATGATTACAGAGAGCAAATTTTCTCACATTGTAGGTGTGGTACCTGCAAATTCCAGAAGGTGGAAGCAGAGTTACAAAAAATAGAATTCACTTAATAAGTTCATAGTAAAAACAAATAAATAAATATGAGCAAAAAATACAATTAAAGATAAAAAACAGTAGATTTCAATACAGATATAATAGATTTATGGGACTTGTTTTTAATTGTGAACACAGAAACAGGAAAATTCTCTGCAAGCATGAAGCTATAAAAACCCAAATATAAACAAAACCATTCAATAAAACCAGAAATATACTATGACCCCCAACATATTTTGAAACAAGTATAAACCGGGGAAAAATACAATTTTTTTTATTGTGTGTAATAGTAGGTGTTATTACAACATGAATGAATCTTGTGTCTCCAGTATAGACATGAGACATTTTTCAGAAACACAGATGAAGAAAGCAGAGCTTATCTAAATAATAAAACAACAAACATCCAGCTTGAAATATTAAGATACATAAAACATCTAACTTGTTTAAATGAAGTGAAGTTCATTGTAAGCTTAACTGCAGATGGATGTTTGCTGTTTAACAGCAGGCAGGTAATAAAGTATTAATCAGCCCCAGAAGTCACTGTCTTTGCTGGTGATTGTTGCTTGAAAGAAAAACTATTCCAGTTCAATTCGGTATTTTTTTTAGTTTACTTCTGTTGCACAGGTACCATTTTGCATTTTTGGGGGAGACTGGCCTGCAAGGCTGTATTTCTCATACCGTGAAAGGTCACCAGAGATTCTTTTTCCTGTTTCAATTAATATTTGTTTTTTGGTTATTTTTTTTCAGTAACATCTGTGCAGTTGTTATCTGGCAGAAACTTGAATGTAAATCTTGCTTCTTCTTCCGGTTGCGCCCTTTAGGGATCGTCACAGCAGTTCATCTGGGTCCACCTCACCCTATCCCTAGCACCCTCTTCTGTCCCACCAACCCTCTGCATGTCCTCCTTCACTACATCCACAAACCAAAATATATATTTTTTGCCTTTTAACTGGCTTTTTTTTTTTTTTGATAGGTACAGCAAAGGTCGAAAGGAAAGTGGAGGGAAAGAGAGAAGGGAAGACATGCAGCAAAGGGGCACGGCTCGGACTTGACCCCGGGTCACCCGCTTTCAGCCATGCGGCATATGGTCACCTGCTCATCTGATTGAGCTAAACCGGCGCCCGGCAACTCGATATTTAACATCCTTTGTCGAATACATGCACTATTCCTTCTCTGCACATGTGCGAACCATCTCAACCCCATCTCTCTAATCTAGTCAACAAACCTTCTCCACCTGAGCTGTTCCTCTGATGTAATCATTTCTGAATTTGCTCATTCTGATCACAGTGAAAATCTCTGCATCTTCAGCTCTGCCACCTCCAGCTCCACGTCCTGTCATTATTGCAGGTCTCACTACCATCTTGTAATTCTTCCCTTTCACTCTTGCTGCTGTCCTCTAATCATGGCTCCTTTATTGTGGCTCAAGAGTTGGGAGTTTGCCTTGTAATAGGAAGGTTGCTGGTTTGAGCCCTGGCTTGGACAGTCCCGGTCGTTGTGTCCTTGGGCAAGACACTTCACCCATTGCCTACTGGTGGTGGTCAGAGTGCCCGGTGGCGCCAGTGTCTGGCAGTCAATGCGCCCCAGGGTGGCTGTGGCTACAATGTAGCTTGCCATCACCAGTGTGTGAATGGGTGGATGACTGGTTTTGTAAAGCGCTTTGGGGTCCTTAGGGACTAGTAAAAGCACTATACAAATACAGGCCATTTACCATGTTAAATGGACTGATTTTTGTATAGTGCTTTTCTACTCTCGTGAAGCACTTAAAGCACTTTGTACAACATGCCTCATTCACCCATTCATACGATCACTTTCTTATGCTTAAGTGTTTTTCTATCTGATATTCACACACATTCATACTCCGATGGAAGCATTGGAAAGCAACTTGGGGTTAGTATCTTGACCAAGGACATATGGCATGCAGACTGGGGCAGCCAAGGCTCAAACCACCAACGTTCCAATGAGTAGATGGCCTGCTCTACCTCCTGAACACAAATCACCCCTCACAGTTGTCTCCACCTAATCCACACAGCTTGTACCGTGTTGTTTGCCTGTCTTGTGCATTTTCTGTTGCCCTGGATGATTGACTCCAGGGAGATACATTTGTCCACTGTCACTATCACAACTCCTTGCATGTTCATGTTCTCATTCACACACCTTCTGTCTTACTTCTTCTTGCTTTCATTCCTTTTTCCTCCACATAATGCCTCCCCCTCTTCAGATTCTCAGCTACCAGTTCCATACTCACTAAAGATCACAATGCCATCAGCAAACATTGTAGTCCTTGTCTGCCCACCCGTCTATTACCACAGCAAACAAGAAGGGGCAAAAGTCACATCTGTAGAGCTCTTTATGGCATGAAGCCATACAACTGCTCACCGATCACCAACTCTCTTCTTAACCTGCTTCAGCTACTGTTTCCTGTAGCTTCTCCCTCATCAGCATTCTCATCAGCATTCTCCCTCTGTAGTTGATACAGCGCTGCACATCAGCCATGTACTTGAAAATTGGTACCTGTACACTTCTATTCAATCCCTCAGACATCCTCTTGTTCTCCAGGATTGTGTTAAATAATCTGATGAAAAAGTCCACTGCCTGTATGCTAGACAGTATCATCTAGGTCAACTCCCTGTCTGCTCTTCATAACCGTGGAAACTGGAATGTAAATAAAGCTCCAGAATTTTTTTTTTAGCATGTTTGTTAAAAAAAATAAAAAACATATGACACTTAATTTAACAGGTATCTCTTCCACAGCATGTCTTTTGCCCTGTCTTCTTCCCCCACCCCCCTCCCTGAGCCTGATTCTGCTGGAGGTTTCTTCCTGTTAAAGGGAGTTTTTCCTTCCCACTGTTGCCAAAGTGCTTGTTCATACTATCTCTGTTGTTTTATTGTAGGGTCTACCTTACAATATAAAGTGCCTTGAGGCGACTGTTATTGTGATTTGATGCTGTATAAATAAAACAGAATTGAACTGAATTCAATTGTATGGCAGTAACAAGGCCTGGGTGCAGCTACAGAAATGTTTTGAAACAACAGAGGGTTATTACCTTTTCACAGAGGCCCAGGTATAGACAGCATTTTATTCCCTTTATAAAAGAAATCATTATTTAAAAATTGAATTTTTATTTACTCCGGTTATCTTTGTCTAATATTTAAAATTTGTTTGATGCATGTCTGAAACAAGTGTGATCTTCTGTAATGCTGCTTTTTGTCCCTATGTATGATTCCAACAGCTTTAAATAGACAGTCTTGGGAGTTTTCAGGATGCAGAAAATTACTAAACTAATCACTCGCTTTCTCAAAAAATCAGCTGTGAACATCAAGTACATCATTTCTAAGAGGTCAGAAAGAAATGTCAGTGCACGTGAAAGAGGCCATCATTAGAAGGATATAAAAAATAAACTCATCAGACAGGTAGCAAAAACTACAGGAGTGGCTAAATCAACAATCTGCTACATTCTCAAAAAGAACAAATACACTAGTCAGCTCAGCAACATCAAAAGGCCTGAAAGACCACAGAAGTCATCTGAAGTGGATAATTACAGTATTCCTTTCTGGGGAAGAAAAACCCTTCACAACATGTATCCAAGTAAAGAACACTCTCCGGGAGATAGGCGTGTCATCGTCACAGTCTACAATCAAGAGACACCACCATGAATGGAAATACAGAGGCGATACAGCAAGGCGCAAATCACTGGTTACACTCGAGAAGAGCAGGTTAGACTTTGACAGAAAACATCTAATAGAACGAGCACAAAGGGTGGCATGATGGCTAGCAGGATCACCTCACATCCTGTGTTTGCATGTCATCCCTGTGTCTACGCGGCTACTCCCTGGGTACTCTGTCTTCCTAACACAGCCTAAAGACTTGTATGGGGTTAATTGATGATTCTAAAAACTGACCTTCGACGTGACTGTGAACTGTCAATAACTGTCTGTGTTTTTCATGTACTCCGCCTGTAACAACTGGGACAGGCTCCAGCCCCCCACAGTCCTGAAGAAATTGCATCAATGGAGTCTACAAATTTCTCTAAATTTCTGACACTTATGTCTTCCAATGGAACCAGGTCGCTAGTGTTTACTGATGATGTGACTGCTGAACGAAGCAGCTGGATGAAAGTGAACACGGCTCTGCTCTCTGCTCAGAATCAGCTAAATGCTACAAGACTCATCAGACAATGCTGCACACATGCAAATGGACAATGACCCAAAGCATACTGCAAAAAACAATCCTACCCACATATTGCCAGTATGTTCAGTGAGCAGTACTCAGATTCAGTTTCTGTAGTAGAAACTGTTCTGATCTCATTGTATAATCAAACTGCCTTGTTGAGTTCTCAGTTCTCGCTGAGTAAATATATCCGCTGAAGACTACATTTATTTTTGCAGGTGTGTGTCTGTGTTTGATGAATCAAACACATGATGGGATACTGCACACAGCAGCAGTTTTGCCCATCAAGGCCCCTGATTAAATATGGGAGCTCACTATTGGGAGTGCGGTACTGCTGCTGAACTCTACCATCAGATCAGAGGAATCCATCGCCGCAGTGTTTTTTCATTTACAGTTTTTTCTGATTGCTTAAGCCCTTTTTTTGCAACTATTGGCTAATTTTGCAAAACTCTTCACACAAATAAGAAAACCTGTCACCCAATCATCAAAACATTGTAGTTCCCTTGCAAAAGCGAACACAGCTAGATTAACTCTTCACACCTTCGTAAAAATGGTGTTTCCGTATCAAACAGTACACACAAGCCATCATCTACTAAGCACACAATGCGCCAACTGCACACTGATGGTATGAATACAAAACACATCTGGCGTTTGCCTTCCCTGTGCACAAGGTAGGCTATGTCAGTTTGAGCTCATACTTCTGTCATAGATCCATAAGCATAGAGGGATCCAAACTTCAAGTACTGGTGTTTATTCAAACACATCAAAACAAACACAAGTGTTTATTTCCAAGTATAGGATTATTTGCAATCGCCATAATGACTATATGGGTTACGTGGTCTGCAGTGAACATGCTTCCTCTGCCCCCTCCTCATCTTCCTCTTGCTCCTCCTTGTCCTTGTCGTCCTCTTCATCCTACTTCTTCACCTCCACGTCCTCTTCCTCGGCCTCCTCTACTTCTCACTCTTTCTGCTCCCTCCATTGTACTCTGCACACACAGCTTACCTGTATTATAGTGCTTAGGCTGATTGCAAAGTGAACGAATTATCTAAAAAAGTTTTGACATGTGAAAGTGTGCCAGACAGTTGGCAAATTAGTGTTAATGATAGCCATACATGTGTATACTTTTGCTAGGAGTGTGTTGGAAATTTGGAAATTGAGTGTTGTGCAGTGAATTGTGCCTACAGTTTTGCAAAGTGTGTGTTACGAAATTGCAAACTGAGTGCAAAGCAGTTTTTGTGCTTTTGGTTTTGCAAACTCAGTGAGTGGTTTTGCTATAAGTCTGAATAGTTTTAGGAATTGTGCTACAGGAATCACAGTTAGAGTTTAAGCATTCAGAAAAAACTGTAACTCGTACGCAGTGTTGGTCAAGTTACTTGAAAAAAGTAATCAGTAACTAATTACTGATTACTCCCCCCAAAAAGTAATCCCGTTACTTTACTGATTACTTATTTTCAAAAGTAATTAATTACTTAGTTACTTAGTTACTTAGTTACTTTTTAAAAACACGATTTACAACCTGAAGAGGTGATAAAGTGATAGATCTTTCAGCCCAATTCTACTTTTTCTACATAATCCATCATACAAAATGTAATCAAATGGAAAAGTCTCTTTTTTTAACTTGTTTTATCAGTTTTAATCTTTTAACTTTATGCATCAAGCAAAACATTTAATTATATGCAACATTCTCTGACTTGAATAAATTAGTTTAACATTTAAACCTATTTTCTACACATTCCAGCACATAAAATAAAATATTTTTTGTGTTTTCACTCACTCTTTCAAACAGATGCAAGTAAAACACAGCAGAAAATAAATAAAGTCAAAGACTCAGCGGTCCTTTTGCTCTATTTTCACCTGTAAAGCAGGAGCAGGGTAGGCGGAGGGTTACCCTGGTGTAGGTGTGCTGCGGTCAGTTGAAGAATCCGCGCGAGTGTCTCTGTGAGTTTCCCATCACGTCGTAGCTACTCGGTGCTTGCTCGGAAGTTTAGGGGTTTTTTTCGCTGTAAAAAGAAGTTTTCTTCCCACGCACGATGGACGCTAATGTTTTTGTCACTTTTTATGGAATCAAACTCAAAGTAAGGTCAGTACTTCCACACTTTAAACGCTGCACGCTCATACTCTCTCCCGCACTCGATATATTATCCATTGTTGATCTGCACACAGCTGCTGTCACCAACGTCGCACTTGCTTACGTCACTGTCATGAGACATTCTCGCAAAAAAAATCACGGTTTTAGTAACGCAGTAACGCAGCGTTCCTACGGGAAAGTAACGGTAATCTAATTACCGATTTTGCAATAGTAATCCCTTACTTTACTCGTTACTTGAAAAAAGTAATCAGATTACAGTAACGCGTTACAAGTAACGCGTTACTGCCCATCTCTGCTCGTACGTCAGGAATGATTTTTTTAGGTCAAAGGATGTTGGTGTGGGTTCATGAACAAAGAGTGGGATGCTTTCATACTTTTATTGATCTGTATGAATTTAACTGAACTCCCAGCGTGACAGTGAGGTGAGCTGCAAAGACACATGAGAATACTAAACAACACCTTACTTTCAGAGCAAGAAGCAATCAGAAGACAGACAAGCAAAGTTCACATGGTTAAAAACTTGCAATGAAAGTAAACATAATAGAGTGTGGAAGAAAAAAGCACTTTACTGATAATCAGAGCAGCTTCTTTCTGTTGGTTTCTGCATTCTGCAGCAAGCAGGCTATAAGACTGCCAATGTTACACTGCAAGGGATAAGAGACTAAGTGAAAGTACCTTTACTGTAGATATTTGTCTTGGGCAGCCAGAGTGGTATTACAAGTATATGTAGATAAGAGTTACATGCTTTTAATGTGAGCAGCTAATTAGTTATCTAGCTCGCAAACTGATGTGCAGTGCACAGCGCGTCTTTGTTTGGTCGTTTGTTTAACAACCTCAAAGTGAGACGTGCATATGTTAAGATGTTAAATAAAAAGAAGGCAGCAGCAGTAATTACACTGTGTTGTTGACCACGCTGAAAGTTGGTTGCATAGCCGTCCGCTGTATCGCTCAGTGAGACTTTTTACTGTACTTGTGATACAAAGCTGAAATCATTTGTTACACACAGATTCTCAGTCTGACCAAGAGTCTCAGCTGTGAGCAAAAGATGACGACCAATAAAATTCCAAAAATATATGTTATTAGCTAAATTGCTGAGGTCAATAGGAAACAATATCTGCTACAATGTTTAAAAAAATGGAGGGATAAAACTTTTCAGTGCCCCACTGGCAAAAGGGATAAAACACACAGTGCAAGGCCAGGGCGAGCTATGTCACAATCAGCTACACTTCACACGCTGACAACTACGACAGGAAACAGCAGTTGTCCTCCCAGACCCACCACCCTGTAAGTAATAAGCCGGCAATCACCCCGGCCTCAGCAAGCCAACTCTGCCTTTAGGCTGTGGTGTATAGTTGGCTCTGGACTCCACAGAGAGACAGAAAATATCAGCTTCAAATGCTTCTTAACTGTACAACTCACAGAGCAGCAAACTGTCCAGTCTGGGCATAGGACATACCTGCACAGAGAGATAGAAAATACAACAGCATTGTTTGCAGTACGGACAATAAGTAGACTATAGTTTGATTGGCTGTATGAAAAAAATTCCATTCTACAGTAGACATGTGTGACACACCATAAGAAAAGCCAGCCAAAGACCCAGACTGAGAATCCAAGCACAGATGGAAGAGAAAAAGATCAACTCGACTTTCTGATATTTCCAATGTTTCTTATCTTAACTCCTCTGTCTATGAAAAATGCAGTTTATTGAATAGTTTCTGATGCATAAACTGCATATAAACAATGCACTATTTTGCCCGAGGTCTTCACCCAGCAAACCTCTCAGTTTTGTGAGGAAAATCCCCACTCAGCAGAACCACACACAGCCTGGGGGTGCAGCCTGGTCAGTCAGCCAGCGAAATTTGCTCCCTTGGTGATGGTGGCAACTTTTGCATCCTTAGCCTGTGGCAATAACAATGTGTGGTTTGTGATGATCGATGGTGTCTTGTAACCCTTCCAGAGCCTATATGATAAGTTTAATGATTCACAAACATATTACAAGTGAATGCTTATATAACAAAAACAACAATCAACCTACAATGTCAAATCAAATTTGGTGGCTGGATGCATTTCCAATCCTTTCAACCATAGACCTCTATTTAAAATTGTAAAATAATACATTTCGCTTGAACCAAACAACAGAAATATACAGTATTTCCTTCTGTTTCCCATTGCACAATCCTGGTGTGTTCTTTAAAGTAACAAAAACAACCCAAACAACACCCATTAAATACCCCCCAGTATCACTGAGGTGGAACAGGTCTGCCAGCAGTCTTTCAACAGTCATCCTCTGTTTTTGTATTTCAATGCAGGAAACAAAAAATGGCAGTAAACGGAAAAAATAGAAAAACAAAATAGAAGAAAATTTTGAAATGATCATTTTTTGCATTGGAAAACACAAACATGCAAACTTTTACATAAATAACAAAGGCATTGCTTCTGGGAAAGGAGATGGAAGTCAAATTTACATTAATTGCCCATTTTTGCTTTTACAGCGTAAAAAAAGAAGAATTTAGTTAAAAGTTTAATGATGCTTTTCACAATGGATTCTTTTTAACAATTATGGTGTTCAGAAATGTTTATATTCTACCTAAAGACATTATTAAAATGTAGCGTGCCCTTAACATTCAGACAGATTTGCTTTATTTCGGATGCACAATTCAATTTTCCTATTATTTATGAATTTACAACACTTCATGTATTAGTTGCTCTCTAGTTTTGACAGACATTGTTGTGAACAGTGCACTCATGCATTCTGTGCAGCTCTACTCCATAGAGACTGAAGATGAGCTGTTCAGTCATCATTAAAAAGGTTGCGTTGTGCAGATCTTTTAAAAGAGAAAATCTGCTAATTAAAATGAAAATAACCCAGATTAGCATTTGTACGCCGATGGCTGAAGTAAATGACACATTGCATTATTTTATAGTTTTCTGTCTTCTGTTTAGGGGCAATGGTTTTTTGTTCGTTTGTTTTTTTCAGCTACAATATCTCCTTCTTTGAGGCAGTTGAGACTGTCCATAGCAACCATCCAAACTTCCCTCTCTGGCATGGGACAGCCAGAGAGGGACCAGTGTTTCCTTGGTCAATAGTTTAAAAATCAGACTCGGCTTTTTGTCAGACTCAGGGACCACAGTGTTGCCCGGTTTCAAAAATGGCTGTTTTGATTTTCATGAAGGACACGCTCTCACGACTCATCAAGTGATGCCTCTGACTAGCCAGTCGGTGCCATACCATCTGTTGATGCCACGTTTTCGGATTGCCTCAGAACGCTTGGAACCACAGCCGAATAGGTACCAAAAAACTACCTGGTAACAGGTACTACCACCTAATTGAAAACCCTAAAAACTGTGCCCAGCCAAGTGTTAAAGGGCTAACGGTGTCCTTTGCATCATCTGTATGGTGTTGCACTTCTGGTTCCAGTGAAACAGGTCTGCACTTCTATTCTGTCAAATATGGATAACTTGTCATATTTAAATGCATTAAGTATGTATATTTTTTAAAATGCAAGATTAGTGCTAGTGAAGAACTATATTTTAACTTAAGCCACAACCATTTTAATAACTATTAGTAGGTATGTTTGTGCTTTGTCTGACAGTGAAAACAAGGGAATCAAAAGGTAAACACAAAACTGCCAAAGGCTAATTTGACCATCAACCTTAAAGCACAGATTATGCATATACAACACATTCTCATTGTGGAACACATTTTGACAAATGTGTCTGTCTCATCATTACTGTCGTCACCATCGTTGGATTTACTGGGTACGGAAATTTTCCCCAGCAAGATAAAATGGTTCAGATTTAGACATAGAATTCTGCATCAGTAAGTTGTGAGGTGGTGAGTGCATATCTCTTATGAGACTCTTTCTATCCTGTTTGGGTTCACTTCTTTCCCCAGGTCGTTATTTATTTATTTATTTTTTTTACTTTTGCTTAGTTGTTATGTTTATGAACTAAAGTGAGCTTGGTTTATGTTCAGGAAAATATTATATAGATAAAAACGACACCCCTTCGCAACAGCAACAATCCACATTGAAAAATTATGAATCTAGAGTGATGATCGCATCTCATTAATGTCAGTGTATTATGGTACCAACATTAGAGACACTAAATGAGAACACTTTGTAGAAACATGGTGGACTTTGTGGAAAAAAATCTGCTTTTCTGTTGGTATAAAGGGCCCATTGTAATCCTGACAAAATATATAGACATATTTTTCAGACATTATGTATTGACAATATGAACACCCTAAGTCCTGCACACAATGGGCTTTTTAATGAGCAAGTATAATCTGTAACAGTTGTGAATTGAATTAACTGGGTGGTGAATTGCAACACATTTACAATGAAAGATGCATACAGAAAGAGAGGATTATTAAAAAAATGGAAAAGATCAATATTCAAACAGTGGCGAGCAGAGCTGACAGCTGAAGTAATTATCTCAAATCATTTTCATGGATGATGTTGTGTAATTACAGACGTGCTAGCTGTCGTGAAGATTATGGGCTGTACAGGGTCTGGTTTATTTGTTCATTCAGATGAATTGTGCTGAGATCCTTATAAGCGCTTCTATCGGCACGCGTTACTTGGGTTGTATCAGTTCTGTTGTATAAGTTTAAATCACAGTGAGAGGCTCTTTGACAGGCAAATGTATCTGCTTTCCAAGTCCATGACATCTGAAGCATTAATTATAATGATGAGTGCAGATAAATAGACTTGAAAAGAGCAGGTGACTGATTTAACAGCTACATTTGACAGTACATTTTTCCTCTCAAATGTACCTCGGGGGCAAACTGCCCTGGAGACATTAATGGTACTGTGTTTTTTTTTATGGTTTTTGCTTGAAACTGGTTTTCTCTGGTTTTTGTCCCATAAGTCCACAATTTTTAGTTTGAATTTTTGGTGGAAGTTGCTTTTACAGTTTTTTCTGAATGCTTAAACCCTAACTGTGATTCCTGTAGCACGATCTCTAAAACTATTCAGACTTATAGCAAAACCACTCACTGAGTTTGCAAAACTAAAAGCACAAAAACTGCTTTGCACTCAGTTTGCAATTTTGTAACACACACTTTGCAAAACTGTAGGCACAATTCACTGCACAACACTCAATTACCAAATTTCCAACACACTCCTAGCAAAAGTATACACATGTATGGCTATCATTAACACTAACTTGCCAACTGTCTGGCACACTTTCACATGTGAAAACTTTTTTAGATAATTCGTTCACTTTGCAATCAGCCTAAGCACTATAATACAGGTAAGCTGTGTGTGCAGAGTACAATGGAGGGAGCAGAAAGAGTGAGAAGTAGAGGAGGCCGAGGAAGAGGACGTGGAGGTGAAGAAGTAGGATGAAGAGGACGACAAGGACAAGGAGGAGCAAGAGGAAGATGAGGAGGGGGGAGAGGAAGGGTAGGAAGAGTAAGAAATAGAATTGCTGATGACATCAGAGCTACAATAGTGGACCATGTAATCAACCGTGGAATGACCCTGAGGGTAGCTGGCCAACGGGTTCAGCCTAACTCGAGCCGCTACACTGTAATAATAATAATAATAATAATAATGGATACTTTATTGATCCCCATGGGGAAATTACTTGTTTTTCTCTGCATTTGACCCATTCACTCAGTGAAGCAGTGGGCAGCCCACTAAGCAGGCGCCCGGGGAGCAGTGTGTAGGGACGGTACCTTGCTCAGGGGTACCTCAGGGTAGCCGTTAAGTGGATTCGAACCGCCGACCTTCCGATCATGGGGCGACCTCTTTACCTACTGAGCTATCCCTGCCCCCTAGCAAGTACCATAAGGACATCTTGAAATGAGAATCGGTTAGTACAGTCACTTCGCACAAAGATTTGTAGCACTGTCATATGCCAATGAGAAACACACCAATACCATTGATGTAAAAATACTGAAATTGTTACTTTACAGAATTGCTAGATGACCAGATGCTGGGGGCAGAGGAAGCATGTTCACTGCAGACCAAGTGACCCATATAGTCATTATGGCGATTGCAAATAATCCTATACTTGGAAATAAACACTTGTGTTTGTTTTGATGTACTTGAAGTTTGGATCCCTCTATGCTTATGGATCTATGACAGAAGTATGAGCTCAAACTGACATAGCCTACCTTGTGCACAGAGAAAGCAAAAGCCAGATGTGTTTTGAATTCATAGCCATCAGTGTGCAGTTGGCGCATTGTGTGCTTAGTAGATGATGGCTTGTGTGTACTGTTTGATACGGAAACACCATTTTTACGAAGGTGTGAAGAGTTAGTCTAGCTGTGTTTGCTTTTGCAAGAGAACTACAATGTTTTGATTATTGGGTGACAGGTTTTCTTATTTGTGTGAAGAGTTTTGCAAAATTAGCCAATAGTTACAAAAAATGTGCTTAAGCAATCAGAAAAAACTGTAATATCCACTAGATTTTACAGTTTTTTATGATTGCTTAAGCACATTTTTTGTAACTATTGGCTAATTTTGCAAAACTCTACACACAAATAAAAAAACCTGTCACCCAATTATCAAAACATTGTAGTTCTCTTGCAAAAGCGACCACAGCTAGATTAACCCCTCACACCTTTGTAAAAATGGTGTTTTCGTATCAAACAGTACACACAAGCCATCATCTACTAAGCACACAATGCGCCAACTGCACACTGATGGTATGAATACAAAACACATCTGGCTTTCGCTTTCTCTGTGTACAGATGTCAATTTGAGGTCACACCTTTGTCATAGTGTCATGTAAACATACAAGGATCCAAACGTCAAGTATTGGTGTTTATTCACACTCATCAAAACCAAGACAAAGTCAGAACACAAAATAGGAATGCCACAAATAAAAGGAAAAAAAAAGACAATCAGCCTACATCATGTCGTCTTTCTGGGTCCGGCCACAAAATTTCGTCCACATCGCATGCGACATCCTCCAGTCCAAGGCACCGGGGAAAATATCTCCTTGCATGCCGTATCCAGGCCTGACATGATGCCTGGTCAATATCTCCACATGCCTCCTCCATTGCCTGTAAAAGGGCTACCTGTTGATGAGGATGACGGTCATACACTTTCCAGCGCCAGGCAGAGAAGAACTCCTCGATGGGATTCAAGAATGGAGAGTATGGAGGGAGGTTGAGTGCCATGAAGGATGGGTGGTCTGTAAACCAGTTGCGGACCAAAGCAGCCCTATGGAAACTAACATTGTCCCATATGATGACATATCGGGTCTGCTCTGGTCTCTGAACAGTGAGCATGTCATGCAAGGTGTCCAGGAATGCAATAATGTGTGCAGTGTTGTATGGGCCTATGGTTGCATGATGGTGAACAACACCATTTTGGCTTATAGCTGCACACATGGTTATGTTACCACCACGTTGTCCTGGGACATTGATGATGGCACGGTGTCCAATGATGTTCCTGCCACGTCTCCTGGTTTTACTGAGGTTAAAACCGGCCTCATCTACAAAAAGTAGCTCATGTCCCATTGCATCTGCTTCTAGTTCCATCACTCTCTGGACAAGACGAAACAAATGCAACACATCAGGCCCATGCACAGCACTACAGTATGCACTTCCAAATTCAGAACCAATGACACTAGCTTACCTGCACATAGTCATATCGCAGTTGCTTTACACGTTCTGTGTTTCTCTCGAAAGGAACTCTGTAAATTTGCTTCATTCTTATTCTGTGGCGCGCAAGTACACGACTTAGTGTAGAAATGCTTGCACTGTGTATATTTTGAAAGATGGTGTCATCATCCATTATGCGCTGCTGTATTTCACGCAGTCTTATTGCATTATTGGCAATCACCATGTTCACTATATGGGTCTCCTGCTCTGGAGTGAACATTCTGCCTCTGCCCCCAACATCTGGACGTCTAGCAATTCTGTAAAATAACAATTTCAGTATTTTTGCATGTATGGTACTGTTGTGTTTCTCATTAGAGTATGGCAGTGCTACAAAGTACTTACCGATTCTCATTTCGGAATGTCCTAATGATGCTTGCCACAGTGTAGCGGCTCAGTTTAGGCTGAACACGTTGGCCAGCTTCCCTCAGGGTCATCCCATGGTTGATAACATGGTCCACTATTGTAGCTCTGGTGTCATCAGTTATTCTGTTTTGTACTCTTCTTACCCTTCCTCTTTCCCCTCCTCGTCCTCTTCTTGCTCCTCCACGTCCTCTTCCTCCGTCCTCTTCTTGCTCCTCCACGTCCTCTTCCTCCAACCTCTTCACCTCCACGTCCTCTTCCTCCAACCTCTTCACCTCCACGTCCTCTTCCTCCAACCTCTTCACCTCCACGTCCTCTCCCTCGGCCTCCTCTGATTCTCACTCTTCTCGCTCTTACTGCTCCTTCCATTGTACTCCACATGGACAGCTTACCTGTGGCCTGTTCATAGTGCTTAGGCTGATTGCAAAGTGAACTAATTATCTAAAAAAGTTTTCACATGTGAAAGTGTGCCAGACAGTTGGCAAATTAGTGTTAATGATAGCCATACATGTGTATACTTTTGCTAGGAGTGTGTTGGAAATTTGGTAATTGAGTGTTGTGCAGTGAATTGTGCCTACAGTTTTGCAAAGTGTGTGTTACAAAATTGCAAACTGAGTGCAAAGCAGTTTTTGTGCTTTTAGTTTTGCAAACTCAGTGAGTGGTTTTGCTATAAGTCTGAATAGTTTTAGAAATTGTGCTACAGGAATCACAGTTTGGGTTTAGGCATTCGGAAAAAACTGTAAAAACGCCAAACCAAAAACTATACATGTTTTCATACACCCAGTGTCTCTTGTTTGTTTCTATGGAAATTGATAAATGCTGTAAATGTCAAAGCGACATTTCCTCTGGACAGAAATGTCTCCCTCTGGATCCTGGTGTACAAGCTTAAAAGGAAGTCTGAAACAACCACACACAAAAAACAACATGCACAAAAAAACATGTAATGCACATTATGGATAATGAGTACCAAATGTACTTTTATTGCTCTGAGGCCAGAAAAGTCACTGCCGCTGGATCCTCCGGGGTGTCCTTTGTTTGAAGTTGCGCTGTGTTTTTGTGCTCAGTCCCTGTCATTTGGATCAAAGACAAGATTACTGAGAGGTATTAGCTCATCATTACACTAATGCATGATTTCTTATCTGTAATTTTGTTTTTCTGTCTTTGTATATTCTCTGACAGGCCTGTTTCATATCACTTAATCACATTTTGGCTGACCTGCTCTGTCTTAGAAGTCATTGTTTTCTCAGGGTTTTTTTTTTTGTGTTTGTTTTCAGTCACCAAAGATTTTCCACCGCTCAAATTTTGATATTTGCAATATTGCAATATTGATACCTCTTTCATAAATGATGAACTTCACAGAGCTTTGGTTCTAATGTACTATGCCATGTTATGCACATGGGTATATAAGCTGAATTTTTTATAAGTGAGCCCTGAACAGCATTCGTATGCATGTTCATCCGTGACTGTCTATCAGCGCCTGATGTGAGTACTTAATTAGAAAGGGTAGGACAAAGTGACACCAACTGTTTCTCAAGATAAGTTTTTGTTTGCTTCGAGCACAACATTATGCTGCTGATATGCCGATGTCTATGTATTTGAAATGATTTGATTCACAGCAATTTTTTTTTTAGCTATGACTTTTCAAAGTTAAAGTGTTCTCGAGGCTCTTTGCCATCTGTGCCTGATTGATGGTTGGGTGGATTTGAAGTCACATAAGGCTACCAAGAAAGTTACCAATCACAACACAGCCATCTACCTGATCCATCTGTGTGTCAAACCCCAGCACTGAACCCATGTTACACACATGTTACGCACAAGGCCCTGTTCCTTAAAGGGAAAGGCTGGGTCAGCAGAAAGCGAATCAGAGCTCATGAGTTAAACATGAGCATCGCGTGCATGTTGTCACATGGATAAATGAAAGCTTGACTAGACGAATCTCGAGTGATGCTTCAAAGCATCGGTTTTCAACTTCAGCATGTCAGTTGGTGATATTTAAATGTGTCAGGGGAAGCACGTGTTTCCACTTGTGAGCAGTCTTTAGAAAAAGGTAAGCTAGCGAGTCGCTTCTAAGCTTTACATCCATACAAATGCCCTGCCGGCCATATGGGGAAAGGAGTGGTTTTGATCTTCTGTTTGTCCTTTAAGCGCATTGTTACAGCTCTACAGCAGTAAAAAGGAGGTTGTGTGGAAAGGTTCAGCGTATAGCAAAATCGGATTTGTTTTCACTTAAATGCTTGTACAAATATATACATCCTCGTACATACACATGTACCACATACTTACTCATACCAGTGACTTTGCATGACTTTCTGATGATTTATGCAGCCATCAAAGTGGCACAGCACACAGGATCACTGAATTTATTAACAAGCAGTGTAGACTGAGCTGTGTTAACCACCCAACATCTTGGAAACTCACAAGCAGGTCATTTTGTGTTTGTGACCTTGGTGGATTCTTAATTCAGACGTGTAGAGCGGGCATGAAACTGTCTCCTTCACCTCCCATAACACTGAATAATTAAACTCTGAGCTTTTAGGGATGAACATCATGTGGCAGAGGAGACAGGGAGCAAAGGGAGAGAGGAGAAGTGGCTGGTGGGAAAGGCTTAGATGGCTTCAGGGTGGAGGGGTGGAGATGAATTGAGAAGAGTGTTGCTGTTGTTTCTTGTTTTTGTTGTTGTTGTTATTTTCCATTAAGAGCATGTTTTTGTTATAATTCTAGTAGTGACATGTTTAATTGAGGAACTAGCATGTTTAAAAGAACACGGGATCGTAATGTGAGTCTCCAGCAGAGATTAAAGATGTTCTGTGCATTCCATGGTTTGTATTAGTGTCGGCAGTTTAACGCTGCACCTGTTGTGGCTTTAGCAGGCCTACTGTGTGCCGGTGCTTCACTCCCACCGATTCAGCTGCCATCCATTTCTCCTGAGAAACCAGCCCACGCAGCAATTAACTACACAGCTATAAAAGCTGAGAAGACGAGCTGCCCGGTTTCAGAGTGTGAGTGCCAGCTTCAGTACTGTGGTGAGCTTGAGGTGTGTTTCTAAACTGCTAGTGAGTAGCTGTGTTTGTTTGCCTGTAGAGTTTTCCACAGTAGTGTGCTTTGCTTCAGTGCTTTGAGCAGCTGTGAGCAGCAGTTACCTTTTGTTAGTAGAAGTGCTTTTCAATGAACCATTTGTTAACACCTTGGGCTTGCTAATATTTTGTTGTTAGACTGACATAAAATGATACATGTATTTGTGTTGCATACAAATGTTCATTATTTGGATCTTAAATTAATTCTTGTTTGGATTCTGGGCACTTCTGAATTGCAAAGATGCCAACTGACAGATAGATATGTTTTTTTTATTAACTCTTTATAGTGAAACAAAACACTGGGATAAACACACTGACACAAATAACCACTTATATCTACATATCTTTACATATGTATTGTAACCCATGTCCAAAAAACATGTAACAGAAATTTAGTTTCTCTTGTGCTCTTGTGGGCTTCCCGCATAGCTTCATCTTCTATTTCTGGGAGTCTTGTTCTGACCACATTTACTAGTTTTCCTTATTTGCACTGTAGCTCTCATTACAGTTTTTTCTGAATGCTTAAACCCTAACTGTGATTCCTGTAGCACGATCTCTAAAACTATTCAGACTTATAGCAAAACCACTCACTGAGTTTGCAAAACTAAAAGCACAAAAACTGCTTTGCACTCAGTTTGCAATTTTGTAACACACACTTTGCAAAACTGTAGGCACAATTCACTGCACAACACTCAATTACCAAATTTCCAACACACTCCTAGCAAAAGTATACACATGTATGGCTATCATTAACACTAATTTGCCAACTGTCTGGCACACTTTCACATGTGAAAACTTTTTTAGATAATTAGTTCACTTTGCAATCAGCCTAAGCACTATAATACAGGTAAGCTGTGTGTGCAGAGTACAATGGAGGGAGCAGGAAGAGTGAGAAGTAGAGGAGGCCGAGGAAGAGGACGTGGAGGTGAAGAAGTAGGATGAAGAGGACGACAAGGACAAGGAGGAGCAAGAAGAAGACGAGGAGGGGGGAGAGGAAGATGAGGAGGGGGGAGAGGAAGGGTAGGAAGAGTAAGAAATAGAATTGCTGATGACATCAGAGCTACAATAGTGGACCATGTAATCAACCGTGGAATGACCCTGAGGGTAGCTGGCCAACGGGTCCAGCCTAACTCGAGCCGCTACACTGTAGCAAGTACCATAAGGACATCTTGAAATGAGAATCGGTTAGTACAGTCACTTCGCACAAAGATTTGTAGCACTGCCATATGCCAATGAGAAACACACCAATACCATAGATGTAAAAATACTGAAATTGTTACTTTACAGAATTGCTAGATGACCAGATGCTGGGGCAGAGGAAGCATGTTCACTGCAGACCAAGTAACCCATATAGTCATTATGGCGATTGCAAATAATCCTATACTTGGAAATAAACACTTGTGTTTGTTTTGATGTGTTTGAATAAACAGCAGTACTTGAAGTTTGGATCCCTCTATGCTTATGGATCTATGACAGAAGTATGAGCTCAAACTGACATAGCCTACCTTGTGCACAGAGAAAGCAAAAGCCAGATGTGTTTTGTATTCATACCATCAGTGTGCAGTTGGCGCATTGTGTGCTTAGTAGATGATGGCTTGTGTGTACTGTTTGATACGGAAACACCATTTTTACGAAGGTGTGAAGAGTTAATCTAGCTGTGTTTGCTTTTGCAAGAGAACTACAATGTTTTGATTATTGGGTGACAGGTTTTCTTATTTGTGTGAAGAGTTTTGCAAAATTAGCCAATAGTTACAAAAAATGTGCTTAAGCAATCAGAAAAAACTGTAAATAATGGTGATTTGCAGAAATATTAAATCCACTGGACTTCAAAACTATAGAGGAAATCCAGCTGTGTCTTGCTCTCCTGCCCACTGATGCACTTTCAACTTGAACCTATTAGACCTCCACCCATGTAGGACTGAACAGGTGAGTTTTAAATGTAACAGTCACAGAGCAAACTGAAGCTGAGAGCAGAATGAACCACCACTGTGATGTGCTGGTTGTTTCCATTACACGGAGCATTATTGCTGTCACGGTCTATTTGCCTCACCTGTTCGCACACATACTCTAACACACACTCTGCCCCTCAGGCCACAGTGCTTATAAAGATTAAAGGCTTAAATGCAACTCACAGACAGAGAAACAGAATGGTTTGATACATAAATACAGAGGGTGGACATCATTAGTAGAATAATCAAAACACCCTCATTTTTTATTCTAATACTGCACATAAATTAACTGTGTATATATTCTAAAAACACCATGGGTCTTTAGTTACCATAGTGCTGTTGTTACTGGCCGGTAAACCCATGTATTGTAAACCCATTATAAATCCACTGAGTAATAATTTCTGACTTCTGGGAATTTCTGCTAATAAACTAAAAAAATGTTCTCGATTGTAGTATTTTCTCCAGAGCTCAGAAATGGCAGAAAATCATAGAAAAGAAGAAGAAGGAATCCGATTTCAAAGCAATTTGCATTATTCATCAACACCTACTACAAACTGCTGGAGGGAAGGCTCCGGGTTTATAATGAGAATATTACTTAAAGAATAATGCAACTTACCATATGCTGCAACTTTTCCAAAGAACAGCTTGAGCCGATGAAGTAAAGTCTAAGGTCAGCCTTTCCTTCCTCGCATATCTCCTCTTAACTCAATGTCTTTATAACTACATTATAATTTCTGTATGGACGGAAAGAGTTCGGTGGTTAGCACTTTTGCCTCAGAGCACGAAGCTTCAGAGTCCAGAGAGTACATAGCCTCAGGTTCAGTTTCAGCTGAGATGGGCTCCAACTTCCCATAACCATAGTTAGATAAACAGTTAAGAAAAATGATGAACAGGCAGATGACAGATGTAGAGGGATTTACAGCAACAAATGTTACTGTAGGTTGTAATAATCTCTAGAAGCCTTTGGGGTTCGTTTTTTTTCATACGACTGTTAGAGTGCAGAAAGTGTCAGTCACTTTTTTGTAAGCATTAGGGAGAAACTGATGCAAGAGAACACTGTTGGCTGAAATTTATATCCCATTAATACAAAAGTTGATAATATAATACTGTATAAACACTGGAAACGGGTACATCAGTGAGACAGCTCAGGCTGAGTTGGTTTGGACGTGTGAAAAGGAGGAATACTGCATATATTGGATAAAGGATCTTGAATATGGAGCTGCCAGGAAGGAAGAAAAGAAGAAGACCACAGTGGAGGTTCAAGGATGTAGTGGAGGAGGTCATGCTGAGTGTTGCAGTAGGGGCAGGTGATTCACTGAGGTGACCATTAACAGGAGCAGCTGAAAGATATAACTGCTCACTTTTACCAATCATCATTCACAAATACTGAATTTTCTGGTAACTGTTTTCTGCAGTTGATTGTGCAGTGTCAATCTCGTGCTGGTTTTTGACTACACAGAATCAACCTGATCAAAGCCCAGTTAAGATGGTTTAGGTTGCGGCCGGCAGTGGGTGACACAGTGTGTCATAAAACATTAAAACATGGATGTTGCATCTGGGAGGTCACAGCACGGGTGGAGTCGTACCTGACTGCTCTCTCAAGTCTGGCATGGTTGACCAGTATGAGCACAGAGCGCTCTGCCAAACGCCTTTTTTCCTACCACTCACCTACGTACAACTGCAAGAACTGGTGAAGCAAAAAATGAATAACGCTGCCAGTGTGTGTTAGTCAGAACTGTGAAATTGAGTAACACAACACAGCCAGTGTTGTATACACCCCTAAAGTTGCCATTGTCTGTTTACATTAAAGTCTTGTAAGCATGATTGATCAATGGGTAATGTTTAGTCTGTCACATCTCTCAGACATGTAAAGGGATGTAATAATTAGATGAGATACAATGACCACTGATTACCTTCATGTACTTCATAATATAATGGAATGGAGAGTACACATTCTTTAGGACTCACGAAAGAAATCGTAATTAGAAACAATGAGAAACATTGCTTTGCCCTCCTCTGCATCTTCTCAGAGCTTTCCAAATTTATTTTGCTATGCCCCCAAGGTGGAACAAGTGCTGTAATTGGTGAGAACTGTCCCATTTACACACTTAGGCGCACAGCAGGAAGGAGGAAGCTGCTGTGATGTCGATAGCGATTACAGCTACAGGTTAAATCTCCTGAGCCGCAGATCGACCGAAGCTCTCTGCTGACTGTTGTCACCTTAAATGCAATCCGACAAGAATGAGCAGCAAAGGAGAGAAAGACAAAGTTTTACCATGCAGCTGCCACAGTTTGGTCTCTGCTGCTTTCTGTGCTAAGAGAATAAAAAAATGAAAGGAGTCATGTTCAGACAGTCAGCTGAAATCTGTTTCATCTGCACATCAGGTATTTATTTAATTTTGCATTATACATCATAACCAGATCACTGTTTACTTTGCAGCTTAACACAGACATAAACAAACCATAACATGTAGATTGATATTTAGCAATTTCAGGTCGAAGAAGTACGGTTACTTCCTTTAATACTTCCTTACATAAATAAAAGAGCAAAAGCATAAAGGGTCATATTTTTCTGATCACTCTTTGCATGCAAATAATTATCATGAGCACATCTATAATGATAAAAGCCCCATCCGTATATGAAGATCAACATTTGGGTAAAATAAATGAAGCTAAAAAACCTTTTACATGGAACATGACTAATGTACCCCTCTGCTGTTACACCCATTCTTTAAGCAAGAATGGTTTCCTGCTGTATGTAGCAGACTGCAGTGTGGCATAAGCGAGCCAGGTGGGGAACACTTTGACCACACATTGGTGGACATACATGCACATGACCAATAGAAATGCAGAGTGACAGGAGTGGGCATTTATAGCACACATAAAAACCATGAGTGATCATAAAAACTTTTTTGGGGGTCCCCTCAAACCTAGTAGTCAGTGCAGTGCATAATACATTTTATTGTGAAAGGGCTTTAATGCTGACATCCCTTAAACCTGCATTAATGGGTGCCAAACAAGTCGTCTTGCTGCGTCAGGAAAATAACCCTCTCACTAATTAAAAGAAATGAAATCTTATTATTGAATATAGCATAATGCTCCTTTTGCTTATTGGATAAGCAGAAGAAAATTGATGGAGTTTGTCATGTATTATATTATTAGGTTTGCTTCAGTCCACCAAACAATGATAGTTGTTACATCCTTATTTATAGAATCTATGGTACAATTGCAAGAGGTTCCTGACGGGTTACTGGTCGCACAGGATCAACAGCCAGGTCTACATTCTTTCTGCTGGGATCATTGCTAATCCATGAAGTGTGTCAAAGTGAAAGAAGAAAGATTATTGTCAACAACGACCATCACACACGTTACATAACTACATGGAGAGGACGTTGTGATATCTTTAGAGGGTGTGGATTCACTGAGTTAAAATATGGAAACTGTGTCTCAGTAAAAGTGTGTCTGAAGGTGTGTATGTGTGTGTCAGTATCAGGATCAGAGAATGACAGTTTTCCTTTGGCCCAGTCCAGATGAACTCTGATCCTCTGAAATCTCTTTCTTATTGAGAGAACAGTTGGGGGGCCGTCACTGGAGTTTGCTGTGTACTCACCATCACAGAAAACAAGTTTTAATAAGTTACATTTTTTGTCTTCACTGTTGGCAGATCTCGAAAAGACTCCTAGTGCCCAGACTGGACTGTCTCCAACTTCAGCATCCCAGCTGTGAATATCTGAGTTGAAGCCCTCAGAGCCGAGGACGGAAGGATAGAGATAAATCCTTTCAGGGTTTTCGGGAACCTTCTGTTTCCTTGCACGTCTCACACTGGTTAGATTTTCAGACAAGATGAGATCTGGATGAGCAGTGTTTGGATCCAAAATCACAGGAGTATATGAAATAATGTCCTTCATGTTGCTCCAGATGTTGAAGGACAAGTTACCCAGGTGTTCAGCAACATCAATCAGAGCACCTGAGACCAGTTGAGGAACATCAAGCACGGATAGCTGCTGGACTCTTTTCACTGCAGCTTTGTAGTTGTGTAGGAAAGAGATGTCTTCAGCTCTCACCTCCCTCTCTGTGGCTCTGATTGTGCCTGAAAGATCTGCAATCTTTCTGCTCAGAGTTTCAATCTTTACCTTCATCTTCTGACTCTTTTGCTTCTCTTCATCTTTTAGAGCAGCAATCCTGGCATCCTCTTCGTTTTGTAGAAACTGGCGAAGCCTCATAAACTGCTGCTTAATCTGCTTTTCTGTCTCCTGGGTTTGAACACTAATGTGTTCTGCAGTTTGCACACATTTCCCTTTAACTTCCTCGTAGAGCTTCAGTTTCTCCTTTAAAGGCTTCAGACATTCCTGGAGCTCCTGTTTGTGAGTGTGCGCAGCTTCATTGATGGGGCTGAATCTGTGGTTGACGTGCACTGCTGAATCTCGACAGACAACACACGCTGGCTCCTGATGGTCCAGACAGAAGAGCCTGAGATTCTCAGAATGCACAGTGCAAAGTGTCTGGGAACCTCTTGAAGCTCTCTGTTCTGTGTTCTGTAAATACGCCTCACATAGGTTCTTCAAAGCCAGGTTACGGGGTGGATTACTCTGTAAAGATATCATCTTACAAACCGGACATTGCTTTATTGGTTTGTCAAGCCACCATCTCTGCAGACAGGCTTTACAAAAGCTGTGGCTGCATGACAAGATAACAGGATCTTCAAAGATGTCATGGCAGATGGGACAGGAGAGATGGTCTTCTGACTGTGTGGTCATTTTCTCTCTGAAAGACGCTTTAAGCAGAGCAGATACACAGATAAAAAAAATCTTAAAGTTCCTTTACCCACCTAATCTTTTTCCCCCCTCAATGACCTCCACAAACATTCTAGTACTCACAGCATCAGGCGCTCTTTTCTGCAGCTCGTTTCCAGAGCAGACTTCGTAGTTTATGCTGATAGCGAAAGTAATTATCTGTCAATGTGTGTCTGTATTCTCTGCACAACTGCTCACATGAATCTGTGAATTCACTTTTATTGGTTGCCTCAGGTCGAGTAAGTCAGCAATGGGGTGGAGTTTTATTTCACCCTGTTGTTCTGGCTTTGTCCTTTTGCTGATGCTTTCACAGATGAGGAAACCCAGCTTTTGTGCTCTGGTACAACTGCAATGGTGGAAAAAAATCCCACTGATGATGCAGAGGCCTCAAAAATGCATAAAATCTCATGTATCAAATATGTTACACATCACAATAGATAGATGTATGTGTAATATTTCTTTGCTACGCTTCTTTCTACTTCCTGATACAAATATAGCACTTTCCATTTATTTTAAAGCTTTGAAAACATATATCTACAAATTTATTGTGCTGCTATAATATAAATAAAGCTGCCCTGCAGTATATAAATAATTAAAATGATCCACTTTATATACAAATTAATTAATTAATATGTTTGATCTGTTGTATTGTATAAGAGTATGCATGCTTTTAAGATTTTTTTTGCTTTAAGAGTACTTTTACTTTAGATACTTCAACTCTATTTTGATGCTAAAACATACTTTGACTTTACTACAAATATGAATTTTATTTATATTTATTCATATTTAATTTATAAATAAACTTATAATAAAACTATATTCTTATAAATAAACACTGCTGCTGTAATGGAATCTGAAGATTCATGTAAATTCATGCATTGAAACATTACGATTATTCTGACGGACAGTTGTTAGTTAAGATAGCTGTAATTGTAACTTGTGCATGTTCTGACTTTTCTATTCACTTGTAATTTAAACAAAGAGAACAATGCTCTCTTTACCTTGACTGTAGTAGATAAAGGGCAATGATTTGTCAGTTCGTCAGTTAGGGCTTGGTTACTGGTTACTCGGGACCAGCTGCCAACTCTACATTCTTTTAAGCTTCGCCTCTAGAGCATCTGTAATTTTACAAGCAGATTTACAAACTTAAACTACGTCCACAAGACCCGTTGACACCTTGTAATACAAAACATAACGTAAATAAGAAAAATATAATTAATCTGTCACACACCGAGACCTTTTTCAAATTCACTCTGGCTATAAACAAGTTACAAAACTCATTAGTTCTTAATAGGAAAGCATGCACTCCATAAACAACAACAACAGAATCTTGATTCTCTGCAGGGGCAAACTGAGTGTTGAATATTGTATTATAAATGACAATAATTCAAACAAATACATTCACCAAAGTGCCAACCCGCAGGTTTCATACAATATACGTCCTGTAGAGTCTTTCAGTGGTCACTTTTACATTACAGCAGCAACACAGCTAAAATTTAGCCTGACTATTGTTTGCTCTAGACCTTCACTTAGGAGAACTGCTGTCATCAGTTAATAAGAAATAGCTGTATTTCTGCAATAATGACTAATCCTCAGTACATGGGAGAACTTCTCAATCAGGTGAGCTACAATGGCAGCCAGCTGCTGATATTGTTGAAAGATTAAATGGCCTTTTACGATTTAAGGTTAATTTGGATAATAACTGTCACAGTCCTGGGTCTGCGACCCAGTGTTTTGAGTTTTGTACTATTATTGATCTTTGATTTCATCATAAGTTTTCACTGCTAGTGTCTTGGTTTCATTTTTCAGTATTTCCAGCTCCCTCGTTCTTTACTATATTATGACTTCTAGTCTTTAGGTTTTGATCATGTGCCTCCCCTGTGTTCTGTGTTATGTCTACACCTTCCTGTCCCACGTTTCAGGCCTCTGTGTTCTGTCTTCATTGTCATCCTTGCCTCCATGTTTGTGTGTTTCCTGCTTTACTTTGAAAGTCCATGTCCTATGTCAGTGTAATCTGTTTTGCTTCCTCCCGGTCTCTTCTTGTCTGATTAGTGTCAGCTGTGTCTCCCTGCTGTGTGGCATTTCCTCGTTTCCCTCTGTGTGTATATACTGTGCGTGTTGACCTCTGTTCCTCGGCAGATCGTCTGCGTTATCTCTGCATACCTCTGCTCATCATCCCATGTGTATCTCTCCAAGCGTTTCGAGGTTTCAGGTTTTCTGTAGTTCTATGTTTCCAGTTCCATGTCTAGCTGTCCCCAGTTTAGGTTTTCGTTAGTTGTTTTGAAGTGTTTTTGCATCCAACAATAAAGGCTAGCTTTTTGTTTATCCTGCCTCATCTCCGTGTGTCTGCGCTTGGGTCCTCACACGTTTTGCTTCACTAACCGTGGCAATAATTTTGATTATTAAAACAACTTGAAATAAAAAGTAATAATAATGTAAGCTTTAATAACATAAAACATGATGAAAGCTAAAACTAAAACTGTAACAGAAGCGAGAGCAAATGCCCTGCTTGCTGTTTTAATTAGCAACATCCTTTGAGCTGCATGTGTGACATTATGCATTTTATTGATATATTGTAGATTAAAGTAAGTTAACAGCAAAAACAACTGTGCTTATTATAATTTTTAATATACATGGCCAATATACAACAACAAATAACAACTTTCCATATTACAGTCACTCACCATATAACTGTCCTTGCTGATCCAAGATTGAGGCATTAATATCAGTACAATGTGATACATGGGGAGCATGCATCATTAAGGCAAGATCAACAGTCATTCCCAGCTCCATACAGTGCTGTGAAAAAATATTTAACCCCTTCCTGATTTCTTAGTTTTTGCAAATAAGTCACTCTTAAATATTTCCTATCAGGAAACAAATTTTAATATTAGACAATAATAACCCAAGTAAATACAAATTGCAGTTTTAAATGATAATGTTATTTATTTAGAGGGGAAAAAACCTACCCAAAGCCACCTGGCCCTGTGTGAGAAAGCTATTTTTGGTTTCAACATTTAAGCTGAGTTTAATTTCACAACCCACACCCAGGCTGAATACTGCCGGACCTGTTGAATCAAGAAAGTATTTAAATTGAATTCACAACACTTTATTTTTATTCTTTTGATTCTATTAACTTGGCTTTGTATGATTTACAGTTTAATACGATCCTTATTTATCTCACACTGCTTCTTGTTTCAGGCCTTCAGTTCATCATTTTTCTGGAAAAATGGTGTTACCATGAAATAGACCGTCTTAACTACTGAGATTCTGGATTATAAAATATACAGGTTAGTGTTAGTGTTAAATTTAACACATAGAAAGTATCAAATGGAGAATTGTAGTCACCACTGATTGTCTTTGGTCCTACATACTAAACTGAATGGGAAAATCAGTAATTTCTCCCACTGAGAGTGTAGTGACAAAAGAGATTGTATGAGTGAGAATGTAAAAAGAGATGAAAAGTGAAACTGTCTAATTACTGTGAGATAAAACAGTGGATGACTTGCAGTCACATACATTTATATTTCATATTGATCCACACTTATTCAAGTTCTTTGAAAATTCTACATTAAGTTCACGCCACATGGAAGATACCAGTCCTATTGTGCTAAAAGAAGTACAACAATAACACAGTAGAAATCTGTGATCAATACATGCGCCTTAAACTGTTATTACAGTGTTGCTGTTCAAAGAAACCGGCTGCTGAGAAACCTTCCTTTCTTGGCTCGTATTATTATATTTCTCCTCCTCTGCTTATCTGTAAATAAAATGAAAAGATAATAGTAAAACAGAGAATTCAGACATTTTTTTTCTTTGCTTTCACTTAACCGCAACCAGGTGAGGCAGATGGCTGCCCTTCCTGATGTTTTTGAGCGGGATTTTTTTTAGGCTTTTTTTCCCATCAGTACTGCCTGACGGGTGCTTATAGAGGCTGGTTCGGCTTCTGTCTTTAATATTGTCAGGTCTATACTCACAATATTAAGTGCCCCAAGGACGACTGTAGTAATCTAGTGCCATAGAAATGTAAGTGAATTACATACTTAGTTATTAATCACACAGCATATGGACAGTGGGAGATTTGTGATGGGACATGTTGACCAAAAAAACTAAAATAAATTCACGTCCTGAAAAAACAACGACATTCTTTCTGATGCTTTGATTCTCTCTACTATATTTTTCTGAAACTTCAACAAAGATAAGAAGGTTTACTTTGCAATTTACACATAACAAATGATTATGTGAACTATGTTTTCCTCATATTTCTCTTTGGATTTCATTTCAAGTTGAAAAGCTTGAGAGCAAATTTAAAGAGCAACATTGTTGGAAATCTTGTGTATATCATGTAAACATTCATTCCTTATTAGCATGTTAGGACTGTTTGATAACTACCTTCACTTTACCCATCACCAGTGGCGTGCTGTGTGAAAGAAGTCTTTGGGAAGTGACTTCTGCCACATGCAGTGCTGCAGGTCTTGCTTATAAAAAAAGTAGTGTAAAGTGAAAGTACATTTCAACAGTATTTCAACAACAATTATTCATATTTCTCACAGCAAACTGGAGGTTTTTCTAATAATAACACAGTAATAAATAAAATAAGGTTAGCATTCAAACATAAAAAGAGCTTTTGAAAAGTTGTCTTGAAAAGTTAGTTGCCCTTCTTTTTTTTCCTTAGCTACATTTCACATGTAAACCATTTCAGCTTTAACCCTCATTTTTTCTCTGTCTGTTTCTCTGACTCTGTCTGTTTCTTTGAACTTCTTCATCTGGTCTCCTCGCAGAGTTTTCTGTTTTCAGACATGCTCTAAACAAATTATTTAATTGGCTGAGGAGCATCACATGAGGTGAGTTCCAAAGCACAGAATTGGTTTGTGTGTGTACTGTGACTACTATAAATACAAAGGACAGATTAAGCCTTGTTGTAATTACGCTAAAAGTCACACTGTCACGGCCAGGGGGATCAGTGTCCAGCTGATCAGAGGTTTTTTTTCTATCTTTCTCTCCAAACTTCCACTCTCTCTCTCTCTCTCTCTCTCTCTCTCTCCTCTTCTCTATCGCCGGGTTCACGTTGTGGGTTCACGCCCTCGGTGAGAGGAAACACCTGAGTCTAATCAGGGCGGCTAGCATTTAAGCCAGGAGGCGACTGCTGTTCTTCGCTGGATTGTTGTCTGCCGCGCGTTAGTGAAAGTTAAGTCTACAGCTAAGCTAAGTCAAGTGTTTGAAAGTGAACTGTGTAACTAACCTCTTGGATTCCCTCCCTGTGTGATTCTTTGTGTCGAGTGTGGAAAAGTGAACCTTTGGCCGTGAGTGTGGAGAGTTTGGAGAACGCGTGACTACCCCCTTGGATTTCCCCAGAGCCCCGTCCTTCACTTAATTGTATATTGCACTGCCCTGCACTGCCTGTAAAGACACTAGGTGGATTCTGTAAATAAATTATTGTGTACAGCTGATTCTGGAGTCCCGCGCTTGAGTCCTCCCCGTCGAACCGTCACACGTACAGAGTAAAATAAATACGGTGCATCAAAATCTAGTAATAGGTCTGGATGGACCACAGTCCACCTGTTGGTGACCTAGGGTCTACGCTATCTACCCTGGTAGTGGGAAAATCTGGGAATTGTTTAGATAAACATCCACTGTTTGCAATTACCATATACAAATATGATGCTACACAACACAATATGATATGTCTTTTTCCTAGATCCTAATTACAGGGGAAGAAGAGCAAAGGTGCTCAGACCGCTCTGTCTCTAGTCAGTCCCTTTAACTCTTCTGGGTGAATATTGAGGCTTTTCTGAGAGACAGCTGAGAGACATTATCTCTATAATAAGTACGGATTCCCGAAATACCTCATCAGGAAGCATCCAAGTCAGACAAATGTACCTCATCAGTAGGCCCCTCAACAGGAGCTCTAGTCTGCGCCCCTTCTGAGTAACTGAGCTCCTCATCCTATCTTTAAGTGTGAGACAAGACACCTGCTCTGATAATTCGGTCAGTATCCACGGCACATGGCCGTCTGTGAGGTTAGGAAAGAACATCAACCAGTAAATCAACAGCACATGCCTTCAAGCTCAGCTTTCTCTGCACCATAACAGACTGTATATTATACAGTAACTGCACTGCTGGATGCTGCACCAATCAATCTGCCAAGCTTTCACTTTTCACTCGTTAACAAGACCCTGAAGTACGTGCTTCCTCCTGTGGCAGCAACCTGGACTCCACTCCTGCACTCCCCCTACTAAGAACCATGGTCTTGGACTCAAAGGTGGTAACACTCATCCCAGACATTATATTATATTATACTATATTATATTATATTATATTATATTATATTATATTTGGGCTCATGTATCCATATCTTATCGCAATTGTATGGTGGCCCAGAGACTTCAAATGCACTGCATCTTAAAAAAAAACTACACAAAACAAGACACCAGACACAAAATCTCACAAAACACAATGCAAGTTTTGGGGAGACAATAACATGATGAATAATGAATAATGTCATCTACAAAATGACAAACTAAAAAATGCAAAGGACTGCACTGAGATACACTTAAAAGAAGCAGAGGCTTTTTCTGTGCCTTGAGGATGACAAAGATGCAAGGTAATATGTGTTTTATCACATTTTTCATGTAATAGTGTAGATACACGTTTGCTATTAGCCACTTACTGTTAGCTTGTCACTTCTGCAGCTGTTCTGTGACATTATTGTCTCCTCCAAAACAATTACGTTGTTCTTTATTAAACTTCCGTTGTGTTTTTGGATGCTTTTGCAGCCTTTTTACTACTGTGCGGTGGTGTTTTCTACTTGGTAGTGTTTTCTGAAGTTGCAGTGTGACCTCTTTGACCTCTCAAGGCCACTGTATATTTGTGTAAAAAGGTCTTTTCAAAGCTTATAGACATTTATCAGGAAGTACACACTCACATCTTAACCGAGTCTTTATTCTTCAAATCTACAACTGAAGAATGAAGACTCGGTTAAATACAATAGTAAAATACGAAAGAAAAAAATTAGTTTCAAAATTTTACATTTTTCCTGTTGTTCAGAAGTAATGCACATGTTCAAATGTGACCTAGATTAATGATAGTTATCCAACCTTAAAGTGTGATTATAAACACAAAACAATATCGTGCAGGATCAGCCTGATATTATTTGTATCCCACTGTAACTTTACTGTATAAAGAGCTAACATCTCCAAAATGTCAGGAGTAGTTAGTCATTACAAGAAGTGTTTGTGAACTAAAAATCAAGAATGTGGGATACTGTTTGAAGAACCCAGCCTGTGCTTCCGCTGACGGGAAAACCAATTCTGCAGGGGAGACCTACCTTGGCATTTGTGCAGGTGAAGCCAAAGGGAAGATATGCTTTTCCTGGATGATTGAGAATGCATCAAGACATGATAGCCTTTAGTTTTTGTACTTCTTATGCAATTGTATCCTCTTCTTTTTTACCTCTTTGTGGCACTTTCTTTGCTCTCCATCTTGTCCGCAGCCATTTCTGCATGTAGATAAATGCAGCCATCCTCATTCCTGACTGCTCAGTTGAATAATTTTCTTCTCCTTGGCCTTTATGTTGAGTGGGAGCTGTTACTCAGAACAAATGACATTTTAGGTCTCTGTTGCTCAGGATGAAGAAATGAGTAGCAACTGGCTCTGTGAAACGAGATGGATCGCACAAGTCGATCAGTCAATCTGCTGGGTTCTGTTAACGAAAGAAAAATCCGATGCAAAATTTATTATAAATTTATTATTTAAATTATGTTAAGAAGAAACATGAATAATGAGTTTGTCTCAAAATAAACACAGAATATTAAAATGTCTTTGTGTGTATGTGTGTGTTAGAGAGAGACTGATTACCTGGAAGCTCTTACAGACAGAGGTGAAATAGAGGGCAGAATGCCTTTCTGGAACAACTAAAGAAAAGATGTAAAATGAGAAAGGATTTGACAGACAGACACAAAGAAAGAGACGAGAGAGACCAGATTGAAAAAAAAGACAAGAGAGAATATTTAAAAAAAGACATGAAGGCATGAAAGAAAACAAGTGTCAAGGTGAAGAGAAGAGAGCAGACAGCCTGCCAGTGACATTCACATCCAAGGCAACTGCTGCTTGCCCTTTTCAACAAGGCACACACACACACACACACACACGCACGCACACACACACGCACACAGACAGACACACACACACACACACACGCACACAGACAGACAGACACACACACACATACGCGAACACAGACAAACGCACGCACGCACGCACACACACACGTGCGCACACACACGCACGCAGATAAACACACACGCACACACACACATGCACGCACACACACATGCACACAGACAGACACAGACACACACACGCGCGCACACAGACAAACACACACATGCACGCACACACACACGTGCGCACGCACGCAGATAAACACACACACACACACATGCTGTGAAGAAGGTGAAGATGTCTCAAATATGAAGGTTGACAATATGACATCCATCATATATGGATGTCATATGTGGTGGCTGTCGAGCAGCTACCTTCAAAAGTCAGGTGAGAAGTCTGTCACCGGTATCTGGTTGTCATATTTATGAGGAGGTAGTTGATTGTGACACTGCCCCCTGGTGATAGTAAACACCTGCACAGCTATGTGTAGGCTCTGATGCCGGCCCCTTAGTCACAATTTTTTCAGCCAGGAGTCTGTAGCTTGTGTACCATTATACACACTATTTGACTTTCTATTAAGAACTCCTTTTTAAGGTTAAAGAAATGATTGACTGCACTAAATCACCTTATAAATATGAATCCTTCTTGTGACAAATATTTATCCCAGCTTAAAAAGGATGACAAGCTGTTCTTTACAAGCATCCATATGAGACCAGCTGGGATTGACAGACCCATCTCACACTGTCATAATGTGCTGCATCACAGGACCAACTCCAAAGGACACCTTATACCGTTCACCTTCTTGAAACAGCAGGGGCATGGGCAATGTGGCAGTCTTTGCTTCTCTGGGAATAGGAACAGATTGGCTCCATATGAGATAAAATTCTGATTTGGGACCACAGACTGTTTATAAAAGATATCCTTTCCTGGTCTAAAAAGTTGGTGCAGTTTACTTTTCTGAGTTTGCATGTTTGGTTTCTTCTGAGTACTTGGGTAAAGTAAATAAGTAGTAAATAAGTCAAACTACATAAGTAAAAGGTATCATGCAGCTTGTAGTATATAGTGCTTACATGGTTTGGAAGACCAAATATGTTCCATATAAATGCCAGTTCCTAAAAGGAAACCAATGCAAGAAAAGGCACGGTGAATTAAACCAGAGAAAACAAAATTGCTTTGAAAAAAAGGAAAGAAAATTAGAGCTATAACAGAGTAGTGTTTCAAACTAAAGATGTTGCAAACCTCCAAACTTATTTTTTGGGTCAGAGATTATAAACAGCCTTCTTTCCTGCTCTTTGTTTTGAATTTAATCTGATCATAGGTCGTCACCAATTCTTTGTCTTTTAAACCCTTTCCAGACATTGCTGGCAATTACATATGCAGTTTCTGCCAAGTTGGAAAACAAAACCTCTGATGTATAAGATCTTTATTTATTTTCATGGATCTATTTAATTTTATTTATGAAGTCAACTTATAATACTGGGGTGGCCTTAAAGTTCTTCTTCACAGAACAGAAGACATAAAGTCAGATTAAAAGTGAATGTAATAGAAAACAACTTAGAACAAATTGCAGGAAATGAGGTCGCTGTGTGTGTCTGCATGTGTTTGTGCAAGAAACATTATATTTATTTTCTGACCTCTTTATTCTGTGTCCTCGGGGCTAATGTCAGTATTCAGATCACACAAAGCCATGAAATAGATTCAAACTTAAACACTACATCTTAATCCACCATTTGTTTACCCAACTGAAAATGTGGAGCGTTTTCTACATTTCATACACACTAGACACACATGGCGAATACAGAAATGCTAAAGACATTGCACTCAGTTGTGTGATGGAACAGAGACTTTCAGGTCAGTTATTCAGCCATCCAAGATGAACTTTGCACAAAGTACAGTATATATATGTGTGAAAAACCATATATATATGGATATATATTGTGATTGTTCTGTGGTCTCAAAGGTACGGTGGCCCCTAGAGACAAAGCACGTACAAACTCCAAAACACTTGCAAACTCCAAAACACATGCAAATTCCAAAACACAACGGAAGTGCTCCAGGACGCTAGGGGCAGTGTTGAGCTCGATTTGCAAAATAAACGGCAAGTTTGTCTGTATGGGACGGTCTAGTCTCCGTCGCGCTTCCCAGGTTGCCTAGCAACCATGATACTAACCGCTGGAAACGTGTCATACAACTTGGTTTGACAGAAATGAGGGAGAACATATTTTGTTCATTTGTTTGTTTGTTTCTACAAGAGCTTTGTGTGGTTTGATAAGTATCTGAGGCTGAGACCACAGGACAGTAAAACATGATTTTTGGGCTTCATTTCTGTACTGAACAGTTATTTCAAGATTAGTTAGTAAATAACAATTAGCTGATGTTGTTCATGAGACTAAAGTCATATCACTTTGGTAATGTAAATATAATATGGCCAATATTATAGTTATTATATTAATCATTATTAGCTATTACAGCAGTGAACATGAACTCTGTGTCAAATACTGAGCTTCAGTACAGATTCAAGTTGCAGTTATTTATATGTCTTATCACCTTAAATCTTCACTCAAAGACAAGTATCTTTGACAGTGTATATATAGGTGTATCATATATAAGAGACAAATGTTGTTCCTTCAGTATGTTGGCATTACTAAATTTGGCTCATTGCTTACATATATTTATAAAAAGAAAATGTACAAGCTGTGATAACTGTTTCTGATAAAATGAAGAGTAGACTGATATATGAAATATTCCTTTATTGGGTGAGAAAATCAGACCATGTCATAACTGCTTTAAGTCATACAGAATAGATATCAGAGCCTTAAACAGGCTGGCTTCTGCTAAATGGGTCAAACTGGGCAGAAAGTATACAAACACATAACATCCTTATAGAATATGATGTAACACTATAGATCAACTTACCTCAGAATATATAAAGCATATAAACAATTACAGCAATATGATGCAACAAACACAGCAGTGCTACTAATCCAAAATACTCAAAGCTTCATAGAACTGAAACAAACATTTATTTTTAGGTCCATTCTGCTGCTCAAAAGCTCAACACTGCCCCTAGCGTCCTGGAGCACTTCCGTTGTGTTTTGGAATTTGCATGTGTTTTTTAGTTTGCAAGTGTTTTGGATTTTGCAAGTGTTTTTTAGTTTGTACGTGTTTTGGATTTTGCAAGTGTTTTGGAGTTTGTATGTGTTTTGGAATTTGCATGTGTTTTGGAGTTTGCATGTGCTTTGGAGTTTGCAAGTGTTTTGGAGTTTGTACGTGCTTTGTCTCTAGGGGCCACCGTACAAAGGTGCCTACAGGACTACATTTATAGTAAAAACAATTTATAGATTTTAAGGCTGGTCCACCAATGAATTAATGCATGCAGAAGTTGCATTACCAGCAAAAAACAGCAAAAAACATATGAAGTGCACTCCAGGGTCCCTAATCGCCAGAAACAATTAAGCTAGGTGGCTCATAAATATTTACATATAAATGTGTTAATAATTTCTGTTTAAATGCTTTCCTGAGATTATTTTCAGGCTGACTTAAAATATTTCCCTCTGCTGTTACTGCAGCTTACTGCAACTTTTGCATATGTGTCCATACGAGGCAAAGTGCAAAATGGACATGGTCAACAGCGTGTCTATTACACGCTTTTACCATGCAATATGCAACAAAAATATAATGGACTCTATGTTCTGACACCTTTCTATCAGAACCAGCACGAACACTTCTAGCAATTTGAATTCCAATAGTTCACCCTTACCTTCCAATGACCCCGTCGCCCTTCATTGGACCACTTTTATAGATATTGACTAATACAGACCAGAAACACCACACAAGAACTGCAGTTTTGGAGATGTCTAGAGATCTTAACTTGGCCCTTGTCAGCGTTGCTCAAATCCATACACTTTCCCATTTTCCTGCTTCTAACACATCAACTTTGAGCACAAAAACTAACAAGTGCCACGATAAAGAGGACGAGCTAATCAGAGCCTCATGTCTATAATATGACATACCCCTCCTAATGCTACATCTCTGCGGTGGCAACCTCCCACACCAGATGAATGCATTCTGACACCCCCTAATAACTAGGAATGGATTGAGAACACACAGAAAGCCAGCGGCACTATCCTGACCTCCAGCCTCACAAAATCCAATCTGATAGAGCATTTGCACAAAGCCTAATCTATGGATCTGATTTCACAGCTGTTACAGCTCGCTCAAAAGACCACAACACTGATTTAGAGCCAAAGAAACGCCATTTACTAACAATAAAGGAATAAAAAATGTCACGTTTGAGGAATGAGGAGAGGCAGGGGAAAGGAATGAGAGACTAAGTACAGGAAGAACCAACTTACCAAGCAACCGACAGCAGAAGACACAAAGACACAAGGGAATTGGAAGTTTTACCTAAGTTTGTGGTTAGATTCATTTTGCAGCTTTGCTCATAGTAACAATATCGAATTAAATATAAAAATTATGCTACTGCAGGGACATTTTTGTTACCACTTTGAGCTTCTTCCATGAAATGATGCCTGCATGACTAATCCTGGGACAAGTTAAGGTAAAATGGCTAGGGATTATAAAGTGCCTGGTTATGGGATATGGTTGAGGGTGGTGTTGGGGCATCATTCATCTTTGCACCATGTAAGTCAGCAGAAATGGCATGACAAGGAAAAAAAAAGATAACATGTAAAATTACTTTACATGTCAGTCATGCAACATTTCATGATAGCGGGCTGGCTTTGAATTCTCTTGTACCCTGCCTCTGAGCATATCTTGGTATATTACCTTTAATATTTAAAAGTTAAGGGGAACATTACACTCTTCATGTTTTTTTCTCTTTGTCAGCTCCATTCTGCCTCAGGCTCATCGAGTCACACTTACTTGCAGTGGGAGGTTTTGGGTACGGCTACACAGCAGCTTGAGATTAAACTCATTATTTACTCCCCCTTATGTCAAAAGAGTCAGTTAACAACATACCAACCTCAAAACAACCTCAAAAATGTAAAACATTCAAAAACAATTTTACACAGAAAAAAGAAAAATGTGTGGTTTGTGATGGATTTTGTGTGTGTGACTGGTGTACCTTGTACCTCCATTTTTAACAGGACTACCTTTACACCTTAAGAACTTTTGGCCTTTTTCCCAGCTTTCACATGGCTGCTTGAGGATAGTGTCTTTGTTTTAGACTAAAACTCGCCCTTTCATAAACTTGTGGTTGGGTCCTCACAGTTACTCAATAAACATAAATGTGTATTAGTATTCCATGATAATACTTTATTGTTATCTGAGTCTGATTCATTTAAATAAACGCTTGAATAGCTTGAGGGAAGGAAACAATCCATCTGTGATGAGGTCTGGGTCTGTACCAATGAACATCATACTTAAAAAGAAAGGAGACCATAATAAGCCCTTTTCCACAAAAAAATATTCAAAGACATTATTTTTCAATTAGAGTACATCAGAAGTGAATTAAACCTCTGGGCACAGATCTAGTCAGTTAAGAGGTAGAGGAGGTTGTTTGGTTGATACATTTCATTTTCATCAAACATGTGGCATCCTTTCATTCTTAACACATTACCCAGTCATATCAGTATAGATATACAGAATATTTTTCTTTTTCACAGTTAGATCTGATGTGTATTCAAAGTGTCCCTTCCCATATGGTAAAGATATATATAAATCTTATAAAGTTTGTATCTGTCTTGTGTGAAACTTGTATGAAAAGCATATAAGAGTGAAAACAGATATAAGAACCCTTGAAAAATTAAAATTATATAATGAAACTTGTATGTTTTGGATACTTACTAAAACAATATATGAAAGTAATGAGAAAGTGGCCACTTTCATGAGTAAATCATGTAAACCTTATATGATTTACTCATGAAAGTGGCCACTTTCATGAGTAATCATATAGAAGTTTTTCCTATTTCTTTTCCATATGGGTTTAGGAGTCTATGTTAGTCATACTGTTCATTTTGCAAGGGCGTTTCCCTGCCCCAAAGAACTAGACACAGAATGTGCTTCTTTCCTTTGATGGCATGCTGGGGCTCTGCTTCAGATTTGTTATTTTGGCTCAACATATGTTGAACATGTGAAATTAAATAAGTTACATATGTAAGTGATGCAATGTTTGACTTAAAGAATTTTACCTTTCTGGAGAAACATAAAAGTAGGGTGACAGGGGAGGGAGGGGGGTAAAAGAGTAAAACTGTAGAATACTACTACTACTACTGCCCATTACTCCTCCCAGGGTATGGGCTGCCAAAAGTAGATCTCCAGAGTTTTCTGTCCTGGACCATTCTTTCTAGATGGGTCCCGTTGTAGCCCATCTTTTTTGCTTCTGCCTCGAGGTCTCGTCACCAGTTTTTGGTCAACTTACTTGAAAAAAGTAATCAGTAACTAATTACCGATTACTCTCCCCAAAAAGTAATCCTGTTACTTTACTGATTAGTTATTTTCAAAAGTAATTAATTACTTAGTTACTTATTAAAAACACGATTTACAACCTGAAGAGGTGATAAAGCGATGGATCTTTCAGCCCAATTCTACTTTTTCTGGATAATCCATCATACAAAATGTAATCAAATGGAAAAGTCTCTTTTTAAAACTTTTTTTATTAGTTTTAACCTTTTAACTTTATGCATCAAGCAAAAATTTAATTATATGCAACATTCTCTGACTGGAAGAAATTTTTTTAACATTTAAACTTATTTTCTGCACATTCCAGCACATAAAATATATTTCTTTTGTGTGTTTACACTCACCCTTTCAAATAGATGCAAGTAAAACACAGCAGAAAATAAATAACATCAAAGACTAGCGGTCCTGTTGCTCTATTTTCACCTGTAAAGCAGGAGTGGCATAGGCGGAGGTGTGCTTTGGTGCAGGTGTGCCGCAGCGGTCAGTGGAAGAATCCGCGACTTTCTCTGTGAGTTTCCCATTACGTCGTAGCGCACTCGGTGCTTGCTTGGAAGTTTGGGGGGGGGGTTTCGCTTTAAAAAGAAGTTTTCTTCCCACGCACAACGGACACTGTTTTTGTCACTTTTTATGGAATCAAACTCAAAATAAGGTCTGTACTTCCACGACCCGTCTAGGGCCAGGCCATAACATGAGTGAGGCACTCGCTTCCCCCCCAAGACCCAAGCAGCCACAAGAAACAAAACCGGTAGATACAAGGTGATTTATTTACAATGTGAAATAAAGGAACCAAAACGGGAGTGTCAACACTTCAGGGTGAGCCAAGGCCAAAACAATAAACAAAACAAATCTACACAAATCCCGCACCCCTGACCTTACCAAAACAAAGTCAAAAATAAAGACAGAGTCTGACCTCCTTAACTAACTCAAAACAGGAGAAAACGGGTGATCAAAAGAAACGGCAGCTCACCCCTACCCACTCCACTTCCACAACTTTCAAGCGCACTGCCAGCGGGTGCCACAGGAATACTGCTGGGTCATGAGGAGAAACGCGAGGACCTCTGGCCACTGTAGCACTCCAGCCTCCTATTAATGGGCGGGTCCTCCAGCTGGAACCAGTCACATCGGGCGGTGTATCCATGCACCAATCGGAGCAGGGCCCTGGCACAGCTAAATTAACATAAAAAAACACAACACCTGCACAAAACAAACACATGGACATGCCAGTTCGTAACAGCTGGATGAAGGTGACTCTTGCTTTGCCAATCCTTGCCTTGCAAAGTAGAAGAATGACTCAATAAACATCAAGGCTAGCTGGGTGGGTATCTAGTTGGAGAATGCTTAAAAGAAAAGCACAGCAAATTGATTAATGCATTGTATTTCCTATAGCCCCTTAAAAATAAAAGCCTCCTGCTTATTTGTGAGTAGCAAGCTTCGGATGTGAAGCTGGTTAAAATCTTTGTTGTGCTTCAGCAGTGAATTCACACAAGCTCTGATAGACTTACAGTGGCATGGTGATATCCTGCGGATTCTCTGGCTTCCTGCATGTTAGGTTAACTGGTGATTCTAAATATGCCATAGGTGTGGATGCTGCTGCACTGAATAAAAAGCTGTATGAATATATGGATGCGAATTGCAGTGTGGCGTGGTGTGAATAATCAATAAGACTACAAAATCTCTACATACATGGCATTTCAAAGCAAACAATATAATATCTGCAACCAGACACGAGAAGTACAGTCTTGGGGTATACATGGTACTTGAACATATTCCTCTTTAAACAAAGTGTTTATATATATATATATAAATAAACACTACATCTGGTTTTCTTCACACAACAGTCAAAAGCATCCTTGTTCTTTTAAAATTAGTTGAGATTAAGAAAACCCCAAAAGAAAACTAAAAAAAAAAACAAGTAAGAAATAAAACAAGTAAAGAGTGAAATCCCAGAGGTAGTTAGTTAGTTAGTATTGGCTGATGTTGAGCTAATGGTGCTAATAACACATTTACTCACTATTCATCTGCTCCTAATTTCTGCTCATGTATTTAGGCCTCTATGATCGATTGCAGCTCGTCCTTTGATAGCTGCATTCTTTTTAAGAGCTAACATTTTATAGACCTTAGTTTCAAATCATACACTGACATACTGCATCTTTATTCAGCCAACATGTTTATTTTCTCTCACTTTTTTGTTTCTCTTTAGCACTTTGCAGATGAGCACAGAAAACACACTCAGAAATTTGCTTGTATTTTAAGAAAAAAAAAAGGTATGGGCATCATTTGCAATATTTTAATATCTTAACTTTATTTTCCCCAGTTTACACAAAGGTTCTCCCTAGCATTAATTTTTGTACCTAAAGGCAATCATGTGTGCCTTTCTGATCTAAATGTAGATATGAGGTAACCTGTATTTGTCAAATAACAAAATGCAATTGGAAACTTTAAAGTTTTACCATTTTATTATTCATTAAAACTAAATCAAAAACATATATTACCTCCTGACAACTTATATTCTGCATCTGTGGGAGACTTTCAGATTTTATAGGAAAAGATGAGACTTTTATTTGGACAGAGTCAGAAGTTAACAAAAGGCCATCAAGCCATCTGCCTTCTTCCTTTTATCTAATTCAGGATCTCAGGTTTGGGAGCAGCTGGAGCCAGCTTTGAGAAGTGGAGTATACCCTGGAAAGGTTGCCAGTATGTCAAGAAACAAAAACAACTAGCCACACTTATGGGATTAAATTAGAAAACACATCATTAAATAACATGTGTATGGTCCGGTCTGTGCTGCCTCTCTGTTTGGTGATAATTTGAGATGTGCTTAGTTATGCACTTTTAAAAAAATGTGTATTGTTTGTATTGTTACTTAAAGGTGCACATTTGTGACCAGAATTAATGACTGACCTCTATAAGGTAGAAACTAAAAGGGTAAAAACACCCCCCTGTAAAAAGTACAAAGTCTATACGTTTTTCCTGCAAAGGTACTATGAGGTGCTTTTCTGAAAGCTGACCTTCTGATATGTATATTAGTACCACGTGAATGCATGGCTACTTTTAATCAGGATGTGAGCTGTCAGGCTAGAGCAGGCAGAGGTTAAACTTTTAATCAGGGCTCACATGATCTGATTGACTAGTGAGCTCATTCTATCATTTGTCATATGTGAATATCAAACTGATGTTTGACATAATGACCCAATTATCCTCTGAAAACAAATCCAATGATTGCTACTTAGAGACTTTTCTGCTTTTACATGGGACACTGCTTTAGATGCAGATCTGGAAACAAGAAAGAAGAAAAACTAAGTGAAAATGTTCTAGAACCAATGTCAGAAAATTAATCAGAGTTATAGAATTACAGGCATTTGCACTTTTTTTAAAATCAAAGAGCAGATTAAAATGCTCATGGACACTACCCAATATAAAACTGACAGATGAAATCTTTTTTATCAGCGTTAGTTTTCAGAGATTTTTCAAACTAAAGTCAACAAAATCATCCACTTCATGTGTTATTATGCTTTAAAAAGCATGGAAACGCTTGTGCAGGCGAGATCTATGTCCCTGCTGTGCAAACACTTTGAAAAGTAATAACTGATGCTTATGGTTTGATGTTTTTAATTTTGAAACTCAGCACGACAGTACGTCGACACTGGAGACAGCAAGTGAAGTGTCAGCAGCTCAGGCCTCTAAATTACACCACTGTCACAGTAATTCGATGACATGTTCTGTTCCATGAAAATTATATTAAATCATATTTATTAAATTCCATATAAGATTTTTTTTGTAGTTTGGTCAGATATTTCTGTATCTGGAAGGCAGTGAGAGTAGTAAGTTAATATCTAGATATTGCACTGCATGCTGAGCTGATATTTCTCACATAAAGAGACCATTTTTTCTCAAATTATTATTCTCTTACTCATGGAAGTGGGTTTGTTTAAGCATAAATGCTTAAAATGCATCAACTAGTTTCAAAATATGACACCAATTGAGGTGATATTAGAAAGCAACAGGCAAACTGGAAATACTCAGTGTAGTTTAGACCTCCATGCAACCTACTCCTTTGTTATAAATGCACTGGATTATTACCGTCACTATTCTCACATGCACAACAAACATCACACAGATTTTCTATTAAGAAGTTGTTGTTTTAAAGACTGTCCCGAATTCGAAAATGTGGCACAAAAACAAACCAATGGAGGCCCAGTACAGTGCAATCAGATGAAGAGTTTATTCAGAACACACCATGGGAAGAAGCACACAGCATCACATCAGCAGACTTCTTCGCCCAAAAATACACAAAAGAGTTGCTTTTATAACGTCAGGGTTAAACGCCCCTTCTCGTGTTCTAAGAACATAATTTGCATCTTAAGAACATTATTTGCATCTTTTACAGACAATGATCAATTTTTAGAGCTAAAGGCAGACACAGAAGTTCCTCTTTCTAGCATCTTTTCCAAATATGGCGATGATTTCAGGCCCTGAAGGCCCCCGTGGACTTGCCCTCCTCTCTGACACATCTTCTGTCACCTGTTACTAAGCAAACTCAAATGCAACAGGTTGCTGAATAGATTCAGGCCTTTGCTCAGGCCTGTTCCTAGATTGTATGTATTATATATGTTTTGCAAGCGTGTATGCAGTTTTAACCCTCTATAGCTCCAAGTCACTTACACAATAGATCGTCCGGACATCTCGCCAAACAAGGCTTATGACCTTTCCTTAATTGCCTGAACTTCAACTCTTTAATAAGCACAAAATGCAATGTGTGTGTACAATCATTATGGCTGCACCTGTAATAAAAAGGTTAATGTGAGCAGCAGGTTTAATAACCATCTTAATGCAATATCAATGCTATAGAAAAAATAGGAAAACTGATTTTCTTAAATCTTGCCTCTGACATATGCCCTCCATGGGGCGATCGTGGCTCAAGAGTTGGGAGTTCGCACCTGTAATAAAAAGGTTAATGTGAGGCCAGCAGGTTTAATAATTGTGGCTCAAGAGTTGGGAGTTCGCCTTGTAATCGGAAGGTTGCCGGTTCGAGCCCCGGCTTGGACAGTCTCAGTCTCAGACACTTCACCCGTTGCCTACTGGTGGTGGTCAGAGGGCCCGGTGGCGCCAATGTCCGGCAGCCTCACCTCTGTCAGTGCGCCCCAGGGTGGCTGTGGCTACAATATAGCTTTCCATCACCAGTGTGTGAATGGGTGGATGACTGGATGTGTAAAGCGCTTTGGGGTCCTTAGGGACTAGTAAAGCGCTATACAAATACAGGCCATTTACCATGATTAAAAAGGCTAAAGCTAACACTGAAACTAAGAAACACTAAGGATTTTCAAACAATGAAAAGTAAACAAAAAAAATCCTCTCTGGAAACAGAAACTAAACTTTTTTTTTTTTTGAATCTGCGTTCGACTACTCCGCCTAGGCTGCACTGTCGAGCGCAGATCCACTGAGCGCTCCACACAGACAGCATAGTCAGAAGGAAGAGCGCAGGGCAAGCTAGCGAGACAGAAGTTAAGCTCTCCTTGCAACATGGCAAATTGAACCTCCCCCACCCTCATTCAGATCTGGTGTTTGGAATTATTTTGGTTTTCATGTGAGGTATGACCCTGAAGGTAAGCGCTCATGGACTAAAGTAAAACAGTATGTTGGATGTGCCACGCAATGCTCAATTACATGGGTGGGAGCTAGTGTGTTAGCGCAGTTAGCTCGTTAACGTGTTGGCCGTCTAGCCCCATGCACGGGTAGGGTTGCCAACTCCCTGAAAAATAAATAAGGGACACCTCGTGGCCAGGGCCGGGCGACCCAATTGTCTTCACCCTTCCCAGTGTGGTGAATTTTCTAGCTCTTTTTTTGTGTGTGAAATTATTTTTTTAACCCTTTGACTTGAATTTGATTTAAGTAGATGTGTATTCTTTGTGATATGAACACATGTGAAACAAATGATCATTTAGCCATTTATTTTTAGCTCAAAATGACAACATTAACACAATAAAACAGGTCTCCTTCTTAAACAGAAGCCTGTCATGCTTAACTTTTGAGAATATAAGTAAATCTTTCTTTAAAAGAACTCTGTCCTGCTTAACTTAAAATAATAGAAAACAATAGAAAGAAAAACATTCTTGTAACAGTGCACATTTAGTGCATTTAGTACAATCGGCTTCAGTTGAAATATTATTTCAGCTTTTCTAATGCTAATCAGCTGCTCCTGTTTGTAAACCCGCTTGTTCCCATGATTACGCATCTTAACTCATCATCATTATTCATCTATGTATTACTTTTATGTATTAGTCATCTATTTGTTGTAATCATCTATCCTTGCAGTTGTTTATTACACAAAATAAATTATATTATCACACTTCTGGCCACATAGCGCTGATATTCACTGCACATGCCCATATTAACTTTTTCCAGCCAGGTGTTTTCCTTTTCCCATTCTTCCCTTTGTCTGAGGGGAACAAACATTGCTGCTCTAATGCTGGGCTCACACTGTGCGGTTTTAGGCCCATTTTGAGCCGATTTTTGAGTGATCGGACCGATTTTGGCCTTCATCGTGCATCGTGTAGTATACGTGGGGTAACGAGAAGTGATTAACACCTCACGACCAGCTCCCGATCATCAATCGCTCGTGAGGGTCTCACCACAGCCGCTCACACTGCTCGCGCGCAAACACGTAAACGTTGGTGTAAAAGATGGAGCAGCACGGCTGTGCAGCGTGTGATCTGGACACAAGCGATGGAGGCACAACTTGTAGAACTTTGGAAAGCTCATCCGAGCCTTTTCGATGTGGCATCACAAAATTATCACGACCACAACAACCGTGAAAACAGTTGGATTTACACTGCTGCTCAATCACAGCTGCCTGATGAGTGTTTTTCATTAGCAATTTAGCAAAGTTGATGGTGGTGGTGTGTGTGTCTGTGTGAGTGTAAGACGGAGAGAGAGAGAGCGCGACAGATTTTCTGTTATAACCTTCATGTTATGGAGGCACAGTGTGAGCACTCAGGTCGCATCAGAGCATCGGGCGGTATAGTGTGAGACCCTGCATCGTGACCTACCAACTTCTAACCCCTGCGAGTCAACCGTACAGTTTGAGCAGGTGCTGAATAACGTGACTGAAAAAATCGCACAGTGTTTGCCCAGCTTTAGGTGTACTGTCGTCCGAGACTTGCACCGCAGAGTCGGCGTTTGTTTCCCTGTTGGCCATGCTTCTTGTTGTGGTCATCTGTTGTCTTCCGGTATTTTCTCCGTAAGCGACCTTTCCTCGACCAATGAGATGAGCGGTAATCTGAATTGTCATACTCGAATTGTCATAAGTGTGCTGTCAGCTCATTGGTCACAAAGCAGGAGAGGGGCTGGGAATTATGTTTTCAAACAAAGCGTTAATTCCATTAAAAGTTATAGACTACTTTTGATTCTCACTGTATTACGGGACAAAGTGCGTCCCTTATTAGCTCAATACGGGGCGTGTACTTTTGTTTCGAAATACGGGACGATTCCGTATTTTAAGGGACGGTTGGCAACCCTATGCACGGGGCTATCAGGGGTAGCTCGTTAACGGAGAGTTGCCGTGTTGTGGCGTTAAGGTCATTTTAACGAGGTTAACCTGAAAGCACTAGTGGGAACACAACGAATATGACTGCACATCGACGTCCCAGGGCTAGCTATTTTTCCAGTCGGGCTACCAAAATCTATCTCTGCCCTGCCCGTCGGGCTATTGTAGGAAGGAAAAATATATGTCAATGCTTTTGCATTCTTTCGGAAATGTAGCTGGGTAATTATGTCATTGGCATCGGTGAGCCACTGTCAATATGTGACATATTGAAATCGCGTTTGAATTTGCGCTTGTTTTTTTGCTTTCACTTTGCAATCGCGTGAACTGTGTATAGAGACCGACAGGACTGATCTGTGAGTGATGATAATTTGTGCACCAATTCCTCTGACATTGTCTTATTAATCGTTAGCTTACTACGCAAACATGACAAGTGAAATCTCCCGCAGCAAGCTTAAACATGTGAGAGGTTGATCGCGCAGAGGATCGCTGAGCATTATGTGAATGCGTGTGTAAAAGCAGCAGGATATATATTTCAGTTCTGCTGAGCCAAATAAGACAGGTCAGGGTGAAGAAGTGACAGCCAAAGAAAAGCTTACCGCAAAACGGAAAAGTTATGACAAATCAGACTATAAGGCAAAAAGAAAGTGCAGCTTTATGGTTTCATGGACAAAATAATTTCTGTGGCTGCGAAATGATGAGCTAAATAACCAGGGCTGCACATAAGTGGTCCGCAGGTGCGCATTCGCTGTCAAAATAAAAAACACGCACAAGTGTTAGGGTTGAACTTAAAAACTGTACTTTTGAGTTAAAATATATATTTATAATTTTAATAAATGACAAATTAACTCATTCACTGCCAGCCATTGGCAGTGAATGACTCATTCACTGCCATTGACGGCTATAGACGTCAATCAAATCAAATCAAATCAAATCACTTTTATTGTCACATCACATGTGCAGGTACATTGGTACAGCACGTGAGTGAAATTCTTGTGTGCGAGCTTCACAAGCAACAGAGTTGTGCAAAATACAATAATGTAAACAAGCAAAATACAAGAATGGCTACATCTGAAACTAATAAATATATGTACAATATATAATAGTATATGCATTTCTGGATGTGTATACTAAATATTTTTCTACGTGTGTGTGTGTGTGTGTACACATATTTTACAAATTAAATAGAGTAAACAATAAATAAAATATATAAAATAAAATATACAGAGTGAGACATGTGCAAAACAGTGGCATTACTGTACAGTATGGAGTGCATAATGTTAAAGTTCCAGTAGTGAAGCTGAGGTGTCTATGACGTGTTCAGCAGTCTGATGGCCTGGTGGAAGAAGCTGTCTCTCAGTCTGCTGGTACGGGACCGGATGCTGCAGAACCTCCTTCCTGATGGAAGTAGTCTGAACAGTTTATGGCTGGGGTGACTGGAGTCCTTGATGATCCTCCCCGCTTTCCTCAGGCACCGCTTCCTGTAGATGTCTTGGAGGGAGGGAAGCTCACCTCCAATTATCCGTTCAGAGCACCGCACTACTCGCTGGAGAGCTTTGCAGTTGTAGGCGGTGCTGTTGCCATACCAGGTGGTGATGCATCCAGTGAGGATGCTCTCAATGGCACAGTGATAGAAGGTCCTGAGGATGCGGGGGCTCATGCCGAATCTTTTCAGTCTCCTGAGAAAGAAGAGGCGCTGCTGCGCCTTCTTCACTGTTTTGTTTGTGTGTACTGACCACGTAAGATCCTCAGCCAGATGTACACCAAGGAACCGGAAGCTGCTCACTCTCTCCACAGCAGCGCCGTTGATGGTGATGGGGGTGTGTACTTCTCTGCACCTCCGGAAGTCCACTATCAACTCCTTTGTCTTTGCGACGTTGAGGGTGAGATGGTTGTCTTGACACCAGTGGGTCAGGGCGCTGACCTCCTCCCTGTAAGCCGTCTCATCACCATTGGTGATAAGACCCACCACTGTAGTGTCGTCCGCAAACTTCACAATGATGTTGGAGTTGTTAGTGGCTGTGCAGTCGTAGGTGTAGAGTGAGTATAGGAGAGGGTAGAGCAGGGCGATATGGCCAAAAATATTTATCACGATATATATTTGAAAATTTGCGATAACGATATAACCGACGATATAATTGATGCGAGACAAAATACAACTCCACAACATTACTAGCGCAAAAAGACAACCTTCCATTTATTTTCACTTAAACAAGAAGCTGGTTTTTATGTACATTAAAGCTTTATAAAAATGTAACAGTGCAAATGCAAATTCCTTGCTGAAAGTTTAACCAAAGGCATTTCCAGTAGAAATGGGCTGACATATCCTGAGCATAACCATGTATAATATCCACTGAAGTTAAAAAGAGGTGCTTTGCAACATTAAACTGCAGTGTGCAGTACGCATTTTTCGGACCATAAGGTGCACGGGATTATAAGGCACATTAAGCGAAACAAAGCAGTCAGATAAATCAAACTTTATTAAACTCATTCTTCTTGCTTCCTCCACTTCTGTACCATTGATTCATTAATGTTGAATTCTCTGGCAGCTGCTCTATTCCCATGTTGTTGCAGTATATTAATGACTAACCTCATATTGTGGATGGATTATCTCAGTTGTTCTCCTGACTGAAGTTTGGTCCGTTTACAGCATCCTGCCATGCGATTGCATTTGTTTCTAACCATGAAGAACCTTCACGTTAACTTTTATAAGTGGAAAAGTGTTAGTGTTCGTCCTCCAGCTTCACTGTTTATGTTATGCTAACATAGCTGTGTTGCTAGCGATCACGTAGCACATCATTATATACCAGCTAGCCCAACTTCAGTAACCCTACAAACGTCACTGCTGTTTAGTTTCCTGTCTTCATTTATGTTGGAAGTGATAGCAGAGCTGTACGTTTGATTTTTTTTCAGAAATCTCTCAGTCAGAACATGCAATATCATGCTTAGGTAACTAGCGAGCTAACTTCCGCTAGCTTCCTGCTAACTTCTAACTCCGTTAAATGTAATAACTTTTGTTTTCATGGATGCCTGGAAGTTAAACTTTATAGTTACACCTGGTAAAGCAGCAATGCTGATCGTTTTATTAAAGATGAAAGAATTTAGACAGTTTTTAACTCTAAGTGATGCTGCAGTGTTGTTTGACCTGAAGTATACGGAGGACCCAGATTACTCCCAGATTTAAGAGCATCTTAGTCCGACAAATACGACAATAACAACAGCCGCTTGCATGTTCTGCAAAAAAAATGTGCTTTGTTGTGTATCTGACGGACAAACACCAAACCAGTTCCACATCACGGAAGTTGCACCATTTTTACAAACCAATTCTGGTTCATCTGTTTCACTCAACAATCGGCCATGTGCGTATGAAAACAAAGGCACTGCGCATGCGCGTTTTACTCCCATTCTATTGCGATATTTCATTTTCCTATCGTTGCCTAACATTATACCGGTATTACCGTGAACGGTATAATATGGCCCAGCCCTAGGAGAGGGCTCAGTACACACCCCTGTGGAGCACCAGTGTTCAGTGTGATGGGGGATGAGGTGATGCTGCCCAGTCTGACCACTTGGCGTCTGTCAGACAGGAAGCTAAGGATCCAGCTGCAGAGGGAGCTGCTCAGTCCTAGATCCTGCAGTTTCCTGTCCAGCTTCGAGGGAACGATGGTATTGAATGCTGAGCTGTAATCTACAAACAGCATTCTCACATACGTGTCTCTCTTCTCCAGGTGTGACAGGGCAGTGTGTAGTGTCAGGGCTATGGCATCATCAGTGGACCTGTTGTGGCGGTATGCGAACTGTAGAGGGTCAATGGCAGTGAATGAGTTAAAAAGGCATGAACATTTTATTTTGTATCGAAAAAATATCGAACCGTGATACCAAAGTATCGAACCGAACCGAACCGTGAATTTTGTGTATCATTGCACCCCTACTCTCGCCCCAGCCGGCAGTCTGTCCTTCCAGCTCGGGTCCTCTACCTGAGGCCTGGGAGCTTGAGGGTCCTGCGTAGTATCTTAGCTGTTCCTAGGACTGCACTCTTCTGCACAGAGATCTCACATGTTGCTCCTGGGAATCACTGCACCTATTCATGTAACCCTTCTCGCTGGGGTTACTTGCGTAATAGCATTCCAACAACACCCTGTTTTCATCTCTTGTCCACCGATGCCTTCTTGTTCCAGTAGCCCACTTCTCATCAGAGTGCCCTCAAGGGGTCTCAACTCCTCAACACCTGACGCGGACCTTGTTGATCCGGGCGACATCCGAGCCGGCATGACTTCATATTAATCTCGCTCACTCATGTCTGCGGCAGGCTCGCTTAACATGGGGGGGCCTAGCCTTAGGAGGGTCTAGCCTTAGGACCCTTCCTGGATACAGACGCCCCAGGCGTGTGTATGTGTCATTGGCAAGTTACAGCTGCTGATGAATGCTTCTGAGCATGTGAGAAAGCTTTGAAAAAAAAATGAAGCAAAAACCTTCAAGCAAACCTTAAGTGTTCATTTTGGGTTGAAAAGGTAAGGGCTGCGTAATACAAACAGCACAAAGCTGTCTTGTTATACTGGCAGCAAACACAAAAGTATTCTTCATAATTTGTATCTGACATGTTTGCTCAATAATCATCAACTTTTCCCCTGTTTCATTTAAAATTCTTCCAATCGTCTTTCCATTTTGCACTTTGCTTTACTTTCTGAATAAAACCTAAAAACCAGAAACAGCCAGTACCTTGTTGTTTTGCATTACCGCCTCATACTGTACATATTCACATTCACCAATCTGAAAACGAGCTATCTAGATTCATGATACTTTTCATAGCCCACCAAATAAGTAGTTGACTGATTAGATACAAAATAAATTAAGCTCACCATTTGATGATTTATTCTGAATCAAAAGCTTAAAGACCCACTGATTCCCCCCCCCCAAAAAAAAGTTACTTTATGGTGTGAAATCAGTGCTGCTTCTTAACTACATGTGGTAGAACTACCTAAAACTGATTTTTCCTTGTCTATAGTACACTGTTAAAAAAAACATCCTAAAACAACGGTAATATTCCGCCTTTTTCAAGTGCCGCTAAACATTAAATTAGGAACATGGTAATGTGATTAAACAATGAAATCATCTATAAATAGGAAAAAAAAACATCTTAAAAAAACGGTAATGTTCCGGCAGCTGGGGCGCCAAAATACGACCGTAAAATAGCAGAAAATAACTGTCCCATAAGAATACGGTTATTTTCAGTAATGAAAATAGAGTTTGTTGCGCTAATTTGACATGGGATTCTGCCTTTTCCAAGTGCTTTCAGACATTAAATTAGGAACATTTTTACGTGATCAAACAATGAAATTACCTATAAACAAGGTCACTGAATGTGGAAATATGAATCATAATACGTAAATGTACAGAAATATACAGTTAACAGTTGGTTTAAATAATAATTGATTGCATGCCCTGGGACAGACTGACATAGGCGAGGCTGCCATATCGCACCATCGGCCATCACTAGTAGGCGGTAGGTGAAGAGTCTTGACCACGGACACAACGACAGAGAGTGTCCGAGCCGGGGCGAGAACCGGCAATCTTCTGATCACAAGGCGAACTGCCAACTCTTGAGCCACGAACGCCCTAACTAGCAATGATAATAATACTTATGTGATGTAACACAAGCTTATAGGGATCATGTTATATACTTTTCCATAGCATTACATTTGAATTCAACAGTTCAATATTTCAAATAACGGACAGATATTTGTGAAATCATGATAAATTTGTGAATGTATTTTAACAATCTAAATATGCATATGTACAGACAGATACATTTAATAATCGTGAAAATTATGTTGTATTACATTACACTGATTTAACGTTAATTTACATTCAAAATGTGAAGTCAAAGTCTATTATAATCCTTATCTTTATAATCTCTTCTGCTATTTGCACATTCTTTACTGTAAATTCCTAAGTTAATTTGTAAATTTTTGTAGTAAACTGTAAATTGTAAATATTGTAAAACTTTTCTTCTGTCATTTAATGGTCGGGCATTGTACAGCTACAAGCATTTCACCCCCATGTCATACTGTGTATGGTTGTGTGTGTGTGACAAATAAAATTTGAATTTGAAATTTATTTACGTAACTTTAATGATATTCTAGAAGAACAGAACATTACTGTAAAATGCACAGTAAAATACCTTCATATTAGGGTTTTTTCCTACGGTCGCAGCCATACCCGCCACCTTGTTGTTGTTAGTTCACATTCATTGGCTGATGCTTAGCATCATGTTATTAATATTAATTGCAATTCCTACCGCTACATTTCTTTTTCAAAATTTATAATTAGCACAGCGTGTCCGTGCAATGTTTTACATTGTGGCATGCAGAGAAATCTTAAAAAAGAAGCTCACAGAGAGAGATTGCGCTTGTTATATAAACCCAAACTGGTAGGGGGAGCTCTTTATTAAAACACTTGCTGGTGCTACAATGTGCCTCAAGGTTCAACAACAGCACAACAGAAGTCACTCATGGTACAGCACTCTCTCTACAAAACAACAACTGTCAGTGACTCTGCACCACGGCGTAAACACAACATTCAAGATAACAGTTAAAAGTAACGTAACCATAAACAATAAAACAAGAACATCTAAACAGCAGCACATGTCCCAAGGCATGATGGGAGACATTTCTGGATGTATTTTTACAATCTAAATATGCATATGTACAAAAAAATATATTTAACAAGCAAGTAAATTGTGTTTTATTACATTTACAGTGATGTTACGTTATCTTACATTTGACATGTCAGATCACAGTCTACTTATGTAAATGTAATGATATTCTAGAAAAACAGTACACAACTGTAAAATACAGTAAAATAATTTGACATTACTATTTTTTGGAACAGTGTAACATAAGCACACAAACATTGAAACAAACACACACACACACCTTTTGGACGCTGTCATTAATTCTATCAGTCTCTCGCTGACACACATGCAGACTTGCAAATGTATCTCTGTCACACACACTAACTGGGAAAGATCATTTCCCTGCTTCCTTCATTAATCCTCCCATCATGACACACACATGCCCAAGCGAGTTGTGTTGGTGTTGAAGGAAGTCTGAGCTTCCTGAATGTTCCGGAGGGACCACTCCATTAGATTGTCTGCTAGCAATTAGCATGAGTGCTAATGACAGGACAGTGACTGATGGTGCATGCACATTGTGTAAACACAAAATACACACTGCTATCCATATGCACACCACACACAGACACAAGCTCTCTTTCTCACACACACACACACACACACACACACACACTGTATTAGTCCTTCATCATTCATCAGCATTGATGCTAGCAATTAGCATTACTGCTAACAACAGCAAAATTATGGAGTGTGCATGTGCGTGCATCCACACACACACAAAAAATACTTCATTATTTCCTCTGTAAGTAATTAGCATTAGAAGTACTGGGCGCTCACACACACACACACACACACACACACACACACACAGAGACATGTTTCCAGGAATTTAGAGGAAAAGTAAAATTTAGTCTAACATTAACCACAATCACAACTTTCTGTCTGCAAAAATGTCTTCACCTTAACTTTTATTTATTTATCTATCTCCATAAGGAAAACAAGACCCCATAATATGTAAACTGTGTAAACACATTTAGGATCCCACTGCATGAGTACAGGGGCGGATCTAGAGAAATTTTCATAGGGTGCCAAGAGGGTGGCAAAGAAATCAAATGGGGTGGCAAAATCAAGGCCTTTTTTATTCAAACACATATGCAGGTGGTTACATATGGTTAAAATGATTCAAATGCAGTAAGTATACACGTTTTTCATGTAAATATAGTCTATAACTTAATTATTGTCTGTAGCCCACATAATTAAACACTTTAGTTGCATAAAACATGTGAGTTTTGATTTTATGTACTGTATAGTCTGAATAATAAATAAATATATAGCCCAATAAGTATAAAATCCAGAACGCTACACGACATGGGGCGGTTAATTTACAAACACAAGTCTAACTTAAGTTTCACACTTTTTTTGTTAGTAAAAAATCAAATTGTTACATGTTTAAATTACACAAAATGTCAGAAATCTGCACTGTCATTAACACAAATTTAAACCTAATTTTTCATGATTTGTTGGATTAACCCTCTGAGGTCCGAAATACAACCGGCTATTTTTGACTGCTTTTGAGTTTACGTTTGTATTTCACCCTCAAATTGTTTCAATTTATTTTTTTCCCATTGCCTTGTTTGCCATCATTCTTTTCAGCTTAACCTCACGTGTCTGAATTAAGTTCTTTTTTCACTAACATACTGCATTAGTATTACTGAGCTGAAATCATACAAAGAACTTAAAATCCTAGTAGTAGTTTTTTTTTTACTGTAAAGAAAAACACAGACGTGTTGAGTAAATTATTATAACTTGAAATGCAAATATAAATTGTACATTTTGAAAACTTATGCACACATTTTGTAAACATATACAACTAATTACCTAAAAATGCAGCCAATACACCTGCCGAGGTTTTTTTTGTACAACCATTTAAAAATATTACTAAAACTAAAATGAGAGAACAATCAGGTGTCGCAATAAGATGCCCCACAATTGATGTGTGCCAGTAAAACAAATTGTTTGTCCACCAAAAGACAGAGGAGAACAGCACAGGGACAAACCTGCAGGCCTGGCAACAGGAGGTGGTTTTTCGCTGGTTTTCTACTTGGTGACAGTATTTACACTGCAATCTGCCTTTGTGACATTCATTAGTGCCCTCACTGACACGCAAAACAAAACAACGACTACACAACAGAACTACTGCACAACACAACACACTAACGATACACTCCACGCTAAACGTCACAAATCTCCTACATCTAAAAACTCTCTCTCTCTCACTCGGTCTTTCACTCACTCGCTCGATCAGTCTTGCTGCCTTTACCTTCACTCCCAAAACTTTCCCGTTTTCCTTAAAAACCGAATCCCACGTGACTTAAAAAAAAGGTCGAGATGGTACAATTTCCCACCGATAGGAAAGAAGTGGGTTTTCTTTCTTACTGTTTTCGAGCTTTCCTTAGAAAACGCTTAAAATAAAATTTACAAAAACACACACACACAAAAACGTAACAACAGTATTTAGAAAAACGCATGGCTTATATATATATATATATTTATCATAACTCTGGATTTACTGGGCTGTAATTACAATTTAAAAGCCGATGTATACTTTGAAGTCCGAATTTTCAACTTGGGCTAAAATAGAGACTCAGCGTGGCTGCAGCTTGTTGCTGTGTCAGTTTACAGTTTTTTACAGACGCTAGGACACATTTCTCAATACTTAAGTCACTTTTGCAAAACTCTTCACACATTTCTCCTAACTGACCATCAGCCTGGCAAAGCAGTTCATTTCACATTCAAAATGCACTACAACTACCAAAACACTTCATTCAGGTCTCCAATGAACACATTCCTCCAGAACACTAGCAAAGGTTGACAGCCGACAAACACACTTTGTCACCCACAAAACAATGACCTAAAAAACACTAACAACATGTAGCATTACACAGTGTTTTCCTGTGTAAAACAAGGACACATCTCTGTTTATAATTTCAATATATGTTACTGGAATGAATCAGACATCATGTATTTATGTTTATGTATTTTTATTTTTTTGCACTAAGTAATCCCAAAATACAAGAATTTGTATACACACCATCCACTGATACACATACAATAGTAATGCTAATCTACTCGGTCTCCTCCATTTGGCCACAGGTTCTCATCCACATCAGATCTTATGTCATCTAGGGTAATACACCTAGGAAAGAATCTTCTGGCATGCCAGAATTGAAGGAGTTGAAAAATTGAAGGAGTAACAACTGTGTAGATGTTCATCCACAATGAGAATCAGCTGTGGCTGGTTAAACTGCATTGTTAGATTTAAAATATGTTTCAATAAAATATTGCCGTTGGATTTTGCTGTCTTTTCAAGTTTTGCATTGTGTTATTGTTTTGACCATGAGTTTAACAGTTTTGAAAACAGTATGTAAGCACATGCAAAATGTCCTGTCCGTACAAAGCTTTTTGGCAGTTGTTGTGTCTGAGTGAGAAGATGATTCATGAAATTTGAGAGATGTAGTCATTGAATGCATTTTGAGCCAAGACAATGATAACTGGTCCTCAGTTTAGCCCACATAGACTTCTGTTGTGCTCACTGTGTGAGGAGTTTTGCAAACGTGACCTAAGTATTGGGAAATGTGTCCTAGCGTCTGTAAAAAACTGTAAATCAGTTATTGGATTTGGTGGTGCAGCGTGTCATTCCATTTCCAGAGTGCAACAACCAACCACCTGTGTGAAATCTGAAATTCCTATGGTGTGCTCTGGTACAATCATAAGCGTCGCTTGATACTGAAAAAAAGAAAAAAGCCGGTCTGCGCTATGGGCTGAACCATTTGTTAATATTGGAGGGGGGTAACACTATGCAATATATTCAGTTTTAGCATTTATATTCACTGCTAACTGTAACTACGCTCACAGTGTTAATGCTGTCTTTTTTTTTAAAATAAATAACGCTGTCATATGCAAAACTAGGGTGGCACTTGGGGTGGCAAGAGATAATTTTAGGGTAGCACTTGCCACCCCACCCTTCTAGATCCGCTCCTGCATGAGTGACCCAGTTCTTCTCAGAACTTTACCATTGATTGCACAGCGATCAGTAATGCTGCCACTGAGTAGAACGAGGCTCTGGGCGTGACTAAATAACAGATTCAGTTCCCTCTAGACCTCAATGTTAAAGGGTAATCCACAACCATGATTTTATAAGCTTTAGAGACATCCTTATTCTGTCTCACTTAACAGATGAACCTTTATTTCTACATTAATTTCTGTGCAGTTCACACCAATATTGAGAGAAGCAAGCAAGTCACACTTGGTTACTCACACTCAGAGGAATGAAAATAAACTAATTTGTTATTTATTTTCAAAGCTGATATAAATCTTTCCATCTGTGTCTTAAATAAAGAGCTGGAGCATGGAAGTAATCAGTTTAGTTTTGCATAACGCCTAGCAGGAGGCTCCTTTCAAAGTTAAAAATTGGACTCAACAACCCCAACAAAATTCATTATTTATATTCTGGGTGACAGAGCATTTCTGCTGGAGAAACATAGTGTCTTGGCAATGCAGAGGCATTACTGAGTGTTTAGCATTTTGTTTTTGCAACTATGAGTATAATTATGATAAATACTCTAGATGTGGAAACATTCAGTAGTGCAGAAGGATGACAAGAATAATTCTCAGTCTGTTCTAATGGATCCTTCCATCCATCCAGTGCTTTTTATTTAAGTCCAACTTAAACTGTAAATAAAAGTGTAAATAAGTCATTTTCTTCAGCTGAACACGTGTCACAAAATCCTGCAAACATTGCATTAGTAAGAAATTTTACATTGCATAACTTTTATTTAAGAGCACAATTTAGTGCGCATTGTTTTTTTTTTTTGTTGTTTTCTATTTTGTTGAAAGAGGAGGTTAATCCATTAGTCGGTTTGAACAGCCAAATTTGAGAAGTTATTGTACACTACCAGTCCAAAAACACAGTTATGTGTATAACATAACACATGCAACATACATGTGTATAATGGCAATTCTATTCTATTCTATTTTATTCTATCCTATAACACAAAGACAGACACAGCTGACTCATGTTTATGAGAATGGGGGTGAATAACAAGTTAGTTAAACTTTTATTTTGTTGAAAACCAGTTGTAACTCATTTATTGTACTTTTTTTTAATGTTGCTTTTATTATAGTCTGGTCACATATACTGGTACATTTATTGTTATGAAAGTGCATAAATGGATAGACAGTAGACCAAAACAACAAAAGATGCAGACCAATATTTCTTGATTGTGCAGGGACCAGAGAGAATTCTTCTCAGCAAAGTAAATGAGGTTAACTAACTCACTGACAGATACAGTGATCAGTGTGTGTTGGTGTGTGCGCACTCTGTCACCTTGACTCTAATTACAGGCAGACATTGTAATAGAGTTCGAGTATGTGCGTGTACAAGATGTATTGCAGGCTTTTCTGTTCATCAGCATGTGCATGTGTGTATGATTGGGTGTGTGGGCAGCATGCGTGTGTGTGCGCGTATGTGTATGTCTATGTGTAATACCACTTAGCATTGCAATTACTGCAAAGGTAAATCACGCCCTGTAAAAAAACAATGTTGGGTATTTCCTGTTGTTGACGTTGTCCGTCATTTTAGATCTACCAGATTGAAACACCGCACACTTTGTATTTGCTGTAAAAAGGTGTGTATTAGACCTTTGATGAAAGATCTACCATCATCACAGTGGGTAAAATGCAAAAAAAAAAATATATATAATAATTTTAATGCAACACTACATACACTTAATGAGAAAGTACATAGTACAGAATAATCTCTAATTTTAAACTTAGACATAGATAAACAATGATGTTGATGTTGTATATTGTCGCTTTTCCAATAGAACCAATTAATTTTTTTTTTATTATTGCCTCACAATAAATGACTACAAGAAAAATCTTATCATTTAGGTCATTATTAGGGTGCAATCAAAGATGTGATCGGTGTATTTAGTCAAAACTTCTACTTAGCTTAGTGCTAAGTCACACAAATGCTGGACAAAGCACCTAACAAACCATAGTGAGTCTAGTCTCCTAACTGAGAGCAGGGGACAATGCGATTGGCCAATTTGGGTGTTCTATATTTTTAGAGATGGGACCAGTATTTGTTTGTTTTTGGCTGTATTGGGTCAGCAAACAAAAAGGTTGTCTTATACTTACTGATACTATTCAGTGCAAAGATAAATTAGACATTAGGCACAAATTACTTACATGCATACAGTCTTCTGTTGGTCAGTGTTGCTCAGAAGACAAACTGTTCCTTGTCTACAGAGTCTGGATATTCTTATATCTGCAAAGATTATTATATTTATACTGTCAAATCTACACAAATATTATGAATAATAACGCTCACAAGAAACTGGGACTCATCAGCTCAATCAGCCTTCTTAACATATCCAGTTATTGTATCAATGTCAGCCCATCAGAGCAATTACTGATTAGATGGTGTTAATGAACTCTAGGTCTGAATAGAGTCTAATTGTAGTGATCTTTCTTTCTATTGTGAAGATTTAGTTTTGACTAATAAGAGCCTTCTTGAATACATACTAAATATCTGTGGCTAGATGCTACACAGGGCAAACAAATCATTATAAATTGTACTATTGTTGGGAAATGTGTGTGACGGGACTTACAGTCTGTTTTTTATTGGTCTTTTTAGACCATTTTCTAGAAGCATTGTGTGGTGTTTCTCAGCTGCAGAGGGAGAGGTGGAGCAGATTGGTTCAGGGAGCAGTGCTCCTTGGAGTTGATTAGCACAGCTGCTGTGCATTAGGTAGTCTTTTCCCTTTCTCTTTAAGCAGCATGGTCGGCGCTGTCATGAGATGGACAGTCCTCATTGGAGCATGGCATTTGTGTTTATTGTAATGTGTTTTCAACTTAAGTCTGTCTCAGGCATGGTTAACTGGATCCTATGTTCCAAAAATCAATCATCTTAAATGCATTATTATAAAATCAGAGAAATGCTTTTTTTTGTGCTTTTATGTTTGTTTGTTTTTGTGTACATTTTTTTCTCTTGGAGATAGTTAAGGGAAATTTAACATGAAATCTAAAGGCAGTTCTCTTCCTGAGAATAAATCAGCCTTTGACGTGCCTGCTGGAGCCAATTGCTCTCACTCAAGACAATGCTTACTATTCTTCCAGACGAGCTGTATTTTAGAGATTGTGCTACTAGAAGTGTTTGTCTGCCCAGTTTCACTAATAAATAGTGCCAGGTCCATTTTTCATGGAAGATAACTTAAACAGTACAGATGAGATTATGAGGGCAGGAAGTCAGACACAGGAATAGTATACACAATCCATTCAAATTTCAAAACCAATAATTATGTACAGACTGAAGTGTAATTAAGTGTAAGTGTTATTGGCAATAAATCTTGTACCATTGGAAAACCTGTTTATTTCCCCTTATTTGAGGCTATATTTATGAGGAAAATGCATTCATAGGTTGAGCAGCAGTGTTAAGTATGTGGGTTTTACCCATGAAAAAATGAAAGACCATTAACAGCCTGGCATCTCCTCCTCATGCTGGTCACCAGCTTGGTCACAAAAATTTTCACTGGGGTTGAGGTCAGAACTGCAGAAGAGTCAAAAGTTTAGAATTTCTTTTGGTCCATAAATTGATTCCATGATTTCTTTTTAACTCTAATTGCCCATTTGTATTATGCTTTCATTTCAGAGTGTGATGAGACATTAAATTGCATAATGTTCAATAAAAAAGTGGAAAAATTGGGTTGTTCTAAAACTTTTGTTACTTTATTAACACAGTTTCTCTGCTGGATTCCTTAATTATTCATACTGAGGATATGAAACAAACAAACAATGAATTTGTATCAAATGTTGATAAGGTGTACACACCCAGCAACACACTAGGGCTTTAAAGCACAAACATGCTGCACAAAGTCTTCTCAGTTCTTTCTGTTCAGTCTGACCTCCAACCTCTGGTGTCCCCTTTAGAGTCTTCCATCCTTCAAAACTGCTCAGCAGACACAGAGAGGACCATGTGCAAACTGAATCTTTCACTTTGCAGTACAGAGGCTTCCCATCAGTTTTTTGTAAAGTGTCGAGGTCAGATGACCCTTATTGTATTTTCATGCTTTGCTCTGGGCACTTCAGTGGAAAATGTTTTGACACACTCCCCCTGACGCACTCATAGACAGGAATTTGCATTTGTTTGTGTATGTGAATCATTTTCTATGTTACTGTGGGTGTATGTGTGTTCACCCCAGGCGACAGTTAATAAGATGAAGTATTAATTAACAGTGATGTATTTGGGAACATTGGTTGATTTCTGAACGAAGCCTTACTGGTAAACACTTGACTAATCAGAAGCATACTACTTTAGCCTCTAATAGTAAAATGATAATCAGCTCAGTGGCTGAACAGACACATTTACTTTTTTGGTTAAGCTGAAGCTATGGTGTTACATTACATTTAAAAAATATCTGTACATTCTTGTTGATGCCACCATGTTATGTATGGCACTTGATTATCTGTGACATTATACTTTAATGGAGTTGAAAATCTTTGAAATTGTGACATAAAGCAGTATATGCAGTATAAAGGGAAGCTTTATACTGCATATACTGCTTTATAACACTTCTTTGTTATGTGGTTAACAAAGAAATCTTTCCTAGTTACACATTTCCAGGTTCAATAGCAGCTTTGCTCTGTTCTTCTGCCAGGAAATATTGCAGCCAACAGAAGCCAGTACTTAAAAAAGTTCTCACCTGAGCTTGCCTTGTATATTACACTGAAATGATTACATCCTTGAACATTCAGAGAAACTGATTTGCTTTTTGTAGCTAAATGAAAAAAATATGTTTTTTATGCTCAGTTTTACTATGTTTACTACACTGATGACTTTTCTGCAAGCCTGGGACATGTTTTCAGTGGAAAAAACAGTCATGCAGTCAGAAAAAGTGAAATTGAAAAACAAATTACATTTGATGTCAACAACATATTTGAGTAAAAAACACATTGAAATTTTAATTTACAGCTAATAATTTTATTCATGTGCATGACTGATTTAAAAAGAGCACCCAAGAGAGGGTGACTGGGCTTGAGGACCAACAGTAACGTTGTCCACATAAGGGGATGAGCAGACTCTTCTTTCAAAGAAATCTCAGATCCTTTAATGCAGTGGAGCCAAACATAAGGAGAGTTTCACTGGTCTGGCCCACTGAAGATTAAAGTGAGCTGTAAGTGGTCTACTATGTACTATGAGTTTGGCATCCCTGATTTAATATGTGCAGCAAAATGCTGAAGATCTTCTACCAATCTGTACACCAGACTACAGACACCTTCTGCAGTATTTTGCTGTTGTCTGCTGGGAGGCGGCATCAATGCTAGAGATGCCAGCAGGATCAACAAACCAATTCCCAAAGCTGGAACCATCACTGGCCCGAATCTGGAGGCATTTCAGTCAGTTAGGGACAAGAGGTCACTGAACAAACTGCTCTCCATCACAGACAATCCATCTCAGCTCCACTCTTCATTCCACACTACTGAGGCAGCAGAGCTCATTCTCCCTCAGACTTCTTCAACCCTGCTGCCATAAAGAATGCTTCAGGAAATCATTTGACGGTTCTCTGTGAAACTGTACAATAACTCTTCTCTCTGTGACAGGTGGACACACCTGTCAAGCATAGCACTCTGTAACATTCCACTGGAGTATAACCTCCTGCAGCAGTTTCTTAGATTTACAGTGTACATATTATTTATTAATGTAGTTTGTGCTACCCTCTTGCATAATCTCTGTGTTACTCTTTACTTTTATTCACTTTGGTATATATTTATACAGTGTTGGGAAGGTTACTTTTAAAATGTATTCCATTACAGAATACAGAATACATGCCCCAAAATGTATTCTGTAACGTATTCCGTTACGTTACTCAATGACAGTAACGTATTCTGAATACTTTGGATTACTTAATATATTATCATGCTTTTTACAACAACGTGAATGTACTATTGCTGTGTGATTTATTACTATTACTGAAGGTCCGCGACTCCGAACTGTAGTAAAGGGACCTCTGACTAATACGGCGGGGTCCCTGTCGGCTTGTAGCCGAAAAATAGCTTTACTTTGTTGTGTGGGTCAACTTTTCTTGCGAGAGACAGAGAGAGGCGTTGAAAGGCTGCTCCAACGGAACTTATTGTTTTCGGAGGAAAACACGAACAAAGTGTACAGTTGAGTCTTAATAGCTTACTTACAACTGGGCTCGTCAGGCACTCTTCTTGGCTGAAGTGGTTATTATTATATTTACATGCTTCCAGCTCCCGTTTTTGCTCGATGACAACTCGTACCTTTCCACTCCCCTTTTTCTCCCTCCTCGCTCACAGACACATAACGTGTATGGCAGTCCATTCTCCCTGCAACACGGACTACACTGCCCATGATGCTACATTCTTTAGAGCTATGCTTGTAGCATTCTGCCTGTTAGCTTAGCACAACAACAACAAAGAAAAGGCGCTCTCTCACCCAGGAAACACACAGTCGCAGAGAGAGAGAGCGTCGCCCTGTAACCATGGCAACCGTAACGCTGCCGCCTGGAACAACAGAACGTAGCTGTCAAACAAAACCCAAACAGTCCTGACCCGCGACAAAATGAAACAGGAAAGTACCGCAGTGTAATCCATTTATTTCAACAAAGTAACTGTATTCTGAATACCACCTTTTTAAACGGTAACTGTAACGGAATACAGTTACTCATATTTTGTATTTTAAATACGTAATGGCGGTACATGTATTCCGTTACTCCCCAACACTGTATTTATATATACAATTTTTGGACTCACAGTATAAGGCCCTCATTATGTGCCAGTTGCACTTTTACTCTAAGTATGATATTTTATCGTAGACTGCACTGTTTTTATTCTTTATCCTGTTGCGTTAACCTTTCTGTCAAAAAGCCTCTTGGCTAATTTAGCTTGTTTATTAATGCGGATTGCGGTTTTATCACTGTCTCTTTTTTCCAAGTACTTTGTGTAATCATGTATAGCTTGTTAGCATGAAGACCATTTAGGCTGAACTCAGAGGGCTAACAAGCTGGCTCATGCAGTGATCAGTTTAAGTGCAGTCGACCTATCACTTACATGTAAGCCCCACTCACATACTCAGAGACGTTATAACTGTCAGTGTGGAGCAGAGGGACTCGTATTGTGTTAGCTGCTTGTTAACATCTCCACCTTTTATCTGTCAAATTAGCCATGAAGTCAGAGCGGCAGAGATCATCCCAAAGGAGAGGATGGAGCAGTGAGCTATCAGGACGTCAGGTTCTGCACAAATGTTCACGTCAAACAAGTAATTTCATCTTTTCCCAAATTACTGCAGGTGGAAATATGGAGATAAGCACAGAGAGAATTCACAGAGCTCAGCTGTCACTGAAGATAAATGGGAGAATTTAAAATCATTTAAAGGTGCTGCATGGATCATTTTTTACCACAAGTATATAATTGTCTAATTAGTACTCAGTACTTGGTGCAATTAACTTGAGCAAATTAGATCACGGCATTGATGACTAGCCACCTCTCACTACCTTAAGTGTTGATGTTTCTACAAACCAAACCATTTTTTCATGAAACACTGCTCCTCTTTCCAGCCTTCTTTTTTAAAAAAGAGAAACATGCCTGTATCTTTTCACTTTCATCTTTTCAATTAAATCATCACAGACGACTTTTAATTTTGAGCCAGCGATAATGAAAGCATGTGTCTTTATTAGAATTCGTAGTTTTAGAAAACGACTCTCTTCTTTTTGTTGTCAACATTTCAGCCAAGATCAAGATACACTATAATGGTAGTGAATATGCAGACACCTATTTCACATCCAGTGTAAAGTTTCTTTCTATGTCTTGGGCCAGTTTTCTCACAGTATGGTGGAATATTTAGATTTATGTTGACTTAATCAATGATATTTTAGACAGGGCTTTAGTGTGCTTCCAGTATGTCAGCATGTCACTTCCCATACAGCAGTAGTAGTGGCACATTTTACTTGAGCCACCTCATCTAACACTTACTCATTGTGTGTTATGATTATCCAGCGATCATGTTTCAAATACATGTGGTGTTAAAGATCATGATCCTTGCCATAATTGTTTTCTCTCTCCTCTCTCATCTATCTGTATTTGTTTGTAGTAGTCTGTGTTCATGGGTGGGACTCATCTCGGGTTCCCACCTCTGGTCTGTTATTCTTTGCTGGATTGTTGAACTACACAGTTTGTGAAACCCTGGCTTCTTCTGCTCTGTGTGTTTGTGCGGCTTCTGGATTCTCTTCTCCCAGTGTGGGGTGAGCCAACCCTGAGTTGAGAGAGTGTGTTTTGTGGCTTATTAGATGTGTAGATTCCCTTCCCTCCTGGATGCCTGGAGCACTTTTCTCCTTTTTTGTATTGCATTATTGTGTAATTATTTCACTGTAAATGCACTGAACTTTGATTTCTGAGTCCTGTGCTTGAGTCTAACCTGCTTACCGGCTGTAAAAAAAATCCTTTGTCTCCTCTGTGTAGCATCACCATCAAAAGAGATCTTGTCGAAAAGATTAATGTAGAGTGTTCAGGTACAAAAGTCTTGACCTATACAAAAGATTGAGATCTCCAACTGTATTATAAGATTGACTGCCAGCTGAATTACTGGCAGCTACTGACAGTCTGCTTTGATACCTTCATTTAATGACAGAATTTACTTAATGATTCATGTTTACACTAAGATGAATCCTATTGATTCAGTGAGTCAGTCAACTGTTTTGTTAAAGCTACATCGAGGCTTCCATGATAGCATTTACTACAGCTTTCAAGTAGCTGTGTTTTGTTACAGCGTGGTTTTTATTCTTGCGTGTTATTACCTAAAACCTTGAACTTAACTGTGGAGATGAGCAAGGACAGTGAAATCACCGCAGAGACACTGAGCAGTAAGGTGCTTCAAAAACATTACGAACAAAACAAGAGTTTATTAAACCTCTTTAACTGAAGGTCATAATCACGTAGTGTCTGTAATGTTACACTACATGGATAAAAGCAGCCCATACTCATTTCTGAGTGTGATGCAATGCTGTTTTTTTAAAGTGAATAGTTAATGCACAAGGTGCGCTTTGGCCCTGGTTTGCGACACACCAGTGAGGAGCAGTTGTCGTTAGCAACTTGTCATTTTTGAATGTGCAGGATTGCTTTTGTGAAGGGGCAAGACACAATTTTCTCCTAATCATAAGCAAGTAGTCTGTAGGATCTAAGCCCCACCAGTATATGAAACCAAATAAAAATCATACAAATAAACAACTGAGGGAAATGAAAGGTAGAAATTTCGAACGCGACATTAACCACAGTGTCGGTCCATCGCTACCCTTCCTGGCTCATGATCCGGTGTGTAAAGGGGGCCATTATCTTTTGGCGGCCAGCATTGCCTCGCTCGATGAATAAAGGCCCTGATGCCAGAAGGCACTATGTGTGACACAAGTGCATCTGACAATCTGGAATTACGTGATGGCCCAGGATGAGAATGTGCTGCATAATCTAAAGAAGCAACTAATATCAGCGTATCAGCTGATATCAGCTAATAATCAGCGTTACAGGTTTTGAAACCACCTTGCAAGTTCTTCTCAGTTAACATTTAAATGATGAATAAATTCAAAATCCAGTTAACTAGCCTGGTGTTTACCGTGTACTGCCATTCAGATCTTACTTTTTGGTTTGCTTTTAACTTTTAGTCATTGCTGAGGTGAGAAAATAATCTATGCTGCTGCACCTTCTATTATGTAATCATTTTTGTGGCACTGTTTAATGATCGTAGCTGCGGCAGACGCATAAAGATGATGACAATTCTTAAAGTTATGTCCAACGTTCTGATTGGTTGACTGACTGACTTTTACAAAATGTTTGAACATCTATAGATCTGAAAACTGTAAATGGAACTGTATTAAACTATATTAAGATGTGAAACTTTTACCGAGGTTATTACAGCCCTGTAATTACAAAGACCCTAATAGATCCTGATGATGCACCTTCTTCCATTTGTCAAATTCAGTGTCTGCCTTGCTAACACACAGCTTTGGTGCTGTGAGACTTGACTGTGTGGATAATTAGAAACTTGGAAAGGTGAGAATAAATAATCTGGCACTCCAGTGACTGTTAGTGTGATGGATGAATGGCTAGATGGCAAATGGAAGGAGACAAGATTAAAAAAAGAAGAATATAGATTATAAATGCTTTAGGAGAGTGCTGGTGGTGAAGGGGACTAATAACTGTATGGATTATAGAGAAATATTAAATACATTGGCATAATATATTGTAAGAACCTTATAAACCTGTCAAAAATGCCCCAAAAATGTTATTGGAAAAAATAGCAAGACAGGACCAAAAGTCCAAATTGCAATCTCTTTAATGAAGCCCTCATTTCCAGACAGTGCTAAACAATAAGAAAACTGTCGGATTCGCCTTGCAGGCTGAAAGTATTTGGAACCTCCTGCTAAGTGCAACCTGGGGAAACTGACAAGAGAACAGTGACAAGAAACTCAAACACAGCATGACAAAACCAACAAAGGCTTCTGAGAACTTATCAGGATGCAGGAGCTGTTTGAGTGGACATCAGGGTACAGGATGTCGCTCCTCCAAACCATGCATTTAGAGTTGACAATAAGATATTACCAAACACAATGACCCAGAAAATGAAACAGCGACCCTTTTTAATATTGCAACAGAGATATGCATAAATCTTTAGACAAACTATCCTTCTGAATATTCATCTTATAATCCTGTTTCCACTTCTGCCTCTGAATCACAAGCTGTTATTTGCTTTCTTTGATGGATCTTCTGAGCCTTGTCCATACAAGATGTGGCTGGTTTGCAGCCACTGGTCTCCAGGGTCCCGTCTGGCTTCATCTGACAGTTGGAAAGAGCACTGAGGGCCCTCAAGAGCCTGTCAGTCTGACACCTTTGTCAACAAACCGTTATATTAGCTACAATGATATGCACATATTGTGTGAGTTCATGAGAATCCATGCGTTTTGATGGATTTTTAAAATTATTTTTGGACTTGAAATAATGAAGGTTCTACTTCTAACACTTAGTCTTCATAGTTAAATGTCATGTTCTTTGTGCTAGCGTTAGTCCCTTCTTGCATCACCTGTACCATGTCTTGCCTCTGTGAGTAGTCAGCCTTTGTCTCTTTTTTTTTTTTTTTTTTTTTTTTTTTCCGCCTGTCCCATTTGGTTCTTTAGCCATCAGAATTGTTGTCTGAAGACCAACAAGGATACCCAATGGATTTACTTTGCCAAATGGATCATCGTGGCATTGCCGTATTGGTCCATTTGGTCGATCTTTGTTTTTATTATTTATTATATTTTATTTTCAGATGTTACAGACGGGACAGACATGAGTGAGAGATAGGAAAGGAAGAAAGAAAGAGGAAGGAAAGGAAAAACAGAAGGGGAGAGGGACAGTGAGAAAGGGGGGGAGAAAAAAAATAAAAATCTCCTGGATCACCTGTTGAGAGAAGAATAGAAAACAAGCAAAAAAAGACAAAAAAACAAAACAAAACAAAGCAACATACTAAACACAACACCATCGCATTAATCTAGCTAAGTGTAAACAGCAGTAAATACTAAATATTCAATGTTGTTGTGCAGCACGCAGGACAGATGTGCTTCGAAGTAGCAGCCAAGAAAGGTGTAATTTGGGTCTACGAGCAGTGAACACCCGTGTGCATACCTGTGTGGATCAGCGCGCTTGTATTCCAAAGGTTTCTTCATGTAACGATCTGCTAGGGAGTGTGGGGGGGCCACAGCCCCGTCCTCCAGGGTGTGAAGCAGGTATGGAGGAGATCAAAACTCCAGACATCCAGAGGCCCCCAGAACACAAGAAACCATGGAAGACCAACAGAGGGGCAGCCGCGCCACTGTTCCAGTAAGAGCTGAGGAGAGTCCCAGATGAGGGTTCACTCAGCAGCCGCGGAGCAGAAGCCAGGGGGAGTTGCAGTGACGCGCCCGTGAGCTCCGCCGGCCGCCAGCTGTGCCTGAGTGACCGAGCCCCAGCCTTTGTCTCTGCATTTGTTTACCTTTGACCTTTGTTTAGTTGATAGTTTCATGTCAAAATCATAGTTTGCATCTGTTTATCTTTAAATTTGAATTTGAATTTGAATCTCCTTAGTTATGTATGTATATATATGTATATATTGTACTATTCTTAGTTAGTGTATTGTCTGTCTTGTCTTAATGTTGGTTTAAAATGGAGCACTGTAACAAAAAATAATTTCCCCCAGGGATCAATAAAGTATTCTGATTCTGATTATGTCTCTTTGTTTGATACTCTCTTCCCGCAGCAAGTTTATGTGTCGTGAGTCTGGGTCTCTGTCTCTGAGTTTATTTTTCCTGTCTTATTTTGATAGTCCATTTTCTCACATGTGTTATGTTTAGTTTTGCCTTCTGTGCTTTGCCAGTTAGATTCTGTTCAGCCATGTTTATATCATCCGAGTTGTTGATGTAGCAGAACAGTAGTCGGTCCCGCAAGAGTTGGGGTTGTACTTAGTTTTTTGCAGGACTGTATGGCCTGCAAAATGTTAATAATAAGAGCCTGTGTAAAGTTTGCATGGGTTCTATTTTATCCATGCATTTGCACATGCACATGGGCACTACAGTGCTGAGTCCTGCTCCCGCATTAATTCACTGACCAACAGCTGATGGTGTAAATGTAACAGGAATGTACTCAAACAATGCAGGGAAGATGACTGTAGAAATGCAACAGTATTAATCTGTGCAGCTTTCAAAATGTTCATGAGGGAGAATGGATACACCATTTTGTTTGCTTGTGATTTCCCGGCGAGAACAGATTGCATGAATGTCATCTAAGATCTGTCATGATCCTGTTTCTTATTTATGAATATACATCAGTGTAAACATGCTGCAGACTGTAAACAACTTGTAGCTCATATGTACAGCAGATAACTTACTGAACATATATTGGACAAATATTTATTATTTACTTTTGTAGTTCAGGTTAAATTAATGTTCATTTTAAACTGATTTATGGACAAAAAGAAATCATGTCAAACAGAATATAAAAAATGATGGTTCAATTGAGCATGCTGGGGGTTGAGGAAATGAGAAGCAAGAGTCTGCCAGCTAAATCAAATGCATACAAGATAAACACACTAATAGGCTCAGTGAGGTTCAGAGGACTATATGTCAGCTGTCTCTCTGTACATCATGATGTGCTAGTGTTGATCACTGGAGGCCAAATACCTCAGGTGTAATGAGAGCAGGTTTCTAGTTTATAGTGTTTTCAGCAGCTCAGTGTGGTTGTTCAGACACATAATGATGTACATCTGTTCCCATGTTATTGCTAAATTAAAATAATATACAAAAAGCAAATAGGAATTAAAGTAAGTCATGCTCACGCAATATTTTCTGATTGTGGACAATGGAAACTTTACAAATAAACTATTAACAGCCACAGTGTAAGCCAAGAGATGCAATTTCATCACTTTTGGCAGATTATTAATAATTACTAAATAAATACTGCGGTTCCCTTTATTTATTACATTTTCTTATAAAGTGCACAAAGAGCTGTATCATTAAAGAGGCTAAATAGCCATATAATTTTCTCTTCTTATTTAATAGCAACTTTTGTACATTTCTATACTAATAGTGGGAACTATTACAAAATAGAAAATACACTGTATTGTTACACCCACGTCCTCCTGCTTGACACAGTCAGTCAAACTTAAGAAAGATCTCACTAGAGGACATTTGGCTTCCAGTGGTAGGGATCAACATTGCTGTATGTGCACAGAGTTCTGACTGACATACCATTTCCAGAAATGTTTTAATAAAATGTATATTTATCCAGGCTTTCTGGCTCCCACACAGGAATCACAACATATAGACACATAAATGAATGGGAAATATAATAAAGCATATTATGATCATGTACAAGAGTAAGACAGCAGTAAAAGCAAAGGTAATGTTATAAACTCTAATGTGAAGAAAACCAAAATAGAGTGGAAAGTCAATATTAATCGTTGAACTACACGTGTACAACTATCCAGCACAATAAACTCCCTTAGTTGTAACAGGAGCACTTTTTCCTAAAGCTTTTGTTCTTTTAGAAGCTTCAATTAAATTAACCCATGTAATTTGTTTAATGAGAACATAAAAAAGGACACACTGTCTGATAAAGAGGCCAAGAACTAAATAAACAAAGAATACAGCTACACAACAACACGGGAGAACATGGAAGCAGAACAGTAAAATATCTAGCAGCGATAATGCTGCAGGATGTATGTTAATAAATCTAATTACCTTGTTCTTTTAAGTTACCACTGCTTCTTTTTAATACACAATCTCCCCAATCTCTGTGTTAATTAAGGTTTTTGTGACTTGGTGGTCTGCGACTTAAAACACTTGACTAAGAATTTAATGATTGTACAGGACAACATAATTATTTGTAGCATTACTAAGATGGGGCTGTGGTGCTATGGTTGGCTGGGAGTCAGAGTTAAGAGTAGGCTTTATTTCCTACGTTTTCAAGCTTTACATCTATCAAAATTGGGTTTTTTTACTGAGCTCCATGCAGGGCTGCTCAGTTTAAGGGAGTGCTGGTGTCTAACTGGGTAAGAGGAAACTGTTACAAATAAAATGAGAATAATTTATTTTAACACAGTGACACTGGCAGTGTTTTCTACTTCATCAAAATGTAGGAAAAGGAAAGAGATCTCTGGGCTTTAACAAATCTTTATCGGTGAAGGATATCTTTAGCATAGTGTGACACTTTTGATCCACTATATAATTATGATGTTCCACATTATTATACTGAACAGCAGGGGGGAAAGACGAACCATAGGGCTCCAGGATGTCAGTTAAGGCTACAGCTGTCAACCTTAGAAGTGTGAAAGCAAAGGAAGAAATGGCTGTTAAAGCAGTCTTTTTCTTTATTTATGGAGTCATTTAGAAAACTGGTGTTATTGGTGTTACATGTTATATCACTATGGTTTTGTTTTTGTAAACAAAACCCATTAGAACACTCAAACTAAAAATGAAGAAACAATGTTTATATTTATGAGTTGTGATGACTGTGATGATAAAATCTAGCAACCATCTTCAGTCCGTGGATACATCCTGGAGCCAGGCCTGGTCAAAAGACCTATTTGCAAATGTCTAGTAGCCATGCCTCAACCCACATGAGTCTTGTGTGGTGGGTCCACTTAATGGGTGGCAATTTTTACACACAGAAGAAGCTCCAGCAGTCACTTCATTAGATACAATGTAAGTGGTTAAAACAAAATAAGCAGTCCCTTTTCTTCTGTATTCTGTGTGAACATGTGTGCTGAGTTTGTTCTGTAATTTGATGATAACTCTTAAAGCAAGATTATTCACACTTTAAATCACAACTAACCTGTAATGCAGGAAACAGACCTACTCTCAAAGCCTGAAACACTCAAAGGCATCACACTGCTTTTTTAATGATCACAGTCATTAATTCTGTGAGTAAAATGCTGATATCCACACACACACACACACACACACACACACACACACACACACACACACACACACACACACACACACACACACACACACACACACACACACACCCAAAACTCATGAACACACAGTCACATAATGGATGTGTAAGTCAGTCAGACATAAAAGTAAACAAACAGCACAGCTTTAAGCTCTCTGCCACTAATGGCCCTATCAGTCACACATAAACTCAAAAATGCACTGCATGGGAGTGCTGCTGAACTTCAGAGTCAATGATGAATATACTCTAACTTTATTCTTGATTTTCTACAGTGGAAAAAAACACATCTAGTTTTAAGCTTCTCAGTGTTTGAATTAATGACTCGAATGCACAACTTAGAGCTTTTGTTTGTTAACGGAAAATTTGTCGCACAGTTTTTGGCTCAGTCCAGTTGGTTTTTTCACAACTTCACTACACTACTCTCAATTCAGCCAGCGGGTGTCCTCAGACTTTTTTCACGGTCCTTTTGCCTAACGCCACAGTCCTACCTGCTCACCTTTCTTTCAATGTGAAAGTGCCATGGTTTCTAAGTTGAATAAAAAGTGTCCTTGGAGCTGTGTGCAGCAGGCTCTGGGACTACAGTTTTCTCATTTAGTGTCAAAGTCAAAATGTTACTCAGTTCTCCCATATGGCAGAGGCTGGGCACAAGTCAGCTGCAACAGGTGCAAACCAAACCAAACTGGTTTGGATTCAAACCCAAACCCTTTGAATGACAGTACTGTATTTGACCCATCCATCAATCACCTGTGGCATGGCACCATCAGCATAAAAACACTTTGTTTCTTTTCTTTTACAGTTTTTTCTGAATGCTTAAACCCTAACTGTGATTCCTGTAGCACAATCTCTAAAACTATTCAGACTTATAGCAAAACCACTCACTGAGTTTGCAAAACTAAAAGCACAAAAACTGCTTTGCACTCAGTTTGCAATTTTGTAACACACACTTTGCAAAACTGTAGGCACAATTCACTGCACAACACTCAATTACCAAATTTCCAACACACTCCTAGCAAAAGTATACACATGTATGGCTATCATTAACACTAATTTGCCAACTGTCTGGCACACTTTCACATGTCAAAACTTTCTTAGATAATTAGTTCACTTTGCAATCAGCCTAAGCATTATAATATATAATATATTATATATATTATATATAATATAATACAGGTAAGCTGTGTGTGCGGAGTACAATGGAGGGAGCAGAAAGAGTGAGAAGTAGAGGAGGCCGAGGAAGAGGACGTGGAGGTGAAGAAGTAGGATGAAGAGGACGACAAGGACAAGGAGGAGCAAGAGGAAGACGAGGAGGGGGGAGAGGAAGGGTAGGAAGAGTAAGAAATAGAATTGCTGATGACATCAGAGCTACAATAGTGGACCATGTCATCAACCGTGGAATGACCCTGAGGGTAGCTGGCCAACGGGTCCAGCCTAACTCGAGCCGCTACACTGTAGCAAGTACCATAAGGACATCTTGAAATGAGAATCGGTTAGTACAGTCACTTCGCACAAAGATTTGTAGCACTGCCATATGCCAATGAGAAACACACCAATACCATTGATGTAAAAATACTGAAATTGTTACTTTACAGAATTGCTAGATGACCAGATGCTGGGGGCAGAGGAAGCATGTTCACTGCAGACCAAGTAACCCATATAGTCATTATGGCGATTGCAAATAATCCTATACTTGGAAATAAACACTTGTGTTTGTTTTGATGTGTTTAAATAAACAGCAGTACTTGAAGTTTGGATCCCTCTATGCTTATGGATCTATGACAGAAGTATGAGCTCAAACTGACATAGCCTACCTTGTGCACAGAGAAAGCAAAAGCCAGATGTGTTTTATATTCATACCATCAGTGTGCAGTTGGCGCATTGTGTGCTTAGTAGATGATGGCTTGTGTGTACTGTTTGATACGGAAACACCATTTTTACGAAGGTGTGAAGAGTTAATCTAGCTGTGTTTGCTTTTGCAAGAGAACTACAATGTTTTGATTATTGGGTGACAGGTTTTCTTATTTGTGTGAAGAGTTTTGCAGAATTAGCCAATAGTTACAAAAAATGTGCTTAAGCAATCAGAAAAAACTGTAATAAGAGCGCATCAGCTCTAGTGTAAATGATCTTTAAGTGATGATAATATAATTACTTATAGATTCAGGTTTATGCTTAAAATGTTTCCTCTTGTGGACTGCTACAGTAATTATGACTCTATATAAGAGCATTATTAATATACTGAAGCAGACTGGCCTGTCTACCACAAACTGTCCCCACATCTGGCCTCGATTGGAGACAAGAATCCAGATACATGAGCAGATGCAGACATGGCATAAATAAGGCAAGGTGTTCATGCACATGTCAGTACAGTGCTGGTTTTTCAAACTCCTGTTAAGAATTCATTCATCATTAATTCATTCATCTGGAACTAACACTGTAATTTTGTATTCTCTTTTATTTTATATGAGCTTTTTTTGTTTTCTTGTTTTTTTATTGGTTTACATCCTTTGAAGTCATTTTCAAATCTGTCTTTTGTATTCTGTCTTTTTACATGTCTTATGTTTCCTGAACAGGATTTTCCTTGTTGGAAGGTGACATAAAAATTCACTTACATTGCCTCGGGACGCAGGTTCAAAGAGTAAAAATGGTAAATGTTACATGACATAAAGTACACAAAACCCCAAAGGATTCTACTGCCCAGCAGTTGGTGAAATAGTCATGTAAATTTGTAAATAGCTAAATATTTGTAAATCTATTTTGTGTCAAAGCAGCCTCTCAGTTGTCCTGTGCTGCCTCACCACTTTTCTATCTCTCTTTCTCTGTCTTAATGCACAGGATTTTCCTTGTTTAGAAAGTATTGATTGCAAAAAAGCAATTATAGACATTTATATTAAAATTAAACTTTATGTAAATGCTCAATGCTTCATGTAATTTTTTGTTTTTGGTTTAATTTGTGTCTAAAGGTAAATCAGTTGGATACACTTAAATGTTCAAATATGGGGACATAAAATGTAAAGTTTAAAGTGAAACTCTAAACATGTCACCCCTACATTCAATGTGAATGTCAGCATTGTTATGCAGACCTTAAATTACAGCACAAACTAAACACTCATATGGCCACATTTATACATGCACTGCAGTTTTCTATTAGCCAACAGAAGCATTTGTCGAAATGAAAAGCTGTAATCTGCTGTGTGATAAGCAATTGTGCCAATGTGAGGATAGCTGCAAGATTCTGCAATCATTGCTAAAGGATTTCCAGTAGCATCTCCTGCCTATTAGCTGAGACAGGACCATTGTGCTGTGTTTGGACCAGTTTCTCATCAGTTGTACCAGTTGAAGTGCAAAAATGCTGCACTACGGCCATTAAATGAGATAAGAACCCACTTGGAGGTGTAGCAGGTTGTCCACCAGCGATACCTATTGGATTTATAACATGCTAAAAAAGAAAAGCACTTCCACCTCCTTCAACTATAATTCAAAATTAAAATGAAAGAAAGAGAACTGCAAATAGTTTTCTTAACAATGAAAATTTTAAAGAAAGAAGACCCTAGAAAGGCAGCAAACTCATCAGTTTTAGCATGAACCCTTGTCTCAATAGAAAACGGCTTTTCATAGCACCTCTTGGTTAGACACACACACGCACCCCAAAGCCTTTCCTTAATCCACCCTGCTGCTTTCCTTTTCTTTCTTGCAGAACATCTCTTGTTCTCCTCTCCCGACTCATGTAACACCCAAGCTTCGCGATTCTTTCTTTGCTTTCCATCATTAATACTTTTTTTCACCCACATGGTCTCGAGAGCCTGAGGACTTCTGCTGACACTGTCACATTTCTTTTTAATCCACGTGGAGGCAATTGGATAATCTTGAATAATGTGAAACTTTAGCACTGTGGCTTTGACCAAATTTTATTAAACCCGACTGTTGTCACAAAGTGATTTTTCAGTTTGAAATTAGAAAACAAAATGATAAAGGCACACACTGTGCAAACTGAATACTTGTTATTTTTGCGGCAATTTCCTTTATATTGGGTTTTATTCTCGAATTAGCCCAGCTGTGTGCTTGCATTACATTTGCATTTCATTTGATTTGATTGTTGGATTTGCATTAGCACCATTCCAACCCCCCACCCCGCCCCCACTTTGCCTTCTGTCATGTTTTGTCTTAGGTCATATATGTGTATATATATATATATATATATATATATATATATATATATATATGAACAAAAAAACCAGACTGTCCTGGGTCATAATCCAAGTATGAGTGATATGAAAGTAGTCAACAATATATATAACAATATGATGCCATATTCGAGAGCGCGGATACAAGCGGCAGAAATGAGCTTCCTCCGAAGGGTGGCTGGCCTCTCCCTTAGAGATAGGGTGAGAAGTTCGGCCATCCGGGAGGGGCTCAGAGTAGAGCAGCTGCTGCTCCACATCGAAAGGAGCCAGCTGAGGTGGTTCGGGCATCTGACAAGGATGCCCCCTGGGCGCCTCCTGGGTGAGGTGTTCCAGGCATGTCCCACCGGGAGGAGGCCCCGGGGCAGACCCAGGACACGCTGGAGAGATTATATCTCTCGGCTGGCCTGGGAACGCCTTGGTATTCCCCTGGATAAGCTGGAGGAGGTGGCTGGGGAGAGGGAGGTCTGGGCCTCTTTGCTTAGGCTGCTGCCCTCGCGACCCGGCCTCGGATAAAGCGGATGAAGATGGATGGATGGATGGATGCCATATTGTTTGCATTTATTCTACTTTCATAATTTATCTAGTTTTTGTGCAGTTTGCATTTGAGCATCTGTGCATTACTGTAAGGCCTGTCATCTGTTAATTACAGTCTGCCACAGTTGTCAACATAAAACAAATGTACTTATTTTCTGTTTTATCAGCTGCATATAAAACCAGGGAAAAAACTGCTAGTCAAACAAAGCAGGCTGGGAAATGATGCAGATGTTACAGTGCAAAAAATTTGGAAAGTGGCGTAATTGGCAGATTAACGTTTGATGTTACTTTTGAGCACATCTTACTGAGTAAAGTTAATAGTCACTTAACTTTTATCAACTGTCACAGAAGCGTTTTCCTTTGTACTAACCTTACATGAAATGACTAGTAAGAAAATTCATTTTCAGCCATTTTTATTTTAGCTCAGAATGTGTCAGTACCACAAAAAGCTGTTCCAATTGGGAACCGGTTAAATTCCTTGGAATTGTTAGTCTGATTGTCTATCAATCACGCTCATTGATTCCACTTTCACTTGACAATCAGATGATTTCAGTTTGTGTGCGGGAGGAAGACTTTTATTTAATTTTACTTTTATTTCTATACCATCGCACTCTCGTCCTTTTAAAGCGCAAACTGTGTCCAGGACAGAAACAATTATGCTGCTCACACAACTTTGGAGCTTTACAAGAATGCTAACGCTACGTTAGCCAAGAGCCCAGAGTGAAAGGTGAATGAATGTCGTCCCTGACCCAACAACCAGACCCTGAACTTTGTAAGAATATATTTTTATCGTTAAAGCTATATACCTCATAATTTTCACCACACATCTGTTTTATCCTTTACTTCACACAAATAAGTATTGTTAATAGTTTTGGATGTAGACTGTGTAGATTGGTCTGATACTAACAGACACAAGACCATGACCACCTCTCAGGAATGTGGGTGGTGGTTGTGATGCCTACAAGAACACAGGGCCATAAATTGTGGTGTTAGGGAATGCTCTTTTGCCCCTTCTCTAACTCTACAGGCCTGAATGGAGGACAAGAGGTGGTTGTCATGGTGATGGAAGTGTTGCCTGCAAAAGTGTCATCTACACATAAGGAGATGCCCAGAAAGGTTCAGAATAAGAAACGTTAAATAAGGGAAACTGTCGCTTCCCTCCAACTTTTGACCAATCATGTTATCATGTCTGTTTCTGTGACCCACAGTAAAAGTGTTTACTGCCTGGGTGTGGCAGTGTTACGGCCGAGAGGGCCAGGCTGTTTGTGTGGACTCAAATGCAGACACAGAGGGAGGCAAAACGGGCGTGAACACGGTGCTTTATTTACAGTGCCTAGTTAAATTACAAAGCAGGAAACTGTGAAAGCTATGAACTGAGAACTATGAGGCCAGACTATGAACATGAAACTCAGACTGAGTGCTTTCAGATGACCAGATGCAAGATTTCATAGACGGGTCCTGGGGAGGGGAAAAAGGGGCAGCGGCTTCGAGGTACACGGAGTCAGCGTTGCAGGTGAAAGTGTCATGCGAGGAGGGGGGTGTCCAGGGGGTCCGGGTGAGGAGTGTCCAGAGAGGGGCCAGAATATACTGGGAGCAACGGACAGGGAGGCAGGCAGGTGAAGTCTTACGATGAAAAAGGAGCAACATGATAACAGAGAACCAGCGTCCAGACAGAGATGCGTGTAGTCCAGCTTGTGATGCGTGACGGCCAGGGGTTCCTATGACAAAGAGAAAACACGGTGAGGAGAAATGCAATTGTTAAGGGGCTCTCACAAGAGCTTGGCGGCCTAGCACTAATGTGAGTTAGCAGTAGATCTGGCAGAGGTCTTCTTCTTCTTCTTCTTCTTCTTCTTCTTCTTCTTTATAGGGTTTATTGGCGGTTTGCAAACAGCAAAATGGTGCATAACCGCCACCAACTGATGTGGAGTGTGGACCGAAATGACAAAAAAAAAAAAAAAAAAAAAAATTCAAATCCTCCCGAACAAATGGGTCTGCCTTAAAAACCAAAATACAGCCTGATAACTTTCACTTATAGAGTTCATGCGAAATAAATCAAGAAAGTCCAACTTCACTCTCATATTGTCCAGCTTTTTGATCAGTTGTCTCCTTTCAATATCATACTTCTGACAAAGCAATAAACGTGTTCTATTGTTTCCTGTCCCCTACTGCAGTCACACTCCCCTGTATAGTGTTTTCCTATTAAAAATAATGTGCTATTCAAACCAGTGTGTCCGAATCTAAGTCGAGATATAACCATCTCCTCTCTCCTGTTTCGTCCTGTACTTCTCATTTTCCCCACTTTCCTTTGGATTTTGTAAAACCATCGCCCTTTCCTCTCTTCCTCCCATTGCTTTTGCCACCTTTCCTTCATTTTCTATCGTATTCTACTCTTGAGCTCCGTCCTACTAACACTAATAACCATATCTACCATCGGTCTCCTTGTTGCTTCTTTTGCTGTCCTATCTGCCGTTTCATTTCCTTTAACTCCATGATGCGCTGGTACCCATAAGAATGTGACCATAAGCCCCATCATAATAATTCTGAATAATGTTTGCTGGATCTCTATCAGAATGTCAGGTCTGCATTCTGAGTGACTGTCTTGCAGACTGGCCAGTGATGAGCTCGAGTCTGAACATATCACAGATCTTAGTGGCTTTATTTCTTCAATCCACTGGACTGCTAACAATATTGAAACCATTTCTCCTGTGTACACTGATAAATCGGCACTGATCCTTTTCCCTACCGTGATATTAAATTCAGGAACAATAAATGCTATCCCACTTTGGTTGGCTGTATTCTTTGTATCTGTGTAGATTTTGACATAACTATAATACTGATTAATATATTCCTGCGCTGTATGTGAATTTTAGATAAAACCCCTCTCCTTGTTCTTTTTGTTTAACAATGTGAAATCTACTACTGCATCAGGGAGCATCCATGGTGGTATTGTAGGCAATGGTACTATTTGACTTGTGTTGATCTTGTCCAGATTAAGTTCAGCTGCTTTCTGTCCCACTGTCCACCCAAAGCTCTTCAATTCACTTTTCTCTTTTTCCCAGCATGGTTGGAAAACAGTTTTTGTTGGATGATCTTGACCATGTCCTTGTAAACTTGCCCAGTAATTCAATGTCAGTTGCTCTCTTCTTATTTGTAATGGCATTTCCCCCATTTCTACCTGTACTGCTACTGCAGATGTTGTTTTGAATGCACCTGAGCAAAGTCTTAACGCTTGATATTGGATACTATCTAACTTACGAAGACTTGTTCCGGCAGCAGAATTATATACTATACACTTCGATCAACCCGCTGGTGGGCAGCTCTGAACACCACATCCAGAACACCCTGGATTTTGTTGAGAAGGTGAGAGATGTCATTATGGAGGCAGATGAAACCATGGTCTCATACGACGTTACATCTCTCTTCACTTGCATCCCAGTCACGGAAGCGTTGGAGGTAAAAGAGATTACTGGATGACAACAGCCTCAGCAACAGGACCACTCTCAGCATTGACCAAGTGTGTTTGCTTTTGGAACTGTGTCTTCTTTCCACCTACTTCACATACAAGGGTCAGTTCTACAGGCAGAAACATGGGTGTGCCATGGGCTCCCCAGTTTCACCCATCGTGGCCAATTTGTACATGGAAGAAGTGGAAAAGAGGGCTTTGCTATCCTACTCTGGAACACCACCAAGCCATTGGTTCAGATTTGTGGATGATGCCTGGGAGAAAATCAAATCTCAGGACGTACCACAATTCATGGATCACATTAACTCGGTGGAACGACACATCAAATTTACCAGGGAGGATATGAAAAGTGGCAGGTTAGCCTTCTTAGACTGTGAGATTTCCATCAGTAATGGGAGACATCTAAAAGCTGACGTGTACCGTAAACCTTCACATACGGATCAGTATTTAAGGTTTGACTCTCATCATCCACTGGAGCACAAACTGGGTGTCATCAGGACGCTACAACACAGAGCGAACACCATCCCCACAGACACAGCGGCCAGGGAGGCAGAAGAACAGCACATCAAGAAGGCCCTGAGTAAATGTGGTTATCCCACCTGGACTTTTGTCAAAGCTGGAAAGGCACTTAAAGAAAGCTCCAGCCGATCCAGGAGAGAAGGACAACCGCTGCCCCAAGTGAAAACCTGTAGTGATCCCATATGTGTCAGGAGTATCGGAGCAGTTGAGACGGATCGGGTCCCCCGACACAAACAGAGTAACATAGTGTACGCTGTTAAGTGCCAGGAGGATTGCCAGGATTTATACATCGGGGAAACCAAACAACCTCTGCCGAAGCGGATGGCACAACACAGAACAGTTACCTCGTCAGGCCAGGACTTTGCAGTCTATTTACACCTACAGGCCAGTGGACACTCTTTCAAGGATGAGGATGTACACATCCTGGATAGGGAAGAACGCTGGTTTGAGCACGGAGTCAAGGAGGCCATTTACGTGAAAAGGGAAAGACCATCTCTGAATCGAGGAGGGGGCCTAAGGGTAGGGATGGGTATTGATAAGATTTTCACGATTCAGATTCCATTTTACGATTAGATTCTTTATCGATTAGATTCTTTATCAATTCTCTTATTGATTCTTTTTAAAAAAGGAGAACACTAAGGTCGATTAGCTTAGAACTTTGTTTTATATCTTCTCTTTGAACAAGATAGAAATTTAGGAGTAACATGGCCTTACAAACCCAACAGTGAGATCTTTAAGAGATCCAGCCTACGGCTCTTCAATGGGGTGTCACAGGGTCCCCAGGAAAAAAATTGTAAATGTAAAATAATAAAATATATTCTTCTGTAGCAATAACAAAGTATAACATAAATTATTCTGTAGCAATTACACAAGAATATCCAGTAATGTCCCTGCCTACAATTAAACACATTCACTTACCGAAAATCGGGGCATCTGCTGTGGCAAATGGGTTCAAGCCTTTTACCACAAACTTAGTCACTGCTCGGTGACATTCATCTATCCTGGCCTGAAAGGAGACGCTACCGGACTGCAGCGAGAACTGCCAGCATCTGAGCCAGCCAGACTCTGTCTGTCTCTCTCATCATGGTCACCTAAATGCACAGTAATGGCAGGTTTTGTAATAAGGCAGATCGTGCTAGCATAATATGCACTGTTAGTTGATTATTTACCTGCCACATTAACGGGAGAGGACGTGCAAATGTTATTGCTGCTGATGGGTTGATATTCACTAGTCCGGAGCGGAATTAAAACACGACATTCATTTAAGGTTATTGCGTGTTTTGTGAGCAAATGCTTTTGCATATTCGTAGTGTTTCCTCCCTTAAATGAAATATCTACTTTGCAAGTATTGCAAGTTGCCCTGTTGTCATCCGTTCTCGTAAAGTATAATCAAACTTTTGAGCATTTAAGCCGCCATGTTTCCTGCCATGATGCTCCGCAACGTGGTGACGTCATTCGGGGCGACTGGAATCGATAAGGGAATCGTTTGCAAAAATGGCAAACAATTCCAAGGAATTGAAACAGTGGGAACCGGTTCTCAACAAGAACCGGGTTTCGATACCCATCCCTACCTAAGGGTACATCTGTCGCCATCTTACAATGCTGTGATTGCAGCCATTCTCCAACTACCTGTGAATGGTACTCATGGCCATTGATCAGTGGTCTTTGATCAGTGGTTGTTGATCAATGGTCATGAGAATTTGCTTAATTAAGATTAAGGAACTGACCTCCCAGCCCATTGTTCCTTCAGTCTGCTGGTTTCAGTCATTATGCAAATGTACTGTTTATAAGATTGGGGAAACCTGCAGTCAGCTGAGATTGAAGAAGTCACTTGGATGAGTGACGAAAGGTTTCTCCCACAAAACGCTACGTCCAGATGAACAGAATCAACTTTTGGGGATTATTATGCAGTTCTAATAAAATGTCTTTAGCTGAGTCTCTCAAGTGACTTATCATTGTGTAACATGGCAGAGGGCTGTTGTGAGCGCTGGTCTTATATGCTGGTGACTTGATTGGAATCAGGTGTGAAGGCTGATTGGAGTCCCCGCCTGAAGGTGGAGCCCAGCAGAGTGGAAAAACCCAGCACTCACCCGGCCCATGACAGGCAGCCTTTGTCTCTGAGCCAGAGAGATGGAGGTCCATGGCGTCATGTAAAACTAATGTGAAATGCTAACCATTTGATAATAAATTGTGAAAATGTATAATTTGAGCATATTTGTCTTCTCTCTCGTTAAAAAAACCCAAAAAAACTGAAAACTTCAACATGTTTCTACAGGATAATTACTGTAGCGATCGCTTTGAAGTCTCTCTGTGCTGGTTTTCATCTTTGCTTTTTGCTGTCGGCTTTGTGTTCATACCTAAATAATAGGAGAAAGATAATATGTGTGTCCTCATTTAGATATGGATTTGTGTTGACGTGTGGGAGTGTACATTTTAGGTTTATACTGTTAACTGGTAATCAATGACAATGGCTTTCAGGTAATTTTACACAGAAACGCAAAAATAATATAGTGATTAGTAAAATGAATTACTTTCTTCTTGAAGTAATTAAGTAACATACTACATTACTTGTTCTGTTCTGTGTAATACATTACTTTTTTGGGGGTAATGACCCCAATACTAATCACAACAAAGAGGGTAAATACCTCCAGTATAAACATATGACCACCCAGCATGCAATAACTTTGTATGAATGTAAAGTCTCTAAAATGCTGCTTAGCAACAGTGGCTATCTTCTCTCCTCGTGTCCCTCGTCTTTGTCTCGTTCTTTTGTCCCTGTTGTGTATGCGTGTGTGTTAGCAGCTCCTCCTGGTTCCTACACTTTCCTGCTGGCTGTTTACCTGTCGCAGATCAGCTGACCAGACTCACCTGCAGATCGTTGGATAATAAGGCTGCCGACTTACCTGTAAGGCTGGATCAGCCACTCAGCCATAAGTAGGTAACATACTTGGCCTCAGTCTTGTTGTGCTTTTCAGTCCGTCCTTGCCTTGGAATAATCTGTTTCTGTTCAGACCTTTCTGTGTTTTCTGAGCTCCGTGAGCAATTACGATAGGGTGTGTGTATGTGTGGCCTCGGACAAACCTGAAATACCTTTGCCATCTCACCTGGATCTCAATGCATCACTGCATTATTTCTGTATCCTCTAACTACCCTGCAAATAAACTTGTTAAACTTCCTCCTGTGCTCTTTTTGTCAGTTCATGACAAAATCTCTGTCGTGTTTTTTTTTCCCAAAGAACTTTCCTTTTTCTGTATGTAAAAATCCCAACAATACATGCAAAACCATGCATGTAAGGTAAGTTCTTACTATTCTGCATCAACAATCTACAATTATTGATTTTAACTATAAAGGTAGTTGGATAAGGTAGTTATTAGAAACTAGCTAATTCAGCTGGACTGCTAAATGTTGAATAAAAGTTTTCAAAGGCCTTTTTGAAGTTGAAAAGTGCAACTCAACAGGAACAACAGTTCCTCTCTGATTTAATCAAAAGGCATTACTCAGCAGGTGGCTGCTCCCTTTGTGAGTGTCCTTTCACGAAATGTTACTCCGACTCTCTCCTCCCTGGTAAGGAAATTTTTTTTTCTTCCTGCAGAGCTTTACAGCCAGACTGGAGTGAAGCCACCAAATCCTTCCTCCAACAATTCTTCCACCTGCCACCTTCCTGACTCCCCAGCATCTTTGTCTGCATGAAGAGGAGGGGGTGGATTTGGATCAATATGACTCATTCTCTTGTTTCCTTTATCTAAGGCATTTCTCCTTTTTAAATTTCTTACCTCGTTCCAACTTCCCATCATCCTGTCCTCCCTTTATTATCTACTGTTTCTGTTCTTCACTTTTTTCTACTCTGTACTCTGTATTTAACAGCTTGTCATTCGACCCTCTATTTTTCAGACCATTCTTTCACTTTTCACCTTACCTTTCACCCTTCTCAACTCTAACTTTTCCTTGAATATTTTTATCATCGTATTTTCTCACTTGCACTGCCTTTTTTCACCTTCTACTTTTCCTTCTATAAATTAATGATTTCTAGTCATTACTTTTCTGCTCAAACTATCCACTCATTTATACATTTCTTTTACATATTTCTTCTTTAAAGATAGCCACAATATTTCCTGTGTAATTTTTTGTCTCATTGTAATTATACCATCAATTTTACCTGTACATGTCACATAAAATTTTACAAGACATGTAAAAATAACATGCAAAAACCCAATTCTTTTCAAATATAAACATTCACAGAAATTTTAATGGTTTAAAAAAAAAAAAAAAAAAGTAAAGATGATAGTGGTATGATGTTATCATTACTCTAGTAATGCAAGAACTAATGCTTTATCCTGTTACAGACAATACATTTTGAATATGTATTGTGACTCACTGTGCCACTCAGAGTTATTGCATTGCTGTGATGTGTAGTTACATTTCTGGGGAGAAGCACAGGTTGTGAATTTGGCTATATAATAACTGTCTGTTTCTATTACCAGATATGGTTAAAATTTAAATTAACTTTGAAAAATATGTCTCATGTTGTTAAAATTTTCAATACTTTTCCCTTAATATCAGGAACGCTGAAGATACAAATTCTATGATTGTATTATTTGTAATTGAACTCATAATTAGGGGGAAAAGAAGTGAGACAATACTAACCAGGACAAAATGGATCATTGCAAAATAACCACACGGCATGTTTATACTTGCCACATCAATATTATAGCAACACAGTCATTTCTTGGTATATGTATGATATGATTTGGATCATACATATATCAAGAAATATCACATATATGGCTACATCAGGATGTTTTCAAGCAATAATTTCTGAAGATTATAGACTGCTTGACAAAAAAGCCTCATGTAAATATTAATAGATTAATGAAAACATATTTTACAATGTCTGCAAGTTCACGTAAAGATGGATGTTATACAGCCTCCAACATTTTCCCAGTATCTTCAGAGACTTTGGGGGAACAGATTAAGGATGCAGGAAACATTGACTTTACAGGAAATATCAAAGGCTAGTGTGAACAAAGTTCATGCAAATGCCAAAAACAAGTCAAAGCTGTTAATTTTTAGACAGCCAAACATCACTTTCTCCATTTCCTGACACACACAGTAGATGTTTAAATTAATTCAGGGCATCTCCACATTCCTCTCAACTTCTCTATCCCCTAGATTTCAGTGGGGAGATTTAGTTCCCTGTCTACTAGAATAGGATAGAATAGCTTTTTATTGTCACTGTTACAAGAACAATGAAAGGCAGTTTGGCATCTCTCCATGTGTGTGAAGTACACAATAGCATACAGTGGGGCAAAAAAGTATTTAGTCAGCCACCGACTGTGCAAGTTCCCCCACTTAAAATGATGACAGAGGTCAGTAATTTGCACCAGAGGTACACTTCAACTGTGAGAGACAGAATGTGAAAAAAAATCCATGAATCCACATGGTAGGATTTGTAAAGAATTTATTCGTAAATCAGGGTGGAAAATAAGTATTTGGTCAATAACAAAAATACAACTCAATACTTTGTAACATAACCTTTGTTGGCAATAACAGAGGTCAAACGTTTACTATAGGTCTTTACCAGGTTTGTACACACAGTAGCTGGTATTTTGGCCCATTCCTCCATGCAGATCTTCTCGAGAGCAGTGATGTTTTGGGGCTGTCGCCGAGCAACACGGACTTTCAACTCCCGCCACAGATTTTCTATGGGGTTGAGGTCTGGAGACTGGCTAGGCCACTCCAGGACTTTCAAATGCTTCTTACGGAGCCACTCCTTTGTTGCCCGGGCGGTGTGTTTTGGATCATTGTCATGTTGGAAGACCCAGCCTCGTTTCATCTTCAAAGTTCTCACTGATGGAAGGAGGTTTTGGCTCAAAATCTCACGATACATGGCCCCATTCATTCTGTCCTTAACACGGATCAGTCGTCCTGTCCCCTTGGCAGAAAAACAGCCCCATAGCATGATGTTTCCACCCCCATGCTTCACAGTAGGTATGGTGTTCTTGGGATGCAACTCAGTATTCTTCTTCCTCCAAACACGACGAGTTGAGTTTATACCAAAAAGTTCTACTTTGGTTTCATCTGACCACATGACATTCTCCCAATCCTCTGCTGTATCATCCATGTGCTCTCTGGCAAACTTCAGACGGGCCTGGACATGCACTGGCTTCAGCAGCGGAACACGTCTGGCACTGCGGGATTTGATTCCCTGCCGTTGTAGTGTGTTACTGATGGTGACCTTTGTTACTTTGGTCCCAGCTCTCTGCAGGTCATTCACCAGGTCCCCCCGTGTGGTTCTGGGATCTTTGCTCACCGTTCTCATGATCATTTTGACCCCACGGGATGAGATCTTGCGTGGAGCCCCAGATCGAGGGAGATTATCAGTGGTCTTGTATGTTTTCCATTTTCTGATGATTGCTCCCACAGTTGATTTTTTCACACCAAGCTGCTTGCCTATTGTAGATTCACTCTTCCCAGTCTGGTGCAGGTCTACAATACTTTTCCTGGTGTCCTTCGAAAGCTCTTTGGTCTTGGCCATGGCGGAGTTTGGAGTCTGACTGTTTGAGGCTGTGGACAGGTGTCTTTTATACAGATGATGAGTTCAAACAGGTGCCATTCATACAGGTAACGAGTGGGGGACAGAAAAGCTTCTTACAGAGGACGTCACAGGTCTGTGAGAGCCAGAGATTTTCCTTGTTTGAGGTGACCAAATACTTATTTTCCACCCTAATTTACAAATAAATTCTTTACAAATCCTATCATGTGGATTCATGGATTTTTTTTTCACATTCTGTCTCTCACAGTTAAAGTGTACCTCTGGTGCAAATTACTGACCTCTGTCATCATTTTAAGTGGGGGAACTTGCACAATCGGTGGCTGACTAAATACTTTTTTGCCCCACTGTAGGTGTTACTACTGTCCAGGTGTGTGAGGACTGTGTGAAGAGCTGTTATTATGGCATCCTCTGTCGACCTGTTTGCCCTGTATGTAAACTGGTGTGGATCGAGGTCTGCAGGGATGGCAGCTTTAATGTGTGGCATGATGAGCTGTTCAAAACATTTGGCAATTATGGGTGTTAAAGCAACTGGACGATAGTCATTCAAGCAGCTCACAGTCTTCTTCTTGGGCACTGGAACGATGGTGGCTGACTTAAGGCAGGATGGTACTACAGACTGTAGCAGTGAGAGGTTGAAGATGGTGGTGAAAGCCTCTGCTAGTTGGTCTGCACATGCTTTAAGCACTCTACCGGCTATACCATCAGGACCAGCTGCTTTCCTCGCGTTGACTCTGCACAGTGTGGCTCTGACCTGATGTTTCTCAAGCTGGATGGGAGCGTCGTCCCTCTCTGTAACGGCAGGATGGGTGATGGTGTCCCTGTTTTCTTGGTCAAAGCGGGCGAAGAAATGGTTTAGGGTGTCAGGTACTATCATTGTGGCATGTTGGTTTATATTCTCTTATCAGGTTCTGACACTTTTCCTCTCTGAACTTTTCACCTCAGGTGTTTAATAACACTTAGCTAAACCTTTCTGCTCACTTTTCATCTGTTTTCATCTGTAGAACCTCACCTATTGTCCTTTTGGACCACATAAATTCATAATGAGCACAGATTGCAACATTTTGGGGAAAAATCAAAATGGCACCAAATGCTAAAACTGACAAATTGATTGTTTTTGTTATTTATTTAAGAAACAAACTAAGATACAGAAACACTGTTAGCTTCTCTGAGCCAACATTTGTGATATATGGGGGTACATGGGTAGCCTGCACATCTGGGAAGACCTAATTAATACTGAACAATACCTACGGATTTTGCTGCCATCCTGACAATGTTTGTTTTGTTTATTTATTTATTTTATCAGAAATATGTCAACAAGACAGTGCCAAGCCACTTCATGTGTATATGTCAAAAGCTTGCCTCTCTAATAAGAGTGTGGATGCCTACTTGCAAGTCTGGAAAATATTCAAATTGAGAAGAGTAGGCCGTAAACTCTGAGCAGCAACAATGGGAACAAGTTTGGCTTCTAAAAGTGTTGTTAAAGAGAAGAGTTTACCCAATTTTCTAAAATGTTTTGCAAAAAACAAATTTAAAATGAACATATTAAAAAATAAAAAATAAATCGTTTGTTGTCGTTTGTTTGTTAAGCGAAGGGTTTACATGAATTGCCATGTGTTTTTTTTACACTTTACATAGTCAGCCAACATTTTATTTTGAGTCGTGATTCTCAGAGTTTTAAAAAGTCCACACTTTATTTTATGTCTTCATCGCTCATATTCTTCATTTTTCTCACTTTAGCTCCAATTTTGTAAAATATTAAGTTGTCACTTCTTTGGAATTCCTTTCTTTGCTTCCAGGTTTTAAAAGAAGCATCATTTTAACAAATCACATTCTTTACAAACAGCACCAACATACATATATATGAATAAACATCACGGTGATCACCACATACACACAACCTTGGAAGCCTCTGGGTGCCATGGCTACCTTCCAGTGAGCAGATTAAACTGAATAGACAGTAAGCCAGGGTTTTAATTAGTGCGTGAGTGTGTGTGAGACTGCTAAAGAGACACACCTGTCGCCTGGCGGGAACACATTGTACCAACCAGATGCCTGACAAATGCCAGCTTCTCATAGACAAACACACACACGTACTCATGCTTGATTCGTACCCATATCCAGAGCCTGGGGATCAATTTGGGTGTAGTCCCATAAAACAAACACCATGAAAGTGCCCCTTTAATTTATTTCCATTTATTTGCATTTTCCTAATATGATTTCTTCAAACCCTTGTAGGACATTTAATTAGTATAAGAAAACAGCAGATCCAAAATACACCTTTAAGTCAGTTTATACAAGAAGACATGTATAAAAAAAATGAAATGTCAAAAATGCTGTTGAAATGATGTCCAAACAGTTGTTTTTTGTCACATGTAGCTCACAGCAGGATGCTGTAGACTATAAGTTTACGGGACACATGCCCTGTCTATTTTCACTTTGTAGCAGGGAGGTAAAAGAAATGTTAATATATGAGGAGGTGTTGAAAAGTTCAGGTCTGCAAAACAATTTTAGCTTAAAACTATTGAGGAGTGTTAGATGAGTATTGAGGAGCTGTTGACAGTATGGTGGAGCTTGTCTATGTCAGAAAGAATAAATGATTTAACTACTGATAAACCAGCCTTTTATGAACTAACCAAGTTTAGGTATTTATTGGGCAAGCAAATAATTCACCAGCCTACCTTTGTAACCTAGGTGGCCTTGCTAGTCATTAAAGTCACAATTCTAGCAGTAATATCCTTTACATAGTCATTAGCATCTCCAGGTTAGTGATTAGCATTCTTAGACTAGTCAGTATTCTAGCCAGTAACTCTTTTCAGCTCCTCATTTTGTATGTCTGTGTAAGATTGTGCAATTGAATGAATACAATAAAATAATGTACACTGTGTGCTCATTTTATCAATGAAACATCATCATGTATTGCTGTATGAATTTATGACATGATGAAAAATAGGTTACGAGGTTACATGCAAAATACTACTCAGTAGGATCAATACATACTGGGATTTCTGTCCATTTTTTATAGTGAGTTAGATCCTGTAAACTGTTTTCAATTTTCTGTGTTCAGTATCAATTTGTTTCAATTTAAAGCTAGCACCTCTGTGACTCAAGATGGAAGTTTAAACAGGGTGCTAACATGGTTCTCTTGTGCAATAATTAAGTGGAAAAAAAATTGGCCCTTGCTTTTCAGAGAGGAATTCGAAGGCACACATCCTGATTAGTTGGCATCTTCCAGCTGCTATTGTCATCTGTGTTGCCTGTTATTTCCACAAACATGAGCAGATGAGACCAACAAATTGTATTTGTGAACATAACATGCAAATTAGCCTCATATCCCCTAAATTCCCCCACCAGAGACCACCTCCAGACCTGGATGCTGCCCCAGTCTCTGTCCAATTTAGTCTAGAATAGGATTTTCACCTTGCCAGAGTGCCTGTTAATGTGGGTATGTATCCTAAGAACAGTGAGTATAACATGGTAAACAAATACGTAAACGACATAGTAGTTGTTGCTCAAGGACTATAGAAAAAATGGCAGTGCCATTTGTTATGTTATTCAAAGTTCTCAGATTTTTAAAAGCCAGCTTTGTTGAGCAAAAAAAATGAAGCCGTAGTTGAGATAAACAGAAGTGAGGTAAAGGATTTTCCATTCAACAGCCTAAAAATAAAATTAAAAAATATCTTTAAGCTACTTTAAAAAAGTTATTTTATTTAATTTTAATCTAAGATTGTGACAAATGTCTGTCTTCACATACTATCAGTGAATGTTTATGTCAGATATCTCCCACTATGTGTTATTATGAAAGAAAAGTCTGGACTAAAAGAATCAGTTGAATGTTTATTTACATGTCTGGTACTTTGAAATAAAGCAAAAGAAATTCCCAATGAGTTTGAAATGAAGGGTTGGTAATAAAATAATGTTGAATGTACTGGAATGTAATCTTAAAATAACGGCTGGTTTTTATGTCAATCCAATCTTAAAGGACCAGTAAACCATGTATGTTGTTATGACAACATTAGGTAGGGAAAGGATTTAAGTTTTCCAAACCAATCACTGAAGACCACCACGTTTTGTTTTCACAATTGTTCATGTGTCCTGATATTCACAGGTTACACAAACATGACTTAAACTCCCTGAAAAAATAGGTTGGTTACTGTAATTTCTCATTTGACTCAAAGGTAATGTACTACTTCATGTTGTATTGTCCTATATGTGAAGTTGAAAATAAAAAACACTGAAATTTCTAGAAGCTCTCTGTGAAGTTACTTATAACAGGGTGAAGTTGGTGAAAGGTGATTCTCAGTCTTGTAACCCTTGGATGACCCACAATTTTCCCTGCTGGGTGTAACGTTTGCACTGAGGGACGACAAAAGTGAAAGGTTAACCTGCAGGTTTCCCCCTGATGACACCTCTCCAGCTTTCTTTACAAAGTTAGAATTTTGAAAAGTGCCCTTCCAGCAGTGAAAACTAGAATCAATACAAATGAGTGATGGTGTCTCAATATGTGGGATGAAGGACAAGGCTTAAAAATTCAGCCATGCTTAAAGTGGGACCCCTGGTCACCCAAGATGGAAGGTATTATAGGTACCAACTAGTTTCAAATAACACTGATTTATACTGATTTAATACACATTCAAGGAACATGTCAGCTGCTGTCTTTGTTTTAAGGTTAAGGTTCAACTAGTCGCAATAGGTCGTGTATATCTTTAGTCGTTTTGCCTTGTCTAAACAGAGACATCTGCAACAAATTACCTAAGAAACACAGCAGACATTCTGCATAGCTCTCTCCCATATCTTCTGGTCTACATATTTGTAGGTATGAGTCACTCTGCAGTGGAATGATACATAGATCAAAGGTTTTCTTAATGTTATTTGACAACCAAAGAAGTCTGACAGTCGAGGACTTTCATCCACAATTACCTGGTTCCCTGAACCTTTACAGACGACTTTGGAACATTGACAGATCAAAACATGGGTCATCAGGTTTGAATAAAGTGAATACAGACTCATACTGGTTTTATTAAATCAAAAGTGGGAAAATAAGTACTGAGATATTCTGACATCCATGACCATTTTCATATGTTTAACTTGACTCAAACTGTTAAGTTGAATCATCATCAAAATGAAATAAAGTTGTTGTTTTATTGTGTTTTTTTTCTTCAGGGAAAAGAACAGGGACTCTTGATTGTAGTTTCTCAGACTCTACTTTGCCCCTCTAATTGCTGCATAAAATCCATATGATGTTTCTTTTTGCATTCCTTTATGTCAAATTATTTGATGGCATTGAACTAACTGCCACCTCCTGCTCCACATTCTTTTTTATGCAGTGAATATCTCTGTCACTATGCTGCCCTCACAAGCTGCAGTTCTCTGCCCGACTGTTTCTTCGAGCTCACTTCAAAAGAAAGGCTGCGGTGCTAATTACTCCCACAAGTGGAACCCTGCTGTTGAGTACAAAGCATGAAGCATAGATTTTCAGCTCTCTTTTCATCTGAAACTCAGAATGGCTCCTCACTCCTTCAACTCACTTGACCTTCTCCCTTGAACTCATACATCCCTGTACTCCACTTTCACATTGCACCATGTACACCTCTGCAGGAATTAGGCAGTGATCTGCCTCCAACAGTCTCAGCCCAGAAGATCCGCTGTCTCCTTCAGACTCTTTACCAGCTCTGTGATCAGACAAAAAGGAGGGAACTTCTTCAAAGAGAAAGACGAGCATGGTTGTTGTGTTTATACAGTGTTACCCTCAGCAGGTTTCCCTTAATGAGCTTATCCTTCATCTGTTGTACTGCATAGAACAGAGGATCAAGCATTCCTATATTAGCACTCTATACTCTTTAGTGAACTTTGTTTTTACCCCATTGTGAAGCGCAATACCTAAACAATCTCACTAATATTCTTGATATTCACAAAATGCTTTGCAGACGTTTGGACAAACAAATTAGCCACAACAAATCTACAGTAACATCTTTGTAAAGTTTGAAAAACCGCAGCTGCCATGTCTCACAATTTTGGAGCCCTTTCTTAGTTTACTTGCCAGGTCAGTTTACTTACCAGAAGGGGTAGAGTGACATTTGATGTAGACATTTATCATACAGTCCCAATTGAAAATACACTGAGGATTGCTTGATATATATTTTTTTGAGCTTGATCCCATTACTTTGTACTTTTTTTCTTCTGCCCCTCTCAAATCTTTCACTTATTTTAAAAGGTGGAGCTGTCAGTTTTATGGAACAGTTAGAGGAGTGGAAGTTAACTTCAAGAACAGCAGCACAAACTGTCTGATTTATTAAGATGTGCTGTAGAAGCACAATCAAGAGAAAGATTTAGTATATTTTAGTAAAAGTCACCCTATAGTCCATTATTAGCTGTTCACGCCTGTGACAAAGTGGTTAGGCATGAACTCATTTACCATTTGTCCCTTAACCATTGCATCACTGGGTGTAACCAAATGAAGGGTTTTTCATTTTGTATAGCATTGTTTATTTTCTTTATAGTAGCCTTTTGAGTTGTATTGTATGCAGTGTTTTACTTTTCAAAGCATTTAGCTGAGTAAATGAGTTTGTCAATTTCATGCATAAGCTTATTCCTGTTCTTTGTTTAGAATTGCATTGTTTGGTCTGACCTATTTGTTTCAATGGTAGAGACTAACGAGGTGAGGGTGAGGGTAAAGTCCTGTATAAAGCAAGTGGGATTTTTGCCAACCAGGTGGATTGTTTTATGGTAGAATGGAGATGCCAGAAATAAAGTATACGCAAAAGAAACTTAAATAGTCTGCTGATGCTGTTTACTTATCACCTTCCTTGCTGCTTACGTTATGCTACCTCACAACGCACTACCTTTGTCCACCCATCAAAGACGGCCTCTCAAAGTATGTTAACAACAAAACTATGGGAAAATTCTAACAAAGATGCCAAACATTTCCCTCACCTAGCCAATAAGGACAGATTTCAACTGTATGTTGGCAGATATGTCCACACACATATGGTAGAAGGTAAAGATGTAGGTAAGTATACTTTGAACTTTCTTGACTTACTCAAGCAATAATCTAAATTTTTGCATGCAATTTGTTAAAATGCTCTGGTGGGAAGAGCCAAGTGTGCTGGTGAAGTAGCCATTCTAGACTGACTCAGTGATGCGTAATGTTGTTGTAACTTTAAGCATGTGGTAGGAGGTAATGTGCAGGAGAAAGGATTAAGTTCGGGCAAAGTCATCCAACATCTGAAGTTTTTATTTTTTTAATCAGCGGTAACTATTGAAAATAAAGTTATGTCTTTCTATTTAAATATGTCCTTTGATCCTTTCCTAGTACATTAGTCAAAAATCACAGCTTTAAGGTGTCACCAACATGGCTGCCGACTGGAGAGTCCAGCAGTGCAATACCAAATCACTGCAATGCCACTTACAGCATTTTTTTTTGCACTGTCTCCTTGACTAAACTTCCCGTCTAAAACTTTCCACTTCTAAAACTTCAAAATGTTTCCTAAAACGTGTCATTATTGTTAAAGAAAACTATTTGGTTGGGTAACTGTATTGGATTCTTTTACATAATGTAAAATGTTGAAATTAACTATGACTTACGTGATGAACTGGACTCTGTCCTATACATTTTACAATAAGTCTGAGCTTCTATCTCTATACTGCTGGATTTAAATCGCCAATATTTTATATATAATTGCAATTCCTTTTTTTTTTTTTTATAGCCATCAATGATTTAGATGTAGGTTAATGAAACATTTACATTTCCTCTTGCCACTCACTCCTCCTATTCTCTCTCTCTGTGTCGTCCTCAGTGCCAACAGTCTTATAATTTGGTCACCAAAATGCATCAACAGGTGGTTATCTGCTCTGACATTTGACTATCTTCAAGAAGCTGTGGTGTAACTCTGTGAGGCAGTTACAGGGCTTTATCTGTACGTTGTGAGTTGGAGTAGAGTGTCCGGCTCTGCTTGGCATTTTATTTCAGTCAGACACCAAAACGTTGGTGGATGCAAGTTCAGCAGTGGAACCTGTTCCTCTGGGCAGAGAGCCACACTTATCACACAGAGGCTTATTAAGTCCCAGAGGGGGAGCACACAGATGCACAGACACATGCGCACACACACAGACACGCACACTCAGTGGGACAGAGAAATGCAGATACATGGACCGACATAAGAAATACACACAGACATGCAGAGATTAAAGGACATACTTGCACAAGTGTGTACACCATAGGCACATGTGCTCTGACATCAGGAAAGGACACACACCTGCACAAATTAGAGGTCAATGCAAAGTGAATTCTGTCAGTATCTTGCTCAGGGGAAGTGTTGAACTTTAACATTTATTCATTCTGAGTCATTTTCACTTCTGCTGCTCTGCACTTTAGCTCTCACTGTGTCTAATTCGCTCTTTGTTCACTGTCACCTTACTATCCTACCCTCCTCACAAGGGCACTGGGTTAGACTCAAATGAAGAGGGACACAACGAACTAATAGAGTACATAAACACAACCAATGTTATTCTAATATACTGTTGTGAGAAACTATTTCTGGTGTATTTGGTTTGTAATTAGTTAATATGAATTTTAGCTGTTGATGCTTAGATTCCTTCAATAAATTCCACCTTCATACCAATATTGACAGTATTAACCAGGGCTGTCAAACATCGGGCTCAAAATCAGCCCTGCAGACGCCAACACTAATCCAGCCCACTGGGTGGCTTTGGAAAATGTGAAGGAAACAGAAAGTTTGGATTTTTTAATTGTTTTTTCATAAGTTTTACAGCTTTTCTTACTTATGACTTCCCATGTGGTCATTCATACTACACCAAAGTAATTAGTTTATAGATTTATGTAATTTTACACATTTACTTACTGTAATTTTACATTTACTAGGAAAGTGAGACATACTGTTGAATTAGCACTTTTACATATTTAGCTATCACAGGGATTACATTAAACATCCGCACATTGACCATAATGGCAGTTTCACTGGTCTGGCTCATATGAGATCAAAAATGGGCCCACAATGTAAAATGTGTTTGATATCTCTGACATAAGTAGTATACTGTCAGTGAAGTGGATGGAAATCGGCCAGCAGAGCTCATAAAAGTGAGATCAGTTTTGTAAATCTACAAAGAGCAAAAAAACCCAGAGCAGCAGCATCACTGCCTGCACACAAACAAAACCTAAAGGGTCTCACAATAGAAACTATATTAAGTTGTGATTCTTTTTCTGAAGCTAAGACTCTACAACCAATATTAGGGCTTCCTCCACCTGCTCACTGCCACTTTAACCCCTGACTGTGGTCATTTTCCTGTTTAGATGTGTGGGCAAAGTCTCCCTCTATGTAGGCAACAATGTAATGTAGGTTTTTCTTAGTGGCAACGTGTTCTTAATTTACAGTATTTACAGTCTCCCCTTTGGTGCCACAAACCACACCCCTGAATCACACAGACATCATGGGTTGAAATTTTAGACTACACAGGGTGGCCAAAGCCCTGACACACACACACACACACACACACACACACACACACACACACACACACACACACACACACACACACACACACACACACACACACACAGGTAGCAGCTGGCATCATCTGGGATAGGATGAAGCATGTGATCAAAGCTGTTTGTTGCCAATCAGGTCTGTCTTTGATGTGAGCTCCTTCAGGTTAAGACTGAGTCCTCTGAGGGTCCTTCAGCAAGATCCCCCAGCCAGAGAGAGGTAGAGTATGATAATATTTATATTCCTAGAATCCCTCTAGAAGCATGTTTTGTCACTCCAGCCCTCTCAGCTATGCCCTCCTGACATTTCTTGCAGTTATTTTTACAATCTAGTTATAAATAAAAGTGAGTTTTCCATAATTTTAATTTCAGTGGGCACGGGGATGTAAAATTGCAAATAAGTAAACCAAACAAAACAACAGAAAGTGTTTAATAAATTTACCCCAAAATGAGGTTTATAAAAGCTTTCCTCAGAAAATTACATTTCTACTGGGCTTGAATTCTTTAGAACTGGAACTGTAGAGCCTCATTAACAATGTGTGATCAATATCTGTGGTCATACAATGAATATCGGAACACTGAACATCTACAAATGCGCACTTTGTACCTCTGACCACATTGCAAGAGTCTCTTGAATCTATATCATGCTGGTGAGATTTCTATGAATGACCTCACATATAAGCTGTCTTCCTACAGATACTTTTTCAAATTCCACCTGAAGACAAAAAAACAAAACAAAAAAAAAAACTTAGTCTACTGTGAATACCAAAATAGCAAGTATGCATTCTGGGCATATCTTGGTACTCATGGCCATTGATCAGTGGTCTTTGATCAGTGGGTTTTGGTCAGTGGTTGTTGATCAATGGTCATGAGAATTTGCATAATTAAGATTAAGGAACTGACCTCCCAGCCAATTGTTCCTTCAGTGGGCTGGTTTCAGTCATTATGCAAATGTACTGCTTATAAGATTGGGGAAACCTGCAGTCAGTGAGACTGAAGAAGCCACTTGGATGAGTGACAAAACGTTTCTCCCACAAAATGCTACGTCCAGATGAACAGAATCAACTTTTTGGAGACATGCTGGGCATAATTTATGCAATAGTGTATGGTAAACTGGCATAATGTAGAGTCAGCTGAGGACATAGAGACATGAGATTTACGGTGTCATTTTGGTAAAGTGTACTTTTGGGTTGCTTTATTTACAAACCCACTAGATTAAAAAAAATCAAGAAAAATGAAAAAAATAGAAATACACACTCTTGGGTAAGAGAAAGTCCTTACGGGCAAAAATATCTCTGCACAGAAGAATGGAGGAAAATAAGTCTACAAAGACAAAAGAGAATTGGAAAAAGGGACCCACATGACATCAAAACACAGCTCAGATTGAGTCTGGTACACAAGTAAATAATGAATGAAGGAGATAAAGTAGCTTTGATGCAGATACTGACAACCAGAGAAGGACAGCAGATATGACCTGCAGAAAAATGTGTTGCACATTCCACATAAGGTTTCTGTGGATGAGGTTTTTCAGATAACTTACCATTCCCCAGTACCAGTTACTCTGCCCACGTCTGCCAAAGCAGGGCCCAGCCATAGCCTGCTTTTACATCTGTATCTATCCAGGGCCTGCTATCGGGTCCCCACCAGTGACTGCTGCTCTGCCTGAGCCACCAGATTCTTCAGTAGATTCTGTTTCTGAGTGTCCTGCCACAGTCACCTGATTCCATCCCATCCAAGAGTGCCTCGTCTCCTCTGGCAGCCTAGCACCCTGAAGGCTCTTGTCTTCTATTAAAATACCGGCCGCCAGCAAAGCCTCTGGAAAAATTCGGTCTCCTTGTTGGTTAAGTCCTTGTCGACACTGGCTTCCTGCTAATCCTTCGCCAGGAGCTCCATCTCCTCCACAAGAAACAAAGCCAGCCACCTGAACTGCTCCGTTTCCACTCCCAGTCCTCTGGCTGGCCCGCTGATCTGTTTTGCCTCTTCTGCTGTTTTTCCAGGCTGTTCTCCTGAATCAGTCTAGGTTTTGACACTGGCCTCCAGCCTGGTTCCCAGAACTGCTCCATTGCCTTATACTTTTCCCCGTTTTGACTTAATCTGGTGTTTAACTTTTGCTTCATTATTTTTCCAATTTTTTTTATTGGATAAAAAAATGCATTAACTCAAGATAAAGCATACACCGACTAATTATATTGCATGGTTAGGGCTGGATCCTCCAGATCCTGAATCTTCCCTTAGTTACACTGCAATAGGTCTAGGCTGTTAAGGGTTTCCCATGATGCACCAAGTGCTTCTTCTTCACTTGCCTGCTTCACTCACTATGTGTTTATACACTACTCTGCATGTATTCATTAGTTATTATTCATCTCTGGCTCTCTTTCACAGTGTGTTTTTGTTCTGTCTTCCTCTCCTCACCCCAACCAGTCATGGCAAATGGTGCCTCTCCTTGAGCCTGGTTCTGCTGGAGGTTTCTTCCTGTTAAGAGGGAGTTTTTCCTTCCCACTGTTTCCAAATTGGTTGGACGTAATAATGTGATTATTTCTAAGTTATTATCATCACTTAATTACCAAACTAGAGTAATATTAATTACTATTACTTACAATATTAATTAGTAATATTCACATATTAGAATTTCAATTGTAATAACCTCATAATAATAAAGTAATACTGGCTGATGTTTTAGCATATTTGGATAGTATTCTATATTATAATGCTTGAATGAATCATACCTTAGTTTCTCAGCTTTCTCTTCTGCTTAAAAGCAATGATGTAAATATAATGTTGAGTGCTCATTATGTTTTTCACAACTGTAAGGAAAATGTATTACAATTGCCCTAATATAAATTAATTTAATCTATTTTCATAATAAACCAAAATAACTGGTGCACTTTTTTTTACTGCTGTGAAAGCAGAGTGAATTGTGGGACTACTGACTGAAAGACCTTTAATCTTCCCATTTAACGTTAGGCAATGCTGGAAAGAGCCGCCTGCCAGTAGGTGGCAGACTGCTGGCTGGTTTACTATAATATCTATAATAAAATATCCCTCACTGTTATTGCTGTTGGATGTTATTGTTGACTCAGTATGTTCATATTCTGCACTAACATTTCTTGGATGGTTGTGACTGAAGCTTCTGCTATACCTGTGTGCTCTAACTAGGGATGGGTACCGGTGTCCGGTGCCATGATGGCACCGGTTCTGACATAAACGGTAGTAACCAGACCGAAAAGCAGCGCACATTTCGGTGCTTTATTTCGGTGCTTTTTTTTCCTGAGCTGTGATACACTTCTAGCCAATCATTTTACGTTTCCGAGGATAGTAGGTGAGTGTGTGTGAATGGGTGGATGACTGGATATGTAAAGCGCTTTGGGGTCCTTAGGGACTAGTAAAGCGCTATATAAATACAGGCCATTTACCATTTAGTAGGCGGGCCCAGGTACGTACGTTCTTTTAGAGCAGAGCTACAGATTAAAAATGTCCAAGGCGAAGCGGTCAAAAGTCTGGCTGTACTTCACAGCAAAATATGCAAACTCAGCAGCCTGCAACAAGTGCTTTAAGCTGATACTGTGATACTGTCAAAGGAGGTAACACCTCAAATCTGATGAAACACCTGGCGACGCATAGCGTTTTTTTTAAAAGCCCAGAAATGCGCCGTATTTGATAGCTTGCTGTGAGACCTCACACCGAGCACATCTACTGCGGGTGGGTTGCCTGTTATGCAACATCCCACAAAAACAAGAAGAGGAGAGTCCTGGCCCCTAGCCCTGCCAGTGTAGCAGAAATGATGACGGATGATGATGGCAGCAGCAGCCGTTCTTTTCTGCGTGAGTAGCTTAATGTTGTTCGTGTGTAATTTACGTTGAGTAGGCTAACCACGTTATTACATTAATGCATGTAAGGTGAACTAGCAAACATCATCATAGCTACATGCGGCTGTCTTCTTGTTTGATGGCAGATACTCCCTTCACCCTGGCCAAAAAGGCTAAAATGACCAAAGAAAAAGTGGAAAACAGTTAAACATGAGAGGTTTAGGACAAAGTTTGTGTTTTTTCCATTGTTTAAGCACTGCTTCCAGCCAAGAGTGATACCATATATGCCCCATACAGTGGGGCAAAAAAGTATTTAGTCAGCCACCGATTGTGCAAGTTCCCCCACTTAAAATGATGACAGAGGTCAGTAATTTGCACCAGAGGTACACTTCAACTGTGAGAGACAGAATGTGAAAAAAAAATCCATGAATCCACATGGTAGGATTTGTAAAGAATTTATTCATAAATTAGGGTGGAAAATAAGTATTTGGTCACCTCAAACAAGGAAAATCTCTGGCTCTCACAGACCTGTAACGTCTTCTGTAAGAAGCTTTTCTGTCCCCCACTCGTTACCTGTATGAATGGCACCTGTTTGAACTCATCATCTGTATAAAAGACACCTGTCCACAGCCTCAAACAGTCAGACTCCAAACTCCGCCATGGCCAAGACCAAAGAGCTTTCGAAGGACACCAGGAAAAGTATTGTAGACCTGCACCAGACTGGGAAGAGTGAATCTACAATAGGCAAGCAGCTTGGTGTGAAAAAATCAACTGTGGGAGCAATCATCAGAAAATGGAAGACATACAAGACCACTGATAATCTCCCTCGATCTGGGGCTCCACGCAAGATCTCATCCCGTGGGGTCAAAATGATCATGAGAACGGTGAGCAAAGATCCCAGAACCACACGGGGGGACCTGGTGAATGACCTGCAGAGAGCTGGGACCAAAGTAACAAAGGTCACCATCAGTAACACACTACAACGGCAGGGAATCAAATCCCGCAGTGCCAGACGTGTTCCGCTGCTGAAGCCAGTGCATGTCCAGGCCCGTCTGAAGTTTGCCAGAGAGCACATGGATGATACAGCAGAGGATTGGGAGAATGTCATGTGGTCAGATGAAACCAAAGTAGAACTTTTTGGTATAAACTCAACTCGTCATGTTTGGAGGAAGAAGAATACTGAGTTGCATCCCAAGAACACCATACCTACTGTGAAGCATGGGGGTGGAAACATCATGCTATGGGGCTGTTTTTCTGCCAAGGGGACAGGACGACTGATCCGTGTTAAGGACAGAATGAATGGGGCCATGTATCGTGAGATTTTGAGCCAAAACCTCCTTCCATCAGTGAGAACTTTGAAGATGAAACGAGGCTGGGTCTTCCAACATGACAATGATCCAAAACACAGCGCCCGGGCAATAAAGGAGTGGCTCCGTAAGAAGCATTTGAAAGTCCTGGAGTGGCCTAGCCAGTCTCCAGACCTCAACCCCATAGAAAATCTGTGGTGGGAGTTGAAAGTCCGTGTTGCTCGGCGACAGCCCCAAAACATCACTGCTCTCGAGAAGATCTGCATGGAGGAATGGGCCAAAATACCAGCTACTGTGTGTGCAAACCTGGTAAAGACCTATAGTAAACGTTTGACCTCTGTTATTGCCAACAAAGGTTATGTTACAAAGTATTGAGTTGTATTTTTGTTATTGACCAAATACTTATTTTCCACCCTGATTTACGAATAAATCCTTTACAAATCCTACCATGTGGATTCATGGATTTTTTTTTCACATTCTGTCTCTCACAGTTGAAGTGTACCTCTGGTGCAAATTACTGACCTCTGTCATCATTTTAGGTGGGGGAACTTGCACAATCGGTGGCTGACTAAATACTTTTTTGCCCCACTGTAGCTGCAGAAAAGGCTAACATTGTTATCTTTTTACAAAAAACAGCTGAACATGAGAGGTTTTTGGACCAATTTTGTGTTCTCCATTCTTTAAGCACCGGTTTGAGCACCGTTTGAGCACCGGCACCGTTTCAAAAGTACCGATTTGGCACCGGTATCGGATAAAACCTAAACGATACCCATCCCTAGCTCTAACGATCTTCAAAGTCACTTCCCTTTTGCAAATTGGCCACAAAATACAAATTAGTAGTCACTATTCAGAATTTCTGTACATGTTAAAGTGCCTACTTTCAGTTCAGTATGAATACAGTATAGATGCTGCAAACAGTTTATTGTAAACTGACCAATGAATGACCAATAAAACCTAAAAAAGTGCATTATAAATATGGAAAAATGAAATATAATCGTTGTTTCCTGACATAAACCTAATGCATATACAAATCCCCTCATGTACAGCTCTGCTTAAAAACACAGTCTCAGCCGTCAGTCCATTACATGCCATAAAACTTTTAAAAGCACAGTCTGCCTCATGTGTGTATATGACACTAAATAACATTAGCACACACCCAATTCATTGATAATTTATTGGAAATGTTAAAACCACCAATCCACTCACTGCAAGTGATTTTCCCGTTCAACTCTCTTTTCCTCCTTTTTCTTCTTTGTCCATCAGCCCTGCACAGGGATAGAGGGATGTTAGATTCCACAGAGAAGATGTGTTGGGATGAACAAAAGCTCTGCTCCTGGGAGAAGCAGAGCAAACATGGTTGGACTGGACCTACTGGGATAGCTGATAGAGAGGCAAAGCAGCGGTGAAGTGTTTTGGGAAACCTACCTGGATAAAAGGAGTATATGCTCTTACTGTATATGCAAGAGTATATACATCTGCTGTTGTGGTTGGAGGACTGGGCTGATGTAAAATTACACAGTACAATAATAGTCAAAGTCAAATTTATTTATATAGCACATTTAAAACAACCACTGTTGACCAAGGTGCTGTACATTTAATCCGCTGGACGGATCAATCGGTGGCCGCGTTACAGGACGCACTCGATGACGCAGACTGGGGCATGTTCAGAAACAGCTCCGATGATGATGTCAACGTGTTTACGGAAGCGGTTGTGGGATTCATCGGGAAACTAGCAGATGATACCGTGGAGACAAAGACTATCACAACGTTTCCCAACCAGAAGCCGTGGGTGGATAAAACCATCTGCGACGCTCTGAGATCCCGCACCGCTGCCTACAACACGGGACTCATGACGGGGGACATGGACCCGTACAAAGCCGCGTCATATAACGTGCGGAGGGCGGTGAAAGAGGCGAAGCAGCGCTACGGGAGGAAACTAGAGTCACAACTCCAACAGAGTGACTCTAGGAGCCTGTGGCGGGGACTAAGGACAATAACGGACTATAAAGCACCAACAACCGGTATGACGAACGCGGCCGTGACTCTGGCAGACGAGCTGAACACTTTCTATGCTCGCTTCGAGGCTGCAGCTAAGGACTCCAACAATGCTAGTGTTAGCGGCGCTAACGGCTGCAGACAGGAAGATACTGCCAGCACCGGAAACGTGCTCGTCATCTCCGAGCATGAAGTAAGGAGAGCCTTCAAGAGAGTGAACACCAGGAAAGCAGCAGGACCAGACGGCATCCCAGGTCGTATCCTCAGAGACTGCGCATACCAGCTAGCTCCTGTGTTCACTGAGATATTCAACATCTCTCTATCTCAGTCGGTGATCCCCACATGCTTCAAAGAGTCCATCATTGTTCCTGTCCCGAAGAAACCCCACCCTGCTTCTCTCAATGACTATCGCCCTGTAGCCCTCACCTCAGTAGTGATGAAGTGCTTTGAACGCCTGGTCAGAGACTTCATCATTTCTTCACTACCAGACACACTGGACCCACTACAGTTCGCTTACCGTCCAAATCGTTCCACAGACGATGCCATCTCTCATCTCCTCCACACATCACTCACTCACTTGGACACTAGAAGGGGGAATTATGTTAAAATGCTCTTCATAGACTACAGCTCTGCATTTAACACCATAATTCCCTCCACACTCACCACCAAGCTGGAGCATCTGGGACTCAGCTCATCTATGTGTCAGTGGATCTCCAACTTCCTAACTGGCAGACCACAGGCAGTAAGGATGGGCGGACATGTCTCAGCCTCCACCACTCTCAGCACTGGAGCCCCCCAGGGGTGTGTTCTGAGCCCCCTGCTGTACTCTTTGTACACATATGACTGCGTGGCCACTACCAGCTCCACCACCATCATCAAGTTTGCTGACGACACCGTCGTGGTGGGCCTGATCTCTGATAACAACGAGATGGCCTACCTGAAGGAGATTAAGAATCTGGAGAACTGGTGCCAGAGGAACAACCTCCTTCTAAACGTCAGTAAGACAAAGGAGCTGATAGTGGACTTCAGCACTAAGCAGGAGAGGAACTACCAGACCCCTGTCATCAACGAGTGCCCAGTGGAGAGAGTGGACAGCTTCAAATACCTCGGAGTTCACATCACGCAGGACCTGTCATGGTCCTGTCACATCAACACCGTGGTGAAAAAGGCCCGACAGCGTCTCTACCACCTCAGACGCTTGAGAGACTTCCAACTGCCCTCCAAGGTGCTCAGGAACTTTTACTCGTGCACCATAGAGAGCATCCTGACGGGAAACATCTTAACCTGGTTCGGGAACAGCACCATGCAGGACAGACGAGCTATACAGAGGGTTGTGCGGTCAGCTGAGCGCACCATCCGCTCCGAGCTCCCTGACCTGCACTCAATCTACAGCAGGCGGTGCTGGACCAAGGCCAGGAAGATCGTGAAGGACCTCAGCCATCCCAACAACAGACTGTTCTCTCTGAGGTCAGGAAAGCGATTCCGCTCCCTGAAGACCAACACAGAGAGACTGAGGAGGAGCTTCTTCCCGCAGGCGATACGGTCTCTCAATCACACCACCACACAGTACTGACCCACACATACAGTTCTTACACACACTGGACATTCTGGACATTGTTTTCACTTCATTACTTAAATCACGCTGCTGTTATTGTGTATATGCTGCTGTTATTGTGTATATATTTATTTATATTTCTTCATACATTCTTATATAGTTCTATATTGTGTATTTTGTTGTACAGTTATTTTATTTTCAACTTTAATTTATATATTTTATCTTATTCTCCCAGTTAAATTTACCCTTCATTCTAATTTGTGTTGTACAGTTATTTCATTTTTAACCTTAATTTATATTTTATTCCTTCCTAGTTAAATTTACCCTTTTTAATTTTTCATATTTATTTCCTATCTTATTCATAGCCTTTTCCTTTTTTGTTTTCTTTAGGTCACGAGCAGTTGTCCAAGCATTTCACTACATATCGTACTGTGTATGACTGTGTACGTGACAAATAAAATTTGAATTTGAATTTGAATTATTAAAAGTAATCATTGTTTTTATTTTTTGTTGTTGAAGTTACATTTATATGCTGGGTTATTAGGAAGTGTTGGGGTGAATAGTTGAGAAACTACAAAGGGAAAAACTGTCAGACCGCAGCTCACATACTGAGTCTTTTGTTTGAGTTTAGTCAACTATTAAACCAGCCAATAAGATAAGATAAGATAAGATAACCTTTATTAGTCCCACACGTGGGAAATTTGTTTTGTCACAGCAGGAAGTGGACAGTGCAAAAGTTATGAGGCAAAAATTAGAATACAATAAGAATAAATACAGTACACAACTGTACAGAATAGAATAAAATACTATATACAGTAGAATACAATAAAATAAATATACAATAAGATAAAAAATAGAATACAAATACAAATACTATATACAACTGAGTAAAAATACAACGATGACAGAAAGGATTATTGCACTTAGTATTATTGCATATGTATGGATGTGTGTGCTTGATCAGTTAAAGTCTTTGTTGTGGAGTCTGACAGCAGTGGGGAGGAAAGACCTGCGAAATCTCTCCGTCCCACACCGTGGGTGCCGCAGTCTCCCACTGAAGGAGCTGCTCAGTGCTGTCACAGTCTGCTGCATGGGGTGGGAGATGTTGTCCAACAGGGATGACAGCTTAGCCGCCGTTCTCCTGTCACTCACCACCTCCACTGGGTCCAGAGGGCATCCTAGAACAGAGCTGGCCCTTCGGATCACCCTGTTCAGTCTCTTCCTGTCCCCAGCAGAGATGCTGCCGCCCCAGCAGACCACACCATAAAAGATAGCAGAAGCCACAACAGAGTCATAGAAGGTCTTCAGGAGTGGGCCCTCCACTCCAAACGACCTGAGTCTCCGCAGCAGGTACAGCCTGCTCTGCCCTTTCCTGTAGAGGGCGTCTGAGTTATGAGTCCAGTCCAGTCTATTGTTCAGATGAACACCAAGGTACCTGTAGCTGTCCACAGCCTCAATGTCCATACCCTGGATGTTCAGTGGTTGCAGTGGAGAATGCTTGTGCCTGCGGAAGTCTACCACCAGTTCCTTGGTTTTACTGGCGTTGATCTGGAGGTAGTTCAGCTGGCACCAGTCCACAAAGTCTTGAGTCAGTCCTCTGTACTCCTTGTCGTCCCCATCAGTGATGAGGCCGACTATTGCAGAGTCATCAGAGAACTTCTGCAGGAAGCACTGGGTGGAATTGTGGGAGAAGTCTGCAGTGTAGATGGTGAAGAGGAACGGAGCCAGAACCGTTCCCTGTGGGGCCCCCGTACTGCAGACGACCCTGTCCGACACACAGCCCTGAGTCCTCACATACTGTGGTCGGTCGGTGAGGTAGTCCAGGATCCAGGTAGTGAGGTGATGGTCCACTCCAGAGTTCTCCAGCTTGTCCTTTAGAACCGAGGGAAGAATGGTGTTGAAGGCACTGGAGAAATCAAAGAACATGATTCTCACAGTGCTTCCAGCGGTCTCCAGGTGAGCGAGGGAACGATGTAGGAGGTGAATGACGGCATCATCCGCTCCAATGCCAGGCTGGTAGGCAAACTGAAGTGGGTCCAGTGATGAGCTTATTAGGCGCCGAAGCTGAGCCAGGACCAACCGTTCCAGGGTCTTCATCAGGTGGGATGTCAGAGCCACCGGCCTGTAGCTGTTGAGGTCCTTGGGGCGTGAAGTCTTTGGCACTGGTACAACACAGGAGGTTTTCCAGAGCTGTGGGACTCTTCCCAACCTCAGGCTCAGGTTGAAGAGGTGCTCCATCACCCCACACAGTTGGTCCGCGCAGGACCTGACGACCCTCGAGCTGATGCCATCTGGACCCGCTGCCTTCTTGCCATTAATCCTCCTCAGTTCCCTCCTAACCTGGGTGGTTGAGAGAGACAGGCTGGAGCCTTGTGTTGAGTGTGTATTGGATGCTGCAGTTGGGGGTGGGGGGGAGTGAGCAGGGTGAATAGAGGAGGTGTGAAGTGTCTGAGGTGGAACAGCAGCAGTGGGGGTGGGTGAGTCTGCAGCCGATGTTGCAGACTGCCTCATGGCTGAATCAAATCTGTTGAAGAAATGATTCAGTTCATTTGCCCACCTCACATCCCTCCCAGGCAGAGAGTTCTGCTGCTTGTGGCCCGAGATGGTTCTGAGGCCTCTCCAGACTTCACCAACGTTGTTTTGTTGAAGCTGGTTCTCCATCTTCTGCCTGTAGCTCTCCTTCCCATTCCTTATCAGTCCCCTCAACTCTCTCGGCACCCTTTTCAACTCCTCTTTGTCTCTGGATTTGAAGGCCCTCCTCTTCTGCTTGAGGACGGTTTTAATTTCTGGGGTAATCCAAGGTTTGTTGTTGGAGAAACACCGTACAGTCCTAGTAGGTACAGTGTTATCCACACAGAAGTTTATATAGTCAGTAATGCATGTAGTAAGGCTGTCGATGTCCTCTCCGTGGTCATCACAAATCACCTCCCACACAGTCGACTCAAAACAATCCTTAAGAGCCTCCTCGCTCTCCTCTGACCATCTCTGTACTGTGCGGGTGGCTGGTGGCTCCCTGCGCACTAAGGGCTCATACACAGGCCAAGGTGCACCAGGTTGTGATCAGATCTGCCCAGGGGAGGGAGAGGTGATGAACTGTATGCCTCTTCTGCATTGGCATACAGTAAGTCCAGTGTTTTATTGACTCTGGTTGGGCAGGTCACATACTGGGTGAAGGTGGGCAGTGTGGAGTCCAGTGAGGTATGATTGAAGTCAATGGTGTTTTGTTAACCTCAGTCAAGTGCTATGAATAGCCAATTATAACCATATAAAACAACAAGACAACAAGACAACAACAAGACAACATTTTTAGTAATGGCCTTTTACAGATTGTTTTACTAACAATAATTTTGATTTTGTTAAAACCTCAATTTCAAATGTTTTTAAGAACAACACTTTAAAAGTGCTTAAAACAAAGAAACCCCTCCCAGCAACTAATCAATTACTAAACTTTGGTTAAACATTAGTTTCAGTAAACAATATTTCATTAGTGAAATACTGAACAAAAACAGGAACCACTAGAGTTCAATATAAGGAGATAGTTCTGGGCGATGGCATGGGGCTAGACAGAGGAGGTGCAGCAGTTCGAGAGAGCACCTCGGTCACAGCGGAAGGTCTAGTGCCAGAGGCCAGGCCAGAAACAGATAATTATCTCACTCTTGAAGCAAGGAAACTGCTCCTCCAAGATGATGTCTGCTGGGTAGCAAGCAGGTTGTAGGTCCAAATACAGAACTCAGGATTGGAAGTGGAACACACTGGAAATCTTGTGAAACATGGAGCATGGAGCACAGGAGGAGGATGTGACATTGAACAAAGAGTGATGCAGACAATAAATACTCCGAAGATAATGAGGGGAGTGGAAACAGGTGAGCTAAGACTCATAGGGGAAAACTAAACAAGGGAAGATATGTCTGTGTAGGTTCTCAATCATCCAGGTTATGGTATTCTAAGGAGCTTTGAAAGAAAGTGAGTAAACTTCTTTCAGTTTTGTGAAAATGTTTCACTTCTTATCCAAGAGGATTCTTCAGTTCTAAAACCAAATGTTGGAGAACCCCGGGTATTCCAGGTTTCAGAAGCCACTCAGATGAAAGGTGAAATATCTTCACAAAACTTTAAGAAGTCCAGTCACTTTCATTGCAAGCTCCTTAGAAAACAAGGGAAGCAAAACTAAGAGCGCACAAGTTGAAGGAATAAAGAAAATAAAACAGAACTAAACACAAAACCACAGAAAGACAAAAACTTGACAGGACATGGGAACACAAACAAAGGATGATGGATGATTGGGATAGAATACAAAACAGACCTAACCTTAATAAAAGGAAAACTAAGGACATCAGGAACAAAGGACAAAACAACAGAGGAATTACACCCAATGTGACATAAAAGGAGAGCATAGCTCCCCCCGAAGGGCAAGAGCTTTGGTTGTAGGGTGTCATATTGAAAAAAAAGTGTGCTGCACCACTATCTCCATGTCCTTTCATATGATACATATTTCAGTGGTATGGTCCTCGTCTGTGGAACAACCTGCCGGAGGAGCTCAGGGCTGCAGAGAACGTACATGTTTTTAAGAACAGGCTCAATACCCACCTTTTTAATTTAGCTTTTACCTAACGTTTATTTATTTTATGCTTATTTATTATATCCTGTTATTCTATTTACATTATTAATTTAGGTTTTACCTAATATTTATTGATTTTATTCTTATTCTTCTTTTTTTTAACTTCTTACACTATTTATATTTATATTGTATCCCATTCTTATTTATTTTATCTTTTTATCCTGTATATATTCTTATTGGGTCATATCTCCAGTGTTTCCTCGGAAGGGGCTCTCTGCACCGGGGTTGTGATCGACCGTGGCTGCTGGGGCTCTGCCGGTCTTCTCAGCCTGGCTGGGGGGCTTCTTTGCTTCCCTCCTGCTGTGTGCCCAGCCTGGTGGCTGCGGTCTGTGACCGGCTCCCGGTGCAGACGGCTCCCTGTGATAGTGTTTCCTTACCTGGCTCATGTGTGCCCAGCCCAATATACTCTTTAGGTGTGTGTGTGTGTGTGTGGGGGGGGGGGGGGGGGGGTGTATGTATTCACGATCATTTATGCTGATGAGAGTGTGGGGAGTGAGTTGGAGGGCGGAGTGGGGTGGGCTGCTTTTAACCATGCAAAGCACTTTGTGCTACATTTTTGTATGAAAAGTGCCTTATGAATAAAGATTGATTTTTTGATATGTACATACATATATTTGATGCAATTTCTTGAAATTTTTTTAAGGTCAGCTTTGACTTTGGGCACTAATAATAAAGGTAAAGGACAAATGTTTACCCAACCTAGGTACTCGTTTTCCCCAAGGCCTAGCATATTCTTATGAAGGTTGAGAAGATCCATCAAAATGTGGAATATATAAATTTTGGAGTGACTTTTTCACCAAAAATAAATCATCTCGAACTATTGTCAGTATCTAGCATCACACAAAATTTGAAAATGATATCTTAAAAACGGTATACTAGACTGCTAGCAAACAGATAGGCAGGCAGACAAACAAACAGAAACATTTACTTACTTACTCTCTTCAGGGGCAGAAAAATACCTGTGTGTGTGCGCAGCCATAGATTATTATATCCAAACTAATTGGTTTATTAATTCGGAACTCTATTTTGTGAAGTATCTACATGGTGTATTAATGTGTATGAATGTAAATCAAAGCACAACTGCTTGAAATTAAACAAGTCTAACCAAAACTATGGGACAGGTGAAATGTGTTTTCACTTTGGTGAACTGAGAAAATTTTAACTACAAAAAACTGAAAGTTAAACAAAGAAAGTCAGTGAGGGAATTAGCAAAATGGAGGAAGAAAAGATTTATGAAGGGAAAAGACAGAAACATAAAATACTGACAGGCAAGAGGGACTGATACACAGCATCAGACCAAGCAAAACAACAGATGGATGATTGAATAATAGATAGGACCAAGTCAGACAGACAGATGAAAGACACAAACAGCAGGCCATTGCAATTGACAAAAAGGTCAGATGATTTAAGAGCCATGAACCAATAAATCAAACTGAAATACATTCACTGAGAGACAGGAAGCAAACAGAAGTAATATATAACGGATGATGGAGAGACATTTGTTAGAGGAGATGATGGAGAAAGTAGATGATTAATGTGTGTTTTTTTTCTCTAAGCCAGCTCATCCCGGCACTCAGTAGATACCAGTGATGGGAATTCCAGCTGTTTTTACAGAACCGGCTCTTTAGGCTCGGCTCACCAAAAAGAGTTGTCTCTTTCTTCAGGTTATTTTGTTTCTTTAATTAATTCATTATCAACAACAATATAAAATTATGCACAAAATGAATTACTAATGTAAAAAAAAACAGTGTTTCTTATTTACATGTTTATTATATAAATCTGCTTTTATTTATTCACTCCACATAAAATGTAAAAAAAATAAAATAAAACAACTACAATTCATCTTCCCGCAAAAACTGTCTCATAGAGCTCTGGGTTGGGTTTAGGTGGTTGTGGTGGTATACTGCATGATGCTGTAGATACTGCAGCAGCAACACTTGCAGTAGACACACTGGCACCTTCATTAATATCACACTCAACTGTGTTTAATCTTCCCATTGCACTGATGGGTGGACAGTTCTCAGGTGCCTGTGCAGGTTGTCTGTATTCTTTTCTGGCAGACTCTACACTCTGCCTTTGTATTGTGAATAAAATTGAAATGGTTCCAGATTTTGCTTATTGGTGTCACTCATTTTCTTTACTATAGCTTTCTAATGTGTCAATGTTGTCTCTTGTTGTTGCTCTATTTCTCTCTCTACCTCCTGCTCTGTTTGTGTGCTACTGCTGCTGTAAGTGTAACTACCGCCCCTCCCCTCGCTGCTCAGCGTAAACAAAAGGCACAAACACATATTGACCAATCACGTGCGGCGTGAAGCGGAAAAAAAGTGAGAGCAAGAGAGTGAGGGTGAAAGAAAGAAGAGGAAGAAACAACAAACAAACCACGGCTCCCAATAAGGAGCTATTACAGTTAGGTCTGTAAGTTCAATTTGCCTCTGAACGTCACCACAGTCAATTTAAAAACAAACAAGATTTAATTCAGAGGGATTGACATAAATATTGTATTAACTGTTATTGTTGAAAGAGTTATTGACATTTTGATCCATAGACTCAAATTTTCAGAAAAAACAAAACCTAATTCAAGATCCTAAGAATTATCTTAATATTTAGTAATAATACTAATTCTAATCTGGCCTTCCTGTACTAAACCAGTGGTTTGCACCTTGTTGCAAATGCTCTGTATTTACACTGGATAACATATTGTGAATGCTAATGAACAGCTATCAAGTAATTTATTTCAAGTTCATTTTATCTACCTAGCCATGGAATAATGCGGGGATATGTCTTACTTAGCTATACAAATCCTTGTCAGTCAATTATACTGAAGTCTGGACTTCGTTCAAAACTTGACTGTTTGATTTTTGATTTGATTCTTACACACACAAAATTGTTACTGAAGTTTCTTTTTAATTTCCTAAAGTGTTTTCCATTTCACTAAGGTCACTACAATTATGGCTACAACCGAGACTTAACTTAGCCATTTTGGAAAATGTTTCCTGAAGAATTTCACCATCTAAAATGAGACCTTGAACAGCTGGAGCAGGGGACACTGACTGCAGGATGTTAGATGGTAGGTTAGGAAATCCTTTCATGCTTAATTTCATGATGTAGAGTCAGATTCTGGTATAATACTAAATGTTGACTGAGCAGTAAAATCAGAACAAATTCTTGTTTATCTGAGTCTAGATATGTCTTTCAAATGTTCTTATTCTAAGTAAATCTCATATAAAGAATATAGTGGTTGAAATTATATTCCTCCACCATAGAACTGCCTTTTAAAAACATATTGTGGATTACTTTGACTCAGTCTTACATAAAGTTTCTGGAAACAAATTCATCTTTATCTATTTTGACCACACCGAAAAGTGCACGTAGATTAGAAATAGACAGAATACATGTCAGGAACTTCAGAAGCAGATCCCTGTGCAGAAACCCACAGACTTAATGATTCAAAAGTATGTGAGGTGCACATAAAGTCACACAGTCACATGAAGCAATGTTTAACAGAAAGTATGGCTGGGCAGCAATAGATGAACATAAACCAGCCATCTGACAAATCAGGAAAGGAAAGTAAATAACAACAAGTATAAACAATTGAGATAATCAGATTGAAGGAAAAAGTAAAACAAGACACCAAAGGAAACTAGCAAAGTAAAACAGGAAACAACAAGAAAAGAAACAGTGAACAGAGACAATGGAACATAGACCAGGAAACACTGAGGTGGCTAAAATAAAGAAACAGAATTTAAACAAAAACTAAAGACATGAACTAAATCTGTTCATAAAACAAGATTCTAAAACTTGGAAACCTAACTAAACCTTGTGACCATGGCACAAAATAGTGAGAGATGGTTTGGGAGAATGCTTCTTTTTTCAGGTGATTTACTGACTGCAGAAAATACAGAATAATGGTACCAAGCAACAGTTCTTACAGGCTGAGATGCTGTTTTCTAAAAGCATCTCCAGGGTAAGATACATGCAAATTCCATCTAAGCACTGTCATTAGTTTTCATAAGGGGAGCTTAGGTAGCTTTCACTGAACGTGAAAAAAAAAAAAGAACAATCACTTGTGCAATTACTGATTGAGGGAACTAATAGCACTGCATATAAAGGCTGCAAAAAGCGTCATAGACAGAATCTCATATTAAAACAGTTCCCCATCAGACCGATGCATTATTTTTTATCTGAAGGCCGAATTAGAAAAAATTCTGCTAACATGGAGAAATATGATCTGAGGGAATCTTGTTGTTTTTACCGGTTTTGAGTTAGCATGGTATTTTGAAGATGCTAACGGTGATCAGTAAGACAGATACCAGTTTGATGTAGCACATGAAACTCATTTTCAGCCTCCATGCAGTTGTTTACCCATGACTGAAGAGGAACAACATTCACTTTCCTGTAGACAACTAATCATAACTAGCACTTGTCTAATCTGCACCCAAAACCTTACATTACCATTAACTAAAATGTTATTCTTACTATAAAGTGTTTCTTCACGTTTCTTTTTGTCCCTATAAGAAAGATAAGTCCCTTCAAGTCCCCACAACATTAGTAGTATCTAGTCCACACACGCACACACACACACACACACACACACACGGAGTCAAAAGTTAGCCAGCAGGCATGCATGTATTACGAGACTTTCACACCCACTATTTGATCACACACAGTGCACAGAGATATACACACACACTCTCCTCCCTTGACCAGAGGGAGAGGGAAGCAGCACCGATTAGCAGAACAGAGGTTTTTACTCTGCGGGGGAAGCAAAACTCGTTTAGCAATCATATTACTCTGCATAATGCTCCATTAATGACATGCTAATCATATGTAAATTAGATGCTAATTGAGCAAGATTCAATTCCAAACCAACAGATGGTTCCCATACTGCTGTAATGGAGCCTCTGGTGGCTGTTAGAGTGAGTGTTTGTGTGTGTGTGTATGTGTAGGCAGGTATATCTGTTGGATGGTTGTGAACATCTACAGAAAAGAAAGAAAGAAGGCTGGGGAATGCTGGGTGAAAGTGGCTGCCGCTGAGCGCTGCACCACTTGTTATTGCTTTGGTCGCTAGCACATGCTACTGTGGCCTGTACTTTTCATGGAAGAAGACAACTTGTCTGTAAACACTTGTCATCAGTGGTAGTGAAATTTGAGAAAGTGAGACTTAAATAGTTGCAAAAGGCTGCAAACGTTCACCATCAAGGTAACAGTTATGCCTTGGTCCAATCAGTGTGCTTCAAGAGGTGAAATTTTCACTTTGAACGCAAATGGCATCTAATTCCAGTATTCCTTTGCCTGTATCTTAATGTGAGTATCTTAATGAGTCGTCTTGTATCCATGTTTGATCTTCACTTGTGTCTTGTTCACTCATCCCTACATATTCTACAATATGCTCCAGTCTTCCTTGTGTCCTTTGTCATGGCGTTTAGTCAGTGTGCCTCTATATTTCCTGGTATCATACTGGTCTTTTAAATTTGGTTCTGAACTTTTTGTATTTAGTTCAGGACTTTGATGACCTGCAATAAAGGCTTATCTTTATTTAGAATTTAGTCTGCAGTATTGTGAAATATTAAAAAATAAAAAAAAATAGTGAATTGATAAGCTGAAGAGAAAACAAAACAAAGCAAATAAGTCACATTTTTAGAAATATATATTTGATGATTCTAATGTATACAACATACATTTTATGATTACAACGTTCTTGGGTTTTTCCAGTGTCAATTTATCATGAGATGAATTTAAGAAAAAATATGAACAATTATTCAGACAGAGCAGCTGTCCAAGTCCATGAGTATACACAGATATACTGGAAATATACAGGGGAAAGGCAAGTTGGAACACAACATGACACCACACTGAACACCAGCAAAATGAAAGTTTAAATACACACATGCGGTCATTAGGAAGACGGTGGTGATGAGACACAGCTGAAATGAATTAACTCAATGAGAGAGGAGAAGTAAAAACTAGAGACAATGCACAAGAGATGAGTTAAAGACAAGGTAAAACAGGAAGTAGCTAAGTGCAGACGGCAGACACACATGGCAGATTAACTCAGGAATACTGGTGGAGGCTAAGGAAATAAAACAAAACTATGAACTTCCGATGAAGAAACAACATAAGCCAGGGACCAGGGCCCTGTGCTTCGTACGTCGCTCACTACATCCAAGATCAAATGAAACATCCAAGACCAAACCATCGCGCTAACCGTGAGCGCGCTAATCCGGTTCCCCGAACACACCTGCTGTTGACGATTAGTACAGCTGGACGCAGTAATGTGACATCACTGGGTGTCGTAAAAGGGGCTACGCATCGATAGTAGAAACATTGATCGGCAACCCTCTGATTGGTCGGCGAAAATGTCGACGGAGCGCGCTCGGCTCGGTATTTTTCGGCAGCAGAGCAAGAACTCTTGAGTGAGGGATTTCAGGAGTTTCAGAGTTTAATCAGAACGCAAGGGAACACTGCAAAGGCTGCAAAAGCAAGGAGCGAGGGCTGGCAGGAAGTTGCTGACAAATTAAACTCGTAAGTAATTTAATAATAACAATAATAATGGAGTGGATTGATATAGCGCTTTTCAAGGCACCCAAAGCGCTTTACAATGCCACTATTCAGTCACTCTCACATTCACACACTGGTGGAGGCAGCTACAGTTGTAGCCACAGCTGCCCTGGGGCAGACTGACAGAAGCCAGGCTGCCATATCGCGCCATCGGCCCCTCTGGCCAACACCAGTAGGCGGTAGGGTAGATTTATCATATCACACTATATTATCCAATATTATATTACATTATATTATAATATGTTATATTTTATCCTCTTTCACATTAGAGCCACGACAGGACCCACTAGAACATGGGAACAGGTAAAAGTGAAATATAAGAATATTCTACAGAATGGTAATATTTATCACTTATATTGCTTTTAGTCTCTTGGAAAGAGACCCTGGAATAATCTGTTTGTTTATAACAGCAACCAAGAAAAGGGCAGAGCAACAAAAGACAGGTGGTGGTCCTGCACCCCCTCGTCAACAAGTTGGTTAAGTAAATAATACCCTCACGGGAAAATCGATATCTCTCTATGAGCACACTGTCGCACTGAGCTAAAGGATCCTGTCTGTCCCGCAATATACGCTGAATTCTGAGGACTCTCCTTATCAATCTTGCACCTTCCGCAATGGGTGGCTCGCGTATACGGACAGGACATAGCTGCGACAGACTTCCCAAATCCACCTTCGCTTTTATAGCCGTGGTCTCTCATCTTGATTACACGAAGTAATTTACAATTGCTACTCTGAAATATGAATTAAATCTGTAATAATCACATACATGTAATAGAATGTTAATAGTACATTTCCCTTTTTTAGGAAATGACCTGTGTGAAATCAATAAATGGATCAGGTGCTGCATTGTCTTTAGTTACATTGATGTTATTTATTTATGGTGAAACAGTGGTGGAATATCGCTGTTGCTTTCGTATGAATGACGCGGACATACCTGCGTGGCCGCGATCTAATCCTGTTTACATAAAGTAAACCTGCTCCCCAGCAGGTTTACGCTTACGGCTCTGTTGCTATGACAGCAAGTCCCGGATGGGCTTCGGGGAACCGAACGATCCAGGATCACGCGAAATCGTCAACAATCTCATCCAGCTAACTCACTTAGCGCGGTATGAAGAACAGGCCCCAGGATGGGGTGTATAATTGCTTACATGTGTTTCAAAATAAACACATGTAAGCAATATATGTGTATGTATGTATATATATATATTTTTTCTAGATTTTGGCCAAATATACCAGTGAAAAAGTAATTGAAATAACACTAGAACATGTCCATTTGCATTGTAATTTATAATGAGTAGTGTGACCCGCACACCTACAGTAAAGTCATAGTATACGTTAAATGTTTTCCATTTTTATATAAATCAAACCCACCATACACATTCATTCTGTCCGTTGATGTGTTGCTTGTGTCTAGGATCTGTTCACTGCTACAGGATGTAAAAATTATATTCATTCATATTAGAGATAAATATTAATGATATTAATATTCTTCTATAGTTAGTTATCATTAAGTCTACTATAAAATTAAAAGACATATGAAAACTTTATTCTTGGCTGCTGCTCTTCATGACACCTAGTTATAAGAACAAGGTCCAGAGGACTGAAACAGGCGAGCTCTGTCAAGAGATCAAAGCACAAATAAGTGAGGAAATAAATCCGCTGTTATGTATTCATGAATTTGTTTCATAATATCTACAGCTGCTGTTTTGCACTGTTAAAATTATTAATGTATGTTCCAGTCGGGAGTTGAACCCTCCCTCCCTCTACAATCCATCATCCAAAGAGATCGCAGCCCTCTTCAAAGCCCTCTTTAATTACTTTTATTTTTTAAAGCTTGTTGTGGAAAATCAGAAATATAACACTTGTCTATTGGATTGAAAGTTTTACAAAGGTCCATATGTGCTGAGTTGGCAGTGACATGCCTGTCTTAGTAATAGCATTGGATCCCCTTGGAATGAGCAGACAGGAAGACTTCTATGGTCAAAACAATACTAGGCATGCTTCCATGGTTGTAAGAGATGTCAGTAAAAATAATATGATTTCAAGTACAGTTAATAAGCTCAAGGCAGGGTGCTACTTAACTGCAGGAAAGCAGTTTTTTTTAACACATGCAACCTGCAAAAATTCTGGCTTTAAAAATCCTTGTCAGGTCATTTGACTTTCTGGGTTAGATGAGAGACTTTTTTTCTCCCTGATGTGTGCAAGAGAAGTGTGGCTGGAAAATAATGGGACCAACCAGAAAGACTGTCAGTTCTCACTAGCTGCCTGGGGGAGGCAAATCACCCAGTACAGTGAGACTAGCACCATTCTGAGATCGGGTTTAATCATTAATTAGCTACACGATGACGAAAATGGCTCCAAGAAAAGCGGAAAGACTGGCAGTCTGACATCTAGCTATTTTCTGTTTTGTGCAGATTCACCAAGGTGCCAATCTCACACATATTCACTATTAAATTTAAGCTTGAGTCTGTTTTCTGCTTCTTAGTAAGCACCCAAAGCAGGAATTTGTGAGTCAGTAAATTTAGTTTTAAAACATGGAGTACAGCTCTGAACTTTTCTGGACAATATCTGAAGGAGATGCATGTAAGGATGCAACTAATAAAGTGATTGTACTGAATTGTACTGTTGTGAGTGTAGCACAGATAATAGCCTGTTGGATTCACAGCAAGGGAGAGATTGTCCTGCATCCCACTACTTAAGCAGCAGCTCTGCCAAACCAGAGAATCTCCATTAATGCTGAACATGGCCAACGAAAACTCACACATATTGTGTGCATGTGAGAAAAGATCACGTTGGACAATATCCAGGCCTTATTTTTGCAACATTTTCCACAGATGTATGAAAAGAAAGAGTTTTTCAAATTTGAGCAATTTAAAGAAAACAAGTATTTTGATATCTTGTTATAAATACACTATTCAGCTCCTCGCTGAAATTACAGGGAGTGCAGAATTATTAGGTAAATGAGTATTTTGTCCACATCATCCTCTTCATGCATGTTGTCTTACTCCAAGCTGTATAGGCTCGAAAGCCTACTACCAATTAAGCATATTAGGTTATGTGCATCTCTGTAATGAGAAGGGGTGTGGTCTAATGACATCAACACCCTATATCAGGTGTGCATAATTATTAGGCAACGTCCTTTCCTTTGGCAAAATGGGTCAAAAGAAGGACTTGACAGGCTCAGAAAAGTCAAAAATAGTGAGATATCTTGCAGAGGGATGCAGCAGTCTCAAAATTGCAAAGCTTCTGAAGCGTGATCATCGAACAATCAAGCGTTTCATTCAAAATAGTCAACAGGGTCGCAAGAAGCGTGTGGAAAAACCAAGGCGCAAAATAACTGCCCATGAACTGAGAAAAGTCAAGCGTGCAGCTGCCAAGATGCCACTTGCCACCAGTTTGGCCATATTTCAGAGCTGCAACATCACTGGAGTGCCCAAAAGCACAAGGTGTGCAATACTCAGAGACATGGCCAAGGTAAGAAAGGCTGAAAGACGACCACCACTGAACAAGACACACAAGCTGAAACGTCAAGACTGGGCCAAGAAATATCTCAAGACTGGTTTTTCTAAGGTTTTATGGACTGATGAAATGAGAGTGAGTCTTGATGGGCCAGATGGATGGGCCCGTGGCTGGATTGGTAAAGGGCAGAGAGCTCCAGTCCGACTCAGACGCCAGCAAGGTGGAGGTGGAGTACTGGTTTGGGCTGGTATCATCAAAGATGAGCTTGTGGGGCCTTTTCGGGTTGAGGATGGAGTCAAGCTCAACTCCCAGTCCTACTGCCAGTTTCTGGAAGACACCTTCTTCAAGCAGTGGTACAGGAAGAAGTCTGCATCCTTCAAGAAAAACATGATTTCCATGCAGGACAATGCTCCATCACACGCGTCCAAGTACTCCACAGCATGGCTGGCAAGAAAGGGTATAAAAGAAGAAAAACTAATGACATGGCCACCTTGTTCACCTGATCTGAACCCCATTGAGAACCTGTGGTCCATCATCAAATGTGAGATTTACAAGGAGGGAAAACAGTACACCTCTCTGAACAGTGTCTGGGAGGCTGTGGTTGCTGCTGCACGCAATGTTGATGGTGAACAGATCAAAACACTGACAGAATCCATGGATGGCAGGCTTTTGAGTGTCCTTGCAAAGAAAGGTGGCTATATTGGTCGCTGATTTGTTTTTGTTTTGTTTTTGAATGTCAGAAATGTATATTTGTGAATGTGGAGATGTTATATTGGTTTCACTGGTAAAAATAAATAATTGAAATGGGTATATATTTGTTTTTTGTTAAGTTGCCTAATAATTGTGCACAGTAATAGTCACCTGCACACACAGATATCCCCCTAAAATAGCTAAAACTAAAAACAAACTAAAAACTACTTCCAAAAACATTCAGCTTTGATATTAATGAGTTTTTTGGGTTCATTGAGAACATGGTTGTTGTTCAATAATAACATTATTCCTCAAAAATACAACTTGCCTAATAATTCTGCACTCCCTGTAAGCTCAGTCAACAATCAAAAAACGTCTTTCATGCTCATTCACGTTGCTTTTTCTTAGCCCCCTTTGTGTGTTGTATGTAGCTGGTAATGTGAATGCTTTGCAATACATTCAGCCTTGGAACCCAGAGGAAGAGTTAAAATGTCAGTAGGTCTCGATTTGACAACCTGACAGAGCGACTTTTAGAGGGGAAAAACAACTCAAGGTTCTTTCTTCAATGCAACACTGACATGTAAAATTGCCAGAGAATTTCCAGTGAAATGCATTTATTTGTGACGGATGTTTGCGTGTTTGTGAGTCTGCAGCAACATGAAACGCAACATGCCCACAAAAATAAAAGGTGCAAAGCCTAGTTTCAACAGAAACTGACTGATTGAAAGAAAATGGTTTCCTGAGTTTTGCGTTTTTCTGTGTTTCTCTTTCTCACTTCACACCCACATGTAACAGCAAACAGATTAGCAAGGAACAAAAGGGCAAGGAAGAGGTTCACTGTGGTGAAGAGACCGTGTGAGTAATATGGGGGCGACTGAGAGAGAACCACCACAAAACCCTTTCTGATGCAACTTTTAAAAAAGATCACATAAGATAGCATTTTTTTCCTTTATAAAAGTGCATTACTACTTTAAAACATATTTAATTACACAATGAAAAAGTACTTCAGAGGGCATATTTTATTATTCAAACGCCAGTAATTATTTTTTGTTTGTTTTATGTAGATGAAGAAAACCTTACTTTTTCAAACACACTGTCCTTTGCAAAATGCCAACTTTTCTAACTTCCTAAGTGCCCATTTACCCATTTTCATGCCATTTTTCACCTAAGTATTTTGCCTTTATTTTCGATAATTATGTTTAAAAACAGTAATCTATTTTCAAACCCACTGCTCCCCACCGATCTGGTTTCATTCATATCAGTAATTGTGTAATGTTAGGTTAAGAAAATGTAGATGAGATGGAAACATTGTTAAAGGTTTATATATTAGATTGGATCTGTTTTAGTTTTCTTCCCTAAAAAATGTTAGACCTCTTTAGAATTTTTGTTGTTGTTGTTTTGTTTATTTTTTGGCAGGAAAAAAATGTTAAAGCCACTTTACTGTATTTCCTACTTGTAAGGAAACATGATATAAAAGAGACTTGTTCTGTAAAACCCAGGTTTCGAGTATAAGTGTAAATATTTGTCATGACTGAAATACGAGCAGTTTAGGTTATGAAATGATCAGAGTTAACTTCCTCGGTGTCTACATTGATGGTTCTTTTAAATTGAATAAGCAGGTGAGTGCAGTAGTTCAGTCCTGCTTCCTTCAGTTAAGACAGCTAGCCAAGGTAAAGCCATACCTCCTGGCTAACGTCTTTGAACGTGTTATTCACCTTTTCCTTACTTGCAGATTGGACTACTGCAATTCATTTATTATGGTCTAGACCAGGCCACCATCCATCGTCTTCAGATGGTCCAAAATGCAGCTGCCCACCTGCTAACTGGTACCAGACGGAGAGAGCATATAACCCCAGTTTTAGCTTCTTTACACTGACTTCCTGTCTTCTACAGGATCCAATTTAAACTTTTACTTTTTGTTTTTAAGTCACTTAATGCCCGAGCCCCTCCTTACCTGTCTGAGCTCCTCTCTGCTTATGCTCCAGGAAAAACCATGAGGTCTAGCTCAAAATTAATGCTGCCCATCCCATGGACTTATTTCAAATCTCGTGGTGCTAGAGCCTTCTCTGTCGCAGGTCCCAGACTTTGGAATAGTCTCCCCCTAAATATTAGATCTGCACAAACACTTGAGCAATTTAAATCACTACTAAAGACACATTTTTATGCCCTGGCTTTTAACACACTATGACCCAAGCATTCTGGTCTTATTTTAAATAATTTTAGTTATTGTTTTAATTCTTTTATTATCCTATTATTGTTTTATATTGTTATTACTGTATTACATTGTTGCTTTTTAATGCCATTTTTATATTGTTAAGCACTTTGTGCAGCATCGGCTGTTTGAAATGTGCTATATAAATGAACTTGACCTTGACTTGACCTTATAGCTGCGTAAAATGGGCAGAAAAACACACTCTGCAGTTACATTACCCTGTAGATCCTGTGTTACTTTTCACACAGAAGTAGTAGATGCATTATGTTCCCTCTCAGCTTTTAACTGTTTCATGTTAAATGACTGCAACATACGCAATGCATGAATAAACTGTCAGGTATAGAGATGCAGCATTTATACAGTAGATCTCTCAGATTTATTTAAAAAAAAGAAAACTTCAGTTATATATTGTGCTTTCTCCTTATCTTTTGTGCATTTAAGAAAATGAAAGATCCTTCAAAACAATTTCCAGGTGATAAGAGAAGGAAGGAACAAGTATAATGAAAAGCACTCAATGTCACTTCAATATGTCCTTTGCTCTAGTAAGTGTTACTATGGCAACTAAAAGATGCTATCACAATAAAAATGGTAGTCTGAGGGTCATTTACGCAATCAGCTTATTAAGACCCAGTCTTGCCCTACAGTGGTTGTAGTAGTAAATTATGCTGTTGAAGATCATGTTTGCATGCATGGGTGTGAAAAGACCAGTGTTGGGTAAGTTACTTTAAATTAGTAACTTAGTTACATTACTAGTTACTTCTATCAAAAATAACTCAGGTACTTTAAGTTACTCATTACTTTCAAAGTAACTAGTTACTAGGGAAAGTAACTTTCGTTTTACTCAGAATTCTCTTGTTAATGTGTTGCTTCCCTAACTGGATGCCCAGCAAGATTGCCAGTCTTCTAGCTTACTTACATGTTAGCACTGAGCTACTGCCACCCACGCCTGGACCGTCGTCAACTGCTGCCATGATTCTAGCCTACATCACAGCGTCACGTGGGCTTTTTTAAACCCAGTGGGAGTATCCCCCCAAAGGACCTCGGGTCTCTCCTCCTCCTCCTGCCTCCCCTTTCCCTCATCCACCTGCTGGCCTCCACCACTTGATAATGTTACTGAATCTGTGGAAGCTCCGCGATGCCACCACCAAACAATTGAGCTATTTTTTACACATCTGCCAGCATCTGGCCAATCCACCACCTTTCATTGTTTATACCGTTACGGAAAAAACCAAAACCAAAAAAACATCGGCACATCAAGTGCCGAGTCCAGCTGTGGCTGCATATGTTTTAGTAGTAATTTCTTTTTGAGGGCATTGCCATATTGGAATCCCAACTTCTCTGACAAGGCTAACCAGAACGCCGTTTACTCGAGTGTGACATCCTTCTTAGGTCCATGTACCGATTTCCGAGGTAAGTCGAACGCAACAGACGAAGTAATGAATAACGACCCTATCTAAATCCCAGTAATGATTAATGTGTTACTGATTTTGGCATAATAACTAGTTACCGTGCTCATTACCACAATAATAACGTGGTTACTTAATAACGCGTTAGTCCCTACACTGGAAAAGACAGACTGCTGGTTTGCATGATTCTCCCTACAGTTGTTCTGGTTTGGTCCTGAATAATTGCTGATGTCTGCTTCTCATTAATACCAAAGCTCAGTGGTTCTCATGAAATATGTCAGCATGAACACACTCACTGACATAACACATGCCCTTGCCCATCATTAAGAGCTTCATGTCTAACCCAATCGTTATACTCACTTTAACTTAAACATACTTCTAATATTAACATTTAAGCCATGTGTTTCAGCCAGCCTCTTGAGGAAAAAAACTCTCCTTATGGAGAAAACCTTTGAAAAGTATATATGTTTTCAAGTGAAAATGTGACTGTTTCCCAGAAGGTTATTTCTCCAAAAAGTGCCCATTTTCCAAAAAGGTATGAAAACCCACTTTTCATTAACCTATAAATAAAACAGCACGTGTATGAAATCATCCATATTAAAAATATGCGTTCTTTCTTACATGCTGTAACATTTTATCATAAGTATAGAAGAAGCACACGCGTGATGTTATGAGGAGCATTCCACCTCTCCCTGCTTGGTAAGATTATTGATGGCAAGCTGAGCAATTTGTCTTTTAAGCAAAAATATCTTTTTACTCTGAGGACGCTCACATTGCAATTACGGGCAGCTTATTAATGATGCTCAGATGTGGAGAGAGAATTTCTGCTCTCGTTTATTCATCACACATGACTTTTTCTCCCACAGAGGAATCACTGCTGGCACAAATGGACCAGTCACAGTTTATTCATTCACAGAGCACACATTTTTTTCACTTTAAAAGCCAGAGTCAGTGAAAAAGGATGAGTGGTTAAAAGGTTCTGATAACAAAGGAACCCATTTGCTTCGGTTACCTACAAATTTTCACAAACAACATGTAAGCTCAGCTGTTATTTTACTGTAAAACACACTAATAGGATCAAGTTGGGATTTTTTGTGCCACATATTTTTGTTGTCTACATTATCGATCCACTCATTGTAGATCAGATCAATTAATTTGCACTTAACTAATTTTATATCAGACAAATAAATATTTTAGTCACTATTTTTTCCTTTGATAATAAACCTTCGGACAGTCTAAATTAAGGTTTTATACTGTAAAAGTATACAGCTGTCGCTTTATTCACAAAATGTTTGCTAAACAAAACCACAAACTTATCAACATACTTGGGGAAAATTAATTTGTATTACATAAGCACAGCTTCTGCGAGGGCCTTGTGGCCTCCAAATCGAGGCAAACGAAGGCTACATTTAGATGAGCTTTAGAACTGGGACTGGCCCCGCCGGCCTGTAATGATGCATTCAGCCTTGAAATGCAGACTTCAGCCTTGAAATGCAGACTTTGGCTTCGGCTCTGAATTGTGATGAAGCATGTGTATGCATGCACACCTGGAAAGTTTGATGCTCTTACTTGAGAAATAGGCAGCAGCAAAAACAGTGAGATAATCTGGATATTCTGTCCACATGTATACACCATCGGGCAGGCTGAACTGTGATTGATTGGCTAATAGCAGCTGGCTTTTGCAGGATCCTTGTCTGAGTAATAGGCGTTTCTACTGTTATGAACTTTATATGTCCAATAGCTTAATAAACTGTCACTTGATACAGTATGCCATTGCACGTTTCCATTTATTTATATCAATAACTAAAATTTTACTCAAATCATTTTAAACAATAGGTCATATTGTTTGATTCACATTTTAATGTGCACTCTATAGAAATGTAGTTGAAACTTTCAGATCAAATAATTTATTATTCATATTAAAAGATTTTTACTATTTTGCATTAGTATGTCTTACTTTGATCCTGGTATATATTGCACTTGGCTGGTTTATCAGGTGCAACTGTTCAACTGCACATTAACGCAAATATTTAATTACCCAATCATAGCAGCGGCTCAATTTATTGAGGCATCTAGGTGTGGTCTAGACAACTTACTGAGGATTAAAATGGATGAAGGACGGTAATTTAAATGACTATCAATTTGGCATCTTTGTTGGTGCCACACAAGCTGGTCTGAGTACTTCATGAACTGATGATGTTTGGACTTTCACAACCAGCCACCTTTATGGTGCAAAAAAGAGAAAAGATTCAGTGAGCAGCAACAAAATACCTTGTTGATGCCAGACATCAGAAGAGAATGGCCAGACTTTGGGGAAGAAAAAAATTAAGGTTAATTACAACCAATTTATGCAAGAAGAACATCTCTGAATGCACAATATGCAGCAGATGAGGTGCAGCACCAGAAAACCCCATCTGGTGTTTTTCGTGGACTCGTCAAAATTAAGCAATAGAAGATTGGAAAAATGCATCCTGATCTGATGAGTTTGCATTTCTGCTGTGCCAGTCATGTGGCAGAGAGAGAATTTGGCCTAAAAAACATGGAAGCATGGACCCATTCCACCTTGCTGGTGGTGATGGTGTACTGGGGAACAGTGTTGGGAAGGTTACTTTTAAAATGTATTACAGAATACATGCCCCAAAATGTATTTTGTAACGTATTCCGTTACATTACTCAATGAGAGTAACGTATTCTGAATACTTTGGATTTCTTAAGAAATGCAGCATATCAGAGTATTGTGGGCGCCATGTCCATCCCTGTATGACCACAGCATACCCACCATCTGATGGCTGCTTCTATGAATAACATGCCACAACATAAAACTCAAATGTTTCCTAATATAAAATAAACAAATCCTTCCAAAAAAATGTTTGGATCCAGATCTTGATCTTGCTATGTTTGGTTCCAGGATTTTTACCTTAGAGCTTTTGGTTGCTTTCTGTATGTTTTATTGTTTGTTTGTTTGTTTGTTTGTTTGTTTGTTTGTTTTAAAGAAATCTTATTTTTTGGTTATTGCTAGGTTGTGGTTTGATTCCTGTTTTTTCCATTATTCCAGTAATGGGATGGGTAAAGTTATTTGTGAAATAGAAATACAAGAGGCCTGCACTACAAAGCAGGATTTGGCCTTATTCAGGTAACTTCAGGGTTAATCCTGGGTTATCTGTAGAGAAGGCAGATCACTGTTTACCAGGGTATGCTATGGTAATTAATACTGCAGACCTCTATTGGAGGAGGTTTTGTTAGAGATAAGATATCAACAGTTAGTACCTTCCAGATAACTGATCAGTAAATGGTGATTTCCTGTCACCATTTCTCGAAGAGCCCTTTGACCTCTGTGCACTAATAGCAGGAGGGTGTAAAAGTTTATCAACAGCATCTAAAGTCTGTATTTCCTTTTGAGCATCAGTAATAAATATGGATTGTTAGACACAACTTTCTTTCTTTCTCCTGTTGGCTTCAAACAATTTTACAACTGTTTTATTCAATAAGCATTATGAGGCCACTGGGGCTCCAGTTGAAAGAATAAAACCTAAAAGTGTCTTACACACATTTAAAGGTTTATTTAATGGAATACTCAAGTTATAATCTGTCAGATTTTCCTGTGTCTTAATGAGAGAAATGTGATATTTATAAGTCAACTTATACACTGAGCATTTTTGTCAGCTTTCTTTCCTGGCATCACATCACTGCTTTGTCTGCAGCAGCTGTTTGTATTATTTATTTAACCTCCTAATATTTTATACCTCTTCAAATCAGCCGCTCTGCTGCCAGTACACTTTCATATTTCCATATTTGTGATTGATGATATGCTGCCAATACCACATCTTTCATGTGAACACACGCATGGCTAGACCAGGAAACCCTGGGTTTAATAATTGAGATGATAACCACGTTTGTGTGACCTCGAAGCCTGACTGGTGATGTTATGACATGTGAAGCAAAATAACTCCTTGGTTATGCTGAACTACAGGGTTGGTTTATTTATGTTTAGTTCCTTTGGTTTTTATGTATTTTTAAAAGATTATTCTCACTCCTCAGTATCCCTAGTCTTGTGTTCAGTGTGATTTAGCTTGTTTCTGTGTTTATTTTAGTTCTCCTGTTATGTTTAAAGATGACGCCAGTGTACATGGCTTGCCATCCTTGGCTGTACCTGGTATGCTGCTTTTTACCCCCTCTACCTTTTTTTATGGACCTTGGCATTGTATTTTTTTTATCCTTTTAGTTGTATGCTCATCTAGTGGCTGTGCACTGATTACGTAAGACAGGCAAACACTTAAATCTTCGACTCTCCCATTCGTCTCGGGCTGATCCTTGCTGGAATCTGGGCAACGCCACCCCGCCACAACTGGACCCTCCAACCAGCTTCTTCCACCTACCCCTTCCTTGGGGTAGGTGTCTTGGGGTGACTGTGCGTTTGCTCTGGCTGCCCCGGGACTGTGGAATAACCTCCCTCTCACTATCCGCGCCTCTGATTCTGTTGCATTGTTTAAATCACGACTAAAGACTAGTGATGTGCGATACCACTGATTTCCTTTCCGATCCGATACCAAGTAATATTCAGGGTGGTATCGACGATACTGATCCGATACCGATACTTTGTACAAAACGGATTTTATTTATTGTATCTCAAATTATAGCGTCATAATGATTACAGGACATCAGAATACCTTCTTCTTATCACTTAATAATGCAGAGTTCATCATATAGAAATAAAAAAACTAAAGTTGTGTGCTATTTGAACACCTTGCCTGCCTGGAGGACTAAAGGACTCCGTGAGAGACTCTCACCCTAGCAGCACCTGTCCCTCTCCTCCTCTTCAGTTCGCCTCAACATACGCTCGTCATATTTTGTGATATGATTTACTCTGAGGTGTTTGACAAGGTTAGTGATGTTGCCACAACCATACATGCCAACCCTCCCGATTTTTCCGGGAGAATCCCACCTTTCTCCAGATTTTCCACCCGGACAACAAAGTTGAAAAACCATATCGCAGAATTCATAGCGCGGCCCAGCCAATTCCAGTTTCCAACAATGACGGCAGCGACTTAGTTTTAATATCACTCTTATTTCTCTTTCTGGGTCGCAAAAAAACTTTTAACATATTTTCAGGTGAGAATGTAGCTGTGTAAACTTCAAATATCTGAGCCGACCGACACATCGTCTTCAAACCCCCGCGGTCTTTCACCACTCGGGTTAAACATGATGTACAAGTCACTTTGATAACTTAAAAATGTTCTTGTTTGGCTTTTTCAGTGTTTTATTTGTTCGTGAGTAAATCGGTTTGGCTGAGATTAAAGTTATTAGATTAGATTAAATTAAATTAAACTTTATTATTCCCTCGGGAGGGTTCCTCCGGGGTTTTCACACAGCTGAATAAACGTCAAACAGAAAACTGATTAAACAGAAGAGTTTACGTCAGTGTCCGGTTATATTTTAGACAGCAAGGAGCAGACGGCAGAGTTTCACTCCACCGAGGGAGCTCGTGACGTACTACCCGGCTTTCTTTAGACCGCGAAGGCCGGTCCTCAGGTGGAAGCAGCCTCTGAATTTGGACACCCCCGCTGTTTCCAGGCCGGCCAATAATAACGGTGACATTTAACGTATTTTATCCGATAAATAAACCCTGTAAAATATATTTATCCGCCCAAACAGCCCTTTTGAATGTCTCCCTAATTCTGAGGTCTCAAGGTTGGCAAGTATGGCCACAACACCTCACTTTTTTTGCCACATTTATTGCAAACCACGGCTCAGCTGTTTGTGGAGGTAAAATACATCCGCACAATTACGCTCAGCCATTGTTGTGAGTGCGCACGCCAAGGGGCTGCGAGACATTTATACAGCCGTATTTCGCACATGACTATGAAAGGCGGAAGAGGAAGTAGTTCCTTTGAATGTAGGCAATCCGAATGTTATAGTTTCTTTCCACTGTGTTCCTGTTAATGATAAACTACAAATTTACTCTAAATTACTAAAATATCGATATTTTAATGTGAGAATCGATTCTAGAACATAAATGATTGGTATCGGAGGAATCGATATTTCAGGATCGATCCGCACATCACTACTAAAGACCCACTTGTTCAATCTTTCCTTTCCTTCTAGTTAACATTTGACTTAGGATTTTACATTATGTACTTTTATGCTTATTTTAATTCTTTGTTTGATATGTATCTGCTGCTTCTATGTATCAGTGACAGTGATCTGCTTGCATACCTAGTACTTGCTTTGGTCCCATTTCTTTTACCTTTCTTTTATTCTATACATTTACTTGTTAAGCACCTTGGTATACCCTTGGTTTTTAAGTGTGCTTTATAAAAAAAGATTATTATTATTATTATTATTAGATTACTTTTTACAAACTTTTGGATTTTTTTGTTGATGAAGTTTTGTGATTGGTTTGGACTTTGTGCCTTGGACTGCAGAGATGGGCAGTAACGCGTTACTTGTACTGACCTTACTTTGAGTTTGATTCCATAAAAAGTGACAAACACATTAGTGTCCATCGTGCGTGGGAAGAAAACTTCTTTTTACAGCGAAAAAAACCCCCTAAACTTCCAAGCAAGCACCGAGTGCGCAATGACGTAATGGGAAACTCACAGAGAAACTCGCGGATTCTTCAACTGACCGTGGCACACCTGCACCAGGGTAAACCTCCGCCTACCGCAGTTCTGCTTTACAGGTGAAAATAGAGCAACAGGACCGCTGAGTCTTTGACTTTATTTATTTTCTGCTGTGTTTTACTTGCATCTATTTGAAAGTCAGAGAATGTTGCATATAATTAAATTTTTGCTTGATGCATAAAGTTAAAAGATTAAAACTGATAAAACAAGTTTTAAAAAGGGACCTCTCCATTTGATTACATTTTGTATGATGGATTATGTAGAAAAAGTAGAATTGGGCTGAAAGATCTATCGCTTTATCACCTCTTCAGGTTGTAAATCGTGTTTTTAAAAAGTAACTAAGTAACTAAGTAATTAATTACTTTTGAAAATAAGTAATCAGTAAAGTAACGGGATTACTTTTTTGGGGAAGTAATCAGTAATTAGTTACTGATTACTTTTTTCAAGTAACTTGACCAACACTGTTGGACTGTGCAACTCAATCTAATAAAAGTTTCTTTGGCTACGTTCACACTGCAGGCGAAAGCGCATCAAATCAGATTTTTTTTTTGACCCTATGCGACCCATATCCGATCGTGCTATGACAGTGTGAACGGCACAAATCCGATATTTTCAAATCCGATCTGGGTCACTTTCGTATGTGGTACTGAATCCGATACATATCCGATGTTTCAGAAAGCGACTGCTGTTTGAATGGTCTAGTCGCATTAAATCCGTCTTTTACATCACTGACACAAGACAGACGCCAATTATCAGCACTGGAGAAGCGCCCGATAAGACATCGCGAACGCTTCCTGGCCATCCCGTGTAGATGTCAGTGAAACTGTTGGGAAGACAACGTTGGAGAAACGTGAACATTTTATTTGTACTGTATAATCTGCAGATTGTGACAGAAATCTGCAACTATCCTTTGAAGCACCGCTCATCTCTAAAACAGCAATAAGGATAATTATTAGTTTATCTACATTATTATGTAAATAACAAAATAACTTAAAGCAAAAATTGGGAAACGTGAAGTCCGAAGTCTTTATATTAAGGGCCATCAGTCAAACAATATTGTTTGCTATGGGTCTAAACAGAGCGCGTTGTGTGACATCTTCTTTTGCGCATGCGGGCCGCTTTGAGCGTTCACACTAGAGCGCGTTTGCTGTCGCATTTTATTTGTAGTGTGAACGAGCAGACAAAAAAATCGGATTTGATCAAAAAATCGGAATTGAGCATTAAGACCTGCAGTGTGAACGTAGCCTTTGTTTGTTACTATCTTCTGCTTTGGGTCTTGCACTCTTAAACCATCATCAACAAATCTATCACCTTTAAGTTGGTCCAGACATATCGTAGTGTAAAAGTTGGATTCAAATATGTCCCTAACTTTTTCAACAATACTTCTACAGTGCAAAAAGACAAACCGAGCGCATTACTTGATCGCCTAAACTGAAGTGATAGATGTACATATTTGAAATTACGATAATAGATAGATAGATATCCTGATTCCATTCAGGCAATAATGTCATCAGGGTGTGGCTCGTCGAAAAGTTTATTTCAAAAGACTCAATTAAAATGTGTTATACCCTGAATAGCAGCGGGTTTTATGAGAGCACAGACAGCAGAAGCACCAAGCAATGAGGCGTTAATTTGAGGTTGGGGCACAGAACGTATTGGCCAAGTTAAATTCAAGACATTGTTTGTATCAGTACTGCAAGGTCGTGTTTCAACACTTAATTAAAATGGTGTAAAGATAAAAATAATATTTGATATAATACCAGTAAATGATTGTGTTCACATGTGATGTATCTAATATCTAAATATTTTAAACAATATAAACCAATTTGCCAGGAAACTGTCCCACTGGTGAGGTAGCAATACCTGTGAGGCACAAGCAAAATTTTCACTACACAATTATTTGTTCAGCAGCAGGATATCTTCAGAACACCATATTGTCGGTCTGTTTGACCTGTCTGCCGTATCTCAACTGTCTGTCTCGATGAGAGCATGAGATACTGGCCACTGTCAAGACATTAAGAAGTTTGATTTCAATGTTTAAATAAATTAGACACGAACACCATGACACTGGGAAAATAAATCAGCATAAGGGAACAGGAAAGTGACACTACTAAAAGAAACAAGAGCAAGAGCCCATATGGATAAATGTTTTCTGATAGATTTGCATTTTATTTTACTCGATTCACCTTACAGTTCTAAGCGCAAGTTCATGCAAGTTCTTTTTTCCCCCCTGCAGCTATTCCTGTATTAATTTTTAGCATTCCTTTTTCGATGTGTACCAGCTGCCTTTCAATTTATTAGGAAAGTGGGACCTGCAGCTCAGCCTGGAGTGACAAGAAGATTAGATTTGTGGAATTTGTTTCACTTCACTGCTGTTGTTGTGGCTTTATTTTTCAGCTCCATTAGTAATGGTATTGTCTTAACAAGCAGTCCATTGTCATACTGATTATCTTATTGTTTGCAGCTGCTGGGATGAACTCAGGGTGTATATACAGAGAGACATCACTGCTGATATTTCATGGAGACGGAACGATTAAGGGGGTTTCCAGGTTGTGCTAGAGGCTGTTGTACATATCCCTTTTTTTTCTTAATGATAAGTCCAGTTGTTTACGGTGGTATGCTATTGCTATTCCTGTGGTGTTCTTTAACAAAGCCCTGCTTCTGAAATAGTGTGCTCCCTTCAAATGCTTTTTTCTTAATAACTTGTCTCGGTTATACTTTAATCCATACAGTGATAGTAACCACAGTATTCACCAAATCACTCCCACTTTTGCACACACTGGGGGCTCTGCCACGTGCCGGGTGGTTGTTGGGCACCTGGGACACTGGGTCCTTTGTCTGTGGTTTCTCTGGGGGTTCCTGCCCTTTGACTTTAGGTGCTCTACCTGGGCCTCCCTCTTCCTTCTGCTGGGGTGTGCACGTGGTTAACACCAAAATGTGTGACCCTAGGTCTTCAGTACTCTTGGGAGGCTGTGAGGATGAGCTGCAACTCCTGGACCTTTCTCTTTCTGCCTCTGGTTTCTGGGGGGCATTGCTTCAGTCCCTCATCCTCATTACAAGGAAGAGTTTTTCTAATATTATAGCTGATTAATTTTTTGTAAAATCAGCTGCTGGTACAAGAAATCAGTGTGATTGGTCTGCTATTGCCAACCTCAACCCTTTTCTTTGAATGTGCTTGTATCTAGATCAGGAAACCATGGGTTACCTTAGAGGGTTACCACTTGTTCCGGTCGCCTGTGTTAGGGTAAGTGAATCCAGATAACAGAAAGACACTCTGGTGATGTTGAACTGACGTCATAGTACGGCGCCCAGATTGCATTCCCAGGTGTGTGGCTGCACTGAGCAGGGGTTTTCATCTCATAGCTGAGAGGTTTGCTAGGATGAAAACTGGAAAGTCTGGTTGCTCTTAACTGCATCCTTATTTGGCTGTTTCGGGGACTGACTTCTTCCCAGACAAGTGGGAAGAAGTCAGTCAGATGAGGTCCAGCATTTGTTGCTGACCAAAATACCTTAACCAAAGCCACTCATTGTCTGAAGACATGGTGAGGGCCTCTTCACCTTTTTAATGCAGCTGCTTATGCTCTTCCAACACATTTCAATAGAAAATGTAATGACAGTATGATACAGAACTCATTTCTGCTGATAGAAAAGCTCCCCAGAGTCATATTAACTGCATGAGAAATAATCTGTGATCCTCTCAAACCACTGGGGAATGTCTTTAGCTGTTCTGACACCTCATTAGCTTAATCTAGTGTGTTCAACTTTTCAAGAACTGGAAGGCATCAACTCTTCATCACCTCCAAACCTTTGCTTTTTCTAATAAGATGTGTGCACAGCTGGTGGAGAATATACTGTAGAATATAAAGGGTGACTGTGGATCCAAGAAAAGTATCTTGGCAACCACTGGTTTCTTTGGAGTGCCTGGCTCTGCTCTCCCAGTTCACTTTAGTTCATTTTAGTGGCTCTTTAGATGTGTATAGATTAGAGATGGACCGATCCGATATTACGTATCGGTATCGGTCCGATACTGACCTAAATTACTGGATCGGATATCGGAGAAAAATAAAAAATGTAATCCAATCCATTAAATATCAGGAAAGCACCTTACAAAACTTGCAACACGCCGTAACTCACCTCAGAACGTTAGCACGTCGGAGCAGTATGCATCACGTGACAGAGCGGCTGTGGCATGCGGGACCTGTCGGTGGTCTAGATAGCATGTGGAGCTTCGCTAGCAACCCGGCATTTCATCTCCGACAAAGTTATCCCCGAGAGAAGTAAAGCAAGTGTGTAAGTCCATCTCTGAATGTTTGTAAAGCATTCCTGCGTTAAGCTTAACGAGCGACTGCCTCTCGCTCTCCGGCTGCTACTTCAATCATGAAACGGCTTAATGATCAGCTGATCGGCTTTTCTGTCGTGAGTCTCTCTGGTTTGTTTTTGGCCCACTTTGCACCAGACAGAGGAAACCAGCGGCTGAACAACAGCAGCACGTTTAAGCTTGATCAGCTGTTGTTAGAATGTATTTAATATTACTTTCTACTCGAGGATCTTTTTCTACGTAGCTGACGCTGGTAACTGTGCAGGGGCGGATCTAGCAAAGTTTAGCCAGGGGGGCCGATAGGGCATTAACAGGGAAAAGGGGGCACAAAGACATACTTTTCTTTCTTATTCTCATTTAAAATGTCTAGCTTTTAATTATTTAATATTTATCCGAATCTTACACCCAAAGTTTTAATCTGATGTAAAATGTATAGAAGTCCATTATTGTATATAGTGACTATTAAGTCTAATATATATACCCTAGTAAGCTATAGTACTTTTTCCTTTGGGAAGGTACCATCTGTGCAGTCTGCAATTTTGTTGAAGAAAGATGTTGAATCTATTTAATATTTCTTGAAAAATAATTGATTTCTGTCCATTTTTTTTCACACTGCATCAAATTAAGGTTGATTACGTCGATTAAGCATCATGAGGTGGAGCGTGAGGGGTGGTTCCCTATTTTTTATTTATTTATTTTTGTTGTTGCTGGGAGTTGGAACCCTGTTAGTTAGGTTGCTTAATATTTACGCTAAGTACTCTTTAAAATACCAGAATAGGGAGGATGGTGTAGGTTTAAGTTTATTAGATTGATCAGTATTGCTGAACTATGAAATTTTTTTTGCATATAGGTATAACAGAATAGCTTTAGTGTAGTTGTTGTTTTAAACTTGAGTATGAACATATACAAAATGCAGCAAGTTATTTAAAAAAAAACAGTTTTGTTGATTAAAAAACACTATATCGGATTCATATCGGTATCGGCAGATATCCAAATTTATGATATCGGTATCGGTATCGGACATAAAAAAGTGGTATCGTATCATCTCTAGTATAGATGAAGGAGTTGATCAAACCAGTCCTGTAATTGGATGCAGTTTATACTCACAACATGCCCTGCTTTCGGAAAAGGATTTTACGCAATTGAGGATGTATTCCACCTTCAGGAACCAATCTTAAAATTCAACATTATGATCCAGGGGACCAGTCCTCTTGGCTTCCAATTGGTAAATGATATGCTCTGCCACCAGGGCCATAGCTGCCCAGTCCTAATGGTTACTGTTCAACTTACTGTTCAACAGTAAGAAGTAGTGTTCTACATTTAGGATTGCATTTAAAAATGTGCATGTAAGTACATTTCCAGATGCTATGTATAATTATTAAAGAAAGAAATCTAACTTGTTGGGACTCTGTAAATTGATGATTTGGGCATTGAATTGAGTAACTCATTATGGATGGAAAATTTCTTAATATGTTATATAATTATTCATTATAAGACATTATTTCTTGCTTAATTTGATTAACAAGCTGTCATTTTTCTGGAAGTATTTCAGATGTTTAATGTAAAAACACAACAGAAACATACTTTTTACATTAGCACCATGAATGTGAACTATTTCCAAAAACGTAGTGGCAGGCATGCGAATCTGATCTAACAAAATGACACATGCATACCTACTTTCACTCTGTGTATGGAGAGAAGACAGACAGACTGAGTCAGCCAGGCTGGAGGTGACTGGATTGAGAATGAGCAGACTTGTATTGCGCTCTGGTGATTCTTCCCCTCTTCAAGGCTGAGTGAAGGAGTCAACACCACTGCCAGCTGCTGAATAGCCTTTCTTTGTATGAAGAGATGTTTTTGGTTTGTCTTCAAGGACAACTGTGAACAGAGTCATAAACAAGCCAAGAAAACTTTTCTTCTTGCTCCAAAATGTAAAGGGGTAACACAAAGATAAAACTTAATGGCAGCGAGAGAAATGAGGCTTGCAATGAATCACAATACCGACCTTACGATCATTACATCATACCTCATATGCATCAAACTTCAATAGAAAGAATGCATGATATGCTGAACTTTTATCATCCTTACACACAGTACACTTTCTGTTGATGTTATGCCTCCCTGTCAATGCAATTCTATCCTGCCAATGCATACATCAGGGCAAGGATGCAATTTTCATTTCAAATTCAGGAAAAGCCACCACAGAAAATTGACAGAGCTAACACTAAGAACCCAGCTAACATGACATCCAGGCCTGAATAGTGTTTGAAAAGTTTCATCAGAGATGTAATTCTGATGTACACAAAGTGGGGGGAAAAGTTAGATGCATCAGTATATTTATATATAAATGTTAAAATAAGCTGAAATTTAATGGCAACTTGAGATGTTAAAATGGTTGCAAAAAGTGAGCCGCCAAGTTTGGTAATGTGCCCACTGAAAAAGGAAACGTCACTCTGGAAAACCCCTTTCAAACGCAGCAGTGAACAACCTGTAATTGCCTTTTACTGCACTGATGTAGCAGAGTGGCAAAATGTTTTGATACACTGAAAAGTGGCCGTAGGTAAAAGCAAAACAGACAATTATGTTGGCCTTTGGTAAACAAAATAATGATTATTTTTAACCTTATATAACAGCATGATGTGGCAAAGAGGGAGGTGGCAAAGGCAACAAAGGGCACATAATGAGTTTCAAGTGAGATGCTGAGAAATGAGAGAAAGACTTGTAAGGCAAGACAATGGATGTGATGAAAACTAAAAAGTAAGGCAAGTGTGTAAAGATGGACGGAGTACTTTGAGGAGCTGATGACTGACGAAAATGAGATAGATGGAGGAAAGTCATTGAATGGAATTTTTTTAATGCATGAGATCAGCATATATGCATTTTTTTATTTACCAGATAAACATAGCAACGACCTTAGAATTAAAAAATAATTCAACAAATCATCACATTTCTAAAGTGCTAAAGTTCATAGTCAATATTATGAAAAAAAAACGTTTTAAACTATTGCAAAATGTTAAGTTTAAAAGTAAACCAGTTATACAGTAAAATGCATATTTTACCATATTTTTAAATGATTTTTAATTAGAAAAGCACCTGTTACATAAAGATTACTTTCTGGAAGGTGTATTCTGAACACATTTGGAGCACACATTGGATCAAAAGACAAAATAAATCAGAATCTTCTTGAAGAAATTCTAATTAAAGCCAAACACCATGTAGTGACTGTAGTTTAATACATTGAGATTTTTAGTAGATAAGGTATAAATTTGAACATGATGATGTCACTTCGTTCTCGAGTTATCACATTCAAAAAAATTTGGCTGTCCATGCTGCCAACTGCCTGCCAGCTCGGCAGGGTGACAACTATACGTGTTACAGCTGAGGGCTACAAAGTATTAAGCTAAATAAATGTCCTCCTATGGTGGATTACTATATATCAACTTAGAAAATGATGGACTTTTTTTCCTGCAAGATGTCACAGACAGTATCACGATGCAAAGCTGTAATTCAGCAAAATGAAAGAAAAAGCTGCACAACTAACCTCTGTAGGGAATTGTGATGTCAGCTATCAGGGAGTCTCCCAATACTTTGAATTGGTTCACTGCTTTTTATTCTGTAACATAACACAATGCTGTTTGGATTAATGAAAAACTGGAACAGAATGGATTACTGTCACATGGAGAGTTGTGAGTACTGTAATAGGATGAGTGTCAGGAGTGCTGAACGTCAGTATCAGATTTAAATGATGTTCATGCTGTGGGCTGTTTCAAGATGCAACGGTAAATATCAAAGGGAGAGAAATTTTTTTTATCCCTACCAGAGATGATTTTTTTTTTTTTTTTTTTTTTTTTACCAGGGGCAGGCATGTGTAGACAAAATTGGGGGATTTTTCCCTGGGTGAATAGCGCCCTGGTTGCAAGTGTTAGACAATGTCAGAGTCTAGTGCCTTCAAGTCCACATGCAACTCTAACCACACCACAATAACAATTCCTAGGTGCGTATGTGTCAGTGTGTTTAAGACCTATCCATCATGTGTCCCACTAGATGTGGTTATCTATCATGTAATATGGAGTTAAAGAGAGAAAAATGTTCACCCTTTTGCTACATTCTTCTTTCCCCCAAGGCAGCCAAAACACACACACACACACACACACACACACACACACACACACACACACACACACACACACACACACACACACACACACACACTTTTACTCTCACTCACTAAATCGCCTCCTGAAATGAATCATGGGATGTCAAATGAGACCCACCACAATCAGTCAACCTGCTTAACAACCCAGAGGGAGCACAGGGAAGGTGGGCTTCTAGTAACAGAAATGCACACAAACTGACACACTTTCATGATACACATAATATTGACAATGTTGCCACACACTTTAAAACACGCCCACATGCAGACAAGCAGTATCATTTACATAGTCACTATGTTCCCTTTAACACACAATTATTCACTTTCATCTCATTGTCTTGGTCTCTTTTCTATTTTCTCTTGATCTCTCTTCCAGCACACACACAGTTTGTGTATCTGACGGCAGTAGAGGTTTCAGCAAGTTTTCTCTGCTGCAGATGCTGAGATGAGTTCCCTGCTCTAATTGAATAATAAGGAAGCAGCTCAGGAGGGAAATCATAGCAAACAACAGGAAGTGCAGACAGAAGTATGGTGTGTGTTTATGAATATCTACAGAGCATCCTCTTTTATTTTGCATTTAAACAAAATGCAGTCCATGTTATAGCCTATAAATTATATTATTAGAGAGGACACCTGGAATTTTTCACTTGCAGTTGCTTTTTGGAACACCATGACACGCTCAACATAACAGGCTTTACCATTAGTTATGTTGCCCTTGTAGGTATTTGTGCCCAGTCTGAGACTTGCATATTAAGTAAATGCTGGGATGGTTTGATCTGATTCTTACATTTTTGTTTTTTTTACATTTATTCCTTTTTTTCCTGGAAAACACTGAAAAATCCCTGATAACATGAAATGATCATAGAATATCTGAACTTATAACCTGTAGTAGCTGAAAACCTCAATAGCAATAATAACTCAAATTTCTCAGATATTCAGATTTTTCTTGAAGGTAGAAGTTAAAACTTTATTAATTCCCTAAAAGAAATCTATTTTTTACACTTTACCTATCCTAAGTATTATGAGGGGTGGACAGCCTTGCATGGCACCTGGGAACCAACTCTAGTTCTAAGCCTTTGCTTTGGTCAAGGACGCTTTGAAGGATAATTAACCTATCATATTTTTGATGGTGGGAGAAACCATAGCTCCCAGCAGAGCCTGTGAGGCAACAGTATAATCTATTGAACCACTGTGCGGTTTCTGCCACTCTGATATAACAATCAAGGCTTAAAGGGGAGACTGTGCTTCTAGAGCACTGGTTATCTGGGAAGGTTCTCAGTCATCCAGGTCATCGTAGTCTAAGGAGCTTGAAAAGAAAAGCGTCTGGACTTCTTTAAGTTGCTTGAAGATGTTTCACCTCTCATCCGAGAAGCTTCTTCAGTTCTAGGGTCAAATGGTGGAGAGTCCCAGATTTAAACCCTGTGGGAGTATCCCCCCAAATAGGGACAAAGGACCAGGTAAAGGGTCATCAGGGGGTTCTTTGTTTATTTCCTTTACAGTGGCCACTTCAATCACTGAAAAGCACTTTGGAATGAAAGTTTGGAGCACTGTATTATCACAATTTTCTTTTGTGTTTAGAAAAGTATATGAAGCTTTCATTATATTTACTGTGTTTTCTCTAAAATCAATACATTTTTTTTCTCATGCCTACCTCATCTTTGCATTTTCCTTTTCTCTTACTTATTCTTTTTCTTCTTCTGTTCTCTCTCCTTCACTGTACTTCATATAGTCTGCTCAAATAAATTACAGGAACTCTTTTTAATCAGAGTATAGGATCAAGTCAATTAAACTCCTGTGCTATTGATCTAGTCAAGTAAATAGTGTAAGGGGTTGTTAAATCAGTTTCTGCTTGGTGTTAATGAAATCAGCAACAGGGTCACTAGAGGAGCAACAATGAGATAACCCCGGAAACAGGAATGATTTTGCAGGTGGAGGATATTGACAATTTTCTTTCCGGGGTTGCCAGTTCACAATTTTGCATTTGGCTAAGGTCAGAGTCTCTGCTGGTAACTTAAGGTAATACATGGACCCAACAGAGGAAGCCCAACTCTACTAGGATGGCACATCAATATGTGCCATTGCCAGAAGGTTTGCTGTGCCTCCCAGCACAGCCTCAAAAGCATGGAGGAGATTCCATGAGACAGTTACTCTAGGACAGAGCTGGACAGGGCTGTAGAAGTGGAGGCCCTTAGCCCATGAGCAGGACTAGTATCTGATCCTTTGTGAAAGGAGGAACAGGAACACTGCCAGAGCTTAAAAAAAAAAAAGACCTCCAGTAGGCCACTGCTGTAAATGTCTCTGACCAAGCAATCAGAAAATCAGACTTCTTGGTGACCTGAGGGCCCAACATCCTCTATTGCCCCCTGTACTCACTGCCTGGCACCATGGAGCCCAACAGTATCATAGGGTACTAACATTGGCAGGTCCACCCCTGGTGCCCTGTACGTTTCATAGGTGACATCAGGTTCACTTGAGAACATGTGACAGACATGAAAGGGTCTGCAGAAGCCTTCAAGAATGTTATACTGCCATAACATTGTTCAGCATGACTGGTTTGGTGGTGGGTCAGTGCTGGTCTGGGGAGGCATATCCATGTCCGGATGCAGAGACCTCTACAGGCTACAGCACAATGACTGTCATTAAGTATTGGGATTAAATCTTTGGACCCAACGTCAGACTGGCACAGTGGGTTCTGGGTTTCTCCTGGTCCACAACAATGCCTGGCCTCATGTAGCCCGAGTATGCATCAGTTCTGGAGGATGAAGGAATTGATACCATTGACTGGCCCTACACTCGCCTGACCCTAAAGCCAATAGAACTCCTCTGATACATTATGTTTTGGTCCATTTGACGCCATCAGGTTGGACCTCTGACTGTCGAGAAGTCCAGTGATGCCCTGATGTTCTTAGGCATGTGTACACATGAGGGCCAAACACGCTACTGAGTACCATTTTGAGTTGCTGCAATGAAATTTCAGCAATTTCACCTTGATTTTTGTGGTATATATTGTATATATTGTATATATATATTGTATATATTGTGGTATATTGTACATATATTTATTAGTTTCAGATGTAGCCATTCTTGTATTTTGCTTGTTTACATTATTGTATTTTGCACAACTCTGTTGCTTGTGAAGCTCGCACACAAGAATTTCACTCACATGTGCTGTACCAATGTACCTGCACATGTGATGTGACAATAAAAGTGATTTGATTTGATTTGATTTGGTTTCTGAATAGGGCTGGGCGATATGGCCTAAAATTTATATCGCGATATAATTTGAAGCACATGCGGTAACGATATATATCGCGATATATTAAAACTGACTCGCATGCCAGATACATTCCCGAATAATACACGCATTACAAAAAAGTACAGAATGCCATTTTAAAGAACATTTATTGTCAAAACTTTTATAAAATATTTTATAAATTACAAAACTTTTCAACTTTACAAAATTCTTAAATAACAAATAAAAATGACACTAAATGTGCAAACATTTTTGAATAATAAATGGAAGTAAAATATCAGTAAAACACAAAATTCTAAATTGTGCAAAATGTTAATAAATAAACATTAAATTTCTCCCTGCTGTCCTGATCACGTATTTATATTGCACAAAAAACAAAGATGCACATATCTGAACTGAAAACCCTTCAAGTTTTTTTTTGTTTGTTTGTTTTTTTAACTTTTATTGCCAAAAATAACAAGGCAATTCACATCGACAACATGACCTGAGACCAAATCTGCTGCATATAATGGTGGGGGTTATTCAAAAACTTAATTTAAAAGAAAAAAAAACATATATACACATACAGTGGGGCAACAACGTATTTAGTCAGCCACCGATTGTGCAAGTTCCCCCACCTAAAATGATGACAGAGGTCAGTAATTTGCACCAGAGGTACACTTCAACTGTGAGAGACAGAATGTGAAAAAAAAATATCCATGAATTCACATGGTAGGATTTGTAAAGAATTTATTCGTAAATCAGGGTGGAAAATAAGTATTTGGTCAATAACAAAAATACAACTCAATACTTTGTAACATAACCTTTGTTGGCAATAACAGAGGTCAAACGTTTACTATAGGTCTTTACCAGGTTTGCACACACAGTAGCTGGTATTTTGGCCCATTCCTCCATGCAGATCTTCTCGAGAGCAGTGATGTTTTGGGGCTGTCGCCGAGCAACACGGACTTTCAACTCCCGCCACAGATTTTCTATGGGGTTGAGGTCTGGAGACTGGCTAGGCCACTCCAGGACTTTCAAATGCTTCTTACGGAGCCACTCCTTTGTTGCCCGGGCGGTGTGTTTTGGATCATTGTCATGTTGGAAGACCCAGCCTCGTTTCATCTTCAAAGTTCTCACTGCTGGAAGGAGGTTTTGGCTCAAAATCTCACGATACATGGCCCCATTCATTCTGTCCTTAACACGGATCAGTCGTCCTGTCCCCTTGGCAGACAAACAGCCCCATAGCATGATGTTTCCACCCCCATGCTTCACAGTAGGTATGGTGTTCTTGGGATGCAACTCAGTATTCTTCGTCCTCCAAACACGACGAGTTGAGTTTATACCAAAAAGTTCTACTTTGGTTTCATCTGACCACATGACGTTCTCCCAATCCTCTGCTGTATCATCCATGTGCTCTCTGGCAAACTTCAGATGGGCCTGGACATGCACTGGCTTCAGCAGCGGAACACGTCTGGCACTGCGGGATTTGATTCCCTGCCGTTGTAGTGTGTTACTGATGGTGACCTTTGTTACTTTGGTCCCAGCTCTCTGCAGGTCATTCACCAGGTCCCCCCATGTGGCTCTGGGATCTTTGCTCACCGTTCTCATGATCATTTTGACCCCACGGGATGAGATCTTGCGTGGAGCCCCAGATCGAGGGAGATTATCAGTGGTCTTGTATGTCTTCCATTTTCTGATGATTGCTCCCACAGTTGATTTTTTCACACCAAGCTGCTTGCCTATTGTAGATTCACTCTTCCCAGTCTGGTGCAGGTCTACAAGACTTTTCCTTGTGTCCTTCGAAAGCTCTTTGGTCTTGGCCATGGCGGAGTTTGGAGTCTGACTGTTTGAGGCTGTGGACAGGTGTCTTTTATACAGATGATGAGTTCAAACAGGTGCCATTCATACAGGTAACGAGTGGGGGACAGAAAAGCTTCTTACAGAAGACGTTACAGGTCTGTGAGAGCCAAAGATTTTCCATGTTTGAGGTGACCAAATACTTATTTTCCACCCTAATTTACGAATAAATTCTTTACAAATCCTACCATGTGAATTCATGGATTTTTTTTTCACATTCTGTCTCTCACAGTTGAAGTGTACCTCTGGTGCAAATTACTGACCTCTGTCATCATTTTAGGTGGGGGAACTTGCACAATCGGTGGCTGACTAAATACTTTTTTGCCCCACTGTATACATACATACATACCAATACCTAAGCACAGATGTAACAATGTTAAGGCTTGAATGTCCTTTCAAGATATTTTATAATTAGTCTCCATTTTTTCTCAAAGGTTGGCACTTTTAGTTGTAGTTGAGCTGTTATCCGTTCCATCGTATAGACATGTCTAGTTTTCAGAAGCCACTGGGCAACTGTGGGTGTTTCTGGTTTGAGCCAGTGAATTGTTATCATTTTTCTTGCAGTCATGAGGAGGAGATGCAGGAGAAAGTGCTGAAAACCCTTCAAGTTTAACAGGTTTCTTTTCTGTTAAATATAGAACAACAAATTTCAAACTTACAATGTGTATTGGATATACAACACAACATCAGTATTTATGGTTCTTGCATGCAGGACCATAAACTAACTTTCTTGCACATTAGAGGTTGTTCGCCAGGAACACAAGTTTGTCAACCGTCTCTGGCTTTAGTGCAGATCGGTGGCATGTTACTATGTTGCCACTGGTGCTGAATGCCCTTTCTGAGGGGGCACTCGTGGCAGGAATGCAGAAGTATTTCCTGGCTAGGCTTGCCACCCTGGGAAAATTAGCCTGGTGCAGCCTCCACCAATCCAGTGGGTCAGCTTCTCCGTCAACATCCAGTGCCTGCAAGTAACTCTTAAGCTCAATTTCAATCACTTCTCTGTCAGTGAGGGCAGTTGGGCCAGGCTGAGAAGATGCCTTTTTGAAAAAGTTGCCCAGACTTCTTTTACTCCTCTTGGGTTCTTTTTGGGCTTCTCCAGCAGTGCTTGTGTGTAATGGTGGTGACTCAGACACAGCTTGCATCTTTAGCAGTGACTGAATGTCATGATCCTGGGTCTGTTGACCCAGCGTTTTGAGTTTTAGTTTATGTAAGCCCTTCAGGTTTCCTAAGTTCATTTGTTATCATGCCTAGGTGTTTCTAGTTCTTATTATTTCCCCCTCGTGTTTCCAACTATGTTAAATCTCCCCTGCTCTTCATGCGTTTCATGTCTGTGTCTTACGTTGTCAAGTTCGGGTTGTCATGTCTATGTCTCATTATGTTTCCTGTTTTATTGTGAAGAGGTCTGGTGTCTCTGTGTTCATCATGTTCAGTTTTACTCTCCTACTGTGACGTCATTATGTTCATGTGTGCCAGCTGTTTCCCCATGTGTTCCCACTTCCCTCATCATCCTCCTGTGTGTATTTAGTCCGTGTGCTTTCAGTCATTTGTTGTCAGGTCGTCTGCTCATCCATGTCTCATCTCCAGGTACCCATGTCAGTTCACTATGGTTAAGGTTTTTCATGTTTTGTTATTAGTTCACCCAGTTTAGGTTATTGTTTAGTTTTCACCGATGCCCTATTATTTTGTACCCTCGTTGCTAGTCTCAATAAACGGCTTGTTTTGTTAATCCACACCACGTTTTGGTCTGCGTTTGAGTCCTCCTCTGCAACACATACGGTCTGCCCCAGCCAGACCGTGACAGCGAATTTCTGCTGTTGCTTTTGTTAAAATGAACTCTCTTCGGTTATCAGCTCTATATGATGATTGTTACGCCCTTAGTCTAGGCGTGTAGGGACGCACATAAGGTTGGAGGAGAGAGAGACAAATCCCTGCCTTGGTTCCCAAGCCAAACATCCAAACCAGTTGTGAGTAAAAAGGTGATTTTATTTAAGGAAAAGAAGCATAGCTCCAGGGTGAGCCCAGGCCAAAATAATAAACAAAACCAACTAAGTCCCACCAAAGAAAACTAACTAAACCCTAGGAAAGAAACAGAACAAACAAATGACAGCACTATCCCTCGCTCCCTAACCCAGAAAACAGGAGAAAACGATTCCAAAAGAAAAGGCGGCTCACCCCTTCCGCTTCAGCCCACGAGTGCCTAAGCTCTCAGCTAATGCACCAGGAGCGGCTCCAGCAGTACACGCTCACACAAATACACAATAAAAGTACAGGCTGGGAAAACCAGGGTCAGGGCCGCGTCGGCTGTCAAGCTACTCGCTCGCTCCACTCTCTCTCCCTCTCTCTGTGGAGCTGTCAGAGCGGCTTTTTGAAGGTAGTCACCCGCTCCATGGTCCAATCAGCCGCTCACTACTCTTCATTAGGGGAGGGACCTGGAAAGAGTCTTAAGCACAGTACAGAAACACAGAAAGAAAACAGCCCACACAGGGTCCTCATGGCCACAGCCGTAACAATGATCTGGGTCGACAAAGGAGACCATATCCAGGAGGTCATCAATTGCAGGGTCTGAGTATTTCTCATTTAAATACTTGAGGATGGCACTCTTCATGCCCTTCGTCAGTTCTGTGTCTTCATCAGCTAGAGGAAGAACTGTGTAATTTAGGTGGAGCACAGGTTTGACATACGAAACACTAACATATTCTTCTCCAGACAGAGCATCTGTGAACTCAGAACAGATAACAACTGTGAACAGATTCTAACACGTCAATGTCCTGCCAAGTTGGTACCAGGTGCCTGGTTTTTCTATCTGCCTTCAGGACCTGTGATATGGCCTTCTCCTGTTCAAGTACCCGCTGAATCATCTGTTGTCGAGACCCCCATCTTGTTGGCGTTTCAGTGATGAGGCAGTGAGGAGGCAGGTTTAGCTCAGCCTGGGCATTAGCCATTTCTCTCTTCCTTTTCCAAGTGTAAGAAAAGGCACTCACTATTTTCTTGCACTTGCCAATTGCACGTTCAACACAGGTGTCTTTCATGCTTCTCTCCAAGGATAAAATTGGAAGATATTATTATTAGTCCCGTTACACTTGCACAAGATAACAAAACATCAAATCAAATCAAATCAAATCACTTTTATTGTCACATCACATGTGCAGGCACACTGGCACAGCACATGCGAGTGAAATTCTTGTGTGCGAGCCCCACAAGCAACAGAGATGTGCAAACACAACAACACAAACGAGCAAAATACAAGAATGGCCAACCTGAAACGAATAAATATATGTACAATATATAATAGTGTATGCATTTCTGGATGTGTATACTAAATATTTTCCTACGTGTGTGTGTGTGTGTGTGTGTGTGTGTGTGTGTGTGTATATACACATTTTTACAAATTAAATAGTAAAAAAAAAAATAATAATAATAATAATAATAATAATAATAAAATATATAAAATATACAGAGTTGAATATGTGCAAAACAAGTGGCATTTATATACAGTGTGGAGTGCATAATGTTGAAGTTCCAGTAGTGAAGCTGAGGTGTCTATGACGTGTTCAGCAGTCTGATGGCCTGATGGAATCTGTTTGTACATCTGTACAAACACATCAACAACATATACAAATACCGGCGCTGGTGCCCTACCCTCAATTTTAAATGCATATAGACACTAAGGGTTTTCGGGAGGAGCCGTGCTGCCCTCTGAGAGGAAGCTAGTACCATGCTCTCCTGTGTTTTAAATGCACTTTAGAACAGCACACAGCAACACTACATATGAGCGGGCGTAGGGAGGTTTGGGGTCTTCACTCACCCCGGTTCTGTTAGCCGTCAGGGCTGGGGGGCTGGGAGGAGGTGCTGGCCGTCAGATTGGGGTCTGGGATGCGGGGCCTCACTGCCACTGCAGATAAGGAGGTGGTCTGCTTGCCTCCACCACAGAGAGAAGGGTTACATCTCCTGGGTTTAGGTGCGGCTTGCCCCTCTGGGGGTGGGGGTACCTGGACCTGGGATATAGAGTATGTTTGGGGAGTGTGACTGTCTGTGCAATGTCTATTTGTGTCTGTCTACACGTTGGGTGAGTGCCGAGTATTTGGTTGTGTATATGGAGTGGGAATGCACGTTTGTGTCCGCGTGCGCCTGCTCGTCTGTGTCTATATGTCAGCTTGGGTCTTAGACTCAACCTCTCTGGGTACATCTCAGGCCCTCCAAAGTATGGAGGCCTATCTCCCCTCACCACACTCCCTGCCGGTGGCTGATGCCCTCAGACGCTGGTGTGTTGGTGGTCCTTGTCGACTGGGTCTGGGCGCTCATGTATGTACCGGCTGACTCCTGGTTGGCGGGGCCTGGCGCCTGCGGCCCGGCTGGGCCCCTTCTGGGGGATGGGGTGCCCTCAGGCCTCTGGCCTCTGGGCCTGAAGCTCGGTCCTCTCTGGCACAGCTGGCTGCCGGCAGAGCCCGTGGGCACGCCACTGCAACCCCCTCTGGCCTCTTCTCCATAGCTGCTGGGTGACCTCTCGTTTGGGGCTCTCCTCAGCTCTTCCCAGGAGGGTGGCACGGTTCCCCCCCTTTTGGTGGTCCTCCTCGGGTCCTCGTACTCTGGGGCCTCTGGATATCTGGGGCCTGGATCTCCTCCATACCTGCTTCATGCCCTGGGGGACGGGGCTATGGCTCCCCACACTCCCTAGCAGATTGTTACATGGAGAAACCTTTGGAATACAAGCATGCTGATCCACACAGGTATGCACACAGGTGTACACACGGGTATTCACAGACGGGGACTACAGCTTTCTTGGCTGCTGCCTCAAAGCACATTGTGCGCTGTCTATCTTGCGTGCTGCACAATATCGTTTAATATTTAGTATCTACTGCTAGCTAGTTTATTGTGATGGTGCTGTTTTTTATTATGTTGCTCTTTTTTTGTTTGCTTTCTCTTCTGTTTTTTTTTCTCCATACAGGTGATCCAGGTGTTTTGTTTGTTTTTCTTTCTTTCTTCCCCCCTTTCTCACCGTCTCTTCTCCCCTCTGGTTTTCTTTCTCTCCCTCTCTTTCTTTCATTCTTTCTCCCTGTCCTATCCCCCAGTCATGTCTGTCCCGTCTGTAGCAACCGAAAATAAAATAAATACATAATTATAATAAAGGTCAATCAAGTGGACCAATATGGCAAGGCCATGATGATCCACTTGGTAAAATAAATCCGCTTGGCATCTTTCTTGGCCTTAAGACAACAATTCTGATGGCTAAAGATCCAAACGGGACACGCAAAAAAAAAACATATACAAATACTACTGGTATTTATCTAATCCTAGATAAGACTGAACTAATTATTTTATTTGATGATTAAAAACACCACACCATACTTAGTCATTAATATGTAGTATTACTAATATAGAATGTTAAAAGCAATTATACACTGTATAATGATGTAATAATAACACACACATTGTATGTGTGCGCATGTTTGAGAAACCCTGTGATGGGTCACATATAATCAGGGGTTGACTTTTTTTTTGCTTTAGAACTCTAATGAGTACCTACATTGGTACGACATTATAATTGGTACGCACCAAAATTAAAAATGTTTTATGTATTTCGGACATGTTGGAAAGTGCACACCGGGCTCGTGGTCTCAGTCGTAAATTAGGTACGCATTTGCACAGTAAAGCCTGAAAATTGGTGTGCATTTTGCACATCACTTATGCGCATATTATTGAACTAGGACTAAAAGAAACGTTTAACTTACCAATGGCGAGGTGGAGCCTGTGGCCGAAGCACTGCAGTCTTGTCCAACCGCTCAATTCCACTGCTTTCACAATATTTGCGCCATTGTCGGTGGTTATGCAGACTTGAAATTCATGACTCCAGTGCTTCCTTTAATCCCTGAGATATCTGTTCACCCGTGTGATCCTCGGGGAAATAAGATGTCTGTAGGTCATGTGCTGCACAACTTCCACTCTTCGTTGATGAAGTGGACTGTGAGACTAATGTAAGGCTCCATTGTGCGACTCAACCACAAGTCCGTAGTAGTTGCATAGTGTTTTATGCTCCGGAGTTCTTTCTTCACTTGCTCGCGGACTTGGTCAAACAGTTGGGGCATTTCAGTTTGGCTAAAACGTTTCCCGTCAGGTACCTCGTAATGTGGATCAAGTGTTTTAACCATGTCCTTAAAGCCGCTTTTCTCCACTGTGAGAAACGGCACCATGTCCTTGCACAAGTACACTGTTATGGCATTTGTGATGTCAATCCACCGCTGACTTGTTTTGGCATACGGAGTGCCTTTGGAAAAGGCTTGGAAAATATTGGTCTGCTGGCGTCTAAGGTCACCTTTTTTATTTCCACTCGACTGATTGGGCGTTTGTGCAGTGCGCAGTTTTTGGCTTTCCTGGTACTCCAAAATGTGCTTAGTCTTGAGATGATAAAACAAATTACCGGTATTTCCTGTCTTTGAAATCACTGTCGCTTGGCATACTTTGCAGATTATATTTTTCTGCTCAGTATCTGACTGCCTAAAACCAAACCAGTTCCATATGACCGACGTCACACCGGTCTTTTTTACGAGCACCTCGTCCTCCTCCTCACGTGTATGCTCCATGCTTGCAGCCGCTGCCATGTTTTCGCCCAAAACAGGCGCAGCTTGATGACATCATCAACATGTGCTATTGTGATAGAGCGGTATAGTCAAAATCTCTATTGTTGGCCAAATTTATATTGTTTTTATCGTATATCGTTTATATCGCCCACCCCTATTTTTGAATGCATTCTTCTGTAGGTTGATCATTTTGATTTCCATAAAACTATGGCACCCACACACATTAGCCAGTTCATATCAGTATAGATATCCAGTATTACTTTTTTCCCTTTGAGATCTGATGTGTTTTCTAAGTGTTCATTTAATGTTTTTAAGCAGTGCACTTAGAGAGCATGGTCTGTGGCCTATAATTTGAATCCAATTACTTGTCAGCATGGCTAGAAGCAAGATCCCGGAACTGAAGAAAGCTTAACATGATCACTTGAAGTTATAAGTTATAAGATTTTGATTTTGTTTTGGGCTATATGGTATATGGCATTTCTTAATATTTCTTTTTTTGGTTTGCTTTTCATTTCCCTACTTTTCCTGCTCTTTAAAGTCTTTACTCTTTAAAATAAATTAACCAGAGGCATTTCAGACAAAATATAATTGGTGCGAGCTTGCCCAGAGGTTTCTGAGATATTTGTCTTGGTGGTATTCATGTCTTGTAAATTTTATCTGTACCTCATACAAAATCTGATCATCACTTTTTTTTTTTTTTTTTTTTTTTAACTTTTTATTTTATTTATTTGAACAACTCACCTGTCCATTACGCATACAGTTTCTTCAGAATAACAGAATACAAAGAGAGTCACAAACTCAAGACAGTGAAATTAGAAAGAAAAAGAAACAAACAAATATATATGTATAAAAATATAGATACATATAGAATAATAATTAGAAAAATAAGATAAAGGAAAACAAAAGGAAAAAAAGGAAACATGCCTGTGGTGTCAAACATTTCCATCATTCATTTCACTTTTTTTTTCTTCTTGTATGCTCATCTTCATTCAGTTCAGTCTGTTTTTTCCCCTTCCGTTGTACGTCAACCATTTTCCCCAGTCCTTCAAAAAGCGTTCTTCCTTTAATTTCAGTTTATATGTAAGGTTCTCCATCTCCATAATGTCCTCCACAATTGCTACTCACTGCTGCTTTCCTGGTGTTTCTGTCTTAAGCCAGTTTTTGGTGATGGCCTTCTTTGCTGCCAAAAGGAGAATCTTAGCCAGGTAACGATCCTTTACATCTACAGTACCTTCCAAGTACCCTAGATACAAAACAAGGCAGGTTCTAGGAATAATATAACCTAATATATCACAGAGAGCCGAGTGAATTTTAACCCAGAAAGTGTGAATTTTTCTGCATTTCCAGAAAATGTGTGTATGGTCTGGTTCATCCCATCCACACAGCCTCCAACATTGTTGTTGTGTATTGGTTTGTTTATTTTTAATCTTAGGTGTAATAAAATAGCGAATTTGATTTTTCCAGATGAATTCTCTCCACCTCAATGAGTGAGTTGTATTCTTATGTTCTTTCCATGTTTCATACCACACCCTCTCAGTGATTTCTTCACTCAGCTCTCTTTCCCATTTTACTTTAACATATACAGTTGATTCCTGTCTTGATTCCATCAAACATTTGTATAGGGTAGACACTGTTTTTGGAATAACACTTTTATATGCTAGCATATTTATTTTTATAATAGGATGGATTTTGTCTTCCTCTATTTTTATGTTTTTATTAAAGTAATCTCTCACCTGTAAGTATCTGAAAAAATCCTTGTTATTTAAGTTGTATTCCCGTTTTAATTCTTCAAAACTTTTAATTTCTCCTTTTTTGATTAATAAACAAAATGCTGTGATTCCCTTTTCATTCCAATTTTTAAAACCAAGATCCAATTTTCCTGGTCTAAATTCTTCATCGAAGGCTATCCATTTTAGCAAACCAAGCTCTTTGCCAATCCTGAACTCTCTTACTGTATCATACCATACATTTAATGTAAAGGATATTATCGGGTTCCTATCTTGGTCTTTAGTTACGTATTCAGGGGTCTTTTTCATACCCATGTTTGTTTGGATTGGGACATTGAGTGTGGAGAGCTCCACATCCTTCCAGCGAGCCCCGTAATCATCACTACACCAATATGTTATCTGGCGTATCTGTGCAGCACGAAAATATTCTTTTAAATTAGGAAGCGACATTCCTCCTTTCTCCTTAGTAAGCTGTAAAGTAGTGTATCGTACCCTTGGCCGCTTGCCTTCCCAGACAAATCTAGATATATACTTATCCCATTCTGAGAATTGGGTTTGAGGTATGCTTATCGGAAGAGAGAGGAATAAATATAGCAATCGTGGTAAGATATTCATCTTTATCACATTTATCCTGTCACTAAATCCTAACGGATATGTATTCCATCTTTCCATATCCTGCCTTATCCTGTTATTTATATGTCCATAGTTACTTTGATATAGTTTGTCATAGTTTTTGGTTATATTTACACCTAAATATTTAAGGGTTTTTGCCTCCCACTTTATTTCCCATTCCTTAAGATTTTGAGTTGGTATACAATTAAACATTAGAACTTGAGTTTTAAGTATTAGGGCGTGTTATTAGGGCGTCTTGTCTAATCATTTGTGCCAATGGCTCAATATACAAGGCGAATAAGGTTGGACTTAAACAGCAACCCTGTCTAGTTCCTCTCTCTAGTTGGAATGTCTTTGTCAATGAGCCGTTAACTTTTAGTCTTGCAGTCGGTTTGTCATAGAGAGATTTAATACATTGGATTGATTTCGTAGTGAACCCGAACTTTGCCATGGTTAGGTACAGGAATTCCCAGCTGACTCGATCGAAGGCTTTTTCTGCGTCTAAACTTATCAATGCAGCCGGTATCTTGTCTTTATGTATTTGGTGTATGATGTGTAGGGTCCTTCTAATATTGTCTTGTGCCTGTCTATTTTTGACAAAACCTGCTTGGTCCTCATCTATCAGGTCTGGTATAAACGACTGGAGCCTATTTGATAGGATTGTAGTATAGATTTTATAATCAACATTCAACACCGATATAGGCCTGTAATTTTGGCAGTATTCCCTTTGTTTTTGTGGTTTTGGCAGCACCGTGATAATAGCCTCCCTCCAAGAGGGGGGAATCACATGTTTAGTGTGAGTCCAATTTAGAGTCTGGTGGAGTAAGGGTATCAATTCTTTTCCACATTTCTTGTACCATTCGGCAGGAAACCCATCACTGCCTGGTGCCTTGTTTGTTCGTAATTTTCCAATCGCTTTCTGAATCTCCTCTATCGTTATTGGTGCCGTCATGCGATCATTTTGTATTGTTCCAATAGAGGGTAAATCTAAGGAGTCTAAAAATGTTTTAATATCATTTAGGCCATTATTAGTAGGTGCATTTTGTAGATACAGGTCCTTATAATAATCGGTAAAGATACTTTCTATCTCTTCTAGGTTATGTGTCATTTGTTCTGTCTTAGAATTATACAATTTGTTGACTGTTGTTTCTGCCTGTTGTTTTTTTAAACGTCTTGCCAATAGTCGTGCAGCTTTAGGGCCTGATTCATAGTAGCTCTGTTTTACATATCTCGCTTTTACTTCCATGTCATATAAGAGTAAATTATTAATTTTCTTCTTAATATCTTTCATTTGTTGTTGTATCTTGACATCCACCTTGCGTTTGTGTTTATTCTCCAATTGTGACAATTCATCCACATATTCATTATATTGCTTCATTCTTTCTCTTTTAAGGTTACTTGATATTGCGATTAGTTTCCCACGTATAACTGCCTTCAAACAGTCCCATAAAATAATTGGATCGGTTTCACCATTGTCATTTTCTTCTAAATAAGTTTTGACATCTTTTTGTATTTGTTCTACCACAGATTTATTGTTTAATAGCCCCACATTTAATCTCCATATTGTGTTTCTTGGTCTACCTTTAAGATAGATTTTTAAGTAGATAGCACTATGGTCCGACACATCTGCCACTCCAATCCAACAGTCTGTTATTATATCTCTATTCCCTTTTTGCATAAAGAAGTAGTCTATTCTTGAATATACACAATGTGTTGCTGAATAATGACTATAATTCCTCTGTAGCGGATGCAAAGCTCTCCAGACATCAAAATAGTTAGTGTCTTCCAATGTATATCTTACTAATTTTGGAATTGAATTTTTATTTTTCTTCAGGCTGGTTGTGTCCAAGTCACTATCTAGTATCACATTAAAATCTCCTCCACATATGCATATACCTTCTGCTTCAAGCACAAGAATATCAAAAATCAATTTAAAGAATTCCTTATTACTTTCAGGGGGGGCATACACATTCATCAATGTGACCATTGTTTGATCAATCACACCCTTGACAATGACATATATACCTTCCTTATCCTTTATTTCTTTGTGAGATTGAAACTTAAGGGAGTTAGCTATGAGAATTGCAACCCCTCTTTTCCTAGAGTTTTTATGAGAGCTGTAAAAGGTGTTTTTGAACCCAAATTTCCTCAGTTTTTCATGTTCTATTTTTGATAAATGAGTTTCTTGTAGGAAAGTTATCTGTGTCTTCTCCTTTTTCAGTTTAGTCATAATCTTGGCTCTTTTAACTGGGTTACAGATTCCATTAACATTTAAGGACATACACTTTATTTCTTCATGTGTAGTGAGCATTATCCTTTTGTGATCTACCGGCTATCTTTTGAGACCCCCACAGGCACTCCATTGAACCCTTGTTTAAACAAAACGTTTTCATCAACAAGTTACAACTTAGTTTAACTATATACAGATAAGAGGACTTCAATAAAGAGGTACCAGCCACCTTCCCCACCTGTTGTTCCTCTCTTTGTTTTTGGGGGGTATGTCTCTCATATTGAAAGGGCCCCCCTCCAGTAATGAGATATGACTCACGAAAGATTGTCACACTCATACTAGTCATTATTGTGTACTGTCCATCCCTAGCCAACTTTGTGTTTCCATATTATCCTACCAGACACACCGTGAATCCATCTTGTTGTTATACGTCTCCTTATACGCCTCTCATGCATGGTTATCGTTATGCTGAAATTCTTGAAGTCTCTCTCGAGCTCGCCTGCTAGCCGCACCAGCATACGTGGGCCGGACCGGTTTCCATGTCGCTGCCCCGATTGACAGACGTCCCTCGGCGCTCGCTCTCTCCCGGCTGTTTATCCCTTTTTCCACGTTGTATCCTCTCGCTTGCAGGTCGTTAGCAGCCTCCTCCGCGTTGCCATAAGTTTTCACTCCATTTGGCCAGTGGATCCGCATCTTGCTGAGAGGAGTCTGGAAGCGGATGCCTTCTTTCTTTAATATCTTTTTGATATTCACGTACGCTTTACGTTCTTGCACCATTCTCGCCGAGTAGTCGTGGTCAAAATAAACCCTGCTTCCGTCCAGAGTGACTATTTTCTTTTCCCATGCCTTTTTAAGTATCATCTCTTTAGTTGTGAATTGTTGGAAATTGACAACGACTGACCTTGGGGGGAGACCCGCTGCCGGTTTCGGGGTTAATGCTCGGTGTGCGCGTTGAATCTGGAGGTTGATGTTAATATTAAGCTCCTCTCTGAGCCAGGCTTCCAGAAACTGGGTCAGCGATTCTGCCTTAGATTCGGCTCCCTCTTGTATTCCGTAGATCTGCAGATTGTTACGTCTGGATCGCAGTTCCAAGTCATCCAATTTGGTCATCATCGCTTTTTGTTCTCTCATTAGTTCTGTCAGGGTTTGATTGGCCTCGTGGCTCCACGTCCCTATTTCTTCCGTGCGCGTCAGCGCAGCTTCTAATTTCCCTTCTTGTTCTTTGAGTTCTGTAGTCATGCTCTTAAACTTCTGGTCGATATCTTCTTTGAATTTAGACAGTTCGTGTTTCATTTGGCCAGTAATTTCTTCTTTGAACGTCGTGAAGTCTGATTTCAATTCATTTTGGAGTGATTGAATTTGTTTGCTAATACAATCCAGTCCGTTTTGAAGCGCGGCCATATTAGCTTCAGGTGCTAGCTTGTCCTCGTTGTTCGGATGTTTTATGTCTTTACCTTGGGTGTCCGTAGTTTTTTTATTCTTTGCTTTTGTTGTCCCTCCGCTCATCTTCCAAAGTTGTTCTGTCTCACGCTTCAATTCGTGTTTTAGCGGAGTTTATCCACTTGGCTTACGGGAGCTCTGTACTTATGCGACCATACTGCTCTACCGCCACACCGGAAGTCCCCCTGATCATCACTTTTAATGTTTTTTTAACACATGTATCCATTTTTCATAGTCTTAAGGAAAAACTGGGGTAAATAGATAGCAATTTACTATTATTTTGTATCACAACAGGTAATGTCTTTTACTTTTCTTAACATTTATCTATTCTGTTTCCCTCCTTTGTCTTTCAGTTTTCTCCTCCTCCATGCTTCAGCTTGTTCCTCCCTCCTAGGAGAAGCTGGAAGCAACATTCATAATGTATACAGCCTCCAACACCAAAGCAGATTTTTCATGCGGTGTTTCTAAGACCAAGGTGGAGCTAAGAAAGAGAAATGCTGTGTGAAGGGTGCATGAAGTATAAACTCAGTGTTCTGGGGATTCACATGTGGGGGAAAAAAAGGTAGTTACAGTAGACTTAATGTATACAGTCCCGATCAAAAATTTAAGACCACTTGAAAAATGGCAACAAAAAAAAATCATATTTATCATATACACACACATATGTATGTATATATGTATACATACACATATATATATATATATATATATATATATATATATATATATATATATATATATATATATATATATATATGTGTGTGTGTGTGTATACATATATATATATGTGTGTGTGTGTGTATACATATATATATGTGGGCCCAGTATTCTTAGTTTCTTGTATTTTTGTATTTCGTTCCTTATTTAGGCCATGTTTCCTAAGTTGTCCTGTTGTGGTGTTCCTTATTTGACTTCCCCTTGTGACTTTTATCCCCTGTGTGCCCCTCTATGTATCTGTGAGCCCTCATCTCCCCTCCTTGTGTTTCCTTCCATGTTTCCCCAGCCCACTATGCCTGTGCTCTCTCTCTCCTCCTGTTTGCACCTCTGTGTACTTCCTGTTTTACTTTGACAGTCTCCCGTCAGTGTTGTTTACTCCTGCCATGTCTTGTTATGTTTATCTGTGTCAGCTGTGTTCCCATGTGTGGCCACTTCCCCTGATCATCCCTCTTGTGTATTTAGTCTCTGTGTTTCATGTAGTCTGTGTCGCGTCGTCTGTGTTCTCACCCCCATGTTTTCACGATCAGTCTTTTGTGATCATCTTCGTCTCAGAGTTCTCTTAGTTTGTCACAGTATTAGTTTTCCCAGTTTAGTTATAGTTTAGCCACGCTATCCCTGCTGTGTTTGTATTCCTGGTCTTCAGTCATATTAAAGGCTCGCTTTCTGTTAAACTCACTCCCGTCTACTCACTTGTGTACGCTCCTGGGTCCATTACACACACCACCGCACGGCCTGCCTCTGCAGACCGTGACAATACATGCCCCAAAATGTATTTTGTAACGTATTACATTACGTTACTCAATGAGAGTAACGTATTCTGAATACTTTGGATTACTTAATATATTATCATGCTTTTTACAATTACATGAATGTACTGTTGCTGTGTGATTTATTACTATTACGAAAAATAGCCTTACTTTGTTGTCTGGGTCTGGGACTCGAGCTTGAAGGATAGACCACCTGCAGAGGGATATTTTTATATATAGTATAATTTATATAAATATAATAAAATGTATATAATTTATATTTTTGCTATTGTCTGAACTTTATTTTCTTTATGGGCCAGTAAGTTGCCTACATATGTAGTTGCCCTATTAATTAATTGTTAATTTAATACCAACAATGGGGGCTAGTTGGACTTTGGGTAAATGGTAAATGGTCTGTACTTGCATAGCGCTTTACTTGGTCCTAGGGACCCCAAAGCGCTTTACACTATACACAATCATCCACCCATTCACACACACATTCACCCATTCACACACTGGTGATGGCAAGCTACAATGTAGCCACAGCCGCCCTGGGGCGTACTGACAGAGGCGAGGCTGCCGGACACTGGCGCCACCGGGCTCTCTGACCGCCACCAGTAGGCAACGGGTGAAGTGTCTTGCCCAAGGACACAACGACTGAGACTGTCCAAGCCGGGGCTCGAACCGGCAACCTTCCGATTACAAGACGAACGCCCAACTCTTGAACCACGATCGCCCCAATCGTATTTAGTTGGGTAACTAAATACTGTCTGAGCTTCTTTTCTATTTATTTTGCAACAGCAACCAGCAGTTACTAATGCAAGGTCTTACGCTGGTCCATTATTTTCTTGTAATCCTGTATGAGTCTCTTTATTTTTCATCTAAATGTCTTTGGTGTCTTGTGGATGCCTAGCAACAACTTGAGGGGAATTGTGGATCTTAATATTATACTTTTGTGAATAAAAATCAATAGTCCCCACTTCTTGCAATACAGAGAACAGAGAAAAAAAGGGTACTGCTTTCAACAGTTATTATGCAAAACTTATTTCAGAATGCCCATGTACATTAAATATTCATCACTTTTTTTCCCCACACCTTAGAAATCAAAGGCTTCATTTTTTTTTCATCATGAATCTTTTTTCTTAAAAAAATCTGCTAGTTATTTTTCCACACAAACCATGTTTTCCTAAACATCCTTACTTAGGTTACTGAGCTTGAGAGAGAACCTAAGAAAACTTTCTACTTCAAGAACAAAGTACTAAGAATGTACCTACTGCAAAATGTGACTATGTATTACTAAAGTCTTTCTTGAAAACACTGCAAACTGCAAGCCCAAAAAAGCATGAGGACTTCTATGATAGCAGCCCTACTGAAAATTGGGTTGTCATAGTCCTGGGTCTCCAGACCAATATTTTCAGCCTGTTTTGGACTTTTTTAGTTCTTTGGAATTATGTTCAAATTCTCCCCCCTCAGTTTTGTTACTTATATTTCTAGTTCTTGTTTGTCTATGTTTGTGTCTAGTGTGTTCTACTTTCGTATCTGTGCTTCATATTTCCTGTATGAAGTCAGTCGTGTCTCTGTCTCCACAGTTGTGTGCCCAGTTGGGTCTGTTTGGTCACCCAGTAGGGTTGGCCGATATGTAAAGATTTTCCAACCGACAACTGTCAGTCCAATAATCAACGAAGGGCGATATATTTGCGCATGCACAGACCTTTTGATGGGAGGAGCAATGTAATCATGGACGGACCGATTTGTGCATTTACAACACAGAAGAAGTCCAAGCATTAGTGATGTGCGGATCGATCCTGAAATATCGATTCCTCCGATACCAATCATTTATGTTCTAGAATCAATTCTCACATTAAAATATCGATATTTTAGTACTTTAGGGTAAATGTGTAGTTTATCATTAAGTGGAAAGAAACTACATCATTCGGATTGTCTACATTCAAAGGAACTACTTCCTCTTCCGCCTTTCATACTTATGTGCGAAATACGCTGTATAAATGTCTCGCAGCCACTGGCGTGCACTCACAACAATGGCTGAGCATAATTGGAGTCATGTGTGGACGTATTTTACCTCCACAAACAGCTGACACATGGTTGTCTCATGTGGCAAAAAAGTGAGGTGTTGTGGCCATACATGCCAACCTTGAGACCTCAGAATTAGGGAGATATTCAAAAGGGCTGTTGCTCCTTGCTATCTAAAATATAACCGGGCGCTGACTTAAACTCTCGACCGTCTGTTTAATCAGTTTTCTGTTTGACGTTTATTCAGCTGTGTGAAAACCCCGGAGGAACCCACCCGATGGATTAATAAAATTTAATTTCATTTAATCTAATCACTTTAATCTCAGCCAAACCGATTTACCCACGAACAAATAAAACACTGAAAAAGCCAAACAATAACATTTTTAAGTTATCAAAGTGACTCATACATCATGTTTAACCCGAGTAGCGAAAGACCGCGGGGGTTTGAAGACGATGTGTCGGTCGGCTCAGATATTTGAAGTTTACACAGCTACATTCTCACCTGAAAATATGTTAAAGGTTTTTTGCGACCAAGAAAGAGAACTAAGAGTAATATTAAAACTAAGTAGCTGCCGTCATTGTTGGAAACTGGAATTGGCTGAATTCTGCGATATGGTTTTTCAATTTTGTTGTCCTGGTGGAAAATCGGGAGAAATTCGGGAGAATGGTGGCTCCGGGAGATTTTTGGGAGGGGCGCTGAAATTCGGGATTCTCCTGGAAAAATCGGGAGGGTTGGCATGTATGGTTGTGGCAACATCAATAACCTTGTCAAACACCTCAGAGTAAATCATATCACAGAATATGAGGAGAATATGTTGAGGCGAACTGAAGAGGAGGAGAGGGACAGGCGCTGCTAGGGCGAGACAGACGTCTCTCACTGAATCCTTTAGTGCTGCAGGCAGGCAAGGTGTTCAAATAGCGCACAACTTCAGTTTTTTTTTTTATTTCTATGTGATGAACTCTGCATTGTTAAGTGATAAGAACAAGTAATCTGATGTCCTGTAATCATTATGACACTATAATTTGAGATACAATAAATAAAATAAGTTTTTGTACAAAGTATCGGTATCGGATCAGTATCGTCGATACCACCCTGAATATTACCTGGTATTGGATCGGAAAGGAAATCAGTGGTATCGCACATCACTACTGATCAGTGTCAGTTTAACTGTAACACATTCATTATTTAGATCCAGCAGAGAAATAACTGAATGTAAAAATGGCAGCCCACAGGCAGGTTTATAGACATATATGCATGCATTATGAAATTTATGTATCCCAGATAATTGTTATTCATCTAGTCATGGCAGACCCACCCCTTCCTCCCAAGTTAACTGCAACCCAAAAGAACTAGTGGGGCTATTTACACACTCACAACCAGTGTGGGGTAAAAAGAGCCACCAAAAAGCTGTCAGCCACAGATGTGCTAGAAGAGTTAGAAACTCTACTTATGGAGAAACTTTCTAAGTCTAACAGAGGACAGGTACTCCTGCCCAAATAACATGATATAACCCCACATACAGCCCAGCCATAAAGTGAACCAAGTCATTTAGTTAAAGACAGCATGGGACCAAATGCATGTAACCAGCCTGCATCAACCTGACATTTCTTCCTCCTGAATTAAATGAATGAATGGATGAAAGTTAAATGACTACAAACCTAAAGCCACTAGTTCCCACACTGGAGCTCCCTGACACTGTGTGTTAACCGTATTTAGCTTGTATCAACAGTTGTAACAGGCTAAGCCACCTGAGACACTGCATTGAATTTGTTCCTGTCTTAATGATTTCAGCTGACTGGTTTCAACTCAGATGTTCTGCTTTTTCATTTCAGTAGATCAAAGCAGCTCGTGCTCCTTCTGCTTCCAATTTAGAAGAAGAAGAAGAAGAAGAAGGCGAAGGCTTCAGCAAAGTGGCGTTCATGGTCTCAGTGAACAGTCACGGTCACACACTGCATGTGGTTTTAAAAGCAACATGTCTGTTCACCACAACAATGGAGATGTGTAATATTAGTGCAGCTACGGTTTGTTTTTGAGCATCAGTTCTGTTTTCTACTTTGATCACTTAGACCAAAAAAGTGTTGTTTTCAGATTCTTTCTTTTACATCTATTAACCACCTGTTCATTTTTTTATTACAATTAGTTTCACATAAATGTTAGTGTTTCCTTTATGATCTTTTAATGCTTACACTACACTGTACACGTCTACATTAGAGACATTTCTGTTACCTGTTCCTGTTGACTCAGAGTTGTGAAATGTTCTTTTATTTGATACACAATATGAAGCTCATAATTTTCTTACAAATAAAACTCTAATGACAAACATGAACATCTGTGCTTATTTCTGAGACATGAGTTTTTGAATGTGTTCATATTTAGTCAGTGTGCATCTGTCTGCTGAAACTGTAATGGTGAACCTGAGGTGATGGTCAACAGAAGGCAAATATATATCAATATAAAACAATATTGAAGTAATGTCTTTACCCTCTGCAGCGTGTGGACGCAATCACCTTATTCACTGTAGTAAACGTGCACCGCTAGCTCACGTGACTGACTGTCTCCATGGTTACATCGTATATTATTAGCTATGTAAACAGCTTCCAAAGATGCCGCCATAGCTCTCTACAGCTGTAACACTTAAACACTTTGCAAATCATTTCACGTGTTTGATAGTTATGAAGACAGAATATGTTTTTAAGGTCATGCTAGGCGGTTGCTATGGTGGTTGCTGTGGACTCGGGTGGACCGCGTCCGATTCAGTTATTAGCTGTCCGCCGTAGGGAGGCTGCGTTCCATTTACAAGTAGTGACAGTCTGCCGCAACTCGAACTCAAACCCCGCTTTGTTCTTTAATTATAGGCCTTTTATAGCCGTTCATGACACGCACATACACACATAAAGCACTTTGCCTCACCATGAGAATGCAAGTTTACCTAACCTAACCTTAAAGTATCTGATATAGGATAGAAAAATGAAGCAACCAGAGATTTAATGATGAAGACTCTGGGTTCTGTAGTTCACGTTTTACAGTCCTGAATGACTCTTTGCATATGATTTATTGAAGAGCAGTTTAGAATGCACTTTACATTTAGACTGTTGCTGTTTCATTTTTTACATTGTTGCCGTGTTATGTCATGAATAAGGTTCACCTGCTGGGGGTTTGATGGATCAGCTGGACAATACAGTCAAAGACAGACTTCATTCATCATATGCAAGAATCCTAGTTGGATTTTTGTTGTCACTCGTGTTTTTGAACCAAATATTGAAAACAATTCTGACAGACTGGATACCTGGCCAGGGTGTACATTACCTTGTACTCAAGCATCCCAGGACAGAGCCCTGCCCCACCATGAGCCTGGGTGGATACGTGGTTATAATATAAAAGGACCGATACTGAATATGAATATTTCATGAAAATTGAATTATAATACAAATTAGTAATAAGGGTTTCTCTGCGCCCTTATCTACCCCATACTCAAAGAGCTGCGGGCAGAGAGGGTGACAGGAGAGGATGGCATTGAAGAGAAGATGCTCGGCTTCTGGAGTCTCCTGGTCCTGTCAGTAGGATGCATCTGCTGTGTCTTCTCGTGGATGCTCACTTACCTTGACTCATTCCAGCCTGGTATGGATTTCCCAACACTGCGGACAGTGGCCCACGTCAGAGACGTTTAATATTGATTACATATGTCTGAATTGCTAACCCTAACCCTAGCTCAACAGACCACAATGCCCTGGACTGTCAGTATTATTACATGCTGTGAACACAAGTACCTTTGATCACAGTTTATGTTGTAAAAGAGAAGGAATATTGGAAAAAAGATCAACATTGTGATATTATTTCTTCCAAACTGACCAGAAACATGCTTGTCAGACTCTCACAGCAAAGGATCAGACTCACTGTGCATGATGGCTCAGGCCAATGATGTCTGTTAGATTGTCAGTTGTTTAGTGCTTCTGTACAGTTAGGGTCACCGTCTCTATTTCAGAATAATTAATATGCGGAAAACACAAAGTTGATTGTCTTCCAGTATTCTAGCATAATTAAAAAACTTTGACTTTGTAAGTACATATTATTAGTCCTAATGCCAGTATGAGTCTTCATAACTCCTGCTTTAAAATACTGAACTTTGAAATTGACCTGATGAAAGATCATTTACAGTGGCACTCTGTCAGGATCATTCTGACTGTAAGATCACTGTATTAATCTGAATCCTTCTGAAATGTGCTGTGAATGAATGCTGATGCAACTCACTGTGGGAAAGCTGTTAATAAAATGAATCTGTGACACATGCAACACATTCACAGAGGAAGAGGACACAAAGGGAGGACACGCAGAGGCTGTGTTGAAGTCAGAAATCCAAATCTTTATTAAAAAACAGGCGGCGGTAACAAACAGGAAGACAAGCAGTCCATCAAACAGTCTACAGGGTCAAACATTCAGAGAATTCAAACAGCAGTAAAAAATAACTGGAACTGAAAAACTTAAAGCAATGTGTGACGCAATAAAAGGAAGCAGCGCAGTATATTCACTGAATTATCATCAATTACAAAAGAGAAAAACCGATTTCTAAGGATTATTTTCTTAAATGCAGTTAGAGTGGCTGGTAAAGATGGAAACATACAGAATGTAAACTGTGTGAGTTTGTGAACTTTGTTAGTAACAAATGAGGTAAAAAAAACAACAACCCCAAAACAGACAAAACAGAGAAAGAGGCTCTCACTATTCATTCATAATTAGAAAGAAACATTCTGGTCGTGGATTTTTACAGTCTTAGTTCCGCTCGCTGTCATCATTATAATCATCATGATCAATGGCGAGGTCCTGAGGTGGGCGGGGCTGTCTCTGGTGATGTCACCATGAAGGAACAGCATCTGGCACGTGTTGGTGAAACATCCCAGTACGCTGGTGTAGTTTCCTCTCCAGCTGTTTGACATGTGACACTTGAACATTAAGGGGAAGAAGAAGAAACAGTGTTAGGTCAGGTGACCACATGGTTTCTAAAGTAACTGACAGGAAGTAACCAGGCCGTTAGAAATGGATGGCATGTGTTTAGAGTTACTGGAGTTGGGTAACTCTACTTACCAAAAGCAGCAGCACACAGATGAAGGATCAGATGCTGAATGTTGCAGGAACATGCTCATGTGTGGTGGTCATTCAGTGCTGCAGGTTAGACAGTCCAAGACTGATATGCTGCCCATCTGAGAGTTTGAAAACACACATGCAAAGATTTATTTTGTGTTACAGTCAAAGTTGGATGTTCATTTTTGTCCTTTAAAAATGTTTGTGTATTTGAAAGCACTAACATTTAAGGATGACTTGGATCGTCTCCTTTAAAGGGGAGACAAGTGTATCCACTGATCCACGTCACTTTACCTGGATGATGACTCCTCCCCCCTCACTCAGAAACACTCCTAATATAACCAAGCAAATAAATAATATTGAAGATTTACTTACATCATTACAAAAACAGCAAAAACATCTTCCTTTGATTCTATTTCTCCATTCCTGCTGAACATCAGGCAACAAATATCTCAATAAATCACAGTAAAATGTAAAGCACATGTTTTCTCTGCTTTGTCTAACCTCTGCAGAGCCTCTGTCAAGAAAAACACATCTGTAAGCATAAAACAAATATACATTTCATAACACGTCACTGGACAAACCTCGGTCAGCTGATTTCCTCTGTGCAGTGCAGACGAACATCAGTCAGCAAGTCAAGGTGGTGAGATGGACTGGTGCCCTTTGTGACTCTGCTGGTTCTTCTAAGGAAACACCACCGTCTCTTCACACTGTCACCATCTGTGAGCACAAACTGCCGCTCTGCTCTGCCAGCATGTAGGAAATCACATATCACACACACAGGGGTGAAGAAGCATCAGAGCTCAACTTTGGATACTTTAGATCTAAACAGATCAAAGCAGCTCTTAGTTTCAACAATCAGTGAGCAGACAAACAATGATACCAAACTGATTCTGTATGAATACAATATGGTATTTTCAATACAGCTGTCAAATTAATTTATTAAAACTAATACAGATATATGTATATATTTTTTTGATAAATTAGTTTGCTAAATTATAAGAATATATATTTTTATTTTTTTCATTTAACAATTGCAACTGAAAGAAATTAAATATTGAACAAAAATATATTGTCACATTCTGAGCATGCTCAGCATGCTGACAGACTTGAAGTTGCTACAGATTTTAAGAAGTGATAATTATAGGGAAGAAACTTCTCTTTTTCATCCGTTTAATCAAACATTTGATGCCTTAGATGTCTCAGTCCTGTAGCGTTCTGCAACTACAACTAACCTGAGGCTTGGATTTGGCTGCAGGTGCCCCTGTACATCCTTCTCAGCAGCACACATGTGGGTACCATTTAATCCCACTTCTTCCTGAGCTTTGCTTCATCACAAGACCAAAGGTGGCATCACGTGTCAGTCTTATCATCATCCAGAAGAAACATTTGAAGAAACATCATGGAGAAGAAACATTTACGCGCCTCCTGGTTTTGTTTTCTGATCCTGCGAAAAGACTGAGGACAACAAAGCCCAGAGAACACGAGATACACAACATCCAACATTCAGACTCAACAGCCTCCATAAATGAAGACCACCGCGTTTGTTCAGTTATAGTAGATATGAGCATACTTCACATTACTGGGTATGAATAATAATGAGGAGGCAAACTTTGAAGATGCAGAGCATGATGTCCCACCATCAGACTGTAAACAAACATCCACCAGGCTTCTTTGTTGCCAAAATTGATGATTCTTCCATCAGGGATCAGTAGAGTGTATTAACCTGTGGTATAAGCAGCAGTCACTGAAATATTACTGTTTCAGATAAGAAATCTAGCACATAAAAGCCAGGGTGGGAGGGATCTCTGCAAACTGACTTAACTCTGCAAGTGTGAAGCTCAACAAAAATCTGACTCTCCAGTCACAGACAAACAAAAACTCCAGCTGGGAGATAGAAAACGCTGTCTGGGTCTTGCTGGATGTTGCTGGTCAGAGTCCCACATTAGCAGAGTGCTTCTTGGTCCCACTGACCCATGTGGACAGTGACTGTGGAGAACTGTTCTGGAAAACAGAGAAGAGAATTAAAATAACAAAAAGCCAAACAGGATTTCCACAAAGACTCTCTTGGAATCAGCAATCAAAAAAATCACTGGTTCATATTAAATATGAACAGGTTCCTTAAATGTGCGCAGTTCAGATCTGATTTAATTTAATTTCCTTCACACAGCACATTCGTCCAGGCTGACAGGTAAACATAGAATTAATCTCAGGTAACATGACTCATAGTAGAGTTTCAGTAAGAAAGACTGCAGGCTCTAATATTATTACCACACAATCCAAGGACACACCGACAGCTCAGATTTGTAGAACTATTTAAACAAATGTCTTCTGAATATTCAATTCATGTTCACAGTGGGAGGGGGTGTCGTGGAATTTTTTAAATAAAGTCTGCAACACAGAAAGAGCTGTGATCAAGCTTTTTATTACTGCGCCAACACACATCAAACATCACAGTTCAGTCATGTCAGCGCTGCCACAGAGGTCGTGCTCCTGCTCCTTTATGCATTCCAAGGAAGAGGGAGGAAGTTAAACTGATCCTACCACACTTCACGTGTCTCGCTATGAAACCTAACGTATCAATGGTTAAGCTGTTTTGTGCCCTTGGCCTTATCAGCACCTGTAAAGGGAGTTGTTTTCTCAAACTGCTGACGCTGAAGTAAGTTCATCTAGTTTTAGAAACTTTCACTGAACAGTAACAGTGTCACAACTAAGCACATGCATAAGCACTTAAATACTTTAAATGAGAATAACAGAACATTTCTATTACAGAGGCTAGAGCCTGTCCCAGTAGTCATAGGTAGAGCACACCTGGACAGGTCACCAGTCTGTCAGAGGACTAACACAGAGACAGACATCAGAGTAACAAATCTATTTAAAATTAATGTAAGTTTGCTGCAGCTGTATGTATGAACATGTGTTTCTGTGCTCACAGTCCACCTCTCAGGAACCTGCAGTTCACTTTTAGTCTACTTTAAACAGACCTCACAAAAGGCTGATGTGGCTGGATCAGTAGTCTGATTTAAGTACGATACCTTTGGCCAGGGATTCATCTGGTGCATCGCTTCACTGCAGTCTTACGTATTTTCCCCACACCTGAATAAAAAATACTTATATATACAAATAACAGCTTCAGCTGATGCAGCCTGACCCAATCCTAGATGTTCAGCACACAGAGACACAGAGGTGCCGTTTAAAGTTTAGTGATAACCTGAGTCACTGCTCATTTGCAGTATTACAGAGTCTGGCAGTCTTTGCATGATGTCCACGTCACTAAGTTTCTAGCTGACTCTCAGGTGTGACAGGTGTGCCAGCAGGAAAGAGTAATAATAGCCTGCATCCTGAGGTTTGTCATGCAGGATTAAAGGATCCAGGCTTTGTTCACACAGCTAGGATTGTATTTTACACTGACCCTGGGTCAGTATAAGTATCATACAGTTTAAACGAAGCACTGAAACTTGCACATATTTATTACAGATGCACTGAAGCTAATCGAGATATTTGCTGTCAGTCTGTGGCTGCGATTAATCACTTTACTGAAAACTTTATCAACTAGTAACTTCATCAGTCATGACAGAAGCTAATATTTCTGTGCTAACATCGTTTAACCAGTAACAGCTTTCCTCCAATATAAGCTAACGTTTACACCGTAACTTTAAGCTAGCACCATAAAGACGGTAAAACACGTAATAACATCTACAAATGCATCTTACAGCTGTTATATTAGCACTCGGTGTATTACTAACATAACCACATTAACATTATTGACACTCGCTGACTTTTAATAGTCATTCTATAAATGCTGTCTGTTTAAATGGTCTTACCTGTACACACTGCATATCCACCGGATTCCAGCCAGAGTGGATTCTGGAGTCTTCCACGCTCCTGTTAGTGATCCTCCATCTGGATGGATGAGAACAACCTTCTGAACAATCTAGCAGGAGATGGCCCATATCTATGGGACAGATTTGTGCTAATAACGCCCATTGTATGGACTGATAACAGCCGAAGCTGGTGAATAAAGTCACCCAGTAGCTAGCTGTGCCATTACCCAGCATACATCACTCCCTCCGTAAATGCAATAAACCACACAAAAGTATTGTTCTACCTGTTTTTCAGGTAGTTGTTTACATTATATAATTTATTGTGTTCTGTATACGTCACTACAATGTGATTTGGAAAATGTCTAAATATACCGACAAAAGGCACTTCCGCGGACCCTTCACGTCAATTCCCGACGCGAGAGGGGTACCCTGTGCGTCCATAAGTGCAGCAGAGGGAGCCTGACCATGCGTCACACGTTTGACGAGTTGGGAGTGAGAACGTGTTGCTATGTCACATCTACACCAGTGTAGACAGGCCCACAGTTGGAGAACCACAGGTTAAGGGGAAGGGTCCACATATATGGTAGTGTGTCAGTAGTTTTTGTAAGAGAGACAGTTTGTGAGCAGGGTTTTTTCAAGGTTACGACTTAATTTGGGATTAAGGTTTGAATTAAGTTTTGGTAAGGGTTAAGCTAAAAGTTGAAAAAGATTGTCTAGTTGTGATCAGTAAGGTTAGAGTAAAAGCTAGGGACTGCTTTATGTTAGAGATGGCACAATACCACTTTTTTATGTCCGATACCGATATCATACATTTGGATATGTGTCAATACCGATATGAATCCGATATATTCGGATGCATTTTTTAATCAATAAAACTGTTTTTTTTTTTTACTATTTTTCTGCATTTTGTATAAGTTCATACTCAAGTTTAACCCTTTAAGACCTACCATAGAACCAAGTCCGCCAGAGCTTATATTTTTGCATGTTTTAGTGCCATTTTTGGGAGCATTTCAAGTTGATATACATCAATACAACCATTATAGCCCAAATTTTAATAATATGTATGCATTAAGTGCATAGTAATTACATAAATTGCAAAAAAAGTGCAAGAAACTACAAAAAAATTAAAATTGTTTTGTTTTTTTTTAACATATGTTTCTAGTTAGAGAAATTTAAGAGGCTTATCCCTCAAAACTGTAAATACAAAAAGTTGCACAAAATAGTTTCCCACCACAGGAAATTTATTTTAAGTGTCTTCATAGTTTTATTTTCATATACTGCAGGAAAAACGAAAATAAATATTATTCATAAATTTGCAAAAAAACAGCATATGCATCAAAATAAACTATTTCCAGCAGTGCAATATGAGTCCTAAGCATCCCAGAAACGACACAGAAAGTCATAAAGTCAAACATAACTTTTAAAAACACAAGTATAGGCTCATAAGGCCCTGATGGTAAAAAACTACATTTCTGCAAAATGACACAACTTCTGGTTTTGGGCAGGTCATGGCGGACATTTGATAGTTTGCGCTGATGGATGTAGGAAGTGTTACAAACAGCTGATCGGATCGGCAAAGCATGTTTCTGGAATATCATTTTTGTTGCTGAAAGTGCTTTTTTATGCAGTTTTTGCAAAGCTATATGTGGAATGAAACTGTGACCTAGGACAAGCTGATGGCATAAGATGTAAGTACAACTCCTCAGGTTTCATATGCAAAAAAAATTTATTGCGCTAGCTTACGTGGTTGCAGTGCTACCGGGATTTAAAAATAGTTACGCAAAACGGAACGTGTCCGCTCCGACCGGCTTTAAAGGGTTAAAAAACAACAACAACAAAACACTAAAGCTATTCTGTTATACCTGTATGCAAAAAATACACTGCACCCAAAATATTTCATAGTTCAGCAATACTGATCAATCTAATAAACTTAAGCCTACACCATCCTTCCTATTCTGGTATTTTAAAGAGTACTTAGCAGAAATATTAAACAACCTAACTAATAGGGTTGCCAAATCCGAGCAAAAATAATAGGAAACCATCCCCCACCCTCCACCTCGCGATGCTTAATTGACGTAATCAACTTTAATTTAATTAAAACTTTGGATGTAAGATTTAGATAATTATTTATTAAACGCTAGACATTTTAAATGAGAATAAGAAAGAAAAGTATGTCTTCCTACCCCCCTTTCCCTGTTAACGCCCTACCTGCCCCCTTGGCTAAACTTTGCTAGACCCGCCCCTGCACAGTTACCAGCCGTCAGCTACTTAGAAAAGGATCCTGGTGTAGAAAGTAATATTAAATAAATTCTGTTAACAGCTTATCAAGCTTAAACGTACTGCTGTTGTTCAGCCGCTGGTTTCCTCTTTCTGGTGCAAAGTGGGCCAAAACAAACAAGAGAGACGGGAAGTTTCATGATTGAAGTAGCAACAAGCGAGGGAGGGGGAGAGAATGAGAGGCAATTGGTTGTTAAGCTTAATGTGGGAGTGCTTTACAAACATTCAGAGATGAACTTACACACTTGCTTTACTTCTTTCTCGGATAACTTTCTTGGAGATGAAATGCCGGTTTGGTAGCGAGGCTCCAAATGCTCAACCAGACCGCCGAGAGGTCTCGCACGCCACAGCCGCTCTATCGATACCGATACGTAATATCGGTCCATCTCTACTTTATGTCAGTGAGTACTAACTCAAAGACAGATGTAAGTGTGTGTGTGTGTGTGTGTGTGTGTGTGCTAACCTAAGTAATTCTCCAACGGAGCAGGAACTGGGGTAGCCCAATAGCCTACAGTGATGTGAACCTCGTTAATTACCCCTCTGTCTTTGATCTCAGCCTAATGAGCAGAAAACGAGGTGATAACGAGCCTAGATGAGCTTTTTGAGACTTTCAGCTACTAATCACTCCATGGGAAAAAGCTGCTATTTGTGTGCGTGCATGTGAGTCTGTGTGGTGTGATAGTGTACTATGTAGAAAGGTACTGGGAAGGTAACGGTGGTAAATTGAAAGTGGTTTGCAACTGCTCCTGAATGTGTAGAATAATTCTCCAAATATCCCAGAAAGGTTCTTTTCAGGTTTTCAATGTTTATAGACTGATCCTTGAAAATGTAACGGTTTGCATACAGAGTGCTGACTGCTAAAGTTGTCTGAAAGTTCTTTAGAAGAGGTGAGATTAAGGCTTTAAGCAAACGGTGGTCTGCCAGAGACTTTGGATAAGGTTATTGCAGTCATAGTCTTGGAAATTTTCCTATATGTGATGTAAGAATGGAAAACAACAGTCTGCTTTCTCTTGATAGCTTCTCAATTGGTTATACAGCACCAGAACTGCATTAATCTACAAAAAAGGGGGTTATGAAAATAATTAAAAACTGACCAGTAAAGAGCAACATACAGTTACTTTAATGTGCATTACTGATTAATTTCTGTGTGAGAACCTTTAGTAGTGGCTATTTGGCAGCAAGTGAGCTGTAGAATTCATTGGATGCTGATGCTTTTGTCTTTTTGTTGTTGTTGTTGTTGTTGTAGTAATTGTTCAATGGCATCACATAAAACATACATCTTTGGCCCTTTGGCACTTATTAGTTAATACTTACTATGTATTCACAGCTTAGCATGGTTCTATATTCCATTCACTGAAATTGTCTTTCTTTAATCAGTTGACACAATAATCAACAATAATAAGAATGAAATCGAAAGTGAATCGTAAGTAGTGTAAAATCACTTGAGGCCCATGCATAGTTACTAAATGTTATGCATCTCTTGGATATCCTTTTTTACTTAAAGATCAAATTTCACGTTTTTTTTTTTTGTTTTTTTTTTAAAAGAAGGTTGTTCTCTTCTTACTAACCAAAACACCTTTTATATTTAATTTTTATAGGAGTTTGAAAAAATCTAATGAGTGAATCCTCAAGAAGTCTGTGCAGCAGAATAAAATTGTGTTTGCTGAGATGGGATGGTTTTTATGTAGTGGCGTGCCCAACAAGAAAAAGTGTAACTTCTTCTTTATCCCTCCCTCTCACTTACACATTAACAGCAGATAAACCAAGAGAAGGGAAAGGCAAAGGATCTGAAAATACTGACCTCATCTTTTTCACACAAACCTTTCAGGCTTACATGAATAAGAATTCTGCAGCAGTTTATTCATTTCCCTTTCCATATTTTTACCTTTATTGCTCTACATGCACAGCCAAGTGCCACACCATGAAAATATTTGAAGTCAATTCAGTGTTGTGAGTGGTTGTTTGTTCTGTCTGTTTGTTATTGTAGGTTTGTTTAGTTTTTTTCCTCTTTGTAAGACTATTTTGAACCTCAGTTATAACAACTTTTTGTCATCATCAACTTTTCTTTTTGTCATAATTTTCTTTGTGGTTCTTTGCTTATTTACACCTTTTTGATTTCTCACCCTTTCACCTGTGCCTTGTTTTCAGATTTGTTTTTTATTATTAGGACAGTAAGTGACTTTGTTGGTTCTCTGTCCATCTGTTTTACTCATTTACCTTCTTGTTCAACCATCTTCTTTCCCTGCAAAGCTCCTTCTGTTAGCGTCTTACCTTCTGTGGTTTGGCTCTGGCTCTTATTGCTTTAACCTGTCAGTGGTCTCCATCATATTTCGTTCTCCAGTAAATTCCATTAGAATTTCTCTGATTTCTTGATATACTTCACTCATGCAAAAACGCACCTTCTCTTTCACCTTCTAAGTTTTTCCATATAAGCACATAATAAATCAACAGGTGATAGCAGGTGTTAAAATTAATTAAATAAAACCCTGGATGACATTGACAGGCTGAGGCTATACCATGTCAAAACTAATAAATATAGTCTCTTATAATCTCTTTCTGAATATTATGCATATTTCACTGTGGACTGAGTGTTTGATACTTTCACAGAATTAATATGGCAACATGTAGTGCTTCATAATAAGAAACAAATATTCACAGAAATTTCTAGAACTTGAGCTTCACATATCCTTAAAAATTTCCCTTTATTAGATGCGGCTTTGTTTAAAGTAAACAAATCTAGAACCAAACATCTTCATTGGCAATTGATGAACAGAAGGGAAAATGCCTGTCGTGAGTTGTCTGACAAACCTGGCCTAGATTTTTCGCTACAGCTCTGACACTAATCAGCCAATGAGGGAATTCAAATAGTGTTTAAACAAACAAAAAAAGACAAACTACATCAAAGATGTTCAACTGTCAGGCAGATTTCTGGTTGAAGGTATCGCTCCATGCTTGCCTTCAGGGACTTCGATATTGTGGGATTTTTTTTATTTTTATTTTTTTTAAAGAAGTGGCAGAAGAAAGCAAACTTTAGTAAGCAGTTTTCACAGTAAAACAATATAAGTAAGCAATACTGTTTCTTGCCAAGTGAAGCAGAAATCTCTCGTGGCTTGAAACTATAGAACTTTTTGAACTAATGACAATATATATATACAGCATGCTAAAGTGCAAATCTGACAGTTTCTTTTTTGTTTTTGTAGCTCGTTAGTTTACATTCACCAGTTTAGCATTTTAATATTTAATATCTGATCACTGGGCTTCTTGAAGAAATATTTGTCTTTCTTCCTCTTACCTGGGTACATTAGTCATGAATAACCTTGAAAGTATTATTCCATCTTTTTATGATTATATGAATATTCATCAGTTGACCAGTTATAGAAAACTAATAACGCAGAACTCAATCATAAGTATACATAAAGAAGCAGGAGTAAAGATCATTGACATGCGTTTTTTTTTCCTCCGTTTTTTTTTTTTAAGAATTCCTGTTGCATTTTCAGCTTGCCTTCCAGTTCGCTGGAAGTTTGTTTTATGGTGGGTGAGCCACAGTTCTTTCACTTGTCAAATAATCTGAGATTCAAATATTTATATACCTGTGAAGCCCTGTCTGATCAGTTTTTGAGCCTGTGGTGGATTGTGAGCAGAGTATAGCCCTGCTGTTTCCTACCATTCTCTAAGAAACTGTACAATAACACTCTTTTCTATGACAGGTGAACACACCTGTCAGGCATAAGATTCCACACACATATATCTGTATAATACCTTCTTACAGCTGCTTCTTAGTGTTATAGTGTACATATAGTTTATTATATAATTTTGCACTACTCTATTGCACATCTCAGTGTTACTTCAGTTTAATTCAACCATGTTAACAATCTTTGACAGATAATGCAGTACACTATGCTTCATATAATGAGCTCATTCTGGTACTTCTGGTACAAGCTAATTTCTTCACATATTCTTTCCAGAAGTAGGTAGTTTGTTTTTTTTTTAAAGATGTGTTAAGGAAAACTCTTATCTGGCGTTCTGGTTCTTGACAAGTGTCCTTGACTTGGTTAGATATTAGATATTGTAGAGGCTTCCTTTTTTGGAGAGATTTCTGAGCTGTCCACTGCAATCTTTCTTTTTAAGAATGTTTCAGATTGTTGATTTGGCCACTCAAAAAGTTGTGTTTCTTTGCCAAGTTTATTTTGGTTTTTAGCCTAATGATGGTTGACTTCATTTGCAATGATATCATTGGACCCTATAGTGTGAGTTCGAGTAAACAGCTACCAAATACAAGTTCACTACTTGGAATCAACACAAGATCTTTTATCTACTAAATTTCCGATAGACTACAGAGGGAAAAGGTCACAATTGGCTATGAAACTGCTCGTCAGGCAATTGTCCAATTATGTAGTATTTACAAAAATGACTAATTCCTTAGCAGATGATGCAGTACTTTTGGTAAAAGCCTTGAATTAAAGTTGTTCTGGTAGGATATAGAGTCAATCATTAAAAAATAATTACAACGTCCAAATACTTGCCCCAAACTATAACTTTAACCTGTGTGATTAGTAGGGATGGGTACCGGTACCCGGTGCAATTATGGCACCGGTTCTGACATAAACGCTAGTAACCAGTAGTGATGTGCGATACCACTGATTTCCTTTCCGATCCAATACCAAGTAATATTCAGGGTGGTATTGACGATACTGATCCGATACCGATACTTTGTACAAAAACTTATTTTATTTATTGTATCTCAAATTATAGTCAAAGGAGCTTGCAAAGAAAAGCGGCTGGACTTCTTTAAGTTACTTGAAGACGTTTCACCTCTCATCCGAGAAGCTTCTTCAGTAGCTTCTCGGATTGAGAGGACAGATGGTTTGAAAGAGGAGTGAAAGAAGCCATCTATGTCCACTGTGAGCGACCATCTTTGAACAGGCGGTGGTTTACGACACCAACTGTCTGCCATCTATAATCCAGTTTTGAGATCCCTTCCCAGACGCCTTAACGCCCACTCACATCCTGGGCCATCTGACCTTAGGAATTTGCATGATAAGGTGGGGCCAGGTTTCACAATGAACACACCCGAAACTCTGGCTGATTGGGACCCACACCCAGTTTCACACCTTGGCTCAGGCGATTAGAGGATCATCAGGGGGTCCGTTTGTCCCTCTGTGGGGGGTTACTCCCACTAGGTTTATATCTGGGACTCTCCACCATTTGACCTTAGAACTGAAGAAGCTTCTCGGATGAGAGGTGAAACGTCTTCAAGTAACTTAAAGAAGTCCAGACGCTTTTCTTTGCAAGCTCCTTTGACTACGATGACCTGGATGACTGAGAACCTTCACAGACATCTCAAGTGTCATAATGATTACAGGACATCAGATTACTTGTTCTTATCACTTAACAATGCAGAGTTCATCACATAGAAATAAAAAAAAAACTGAAGTTGTGCCCTATTTGAACACCTTGCCTGCCTGCAGCACTAAAGGATTCAGTGAGAGACGTCTGTCTCGCCCTAGCAGCGCCTGTCCCTCTCCTCCTCTTCAGTTCGCCTCAACATATGCTCCTCATATTCTGTGATATGATTTACTCTGAGGTGTTTGACAAGGTTAGTGATGTTGCCACAACCATACATGCCAACCCTCCCGATTTTTCCAGGAGAATCCCGAATTTCAGCGCCCCTCCCAAAAATCTCCCGGAGCCACCATTCTCCTGAATTTCTCCCGATTTTCCACCAGGACAACAAAATTGAAAAACCATATTGCAGAATTCATAGCGCGGCCCAGCCAATTCCAGTTTCCAACAATGACGGCAGCTACTTAGTTTTAATATTACTCTTAGTTCTCTTTCTTGGTCGCAAAAAAACCTTTAACATATTTTCAGGTGAGAATGTAGCTGTGTAAACTTCAAATATCTGAGCCGACCGACACATCGTCTTCAAACCCCCGCGGTCTTTCGCTACTCGGGTTAAACATGATGTATAAGTCACTTTGATAACTTAAAAATGTTATTGTTTGGCTTTTTCAGTGTTTTATTTGTTCGTGGGTAAATCGGTTTGGCTGAGATTAAAGTGATTAGATTAAATGAAATTAAATTTTATTAATCCATCGGGTGGGTTCCTCCGGGGTTTTCACACAGCTGAATAAACGTCAAACAGAAAACTGATTAAACAGAAGTGTGAGACGGTCGAGAGTTTAAGTCAGCGCCCGGTTATATTTTAGATAGCAAGGAGCAACAGCCCTTTTGAATATCTCCCTAATTCTGAGGTCTCAAGGTTGGCATGTATGGCCACAACACCTCACTTTTTTGCCACATGAGACAACCATGTCTCAGCTGTTTGTGGAGGTAAAATACGTCCACACATGACTCCAATTATGCTCAGCCATTGTTGTGAGTGCACGCCAGTGGCAGCGTATTTCGCACACATAAGTATGAAAGGCGGAAGAGGAAGTAGTTCCTTTGAATGTAGACAATCCGAATGATGTAGTTTCTTTCCACTGTGTTCCTGTTAATGATAAACTACACATTTACCCTAAAGTACTAAAATATCGATATTTTAATGTGAGAATCGATTCTAGAACATAAATGATTGGTATCGGAGGAATCGATATTTCAGGATCGATCCGCACATCACTAGTAACCTGACCGAAAAGCAGCGCACATTTCGGTGCTTTTTTTTTCCTGAAATGTCATACACTTTGGATTCTAGCCAATCATTTTACCTTTGCAAGCGTAGTAGGCGGGCCCAGGTATGTACGTTCTTTTGGAGCAGAGCTACAGATTAAAAATGCCCAAGGTGAAGCGGTCAAAGTCTGGCTGTACTTCACAGCAAAAGATGCAAACTCAGCAGCCTGCAACAAGTGCTTTAAGGCAGCGGTTCCCAACCCCCGGGCCTTGGACCGGTACCGGTCCGTGAGTCGTTTGGTACCGGGCCGCGAGAGTTGAGGCTCAGGTGTGAAATGTATAGTTTTCAGGGTTTTTATCGGTTTTCAGCGTTATTTTGTTATCGTTTTTATCGTTTACTCGGTTTTCCTGGGTCCTTTCATGTGTGTTATGAATAAATCTTCTTTTTTTCGGTACTGGTACTAGTTTTATTTTGTTGTATTTATCCGCGACACCTTAAAGGCCGGTCCGTGAAAATATTGTCGGGCATAAACCGGTCCGTGGCGCAAAAAAGGTTGGGGACCGCTGCTTTAAGGTGATACTGTGCAAAGGAGGTAACTCCTTGAATCTGATGAAACATCTGGCGACACAGCATTTTGTTAAAGCCGAGAAATGCGCCGTATTTGATAGCTTGCTGAGAGACCTCACACCAGGCACATCTACTGCGGGTGTGGTGCCTGTTATCTGACCCGGAGTTAGCAACATTCCCCAAAAACCCAAAGACGAGAGTCCTGGCCCCTAGCCCTGCCAGTGTAGCAGAAATGATGACGGATGATGATGGCAGCAGCAGCCGTTCTTCTCTGCGTGAGTAGCTTAATGTTGTTCATGTGTAATTTACGTTGAGTAGGCTAACCACGTTATTACATTAATGCATGTAAAGTGAACTAGCAAACACCGTCGTAGTTACATGAGGCTGTCTTCCTGTTTGATGGCAGATACTCCCTTCACCCTGGCCAAAAAGGCTAAAATGACCAAAGAAAAAGTGGAAAACAGTTAAACATGAGAGGTTTTTGGACAAAGTTTGTGTTTTTTTTCCATTGTTTAAGCACTGCTTCCAGCCAAGAGTGATGCCATAAATCCCCTATAGCTGCAGAAAAGGCTAACATTGTTATCTATTTACATAAAACAGCTGAACATGAGAGGTTTTTGGACCAATTTTGTGTTCTCCATTCTTTAAGCACTGGTTTGAGCACCGTTTGAGCACCGGCACCGTTTCAAAAGTACCGGTTTGGTACTGGTATCGGATTAAACCTAAACGATACCCATCCCTAGTGATTAACTAATTTCACTACACAAACGGCAGTTGCAGTTACCACAGAAACAGCCACAGAGATACAGCACGAATGGGACATTTTCAGTAAAAAAACCCCCCAGATAAATAAGAAAAGTTTTCAGCATCATTATCTTTAGAGAATCTGGTTGTTTATCTTTGTCTAAAGGTTGTCAGTTCAATCAAACACCTCCACCTGCTCAACATTTATGAACAGCCTGTTTTATTTTAATGTGTTGTCTGACATCTGCCAGGATTTAACCACTGATCTTTTGTTTGACATTCACTGGAGATGAGGGTTGGATCATCTTTATCTACCAGGTCCTAATTAGTATCATCATCTTAAGCATTACCAAAAATGCATATAATTATAGCACTATTTGGCTATATTGATACTGGTACATTTAACAAGTCTAACCTTGAATTACATTCATTAGCCATGGCCATGAGGTGCAGCAATTTCATCCTCTGCTGATTGATTACCCGTCACGTTTCTCTCATAGTGCAGGTTTACAAAAGTAGAATGGGAGGTAGAGCCTTCATCTATCAGGGCCCTCTCCTGTGGAATCAGCTCTCAGTTTAGATTCAGAAGACAAAAACCCTCCCAACGTTTAAGAATCAAAGTTTGGCTGCAATAGCTGTATTTGATCTCAAATCATGTTTCCCTAAACCTAACAAAATAGATTTTTTTTTAGCGAAAGTAAAAAGGCTATAGATAAGAAACAGTAACAGGAGCACACTTTCAAAGATTGAATACATATTAGAATTGCAGAAAAAATGAGACTCACTCATAATAAGACCTTTAAAATCTTTCCATATCTTCTATTTGCATTTCTTATTCTTTAAAACTCTTCAATAAATTCCGGTGTACCAGACGGGGCTTGTTAATAAATTCTTGTCATCACTGCCATGATAATGTTTATCTTCACAGTGTTGTATTTATCTTGATCCAGCTTTCTATGCCTAGTCTATTTAAATAGACTTCTCATCTCAGCAGGATAGTTAACGAACAACACATAAACCTTCAGAAAGCTTTAAGATCAAACTCAGATTTCAGTACATTTCCCAGGGCAAAAAAAGGTTAAAAGAAACTGTTGCTCTATCATCTAGTTCCTACCCCTGATAGATTATTACTGGACATTTACCACAAAAAACCCCAATTCTTTAAATTAAATTAAAAGCAGCCTGGATTAGTGCTACTTATGTGGTGTTGTGCAGCCATATATGTTTTTGAATTCAATTAAGGTGAAATTAAAGAATTAATAAAGTATTTAATCTTTTTAACACCATGCTGTCAAGTTCTGAAAGTATGGTGTTATGTTGGATGTGATGAATGGGAGATAGTCTCATTCAACAAGACATATTTTCTAAGTGTATTTAGATAGTATTCAGTGAAATTCATAGGAGGTGAACACTGTAGAGAACTGAAGGATAACAAGAAATTCTGATTACGGTAATAACTTAAATAAACCAGACCTCACAGTCTTATGTGATGCATTGAACTGCACATCTGTTAATCAGGTGGTTATGGGATATCAGAAGTGTGATCCCGTTCAAACATATTGAACAACAAAAGTGCAACGCACCTGGTCTGAAAGCAGAATGTGTCTCCGCAGAAAATCACACCAAAGAGCTCTAATTTATGTATCAAATGTGGTCAAAGTACACTGAAAAAAAAAGTTCTTTCAATTTACTTGATTTTATTGTGTACATCGGTCCCACATAATATGAATAAGTATGACTGACTTAATTTTCCACTTTCCCTCAAGTAATTAATGCTTGTCAAATCAAAGTATTTTATTTACATCAGATTACTTAAAAAAATAATGTTTGATGTACTAATATTAATCTGTTATCATAATATCAATGTATTGCATAATGTCAATATATTTTAATGTTTAACACCAACTTATTTTTATTTGCCAGTGGTATGCAATGATATTATGTAATGTAAACACATTGCAATTATGTTCCTGCAACCCAACTTTTGGCTTTAAATTCTACTTAATTTTTTCAATTGAAATATTAACTGATCATTATTGACAAAAAAAGGCAAAGACTGTGAGTGCTACTGAACAATTCACCTTTATTAAACTGTAACAGCAGTGAAAGCAGCAATTCTGCCATGAACAAGTCCAAAATCACATCCATATAAACTTGTTAACACATTTTTAAAGATAGCCTGCAGAAATAACTGAAAGAAAAAGTTAGTTTGAGAATATATTTGCAAATATTTCACAAAAAACTGACCTTAGCAGCAAATAAAAGAAATTGCTTAAAGATGATCCTGTCATCTCTTACATATAACATTTGTATTAATTACACAATTGAAAATGTAAACTAAATTAAGACTACCTAAAAAAAAGCAACACGCTTTTATGAATAAACAGATTTACACAAATATAACTTGTGTACTATTTGACAACAGTTTCAGCTTCTGTACAAGTATTTATCTGTACAAGATTTCAAATAAGTTAAGCCTTAAATGACATTGTTACATAACTAATACCAAACACCTACATGAATTTTAATCTTCATTTTAAACATGTAAGCAGGACATTAAGGTTGACTTAGAACATATTGCTAAAAATCGTCAGTAAAAATTTCTTACAACATGATACCAAAAGGAAAAATCATCCTGCATTGCAGTCACATGAGGGGAAAGCAATAAAAACATAAGCAGTATAACGTTACTGAACACAAAATGAAAAACTGCAAAGAATTGCAGAAGTGCAGTCTCTGACTTCTCAATGAAACAGATGGTTTTTGAAAGCAAGAACTTTAGAGAGTTTAGCTCCATCCAGTTCCATGAAAACCTTCTGGAAAACATCAAAGTTGTAGCGAAGGTCCGCAGGGTAGGCAAGGTTTAATGTATACATTAGTCCAAATAGCATTATCACAGCAAATGCTACATTATCCAAATTCTTCGCCACCCTGATGCCTGCAAGGACAACTCTTGTTCATCTGCTGAAGCTTGATCTTTAAGAAGATAAATTCAAACAGTGGTGTCTTCAACAGTCTCACTGATGGCATGTTCTTCCATGCCCTGTAAAAAAGAAGCCATGTTAGTCATTTCATGCCAAGTAAATAATATGAGACTGTGGAAAGTCCGGAAAAAAAAGAAAAAAAAAAAGACAAGTACATACCACATACTCCCGGATAAGCATGCCAGGGTCTTCACCCATGTAGATACACACTCCCTTGACATACTCACGTTCAGCATCAACATCTTCACACTGAAATGAAATGTATGTAATTAGCATCTTCATTCAGCTCTTGTCCTTCATTTAAGTTTTAATAGTGTACTTTGCATGAATGTTTTTAAAGTAAAGGCACACAAATTAATAATAGGTTTACTGGCAATTAATAATAAGTTGACAAAGTGAAGGTTAAAAAAACAAGCAGATGTAAAAATACAATATGAGAGAATTTATCATGGAAAACATTTGAAATCTTCCACAATTGTAAAGTTTCATCCAAAGAGGATCATGTTAAGTGAATGTTGAGGCTTAATCACTTACATTATCCACACAATTCTTTTCAGTATTAGTCCAAGCTCTCCTCTTGTGTTGACCAACTTCACCAGGTTGTCCAAGTGGAGATCCAGCTGAGCCAGGAACTTTGTCTGAGGGGGGATGGTGGCAATTCTCTTCAACTCAGCGTTGATCTGAAAACATGAGCACAGAGGAATGAGCTTTAAAGGTTTAATACCTGGAAGAAGGCTGCAATCACTCATGCTGAAGAAATGGGCTGTCAAATAACAACTGTGCCTTAACCATTTAGGCTAATACCACAAGAACACCGTGTATGAGGCAAACCTTACCTCATGGAAATCAATTAGAGCAGGCCATCTTGCCATGAAAGCCTCCACCATTGGTGCATCACGAACACCTTCATGTCTTCTGTATGAAAAAGTCTTTCCCATCTTGAGTTTCACCAACTCTGTTACTCTTTTTTATGTCCAAGTCTGAAACTGCCCTGAAGACAACACTGTCTCTTGACTTCAACGATGAGATCCTCAGTTGATTCAGGTGCTCCATTAGAGAGTGAGCCTTCGACAGGTTCCGTCAGCCAAAACAGTCTTTAGGACCATAGGACTCCCCATAGGACTCTGTAGGCAAAAAAGAATTACATATTCAGAAAGAATCCTTTCAGTTTAGTTTTCATAAAGCTATCCATACCCAATAGTCAAAGTTATAAAGATCAGACATAAAAAAAAGAAGAATTTATCTAATGAAATACATGCGACTGAACCTATTACACTTATATGAACACCTTTTATTTCTATATGCCTTTTTAAAGTCACAATGTGGACTGATCCAATCTCATAGTTAACTAATGGATAAGTATCAAGGAGTTCACAGAGTGAAATGAGAGTGAATAATCTTGTGGATACTGGGCTGAGCTCAAAAGCTGTCGTGCTCTCTGTACCAGCCACCAAGCTCTCTGACAATGTAGAATATGCTGTGGTACAATGCAGATATGGTTTTTCAGTATTCTGGCAATCCACCTGCTGCCCTTTGGGCCAGTACCATTCCATTTCTATAAGTTATGCCCTTTAATGTCACACACTGTGCAAGGTTGACCTCTAGAATGTCAGGGAATATGTACCTAATGACTTAAGGTATCTCCTCTTTAAGTCTTTAACTCTTTAAATCCACCAGAAAGGCCGATACAGCTGAGCCCTCTAATTCAGAATTGCCAAGAGATGGGGAGTTTAGATGGTAAGCTATCATCATCTGATGTTTTGACTTCTGTAATCATAAAGGTAAAAATTCCACCATCACAAAAAACATTAATTTTAATTGAAAAAAGGTATTCCAGTCCAGAAGAGCATCAATGGTTTCTTTAAAGTACCAATCTTTCCCTCATTTATATATAATGTTTTGAGAAGCAGCTCACATATGTTCTACACAAAGTAGAAAAAAAAGGGGGGGGGGGGGGGGGGGCTCCTAATTTTTGTTAGGACGATGTTGGAAAATTCACAATACATCACTTAATAAGACATAGTCTGTTGAACAAACTTATCTCCTTGTAGATATCTGCTGTATTATTTGGGCTTGACCAATAGAATAGTCAAGTAAGTGACACTTCACCTAAAACAATGACTAAATGGAAAAATGATTTGGCATTTATGGGCACAGGTTCTTAAACCCACGTCTAAGGTGGCAGGATCCTTATTATAACTTGAGTGCGTGTCAGCAGCAAGAATTAAGGTATGGCACTGTGGGGCTCCCAGCTTCTTAAACTCTGACGGTTACAGCCGGACTAATTAGCCACTGTAGCCATAACTAGCACGAGTAACACAAACACTATTGCACTCTCTCAGTGACGTTTTAACTTGCTAAGCCATCAAAAACGTCAGTGCTCTCTGTCACATGCATAAATTCCATATCTGACCGACAACAGCTGCTTTCTCCCGACTATGTGCAATTTGTTAATATTTTTCAGCTTTAGCCATAAAGCTAATACCAACTTTAGCTAGCACTGTAAAAACAACATGCAGATGCATTACAGATTACTTTTCATATAGCATGCACTACAACAATTCTGTGAAAACGTACCCAACTAAAACAAATGTATTTAAATTACTTACCTTCTCACTATGCCTGACTCAGTGCCAAAGGTTGCATGTGGCTGAACAGTCTTCCAGAATCTGGCGGTCAATTGCGCTCTCCTTAAATTATGTTGTTGTCTTATTGGATAAGACTCTAGGTCTTATTATCCAATCATATTTAGTTGTTGTCTTTGAATATATTGCATCATTTCCGGTTGTGGTCAAACATGATTACAATGGTTTTAGTATTCTAATTTAGTCACTTTAAATCAATGCAAGAAAAATTAGTAGTCTCAGTATTGTTTATAATCAAGTAAATGGTACTTTATTTAATAATGTAAATAAGAGAAACATGAAAAGCTAGTGTAGCATTAACTAAATTCATTTGTGCAAATTCAAAAGCCTGCCAATTCCCATTTTTTCAGTGTACTGCTTGATGATGTGGTGCTTTTCTCCCCTGCATGTGTGTTAAATTTATTGTTTCTAACAGTCAGTAGTTCCTCAGTATTCTGCAAATCAATACACTGTAATTCAGCAACAAAGGCAAATGAAAAGCGTACCTGACAGGAACTTTGACCACTATTGAAGACTAAAAAGCACCCAACTTATCTATTAGACAACACTATATTGTAACACAGTTTTAGAGCCATCTCTCTTACTGAGATCTGGGAGCATGGTGAACATGGTGACATTCTTAAATGTAATAAGATGAGTATCAGTAAGAATTTCACCTGGAGGTAAAACAGTAATTTAAAAAAAGCTATGCAAAAGTATAAATTATATTTTATATTTGGATTCAGTCTTCTGCAGTCATCTGAGTTAAATGTAATTATTTTGATACTAAAAACCGTAGTTGAAGAGTTTATCCCTAAAACATTCAATTGTATGTATTCTGAGGAAATTCTGGGATAAAAGGAGATGATCTAAAGCCATTTTAAAGGCTGTCTGGGGTGATTTAGTGTCATTACTGAAGCTGGATCTATTACACTAAAGATAATGAAAGTCATAATAGCTTTTCACCGTGTGTTATCAATCGATCACTCTGTCATCTGGTTCGCTTTTTAAAGTGAATTGTCAGTGAAAGTGATGAAAAAGTGGACCAAGAACACATTTAAGTGGCAAGTGCAGGAGTCAATCAATCAGCTGAATATTCTTTTTAATTATACACTAACATTTTCCACAATTTTGAGTGTTTCATAAGATCTTAAGCAAACAAGAACATGACAGAAGGCTGTCTCACACAGCGTTTGGCTGCAAGTGTCCTGTCCCGATCATGCATTTACTAACAGGTCATCAGAATTAAAATGGCAATGTACAACTCCACTCTCCTGCAACACCTCATTTAGAGCAAAATTCTGTAAATGCGTACTTCTCCCAAGGCTGAGCATTCCCCTGACACCATGAAAAAATTCAGTCCCTAGTTCTTGAATTATCTGGATCTTTGACAGCTGGCAAATTACTTCAATTTAATTTGTATGACATGACATAAAATGCCCAGTGATACTGTATCTCTCAGTGGTCAAGAGTATTTAGAGAAATTCCTAAATCCATCGGCAGAATGATTCCAAAAATGAATGCCATCTAACTTGGGCCAAATCCCATCTTTAGTAAAACTTTCATACAATTCACCCCATATTTTGAGTGATTCAGGTAGAACAGCGGCCCCAACCCCCAGGCCACGGACAGTCAGTGAGTCGTTTGGTACAGGGCCGCGAGTGTTGAGGCTCGGGTGTGAAACTGATGGTTTTCAGGGTTTTTATTGGTTTGTAGCGTTATTTTTTTATCGTTTTTATCGTTAACTCGGTTTCCCTGGGTCTTTTCTCGTGGCAAGACAAAGTGAACAACCACATAACCTTGTAGGCAGACTCCACTAATGATAAAGCAAAGCAAATATAGACTTTGTAGCAGCCTTCCAGATCCACACATACTGTAAAACACTGGATACATTAGTTCTATTTGTAAGCACACATTTAGAATCAGAATCAGAAACTTTATTGTCATTGTCACAAGAACAACGAAATTAAGAATGGTCCCCGATCATTGCATCATCCCTAGCAATATCAAAATATAAATTTAGTTTACTTATGCATTCATACCAGTTCATTACCTTGTTTGATTTTTGACTAAGCGTTGTTTCTTTTACTTGCGTCTTACCTGCCATGATCCCTGGGAGTTGCAGGACAAAAGGTGGTGGCCAGGGTTTGAAGCCATTAAATACAAAGAGGGATAACTGGACCGCACCACCACTTCCTGCTAAAGGGGGAGAATGTGTATTTTCTTTAATTAAAAAAAAAAAAGCTTTTGTATTTGATTGGATATTTGAGTTTAGGGTTCAGTGGTTTTGATTTTCTTCTTTGGTGTTTATTTTATTAACAAACTAGACTGTAATGCATCATTTTTGTGGTTTATGATTGTGTTTTGTTTCTGATCAGCCATTATCTATACCCTTCTTGTGTGTCGTTTCCTGTTTGGGTCAGTTATATTTGTTTGGGCAGTTGTTTGGTTTGTTAAGTTTGTAGTTCTTTGTCTGAGTTCAGTTTTGTTTCTTTGACCTCTTTTATAAGCTCAACATTTATTACTTTTGTAAATATAATTTTTGGGGGTTAAATAAATGAAAACTCTGACTCCTGCAGTTTACTTTTGTGTGTGTTTGTGTGTGTGTGTGGATTTGTTGTTGTTGTTGTTGTGCCTGTCCCGTTTGGATCTTTAGCCATCAGAATTATTGTCTGAAGGCCAAGAAAGATGCCAAGAGGATTTACTTTACCAAGTGGATCATCATGGCCTTGCCATATTGGTCCATTTGATTGACCTTTATTATAATTATGTATTTATTTGATTTGATTTTCGGTTGTTACAGACGGGACAGACATGACTGGGGGATAGCTAGCAGTAGATTCTAAATATTACATGTTCTTGTGCAGCACGCAAGATTGACAGCGCACAATGTGCTTTGAGGTAGCAGCCAAGAAAGGTGTAGTTTGTGTCTGTGAACACCTGTGTGCACACCTGTGTGGATCAGCACGCTTGAATTCCAAAGGATCTGCTAGGGAGTGTGGGGAGCCATAGCCCCATCCCCCAGGGCATGAAGCAGGTATGGAGGAGATCCAGATATCCAGAGGCCCCAGAGTACGAGGACCCGAGGAGACACAGACAAACAGGCGCATGCAGACACAAACGTGCATTCCCACCCCCATATACACAAACAAATACTCAGCACTCACCCAACGTGGAGACAGACACAAATAGACACTATACACACATTCACACTCCCCAAACATACTCTATATCCCAGGTCCGGGTACTCCTGCCCCCAGACGGGCAAACCGTACCTGGACCCAGGAGATGTAAGCCTTCTCTCTTTGGTGGAGGAAAGAAGACCGCCTTCTTATTTGCAGTAGCAGGGAGGCCCCGCATCCCAGACCCCAATCTAACGGCCAGCACCTCCTCTCAGCCCCTCAGCCCCGACGGTTAATAGAACGGGGGTGAGTGAAGACCCCAAACCTCCCTCCGCCCGCTCATATGTAATGTTGCTGCGTGTTGTTCTGAAGTGCATTTAAAATACAGGAGGGCATGGTGCTTCCTGCCAGAGAGCAGCACAGCTCCTCCTTGTGTGTGTGTTTTTTAAGGCATCTTAACACATGTAAACACTGATGGACAGCATGTAAAAAAAAAAAACAGAAAAACAATCTCTATCTTTGTGAGCGCTTGTGCTGCAGAGTCGCTCACACATTTTAATACACAGGCAAAGTTTCATACATTCCATAAATGTTCCATTCGTACTGGTCAAGTCTTCTCCAAGGTTTTTGTCATAAATAGCACTGACATTTGGTTTTAAAAAGAGCTTTAATGTTTGAGTGAGGGCTAGTATTTAAATCTTAGTGCAGGCTGCATGGAAATTTAAACCTGACATTTTTTTTTAACCAAGCACTGATATTTTGGCAGATCCTCAGTTCTTCAGTTTACTGTACTTTCTGGAAAGTCACTTCAGAAAGTACAGCCATAAAGTCATAAACATATTCCATATCCTTTGCAGCTTTGAGACATCTGCCGTCAATGCAATATGTAAAGCAGTGTGTGTGTTGACAGCAGTGTGTTTTTCAGTTAAATTCTCCACAAAGCTGGTAAAAGGTTGTGACTGAACCTGCTTTTTATTGAAAATAAATAAAATGTTCTGTATGTAATTAAAAACATAAAGTCTTGGCTGTGTCACTGATACATTCTTTTATTTGTCATTCAACACTGTCATATGTTTGATTCAAAGTGCTGGTGCCTTGGATTTGAAAATCTGATCCAATCCTTATGGTTTCCCATAGTGAGGTAGTTATTAAATAAACATGTTTACACTTTGCCTGACACGGGGTGCTATATTCAACAAATGTCTCTATGCCTCACCTGATTTAAGTCAATAAACTTGACCTGACTAATACAGCATCCTATCATTAGTGATAACTGATAACTTTGCACTCCACTTCCACTTCAAGTTCAATAAGGAAGATCTGTAATCACTCATCTGGCTGCTTTCCTTGGTTTTCAGCTGCTACGCTGTTCTTTACATCACTTCAACTTTCCCACGCTGTCAAACTCATGACTGACATCATTAAACTAATCCAATCATCTTCTTGCCCACCTACTATGAGTCAGTCAGCCTCCTCACTGTGTTCTTTAAATTTCAGTGTTTTTCCGCCGTTCTCCCTTTTAGTCTCTGATTCACTCTCCATCTCTCCATCACAGCTCCACCCAAGCCTCCATCTTCATCCATTCTTCCATGATGATTTTCAGACTCTAACCGCCAAATAATTGATCTCAATGAGTCAAGTTCTGTTCTTCTATATGATCTGTACTTATTTAAAATTCCACGTTTTGTGTTTTAAAAAGGTAAATGTAAAAACTAATATGGTGTATAGTGGTTTTGCACACACACATGACAAAGATATACCATACCAACTCCACAATCATTCAGTCTTTTTTTTCCTTTCCTTTTCTTTTTTTTATCATCAGTGTCTGTAAATGAAATGGTTGCTGTGTGAAGCATTTCTGCATGACATTGATTTTTATTGGTGTTTTGCAAGGTTACCTGACTGTGACGAAGATAGACTAAAAGCTGTGAATAGGGCTGGGGAATGTATGTGGGCTTTAGATGATGATGAGATGAGATAGCCTTTTTTTGTCAGTTGCAGGTCTTTTGCCCACAACCGAGATGACAGATCTTGCCGACCGTACATACAATACAAACATCACATTGGGGAGACAGGTCAGGCTAGGTAGCGAGGAAAAGAACATCGAAATGTGTAACACAAAAGGATAATACAGGAATGCACAGATAACAACACACCATAGCACAATAAACACAGACAAGCAACATGGGAAAGAGTTCCAGTGTGTACATCTGATCTGGGACCGCTGCAATCTTTCGACTGCGCCTCCAGCTGACCCGATGTCCACATCAGAGGGGAGGTAAGCGTTGGAGGTGGCGTTGGATCCGGGGTAGGGAGGGTGATGCGTCAGTGAGTGCTTATCAGCATCAGTATATGTATGTGTTTGTGCGTCCATAGTTCAGCTGTGACAGTGTCCTTCGCCCTGCCAGGCTAAGTAAACAGTCTTCCAGCCAACCCAGGTGGCCTTGTAGGGAATGGGAAGGAACAGACTCAACACAGTCGTTATCAGGGAGTTTTTGTTCAGCTCCAGCCTTGAGCTCCGGCCTTGAGCCCACAACTGGCGCTGAAGGGGTAGCCGCATTATGATGGTAATTTTTCTTTTGCAACAACTCATGAGAATTTCAAAGCTGTTCTTTAACACTCCGACACTGGTCTCTCAATCTCCCGTTGGAGAACCGCGAGCTTCCGCATGATGGTATCAAACTTGCACTCCGTGGTCTTGTCATTCCTTTGCTCAGAGAGCCGATTCTGAGAACTCACGACTGCAGTGAACTGTTCCACAATGTAATACAACTTTCGCTCAAAGGTATTCTGAGCAGGCCTCTCCTTGATGTAACCCAGTATAAGCTCAGAGGTGTTATTCTGAGTATTCACGGCAGCTGTAAGCGTCTCCAAGGTCTTAACCATGCTGCTTTCGATGAGCCCGTTCTAAGAAGTCGCGCCTCGTCCCATCGTTTCAATCCCAGCGGGCAGCCTTGGGGGGGTTTGAACAGCCGGTTCCGCTTTCTTAATTCTCCAATAAGCCAGGGCCAAGCCAGCTCCGATCAGCAAGAACCCTGTTATCATGGTTCCGAATAGGTAGATATCTTCAGCGTCCTCGATCGACAGTCCCGCCAGGCACACGACCCTCCATTTCTGCCACCCATCCATCGTGTATCCAGCGGAGAAAGTCCCTCCAGGGCACTCGGGCTCTCCCGAGCCCAGACTTCTCGTTGAGAAAAGGGTGTCAATAGCATTCAGAGACCAGTTGATCAAATCCATAATTCTCTTTAGGTTTTAGAAACAGACTGTGAGAGAGTGTTCCAGGGAAAGTAATACAAAAAAACACGAGACTAGACAAGGACATAAGAACTAAGCAGGGGAGATAAGGGAGAGGAGAGGAGAAAAAGTGCGTCCGCCTCCTCCGAGAGCCAAAAGTGCCTGAACATATCAGTGAATGTGTTGTATCAGATGGTCAGATGGAGAAAATTAAACTGTCATGTTCCTGGAGACGGCTACATGCCGGCACAATGCACACCTTGTTCATGTGCACTGCAGGCTGACATAAATGCAGTATATTGTGAGAAACAGCATGTGCATGATGATTTTTTAAAATCATTTTTAAAAGCAAAAGAATAATAATACACTTAAATATAACCGCACATGTGTTTAATCCCACTGACCTTTATTTGGTATCATGGAGATGCAGCTATGCTTACATTCCATTGTCAGACATTAATTTCAGTCTGGGAGCTTAGAGAATATGATGGTCATTTGAGTGGTTAGTTACAGAATTTTTGGCCTATCAGGCACGGTTTAGGGATTTCAAAGAAGCAACCAAAAGATATTTGTATAAGAAGTGGGAGCAATCAGCTCCTTCACAAAGCTAAATAACCAACGTACAATAATAAAAGTTGAGAAAAATTAACAAAAATAGAAAATAAGAATCAAACTAAACTGAAAATTATCAAAGTGAAAAATTATAAAGCGTCACATTCAAAAACAATTAATAATAAATACAAATATTCAAAACCTAAAAGAGGCTATACTTATATTTTAAACTTAATTCTTTATATTTATCCCACTCTTCTCCAATATAGGATCCTAGCTGCTCAGCGGTGACATTCTTTTATGTTGCATTTTTCATTTTGTGATGTAACAAATGTTTTTAGTTGTTCTGGTCTCCAGGCTGGCCAGTTCAACATGCAGACTCTTCTACTACGAAGCCGTTATAACAGATGGTTTAATCTTGCTGAGATATGCAAGACCTTCCCGAAAAAGATGTCATCTGGCTGGGAGCATAAGTGTTGCTCATATTCACATATGGCTTCTTCTTTAACTTGTGTTTGTGAATGGCACTGTGAACTGTACTCACAGACAATGTTTATGTTCTAGAAGTGTTCGTCAACCCACACAGTGATTTGCATGACAGAATCATGCCTGGTTTAAATGAAGGGCATCCAGAAGGCCCCAAATCATATCCATACAATATTGATTTTTGGCCTTATTCCTTGCACATATAGATTTCTCAAGATTGTTGGACTGTTTTTAGGATATTAGGGACATAATACTATATTTGAAGACAAAGACTTGTTACCACTTAACCCAATTAATTGCAACATATTGCTTGAGCTTTCTTTTAAGTACTCCTTAATTTTCCAGCATTTTATTTCCTCAGGTCGTAATTTTTGAGACATGTTGCTGCTGTCAAATTCAAAATACTTTTTGCGAAATAGGAACATGTCTCAGTTTAACATGTTTCTATGTTCTGTTGAAAATAAATTTTGGTTTATGACATTATTGCATTTGGCTTTTATTTACATTAATTTTAACAGTCAACAGGGCAAAACTCAAAGAGATTTCTAACCGTGTGGAAGTTTGTGGGAAAGTTAGTTTCCCTATGACCTCAATAAACACTATCTTGATGAGTTATGGGCTTGAAAGCTTGTTTCAAGTTTTACTGATTACAAAATGATATTGATTTTGTAAATAATGGCCTTCATTACAGTCAGAATTGACGATTAACAGGGGTATGATGAATAATTTCACTTAATTTCACAGTCAGACATGTGCTTGTTTTCTCTGACTGACTAAACAAGAAGAAGATGATGAAAAGAAGTTTGTGACTATGGAAACACTTCGCTTCAGGCTGCACAGGCTTTGACTAACCAGTGGCTATTTTGCACATTGTACAAAATATACCTTCATATGGTGGTGGTGGAGCAATCAGCAGCCCATAATATGTTGATTGCCAAGGTTACACTACATGATTCACATCATTTCCTACTAATAGAGGCAGCTCAGTGACTCTTTATGGCTTATGGATGGGCCCATTGTCATCCTGGAAGAAGGTACTTCTGTCAGGATCTATCTATCTATCTATCTATCTATCTATCTATCTATCTATCTATCTATCTATCTATCTATCTATCTATCGTGTGGTCTAATCACATCATATGCACTGGCTGTCTCGGACATCTAAAAATGTACCATACTGTACAATGTAATAGTATAGGATTGTTTTTACATTCAGACAATAAATGATCAAAGTTGCTGTTCTTCACTCTCATAAGAACATGAATTCAATCTTAAAACCTCTGAAGGAAATATTTAAAATCCTGGATTAATTATTATTTAAGATTATTCAAGCTTTTCTATTTATTTATTTATTAACAAGAACTAAAATGGTATTACAGCTCAGGTCCTCTCTTAGCCATTTACTCTAAGTGGAGATTAGGTAGATGTTGTATAATGACTGACTTAACAGAGTTTTTTTTATTGACTTTGATGTTTAACTTTCTTTATGTATCAGGTATAAAGGGTTAAAAAATTAGCACTGAATATACTGTTCTGTATACTCAGCCTACACTTGGGTTTAATAATCTGCTCACAAGCCCACTTCTCTGGCCTGTATATGTGTTCCCATCAATTTATTTTCAGGATGTTTTTTATGCCTTAACAAGATACTCTTTGTTGTGTGTCTCACATCACAAATCAAACCAGGAGACATTATTAAAGTGAAGTTAAGCTTTATTCACACCAGGCAAAGCCCACTTGCTTACGCACAACTTCCTCAGCTCATTAGGCACCAAAGTTGCCATCCCAGACATATTTTTGGGAACACTAACTTGTTAGGAAGCTTTTAGGGGGAAAAACAAAGATGTAGAATTTCCTGTCTAATCTGTGTAAAAGTTTCTGTGTAACATCCTCTAATTGGGGCTAACTGAGGAGAGAATGTAATTATTGTCTTTTTTTATCTGTTTTGTTTTGATGGCAAGATCTTCTGTGTGGTGTTAAATAGGTAAACTATATATGGCAACTAAATAAAGCTGTTTAAAATTTGGTTTCATATGGCCGATTTGTCCAGCTGAAATTATATATTTCTGCAGTTATTTTACATAAAATTTCTTCATTAAAATATTTTTTTTTTAAAAAAGCATCAGCATTAGTATCAAAAAGAAGAAAATTCAAGACATTAAAGTTCATGCAATAAAGAATGAAATTGTGAAATGTGTTGCACCTAATTTTAAAAGATTGGTTGTGATTTCTGGGCTCGCCCTGCATTTCTGCATTTCTCACACTTGTGTATTTAGTTGTATATTGAGTTTTCCTTTTTTTAATTAGCTGTGTTGGTTTTTATAATGCTGTCAATGCGCCATCAAATGAGACAGTTCTTATTACCAGAGTGTCAAATAGTGCCATTCTGTCAAAGCAGTGACATTTCGCGAATGCAAACAAGCTGTCCTTTCACGCCTGTGCCAAGACCCACCAGGAGCCAGATGCATAGCACTGTGTGTACACATTATCATAGCTTATAACAAAGGAGAACAAAACAATCATAAGAAAGGCAAATGCAAACCCTGCAAAATTGTTTTTTACATTTAGTCCCACCTATCCCTATTTTTCCTGCTCCTTTTCCATCTGGTCTTATATTTCCATCCATATCAGGCTCGACTCTAGAAAAATGAGTGTATGCATCATCTGAATTATGTGTGCGGTCCACACTTTTTACTGCAGACACATTCTTTATAAATGGCCGTTTATGTCTGGGAAATGGTTGCGGTGATAGTGATATGGGTCTCAAGCTCCAAACACATAATATATGGACACTGGTAAAGGATGCCTCATGATTATGTTTAAACTGACTGAGAGTGGCTGGGAGTCATTATTCAATGTGATGTTTAGGGCACCCAAAACCTTTAAGTAAAACAAAATGACTTCCAATGAGGACTGTGGCTGGGGACCAACTTTGCCAAACAGGAGATCGCTGGTTGGCAAACTTGGACATAGTCATGTTTTTGTTTTTTGTTTTTTAAAGAGGATCTCCCGGCATCTAAAGCCAAAGATCATTTTGCACGAATGTTTGGAATTCCAGGCATATCTGACAGCATTTGGCACCTTACAAAAAAAGATGTTGGTGAAAATGGCAAAGGACATTTTTGCCTGTATGGATGTATCTTCTTTAGCTATAGTACTCTAGTCCAGCGGTCCCCAGCCGGTTTAATGTCATATTTCCATGGACCAGCCTTTAACGTGTCGCAGATAAATACAACAAAATAAAATGATACGACCAAGACAACAACTGTGGTAAATATAATAATAAACGCAAATTCACCGTATAATTGTGTAACTGTATCAGCAGCATCCTCCTGAAATGCGCCAACAACATTGAGAGTAACAGCCTCCTCTCTGCCCCTTAATGCTCTCTGGTCACTATTGTAATGCGTAAATATTACTTTCGAAATAAGACACATAACTACAACACGGGAAAACACCCAGGGAAACTGAATTAATGATAAAAACCCTGAGAACCATAAATTTCACACCCGAGCCTCAACTCTCGCGGCCGGTACCAAATGACTCATGGACTGGTACCGGTCCATGGCCCGGGGGTTGGAGACCGCTGCTCTAGTCTGTCAGTGTTATTGTATAAATTACTACAATCTTAAACCAAAGATGAAAATGTTACTTTCTAAAATTTCTTTTACTGTACATCTGCAGAAATCACACACTCCACTGACACCCACAGCTGTTAACACTGTTAAAGGTCTCCCTGGACTACAGCACACACCTGTCCCATCTGTTTTGTACAGTAAAATGTCACTTGGAGGACATAGAGGGACGTCTGCCCATAAGAAGGTCTATGTTTCTATAAAACTTTAATTCACATGTATTTTCTTATGTTTCTGGACCATCTGGAGGGCCAAAGATAAACTTGTCGAGCAAGGCAGGCATTTTTATATTGATAGCAGAAAGCAGGTCAAAATATTTTCACCAGAGCTTAGGGGACCTTATTGGAGCTTAATGACTTGTCCAGTCAGATTTCCTTTCATAAATATGTGACCAAATGTTGAGCAACTGGATTATTTACTTATATTATTTAACAGTAATATATATTAGGCCTAATGTATTTTGATGGATGGCTAAGAATGACAGACCATTAAAAGCAATTACATGGGTACATTTGGTCAAAGACTGTTGTGTAATGTTTTTATTTTGTTATAAATGTAAAAAAAAATTTTTTAGGTTTTATTTGTCCTCGATTTAAAATGTCACAAATTTGTTGCTATGCTTGGGTTTCTTGTTTATTTGGGTTAGCAATTAATCAGACCTTCCAGAGCCTTCATATTGCTTTTCAAAGCAAACAGCTGTATTAAGAAGCTCTCTTTCTAACTCCTCCAGTCTTTTTTTGTCTGACAAAAAAGGGGAACAGCATTTGGATTCAGAGAACTTTGTTTCTTTTGTGCTTTGAAATCGGACTTCTCACTGAAGAAAATCACATAACTTGAAGAATCTCCTCAGCTCACTGTCTTTGTTGAGTGCAGCACCGAGTGAAGGAATATGAGACAATATATTCTGAGAGACTTTAATTAAAACATCCAGTGTGAAATCCCTCTGACTTATACCATAAAAGTGACTTTTAATCTCATATTTCAGTAATGCATATTTCATTTTTGTCTGCCTGCTGTTGTTGAGTTATTACAGTTTTTAAAAACTTAAAAGATACTTGTGATTCTGAGGTTTCTGCATTATATTTGCAGGTATAGTTTCTAAAAAAAGCACACTGCCTGCTAAAATAAGTGGTGCCAGGAGCTTGTTGATTTTGCCTTTTAAGGTAAACACATTTCATTGTAATGTTGAGCCTTTGTTAAATTACATTCATTCATTCATTCTCATCTGCTTATCTTTATCAGGGTCCCAGTGGTGCTGGAGCCTGTCCCAGCTATCACAGGGTGAGAGGCGGGTATGTTGCAGGGCTAACACAGAGAGACAAACAACCATTCATACCTATGTGCAATTTAGAATTACCAATTAACCCAACCACTGTTAAATTACATATGACAAATAAAATTTAAATAAAACTGAAACTGAAATAGAGATGTAAACAAACCCTCCTGGTATTTCTTTTCTCATTTTGCAGTGTAGAATACAGCCAAAAGGTTTCAACACTGCCAATATGATGGTCTCAACCATTATACACTCTTTGTTCTCTCAAAGGTCAACACTGTCAAATCAAGCTTGCAGTTGGTCAGTAGCACATTCATGTAATAAAGTTTACCAGAGTTCATGCTTTCATTTACCTTTGGGACTAAGCCTGCTGACTGGGTTGATGCCACTTAAACAAATGTATTTTTTGGTATTGATGTAGTTCAAAGAGCTTCAAATCTTATCATAGAAGAAAAATAACATTGTCTTCACTACTCATACTGGAAAGTTATAGCCATCTTTTATATACAGTTCATGTGTTAAACATTAGCGTTCATTTAGTTGGCTTTCTCGACAAATTCCATTAAGGAGAGTAAATCTAGCTATAAAGCATCAGCTAGATTAACACAAAGGGGATTCCAGAGTGAATGAAGTTTTGTAGAAGGACTTTGTAGAAATTGACTGGTTCACTACTTAAAGACTAGTAGACTCTTATTTATATAAATGCATAAAGTATATGTCTTTCCATCAAGGTGAACAGGTCAGACAAAGCAGTATATTTTGTAACACCAACATTGGCTCATATTTTGACTTACTCAGTCAGTTACAACTGTCTGCTTGTATTTTCTTCATGAACGTGGCTGCTCAAAGAGCAGGGGATGTTCTCCTTCTCTGCATCTGTTTTTCATCCTCTCTGGCTGTCGGTATCTTTCACCGTCTCCGTCTGCTGATCTGCTTCTTCTTTCTTCCCCACTCACTCTCATTTTAACGGCTCCTCTTTTTGCCCTTGAATGAAAGAAAACAAACAAAAAAAACCCCCAGAAACAAACAGCACAACACAATAAACAACCTTGCTCTTCCTGTCTTCGCATGCCTCTTCTCCTTGTCTCAGCTGAAATGTTTTCACAGATAACCGTGCTCATGTGTATATGTGTGTTCAGGATTGCCCTTTGGCTTTTAAGACTTTGCAACTTCACTGATGTCAACAAAACAAACAGCTTAATGCTTCGCGTTCATAAAGTCTCCCTGGCACCTTTGCAGCAGCAGTACAGAGTAAACAAGAGTAGCAATACAAACAGGGAGACACTTACTGTACATAAGATAAGATAAGATAAGATAACCTTTATTAGTCCCACACGTGGGAAATTTGTTTTGTCACAGCAGGAAGTGGACAGTGCAAAAGTTATGAGGCAAAAATTAGAATACAATAAGAATAAATACAGTACACAGCTGTACAGAATAGAATAAAATAATATACTATATACAGTAGAATAAAATAGAATAAAAATATACAATAAGATAAAAATAGAATACGAATGCTATATACAACTGAGTAAAAATACAACGATGCCAGAAAAGATTATTGCACTTAGTATTATTGCATATGTGTGGATGTGTGTGCTTGATCAGTTAAAGTCTTTATTATGGAGTCTGACAGCAGTGGGGAGGAAAGACCTGCGAAATCTCTCCGTCCCACACCGTGGGTGCCGCAGTCTCCCACTGAAGGAGCTGCTCAGTGCTGTCACAGTCTGCTGCATGGGGTGGGAGACGTTGTCCAACAGGGATGACAGCTTAGCCGCCATTCTCCTGTCACTCACCACCTCCACTGGGTCCAGAGGGCATCCTAGAACAGAGCTGGCCCTTCGGATCACCCTGTTCAGTCTCTTCCTGTCCCCAGCAGAGATGCTGCCGCCCCAGCAGACCACACCATAAAAGATAGCAGAAGCCACCACAGAGTCATAGAAGGTCTTCAGGAGTGGGCCCTCCACCCCAAACGACCTGAGTCTCCGCAGCAGGTACAGCCTGCTCTGCCCTTTCCTGTAGAGGGCGTCTGAGTTATGAGTCCAGTCCAGTCTGTTGTTCAGATGAACACCAAGGTACCTGTAGCTGTCCACAGCCTCAATGTCCATACCCTGGATGTTCAGTGGTTGCAGTGGAGAATGCTTGTGCCTGCGGAAGTCTACCACCAGCTCCTTGGTTTTACTGGCGTTGATCTGGAGGTAGTTCAGCTGGCACCAGTCCACAAAGTCTTGAGTCAGTCCTCTGTACTCCTTGTCGTCCCCATCAGTGATGAGGCCGACTATTGCAGAGTCATCAGAGAACTTCTGCAGGAAGCACTGGGTGGAATTGTGGGAGAAGTCTGCAGTGTAGATGGTGAAGAGGAACGGAGCCAGAACCGTTCCCTGTGGGGCCCCCGTACTGCAGACGACCCTGTCCGACACACAGCCCTGAGTCCTCACATACTGTGGTCGGTCGGTGAGGTAGTCCAAAATCCAGGTAGTGAGGTGATGGTCCACTCCAGAGTTCTCCAGCTTGTCCTTCAGAACCGAGGGAAGAATAGTGTTGAAGGCACTGGAGAAATCAAAGAACATGATTCTCACAGTGCTTCCAGCGGTCTCCAGGTGAGCGAGGGAACGATGTAGGAGGTGAATGACGGCATCATCCGCTCCAATGCCAGGCTGGTAGGCAAACTGAAGTGGGTCCAGTGATGAGCTTGTTAGGCGCCGAAGCTGAGCCAGGACCAACCGCTCCAGGGTCTTCATCAGGTGGGATGTCAGAGCCACCGGCCTGTAGCTGTTGAGGTCCTTGGGGCGTGAAGTCTTGACCTGTGCTTTGATGGGGTGAGAGTTAGGAGACGGGTTGCCAATCTATTCGAGGGCCAAAACAGAATGAGAGACAATCCTCACACTCATGCTTATGACTAATTTAGAATAGTTAATTATTTACTTAATTAATTAAGTATGTCTTTGGACTGTGGAAAGAAGAAAGTACATGGAGAGAACATGCAAACTCCACACTGGGAGGTGATAGTGCTAACCCCTCCATATTCTTTATAAATGTTTACCTTTCCCAGTTATAGAAATCATTTTTGCAGTAACCTTGTTTCATAGCAAACTGGGACAGAACAACGTAACCACTTTTTTAAAATAGTTTGATCTTTTATCATCTGTGGACTATCAAAACCCTAATCTTTGCTTACTAGTGTACACTGTGTAATTAACCACATCAATCTTTCCTTGTGCTGCAAAGCCAATTCTGCTCATATCCCTTTTCCAGCACACTATAGACTTTCTTGTTAAATGAGAATTGCAAAATCTCCCCTTCAGCATTGCATCACTTCAAAGAGTTCTAGATTTGATAGCTTATCAGACAGCTGCTCTGTTTGAATGGAAGAACAGGTCAACAGAGTTTATGGTGATGTCCAGAGTAGGGTGCAACTAACAAACTATATCCCCTTGTTGAAACACCAAATTAGAGGTGATTCTAGGATCAAAGCTTCAGGTGGGCTAAGCACCCAGTCACAATGTCATGCATACAGTGCTTTGTAATTAATATTAATAGAATAAGGTATTTGCAAACAAACTGGATCCTTTTTACTGTTACATATCTAAAATTAACTGGGCACATATTACTCTTACCTTTAAAAGGAATCTAATTGGTTGGATGATCTTTTCTAATGTTGAAGAAATGATTCTGAATGAATAATCATAGTTCTAATATAATACACCAGTTTTAGGGTTATCATATCTGAGCCCAGGGGGTCAGTTGTGTTGATTAAATGTAGTAAATTAACGAACAATTTGTAGCAAATTAGATTCACAGCATTGTTTCAGTCTCTCAAACACATAACTGCAGTCTATTTTACTTTTCATGCTTTTACATTAAAGTTTTTGAATTTATACAAACCCTTCTTTTATATTACACAATAAAGACACGATCCCAGGTACCCAGCTCTGTGGAGGATAGATTAGCAGTGTCTCACTCAAATCTATTAGCAGCCATCCTGTTCAAGCCATGTTCAGAGTGATATGAATCCAAATCAGTGATCATCAATGAATGTGGGTGAAACAGAGGATACCTCAGCTTTATAACTTTTGATGACTCTGACTAGTCCACTCCTGTTTCTTTTTGCGCTCTTGCCTTTTTGCTGTCTTCATCTAGCCCCCTCTCTCTGTTCACCCTCTCTATCCTCTTTTCTCAATCTTCATGCTGTCATCCAATAAAGAAGCATTTTTACATAACTAAATTCGCTAGGAATTGGCTGCTGGCCATTGACACATAAGATCTTTCTGACTTGCACTCTGAGGCTCTGCAATCAGTAAACAAACAATGAAGCCCAATTCGGCCAAACTAGAAAACTTTATTGAACTAATAAAATAAAACACACCAGCTCACTGGCTGGCAACTTGTATTATGGTAGCAGATTTATAGCTTATAAGCTAAAGTTATCTAAAAAGCTCTACTGCATTACCAAATGTTTTGACGCTATTTAGAGAACAAATATACATAATCAGCTCTTTCTGTAACCAAATGCAGGGTCATTGCTGTGACCCCCCAGAACCACTTGCACTTCTGCTTGTTGAAGTTTCAGGTAAAGTGTACTTTGAATAATCTCTTCATTTTCTTTTAACAGCAATAACCTTGTCGTGTTTATTACTAAGAAGCCACAGCGTGTGAGAGCTATGTAACATCATGACATCAAGAACAAAGAACATTTGACCTTGTTTTCGTTGTAACTTAAGCTGACAAAATAGACCATTAGAAGATGATGTCAGAAAATACTAGTAAAATACGTTATTATTGTTACTATAGTGTTTTTGAGAGGCTCTATAATGAAATTAAGGGATGCTTGAGCACCCATTAAAAAAAGGTCTAAATTCGCCAATGCACTAAACCAGGGGTGTCCAGTATAAGGTGCAGAGGCTAGAGTCAGTCCGTCACAGACTCCAATCTGGACCATAAACTTTTGATTTTTGACTGTGTTCATAAACTCTACATCTTTATGCAGATGAAGACCACCCCCATGGCCATTCATAATACAGCAAAATAATTAAGTAATAGATCAACAATTACATGATATTTTTTCCCTATGTAAATGTATGATGTTGTATTTTTTTTAACAATGGGTCCACATTTTTTAAGCCTGTGTTCTGTGAATGAACAATGAACAATGCTTTATGATTACAGGAAAATCTGGGCAATTAGCTACCAGCAGCTATGGAAAATTAGACACATGCAGTAAATTTTCTTTCGTTTTTCCTTCTAAGTGAGTGTCGTGCGCTTTTTAATCCAAGTGCCAAATTACCCACAGAGCTCCCAGCAGCAGCAGCAGCAGCAGCTCCCCCTCCTTGCCCGTGATCAGTGGTTTGCTCCAGTCGACACGCTGCTGCTGTTTGTCGCAGCTCCAGCGGCTGCTCTGCCACTCAGAGCTTCAGCCCGTTTACCGAGCGCACTCCGGACGTCGTCCCCGAACGCTGTCAGCTCTTCTCACCTTCTCACCGTCAGTCTCTTTCAGCGTTTTTACCTCCTACGTTGGAAGGTCAGTTCTTCCCCTCCTCTTGTCTTCATTTTTTCTTTCTTTCAGGTTTGATATCCCTTCTTTTTCTTTTTTTTGTCTTCTTTTTTGTCCCCCTCATCCCCTTGTTTTTTAGCTGTTGGATTTCTCTGTTATCCTGCAAGTCTTTGCCGGAGCTCTTTACTCTCTGCTTTGTGTTGTTGTTGGAGGGAAAACCAGTTTTATACCCTTTCTTGTCTTTATTTTCAGTTTCTTTTTTTTTCGTTACGTTTTGTTCACTTTTAAAAAAAAAATGAAATCTGCTGTTTTTTTAATCTCTTACAGAATTTATTTGGATTTTCATGAGTTTGGCTCTTCAGTTTGCCCACCCCATCGTAATCACACAACATCTTTTTTTTAATTCTTGTAAAGTCCAAAATGGATTTTTATGTATATTTGAATGCTGCGGGTGCAGCATGGCAGATGTGGGGATGCTGGTGCTGCTGATGATGGGCAGGTGTTTCATGGACCGATCAAATTCCACCGAACTGCTCGTGTCTCTGACGGGACTGCTTTTGCCCGAAGAGTGATCTCAGTTCTGTGAATACGTGTTTGCAGCTGCACACAGACAGAGACACAAACAGACACTAAAGTCTGTTTTACTGTCGGTCTTCGTGAAGCAGACCTGGAGCTGACAGGCTGGGTTTGTTACTCTGTCATGTCCTGTTCAGCGTTTCTGGTGTGTAATATCAGCAGACTGGCTGTTTGTTCCTGTTTTTGCAGATATGAGCTTCAGTGCATGCTGAGAGCTTTTTTTGCTCTTGTAAACCGTCACTTGGCTCCTTTAAGAGCTGTTTTGACATGCACACTTCATTCTCAGATCTATTAATTTGGTAGCAAATCTTGTATCTAGTTTAGTTTAATATTGGTAATATATTTCAAACTTACAACAACCAGTGTAGACTTTTGGAAGCTGTCTAACCTGAATACACCAACCTGCCGTTGTGTGTACTGGATTTTAAAATCAAACTTCTTTTTCTGAGCCAAAATTAAGTCAGTGAGAGTTTAAAACAAAGAAAAACATAAACATTTGCTAATATAAGAAGTAAGCGAAGGTGTAAATTTATATAAACAGTTTGGTGAGACATCCATCTCCTCAGCATACACAGAAAACTTTGTATCAAGCGCTTCGTAAGTGATTAAGATTTTTTTCTATTTCCCATTATTATAGGCAGCATTTTTTTATTCGTCTATGCTCTTGACAGTTCAGTTACTTATCAGATCAGTGAAGATTCAGGCTGCTGCAGCTGTGCTTGATTCTGCAAATGTGTTTCGTCATATTGCCAGAGAGCACTTGTAATAAATTTATGATTCTGGGTTAGTTTGTGTTTCTCAGTCTGTCTGTTCTTGATGAGAAATTGGATATATTTGGAATTATAATCATTACGTTTCAATTACTGACAGATTCTCAAAAACAATTTAATAATTTGGTAGCCACAATATTTAACATTTACTCTCACGTATCTGATACTCTAAAAGCTCCACTGATTAATACATTTGTGTATTTAAGTCTTGCAGGTGCTTTCAAGAACTGTTTGCTTAAGAGTGGTTGTGGCTCAGGAGGTAGAGCGGGTCCTCTAGTTTGTATGTCAAAGTATCCTGGGGCAAGTTACTGAATCCCAAGTGGCTCCTGATGCATCCTTCAAAATGTGTTCGTGAATGTTAGGCAAAGCGCTTAGCATGGAAAATACCCATATGGAAAAGATATATATAAATCTTATAAAGTTTTTATCTGTCTTGTATGAAACTTGTATGAAAAGCATACAAGAGTGAAAACACATATAAGATCCCTTGAAAAATTATATAATGAAACTTGTATGTTTTCTATACTTACTAAAAAATATATGAAAGTAATGAGAAAGTGGCCACTTTCATGAGTAAATCATATATGTTTTTACTATTTCTTTTCCATATGGGTATGCTTATATCAATGCACAGGTATGAGAACTGTGCTTGTAGTGATGACTGATGGACTATGCTGAGAATATTGTTGAAACCAGACAAAATTCTCTCTCTTTATACATTTCTGAGGTTTGCCTCTTTGCAGAGAAATCAATCAGTTTGCAGTTTGACACAAACACAAAACTCTGTATTGTCTGGAGGAGAGAGACTCGTTTCTTGGTAGAGAGCTACTGCTCACCTGTTTTATAGAATTAATTCCCTGCGGGGGAAAAGTATGGGTAAGGCTTGACATCTTGTTCGTCAGGATGTAATTATTAGAGCCAATGCGTGTCAGCTTTCTTGCACATATAAAACGTTTCAAATTATTAATAAGTTTAAAAAAGTTCATTTACTTTTCAAAGTCAGTGAGGCAAATGCTGTGACTTAATGTTGTTTCGCCTGCTCGGATGATTATGATAACTATCACATACTACATCATTCTAGTATGTGAGTGAGGTTAACCAGGACTCGGTACCCTCTCACTGCCATAGACGACATCATTTTCTGTTCATCCTAGAAGCGAGGAAATAAACTCCCCGGTGTGTCTCACTCACCAGCAGCAGTGGCTGTTTCGATTTTGTTTATGTGTCACACTATGTATGATATATGGGTAGAATAGTGCTACCTTAACCCCAGCACACATATCTAATAGCAGTATAAGTGGTCACAAAATTATATCTTTGTTTAGTCCTGGTTCACTTGTCAGTGTTTAGTGCTTAGGCATGAGTCCTGGCAGGTGGTGTTTTCAGGTGAAAAGCTTTTATATGCAAAATGGAACTAAGGAACATATCCTGCTGAATAACAAAGCACGTTAGGTGTTAATTGCAAGGCTTTGAAGGCATTTTTGAGCCTTACTGTGCATTCAGATTAAGAAAGGCATTGTATTTAAAAATGCTTTATTGATGGGTGCATGACTGAAGCGCAAGAGAGCGGATGAATTGCAATTCAAATTCGCAGGTTTTAAGGGTTCTCTAATACCCAAACAGTGTTTAATAGTTTATAATGATATGAGGTATATTTTATAAAAAGCTTGCACGTATTTGATAGGCCGGTGGTGCCCATGTCACTGCACTGTACAAATGTACAGTGTATGTATTTATTGTTTACTCTATTTAATTTGTAAAATATGTGTACACACACACACACACACACACACACGTAGAAAAATATTTAGTATACACATCCAGAAATGCATATACTATTATATATTGTACATATATTTATTAGTTTCAGATGTAGCCATTCTTGTATTTTGCTTGTTTACATTATTGTATTTTGCACAACTCTGTTGCTTGTGAAGCTCGCACACAAGAATTTCACTCACATGTGCTGTACCAATGTACCTGCACATGTGATGTGACAATAAAAGTGATTTGATTTGATTTGATTTGATGTAGAACTGTTTTTCTTTTTTAAACTGTTCAGTTCTCTCTGTTTCCTCAGACATCTCTGTGCAGACCTCTGCACTTATTTGCTGAAAGGTTTTTTAGTCCGTGAATAGCCTTTAGCATTTAAAAAAAAATCTCACCCCACAGAGTTGCATGCAAACCTTCAGATCAGTTAAAAGCAAAAAAACCCCAAAACAGGTGAGATGAAAGGTTCTGACAGTGACAATATTGCTCTTGAAATTAGCTCAGTGAACGCAGACTCACAGCTTAGTGACATAATAAAACCTGTCACAGTGAGAGCTACAGCACTGAAAATTAGATGCTCTTTCTCTTTTACACAGTGTTCTTGTTCAGCATTCAGACAGCTGTATTGATAGAAAAAGAGAAAAATGAAAACATGGATGAATAAATAATGATTCTGAATTATTAGAATGGTTTTGTTAATTATTCAGTACCTCTGAGCTGATGATAAATAGATGTTACTGCATTTTGGCTCCATATGTAGAAACTCATTAGTGTTTGTGGATGGTAGCATAATTAGTGATTTTTTCCTTTCTGGGGTTTAGCTATGTATATATATATATTTACACAGTGGAATGATCCAGTATTGTTAAGCATGTATACACCAAGTTAGAGAGAAATCATTTTTATGTCACATTTTTTTGTTAAATATTGTTCCATATTTATAGCTTCTTTTTTTTTTTTTTAGAAATGTTGTGGCAAGGATCCAAGTCATATCAAAAGATCATGAATTAGCCAAATGAATTTTATTTGTATTTCTGGTAATCAATAGTAACCGAGGTTTATTTAAAAACATTTCATTTAAAACTGTGTATTAGAAATGTTACATGTAATAATAATAATAATAATGGATTGCATTTATATAGCGCTTTTCGGGACCCCTCAAAGCGCTTTACAATACCACTATTCATTCACTCTCACATTCACACACTGGTGGAGGCAAGCTACAGTTGTAGCCACAGCTGCTCTGGGGCAGACTGACAGAGGCGAGGCTGCCATATCGCGCCATCGGCCCCTCTGGCCAACACCAGTAGGTGGTAGGTGAAGTGTCTTGCCCAAGGACACAACGACCAAGACTGTCCGAGCCAGGGCTCGAACCGGCAACCTTCCGATTACAAGACGAACACCCAACGCTTGAGCCACGATCGCCTAGATGTACATAAACCATGTTCTACATTGATATTTTTGCTCAACTTATTAGCACCAGTGGAAAAAAATCTATTAGTCTTAATTACAATTTGACTTTTTTTATTTTTTTTTATTTATTCCTCTGTTTAATTACTATAGGTCAAGCTAGCATTGTCACACTAGAGGTATATCATTTCAGTAAGGCAATAGAGTATGTTAATGCTGGTTTTGTTCACATTGACTGTGGATAAATAACAAAGTTTGCATGTTATGCCAGTTAATATAGTGGAATACTGTGGGGACGGCACTGGGTCAGGGATCAGCTCTGAACACCTTGCCGTTTGCTGTGGTGTTGAACAGGTTGATAGATGAGGTCAGGCAGGAGTCTCTGTGGACTATGATGATGGCAATTGTATGTAGTGAGAGTAGGGAGCAGGTTCCTGGAGAGCTGGAGGCATGCTCAGGAGAGAAATGTAGTTCAGTAACAGCAAGGCTGAATACTTGTGTGGAAATGAGAGAGAGGGTAGCAGTAGAGGTAGTGAGGGTGGTTGAGTTTAAATAGCTGGGGTCAACTATCAGAAGAAACATACACTGAATGAGTTAGGTGAAGAAGAGAGTGCAGGGAGGGTGGAGTGGGTGGAGACAACTCTCATGTGTGATTTGTTACAGAAGGATAGCAGCAACTTCAATGGCTGGATTCAAAATGAATGAAAAAGCATTCAATGTGAAAAGAAATACTTTCGAAATACAAGAAATTCTGGCTCTTTACAAGCAAAATATAAAGAAATGAGGGGTGGCTCAAGATGTTTGCACAGACATTCATACAGTACTGTTAAATATCTGTGGCAAGGTGTGGTTTGTGGCTCAGGAGGGGTGGAGGAGTGGGTTCAGGGTGTGGTGTCAGGGGAGGCTGACACACACCTGAGCTCCATCAGCTGATCGTGTCTCCCTTTTAAAGGATGTGATGGGACCTGAGGTGGGGTGTTTTGTGTGTGGGTGGCAGCTGGAAAGCTGCACCCGATTGATGAAAAAACCCTAAACAATAAAACGTGTAGTAACTTGCAAGCTGTGTGTGCAGGTCCTCATTCATGTCACAGTATCCTTTGGTCCATAACTAGGATGCTGGATGTGCAGTTCCCAAGTAAGAGGAAAAGAGAAGACTGCAGAGGAGGTTAATTGATATAGGGAAGGAGGACAGGCAGACACTTGGTGTAAGAGAAGAGGATGCTAGGGATAAGATGAGATGGAAGAAGATGATCTGCCTTAAGGGGACAACTGAAATGAGAAAAAGACAGTTCTCAAGCCTACACATGCATTTTTTAAGCACAAATTAATAGTACAGGATAGAAAGTTTTGCCTAGGATTGGATAAGCAGAAGAAAATGGGTGGAAGGATACAAAAGGAGCCCGTCTCAAGTGTCAAGTGTCACTCTACTGGAGAAAGTACAGTTTTCACACTTAGATTGCATTAGATTTATTTTCCGGTTCCCGGAGCTGCCTTTTGGTTGCTCAATGGCACTTGGATTTCCATTTGGATTTACTGAAAGTTCACATATTATAGCAATGGCTATGATGTCAAATCAGTCATATTTGTTTCAGGAAATGATTTGTTGTTGCTTTGTGGCTTTAAATTATTGAAATGACTATAAAAGAAAGACGTACAGAAGGGTGAATGTTCACCATTTTGTCTCTAGTTCTCTGTGGCAGTAAAGCTGTGGGGTAAGTTCAGTTTTTTGGTCGAGCAGGCTACTTTTTTCTAGTGCAGGTGTCACTCCAGATGTTTTTCTCAGAACTGGATCCTATAACATAAATGTGAAACGTAAAACCTGCTCTCCTTTGTTTCTTGTTACCTTCCTGTCCTCTTTGGTAATGATGGTAATTTCCATGTAGAGATGGCAGCACATACACCAAGGTGCAGATATGTTTAAATCTAGAATCAAGGCAAGACTGAATCAAAAGTACACCAGTTTTGTTGATTGGAGTGTACACAAAACAGAATAATTTTTTGACACCTACACATTTTTCTTAATTGACCTTTTTAATGTGTTCTCAAAAACTCCTTTTGCTCTTAAAAACGATGAAGCTTTTTGTTTTGTTGTTGCAGTAATTCAGTGGATTCTGGTTTTTCCGAGAGCCATTATAGCTGCTTGCAGCTGTTTGATGACACATGAGAGAATACAAGGACTGAAGCCATCAACGTCTGTTAAGGTTCAAAAATTGAGGAAGGAGAGTACAAACCACTCATGGTCCAGAAGCTCTTGGTCAAACAATGATTTTAATGACTACACACGTGTGGGAAGACACTCTGTACGCAGACAGCAAGTAGTCTTCAACTTACTCAAAGCATACACAGATTTTTATACTGTCAGGGCTTAAATTTAATGACGCCCCTTTAACGTCACAGATACATTTTATACATAGATCAGATCAACACCACAAGGACTTTTCACACAGAACATCATCTTCTATTTTCATGGCCGATTCCTCCGGTCAACCTTTCAGTTCCTCTTTCTTGCCGAGAAGACAAGGACGGTTCCTCTTTTACCGAGACACTTTCGCCGTTACAATCCAGACATGACTAACCTCTCTCCTCTAAATAAATCTAACTCATGTGTGTGTGTGTCACGACCTCACTCAGCCTCTATGTCACCTCTCGCACTTCTGAACTTTTTACCAGACCAGAGGCTCACTGAGACTATATGTATGTCTTCTACTAAATAAATGTTTTAATCAAGAACCCCTACTAAAAGCTTAATACAAGAATATGAACATATAAAAGATATTAAAATGAACTGTTGTGTAAGCATGTACTGCAATTCCTTCTATGTTCTAGTTTTCCCTCAGCATGGATCATCTAGACACTCTCACTAGGTGAAGCTTTAGACCATTAATGAACCTGAACATCAACTCAAATAAGCACAGATATGCAATATGTATAAAATAGTTATAACTGCACCTGGAATACAAAGTTAATTTAATACCTGTATGCATAAAACCTTAAAGCCTTCTTAAAGCTATCTGTTACATTGTTAAAGCAATGATCATACTGCAGATTATATTATTAATGCAATGGTAATAATGATGATTATTTAACAATAGCAGTAAAATAATTTCCCTGCTCCACACGTCTGCGATTGTAAAGACTGTCAGTGCTTCCCTCAAGCCTCAGCAGCTTATATTAATGCATGAAAGGGCTGGGAGTCAGAATGAGAGATGCCATTTGGATGAAAAAATGTTTCAAGAAGTGCAATATTAAAAACAGAGTTTAAAGTGGCAGCTAAAATTGGCAGGTGGACGATGTATGAATACAAAAAAAAAAGTGAAGCTGGCATTAAGGAAAAAACAAGTCAAAGGAGAGAAAAATCAAATAATGCGCAGGAGAGTGGAAACGATATGTGACAAAGTGGAACATGTGGTTAGATTGAAAATATGTAATTTGTCAAGTTAATGAGTTCTTAAAGTGAGGAAAACATAGATGTTTTTTTGCGAGCGCCTTGATATGCTGGATGGTTTAGGGACAATTTGGATTCATTAGCTTGCTCATAGACACTTTTACAAGTAATTAGCGGATGACTAGCACTATTCCCTAAACCAAAAACACCCAAAATGTAGTTCTACTAAGATCTGTTTAGTGGGAGGAAGAGAAGTAAGTTGCAAGATTGTGATCCAGGAGGCCATAGTTCAGGTCTCATTTTGGAGTTTTCACCTTTTTCCTCTTTCTCCTTCACTTATTGATTACATTTAGAAACTAAAAAAAAAATGTGGTGATGTTCAGTAAAACTTCAGTTTTGTTCTTTCACAATAGTAACACTCCATGTAGAACAATTATGCTTCCTGGGTGTGTTTATAGGTGATATCAAGGAGTGTTTTACAGGCGTTCACATGCATGGGGTAAGAGTTAAAGATCTGCCACATTAGTGCAATAAATATCACCAAAATATCAGAGTACAGTTTTTCTATCTGACAGAATGGCAGCATGTGACACCCTAGAAATGACATCATCTGCTAACAACAAACTTCCAGTGATTTTCAACTCGTTTCCCAAAAACATCACTTAAAAAAAAGAGCGCTTTTCCTAGACTTGTGCTTCGGGGAAAACTGCTTCAATGTTTACTGGATAACTAGAGCAGAAAGTGAGCAGAAAGCGGGGGGGCACGAGATGAAATACGCATGCAAACAAGCCATATTAATGTTCTTCTCTGTTGCATGACCTTGACTTCAATTAGGCTTCTTTATTAAATACATTGGCACATATTTTAACTATGCATGTGATATGATTTATCCTTTTGTTCTATGGGAGATGTTAACTCTCTTTTATAGATTGCACACAGCTGAAACACATTCAACATTAAACACATACACTGACCCACTGAAGCTTACTTAGACACATCACATGCAAACAGACACCCACTCACACAGGTCTATCCTTTTCTCCCCTGGAGACACTCACACCTGCATGCAGACCGGATGCACTCTAGCACACTTAGCCAGCGGGCAGATAATGGTAGTGTGGCACGCAAACCTTTCTTTCTCACTGTGATAAGTAAACTTGGGTAATACGATGCATTCTGTGATATTCTACTGAGAAATGTTTTTATGTCCATTAAATGAGCTAGAATATTCAGCCTGTGGGCTTTTGACCTGATTCATTAATAGCTGTCAAGCTTTATTTTGGCAAATAGATTGTCTAAATATTTATATAAATTTCCACTTTTGCTTTTTGAGTTAATTGTTAAAAATGAGATTATAATGTTGCTGTAGTGTAGTGGTAGTGGCAGCCATCCACTGTGGCGAAGCAGTAAAGAAGCAGTAAGAATGGGATTATACTTGCACAGTTTGCATGTCAGACGCTCAGATTGTGTTAGATTTCCTAGATTTTAGGTCACTTATTTTTGGTATAGTTTAAAAAACAGTTTGTAGAAACATAATCCAGTTAATTCATATGTCTAACACAGCTATCAATCATGATAATACTCCTGTGAAAGGGGGCTGTTCTGAAAACTCTGATGCGCTTCGCTGCAAGTTTGTTGTCAGCTACTCAGAAAAAAAATATGTTGTGCCCGAAACGACCGTGTTCACAAATTCCTGTTTTATAATGCGATTGTTTTTCCTTTGTTTGTTTGTGTCTCTTGTGTTTGATTTTCTGACAATGGAGCTCATGAATATGCCTGTATGGTACACTGACTGGTGATGTTCTTGGCTGGCTGGTTGTTTACTGAATAGTCAACTGAGAGACTGCTTTCTCTCCTCTGTTTGCCATCTTTGTAATCATCTTCCTTTTCTCTCGACTCTCTGGCTTTGCCAAAACTTTCAGTTTTAATGCCATTAATGCTCTGTAGCTTTGCTCTATGTACAGATACTGTGTGTGTGTGTGTGTGTGTGTGTGTGTGTGTGTGCGTGCGTGCGCGCGCCGTCAGGAGTCAAGAGGAGTCCTGACATTTAAGAACTCAGCCACCTTCGTGACTCAGCAGAAACAGGTGGAGAGCTTTCTTCCTCCTCCTTCTCCTCCTCTCCATCATCTGCTTATTTCCTCTTTTATCTCTCATCCCCTTTCAGTGTCTCTTCTCACTCTGTGTACTCTTCTCCATCTGTACTGTCTCATTTGTCACATATTTCACCAGTTTTCTTTAAGTTGAACACTTCTGATAAGTGCAAATCCTAAATTTTGATGTTCTGACTCTATGAATTCTCCTCATCCAGTGGGAATGGTCTTGGTAGTTTTTAGTTTGCATGTGAGTGTAAGGGCTGAATGACACATTGACTGCGAACAGGCCATTGTTCCACCAACAGAACTGCTTAGTGAAAAGCAAGATTTATATGAAAGTGATGTAAATGTCAATGGCCTCATAGTTCTATAGCCACTGCATTGTACAGTTTTCCTTTATAATGGAGAGTTAAACCAGCAAACGTGTCTACTAAAGCTATAGCTAAGTAAGTAGATGAGGTAATTTACTATAACACATAATACACAAAGTAGAATAAAAATACATATTATTTTACAATGCAAGACTTAAGTACAGCATTTAGACTAAATCAACTGAGTGGTTGATGAGACAGAGACTGAAATGTTAGCATGGTTGCCAAGTAGCCTGTTAACAACAACAATAACAAAATCTAACTTTAGCATTATAACATCTTGATCATTTATAACATTTACTGCTGTAAACATTTTAGCTGTGGGACATAGTACACGATGACTATGCGAGTTGTCTCATTTTGTTTTCCTTCACTGAACATAAAGTACAATAATTATAGTAGCACACACTCATTGTCAGCTGATTTAGGTTTGCCTGAACTCACATTTATTTCCTTATTGAGCTTTTAATTAATAAACTACCATATAGCTTTTTTTTAAAAAATTAACCATTAAATATTTACTTGCCACAAAAGCACAAAAATGGAAATACATTGCGCTTTTTTTCTATATCAGGAAAGATATACACATACAACATTTACTCTCTGACTCTTATGTGATGCTGGATGTAGAGAGGAATGACTAGGACAAACGCTGTGTAGTTTAACTTGTAAAGTGAAATGGAAAACAAGCTTGAACTAGAGCTGTCCAGTGAAGCAGATGATGGGAAAAGGAAAACAAAGAAGAGTGACAAGAGAAAAGGAGGGACAAAAAAGAAAATGATTACATTCAAAAAAGAGAGAGAAGATGTGGGAAATGGAAGGAAAGACGAGACAAAGGCAGAGCAAAGGAGAGTAGGAGAGATCAAAAGAGATACTAAGAAGAGAAAAAAAAACAAAGAATGTAGTGGAAGGTAGATAAAAACTTGATAAAAGGCATAGAAAAGGAGGAGGAAAGAGTAAGCCTAATACTGAGTATGAGAACGCTCTGTGTACTTTCTGTGTATGTACGTCTAATGACTGATAAAGTGAGGCTGGTGTTGAATTATAGATGCATTTGAGATCAAATTTTTATGAAAATGTTACTAAGCCATTCAAAGATTAGCCAAACAACCTAAAACATGACCTGAAAGATAAGAGGGGTGAGGCAAGATAAAAAGGAGAGGTGGAAGAAATAATTGATAGTGGTAAAATAAAGAGATCGAGACGTATGGAGGCGATAACAGAAATGCTTTAGCTGAGAACAAAAACAGATGAACAAAACAAAAAATCCAAACACTTCTTTACTTTACTCTGGGTTGCACAAGTTTGCAGCTTTCTGCAGTCTGATGATTCTTAATGGGAACCTGGCATTAGGAGTATATCTCGCAGACACAGTTGCATTTCAATAGCATGAGAAAGAAAGATGGGCGAGCCAAGAAAGACTTGGAAGTGTTGTTAACGAGTCTGTTAAAAAGCATGTGTCAGAAGAAACACTGATTGGTTCAGGCTCATTTCCCAGTAGCTGTGGAACTGTAGCGGAGGACACAAATGCTCAGCTTCATTTCTTTCTGTGTTTTGACCTTATACAGTTAAACTGATAAGCAGCTAATTATTATGACCCTTGTCCAACACCCTGACTCCCAGCGCAGGCAGAATCCTTGGATAAATGGGGAATTTTGTGTGTATTTACGTGTGTATAGTCTAATTACACTCCCCAGGCATTATAGGTTATTTGCATTAATAACATCACTGTTGCTAATTTCCATTTAACAGACTCATTATCTGTTTAGCATGGTCTCTTTTATTGTTTCAAACTAATTTGCTGAAAACACTGCTGTTCCAAACAAAGCACTAACAATGAACACGGTGACAGTGAAATATACAGTATGTTATATTTCAACAAAAATATGTGAAGTAATAAAATATGCGGTCTCACCAAAACAAGATCATCTAATGTGCTTCCCCGTGTCTTCCTTTTCCAGTTTGCCGGCTGGTGTTAAAATAAAAATTACATTTAGCAATGGAACATGGATTTATACAAAATATAATATAGTTACCATCTAGCCTCAGGAAACAGTTTGGGCATGCTAGAAGGAAAAAACCTGTGCTTTCCGTTGATGTTTTACTCTATTACTCAGACACATACAATTTTAACGTTAATTTTCTTCTAATTTATAGAGTGCAGAGAGCAGAGCAGAATGCTCTATGCTTCTGCTGCTACCTAATGTGCTGTGTACATTAAGTCGTGGCGGACATCCAATCAAACATTCATTTGCATGGAGCAAGTACAGTGTGAACTGAAGAGGATCAAGTGGAGAAGCCTTGGGGGAAGCTGGAGGACATGGGAGCTGTTGGAGGAGATATGGTTATTGATGATGATAACCTAATAAAATATTCCAGCGCACAAGCCTTTTCACAAGTTCATGAAAACACTTTTTCCAGTTGTTTCCACCAGTGGGGCTCTTCCACTCATAGTGCTCCACCAATGGAAAGTTTCCACCTACAGTGAGGATATTCTACCAGTGAAACTCTACCGGTAGCAGGAATTTCCAAAACCAGGGCAAATGCAGGATCCCAAATTAAATCAGCCAATTCCAGCCAATGTCAATCTAAATCAGTTTAACATACAGCAGCATCACATGGATCTGCAAAGGCAAATTAGTAAAATCCAAGTCAGGGTATTTGGTGGCTTTTCAATCCAAACAGCTTCTATTTGTTTGTTTAATATTGTGGGTGTCCTGGTAGTGACTAGTCATGGCGTAATTCATGTTAATTGTGTTTATATTTTTGTTATGCTAACCTATCCTGCAAATGTCTTTTTATCTACCAGTGTAAAATAATGTTATTCCACTCACAGGATCCTCTAGTCTGTGGGCTCAACCATGTTAGCTGGGAGTCTGGTTGAAAATGCCTCAGACCAGTTTATCCTGTGAACACATGAACCTGATTAATGGTGATTTAAGGGAGATCTGGCTCATTATATCGCCACTCTCAATTTCCCCAATTCCATTTAGTTTATTTCTTTCATTTCTCCACCTCTGGACTGTATGTTATAAAATAATCTAAAGAATATTTTGTTGGTTTGAGGACATTTCATTATAGTAAGGTTTGTCCCAGTGTTTGGTTCTAGTGAACAGTTTCTGTAGGGTAGTCTTTCTCTGTCTGTGATCATCATTACAAATGTGATGTGGATAGTTTGGTGTATTATAGACATCATTAGTACAGTTGTAGCCGCTAATTAAATAAAAACACACAAACTAGAAGAGAGACTCATTTAAATAATCCTAACTTGGTGATTTAACGAGCTGCCCATTCTAAAGGTTTTATCAAACCACTTTTTAAATGTCATTTTTGTCATAGTTCAGAAAGGCAGCATCATGTTTTGTTTTTTTAATGAGTATTTCTAAGTTAGTACTTGTTACTTGTGAGGGTAAGAATATTGTGCAGAGAATTATACTATTGTTAGCCTGTGCACTAAGTGACACCAGCCACCAACAGGCCTCACACCCACACAGTTTGACTGACAGCTGCTCCCTGCAAAATGGGGAGAAGCAATACAGAGGAAAAATGGATTTCTAGATATTTCTTTGACCTTTAGTTCATGCTAACTAACTAAGAGATTGTTAATGATGATAATTATCAGCCAGCTTCATCATTTGTATTTTTTTTCAGTGGCTGTCTGCACTTCTTTGCTTGGCTGCTTTAGAGATGCATCTTGTTCCATAAAGTATTGCCCTGTCATTCCCAGCAGCTCAGCTGCTGCCAACTGCTTTGGCTCCCATTTCCTCCATCCATCATTCAGTCATCCATCCTAAAACCTCGTCCTCTCATCCAGCCACCAACCACAGTCTATAGAAACCAATAGAGTTTATGTGCGTCTATCAGGTTAGTCACACTGATGTGAGTGTCTGTGCATTATTTATCCATGTCTGCCTGAAACATTTAGTCCAACTGCAATAACACTAACGATATATCAGATTTTACTGTGTCACTTTATCCTGAAAAGAAAGACTGTTGGCACTATTACTGGTACAAACCCAGCTGGAGGTTTTCTGAATGTAACTTTTCTGTTGCAATTTAAAACAAATATAACACTAATATACTTGGGGAATGTCCCATTTGAACACGATAAAAGCTAAAGAAGTAATGTGTTATTAACATGCTTGGTTCATAATTTAGCAATGGCTAGAGGAACCACTCGTAATTTATTCTCCTGTGTGGGGAGATAATTGATTCCGATGAAATTGACTGCTGCACCACGTAGAGATAATTTGATCGAAAGTGCACTCTTTTATTTTGTGTGTTTGGTTAAATAATTCACAACATCAAACATCATCTGCATCACTTAATCATTGTTAATGGAAAAAGAGATCATTTGTTTTGCGCATAAACTCTCATCAGCACATTCAGTATGTAACAGCAGTCGGGTGGCTGGCAATGTTGTGCAAGTTCACAATTTGCAAGAATTTGCTCAAAGCTCATGCCGTAAAGATTAAAGTCAACTAGCTCACCATTGTCATTCATAATTCAGAGATCAGTACTGAGTTCACAGTCCCAAAATTGAGCTGGTTCACTTTAATGTTCGCATATTCCTTCTATATGACCTGCTCTGTGCCAGCACAGCCTGGAATGATTGAGATTACTACTGTGGAGTCACAGATTCATGTTTTTTTATCACTTAAACAATGATGTTTTTAATGAAGTAGGACAAATCAAAATGGACCTACAAGTTGTCTGTTGTCTTAACTTTTGCTAATGATTTTTTTGTATGTTACAAGACCCAGCAAACACAATTTGCATTACAATGTGAGTTTTTTTCATGTCAGAAGTCTTCAATTATGCATGTATGTTCATATGACCCCTAGCTAACATTTCTCAAGTGCTAATGGTATGAAAGCAGTTATCTATTCTCCTGTTTAAGAAGCCGATTACTCAGTATAACAAAATTTGTCACTGGCCTTATAAGTGCATTAAATACTGACATATATAACATGTAATAACTGGTGTAAATGTCTATTTTAGATTAATTTTATTTATTAAATATGAAGACATTTTTGCATTCAAACGTCAAACTGGCATGATTTTTTTAAACCACTTAGGTAGTTTAGTTGCCTCTGAGCCTGCTGTGAGGAGAATAAATGTTTTTCACGAAATTAGACAAATACCCCAGGGGTATGATGATACTACATTCCTCAGATAATAAATTAACTGAAGAAGTATAACGTTTTAAAAAGATTGCCCTTCCAATCCCCATGGTGGAAATTTGCTGGTCAGCAAAACTTATGAGTAGTTCCCCCCTCTCTCTAAATATATATTTTCTCTGTGAAGGAATGAGTTATCCTTTTCCCCGAGGAGGCTGAGTGGACCACCATCCACCACAGGTTTTTTATTAGCAGCTTTGATGGATACAGTGAGGAGGCAGTAAAGTAGGAAAGAGTGCAAAGATAGAGGTGGAGTTTTTGTAGTTAACTGCAAACTTCCATCTCACAGTGATGTCCCACAATCTTATTAAGTCTTAATAAATAGTCATTTATTAAGATGTGTGTGCTTAATGGGCAAAATTAATGAATGAATCGCTGAATTTGCTGAAACTGTCTATTTTAGGAGTGATTGGGGAACTCGGTATATGGCACGAATTCTCATCAAAAAAGGATAAAGGCAATTATGCTTACTCTCTTTGGAGGGGGTTTCCAGTAAGCAACGCACTTCCATTATGGAACAGCATTACTTACTACACTTCTTTATGGGTTCATTCTTCAGAGCCTTCCTGTCTGGAAAATACCATTGCCTGTTAAAACCAACACCACCAGTTTGTTTTCCCATGGCCTTCCAGTTCCCACAAAATACCAGCGTACCCGAACTGCTTACACATTTTTAATTTGTATTCTTAGTATTACTTCACTGACTATACAATCAGCTTTATTTATTTACTGCATTAGTTATTGTGTAATGGTTATTAGTCAGACAACAGCGAGTCTTAAGATTATTTTGTTTTCAATAATTCTGACTGCCAAAATATTAAATTTAATCAGCTGTGTTTCTGGGTAAGAACTGCAGGGATGTGCCAACTATTCTCTCCCCTCTGTTTCCGCATTATCTTCAAACAGATGCCATCTCCCTGCAGTCTGTCTCCATGCTCCACTTGCCTCTGTACATTTATGAAGCAGATTCATAAAGCTCTGGAACAAGTGCAAGATTTTTTGCTTCAGCTGAAATACTTTCAACTCTGGTAAATTTGCAAATATTGTGACTTTCCATGCTTCTAATAAAATTAGTTTGACATCTGTCTGACCACGCAATGTGACCAAATAAGTCAAAATAAATTCCTTCACACTTCCTGACCAGTGCTCACTGAAATAAACTCCCCAGTCTAAATTCATCAAAGCTTTCCATCTATTTAACAGTATGCAGTACAAAATTTAGAAGACATTCTAGCTGTCTTAAAATATACTGTAAGTGATAGTATGTTGAAGGTTTGACCTTACTTTAATTATTCTCTTCTACTTTTCTTAATCAAAGACCATAAAAAGTGAACATAATCCGAATCCAGAAATAGAAAGGGCGTTGGGAAGAATGTTTCCGGAAAGTGCTCTTCATTCAGACCGAATCCTTTGTCCGTTTGCTCTGTCAGTTTGAATTAAAGAGTTTTAAAAAGTCCTGCAATTAAACCCAAATATTTTTGCCTTGGTTTCCAATATCCTCACTTTCAGTGAAGGAACAAATGAATGAATGCAGCAAAAATGTAATGAAATCATGAGAAATGAAATTATTTCGATTTTATATTACCACCACATAAAAAAATAAAAGGGTAAATAAAGGGAAGAAGGAACAGAAGGGAAAAAGAAACAATGGGGAAAATGATCTTGTGTCAAATTCAATTTGGAAAGTGAAGGAATGAAAACTGGGCAGCAGTTCCAGAATGTCGATAATTATAGAATTAGTATTATGATCCAGGTGTTTCCCTCCTTTAACAAATGTATAGTAAACTAATAAATGCATACATTTCAAATTATTTGAATCTAGTACATAAAATGTTAAAAAAGTTAAGGTTCCATTAAAAAAAAAGAAAATAAGAAGATAAAATAGAAAATAAAATAAGAAGTAAAATAAGGACTTATTTTACCTCTAAGATAGATGGCTTGATCACAGCAGAACAAGAACAAGTCCTAAACAACAGATTCATTCAGGCAGGAGGCTATCACACCTTTAGGCTGTGCAGAGGTGCCCCAGAGGCAGTCCAAAACCCAGTAGAATGAACAGGATGTAAGATGCAAGCAGGCACAGTGTACTCTAACTGGGATAATGGGCCTAGTGTAAGATTAAATGACCCCAAGTCCCAATGGGAGACAAGCTCGAAAGTGGTTGAGAGCAGCAGGACTAAGATCCTGGGGGAGTTTAAATTCCAGACAGACGAGCAGCTGCTGGGTAACCAACCAGACATCGTGGTGGTTGACAAAGAGCAGAAGGCAGCGGTTGTGGCAGTCCCAGATGATGGTAATATCATAAGGAAGGATGATGACGAAAACTGAGAAGTACCAGGGGCTAAAGAAACTATTGGAGCAGATGTGTAGGGTGAAGTGTAAAGTGGTCCCAGTAATAATAACAGCATAAGGGGTTGTAACCCCTAAATTGAGAGATTCCAGACACAAAAAAGGAGTTCTCTGTCCTGACGAGTACAGTTGTAAGAACAGCTAGCATACTGGATAGAACCTTTATAGAGTCCATATCTCCATTTTGGACGTGTTTGGGGGTTTTATTGTTTTAATGGGCAGCTGGGGCTGAGGTGATAAGCAAGTTGTGAAAACTGAATCTTAAATAGTTTGATACCTAGCTCCTCCATTCCATAAGTCGAAATGTCCTTGGGTAAGATACTGAACCAGAGATTGCCCCAGTGCATCTGTGAGTGTGGACACGATGTGTAAAAAGCTCCTAAAGACACCATGAATGTGTATGAATGGCTAAATCTTCAGTAACAGAAGAAAATGCTATATAAATACAAGTTCATTTACCATTGTTTAACATAGTACATGATGAGATTTAAAATTAACATAAAAGTGCTTAAAATGGGTTTCTGTGTAATACGAGAGGGGTTTAAATACTTTTAAATGTGTAACACATTTTGTTAGAAGCATACTGAGGTCTTAAAATTTGGGCTGAAAGGCAGCAGCTCATGTCCATTGACTCCTACTAAAGACTAATTTAGAGGTGGGTGCTAGGCAATCTCAGCCTATGACGCATCCCACTGCACACTCTGGCAACAAATAAAAAGGGAATGCATTCGCTTATAATCACCTGCTAAGTCTAGAGAGGTTTTTAATGTTTTATTCATCGATGAGTCATAAAATTGATACTGTTTAAAATAAAACGCTGAGGTTAGTCTAGGTACCTGAGCTACGTATACATGTGGGTGAACTGTAGTCTATGTGTGCGAGCCTCAAGTACACAGGCCAAAGAATACATTTAGTTTATCTCTGGATACTACATGCTTAGGACATGTGAACGTGCACATTTCATCAACTGGGGAAAGCAGGGAGCATACATGAATACAGGATAGTTTGAACTTTGAGATCATCAAATATAAAGCACCAAGCTTTTAATTTGAATCTTGTCTGCACTGGATTTTGGCTGCCATGATTTATGTATTCACTGTTACCCACACAAAGACTTTACTTGGGCAAGCTGCCCAGGTATATTGGTGGATGCCGGAGGATATTTTGCGATTTTTTTTTTGTCATCTGTTCGAGACAGCATGATCAATTTGCTCTTGGACAGTCGTTTTGAAGAAAGGAAACAAGGAAAGTAAGAATTAGTCGTCTAAATGAGTTTGCTTAGTTTAGCTGCACCAGCAGGTGTTTTCTTGCAGGTGTGTGCATGCCTCTGATGTGTGCACTTGCATATCTGTGTGCTGTGCTGTGCCATGCCTCAAGTGCTGAATTATAGTTCAATCTGGTTCTGCAGCCTCCTGCATTGAAAAGGGCCTCACAAATCATAGACTACATCCACACACGCACACACACATGGGGAGGATGGTAATGTAGGACCAGGATTTATGTGGCACCATTTATGTACAATAATGTGAATCAAGCTCAGACTCTTGTTTTGCCTATTTTCAACAAAGAACTTCAGACTCAAATAGAGGGGCTAAATGGGTTTTCTGATCTGTGCAGCTGATGATGATTTGCATTTTCTAAATTTGTGTGTTACAGTCAGGAGTGCTGTGGACATGCCACTACCACTGTTAGCGTATCACAGGGTGGAGTTTGCTCATTCATTTCATTGTGCTCACAGTGTTGGTTTACTTTGTAACACAACACAACAACATGTGGCAAAGCACATGTCAATCTAAAATGTTGCACATTTCTGTTTATGGTAATTGAATGAGTGCATTCTTGTTCTGTTTCTGGTCTTAACCTTACATCAGTGTTAACATATATCCAAATCTATCTAATACTTTGGTAGATAAAGTAGACTATTTCTGTAATGACAATGTATAATCAATATATGCTGTCAAAGTCTTACTCCCTAATTGAAATGCCTCTTTTTTTGTATTGTTGATATCAGGTTGAAATTTAACCTGAAAGTATTCTTTTTAATGTAATAACTTTTATCCAGGGTCCCATCATAAAAATCAGACTGACTGAAGAAACTTAGCAGCACAGTGGTACAAAGAATATTAAGGGTTGTTAATTTTTGGAGCTTCACATGCCGTTATAAAAACGTGTAATACTGTGTAACAGAACTTCTATGGCACCTATAGTGGACACTTTACTGAATTACCATTTGCTGAATGACCATTTCCTTGAAATGGTCATTCAGCAAAGTAAATGACCATTTCCTTTAACTGCATTCGTTCAGATTTACGATGTTTCTCACTGGAAAAGGGAGGTCTGACTTTATTGGCCCCTAACCAGTCGCTAATGATGAATCCTTCATGTCATTTTCAGTTGACAAAGACTCAATGAGAGTGGTTGCTTGGAGCATTTAACATAATATTGTTCACTCTGATCGAAGAAGTATGCAAATCAAGACTTTCAGAAAGCCAACTTATCAGCATGCGGAGGTGTTTCTGTCTTATATTTAACCCCATTTTCAGGATACTTTGTAAGTTATTAAATTGTAAGCATAGCTGGGCATCAGTGTAAAAATATCTCTGTATTTTTAATCCTGAATGCTCTGATTGGTTTTTACAGCCAGAAGATGCTGCTGTCATATTCATAACACCCACCCCATTTGGATGTTATTCTTTTGACAGAAGAGTGGATATAAACCTTGAAGGAAATTATGTGCAACACACTATTTACCTTTATATCTTGGGTTACACTGAACATTGAAGCCTCTAGAGGCCTTTAGGAGGGATTTAGAATTTGAGTCTTGTATGCTTAGAGCCAGTGAAATAAAATGTTTCATGCTGAATGAAATTTGTCTTCAGTGTAATGTGTCAGTTTGAGCGTGGAGCAGTATGAATGTAAATTTGGTTCAAAGGATCAAACAACATGTATAAAAGATTTCAAATGCTAAGGCCATGGGGATGCTGTGTGTTTAATGTGCAAAATGAGTTTGAAATGCATGAGCTTGTGTAAATTTGTACATTTGTAAATTGCTCAAATACAGCTTGACACGTCCTTTTTATGCTGTTCTGTGTGTGGAACTTTCTATACTTGGGAAAATGAGCTCATTTTTCATGCTGAGCATGGTATGTGCAACTTAAGTTGCAGTACCAGCAGGGGGAGATAATATATATTTATATATTTAATATATGTAAAGCCAAGAAATCACTAGTGACCAAGGAAGGTATGAAGTGGATTGCAGGGTTCTTCTATGCCAGAAACGATTTAGCTAGGTGGCTAATATGTATTTACATGGAAATGTGTTAGTAATGTCTGTTTAAACACTTTCCTATGATTATTTTTAAGTTGGCTTGTAATTAAATTATCTCTGTCTGTCTGCTGGTACTGCGATTTACTGCGACTTAGTGTAACTTCTGCATGCGTGTACATTTCATGAATTAGAGCGTGACATGGACACAATGGACTGGTGTGTCTGATACATGCTTTGCCTTGATACTGGGTAGGTATGACTTTTAACAGTGAATCTGTATCATTGTTGTTTAACCCCAAAATGGAAAATAATTTTTATTTTAGAAACATGAACTATTTTATTTTAACATCCACAGTTTTGTATAATTTTAATGATTTAGACATAACATTACAACCTATTGATTAGAGTAGCCATATCTGTCTTCATGCTTCAGAATTTTGCATCATTTTTCTGTCCTGGTGTAGACACAATTGTTCAGGTCTGAAAGTCAACCTGTGTGCTGTACAGCTACAGCGATTGCAACCACCGGGACTCTTTTTTTTTTTAACCAGAAGAGCCTTTAGTACTGAAGAAGAATGTTTATCCCCTCTCCTAACAAAGTAAGATTGTGTTTAATATAACCAGATATGAAACCTCAATCCTTGTTGTGACATTTCAGTTTAAGCCTGTGTGGTACACACGGCAGCACAAAGAAAAGGCGATGCTCTTTGATTAAAACTGTGACATTCTGGGAGGAAAACTGAAGACAAGGCTGTCAAAATTAAAAACGAGCGAACATACAAAGGGCGCTCTTCCTTTAACTTTAAAGCACTTATTGCATGAATAGTTAATATGGCATCAACACAATCCCTTCATTATATACACACAAGACCAAAACTGCCTTTTAATGAAGAAAGTTCCACAAATTGTTACATTAGCTTTGTTGTGAATGTTACTTTTTGGTGGGGCTAAGAAATCACCCAGACACTGCTTTAAGGAAAGGAAACAATATTCTTTACTTGTCTCAGTGTCAGCTAATCCAATAAGACTAAAACCAACAGTGTGATTATTTCAGCACTGCATTGTCTGTTGCACTCAGCTCCAAGGCCTCTCTGAACTAGTGATTAGAAAATGACATCAACTGAGTGAATGATTGCGTGAAGCTAATGATTGGATATGATGTTAACGTAGCAGAAAGTAAACTGTGGAGTCATTCCACGTATTTATTCCAGCTAAATTTCCATATTAAAATGTAGGCCTTTGTAAAATGAAAAATCACAGACTTTAATAGGAATGGATCAGCCTCACAACACTACCAGATCCCTCTGCTACATCTCACTTTGCAGCACTTCACAAGTACTTGGCTGTGCTGAGAAGTTGAACTACGGCACCAATACTGAGTTTGAGAAGCAATTAATATATAACATATAAACGCCTAAATTGTCAACTTGTTTTTGCACCTTATCTTAAATCCTTTATTTACTTATAAATGCTTATCTGTTAAAATAATCACATCACTGTACAGTCGATTGCTGAGGTCTTCAAATATTTACTGACTCTGCCTGAAGGGCAAATCCACAAATCCAAAGCAAGAAATTAAATTATACACATGAACACAAAACTGCACTTCCTGTGTTGCACTGTTGGCATCTAGTTCTGAAACTCATTAACAAGATTCGATTAGAACGAGAAAAAGGTCAAAACAGGGAACAGACGGTCCTGATGTTTTGAATGTGACACAAATCATGTCAAATGTTGTTCTGAAGAATTTGAATTAACAGGCTTTGTCACTCAGAAATAGAGATTGATGTGAAAACAAAGGGTACAGTTCTGCGAGAGCGAATGAGAAGGTGAGTGTGCCTGTGTGATTATACTAATGAATGACAGCTACTTGTCAATTTCAGAGTGGCACATCTTCTTTGGTCATACTGAGAGTTTTGTTTTGGAAACAAAAATATGGTAAATGGTAAATGGCCTGTATTTTATATAGCGCTTTACTAGTCCCTAAGGACCCCAAAGCGCTTTACATATCCAGTCATCCACCCATTCACACACACATTCACACACTGATGATGGCAAGCTACATTGTAGCCACAGCCACCCTGGGGCGCACTGACAGAGGCGAGGCTGCCGGACACTGGCGCCACCGGGCCCTCTGACCACCACCAGTAGGCAACGGGTGAAGTGTCTTGCCCAAGGACACAACGACCGAGACTGTCCAAGCCGGGGCTCGAACCTGCAACCTTCCGATTACAAGGCGAACTCCCAACTCTTGAGCCACGATCGCCCCAAAAATAGGCAATCGAGGGCTTTGGATTTATTAGTTGTACTCCAATAGATATATTATTTTCTATACTTAGTTGCTAAATGTATCAATCTTGTTTCTGACATAAAATGCCTCATAACAATTTGTGTAATTTACAGATAAAAATTTAAATGCCTACACTGAATGTTTTTGTCGGGGCAAGCCGTGTGAATTATTAAAGGACCCAAAATGCAGGTGGTTTCTGAGGTGAGCGAGCTTTTATTGTGACGATGATGTACAACACAAAAAAAAGGGTGGCGAGAAACAGAACGGAAAACACTCTGAACTGGGAAAACTAAAACTTAAACAACAAAACTAGAACACGAATGAGAGTACCTTGCAGGGAGAATGTCCAGGAAGATGGAGGAAAATACACAGAATGACGGGAGGAATAACACAGACAAACCAGCAACTACTACGACAGAAGACACGACTTAAATACACTCAGAGAAACACAGGGAGATTACACACAGGTGGGGGACACAGCTGGGAGTGATTAACGTGAGGAGACCAGGGAGGCAAACTGAAAACACTCACAGGTCGTGTCCAAATTCATGGGCTGCATCCTCCTGAGGACCCGGTCTACGTGGGCCGGGTCCTCAGAAGGTCGGGTAGGCCGGAAGTAAACGGCCGCGAAATTGGACGGTCTAGCCTTCTGATTAGCGTCACCGCTGTCTCAGTGGAGTTTAATAAACTCGGTCGTCTGCTCCTTGCTATCTAAAATATAACAGGACACTGGCGTAAATTCTCGACTGTCTCAAACTTCTGTTTAATCAGTTTTCTGTTTGACGTTTAGTCAGCTGTGTAAAAACCAAGGAGGAGGGGGATTAATAAAGTTTTATTTTATCTAATCTTATCTAATAACTTTAATCTCAGCCAAACCGATTTACTCACGAACAAACAAAACACTGAAAAAAGCCCAACAATAAAATTTTTAGGTTGTCTAAGTGACTTATATATTACGTTTAACCCGAGCAGCGAAAGTCCGCGGTGATGTGAAAATGATGTGCCGGGAGTTGTGCTGTTCTCGGCCGCATCAGTAACCCTCGAGCTCCCGGCTAGCTATCGAGCTGGTGGGTAGCAGACGCCTTCGAAAACGTCGACGCACTTTTGCAAATATGCGATATCTTGATAAACCGAGCAGATATTTGATGTTTACACAACTACTTCCTCGCCTGAAAATATTTTAAAAGTTTATTTTGTGACCCAGAAAGATTAGTATGAGTAATTTTAAAACTTAGTAGCGGCCGCCATTGTTGGAAACTGGAATTTGGCTGGGCCGCGCTATGAATTCTGGGATATGGTAGGCCACGAAGGACACACCCGACCCATCCTTAAAATTCGGGGAAAAGGAGGACGCATTTGTCGGCTACATTCGGAGGAGTCTACGAATTTGGACAGCCTTCGGCGCGTCGCTGTGACGTAATCGGTCTACAAATGCGGCCTCAGGAGGATGCAGCCCATGAATTTGGACACGACCACATAAGACGCAGACCTTCACAATAAAACAGGAAACACATACACGTAATGACACAACACACAGACTTAACACAGACAGGGGGACACACAACATAGGAACATGAAATGGGAAAAAAGGAGACAGAAACCCATAATAATAATAATAAACTTAACCATAAACACTGAGCCACAGACTCCGAACCATGACAGTTTTATTACGATGCGTTTCCACTTTTGGTCTCACTAGCAAAAATACCTTTCTCAGTCATCCAGGTCATGGTAATCTAAGGAGCTTGGAAGGAAAAGCGACTGGACAAAAGAAGACCAGTCGCTTTTCTTTCCAAGCTCCTTAGATTACCCTTAACAGAGCGTTGGCCAAGAAACTTAAAGCTTCAATAGACATAAATCTAAATTGAGGGAGGGAGGGGTGCAGACTGAGGCAGACCTTCTCCTTTAGCTCTCTCCTCTCAGTTCTAAGCTTCTTGTGCGACCCAGTACTTGTGTTTCAGACTCAAAGAAATTTTCTTCTTTGATTATTGTTGTTCAAGGTTTTAGTTTTCTTTAGTTCTCAGTGATCTTCGTTCTCCCTCCCTTAGTGTTTATCTCAGCCTGTGTTTAGTCTCTGTGTGTTCTCTGGGCTGTTCCTGTGTTCCTCGTTTCTTGTTGAGTCAGCCTTGTCTCTGTGTTCGTTCATCTCCTGTGTCTCCCCAGTCAGTCGTGTCTCCCTTCAAGTCCACGTCTCCATGCCTATCTCCTGTTTCCCATTTTATTTTGATCGTTCTTTGTCCTGTGACCAGTGTATTCAGTTTTGCTTCCTCCCTGGCAAATTATGTTACGTTATTTGGCCATGAGTAAGTTTGCTAAGAATGATGGAGCTAATAGAAGCAGTCAACAGGAAAAAAAAATGAATAGAGCTGTTTTAACAGCATCCTCTTTCATCTGCGAGCAAATGCACCCTCCTCAGACTGAGCCCAAATGCTTGTTGATGGAGCTGCAGAAGCTGGTGATAGCATAGCATACTCAGCCGGATGGTGGACACGTTCATGCTCATGTAAGTTAGTCGTGTTTGAGTACTTTGCTGGCACTATACGTGTGCACAAGTGGCACACCGCTTTGGCTACATACTTAGGTTTATCTCTTTCATCCCAACTTTATATTTTTTTAGCGCTGTCAGCCTTAACGCGCTGTCATCACGACTAACGTGATTAACAATTAACCCATCTGGAGCACAGACAGAGTCAAAAGTTTGTTCATTCTGTGCTCCAGATGGGGTGAGCGCGTTAAAATTTTTAATCATGATTACCACGTTATCGCTGACAGCCCTAATATTTTTGGGAAATTAGTTCGTCCATGTTTGGACTTCTGTGTCGTAAATGCGCAAATCAGTCCGTGCATGCTTATATTTCTCCGCCCATCAAAAAGTCTGCGCATGCAAGAATGTATCGCCCATCGTCGATTATTGGACTGACGATTCTCGGTTGGAAAATTTACATATCCCCCAACCTTAGTATATGAACAAATATTGTTTATGTTACAATAACATAATATTGTTTTGTCAAGTTTGACTTCATGAATGGTAGACCTCTGCTTTACCTTGTAAAACCTTACCTGCAACTGCACCACCATCTCTTACTCCCCACTGTGAAATTTCTCGCCAGACATCAGGTGTGAATAAGCGTTGCTACTCTTCTGCAACTGGCTAGATTTTCTGAAACTTTTGAAAACAAAACCCAGAGGACATGCAGCAGACTATGTCTCTCTCAGATGACATGAATTAAAAAGAAATTAATAAAACAGAAACAAACAGACAAAAAAAGGCTGATTGTTGTCTTCAAAAAATGTTGGCTACCCTAGTTTTGAGCAGACCTGAACAGTTTCCATTGTAAAATATTTGAAAGGTACAACTGGGACTTGCTCTAAAATAATTTGTATGATCGACCTGAAATTTCAAATTACTTGGCCTTATCTAAAAAGTTTTTCTTTATAGTTTCAATACCGAGTTGGCAGCAAATGGTAACAAGTTAGCAAGTAGCTTAAATGTGTTGTTACACATGGCTCTTTGAGTACTTGGTAAGATAAGAAAGTCACTAGATAAATACTACTGTATCTCTTATTTATGCTCCTTTTCCTAGTGTACTAGTGGTAAATGTCTAGTGGTACATCTAGGGTAAGACAAGCTAAGAAATAAATGCATCTTCAGATTTCATCAACAGAAGGACTGTAATCTGAGATCTCAGTTATATTTATTATTATTTTGGTTTTCAGCAGTAGAAGTAAAACTTTTATGAAACTTTCTTTTGCTTTTTTAATGTTTCTCTTCTTTCTTCTGTCCAGCTTATAATTTGTTTGTGTGTATGTTGTGTAAGTCCTGAGCACATTTCAATCATCGTGTGTTTTAGAGATAATGAATTATTTAAGATACCACTCGACAGGGTAGCTAGGCAGGGGCTAGAGAAATTTTCTTAGGGTGGCAAGAGGGTGGCAAAGAAATCAAATGGGGTGGCAAAATCAAGGCCTTTTTTATTCAAACACATATGCAGGGTTACATATGGTTAAAATGATTCAAATGCAGTAAGTATACACGTTTTTCATGTAAATATAGTCTATAACTTAATTATTGTCTATAACCCACATAATTAAACACTTTAGTTGCATAAAACATGTGACTTTTGATGTTATGTACTGTATAATCTGTATAATAAATAAATATGTAGCCCAATAAGTATAAAATCCAGAACGCTACACAACATGGGGCGGTTGATTTACAAACACAAGTCTAACTTAAGTTTCACACTTTTTTTGTTAGTAAAAAATCAAATTGTTACATGTTTAAATTACACAAAATGTCAGAAATCTGCACTGTCATTAACACAAATTTAAACCAAATTTTTCATGATTTGTTGGATTAACCCTCTGAGGTCCGAAATACAACCGGCTATTTTTGACTCCTTTTGAGTTTACGTTTGTATTTCACCCTCAAATTGTTTCAATTTATTTTTTTCCCATTGCCTTGTTTGCCATCATTCTTTTCAGCTTAACCTCACGTGTCTGAATTAAGTTGTTTTTTCACTAACATACTGCATTAGTATTACTGAGCTGAAATCACACAAAGAACTTTGTGTCCTAGAACAAAGAACTTAAAATCCTAGTAGTAGTTTTTATTTTACTGTAAAGAAAAACACAGACGTGTTGAGTAAATTATTTTTATAACTTGAAATGCAAATATAAATTGTACATTTTGAAAACTTATGCACACATTTTGTAAACATATACAACTATTTATCTAAAAATGCAGCCAATACACCTGCCGAGGTTTTTTTTTTTGTACAACCATTTAAAAATATTACTAAAACTAAAATGAGAGAACAATCAGGTGTCGCAATAAGATGCCCCACAATTGATGTGTGCCAGTAAAACAAATTGTTTGTCCACCAAAAGACAGAGGAGAACAGCACAGGGACAAACTTGCAGGCCTGGCAACAGGAGGTGTATCACTTTGCTGGTTTTACTTGGTGACAGTATTTACACTGCAATCTGCCTTTGTGACATTCATTAGTGCCCTCACTGACACGCAAAACAAAACAACGACTACACAACAGAACTACTGCACAAGACAACACAACACACTAACGATACACTCCACGCTAAACGTCACAAATCTCCTACATCTAAAAACTCTCTCTCTCTCACTCGCTCTTTCACTCGCTCACTCTGTCTTGCTGCCTTTACCGTCACTCCCAAAACTTTCCCGTCTTCCTAAACAACCGAATCCCACGTGACTTAAAAAAAAAAGAAAAGGTCGAGATGGTACAATTTCCCACCGATAGGAAAGAAGTGATTTTTTTTCTTTCTTTACTGTTTTCGAGCTGTCCTTAGAAAATGCTTAAAAGAATTTTAAAACACACACACACACACACACACAAAACGTAACAACAGTATTTAGAAAAAAGCATGGCTTATATATATATTTTATCATAACTCTGGATTTACTGGCCTGTAATTGCAATTTAAAAGCCGATGTATACTTTGAAGTCCGGACTTTGGGAAAAGCGCGATGACGTGTGTTTGCGGGTCCCACGAAAATTCAGAAGCAGATTTGCGTCGTGAAAACTCGTCAAACGCGCGTCAAAGTAGCGCGTCTGGTGCGTTTGACGCGCAAATAAAAATACGCGCGTCAGTTTTTGTGTTGCATTTTGTGCATTCACGTGTATCGCGTCTACCGCTCGAGTTGGAAAAATCTGAACTCCAGCATCAATTCGCGCCGCGACAACCAATCAGTTAGCCTGGTGATGTGGCTCTGACCTAGGTCAAAGGGGCAGGTCCAGCCAAAGCCCATCATACTTCATTCAATATGGAGGAAAGGCTAATAAGCGTGGTTGCAAACCACCCGGAGCTGTACGACACCCACTGCTTTCTGTACCGAGACAGGAATAAAAAGGACCGAGCTTGGAGGAAGATATGTGAAGCTGGCAACCTGGTAACTTCATTCATTTCTCTTTTGAAATTTTTGACTGACCCGGGGAAGCACTTTGAGAATCAACTTGTGAGAACTGTGAGTAATATTCATGTGTTTGTGTGAAAAAAAGTGTATAAAGTGCGTGGCGAGGGGCTAGTTATTCTGAGAACCCCTGCTGCAATAAATGAGGGACCACTGTATATACTTTCTCTATGATTATTGTTTTCAACCTGTTAACATTTAATATTGTCCTGACAGAGCCATATGATTCTGCAGCAGAGCCATCACCTGTTGCTTCTCCTGGCTCCCCAGTCCCTGGTCCCTCCACTCCTGCTGCTGCAACCACAGGTATGAGATTGTAGCAACAGATGTACAGCAGCACTGATAACTTTTTACTCTGTTAGATTCCCTTGTGATTGATTACCTTCACTAAATATCTACAACCAATCTGTTTATATCCTGTTTTTTTCATTGTTGAAAATGAAAATCTAGGTCCTTTTTATTCCTGTCTCTCTGTAAATGGTTCTATTTTATATATTTATGTTTAATGTTTTTCTGTTTGAGAATTTTAATATTATTTGAAATAAATTTTTGTAATGACTAATGTCTCAGTTCTATTACACAGAAAATATTGGCACACAGAATTAATTTCATATTATACTAATGAAAAAATATACTACTATATAGGAACATAGTGAAGACCAATTATTTAAGAGAATAAAGAGAGGTTAGTTTATTTTGGAGTAGAGCTCCATTTATTAAGAAAATTTTAAAAAGGCAGGGTTGTAGGGAAGTCAGTGGGTCTTCAAACAGGCTATTCTTTTGGCTGCCAAGACACTGCTCCCTCCGCCGAGAGGTGGGCCATGAACTTCTCCCTCACCAGGACAGCCTCTCTGGAGGAGTTGTTGGCTGCTACACGACCCAGGCCTTTTTTGAAAAATTAACCTGTGATAAGACAGCATATCAAGATAGAATTGTTATTATAATTCACGTTGGACACGCGTCTAGGTGCAAATTTGCATGCGTCAAGTTAGGGGCGTCTGGCACGTTTTGGTCGCGTCTATCGCGTTTGGTGTGAACACACCGTAAGCATCCCTTGCTACTGAAAAAAAGAAAAAAAAAAAAACGGTTTGCGCTATGGGCTGAACCATTTGTTAATATTGGAGGGGGGTAAAACTATGCAATATATTCAGTTTTAGCATTTATATTCACTGTTAACTGTAACTACGCTCAAAGTGTTAATGCTGTCTTTTTTTTAAATAGACAACACTGTCATATGCAAAACCAGGGTGGCACTTGGGGTGGCAAGAGATCATTTAAGGGTGGCACTTGCCACCCCATGCCACCCTTCTACATCCACCCCTGTAGCTAGGTAGCAACATTGTTTCAATTTAAGATGAGGATTTACTCAAGAGGATGCGAAACACATTTCTCTCTTGAGTGTAGACAGTTTATCAAAGAAACTGTGAGTTTTCTTTTAGGTGTACAGAAATTCTGGAGATTGCTTGATACAAAATAACCTATACCTTTATTATAACATGTAACTACACCTACGTTGTTACACAGTCTGTAACTAAATTTATTAAGGACACTGCTGGAATAGTGTGTAGCAATTGAATACACATGTATTTATATTATTTATTCATCAAGGTCAAATGTTAGCATCCTGCATGTAAACAAAGTTTCTCCCCTTTTCATTGTATTTCAGCAGCACTCCAGCTTGTATTATCTTAATGACAGAGTTTTGACTCTGATTGTGTGAACATGCAGAAACAAAATCTATTATCAAGCTGTGAGTAATGAATAGACATAAATGTGTGGGTCATAATAATGGTGTGTGTTGTTAATATGGATTACTCAATCATATGCGTTTGGGAGTGAGGTTATTGAATTTGATCCACAGAGTAATGTGTTCAGGCAGTGAAAGACTCCTCATTGAAATGGGAAAGCCTTGACCTTTGTGGATGCATCTGATTACTGTCGGCTTCACTTTATCACGTTTGCGTGTGTGTGTGATATGCAAGGGCATAGTTTTGGCTTTTAAAGGTGAAGAGACAGTGAAATTAGGGTTTTATAATCTGATATTATATCTTATCTATCTCAGATGGATAATACAAGATACATCTTTGTTATATCGTATCTTCTATATCTTATAATATCATAATGTTATGATGAGACTGAAGAAGTCACTTGGATGAGTGACAAAATGTTTCTCCCAGTGAAAACGTTATATCCAGATAAGCAAAATCACCTTTTGGGTTTGAGGCATTTTATTAGTTTTGAAACAATTTAGATAATTCATTACAGACTGTAAAGATAATATATATTTATAATACACTAATAAACAAATGGCACAACAACGCAATACCCAATACATGTAATACATGTGGTGGTTTTACATTAAATTCTATGGGTTCAAAATGGTGCACTTGTTGGTTCTAGGTACAAATGGTCTTTTTTTTTTCTTTTCTTTTATCCTACACTCCCTGAATTTCAGCATCTGATGACTAAACCCATTTTAAGAAAAGTTATGAAATATTAGATGATGGGATTTTAATTTAACACAGTTATGGGATTTTTTTTTAAAGCCCAGGGGTTTAATGACCTAGTTGGCAATTCTAGTGTTAGCATACACTAGAACACAGTGATAGAACATAAAACACAAATCACACTACATAAAACATGTTTAGATGAAAAAAATAAGCATCACGATCTTTGTGATAACGATAAATAGATGATTGCCGTAAAGGTTCTTTTTCAAGCTTCTTTTGTTACATGTCACAATTCCTGCATGTATCACAATATTTCTGACTCTCTAATCAGTTGAACAGCATATGTTCTTCTATTCAAGATTTTCCCTTATTAAGCAGGGTTCTTAACAAGGCTCCATAATGAGCAGTTTCTGCCTTAGCGTTGTCAGTGTCGGTCTATTGACTTAGCAGGCTGTTGCCCTCACAATGGTGCTGACAGCCCATGTCTGCCTGGATGGTGCCCAGATGTCAGCAGGGGGAGCTCAGCTTGGAGCTGGAAGTTATTTCTGCTTCTGAAATATAATAATTTTATTTACAAAGGGTGCCATGGTGGTGCTGTGGTTAACACTGTTACAGCAAGGAGGTTCTCACTTAGAACCTATTGGTCAGCTCAGGTTTTTCTGTGTGGAGTTTGTGTCATGTCCCTGGCCTGCGAGTTTCCTCCAGCACTAGCCTTTCATATATACATTAGACTGATATCTCTCTCTGAGGTCTATGATGATCTAGTGTCCTGGCCAGGGTAAACCACACCATTAACCCTTGGTTGGATAACTGGTTAAAAAAATGGGTGAATGGTACCTTCATTAACTTGAACTGATTGCAACCTGACCTGTTGCTGTTGTGTTATTACTTGTGTGTTCATGAAATGAATGAATTGCAAAAATAAGCTTACATTAACATTGCCACCCTCTATTTTAAATTATTCACTAATGCTGCTTGGCTCAGGCTTTACAAAAAAGATTGATTTCATATCACGGTAAATCTTTTGCCTCTAAAAGACTAAATTCAACTAATTGTAACAATATTTATTTGATTAACGCTGAGCAAAGTTGCAGAATCCCATTGCTCAGCGTTGGAGTGGAGCCACTGTGAGTCACTTGAGAGTCTGGACTTATATAAATACTTGAGCTTTTATGAACCATAAAAACATAGAGCACTTTGTTGCATTTGTGGAGTATGTGTGTATGAGTTACTTGAGTGATTCATAATTAACCGAGGAACATAAATTGCTATTTGCAAAGTTAGGTTATAGTGGCTCTTTGTTTTCGTGCATTAGTTTTCAAGAATTTGTGACACTGTACAACTCATACAAAACATCAAAGGTTTGCTTCACAATAGTTAGTAATCTCTCACTCCATCTTCAGTTTATTTTCACTGACATTTTCAAGTGCATTAATTCTGAAAGGTAACATGCAATAAAAAGGCACCTCATAAGAGTACTTTACTGCTCTATTTTCAGTGTTAGTTCACTGTTAGTGTGCAACAGCTGTCTATGAAAAGAGTTCAGCAGCTGTGTCCAAACCTGTTTTATTATATTATATGTTATACTGCCTAAATTTAACCAGCAACTGAAAGTTAAAAATTTTTTTTTAAATTGTGTTAGCATCTACAAACGCAATTTTAAGTTGTTGTTTTTTTCTTTGAGCTCTTTGATTTGTCACCTTATAAGCCTAATGCTGTGAAACAAGGGCAGTCTGACTCAAATGCTATTATTATTATTATAAGTAGTAGTAATAATAAGTATCTTAAAGCCTGTGACACAAAGATTTAAATATTGCTGTCAGTTTAGTTATCACGTGACAACAATGCACCATACTTCAGTCCTGATAGAAAATGTATGCGAATCTGTACACGGCAACTTGTTTATTTCCTAGCCATTGCGTTGCCTTTACCTCGTTGTTCAGTAATAGTCCTTCCATAACCTTATCTTCCTGTTTAATATTACAAAACAAAGAAACTGCTTCTTTTAATTCAAACCATTTTTCTCTACACTTATCAACAAGAACATTCAGTGACAACACAATCTGTCCCGTTGGAGTAGTGGCGTGCATCAGCCTGAGCCTTTTCTGGTGAAAAACACAGGAAGTTACCGTGTGATTGTTGTCTTTTTTTCCCTGTTATTTATATTATGTACTCAGTATGTTGTCTTAACACTGGCATTTAATGCTTCAGTTTGAAAATAGTAATTATATTGCTTGTATATAAGATGAGTTTTTCCAAACAAATATGTAAATGAAACGCTTTTCATCAGTGTCATTGTGCTAATACTTCTATATGAACTAAATGGAACACAAGGCCGAACCAAAGTTAATTTGCCAAATGAACGTGAAGAAGCAAATGAAAATAAATCAAGAAACCTTGAGATTCATTCGTCACTGTATCGTGTCTCAAAAGGAAAAGAGGAAGAAACACAGCTGTGTGTCTTCACTGACGTTATTGGCTACCACCAATTATATGGCCAATATCAAGCTGAAAGGTTCTTCCATGAGGAGGAAGTTTGTCCCTTCCAAGAAAATTTTTTTCTCACAAGGATGCAAGGAGCTCGGGTAGAAAAAAAACTAATGTAAATAGAAAAGGTTTTTGAACAACTTGACTGTAATTAAGGGTGGGGCTAGATCGTTTAAGATGATTTAGAAGTTAGAGATTTGTGAGTTTAAATAGATTTGCCAGCCTTTGTGGTGCCAGCTGTCCTGTCCATTTTAAGTGCTTGTAGTAGATGCTGACTCTGTCCATCGAGTATTTATGTGTATACATTGCCAGGAAACACAAGTGACTGAATACCAAGTGAGTTACACACACACACACGCACACACACACACACACACACACACACACACACACACACACACACACACACACACACACACACACACACACACACACACACACTATTTATTTGTTATTGGCTACAGTAATGAGACGAGAAATACACAAGTAGCTCTCATCTCATCGCTGTGTATGTTTGTGTGTTTTCTTGCAATTACAAAGGACAAATAGCCAATACCAGCATTTTATTATGTGAAAGAGAGAATGCATCACAGAAAGCCATTTTTTTGGTGTTTGGATGAGTTTGATTCAGACTAACAACCTTCTGAGAAACAATCATTGTTCTTTGCTTTTCCCTATCCTCTCTGTTATGCCTCTTATTCAGAGCTGCAGGTCACAGGCAGGATTCAATTTAAATCACTAAAGCGCTCAGGGACATTTGGTTTGCACACAGGGGTTGCAGTGGCAGCACAAAACACAGACATAGAAATAGAAATTAAAAACACAACCACCATAACGACACACAGAAGTGATGAGAGCTGACAGGGAGGTAGGCTGGATGTAATGAAACAAAAGGTTTGCATATCTGTTGCATATCGTGAGTGTGAGCTATGAACACTTGCATTGTTCCTCTGGGCTTTTATTTAACAAATATAATTTATATATCCCAGTGGGACTTATTTCCTTTTTTGTGCTTTTACTTTGTGCTAATGTAGACTTCACTGTTTTGGGTGGCTCTTTCATCTTAATATGGTGATATTTTCTCTTAATGTCAACAACTTCTCATAAAACATTACAACTTATCATGTACTGACACTTGGCCAGCATCCCTATTGTACTGCAGCGAGTAGTGTTAAAGTGTAGTGTAAAACAGCATTTTGCATTGTGAAAAATAACAATTTACAACAGTGCTTTTAGTCGGCAACTAAGTCAGCAGAAGCACAAATCATTGGACCTTCAGTATTCAACATTTTTGACTTGTTTTCTGCCACTGAATACATGAAGTCGTGGGAGTATAGTTTCTAAGGAGAGATGTCAGACCCTTGGCCAGCTTGGAGAAACAAAGGTGGCTCCTCTAGTAACAAGATGTTACCAAGTCAGCTATGTCGACTTACACATATTCCCTTGAAATATCTATAGACATTACAGCTTTCGCCAGACTTGCATGCTTTAACCAAAACTTCTTCCTAAATGCTACTAATAATCTTATATTTATACACATGCTATTAATTCTGACACAAAATGTGTTCTTAATAAAAAATTGTTAAGCTATTTGCTAAAATGCTAGTGCCCCAGCAGTTAGCTGTAGCTGTAGCTGTGAAGTGACTCTTTGTTTTGCTGTCATACCTGTAACACAGCCCAAATTTATGTGTTCACATTCATGCACTGAGCTGCTGCACTTGACATCCACAATGTCTTTATGTCATCTCATCTTTAATAATATGTAAGAGTATAATAAAGATTAGACAGTAGTATCACGACATGGGAATGTACAGATGTGGAGAAAAGTATTAGCCCCACTATGAATTGTAATTTTTTTAGAAAGTATAAATTATTTTTATGCGCATGTAAATACAGAATTATTTCAGAAAAAACCCCATCAAGTTTGAAAAACAAAACAAAACAAAACAACACAACAATGCGCTTTAACTCTGTAATGCTAAAAGCTTGTAAAGTCAAGTTAAACTGAGGGTCATCTTTCAGTTTTACACCATATAAAGAACTTCAGTAAGGGTTTGAGCTGTCACTTGAAAAACATTCACGTCATGAATGAAAAAAGAAAAACAGTTTAAACTAGAGAAAGAGAAACGTTGATTCTTCTGAGCGACAAAGAACTGGAATGAAAATGAGAAACAAGAAATTCAAAGAGAGCCACACAGTATGGTAGAGGTAAGTGAAAGATTTCAGTGACTGAGGAAAGAAAACTAGTAACAGATGTGTCAGAGCAAGAGACTGATTGCAAGTAGTTGCAGTGACCAACCACTCACCCAGAGGTTAATCGTGCAGGACCGACAACCTCTGGGCAACCACGTTTGTTTGGAAGACGACTGAACAGTTTGCCTGGTGGAAGGAAAACTGTCTCAGTCTGACTTAGAATAACTTCATTCACTCACAAACAGATTGGTAAAGATTTGCAATTAATCACCATATAATTTATGAACGCAGAGTGACTGACTTTTAATGGTTATAGTATGTTAGCAGTTTGCTCTGAGGAGTGCAATTCATCTGTTCCATAAAATAATGAAACACACAAAGGTTTGTGGGCACAGGTTTTACTGTAAATTGTGCTAAAAATCACGTTTTATTTTGCACCAGATATTCATGTAATAGTTGCCACTAGGAGTATTTATCTGGAATGGAGAAGGAGATGCTATCGGAGTACTGGAATAACTGGCACTGGTGTGTAGAACCAAAACTTTGACTCTGTCCTGTTGCTCTTTACTCACCAGAGTGTTTCTAGCTGAGCCACACAGAACAGCGTGAGAGTAAGGGAAGAGGAGAATCCAGATACAAGATGCATTCAAGGATATATCTAGTTTACCTTTTTCAGAAACCTTGGCATCATTTTGGACAGTGAGCTCAGTGTTGATGGTCGTTTTAAAAGGTCACCAGAACAGCTTTCTGTCACCAGAAAAATGTATTCAAAGTTAGAAAATTCTTAGCTTAAACTGACTCAGGTGGTCGCGGACACCCAACTTTGTGAACACAATAAGCTGGGAATGATACTACACCAGATTTTCATTTGCTGACACCAGATGTGCTTCTACTAAAAAGGTTTTTTGAAAATCTTGTGAATACAATCACTCGAGAAAGATGTCAGCTAGGATTTTCAAACTGATACCATAGGTGCATCTACCAGGAGGCTGAGGAGTAGCACTGGTGACCGACAGTATTTTGTATTTGTATTAAGTTTAAATATAGTGAAATGTGCTATATAAATAAAACTGCCACTTTTACAGTGAGCATAGCACGTTCCAGTGTTTCCAGTATATCTACAGAGATCACCTCACAATGAAAACCTCTTTTCTCAGCCATGTACATGCATGGAGCGACATTCATGCTTCTTTTCTTACTTTCCTCGATATCAACAAGAATGTGTGTTAGTGTGTTAGATTAGTTTCTTTATATTACAGTATGTTACAATAATATGCAGAATATTCCCAGCCACAAACTTGCATCTTCAGACACAATTGCAGTCAGACTCAAGAATACACACAGTTTACGGTGCCAGAATTAAATCCCCTGTCAACTTAGTGCTTTGTCCAGCTGTACTACTTAACTTCAGTAGTTAACATGCAATGATGCCAGTTTAAAAAAAACAACATTTGTTTCTACTTTTCTGCAGCCCATCACCCTTTTTTAACCAAATCTCCATGCATGGAAGGAGGCAGCTTTAGGGTTGATCTTTTCACTCAGGAGCGTAGCTGTTCTTCTCGGTCTGCCCATGACGGTAGCTGCGTGTTACTTGCAAAGCCAACAAACCTTATGTGTACAATTTCCTCCTATATGTCCTCATAGCAAGGCTTTCTAAATACATCAGTACTGTCATTCTGACCCTATTAACACACCTGAAAAACAATTCAGCCAGAATAAAGAATGAAGCACCCTGATAACAGAAACCCATTGCAAGTAGGGAACTGGTCAGCAAATTGATTTGCCTTATTTCACCTGCAAGTACACAGTAATGCTGATTCAGAAATTACTATGACAAAAGTAACTCAACAATATACACAAATGGAAAATTCCCTGTAATATTACTGGTGGAACGACAGAAGCAATTTTGATTACCCAGAAAAACAGCAGTTTTCAAAATTAGTAGGAGAAACAGATGGGGAACACAAACACCTTCTGCTTATTTCTATGGGTATGTAACGGAAATAAACTTTATACATTTTAGAAACTGATATTCATAATATAAGATTGAGAGCAATGGCTAGACGTGAAGATTTGTTGATATGTGGTTTAAACAGGAGGTACAAGTAAACATAATCCGTTATTAACATGCTGTTGATCTGTGCAGTTAGGATTTCCCTGTACTGCCTATGCCTGCTGGATTTGATGTGGAGCATTTCAAAAGAGGGATGTTTTTCACTATTTCTTTACTGTAATGTTCTCAGCACTGGCCTGTCAATCAAACTGTGCTGGCGTACTTGGTACTTTTGATGGTGCCGCTTGAGTTTCGGTAGATGGCATTTGTTCTCAGACATGGTGGAGACCGCTGTGCACGCTAACTACACTGTGAGTCTTTGACTTTGTTCTGTCACAGAATCACTAGACTTACTTTTTTCAGTTTCACTACTTTTCTGTCATAATTTTGTATCCAGAACCTAAACCTTGACCTTCTTTCTTTCACACACATTCCCACTCTGTTAGTGCCTTATTCAGCAGTTGTCCCTAGCTCACACCCTGGCATACATCAATACACTTACATTTCCTTTTTTCCCTGTAATTTCCCTCTGTAACCTTTTTACCTCATACCAATACACAGAATCCATCAGGAAGAGGTCAGAGGGTCACATGACGCCCACACATCTCTCGCTTTCATCTCCAGGGAATCCTAAAGGGGTAAAAAAGGTGTCATTTTAGCACCAAAGTGAGCTGATCCCATTATTAATAACATTAGGTGAAGTTAATAGGCAGGCATAATTCTCCAGATGCGGATGACTTCATTGGAGAAATTGGCCTAGAAACATTTAATTTAAGTACAAATTACTGTGGAAGTTTCTCATTCTGCTAGCAATTTAACAGAAAATAACATAAAATGGCTGTGCAGGTTATGATGAAGCATACAAAGAGGGGGAAGTAATTGAAAAGTATTGTCCTTCAGGAAATATAAATGGGGTGAAAAAGACAAGAGAGAAGTATCGAGAAGGGAAGAGAAAGAAGGAGTGATGAAGAAAATAGAATAAAAGGACACGTTTCAGAAATAATAAATGGGCTAAAGCCAAAAATAAGATAAACAGCAGGAAAAAATTAGGAATAAAAAAAAGTAAGAGGGCAGGTGGCAAGAATGGAGAATGACTTTGATGATAGACAAAAGGGAAGGGGATGTAGAAGCTGAACACACAAGAGAGAGTGTCATTTTATATGTGTGTGTGAGGGAAAATTATATTAAAACGGACATACTGCTTAAAAGCACTTGAACTACCTTAAACATACATCTTCTAAAGTGACTTTCAGAGCTTCGCTTTTTGATCTGAGTGTGGTTACAACAAAAACAGCCCTTGTTGCACAAACCTGAATAATTCAACATCTTTAGTTCTTGCAAAGTGGAAGCTGCATGATGGCCACAACTGAACTAGACAGTGAGGGCACAGTTCCAGCTGTGCCTTCTGCTTTAGAAACTCTCACTTGAAGCATCTTTGATGTGTCGTGATCTCTCTGTAAAAGCACAACAATAAAAGTAAACAGCTTAGTTAATTAATTTTTGATGTTGTGTTTTTGTGTCTCCGCAGTCTTTGCTCATAGACACTTAAGTTGGGTCGAGGTTAGGGAGCTGGGAGAAAGAGGAGTGCTTTATTAAAATTTATGTCATGCATCCAACTTTCAAAAGGTCCCCAGAAGCCATTCATAGTTGCTGACTAGCAACATCTTGTGATCTTTGATGAACTTTTGTGTGCTTGCAAAGTAAGCTGTTAAGAAGTTAAACTGCATTATAACTGTGATTTTTGAAAGAATGCATTTGTAACATTGAATATTTCTATAATTGCAAGCCAAGTTTCTACCAGCATCTGATTATGATTATGCCTGTAGAATCATCTTTTTAGCTTAGGGTTTACTGCTGACTGTTTTTAGATTGTAAAAAGTGACCTCATCTTTCCTTCTTTCAGCAACTGCAACTGCAAATATTGTTAGTCCAAAAAAAGTTGTAAAATAAGGTATATGCAACAATTGCAGCATTTTGCAGCCTGTTTATTTGACTATGTACTCGTATTTGTGGGAGAAGACCCCATTTACAAGACTTAGTGGATTATATAGGAGTTATGGTAGTTAGTTGTTTAGGATTTCTGGTGACTCCCAAGGTCAGCTATAGGGAATGGTTACTTGCTTAGAATGCTATAACATGTTAAACATAAAATATATCTAATTAAAATCCAAGATACTGTATTTGTGCAAATGTTCTATTAATACTTTAGTTGTAAGTAATTATTTGTAATGCAAAAAGAAGAAAATTATCCCTTTTCGTGCTGTTACATTGCATTTCAATATACAGTGCCCATCTTGGTATAAAAGACATATCCAGATAATTACAGGAATAGTAAATGGTAAATGGCCTGCATTTGTATAGCGCTTTTCTAGTCCCTAAGGACCCCAAAGCGCTTCACACTACATTCAGTCATTCACCCATTCACACACACATTCACACACTGGCGATGGCAAGCTACATTGTAGCCACAGCTGCCCTGGGGTGCACTGACAGAGGCGAGGCTGCCGGACACTAGCGCCACCGGGCCCTCTGACCACCACCAGTAGGCAAACATGGGGTTAGTATCTTGCCCAAGGATATTTGGCATGCAGCCAGGAGGCAGCCTGGGATCGAACCACCGACCTTCTGATTAGTGGCTGACCTGCTCTGCCACCTGAGCTGCAGCCACCCCTAGTATTCTTTATTTGCATAAAAACCTGCATAGTTGCCTTTTAGCAAGTCTCTAAACTTCTCTAATGGAGTTGCGTACCTGACAAATAGACTGTGCTTGCAACAAGAGAGGTCAACTTCAGGTGTACATGTCCAGCAGCGCAATGGTACTGGGAACCAAAGACCTAGTGCTTAATAAATTATTGTGGGATAAATACGAATTAAATAAGTAATAAGGTTTGTACTGAAAGTTTAATACTGCAGTAATGTGGGTATTGGTGGTGAAAAAGGATCATTGGTTTCTAGCGGCGTTTGATCCATTAGTTCATAGCCAGTTCCCACCAGAGTACATTTACAACAGGCTGGAATGAGAAGATGAATTATTAAGCCCAAATAGAGACAAAAGAAAAAATCTTCTGACTGCTGCTATGGTGCTCAGCTTGCACTGCTCAGAGGAAAACAGCTTACTTTAATATGTATGGAAGAATGACATATACAAAGAAAGAATAAGTGAATGATGAGTGAAATGGAAGATCAAAACTAGTTGTTTGATAAAGGTTATGTGAAAGTCTGGACTGGGACCAAAAATCAGCCCTGGGATTTTTAGTTAAGTTGGCCTGTGATTGGTCAAAATAGCCCAAATGGTCCAATTAAATATGTCAAATCCTCAAAGCACTAGTAAAGCTACACGAGTAGTAGTACATGAAAAAAATATAAACAAAACAAACATAAAACAAATATATGCATATATGTTTGATACCAAAAGAGTTTGTCTTTTTGATCAGATTGGTACGGCTGTTGCACTGCAGTGCGGCATGTGACAATTAAAAGTTAAAATTAAGTCTTTATCAACCACACCTTCCACACTAAACTTGGTTCTATGAGGTGCATGAGCAGGGTAGGGGCCTGGCAAATGATCACCAGATCAGCCCTGGTTGTGTGCACATCCTGCAGCAAAGGTGGGTTTAAGACACTCGTCCCCACAAATTTGTGTTGTGAATGTCAAATACCCAGCTTGCTTTTCATCAGTTGCAATGGATCCATTGTATAGCAGCCTTTCAAGCCTCTGCTGTCTTATATTTTATATGTTAATCTTAATTTATTACATCTCCAAGAGCAATGACGCAGTTTGAACATATGGTTGAGCTGTGAAGGGTTTAACATTTTGGAGAAGTACTACAACAACCTCATTTTGGTTCCAATTGATTGCTTTTCATTTCCCATCTGTATTTGTATTCCTCTTCTCTCACTCCTTGGTGAATTGACCCTTTGTTTTGTTTAGTGATACAGAGATGAAGCTCAGTTTGAACCATAGTTTGATTTAAGAAAAGATGTTGTGTCCTAATCCCTTCAAACTCTGGTTGTGTTTGATAGTGATGTGACCTAACCCCTTCACTGGAGCACAACAGAGGTACTTTTTTATTTGCGTTGTTGTTTCATCATGCATTTATGAAAAACAGTATGTTTGCGTGTGTTACTGAGTGACATGCTACTTCTTCGCTTCAGTGCTTCGTGTGGCAACATGCATGCATTCCTCCCTTGAATAACTCTTGCTGTTCTTGTTTCTCTTCTTGTCTTGGTGAAATAAACAAGGTTGTTGGCATTAACTGTGACCACAAACCAAAGACGTTATTTACTTTGTGAACAGCGAGCATTGTTAGAAGGTAGGAATCATAATGATGAAGAAAAGGTTAAAAAGAGCTCTGAAAGTTTTACAGAAAAGAAGAAGAGCGAGATCAGAAGCAGCATACGGAAACAATAGATTTGCATTTACGTAGAGGTTGTTAGCGAGCACGCACAGAAGAGCCAATGTTAGAAACTCTTTTGTGTTTCTTATTACAATTTTGTAATGTTCTGCAAAGGATATTCATATTATATATTGTGAAGGATGAATAATTTAACTTTTTTAGTATGTCGCACAACATAAAATTAACTGTTATCTTAATCAGGTTCATGTTGTAAGGCAAAGATCTTACTATAGAGATAGAAACTCAATGATCCCTGTAATCAGAGATTTTTGGGTGGAAAAACTCATTGGGTACGGAGTAAAGGCAGTGAAAAACAAACAGGCCAAAACACAAACCATGCTTAGAAAACCGCCTTTTCCTGAAAGTCGTAAAAGCTTTATTCAACACAGCAGTTTAGTTTTCAGCATTCGAAAAACTAAAGGCTGCTTCATCAAAAGTTTTTGTCTTTGCACCTGGGTAAAATACTGGAAGCATGCCAGACTTGATAAATGTTTTGAAACAGTAGTGAGGAAGCACGTTAGGAGGAAGATAGGTTAGTGGATGATGCAATCACCAGACCTCCAACCAAGAGACAAGAATGCGAGTCTTCTGTGGGATCTTCACTTTGTTCTTCGAGTCTCTCTTTGTGGGATTCCGCTTCTCATTTTTCCTTTTTCTGATCAATGATGTGCCACACTTTTAGTAATTGGTCTGAAATTTGCAACTGTCCAAAAAGCATTTTCACACTGAAAAATGAACAGAAGCCTATTTCACATTAACAATGCTGCCTTTTTTAAACCAATGTTTTTTTTTCTCTCTGCTGTAGTGTGGGGAAGGTTTCTCACCTGTACTTTGGTTCAGCATCAAGCTGAAAAGTGTAAAGGATCTGGAGCAAAAAGCACCCACATAAACTGTGTTTCTCCTGAAATTAATTTTCAGTTCATTTTAATCACAGTTTTTTCAGTTTCACTTAAAACATAATAATAAAGTATTTTAAGTGTTAGTATTACATTTTTACATTCATATTAGTCTTACATTTGCACACATTAGTATTTAATGAACAAACGGAGCTGTAAACACTGTGGGTTTTTTCATTCGTTTATGTCTGTTTAATTAAATCATTTATATACTTTATAAATGATGGATTAACATTTCTAAATAGAGTATTTTGTCAAGTGCAAATCAGTTATTTAATGGGTAATATTGTCAATTAGCAAATTATTGAGATGCACAGATCAAATGGGGGTGAGCGTTCAATTTATTGAAAACAATCACGGTGAGGAAGCTACTCATTACTGAGTTCATGTTGGGAACTTCTTGGGGATTCCTGTTCTTGGGGATTTAAATGTTGTTTTCAACTGCATCTACAAAAAAATGTTTTGTCTCACTCCCATTTCTTCCTGTTGCATTTTCAAGCTCTACTTGGAACCTTGTTAAGATCCAACCATGAAAAATATAATTTTTTGCTATTTTTCAAATGGTTTTAAACTTTTGATCAGGACTACTAGACCATGGGAACATGAGTGCCTGTTTTGGCTAAGCATTTGACCTTGACCTTTAATGTTAGTGACCAAGGTCAAAGATCTTGAAAAACAATTAAAACATATTGAGTATAATATATCATATCAAAGGGCATGGAGAGAGCTGCACAACACACTTCTAATTTTTTCTATAGAATGCCCTTCAACATCGCAATGAGGCCAGAAAGTTTGGCAAAATTGCACACTGCATAAAAACATCTTAAAAAAGCAGGTTTTTACATCTTATAGAAGCCAAATATTTCAGACAGTTCTGCTCCAATCATAGGGAAAAATATAATAAAGCACACTATTTTCATATGTCATGCTTGAAGGTCATAGGTCAAAGGCCAAGGTCACACAAGCCAGGATCATCTCCAAAATTTAAAGCAATACATTAGTCATTCTGGGACATAAGCACTTTCTTTGTTTGAGCTATTTTTTCAATATATTGTTTCACTTCAGAATGACATAAAAATATATACTAGACCTGATTTCCAAATTACCAATGCTGACATTAGCTACTCCCTCCTGTTCCCTTAGGTCCTCATCCACCGCTCACCTTATGGTTCCCCTTGCCCGTTTCTCCACTATGAGCAACAGAGCTTTCAGCCGCTCTGCTCCCCAGCTCTGGAATTCACTTTCTCCTGATATTAGAAATACCAGCTCTCTTCCCTTTCAAGTCAAAACTCAAAACCCATCTCTTCAAACTGGCTTACTCTCTTTATAATTAGTCTTAGTCTCCCATAATTTCACTGTACATGTACAGTGACAATAAAGGGCTATTCTATTCCATTCTATTCTATTTAAACATTGCCTCCAATTATTGTCTAATGTTGTTTTTATCCTTTTTACTGTTTGTCTTCTATGCTTTGTACAGTGACCTTGGTTTTTAGAAACAAAATGTAATATTATTATTACCATAAATGATCTATAAAAACTGCTGATGCCATCAGGCTGATGTCAGCATGTTGCAATAAAAACATGATAAAACATCAATATTTTAGTAAATTAAATAAAAATGTATTCAAAAGAAGCACTTTTTAATGATTAAGAAATTGGCTCATTTGCGACTATTGGTGATTCAAATTTGTCTTGAAATGTAATATAAACAATTCTGCTGGTGTCACTCTCTGAACAAAGAGTGTATAACCACACAGTGATGCTCCATGTCCTGTATTATTGGGGGTAATGTTGTGCTGAAGTGCTTAATATTATATTGAGAAAAAAACCCTAAGTCCCATGGAAATACAGACCTATCAGTCACAGATTTGTCCTTCAGCATTATAATGTGATCCAAAACCTTGAAAGAAAAAGCTTCAAATATCGGAAGAGCAGCATAATTTCCAGACATAAATCCTATCAAAATCAAAGTGTCAAACCAAAGCAGTAGCTACATTTGTGGGAACTTCAGCAACAGTTTTGGAATGAACTTTGCATTGTAGAAAGGATTCCACAGGGATGTGTTCAGCTGCTGAATGAGAAAAGCCTTTTACAGTTACTGGAGTATATTTATGCATACACAGTACATATTTCTACATCACAGGAAAACTTTCAGGGTAAGAATGGCAAAGAGACAAATGTGTTGGTTTTGCTTCATAAAGATATTAACATATAAAAACCTATAGCTATTATTCAAACAAGTCAGTTCTATTTATTTGCACAGACACAGTGGATTCCTCTAATAAAGTCCTCCCCTTTTTGCACTCCTGCTGCCTTTAAATATAAACCGTTTTCTTAAATACCACCACACACTCATACAGAAAATCTTGATCATAAAACAGCTGTGGTTTTATATAGATTAAAGTAATTGTACATAAAGGAACTGAATATAAAATGTATGCACAAACAATGAATGTATTCTGAACCTAATTACATGCTGTTTGATTGGTTTTACAAGAGTAAAAGAATGTAACACCAGTGAAGGAAGGAGCATAAGCAAACATCTGAGAAGTCTAAAGCTCATTTTTGCGAGTGTTTTAATAGAGAAGCTCCTGAATCATCACATAGAAAAAACAGAAAGGCTTTTCTAGCTTAAAGACTCAAAGACCGAATCTGCTCCTTCTATCACAAGAAAAAACATCCTCCCAAGAACAAAATAATCCTTATTTACATTACTTTAATTGCTCCTAGTGTAATTCATTTATGTCTGTTGCTTATTGGCCCTGGCTGTAAAGTGCCAAACATCCACTGGAGCAAATCTCAAACCCAACCCCAGTTTTTCTCATTCTAAACTCACTGTACATAGACTAGGTTGGACTTCGAGCTTTTGTATTTTGTTTATGACTGAGCAACAGTAATAATGATTATGGTAATTAATCTTGTTGTTACAATATTGGTATAACTTGTCTCATTCTCCTCTCTGTATAACTTGCCTCTTGGTTGCCTTGGCAATGCCAACTGAACACCCATCGAATGCCAGTCACTCAGTTTCACCGTACGTAATGAACGCTTCCTGACTTTCAGTCTCCCTCTCCTGTCTCTTCACATTCATTTACTACTTCCCATGTTCTTCGCTGTCTTTCGCCTTTGCCTTGTTTGCCCTCTTCCCTTTTCTATGCTGGTTTGCTCTTTGCATTTTAAGCCATCACTCTTTGTTCTTTTTGGTTGTTTTCCACACCCACTTTTATTCTTCTTGCTCCGTTTTAAGACACTTCAGGGTGTATCTGTATGTGTGCAACCACTCAGTGTATTTACTTGCATTTAAATGTTTATAATATAAACAGGATTTATAAATGTTTTTTCAAGGAAGTGTGCATACATAAGCAGTTTGCAGTATATGTGGGTTGCCACACATAGAGGAAAAGCGCCATGACTTTGCATCCAGTTGCCTCATTATGGTATTTAGTCAGGCTTATGTTTAAGCATAAGGCTGCGGGATGGTATGGATCTAATCCTGTTTAAACACATCCTGTGCTTGTGTGTTATTTGAGGCTTAGTTGTGTGTCAGAAAGTAACTTGTGTTTGAGTCAAAAACTGAAACAAAGATAGAGACAGAGAAAGATCAAGGATATAAAAATAACAGGGTTAGAGGGCACAGAATCGGTGCACATATCTCAAGCACTTTGTGAACCTATTTTTGAGAAGCAAACTATAAATAAATGTAATATTATTTATTATCTTTTAAAAAAAATTGATTTAGTTCCAATGTGAACTCTTTATGTGGTGATCTTGTGATCCACAACGAGCCTGTGCGTGGTTCACACCCAGATTGTTAAAGGCAGTGTGAGTGCAACCCATCAGTGTAATAAGGCAAGACAACCGTACCTCATTTGAGTTAACCCTTGGCCTCTGTCACATTATTGTAGGGCTTTCAACATAGTCACTATCTGGACCAAGACTTCCTATTTTGCTCACTGGTCTATGACTGTAGATAAATTCAAAAAGTGAACAAAAAGCTCACTTGTAGTTGGGTGATAGCCAGTAGTTTCAAGATGGAGTTTTAGCAAAGACAGACTCTTGTTCTACCACACAGATTGGTTATATTGCACCCAAATCCTGCTTAAAGTGAATGATCAATTAAACTTGGCCACAAATGGAAACCAAATTAGTTCCAGTACCAAAACATTTGTCCCTGAAAACATATATTTATATAAAGCTTTGTGTTTCTAGAGATTACTGAGGAAACAACTTCCAAAAAGAGCAAATATGGAAGGCCCTTGGTGGGTTTATAATGGTGAATGGACTTCACTGAAGGGATGAAAAAATGTCTATAAACAAAAATAACAGAGTCAGATGTACAAAAAATTTGTGCAGAAAGGTTCATACCTCACATATTTCAAGTTATATATTTATACTATGTTGTAAATAGTTGTGTACATTTGGGTTCTCTTTTGTTGCATACTTTATTAATCCCCTGTAGGGAAATTACTCTCTGCATTTAACCCATTCTCTCAGTGAAGCAGTAGGCAGCCACCAATCCAGCGCCTGGGGACCAGTGTGTAGGGATGGTACTTTGCTCAGGGGTACCTCAGGGTAGCTGTTCGGTGAACCCCGACCTTTTGATCATGGGGCGAACGCTCTACCTGCTGAGCTATCTCCTCCCTTACTTAAATATTAAAGTAGTTATTTGGTGAGATTAAAAAAGAATTTGGTGGCACTTGTTTATCTTGATGCAAGATAACTCTTTGTGTTCTTTAAATAATACCAAATGACTAATGCTGCAGCTTCTAAATTCTCTTACTACAATAGCGAAAAATAATAAAGGCAAAAAAAAAACACATTTGAATTGATGTTTTGCTTTTGAAATAAATACAAACTATCCTGAGCAGCAAACTAACCTTTAAATTTTATACACGGTCATGTTTCAGCAGGACGATGCTGTTACAAATGAATGCCATTTCACCTGGATGAGGGATTAGTATCTAAATCAGAAAGAACAGATTTGTGGTGTTGATTATTTAATATTTGTGCTGTTTCTGTTGCAATGCTATATGGAATGGCCTTCATACCCACTAAAAAGTTTCCTCTCATCTAATCTTACTCCCAGAAAAAAAAAGAAAAAGAATGAAGGCTGGTGATTTTGGAGAAAAAGAGAATGTGGAACTGAGGTCAAATGGGCCCCACACCTTGTTTCTTACTTGACTGAACATTCAGCATTCTTCACCCCAGGGCTCTGTCCACCATGTCCATCTCTCTGCAGGTGTGTGTGTGTGTGTGTGTGTGTGTGTGTGTGTGTGTGTGTGTGTGTGTGTGTGTGTGTGTGTGTGTGTGAACACAAAAAACAAATACTGTCATGGTCCTGGGCCATGTTGGCCCAGTGTTCTTAGTTTTCTTGTATGTTTGTATTTTGTTCCCTGTTTAGGCTCTGTTTCCTGACTTGCCCTGTTGTGTTGTTCCCTGAGTGCTTTCCCTTTGTGACTCTCACCCCCTGTGTGCCCCTCTGTGTATTCATGAGCCCTCGTCCCCTTTCGTGTTTATTCCGTGTCTCCCCTGCCCGTTATGTTGGTGTTCTCCCCGTGCTCTCTCTCCTCCTGTCTGAACCTCTGTACTTCCTGTTTCACCTCTACCGTCAGTGTTGTGTTCACTCCTGCCATGTCCCGTGATTATTATCAGTGTCACCTGTGTTCCCCGTGTGCTCCCACTTCCCTCGTTAACCCTCTGTGTATTTATGTCTGCGTCTCCCTCAGTTCTGTGTCGCGTTCTCCCTCATGTTGTGTGTGTTCCTCCCTGTGTTTCTTGGCGAGCTTTGTATTTAGTTTTCCCAGTTTAGTTTTGTATTTCCTACGTTCTGCCTCTCCAGCATTAAAGCTGTAATTTTTGAGTTCATCCCCGTGTCTGTGAGTTTTGCATTTTGGGTCCTCCTCCTGCCTGCCACACAGCGATCCATGACAAATACTGAAAGGAAAAAGGACAGAAAGGAGCATAAGAATAGGACAAATAAAGCAGAAGTTGAAGGACAAATTTTAGATGATGCTCGACAGAGTTTGCGATTGCCCAAATAATACTTGCACATGTAACAGGGTTAAGATGAGGTGACGAGATACACTTGGTTGAGAGTAGTGAGGTTGAATATTTTAAGAAATTAAAAAAAAGGGGATTGTTAAGGAAGATGCAATGCAAACTTGAGTTGTACCCTGTGGCTACAGTGAACGCATATTTTCAGCATCTTTATGTGCAACACACTGTGGCTGTGAGTCACAGGCAAAACAAGACGGTGAGCTTTAGTATGTGGACCCAGCATTGCACTGTGAAGTTTTTCCACTGAGTTTATGTAGCAAAGTTAAATTACCGTGTACAGACTGCAGTAAACTATATGTGTGTAAAGTTACTAAGCAACTGCCAGTCAGTACGAACAACAAATCCTGGAGACATTTCCCATATTCTCATAGTATCATTTAGTCAAACACTATATGATTCATATGTGTGTAAAAAGGGATGTGCACACCTCATGTAAAAAAATAATGACTGGCCTATTTTTACTCTTGAGAAGAACATTCCTGAAGTGCATATGTACCACTTACACTCTGGTATAGCCTCTTTCATTGATTATCAATGTTACAGCATCTGCAGACGCTACATGCACAGGGTTACTTTAAAGATTAAACTCATATCCAATCCACCCCCACATCCCCAGTCCGGTATCTACTACCTTACCACCTCGCACTGCATAATATCATTGTACTTCCTGCATTAGTAGTAGGGAACGTGGGCATTTGTTAATGTAAAACCTGTCCTGTAGGATCATCCAGTATGAAGAGTTGTCCTTGGGAGATGGGGAAATGAGTAAACACAGGAGTGGTTATGAATTTGTGTTCAAATTTTCCTTCAAGGTGCCCCATAGCATTTTCTTGATTACATTCAGTTTTACTCACCAGAAGGCTTTGTATTTATTTATTTTGTTCTTTTTTTGTTGAAACCTATCAAAAAAGTTCTGCCAGTGGTTTGCAAAGTTGCTTTGCTGTTTTTGTGTATTGCTTACCAATATGAATTATTTTCTAAAGTGTAATGTGAATATATTTTATGCAAAATCTGCATCTGCAAAGTGGCAAGCAACTTGAGGAAAAAGTGAAAAAAGAATCCCACTCAGGAAGTGTTAAAATTATTTAAAGTGGCGTGTGCTTAACAAATATGTTAAAGCACATGCTAACAAACACTGGACTGAGCATCTTCACCTAGGGTGACTGCTTTTGAGACACAGATATACAAACCTTCAGCCAACAAGGGAGACCCAACGATCATAAACGGCATTAGTTTTCAACTTTCTCATCACTCGATCCAAACCTGAAACAAAGAGGCCACAAGACAGAATCTAATGACTTTAAACTGACAGATAACTGGACTTGACAGATTTTTTTTTTCAAGAATTAATCATTCAGACACACACGGTACAATTGTAGCCTGTGGTAATATAGATAAAAATGCAACAACACTGAGATGTCCATTTTAATGATTTTGAAATGTCTGCATGAAAAATACAGACATAAATGCTAAAAGTGCCCATCAATTACACACACACACACACACACACACACACACACACACACACACACACACACACACACACACACACACACACACACACACACACACACACAGAGTCAAGACTGTGATTTTATCCCCGGGCTGTGGTTCCCATTAACATCCTGTATCTGCTGCAGTGTTAACCGCCCGCAGTGCCAATCAACTGGAATGCCAATTTATAGCCAGTGGCAGGAGCCGCAGTTGTTGTATCTTACTATCGTAGTGGTTTTTTTCTTCCTGTTTCCTGCAGGGAGAAAGATGGAGAGAAGCACACAGACAATCAGAGGATTGTAGAGGGAAAGATAAAGAGAGGACATGGGCAGAAAGAAGTGGTGACACATTTAAAAGAAAAAATACACATTTGTGGTGGATTGTTGATTTCATATAAAGTAAGTTATTCTGCGCCAGTGGAGAGGAAGCACAAGGAATAGTTTCCTGCAACACAGGAAAAAGTTCCTCTGGCACTGCAGGAAACTGTAACTTGGAAAAAAAAACATGCACAAAAACTAAACTAAATTTTATTTTCCTCCATTGTATTAGGTAGAAACAAAAGTTTAGAAATAGACCAACTAAGGAGTTACAGTGGTCCCTCGCTATGACGCGGTTCACCTTTCACGGCCTCGCTGTTTCGTGGATTATTTTTGTGTGCAATTTTGCATGCTTTTTTTTTTACTTTTTTACACAGTGCATTGGGTTCTGCATCCTGATCAGCTGTAAACCACAGTCAATCAATCTCCTCCGTGCCGTGTCACCAGTACAGTACAGAATGCGTTCAAGATTGTCAAATTTACATAAATCTTCAATCGCTAGCAGTGTGACTCTGAAGTGCTGTACTGTATGTTTGTAAGTTTTCTCCTCAACAAAACACAACAATGTCGACGAAACATTTTGCACCATCAAAGGCAACCGTAGTAGCACCTGAAAGGCAGAAGAAGATGCTAACCATCGCACAAAATGTTGGACTTCTGGACATGCTATAGGAGGGTAGAAGTTACCGTATTTTTTGGATTATAAGGCACATTAAGTGAAACAAAACAGTCAGATAAGTCAAACTTTACGCAACTCATTCTTTTTGCTTCTTCTACTTCCGTACCATTGATTCATTAACCCTTTAAAGCCGGTCAGAGCGGGCACACTCCGTTTTGCGTAACTATTTTTAAATCCCTGTAAAACCGGAACCATGTAAGCTAGCGCAATAATGTTTTTTGCATATGAAACCAGAGGAGTTGTACTTACATCTTATGCCATCAGCTTGTCCTAGGTCACGGTTTCCTTCCACATATGGCTTTGCAAAAACTGCAGAAAAAGCACTTGTAGCAACAAAAACATAATAACAAAAAATTAATTTATGTAAAAAAAAAATAATTGTAGTTTATTGCACTTTTTTGCAATTTATGTAGTTATTATGGACTTAATGCAGACATATTATTACAATTTGGGCTATAACTGTTGTATTGATGTATAACAACTTGAAATGCTCCCAAAAATGGCACTACAGCATGTAAAAATATAAAGATAAGCTCTGGCGTACTTGGTTCTATGGTAGGTCTTAAAGGGTTAATGTTGAATTCTCTGGCAGCTGCTCTATTCCCATGTTCTGGACCTGAAAACAGGGTTTGATCTTTGGTTTTATTCTATAATACTGGACCTTTCTACGAAGGTTTGAACTTTGAGGGTGTTTAAACAAGAGAGAAAAGTGTGAAAATGTTCATCCCTGTCTGAGAAAAGTGTATAAAGTGTGTAGTTAGGGGTTTTACAGCCTTAAAACATCTATAATAATTGTAAAAAATAAAGTTGGCTACTTCGCAGATTTTACCTATCGCGGGTTATTTGTAGAATGTAACTCCAGCAAAAACCAAGTAACCAACAGTAACCTACATTTTTACATTGTTACCCTTCTTCCCATGTTAATGAATACTGTGTCACAGGCTGGGTCTGTGACCTAGCATTTTGAGTTTATTTTGTATTTTTGATTTCTTATGTTATATTGGAAATATGTTAAGTTCTCATGTTGCTGTTAGAAGTTAGGATGTAGTTGATTTCATTCTAGTTTTTGTTCTTCTATTACTCTATGTAGTCTGTCTTGTCCTCAGTGTTTTATTGTTAGTTATGCCCGTGCTCTCATCTCCCTTATCTGTTCTCATGTGTCTCTCCTTGTGTTTTATGTCTGTTCCATATTGTCAGGCTTGTGTTGCAGTGTCTACATCTCTCAATGTTTCCTGTTTTATTTTGAAGAGTCGGGTGTTTCCATGTTGTATGTGTTTTGCTATACTTCCCCTGTGGCGTGTTTCCACTTCCCCTGAGGAGCTCTTGTGTGTTTTTAGTCTGTGTGTTTTCATTCAGTCTTTGTCAGGTCGTCTGTCTATCTCCCTCCATGTCATGTCAGGTTAAAGTATTTCATGACTCTGTTGAGGTCATGTTCATGTAACTTTGTCAAAATTGTCATAGTCTAGATTTTTCCAGTTTAGGTTTTAGTTTAGGTTTTGCCTCCCGCTGTGACACAACGGGGCTGTTAATTAACAAAAAAAATAATCTAATTTGGAAATAAAACAGAACTAAAGTTGCCTCATAACTCAGTGTGATTGAGTGTTTTCTATTTATTATCTGTGAAATCTCCTTTATCTTTTATTATGACACTGAGAATTTCCAGGAAAAAAACAAAAGGCCATTAAATGAGCACTGAGTTCCCATCAGCCCCCCTGTCAGCTGAGTTTGCCTGTTATTTGTTTGTTTGGTTCTAATTGGTGCAACATCCAGCCTCAGCTTTGGGCTGCGATTGTGAGAGACTGATCACAAAGAGGCTGCAGTATAAGCAATATGCCAACTACACTGTTTAATGATGAGTGCCAGGAGCGTGTGCTGTGCAGTCTCTCTCTTTCTCTCTCTCTCCATATGTGTGTTTGTTTAGAATGCAGCTATGCATGTTTGTTAAGAAAAATAATGAATATCGTGGTTCTACATAATAATGAAGCAATAAATAATAAATGTCTCAAAAGACTGGAATCTTACTCTTACATCATTCTTATATCATTCAGTTCTGCTGTTATTTGTTTCAGAAGTCACTTTTCATATCGATAGTTTTATTAACTCTAAATAAGCAAAAAGAAAAAATTAATTTTTTTGACTGCTGTTAACTTCAGAAGTAAAAATGATCAAATTAACTTCATGAGTTTATATTCAGCAACTTGTATAGTCTGATTCCATCACAATCAACTGACAACAGAAATACTTTGTAAAGTGTCTCTATGCACACTCATATTTTAGATGAAACTTTCATATCAGACGTCATTTTTAGAAATAAATCAGTTGTTCCTCTGAGGGAGTATGGTTTATGGTTATAATAAATATCAGAGGGAAACTCAGATGTGGTTCAGTTTTCTACAGGGGCTCTACTATTCATTCTTTTGAAACCCATGGTTTTTATCACATGTTTGGCTCTCTCATCAACCAACCTCCATCCGCAGTTCCCCAGCAAGCAACACACTGCATTCTAACATCACCAAGGTTAGCTATGAAATAGATTGAGCACTTTAGAGAATAAGGAATTATATATTTTTTTGGTTATTTTAAGACAAAATCAGAGCTATCACTGCAGTCAGACATGAACATGTGCCTTGTACCATACCAATAAAAAAGATGAATGTCTGATTTAGACAAGTGCTTCTCAACCTATTCCTTGCATGTCCTACTTCATAAGCAGAGAAAGGTTCACAGGCCACACTCTAAAATTTCTATTAACAATAAAAATAACTAAATAAATAAATAAAAGGAATCTTATACTCAGCTTAGCTTCACCACACGTTCTCATCTTGGTTACTCTTCTGTGATTTTTCCCAACATGCCAAAGAAGAGTTAGGTTAGTCATTATGAAAGTTGTTATGAAACTTTTTTGGGGTTCAATTTGGTGTTGATGTAATGTGCATGTAATGGATACATAGTGGTGATTGTGTCTATGGAGTTAGGTTTTCTTTTGAGCACTAAAGTAGCTAGCTTAAATGGCATTGGTCAACTGTTTCTATCAAAAATAAGTTTATTATTTATTTATTTATTTATTTATCGTGATTTTGGGGACTTATTTCAACTTTGTATTGAGGCTGAGAGAAACAAGGAAACAAGGACTGCCTTCCATTCCAAAAAGACACATTGGACCAGATTACAGCATGCTGTCTTTATCCTTTCATGTATGCTCACAGTCTCCAGCATCCTTCTGCATTCTGCCTGGATGTCCTCACATTTCTGCACTTTTCCTGGGTGAAACATTGTATTATTGTTTTTTAGCTGAATACCAAATATCTGTGTATGATTTGCAGCAAAATAGTAAAAGTAGTCATTTTTGTTATTAATATTACACTGGAAAAATGTTTTCCATCATTGTTATTAGGTTTGTATAAATATGACTGCTAAACATATTTACAAAAAGGCTTTTTTAAACTGTTTGATATTTGATATGAAGACATCAAAAATATACAAACTAGAGATATAGAATATCTTTAATTTTAACATATTTTGATGAGAAATATCTTAAATCATGGTGATTTTAAAAAATGTCTAAGAATTATATTAATATAAAAATAACAAAAGCATGTCTTCTTCAATTATGGGGTCCATCTTTTGTGGGATTTATATTTCTCCTATATAAGTATCATAACCCCAAATCAGGATAGATCCTGATCTGAGCATTACCTCACAGGATGTAGCACAAGTTTATTCTCAAGAATCCCAAATACATTATAATCCTGCCTATACCTCAGGCCTCAGTATTCCAGATGAAAAACAAGCTAAAATTAGAAAATAATTGAGATGTGTGCTGCGCATGGGCTGATGTCAGGTCAGAAGCAGCTGATGAGCCCAGCATTGCAAGTCCATCTCAGTTTGTTTTGATTGGAGTGGACTGCAAATGGCTTGGTTAGGAGAGACAGAAAGGAATCAGCTGCCAATGACAATTGACTTAGACCGGCACTGATCCATGTGCAAGACAGAAAGCACTCAGCCTTCAGTATGAGTGTGTTTGTGAGGGATTCGGTTGAAATCAAGTAGCAATGGAGCATTTGTTTTTAAGAATGAGTGTGTTTTGGTGCGTCTAGGTGAGTAGGCTATGTTAAAATCCAAAGTATCCCCGTGTGGTAATCACGCATGTATGCATGGGTGTATGTTGATTATGTGTAAATGTAGTGTGATTGAGCAGGAATTATAATCAGAGCTTTCAAAGTTTCTCATTAGAATTCAAGGTTGCTGTAAAACATGTCCTTATACTAATGCATGAGAATATGTCCACTGACAGTGACTTTAAAAAAACAACACACTATATGTGAGGGAATGCAAAAAATAACACGACTCTTCCCACAATTTTACTGTTTTTAAGTGATGCGGTATGAATAACGACAAAGTCTGCATTTGTGCTAATGAAGCAAATCAAACACAAAATTCCTACTTTTCAGTTCATTTGTTTGATGGGAAGATTGTGATGCATCTTTAACCTGCAAAGCCCACACTCAGCTGTAGTGTCTTCTGTCAGTGCTTAGAAGAAACGCTTAAAAAAATGCACTCTGTCATGGAAATATGTTAAAACAGGTCACTACAGCATAAATTCCATCCCAATTGATGCAAGGTTTGGAGTACATGTTATTTTACCAGACAAATCCAGAGTGGACGGATTTTAACAGCTCAGTCTTTAATCTCCTCTAGGGTGCTGAATTAAGTGTTGATCCCATAATCCACAACTGCAAAGGTGAAGGTGGTGAAAAACAAGTAAAACACAAGAAAGAAATCAGTTTAGACAAGTCGTATGTATATAAGGTATTTATAACTGTACTTTTATTAATCAAGGACACAGACCTCGGCATATTCAGGTGTATTTCTGTGGCCATGTAAAATATTTCCGCTCACTTTGATGAAAGCACAGTAGTTACCACACAGACATGACCCTCAACGGCCATCACTATGGTAAAGCCACAAGACACACTCTTGACTTAAAACTAAAGCATTTTCAAAGCAATTTAATAATGTCTGATCACATCTAATTAATCAGTTCACTACTGCTTACATTTTTTACTAATGTTTATTATATGACTACCACAAAGCTACACGTGAAATAACAGGTTAATATGTTCAGCTCCTGTGCTCCCTTGAACAATGTCTAGTGAAAAGAAATTGAATTACAAAAAAAGAACCAGGGTTATTTTATTCAGCTATGAAGGTAACATGAACTGAGAGATAAGGGGTTCAATAAAAAGCTTACAGCTGACCAAAGGAGGCAAACTGGTTGCTAAGCTGCTAATTCAAGTTGATGAATGTAAAAAATTTTCATCTTAATTTGGCTCTAAAAGGAGTACACTGCAATTCTTAAACATTATGGTTAGACTGATTTTCATGTTAAACACTGCTCAGCTTGTGAGAATGGTGGTTGCTTAGAATTTATATGGGAGACCCTGCATTATGCACCGGAGGTGTGGCTCTTTGATGATATGGTTGTTTACCAAGCAGGAAGAGCAATGGATGTATTTATTTATTGGTCTGATGATTTAATTTTATCAATAGACAGACTGAAAAATGATGTTGTTGTGTCTCGTTTCCTGGTGCCTCAGTTGTGAAGAATTATTATGCTTTTAGTCCTTCATTCTTCTGATGGACAAAGAAGAGCAACTTTAAATCAGGAGTGATTTCAAATGGTTTGTTGGCTTGCTGTGAAAAAGGGCCCTTTTTTTCATTATACGACCTAAGAGTAAGGTCTACTTTTTGAGGAATTTGGTACAAGTACAACTTGATATTAAATCAATAAAAACTGCACAACTGAACTCGTGCTTTTATTTACTTGACTATATTGTACAGCAGTTTGTATATTATGATTTGTCAACAGTCAATTTGTTGTACTCCACTCCAATGCTTTTACAATAAAACATTTTTGAAACAAAGCAAAGTGAAGAGCTGGAGGGATGAGGCAGGGAAGCCTTGATGGAGAGAAAAGGACTGAAGGTGGAGAAAGAGAGAGAAAGAGAGAGAGAGACAAAGAGAGGTAAGGCTGTAATGAAAGAGGTATTGATTTTCTATAGAGGCTCTTTAATCAGAAGCTGTACTGACACATCCTGCTGGAGGATATATACATGTGTGTGTGTTTGCATGTTTCTGTGCAGGGCCAAGTATATTCAAATACACTTCATTTCATTGTAGACACTTTCAGTTTGTGTCTGGGTTTCATGTTGGTTGTGTGTTCCAGTGTGCATGTTTGTTTGTTTTTTTATATATATATGTCGTGTGTGTGTGGGTGTGTGTGTGTGTGGGGGGGCAGGCAGTAGATAGATAGATGAGGCTGCCCAGTAGATGGATGAGTGGAACAACCACTCGTTCATCATCTGGAGAACAAGGAATTCAGGAAATGCTGTGAGAGAGAGGGGAGGGGATACAAGGGAGGGAGGAAGAGGAGGGATGATGATGAGGATAGAGGAGAAAGGGAAGGTGCAGAAGGAAGAAGAGTTGCGACAGTGTGAAAGAAATGAATGAAAAGAAGAGAATACGGGAGTAGGAAAGGGAAAATGGAGGAAGAGAGAATGAAATGCAATTAAAAAGTCATGAAAAGGGGAGACAGGGAAAATCGGTGGGTGAAAAGAGCAGAAGTTTAAAGGGTAGAAAATCAAATGGAGAGGGACAGAAGAAGAAGGAGAGGGTTTTATGAAACAAGAACTCTAGGGAATGTTAGAAGAGAAAAAGGAGGGATAATAAGGAAGGAAAGGAAGAAAGAAGGGAAAGTCAGGGAGGGAACAGCAGACATGACAGGAAATGAAAAAGAAAAATAAGGTGAATCACAACATTATGAAGAATTATAAAGTTGGTAGATTAGTTAAAGATGACAAAAAAATAGGATTTTGGTTTTTTTGCTGACTTTTTGTCATTTACATTTTAACTAGTATAGCTATTGGTATTGATTCACTTCTTCAGGGTATCAGAAAAATCAATTAGCAGCACCTTGATTATTGATGATGTGTGGGTCTGTATTGGTTTAGAAAATTATGTGCTGCATTGTGATAAAAAATGTAAAAGGTTCTCTAGAAAGACCTAAAATAGACAGTAATTCATTCAGTATTTATTGTTGATTTGAATGTGCAATATATGCTGATTCTCAAGCTTGTGCTTGAGCTACAAACTAACTGGAATTTTGCGTACACTTGTGCGTTTTTAAAAATATCATCATGAATGTTGGAACTGAAAAAAAGTGAAATGAGCAGATAAATGCAGCCCGAATAGGAAAGTTGGACTACAGCCATTCCACCTCTAGTCAGCTCAAAATGGAGGCGGATACATTCATTCTTGAGGATCTATAAATTTTTTATTTAATGAAATGTAGGTTGCCCTCTTATTAATTGCCTACCTGAGCTCATAGTGAACAGATGTTGAGTCTGCAGTGATTGCAAAGCAGAAAACAATGCAGTATTGATCCGTTCATTGGCTTCCCTGGTTCCAGGAACAACAGTTCATTAATGCAGTCTAAGAGGGACTATCTGTCTCTATTACTGCCTTGTTGGCCTGCATGGCAATGATTTATAGGCAACCTGTGGACGCAGTGGAGACAGCTAATGTTGCCCTGAGTGGGAATTGAGGACTTATCTGTGGTGAAGCCTGTGGTGAACGGTGGGCTGTCGAACATGTAACTATCACCATTAGAAGCTGTAATATCGTCAGAATCCTTTTCTCAGCCACTTACCAAACACATGCAGCTTCTATAACTTTTTTCTTTTATTTCATTCATTTCTTACTTGCCTTTCTTATTTAGTGTTTTGACGGCTATAGACGTCAATGGCAGTGAATGAGTTAAATGGCTTACTCAGTGAGACCTCAGCACTGGGATTTATAGCAGTTTGCTGGTGTTTTACTTCTTCTAATTAACCACATTTTATGCCAGAAAATCGTTCTAAATTTTTTACATCGAATTTCAAATAACATCAGATAAATAGCAAATAACAATGCCGTGCTCTTGCAAGTAATGGTGTTTATTTCTAGGAAGTTCAATTTGGTTGGACACTGTAAAATGAGATCTATACTTTGGAAACTATTGAAATATGGTGCCCAAAACCCTGAAGCTGCTTTTAAAATATTAAACATACATCATCGCAGTCTGATGTTCAAAGCACTCCAGAAATTATTTTATGATGAAAGGCTGTAATGTGCTTATTGTGGTCCCTGTTGCCTGAAGAAAACAAACCACCAAACAACAAAATGAGGCCAGAAATGAAAGGTACCCTGCCACCGAGTTTAGAGTGGTGTTAGAGTAGTGTTTTCCCTTACTATGAAAGTCACAAAAACCAAACAAGGCAGAGTAAGACTGGAGGAAAGGCAGCAAGAGTTTTCTGGTAATTGTTAAATTATCCATTTTGTTTATTTTCCTTTAAGAAATCAAAGGATCACACTCATTTTCCAAAATACATCTATTATTCATTGCAGCTCTCTCGCTCCACAAAATTCGCTGGCGAGTCCTGAATCAAAAGTTGATATACAAACAAGTCGTGCATCATCAGACTGTATTACTGATGGCAATTCTCACAATAAGAATTACAGTCTATACCACGTGTTCTCAAGCCTTTCATTTAGTGCTGAATCACAACAGCTGGATACAGTTAATGTATTTTGTAAAAGTTCTTCAGTCATTTTGGTCAAATCAATCCGCAATTAGAATAGTATAATTATTCAGACAGGGATGACTACATGACAAGTGTTTTTATTGTAACACCTTATGTGATTTTAAAATCTAATAAAAGCTTAAATGAAAGTGAAAATTTTTTTTTAAATGAAATCTAAACAGAAATGAGAGAACTTAGAAATCACCCAAAGACTCTAAATAAAAATAAAAACTGATGCTAATTACAAATGTCACAATCTTTCTTTTTTCCTTTTTCCATTTTGATATTTAGTTTATACCTTTCTGATTTAGTGTTCAGGCTTTTGCACTTCGTGGTGTAAATAATTGATTTCTTGTGTTTTTGTTTATTCTTCACTCACCTATACTTTCTTATCTCTTAATGTCAAATTGTCATCTCTGTGTTCAGTATTTCATTTAGTTATTTCCAGTTGTACTTGCATAGTCCTCCGTCTTCTGTGCCTTGTTGTTAGTTTTATTTCCTTTGTGTCATTTGTATTGATTAGATTAAGCTGTTCCTCATTTCCCACTTGTATCCTCGTTTGCCCTGATTACCCTCAGTGTCTCTGTATGTGTATATATAGCCCTGCTCTTGTGTTTATTTGCTGTGTATGCTTGTTGTGTTAGCCTGCACTGGTTGTTACTGCTTCATTGTCTCATGCCTGTTTGAGTTTTGTGTACTATCTGCAGCCAACCTTAATAAAGGCTAGTTTTTGTGTTCTTTTAGCTTTTGTTTTGAGTCTCTTGTTTGGGTCAAATTCCTGCAAACCATGACAGCTATATTAACCCAGCTTGTAGTTCTGATGAGCACCTCCCTTAAACTAATTTTTGAGCCACTTTTTTAGTTATTAACACATTCATACTGTCATTTGTATGACATATTTAGAATCAGAATACTTTATTGATCCCTGGGGGAAATTATTTTTTTTGTTACAGTGCTCCATTATAAACCAACATTAAGACAAGACAGACAATGCGCTAACTAAGAGTATTAAACTATACTGGGTGGCAGATTAACAAACCTAAAGAAGCCTCCTTCAACTCATCAGCATATAATTCCTTTAACTTTCCTTTAAAGAAATGTGTAGCACAGCCAAATGCTATATGCATCCATTCACTGAACCTCACCCAATACCCCCAATTTATGCTATACAACAGGGGTGGGCAGCTCAAGGACCGGTGCCCTGTAGGGTTTAGATGAGTCCTTGATCCAACACATGTGATTTAAATGGCTAAATTACCTCCTCAACATGTCTTGAAGTTCTCCAGACACCTGGTAATGAACTAATCATTTGATTCAAGTGTGTTAACCCAGGGTGCTAGCTAAAACCTGCAGGACACCAGCCCTTGAAGCCTGCAGTTGTCCACCTCTGCTATACATGCTTTCAAACATTAATTCATTGCATTCAATTCTTTAATTGTGTACTATTTTTTTTTTTCAGTCATTTTTTAATTTTTTTTTTTTTTTGTTCACTTTTCCTGACAATGTTTGACAAGCAATAGATACTGTCTTCTTCCAGTAAGAGTAGAAAAGGCAACAGTGGCACTTTTATTGCACGAAGAAAACCATCAGGTGGGCGGCTGCATTCTTTCTCTAACAAAATGGATTGTGATATGAACTTCACTATACCCTCACTGGAAGACTCAGAGGCCAGTAATGGGTTGTTGTGATCAACTCGACTTGTATGTGGTTTTTGGATGACTGCTGTAAATGTTTAAGATTCTGACTGCAGTGGACTTCATATTCATAGTATATTTATCATCCTCAGGTTATAGTCTAACGAGATACTGTTTCTATAGTAACAAATAAATGGGCTCTCCCTGTTTTCCTTTCTTGCTCTGGACTCCAAAGCCACATTTCTCTGCACAGTTCACCAAATCTCAGTGATTCTACATGAATGCAGCTCGTAGGCTGCTGGGACTTGAAGTGGCATCAGTCACATGGCTCTGTGCTGATCTGTTGGTAAAACAATGGGGGGGAGGTGGCGTTAGGAGAAGGAATGACAAACAAACAGGGCTAAAGAAAGAGACGAAGAAAAATGCAAAAGGGTACAGGTGGAGATGGATGGCTTAAATAGAAAGTGTTGTTTTTATCCTTCACTTCTCAAACTGAAAACTTGAGCTTAACTTACAGTGTTTGGTAAAAAAAGTTATGAGAATTTTAACTTTGTTTTCATTTAAGACTCCATGGTGATTCAAAATTAGAACGTGAAATGTTACATTTTAACCGTGTGAGTGAGTGATGTTTGGCCAGTTCTTCCTTCAAAAAGACTTTTAAAGGCTGTTTTTTAGGGTTAAAATTACACTTGGGTCAAATTAGGTTAAGGTAAGGTAGGGCTAGGCATTTAGCTGTAACGGCAAAGTTCAAAATAAACCAGGTGAGATTAAACATGTATCAAGTACAAAGATGTGAGTTTTTGTTTTATTGTCATTTTTAATAAGCTATTTGCATTTCTTTGAGTTAGGCTCTTAACATGTAATTTTTATGATTTGTTTGTGAATTTCCAGTCTTAATTCCATGCAGATTTGTGTGAAGTGTGAACTGGTGTGTATGTGCAAGTGTGTGTTTTAGCCCAGCCTCTAGCCTCGCTCGGGGGTGCAGCTTGACTCTTCAGTTATACATCAAGCCAAAAACCCAAGTGAAAGTATATGTCTCTGTGCCTTTCAAGGATCTGAGTTTATCCTCACATCCAGCCACAGCTGTTACCTCAAGCAACAATTCTGTGTACATTTGGGGCTGCATGAGTACTTGTGTCACAAGGTCTTGGGCTTTAAGAATGGACTGGGTAGGGAAAAAAACATCTCCAATGAAGGAATTTCAACTAGCTACCAAGGTGGTTTTTTGTGTCAAAGTTTAACGTGTGGTTCTGCATATGCATCACTACAAATGCACTTGTTTATATTTGAGCTCATGCACTCATCAAATGTTACATTCACCAGATTTAGCTAATCTACTGAAAACATAAAAATAAAAGTGTGTGTGTGTGTGTGTGTGTGTGTGTGTGTGTGTGTGTGTGTGTGTGTGTGTGTGTGTGTGTGTGTGTTAGAGAGTGAACGAGAGGGAGAGAGTGATGGAAATATTCCTTATGCCTGTGGAACACATCATCCATTCAAGTCCAAACATATATGGGTCCAAGAGAGCGCAAGGTAAGAAAATAATTGCCAGCCTCTGCTTGAAGGTCAAATGTTCAACATATTCAACATGGGTTGTGGCTAATAAATAATGAGCCTAACACTGGTTCGACTTAAACAAACCTTTTCCTGTTATTTAATGGGCACATCTCATACACACCATGACAGTGTATCACCCTGTGTGTGTGTAGGGGGAGTCTTCATTTTACCACATTAGTCCAGTTTTGCCTTGTTATCTCTGACAAACACCCATGTTTCCTTTCCCTTTCCCTCTTTCTCTTTTTCCTCACACACTCACACGCACAGAGCAACAAATGCACAAAATAGCTGTATTCACTAAAAAGGGTTAAGACACTGTCCTTGGCAGTTCAAAAAGTTCAGATCCTTCTTTCATACATACCCAATGAGTTGAATACCAGCTCCACCTCAAGTCTTCCCACTGCTGTTTGATAATCATTAACTGTCTAAATCTGTACCATGCTCCTTCGTGGGATGCACTGTATATATGTTTAACTACTGTCTCAGAAATTAGCATAGAATCTGTCATACCGACATACGCAGCTCATGCAGCAGACTCATGTGTGCAATCTTACACCCACCAACTGTATAGGTGGTTAGCTACTAAACAGAAACTTTAAAAAAAATAGGACTAATGTGATTAGAGGTGATTTAGATGTCTTGAGTTTGCAATCCTCAGTTACCCAGAAATGAGCTCAACAGCTGTGAGGCATTAACTGCAAATATGCTGGTCACCCTTTATCTTAAACTCTGCCCGAGGGCCTTTCCCTACAGTCTGGCATTATAGCATTATATCCTGGAGTCATTACACGGATGGGTAACTACTGAAGACAGATGAGAGCAGGAGCGATACTGAAATGGGCAATATGAATTGTATTTAAGTTACTTGCAGTATTGTTGTGCATGGCTGTCAAAAACAGATTATACTTTGGTCAAATAATCTATCACTTCCTGTGCAATTATTACTTATTCTCACTGATTTCATTATCCTATTTCTTCCCTTTCTTCAATGTTTTATGCTGCTATCTGTGATTTACTCTTAGGTTTAAGGTTAATATTAGTTTGATAACTGAGACAAAATTGTAACAGTCTTGGGTTTAGTACCTCCTGCTACTGTATCAGCCAGTGGCATCATGAAGAGTTTGATGGTCATTGCAGAACTTCTTGCAACGCAAAAGTCATACACGATTCGTTTTCTGTATACATTATTCTATACATATTTGTACTCATATAATCTTTTGTTAAATGAATCCTTTAAAAGGAGGAGAGCTAAGCTAATCTGCAAGCCTGGCAACTCCAAAGCCCAGATCAGCCGATGGCTAAACTGATGTTCTTCCAAACAACCGATTGGCAGATCTTCTCGAGGGCCGCTGTGTAAACTGCTTTAAACTGCTTTAAACTGCCCATAGTTGCTTCAAACCCAAAAGCCCCTTTGCAGCCTCCGCTTTTTTATGCTATATCTGAATCATGTCATGTCTGTCATTATGATGTCTTATTCTACTGTATGGGGGCCTCAATGCCTCAGGCTCTCTTCTTCTATTCTTGAAATGTACTTGGAAAGGTGTAAAGTGATCTCTTGGGAACTGTTTGGACAAAGCTATATCACCAAATAGAAGTTGCTAAATACGGAAATAATCCTTTTTGCTTGTTTTCCAGTACTTTTTTTTCATAACCATCATGACAAGTCTCTCTCTTTTATAGAGAAAGAGAGACCTGTTTTCTCTATAATGCAAAGCTCTTGAGATGCAGAAGCCATCTTTATAGTTTTAAAGGTCAATAATGTTTGTGAACGTATCTGAGCTTGAGCCATGGGGCTGACTGTGAGAGTATTGACTGTAAGCCCATAGTGATTCTTTCTATCACAGCATTACCACCTTGGGTTGTGAGCACAGTTTGTCGAAGTAACTCTAATCCCAAATGTGCTGCTGTCTCATCTATTTATCATTATGAAGTGTTTCTCCCTGCTGCCTCCCCTGGTGGTGAAATGACCTTTCCTCACTGTGGGCAGAATCACCCGTCATCTTCCAGACTGAAATTCAACTTTTTATGATATGATTCACATTGTGGTCTCCCTTCCGAGTCACAATTTCTTTCAATTCAAACACACTTCTCTGGCTGATCTTCCTGAAAGCACATCTCTTCCCTTTTTCGGGCGCTTCACATGATCAATATTTGTAAGGCAAGGATTTTGAAACATAACATAATGAACTGGTGATCATTTAGACTGATTTTAAAATTGCATCTAAAGAAGTGTAGGCCTCATTCGTCTAAGTTAAAGTCAGTTTTTATGATGCAACAACAAGAAAGAGACTGGCATCCATGGGAGGATTCTAAGGTGAAAAACAACTGCAGAACAAAAAGAACATTTTTTACTAAGCTCGTGTCACATTTGCCAAAAAAACATCTTGATGATCATCGAGACGCAGACTTCTTGCTGTTGCCTCACAACAAGAAGGTCCTAAGTTTGACTCCACCACCAGGCCGGGGCTTTTCTGTTTGGATGTTCTCCCGGTGTTTGCGTGGGCTCTCTGGCTTCCTCCCACAGTCCATGACATGCAGTTAATGGGGTTAAGTTAATCAGTGATTCTAAATTACCCATAGGTGTGAATGTAAGTGCAAATGTCTCTCTGTGTTAGCCATGTTTCAGGCTGATGACCTGTCCAGAGTGTACTCCATGTCTCGCGGTAGCTGGCATAGATATCAGCCCTCTTGTGACCCTGATAAGGATAAGCAGAAGAGAATACATGGATCCAAAGAGGACTGGACCAAAATCCCTCCCCAGCAGTATGAAAGAGTCAATTATCAAATAAATACTTGAATGCAGTTCTTACTGGGTGGCACAAGTAGTTATTAGAATTTATTCTATGGGCTTTTTCACATAGGGCCTGTTAAAAAATGAAATCATTATTTAAAGAGTGCATTTTGTGTATACTCTATCTAATATTCAAATTTGTTTGATGTAAATGTGATAAATATGCAAAAAAAAAAAGAAATCAGTATGAGGAAAATACTTTTTCACAGCACTGTATCTACAAAAGTAACATGAATTAAACATGGGTACGCTGAACGAAGCCAAGGTCAGCAAACAGGAAATTACATAATGTAGGATGGCCGTGAAATATATGAAATCACGCCATGGATCATACTGTGTATCACTGAGGCCCAAGGGTGACTGCCTTAAAAACCTAATCTTTCAACAGTATTTAACTTGTCAGCTTGTCTCAGACATTTGCCTTGTTATGTTTTATTTGCAGTGGATTTTTTTTCTCATCCATTCCCATACGTTTCCAGTTGTGTCAGAACTATGCTTAATGGTAAAAAAATAATCATTGATATCAGCATCAAGATTTTGATGCATGCAAATTGTGTGTGTGTGTGTGTGTGCTAAAATCCTAATTATGATATTTCCAACAGTGCCTGGAGATCGCATTTGTTCCATCATTGTAATCACAGCCAATTACCGTATGGTGTTAGCTTTAATTGCTAATCCTGCACACATGGGATCACTGAGAGAAACTGTGTGATTTTTTTAATTTTTTAATTTTTTTACAGTTATGTGCGTGCACATGTCCAACTTTGGTATAATTAAACACTCAGGAAATAAAGCTAATTTTAGTGTAAAGCTGGGCTTTTCTCTTGCAAGACTCAGAAGGTGGACATTTTAATGAATGCGCATCGTTGAACCTGGGGAGCTTATCTGCATGTTACTCCCTGCTCTGTGTGTGCAGGATTAAGTCCATTTCATATTACTGTGGGGTGATTTGACTTCATTGATCTGCACTGGACTTGGCACAAGGTCAGCTTAATCTCGCAGTGTCTGTATCGTTTGCTTTAGAGCACCTACCATGGATGCTTGTTTTTTCTTGAGGTTTTGGGCACTAGGTCAAGCCATGACATGAGTTTTCAGGGAAATAAACAGTGTGTCAAATGTGGTTAATGTCTTATTTCTACAAGATGAAAAGAGTAAAAATTCCAAATATTAATGACAAATAAAAATTTAAATTAACACATTACTTTTTTTAAATAGATAAGCAGTATGTGTATGTGTGTCATTGACATCATTGACACATCATTGAAACAATTGTATTGTTTTGGTCTGAGGTTTATTTGTCTTTTTGATAGCAAGTATGACGCTCTTTTGAAGACTTGTGTGCAGAGGAACACAAACTGGCAACAGTGGCAACACTGTGACATCCTTAGAAAATGTAAAATATTCATTTTTGAGAATCTAAATCTGTATTCAAATATTTCTCTTGTTTTTATTACAGTTCGTAATACTGCGCCTCTGCCATTAAAAATGTTATACAATAAAGGAGTTTTGGGAAGAAGTTGGAGCAATGATAAAGGAGATTTTGTCAATTAAACTTGTGATGGATCCCAAACTTTTCCTACTGGGATTATATCCTGTAGGGTGTAACATAGATCATTTTGAAAAAATCTTCATAAACATGGGAATACTACAAGCAAAGAGAGTGATAGCTCTAACGTGGAGGAGTCTTGGCAAACCAAGTATTTCACATTGGTTCAAAGAATTGTCTTTATGTTTACCATTAGAGAAAATTACATATACTCTAAAGATAAACAAGAAATTTTCCAGAAAATTTGGGGGCGCTACATCCAGTATATTTGGAATAAAGATCTATCTGGTTTACTGTGTGAGACAGGGACAGCCTAGCTATTCCCTGTACAGGACCACAACCATATGCTGCAATCTGAAAATTATTCTTTAAAATCTGTCAGAGGTCTCATGGACTCAAGTGCTTTCATTGAATGTACCTTGTGTTTCGTTTATTGTGTAAATTTGTTTGTGCATGTACTTTATATATGTATATATGTAAAACTTTAATAAACATAATGTTGAAAAAAAATGTTATACAACTTAGCTCCATACAGATGTGCTTTGAGCTTTGAGGTTGATTGCTCTGGTCACAAGATTTTCAGAAAACTTGCTTTGACCTTGAGGTCGAAATAACTAAGATTCAAACGGACTTTTACGGCTGAGTGGCAAAGATGCATCCCTGACATGTTATCTTCAGACGTGATCTTAAAAGAACTTTGTTTTCAGAATCACTGCAATAATTAAGGTTGTGATCCAAACTGTTTAAAAAAAAAAAACCAACTATGCCTTGAAGCTCATTTTAGCTTAAAAGCTATTATTGATATTAAAATTAGAGTCAGTTCTCAGATTCATTGGATGCATGTGTCATTGAGCCAAAAAACTCAAACAGAGGATGTTAATTTGCTTAATGAACTTGAGGATAAGCAGAGACATATAATGTGTTTGCATTTTGTTGTTTAATGCTTGATAATGTTGATCCTATGACCCTCATCCAAGTACAGTGAGAGCCTCTTCATAGTGCATTGTGTACATTTTGTATAACCTTTTATGCTAATAAGATGTGTACCAGCACAGGAACACTTGTTATGTACCAGAAAGCTATTTCAGGAATTCTAGGCTATTTCAGTATCTACATACACTGTCAATCAATTATTTTTTTCATCTTCCTTTTGCTGAAAATATACTGTATGACTATAATTATGTTGTTTGTATGCTTTCATGCTGTAGTATGAACTTATTACCAGTTAAATGCCTTGCTAATGGTGTTGTGGGATGGATAAGACTATAAACATATTTCTAGTGCCTAAAATTTTTTGTAGTAATTTACATCTGTGGGATGTTGATAAGTTCCTGCAATAGAGTGCAGTAATGCTATATTAATGGCAAACAAAATAAATAAAATCCCAACCTTCACTTCAATTCAGTTCAGTGCAATTTGGCTTTATTTATATTGTGTCAATTCACAACAACAGTTGCCTCTAGGTGCTTTATATTGTTAGGACCTTAACCTTGTTATGTATGCGCAATTCAAAACAGGTCAAAACCTGTTTACATTTACCAAAGTCGTCATTCATTTTTCTTAATGCATTTACCACCCCCCACACACACCCATACACATAAACACACTGGATGTGCTGGATCAACACTATTCTGTTGTCCACTAATTGTGGACCTCTAAAACAAACAAACACACATACACACACATGCACACACAGCCATAAACACACACAGGTCCTCAAGGCCAAGCTCAATTTGATTTATTAGAGTTTCACCAATCAGTTTTAAGACAGCTCTGTCACTGGGAAGGTCAGTGGAGAAAGGACGAGAGATCATCAATGCACACACACACACGCACATGTACACAAAGGAAGTTGGTTTTACCTGACTTTTTAACCTTTTAACTTTTCTCGAGTTGCAGGTCTGAAACTAAAAAATTGGTTTAATACTCACAAACATGCCCCCCCCAAACTCACACACACACACACACACACACACACACACACACACACACACACACACACACACACTCAACAGTGCTGAATCATAAAAAAAATCTTGCTTCCTAGAACTCTAACTCATTGCTGGATATTTCTACTGATAGAGAGGAAAGGAGAAGATATACCATGACCAAAGTTATAATTACAGAAAAGTGTACACCAACATATTTATCAGAATTACCTTGTTTTTTTTAATCACTTGTGCCTCTTTGTGTATTATACAATATGCAGTGGGTGAGGGGTCATTGTTCTAACCAGTATTCCAATGTCCATACAGAAGGTCTAAGATAACTCAAAAGTTTTAAAATCAGGATCCGCGCAGTTTTTTCTAACCTTGATAATTGATGAGTCTGACAAAGCTTTGAATATTTGTATTGTTCTGGTGTTTGGCACGATTTCCAGCCCCCACAGAATTCTTTGAGCTCCTTCGTCTATTATACTTAGCGCTGTTTTCTGTGTACCAAAGTTCTTCTGTTTCATGTCATTGCTGACAGAACAACAAGTTACATTTTTCCATCTCCTGTCTGCTGACTCATCTGTCAGTTTTCACTCCCACTACTCTGCTATCAGTAGTTTACATAAATCACTCACTCATTTGCATGATTCCCTTGGCTTTTTGTAAATGCCAAGTTTATATCTGAATGTCAAGTACAATGAAGCCATGATTAATCAAATTTCAAGTGAGCAATGATCTCCTGGAGCTTTACAGCGGTTTGTGATAGAAGTAGTTAAAAGTTCTTCAATGGTGGATAAGTTACCTGAGATCTCCTCACTTAGGGCTTTGTTTAGGGCTTAAACTCTAACACTGGTTTTGGACACTTTTAACTGGTATGAATCAAATATCAGCAGTTCCTGTTTGCAAAGCAATCATGGGTGTGGAGGACAGTAGAAGTATCAGTACTTTGACTCTAAAGAAAGATTAAAGTGTTCCTAAACTTTTGATTAAGTTTGTTTGGTTTCACATCCTTCCGTGCATGTGCAGTATTTGGACGGGCGGGGGGCATGCACCCCCAAGTTTGTAAATGTGATAAGTCAAGAACAAGGTGACATAAGACTTTCAAACTGATACCATAGGTGAATCCCTGTGGCCTTGAACCCAAGTTTAAGGTCAGAAGTCACATTTCCTGAAAATCCTGTGAACTCAATAAATTGAAAAAATGAATTTAATTTGATACCACAGCTGCATCTAGTTCAAATCCCATGGCCTTGGCCTCAAGATCAGCTTTTCTGAAAATCCACTAGGATTTTCAAAACGCAGGTGCATCTACTAGGAGGCTGAGGGATAACACTGGGAGCTGCCAGTACTTTTATTTTTGCCATCAGCATTTCTCTTCTCTCCCCTTCTTTGTTTTGATGCTTCACTGTCCACACACCTGTTCTGTTTTTCCTCGTTCTTCTTCTGTTACTGATTGATAGTGTTTTTTCTTTGACCCTTTTAATCTTCTTTTATGTTTTAAATGTTTTTTACTTTCCTTATTTATCATTTTTTCCCATCTTTCATGTTACTCATTTATCCAGCTGTTATTAACACAGATAAAAGGAGGAGATCACTTTGTGGAGAGGGTGGTGATTGCTACGTGATGCTTGTTATATTAGTTTTCAAATTCTGCTCTGTCATCGATTTTGGTTGTCTCGTGATAAAACAGCTGCATTTTGGGCCACCATAACTTATTGGATCAGATCAACATTGTTGCTTGTTATCATTGTTTTTCTAGATATTCAGATTAGACTGTAGCTGTTCTTTCTTTTTCACTTATGGAAGTGGTTAGTAATTACATATAATTATAAGTAAATACAATTTTAGTCTCTGTTTTGTGAAAGACTTTATTAGAGGAATGAGAAGAGCTTAGTTACTGCAGTTATTGCTGATCGGCTGTTCTTTCAGTATTTGTTGTATTTATTCTCTTTAATTAATGAATCTATAGGAGAAGAAGAAGACTGAGTGGATTATAGAAAGTGGTTTGAACCTAAAGCAGCATAACTAACAAATGGTTTAGGATCATCTGATCCCGAAATAAAAACAGGCTTCATCAAAGAAGAAATGTTTATACATGTAGATGAATTTTTGCAAAAAAGAACTTTGAATTTTAGAAAATAACCTTTCAAATCCTTGTAATGAGTCATATCATGTGCACCGATGTCTTTAAATCTGTATGAATAATGATCGAGTGCCTGTTTATTCAACAAAGAAAACTAATTTTCTTTCAGTCTAAAATTAAAGGCCCAATTTTTATGACTAATGAAGTAGAAAAGAAGTGGGAGGAGAGGGAAAAAACTTAAGAAGAATTCAGAAAATAATCAGCATAACTAGAGTAATTGGTTGCTATTGTGTGGAGAAATACATACATATACAGCTGTTGTCTGTGTTTTTGATGGGACATCAGTCTACCCTGAATTTAGTGTGTTGAAAAGGAAGAATGTTGGTAAAGAAATAAGCATTTACCTCTTTGCTCAGTTATGAGAATAATTCTTAAATGTCTGTCAGTGAGACTCCTGCAGCTGTCCTCTATTATCTGTCACTGAAACTGAAAATGTATCTTCTCTCTCTCCAGATACTTGTCTGTCTACATTGCTGCCTTCCAATCCATCCATTTGGCACTTACCTCCATCGCCATTCTCTCCAGGATGTCACTGAAGGTACAGACCAGTAATGTGACCAACAAGACAGACCCAAAGTCCATCAATTCACGGGTGTTTATTGGCAACCTGAATACAGCGGTGGTCAAGAAGTCTGATGTTGAGAGCATCTTTTCCAAGTATGGCCGTGTGCTCGGCTGTTCTGTGCACAAGGGCTATGCCTTTGTCCAGTACGCCAGTGAGAGGCATGCCAGGGGAGCTGTGATTGGGGAGAACGGCAGGGTGCTGGCAGGACAAACACTCGGTGAGTTGATGTGAAACAGCATGTGAATTGTAGTTTTACTTAATAAAAAAAGATGACTAAAACTTGACTTTTAGGACTTCCACATTGCGAAAAGACACTGTTGGTCTTTTGGATTAGATATTCAGCTGAAGCTTGTAACCCACAAAAGGATTGATAGATTAATGGCATCAGAATCTACAGTTTTGTTATAATAAAACTAACATCCAGCAGCTCTGACTACAACAAAACTCTCTAACCTGTGACAACCCTTAAGCATCATTACATTCAATTTCCTCTTTAGTCTGTCTGTCTCTCTCTCATATTTTTTTGTTTTTGCTATTGCGGAGGAAAAAACCATATCAGAGGAGCAAAAACAGTTAAGCGGAGTGTGCCTTTAAGCTGCTGGAGTGATTTTCTCCCCCTGCCTGGTCCCCTGGCGAAGCAGGAAGAGACGAACTGTCAGTGAGCTGGTGTGAAGAACTCGACTGGTTTATGCTCAGTCACTGCAGGGCTTCAAGCACATTTCTGTGTGTGTGTGTGTGTGTGTGTGTGTGTGTGTGTGTGTGTGTGTGTGTGTGTGTGTGTGTGTGTGTGTGTGTGTGTGTGTGTGTGTGTGTGTGTGTGTGTGTGTGTGTGTGTGTGTGTTTATGTGTAATGGAGGATAAAGCTGTGACAGCTAAGGGGTCTCTAAGTGATGCTCTCTGCACCTCTGCAGCTTTTGTGTAGGTGTGCGTGTGTTGCTGTAGAAATCATATAAAAGCCATCTTCTTTTTCTGTACCAAATGTCTTTTCATTCTCTTATCCTGTCTGTTTCCCCCTCTCTGAGACACTTTTTAAACATGGCCACTACCTTAGGGATTCAGTTTCCTTTTTAACAGAAGACTCAAACAATGCATCCAATGACATGAAGACAGTTTATTTTGAAACTGTCAAAAGACAAACTCTGCTAACAGACTGCTTGAAAAAATAGAGTCATAAAAAAGCAAAAAAATGTGCAATACAGCAGAAAAAAGAAAATCATCATAAGAAGAATCATGCAATTTTCAGACACAGTAAAATTAACAGTTCACCTGTAATACGACCACTCACTAGAATGGGTTTCAGGAGACTTGGGCAGCCTGAGGTCTACAAAACAAGCTGTAGTCCTCGAATTCTTAAATCATATGAATTTCCAAATATTTTCCAAATATGACAATGTTCCTGAATCATGGGTCAGTAACATCACAAAATCAGTTATGCAGCAATTAAAAATGCCCCATGAGGTTTGCTTTTGTACATTTTAACACACGTGCAACATGTTTGTCAGTTATCAAAACCATTCGTATTTAAATTCATGGGGAACATACGTATATACATATACATATTATATACCTATGTGGTATGTGACTTTTGTTGCTATGATGCCAGGTCTCTCTTGGAAATGAGATTTTTAATCTCAATGAGATTTTTTACCTGGATAAATAAAGGATTAATAAAAACATGAAGTATATTGCACTCATCCTGTTTGTTTCCAACTATTTAAATGTTAAATTAAAAAAAGTAAATCAATAAGCAGAATATAGAATTTGGCTGATATATGTAGCTGCCATAACTTTGCTTATAGCTAACTTTATCTGCACAGTATTAGTTAGTTTGTAAGAATTAAAAACAAATTATAATAAATAAACTCTATAAAAATAATCAGCATGGATTACTTCACATATGCAGGCATAACCACATATTATTATTATTACAAGAATTTATGTATAATTATGTCGTCCGAAAGTGTTTTCATAAAATCTGGTGTCACCTTTCTCTTCTCAGTCTAGTCCAGCGAGGTAGGGAGGAATCAGTACGCTGGTTTAATACTCACCTAAGGCACAAAGAGTACTGTACAAGGTATTTGCCTCAGTGTTGTCCTCAAACTTCTGTAAACACTGTAAAACATGAGAAAAAACCCAGCATGTTGTGTCATCAAACTAATATTTTGACCTTTTGCTTTAGATAAAAAGACAAAGTTAGTGCTCCACCCAACGTTATCATATCAGCTGAGAGTAGTATTGATTCATAAACCACTATTCTAACAAACTACTAATTTTAATGCGCTGATCAGCTGACATGAGGTGTTTTTACAGACTGAAATGACTTGCTCCTCAAAGGGGCATTGTGTGTGTGTGTGTGTGTGTGTGTGTGCTTGTGTTTCCCTTACAGGCTTCCTCTTTAAATAGCAGGACCTACAGGTAAAGTCAGTGAGGCATATGGAGCAGCAGGTAAACTGTGTGTGTGCGTGCGTGTGTGCGTGCTTGCACAGTTTTTCACTAGGTCATAGAGGGGAGGGTATGTGTGTTTGTGTGTTTCCTGCAAACCAATGGACTCCAACCATTTTCACACCTGGCTGGAGTCACAGTTCTGGATCACTGCCTCAAACTCACACACACACTCACACACACACACACACAGGCACGTGCACACTCTCCTTCACGGTGAAGTTAAAAGGCTTGAATCTGTAGCCTCTGGTTGCTGAAAACTCACTTTCCGTCCTCATCCTCGCTCCATCCTGTTATTATCCTCAGTGGATGCTTTTTCTTCATCTTTCTTCATCTCTGTCTTCATCTTTCAACATTTCTAAGATAAAAACAATTGTCTGCGAAATTTAGTAACTCCGTGTTTTCCATCACTGTAAAATGTACAGGTTTGTTTTAGGCGATAAGACCTCATGTAAGTTCAGAAATGTTACATCTGCCTTCGTAGTATTTGCTACAATTTGCTTATCCGTCAACTTCAAATCCTTTTATATACTTTTCAACTTGTGGTGATGTCTTTATGCTTCAAGTGCTGCCTGCACTACATAAAATTTAACAAGACAGGAGCATCACCTTATATTCAAGCAGAGGAGGATTTAAGGGGGGCTGGTATTGGATGACTAGCATCAGCTGCTTTTTTTAGTAGCTCATAGGCACTGGCTCATTAGCAGTTTGTTGATTAACAATCATACTCAAACAGATGAACAGAACGGCCAGTATGAGCTTAGACTGTTTGCTCTCCTAAAATGCTCGTGTCACCAGCGTTTCCGGTTGCTTCCTCTGTAACCAGCCCAAACAGCTCTCCATGTAACATTTTGTTTCTGCCTTAACTCACACTGCATTACAATAATGTTATTAAAACTACAATATTATTACATATTGTTTTATCTGATTCTTTATTTAATATTTCTGATTTTAGCAACGTGCTATGTATCCTCTCCTTGTAGTCAAATACGATCACAAACTAGTGCTAGTAGTTTTGCAGAACTGAGATCACAATATTATTGATTTATTACTAATTTAGCTTAAGCAACAGCAATTTTAAACTAGCCGGTTTTCAGCAACTTTTAATTTATTTTATATTTGAGTGTATTTTACTGCTTTACTGCATTTGTCTGAATTTTTACTTCAGTAAACTTTACAATCTAAAGATACTTTGGAGAGTGAAAAAACCCACGTGAACACTGCACATCAAACCTGAAGAGGTATTTTCCCAAGTTGCCAGTAATTTTTGCTTGGAAATATCTAAATATCTCACTAATTTGTGAGAGGCTGCAGTATCAGTGCTTGATTCCGAGTTCTGGGTTCCAGTCTGATACAAATCTGCTGAACCTTTTTCGTCTGTATGGAGTTTGTTTCCTCCAGTTTTGTAAGGCTTTCATAGAGATGCTCTGGTTTACTCCTACAACTAGAAAGTAAATGCTGTTCTGTGATAGACTGGTGAGCTGTGGTGCTCCGTGACCCACTGCATGCTGGAATTGACTCTGGTGCTCTGGTGACCTTGAACCATGAAGTGATTTAGAAATGGATGGATGGTGATTCATCAGTGCAAGTTCTGTTTTCCCCCTCTGTTAGCAGACTAGCCATTAACCATCTACCCATGCTGGGTGGAACTAAAGCAAATGAGCTCTAATATTCTGTTAAATTTAAGACCACAACGTAGGAATCAGCTCATGACATTTTCATCATTCATAATGACAGATCCTTTGTTTTCCTTTCACTGTGTAATTAACAACACAAATTTGAACCAAAAAAAAGAAAACCTTCTCAACAAACTGTCTTTAATAATCTTACAGTGAGGACGCTTTGTTCTTAGTTTCTCTACTATTTCCCCCCCCAATTCATTCAAATCATTTTGCCTCCTGAAAACATACATATTCCATTAATCCTAACTTGGTGTAATTAAGTTTTCATACTTTAGTTGATCATAATTACTATTGCAGTATTTACAAAACATTAGAAGAACACAACAATTATTTCAGGACTTGAGGGGAGAAAAGTGATTTACAGATTATAGTTGTTGCCTCAAAGGAAGATGATACTGGGTTAAAACATGCTTTCCAAGGTTTGTTTGGTTGTCAGTCTGTCTTTGTTAGACCTATGGTTGACAGACAACCTCTTCAGGGTATAGCCTGCTTTTATCCCAGTCAGCTGAAATCAGGCCCTCCACGTCTTTAACTGGATGTCTGATTCAGAAAGTTTGCTGACAGTTTCTTTCTTTTTTCATTTTCTTTCATTTTATTTGGCCTACAAAGCAGCTACATATATTTTTAATTGCTTCTACAACCATGTAATTATTGTAGAGCATGTACTTTGGATGTACTGTTATATTCCTTTTTGACATAAGAGAATGAGCGAAGTAACAAACACAGCTGAGGGGTTAGTTTCTTGTTTTTTTCCCCTCCCCTTCTGCACAGTAAGGGGAACTGACCTAACAGCTGGCACTGTTATTGTTGTAAAATAGCTCAACAGCTACCTCTAGTGGAAGTTACAAGATAACACAGGAACTGTCTTAGATCTAAGTTAAAGGCACAGTTAAAGGTACAGATAGGGTTACTGTTTTGTGATCTAGCTACAATACTTTTTAATGATCGATTAATATAATTTTATTTGGTAGTTAACAGAGTGTTTGTTCTTTTTTATATATATAAATATATATATATATATATATATTCCAGATATCAACATGGCGGGAGAGCCAAAGCCCAGACCCAAAGGCCTGAAACGATCAGCAGCTTCTCTCTACAGGTACACACTGCTATTTATCAGACTTATTGATTATTTGATTAATGTGTCACTCAAATTCCTAAGCAGCTCTTTGAGTGTTTCGGGAACTTGCTAAAAAGCTTCTTTTTAAGGCCAAGGGATTGATTAGGAAGCCTGGCAGAGAGTAATGTGACCACAAACGGTATTACTACATAAACAAATGCACACACACACACACACACACACACACACACACACACACACACACACACACACACACACACAAGGAAAGTTGTAGTATAGCATCAAAACCACCTACAATGCATAACAACAATTTTCCTTGTGGGATCAATAAAGTTTCTATCTATCAATTTGTAATAAACCCACAGCAGACCTCAGGCCTTTCAGCACTTTATTCACAGTTGCTTGTTTACACACTGGCTGCAGCTGTTCAGCTCACAGCCACATACTCCAACAACAACAACACTCAGGACCCAGCACAGCCTCACAGCCTTTTAATACAGGTGCGGCGTGATAACTAATGGCGCTCAGGTGTGTCCGCCTCACCGCAGAATATCAACCGACCACGCCCTGCCGCACTATCTATAAAGAAGTAATGAGGACTAAGAAATCCTTATTAAAGTCTGTTCTGAATGATTTTATTTTATAGTCTTTTCTTTATATTTAAATTGGTGCAGAGTCATGTTGTACGTCACTCTACCATTTAAACCTGTCATTGTCTGAATACTAATGTAGGCTCATAGCTACCAACTGTCATACTGTGACGCTGGTCATTTTTAGTGATAAAAGGAACAGGTTTATTTTTCGACCTGCTGCTCTTCACTCTGCTTCTCAGGACATGCTAACAGACTGTGGATGCTAACAGTAATTTTAAAATATGTGTCATAAATGCACTCTTGGCCTCTAGCAGTCTGTTTGAAGATCTATTGTCTCTTGTTTTATCTCTGGTTTGAGTACCTTTTGTCTGTTTTTCTGGTTTCTTTCCCACACAGATTGTAACTATTTTATACACTCTTATTTTTCATTTGTATTTTTAACTATAAACTGCATTGAAAACCTTTTTTTTGTCATATTATTGTGCTTTATATGCAGTTTCATGCTCGTGTAATGAAAAATACTCTATGACTCTATGTTGTGCTGTGCTTTTTCTACCCAGCGGCTATGAGTTTGATTATGACTACTACAGAGAAGACTTCTATGACAGGTAACACATGGACTGTTTTCAGCTGTCAGCAACAGGTTAATCATGATAACCCATTTAGGTAACACATGGACATCTCTATCCAGCAGTAACAGAGAAAGTATGGTTTTTAGGCCTTTTATTGGTTTCCAGTTGCAGATATATATATATATATATATATATATATATATATATATATATATATATATATATATATATATATATATATATATATATATATATATATATATATATATATAAAATAAAAGAAATTTGTAAAGGTGAAAATATTGGGTTGGATATTTTGATCTATAAAAAAAATGCCATAAATTTGAAAAAGTTACAGTATATCACTTGTTTCATTATTTTACAGTTCCCAGTTTCTTCCCAATAACCGTGACCACCCTTTACTTATCCAATAACACAGTCCCACCCCCCCACCCCCCATCTATTAACCACCACTTTGCAATACCAAATTCTATGTGTCATAACCCAAATTGTATATACATAACACTATTATTTACATATTTACTTTTTAACAGCGGATTGTATATTTGCACATTTTATATTTTTTTTCTGTTAATACTGTTGATACGTATATACTGCTGCAGAATTGTGCTTCAATAAATTATTTCTAAAAATTTGATTTCACATATGTCAGCCTAACAATTTAAGAACCATAAGGTGTGATCTAAAGTTTTTGACTTTAACGTAACTGATTTAAATCAGCTTTCCCATTAAGATTTTCCAGTTATACACTACTTTCAACTATTTTTAGCTATTGTTATTTTTAGATCATTCCCTTCATGACCGCTTGCTCTTCCGTGTCTGCAATTTCACTCTGGACAAACATCAACTTCTGTTTCAAATGAACACAAATTACGTGTGGAGGATCTTTCTGATGATGATAGTTCGGTTTCTGGCTTTGACCCAGATGTTTTCAGCAGATTTTATTATTGGAGGCCTCCAGGCTGAGACTGTCAAAGCAGAGTTCTAATACTCAGCAGAAATGACCTGTGTGCCAGCACATTGAAAATTCAGGACTTTTTTCACCATACCGTTTGCTCATCATCTGTCTTACATACCAGTTTTTGCATCCCAGAGAGTTCTCCTTGTCCCTAAAATAAAAAGTCAAAGCTAAAGTCTTGATGTTGGAATTTCATATAAAAGAACCAGAACATCTCCTAATGACGAGCCACTACTGAAAATGCAAAAATGCACGCCTTACTTCACATCACAGAGTCCAAATGCTGTGATAATGGTTAAACAAGGTCTTTTCTCACTGTTTCATGTGCTGGGTCGGATCTCATTTAGTGGGAACAGTGGGGACTTTTATACTTACTGATGAACTGCAGCTTTTTTGAAGAGACTGATTTATATTACGGTGCCCACTGTGGAGGCTGTCACAAATCCTTACAGCAGCAAGATTCTATGAGCTGATATTTATGACAGCAAAACTTGACAGTTGATCAGATTTAATGCTAACACAGCAGGAAGACTAACAGTATCTTTCATCATAGTGATAAGATCTACAAGATTTCAGACAGAATCTTTCAACACAATATTTTCCTCCTTAAGAGCATTTTTTTCTTTTTCTTTTTTTTTTGTACCTTTCTTTCAATAAGTCTTATCAGAGAAACATCTGGTTGAATTTAGACAATTTGAATTGACCTCTGCAGTCATGTCACAGTGTGGTAACTATTACTGCTCTGACAAGACCAGGTGAAAGTCATCATCAAAGGCATTGCAGTTGTGGTTAAAAGAAAAATAACTTCATCTGTACACCAGGAATTCCTCAGACTCTAAGCTAATTGTTGTTCCAGTCATGTATGTCTGAAATGATTTTATTCATTAGTGTTAAGGCCTTCAAAATAAAATTTTTACATATTTTTGTTTGGTTTTGCTGCTTTTTTCTTGTTGAAAAGAATAAATAAAGTTTTAGGGGGAAAAAATAAAATTTGGAATAGGCAAGATAAGTCACACACAAAAAAAAAACTGGAACCTTTTTTCATTTTATTGAAGAGTCTGAGCAATCACTTTCAGTCCACCCTGGAAAAAAGTGAATGTAAGTGATAACAACCTCTTTAAAAGTTATTTGGAGGCAGGTATTCCATTTAAGGAAATAAAATTTAAAGTGTGGGTTGTAGAGATGGCCCTTGATGTGTCTGCTGTATTTGATCTGGTGTGAACCATCCCCAATCTCAATTTCCAAAGGACATTAAAGGAAGAATTGTTCTTGACATGCAAGAAATTTAATACTGTTATTATTCTCCTACTCACATCAAAAGCACAATAAATAATCCTAAAAGACATGAGAAACAGCTAAAATAAAAAAAATAAAAAAGCAGAAACCTCTACAATTTGCAAAAAAACCCCAACTTCTTTCTTGTTTTTGTGTTTTTTAAGCTTTAAAATAAAGGATACCACGAGTGAAAGATATATCAGTTTTACAAAGACTAAAGGTTCCACAACACTTCAAGACAAAAATAAAAAAATGAAGTGCACACCATTAACGAAACTTCATCGGAGCTGTTGTACTTCATTTGCTACCTCAAGGCTTCCACGCCATATAATGGCTGAAGGTGGTGATGGTGAAGCTGTTTGTGACCTGACGTTTGGGATAGTTTCATGATGCACCAAGACAGAAAAAGAAAGAAAGAAAAACAAAGCACACAGGAAAAAAGAAGAAAAATTGATCTGTTGATGATCTGACTCCAGATATGTCCTAGAGAGGAAAGCTTTAAAAGGATATGCCAGAAATAGTGATGAATTGAAATACTTTTTTGGAAGGGAAATGGTCTAAAATTCCTTCTTGTCATTTTTCAAGGTTCTGCAAACAGCATCAGGAAAAATCCTTTGAAAGTCCTTTGAAAGTGGTGGCTGCTAAACTAGGTTCTGTTCTATGAATCACTAAATTGAAGGGTTCATATAATTTTTTCCAGACTTTACTGAGTGATGACGAAACTGCATTAAAAGGCACGAAAATTACAGCCGTTCGCGTGTAATGACACTGTATTTACATATAATTGTGACAATATGAGATAAGACCATATTAAGCATATTCACTAATCTTAGTAACTCAGCAAGCAGGGAGGCTTTTCCTCTTTCAACTTTCAACAACTACATATGTGAGCAGAACAGAAAACAGAAGTTGCTTGGTGAGAAGAATCTATGATAATGCATCCAGATGACACTAGATGTTAAAATAGTATCTGTATCCAATCTTTGCATTTACCCAGAGGAAAGAAAATCACTAAAACAACAGGGGGTTATTCGGTGTCATTATATGTTGAGGTTTTTGAAGCTTGTGGTACCAAGCATTCGTGTTTCAAGATGGTCATGCTAACAGTTTGAAATACAAAAGTCTAATGGAGTGAAGTGGAGGTAATTGAGGTTTCTCCGTCTCCCAGAGAAGAAGACCAGTTGCGTTTATTAATCCTCTTATACATCACAATTCCACTAAAGTTTACCTCTAAACAAAGAGTGAACTGAGAATTTTGCTCTCAGGGGTGTTTGAACACATGGCTAAAATGTGGGCTAGTGTGGGATGCTTGCCTTGGGATGCTTCCTGTAACCCATGCAAACCCTTTCTTTCACTATTTGGGTGACAGAAAAAGATATGTTTGCCTTTCTGTAAAAGTTACCGCACACCACTGCTGTTTAGTGTCAGATTATCCCAATAGAGCAATTCGCTCTTAGAGTACATGCTTACTTGTGGTTCTTGGAGCTGCTAGAAGCATAATGGAAAGTATAGCCTACAGCTATTATAATTTTCTTTCTTTAAAAGGCAAGCCTGAAAGCCTGTGGAGCAGTTCATAATTTGGGTTCAGATACCAGACACCTTCCGCGTTAAACTTTGTTTTTTTTATTAAAGCTTATGGTTAGGTCAGCTAGCCCTGAGCCATCCCTTAGTTATGCTGCTATAGGCTTTGGCTCCTGGTGGACTTGATCCATGATGCACTAAGCATTTCTTCCCCTCTTGCCTGTATATACTTGCATTACATTTATATGTTATGGCTGCATGTCATGTCACAGCAGATGGCTGGGTTAGGGCCCTGTCTGTGACTGTTGGAGGTCACTTTCTGTGAGAAGGGAGATCTTCTTTGCCAGTATTGCCAAGTGCATGCTCATAAGGACTTTTCAGATAGTTTCCATCTAACGTTGTGGGATCTTTACATTGTGATTTGAAATGCCTTAACACAGCTGTTATTGTGAATTGGTGCTACATTATATATTGGCATGTATTCCTTTATCCATACAATTTCCACTTCTAATAATCACCCACACAGTTTCAAATTTGTCAAGTAATATCAAATTTCCACCCCTTCAAAGGCTGACTGCTTTCACCCCATCTCCAGTTTAGAGAATCGAAATCAGCTAAGACAGCTTGTGAAGCATTGGGTTTGAATTCATTTGTGTAAAACTATAAAGAAGGTAAACCTCAAAGCAGCACGAGTCAGCTGATTAAAGCTTGTACACTGGAACTGTCAATGGAAATTATCGCCACTACAACCAATCTTTGTGTTCCCCTACCTGCTGAATCCCACTTTAACTCCTGACTGTACTCTTTTTCCTGTTTAACTGTGGAGGCAAAATCAACTCTATAATGTAGGCAACAGAAAATTAAGGTATTTTTAAATTGTTTTTCACTGTGTCCTACATAACAGATTTAAACTGAGTACATTCATGAAAATTAGAATTTAGATTGGAATAACTTTCATATTCATTTTATATTATTGTGTACTGAATTAATATAGCACATGACAAAAATAGCTGGTAGAATTGTCCTTTAAAGTGCTCCTTTTTATTTTCATACTTGGAGTACATTTCCGAGTCTGTACTTTTTATTATTTATTACTTTAAGTTAAGAAGTTGATTGAGTACTTCAGCTTTTAATTTTTTCAAAAATGTTCTTTTACTTAAGTATCTCTACTTTTGCCACCTCTGAAGTTATTTTGTTTCTAGTCCAGGGTGGTATGATTGTACAGCAGACATCTTTAATGACATTAGAAAACAAGAACTGGGTGAACAAGTTTGAAATGTCAGTAAGTATATGACTTTTGACCACAACTGTTTGCTACAGTATACGTAAATATAACTGAAGTAATGTTGCTTTGTAATGTGTTACACCCAACACTGGTTATGGCATATGCACACTCAAAATCACAGAGTTACAAGGAGAGCGTTCTAACCTGCAGGGCAACTAACAATATTTGGAGAATATTTAATATCACAAGTATATAAAAATTAACTCAGAAGAGGTAGCAGAGAAAATAAGCATCTTTCTACCATCTTATTCTTTCACCAAATTATTAGGAGTGTAAATATGTTTTATGAAAAGATAAAATTCCTATATATTGGAAAGACTAAACTGTAAGCTCTAGTAGGTTGATTTGATGTCACAAGGACGGAATGAACTGAGGTGCAGACCAGCGGGGTTAGAAAGAAAAGTCACAATTTTATTTACACAGTCACCAGGTGAAACTATATTCAGTGCGAAGGGTTAAGGATTTCCAGGGAAGGAAGGGAAACAGGTCCAAAAAACACACTCCACGCTCTCGCTCTCCACTCCTTTGTCCGTTGTCGTGTTTCCACACCACACCACATTGCCAGACTTCAGGGAAAACAGGTCAGGAAGCAGGTCCAGGGAATTGAGGTTACTCAGCAATCCAGCAAAGAAGCCCACTGAACCACCATCTTAAATAGTGGCTTGGGCAAAGAATGCAATCAGACAGATCCGTGGCAAGTGGTTGATTACACCAGGTGCGTGGGCCAAGGGCGGGAGCCCAGGTGAGCTCAACCCACGCAGACAGAGGAAAAACAGGAGAAAGAGAGACAAAAACAACATGTGGCCTGAAAACTAGGTCAGACATGGAGACTATGACTCTAACCCCCTTTCTGTTGGAAGACTAGCTGAGGTAAATATTGTATGTGCTCACAAAGAAACTGGAACATACATCTAACCTAGAACTGTCACTAACCAGTTTGGTAGATAATAGTTATTATTTATTTCTTGTCATATTCCAATATACTGTCACTTGCGAAAAAGTGTCTAAATTTATTTCATTCAGCATGCCATAAAGGATTAATGGCATTTGTGTGGATAGCATATGCAATCCTGTGAACCCAGCGTAAACCAGTTTCTGTGGTTTGGACTTGAAAGATCATTTATACGCACCATCAGTTTGAAATTAAATAAGCACCTCATCCAAGGATTACCACAGCATGACTCTCACATTGCCAACTTATTTAAAAGACAAGTATATCAGAATTGTAGAACGAAGTGGTTGCTTCCTACAACTTATTTAATACTTGTATATACTATTAGGACAATATTTAAAGAACACACATATTTAATGACTTCCCAATTGTAGACCCTATACATGTTTAAAGCTAATCAGAAAGAAACCGATTCGTGTATTTACACCCACAGCAAAGTCAGTGAAGTGTATGCTCACACTTACTACGCATGCACAAGTCATGGTCTTAACAATAAACAAATGAAAAAAAACTTCTCTGTACATCTCTGCCACACCAGCTGTGAGCCTCACGCAGTGTAGATATCTTCTGTCAACAGATATCCTCTTTTAAAATTAAAAACTAAATTTAAAAAAACAAAACAAAACAAAAGACAGCCTCACTCTAATTAATTGTGGCTTTCTTTGCTAAAAATCAGAGCATAGGAACAACAGAGAATTTATGGCCAAAGGTTTGTGAACACCCTTGTGTGGCTGGTGAAGATGTTAAAGCTACATTCATAGGACATTCATATGCTGTGATAATAATTCATTGCTCTGGAAAAGATTAGCACAAGATTTTGAAACCTTTCTGCAGTAATGTGCTTTCATTTAGCTACAAGATCATTTCAAAAGTTGGGAACAGGCTCACAGCCTTATCCCAAATAATGTTTGATGGGGATTGATGTGAGCCAAGTTATTCCAGGCCAAACTGGCAAAAACATTGCTTCATGAACCTGGCCTTGTTTACTGTTACAAGTTTAGGATCATTGCACACACAACAACTTGATTGTATTGTGTATTACAAATAAAGCATTACATCAGTGAGTTTTTTTGTCTAATATTGGCAATGTGCAATATTCCATCTATTACTTCTTTTATGTGACACTTGCTCCAGACTGGATTGTCGTGTTGGCAGACTTGGGAAAGGGCGGGTAAGATGCGCCTCCACACGGAGGCATCCGTGTCCCATTCTTAATCAGGTATCTGAATCAGCCACCTTAACTGGCTTATTTCCAAAGCTTTCCAAAGAACAGCACTGCTACGCAGAATTCCTTCCAGATGTTTACAGTCGTATTCCCAGTGTTCAACCACCCTGCGAAGAAAACAAATCAATAGCTTGCACCCACTCACCTTTTGTCCACAATTTGGGTTCTCAAACCCATTTCGGTCCCTCCAGCTTCGAAACCATAGTTGTAGATTTTTTTCTGAGCTCAAGTGGGCAGACACATTTTGTTAACAGTTGGTGAAACATGCTGACCAGCTGGGCCACAGACCTCAGCACTGATTTACACCCATCCCATGTGTCAATCTTACTTTTTCACTCACATTTTTAAATGTAAAAATATTACAAACAGTCCAGGCTATAAGTATTTTTATAGCTTAAGAGTGTTCAGGCTGAGGCTGTGCACATGTGAAATAAAATACGATGACCCTAAAGTTAAGTGGATCTACTTCTATATCAAAAATGGACTCTATGAGAGAGAATGCTTCTGCTGTTGTCTTTTTCCCCCATTCTTTTTACTGTATCTTATTTATTTTGAAACTCATGACCCTACATCACCTGAGCTGGGATCAAAGTTTATCCACCTCCTAAAGTATGATCTTTACAGTAAATCAGGGGATCAGGGACTTTTTCTGCTGGGGTTTGCGTGGCCCAGCAGAATAGCTTTGCTTTAATGGTGGTATTATGTTTTCATATTACACAATATGATTTACCATTTCATGGTTTTTATTAAGTTAGTGGAGGAAATCGCCATGCCATCTGGACAAATTATGTGCGATGACTATCAGCTCTTTGACTTTACAGTTTTATTGCTATCTGCAAAAATCTCAGTTTATCTAATATCTGAACAACTTCCAGGAGTGTGTAAATCTAGAAGTTATGGACTTTGTTTGGGCGTATTACTGAAAACAGACCAAAAAATGATGTTGCTTGTCCAAAAAGTTTCAAACTGCAGGCTTAGCAGGACATCCTGTGCAGGATAGCACATAATGTAGTAAAACCAAATGGAGGTCATTGTTCCCAGAGTGGTTGAATTAAATCACCATAATCCAGAAGGTTTCTAAAAAATGTCCTTATTTTTCATGACCCGAATTGAATAACCAACACATGACATGTTTTCTCCTGGGTGTAAATAAAGATTTTGATTTAAGCAGTTAACTTTTTAACTGTGCCCAAATATGTACTCTGACCTGAGGTTCCTGGAACCCTTTTTCAGACTTGGGACGTTAAATTGTAGTAGTTCATTGCTCTCCCACAAACAGAAGAAATGGCCACATTCTTACCATTTAAAGTAAATCAGTGTGTTACGCAGAATGGGATTATGTTGTTGAGATTGCATTATAGAAATCTGCATAGTTTTATAAATGTATTACTCTTTAAATTATTCATTCTTCTCAGCGTTTAATACATTAAACAAGCAACTGTTGAGTTCCTGCTTTTTATTCAGCTACAGAGATCATTAGAGCTGGCAGTCACATCTTTTGCTTTTAATCTCGGGTTCTTTGGGATGGGAGTAAAATAAATACAAATATATTTAAAAACAGTAAAATAAATGTATGTAATAGATTATTTATCTGTTTCTCCTAATCAATGCACTTAATAAGGGCTGGCCTTTTCCTCATTATAATTTGTAAAGCTGCTTAAGGTTGTGGACTACACCTGAACCCACAAAACGAGTTCAACATGGCCAGGGTTTCTTACCATTAGCTAGCGCAACAAAATTTAAAACCTCAGTAAGAGATGATGGCTCTCAAGCAGATATAGAAAATATGTAAATGTTTACCTTTTTATGCGATAAAAGACTCACTGGCTTTAAATAGCCTGTATTTGTACAGCGCTTTACTAGTCCCTAAGGACCCCAAAGCGCTTTACACATTCAGTCAGCCACCCATTCACACACACATTCACACATTGTAGCCACAGCCACGCTGGGGCGCACTGACAGAGGCGAGGCTGCCGGACACTGGCGCCACCGGGCCCTCTGACCACCACCAGTAGGCAACGGGTGAAGTGTCTTGCCCAAGGACACAACGACCGAGACTGTCCAAGCCGGAGCTCAAACCGGCAACCTTCCGATTACAAGGCGAACTCCCAACTCTTGAGCCACCATCGTCCATTTAACTGACATTCTGTCCCTACATTAGCCTGGTTGTTGCTAATCTTTGCCAAATAAATAACCAGTGGCAGATATTGCTAAATGAAGTTATTTCAAAACTATTTTACAATTCATAATTAAGAATCAACTTGTTTGGGCCGTCGTAATTCATTTCTGCTCCTCAGCTTATTCTGCTTATTCCAATTTGTTTAAAGACATTTGATGTTTATTGAATTGCCTCAGCAGTTTCACAGCATGAGCTCATGTTTCTTTTATTTGCAGCAACATGTTCAAACACAACTGAGATTTAAAATTGAAAATGTTTCAAAAGGTTTAATTTATTACAGATTTATGTTTGGCTGAACTGTAATGTAACCCAATTGTGTTACTTTGGCAACATAACTTTGCATATATTTTTTAAACTTGTGAAACATGAAGTTCATAAATTTATTTAAGCCATCAGCAGACTGTCATCAGGGTGTACCACAAGAAAATGAGGCTCATATGTTGGATTTCAAAAAAGACATTTTTCCTCTGGCTCTTTCTGTGGACTCTTTCATAAAATGATAAAATGATGCCTGCGTAAATTATTTTGCCTTGGAATTTCTAAACCACTTTTATTTAGATGTCATGCTCAATAAAACACAAATGCCAAGCTTTGAAATTACTAAAGGCTCAAAACATTACTAAATCACTGTGTTAAAGCCACAGGGGTAACAAACTACCAGAAGTTCCACAAAGAAAGATCAAAAATATTGTTTTTCCACAATAGTGATAAAGTCTTTTTTCAAAGTGTTTATCCTCATAAAATCCAAGTAAACCATTTGCAACAGATGTTTTTCCCAAAAGCTCTGCTGAGAAGTTACAAGGCTAATAGAATACCTTAATAGTTGTTGTTGATTCTTTGCTGAGCAGTTGCCAATGGAAGTACTAAAAAAGCCAGGAACCTAATAAATGTGGCCATTAAATCTTGGTGTTGTTTGGGTGATTTTTACGTATAGCTGTGAGCAGCACAGTCACAAAGCCAGACATTCTCAGCTTTACTGTCAGTTTTTGGGTTTTTTTTGCATAAATTATTTACTTGAATGTACTTTTTTTTCCCGCTTTTTTTTAAGCAAGTTTCCAGACACATCCATATATCCAATCTCACACTGCTTCAGTAAGGCTGTCGAGGTCAAGGCTCTGGGGAGGCCAGTCCATGACAGATGTTGTGTATTTTTCTATCCAGGTATACTTGTACTGTACTGCAGCGTATTTGGGATCATTGTCATATTAAAAATTGAAGCTGTTGTCAATCTAATGCTTCCCAGATGGTGGATACAAATATGATCATACTTTTCTGAATTTGTAATTCCATCAATTTTGACAAGCTTCCCCACACCACTAGGTGAAATGAAGCCATAAACCATGATAGAGCCTCCACTGCATTGTACAGATAGCTATCTGTCAGATAGTTTATTTTAGGCTCCCAGTACATTCTAAGGCAAATTTTTATTCATAAAGCACATTTAAAACAATAAATTTGACCAAAGTTCAGCACATGAAATAAAGGATACAAGATACAACACACACACACATACACCAATAAATATCTAAAAAAAAAAATCAAAAGAATATAAGCGATAATACAACATCTAAAGCTTCCATCTTCTTTTTTTATCTTCCACGTCCAGTTTTCTCAAATTTTTCCGTGACACTCAACACACAGTAGCGAGGTATCCCAGGTTTTATGCAAAATACTATTTTATGCTGTCAAACTGTTTCATCTTTGGCATTTTTCATAGATTCAGCTAAAGATAAATGTAGTTTTTTTTTAGCACAACGTCATTTTCAAAACATTGCCTCCTTATTTGACCTCTATTCTCCTATCTCAACATTTCCTCTTGTTTCCCTCCTTTTCAACCCTCCTTTCTATCTTTCTTTACTTTGATGCCCCTGCTTCCTTCTCATTCTTTCTGTCTCCCCTCACCTTCCTCTTCGCAGGTTGTTTGAGTACCGTGGCAGAGTGTCTCCTGTTCCACGTGTGGTGCCAGTCAAACGCCCGAGAGTGGCTGTACCCCTCGTACGACGGGTCAAGTCTCTGCCTGTCAAACTGCTGGCGTGTAACGCCTCCATCCTCCCAACCAGCAATGGCAACAAACAAAGATGTGAGTTTCAACGTGTACAAATGAACCATCAGCCAGTTTTGCTTTACAAGAAGCTGTTGTAAAGCATTGCAGTACCTACACCACATTAATCCACCATTAAAGTCTGATGTGTTGACTTTAGTTTGTCACTGTTTACTTTTCCAAGTAGAAGTAAAAATAAATATCAACATTTTAAGAAAGTAAATATGCACGTACATATATTGATATACAATTCTGTACATATAACTTGTTAAATTCTCAAATTGTCAGTGATATTGATTTTAGGAAAAACACACAGCTCTGTCACCAAACATTTTCCTTCTGACTACATATATTTCTTGCTTTTCTCTTATTCATTATCTCTTCTGGTTAAATTTCTAACCAGCTCCACCCTGTCTCAAACCTCCTCTTCATCTATCTTTCAAGCCCTGCTTTTACATGACATTGGAAGGCCAAAACATCAGGTTAATCCTTGTCTCTCTCTTGTTTTTTCTCTTGTTTTTTTTTCTTTCCTTTTTTTTACCAGTTGCCCATCACATGAATTGAAAGCATATTCAGATTCTAAACAAATTATGCAAAGGCCCTGTCAGCTCCCTGAATTTTTCAGTCTACGTAGAGCTCACAAAGCAATTTACATGTCACAGATTTAAGTGTCTTTCTGTGTATTCATTAAACTTACATTGCAAATTGTTTTAAAGAGAATAAACAAAAGCCTTTTTTAACTGCAGATTTTTTGGGGATATCAGAACAGGTTTTTTTGGCCTAATGCTCGCTGATATGAACTAAGTTTTGCTTGCAGTTACACAGGACATCCTTAAACAACTGGACCTATGGTCAACGGTATGACATTTTTATATTTCACATGATTTTAATTTGACTATTAATATTTAGTACCGCTATTACCGCTCGTTTTCATACTCCCATATAGAAAAAGCCATTCATGCTTTTATTTGCTTTGGAGACTACATCTACTACCTCTTTTCTGGGCTAAATATGAAAAAATTATCTTTCTTGCCTCCAATTCAGAATGAAGTTAGAATGAGTAGAATAACCAGTCCTGGCTTCTCTACAGTGTTCCTATGTACTGTATATTTTGGGATTTATTTTTGTTTTATTTTGCTGATGACTTTCGTAACTTATCTGGGTCTGGCCCCGAGCTACATAGGAGAAATGTTTGCAGCCTTAGAGCTTGAGCTGGGGGCTCTTCTGTCTGTTCCAAATCAAGACTTAAATCTAAAGATGATCCTGCTTCACCGTCAAGGGACCTCAGCTTTAACACAACCCACATGAGGACATAAGCATATTGAGTGTAATGAAATACACTATATAAATAAAATTGCCTTAATAAAACTTTTTTTTTTAACTTTTTTTACTTTTGAATATTTCTTTTTTAAAATTGTTAATAAAGGATAATTAAATAATTATCTAGTAACGGCCCAGCTTTTAGATTTGTATTTACATGATGTGTATTCTTTTCTTTAAAACAATAAATCTTGGTTTTCTTGCTTTTTTACTTTAGATTTGTGTATCCTGTTTTGCATTCTATGCATTAAGTAAGTAAATTTTTATTTATATAGCAGTTTTCAAGACAGAGATCATGAAGTGCTTCACGACAAAAAAGATACCAGAGCAGTAAAGCAGTTAATGTTAATCAAACTCCAAAAAGATGAGTTTTAGTTGTTTTAGTGAATACTTTAACCATTATTACTCACTTCCATAACAATTTAGCACATTTCATGTAATCTTTAAAGATTTTTTTGAAGAATTGAAGATTTTACCTTTCAAGCTGCGATAAGCTTTTGTGAAGAGGCATCTATGTATACGCCGAATAAGACCAAAATAATAATTTAAGCTCTATCAATCATTTCCAAAAACTAATACATGGAAAGGGGTTTTTTGGGGTTTTTTTAATATTAAAACTATCATAGACAAAGCATAAGCATGGTCACATCCATCACAGCGCTGCCTTGAAGATACTTCCCTCCAGCATGGAAATGGGAAACAGATGACATTTTAACAAACCTTGGATTAAGTTAGGAACTTAGTTGTAGATAGAAGTGATATGAACTTCAGCGACTTCTGTGTCCAAAGAACTTTACTAACCCCCCTGTTTTGTGAGGATAATAACACATAATGTTTTATTTTCAGTTCCGCCATGTTACAGTACCATGTTAGAATACCCAATTCTCGTGCAGCCTTAAGGGTTAGCGGGTTTATATGAGCAAAATGCTACAGGAAACTAATTAAATCAAATTCAAATTTCAGCAGGTCTTTGTCATAGAAAGGAATGGTACATCATTACCTTCGTGGTACAGTCATGAATTGGATCCAGAGTTGTTTTTTTGGTTCTGGTTCTTCTCACACAGCTGTCCAAAGAGGTGACACTCTCCAGAATTCAGCAGGCGCCAGGCGTGGGTTGAACAATGCGGATTAGCTGAATGTTGGCTTGAGCTGACGTCACAGTGTGTGGGCTGGGAGATATTAAAGGCAGATTCTGGGTCCCTTTTGTTTGAAGTCAAATAACTTGGTGATTCTGTATGCTGTAAAAAACAGATCTTCCCTAGAGGTCGTGATAAGTGGTAAAGAGAAACTAATGCCAAGTCACTGCAGCGATGTGTCGATTTATTACTAGCTTCTGGCAGACCTCTTATCTCAAGGTTTGTCTTTGTGTGTGAGGCTGTGTGTGTGTGTGTAAGATCACTGAAAGGTCATCAAAGGGTTCAGCTGTCTTATTTTTATGTCAAACAGAGATGCATCTTTTGGATTTTTGGATCTGTTCCATTGCCTTTGATATCTTTATTGTAGGAATAATAAAGGGAGCATTTTTCCAGACAAAGAGTCTGTCGAAATTCAAAGTTGAAAACAAAAATTTAATTGCCCTATAGGTTTAATAGGATTAAGAGGGTGAGGTTGTCACTACTACATTACAATAACAATAAACTTTGGCTGAGAGAACCAAATTGTCTGCATTTAACCTTATTCAGGGAGGCATGGCTCAGCAAGGTAATGCAAGCAAGGAAAGAAAAAATGATCTATTTATACAGTATTTTTCACAAACAAGAGTCACAAAGTGCTTTAAAAAAGAGGCACACAAAACTAGAATTTTAATACAATGTAATACAAATACAAATACAATGTAAAACTAAAAGAAAATTTGGACAACGGAGTAAAAGACCAGAAAAGAAGGACGGGGGCAGAAGTGAGGACACAAGAGGTACGCTGGTAGAGTTAAAGGGGGAAAATGGAAGGCTAAATAGAAATAGTATAAAACTTGAGTAGATTTCCTCACATTTCTATCTTCAAAACACAGACAAGCTTTCATCCATTTGATCAGAAAAATCTATTAAGTTTCAGAGAAATACATCAGAATACTTTGATTAAAGAAAAAGATGAAAAAGTTTAACATTTACTGAATAAGACTGTAATTCATCACTTTGATCCACAGCAGGATATTTGTCTGTAATGTCATAAAATCTGGCACAGATGCTCATGAATCCCAACACACGACTCCAGATGTTCTTGGTGATCCCCTGACTTTATCTCCGTTGCTGCTAACACATCAAGTTTTTGACTAGCACATGATGAAGATCAAAATATATTTACGGATTTCCATCAAAGCGATCAGAAGAGGGACCTGATGTAGCCAGGGCCATAACTTTGGAGACAGTGACACATTTCTTGTACAGTTTTGTCGTTGTACATCACCGCCATGGATTTTAAATCAAACGATCAGGATGTGATTAAAGTGCAGACGTCCAGCTTTCATTAAAGGAGCTTAGCAAAAGTTTTGTATTGCCTGCTTAGAAATATGAGATATGAGATCAAATCAAAGAGAATCTAAATGTTTAGGGGGGGGGGGGCACTTTTTTAAAGGAAAAAAGGCGCAAATGAAGCTTCAAAATAGGATCAAAAATGAAAGTCATGTTACTGTCATAAAAGGAAAAAAGATAATTTAAACAATAGAGAATGTTTAAAAGTGTGTGGATCCACTGCTTTCTTTGCAGGCTTATCAATCAGGACATGGACACTTACATCCCCTCTCACCTCCCTCCCCTCTGTCTATGTTTGTCTGTGTCTCTCTATCAGCAGTGAAAGGCACAGAGCTTCAGGCGATAAAGTCAGAGTTGACTCAGATTAAAGCCAACATCGAGGCTTTGCTGGGCAGACTGGAGCAGATCACAGAAGACCCACACATAGCTGCCACAGGTGACACCCCCACCCCACACACATACATACCTTACATTATAAATGAAATCATTCAAGGAATTGGAACTCTACAAAACCAGTGCACACTCTGATTATGCTAATCAGAGTTAAACAGTAGTAAAATAGTAATGGTCAACTAAACAAATACAAACAATTACCTCATTTTCAAGGGGCCTTGACTTTGTCCCTGCGATTTTGCACTAGCTGAGTAAAATCAGTCATTGAACTGTATAGGTCTTCCTTGAACCTTGGAAACCTTTATTTGTATCTGTTATTTTTCTTCTTTCTTTTGTGTCTTAGTGCAGCCTTTTCTCTTATATCAACATTGTTTCCACTTCACCTCCAAGCAAACTTGTTTCTTGTATAGAGCAAAGGGGGTCTAGCTGGTAAACAAATAGTATGCAGACTGGAGACAGCGAGCATGAGCCTTCTGATTTAAAATGAGTCTTATTTACTAACATACACATGGCGGTAAGACAAAAATTGGCCGGTGTGCACGTGTCATAAAACTGAGCAATTTTGCATGCAGACTCTTTTTTTTTTTCACATCATAAGAACATTTCCATACACATATTATATGAGGGGCCATTAAATTTAGTAATATTTGTGTGCTTACTGAGAAAGCTGCTCAAGATCACCAGTATCAAGGTTAGAGCACAGTTTGTTTGTTTGTTTGCTTTTTGGTGTTTCCAACCAACCTTGGAGTCTGTCCTCTTCAGGAATCAGAATTAGTAAAACAAATAAAAATATTTTCCTGGCAGCCACAGTTTGTGAAGGGAGCAATGGTGGAACTCAGATGTAATGGGACTTTTTCTACTTCCAGAGTAATCACAGCATTTGAATCGTTCCTCTTTTGCATAAAGCTTATGGTTAGGACTGGATCCCTCTAACTAACCCTCGCTTAGTTAAGCTTAAATAGGCCTAGATTACAGGGAGCTCCACACAACGCATGGCCCCAGTTTGTTTGTGTTTGTTTTCCTCACTCACCTCTTTCCACCTTCTCGTTTTTCTGCGTTTGGTCATTTTTCGTTTGTATTGTGAAGTGCTGTCCATTTCAGTTTTCCAGCGTTTGGCTGGATTTGAGTTGAGCGTATAGCCTTGTACACTTCAGAATTCATCTTGTTACTCCAATCATAAAATCTAGTGATTCACTTCCAGAAAACTGTATCCTCCATGCTTATGATCATGAGATGTTTTTTTCCCTTCTCCATACTTTTTTCTTCCCATGATTCTTGGTTTCATCTGTCCAAACATGTTTTTTTTGTTTGGTTTTGTCTCTGGGGTGTGAAGGCTTTTTCTTCTGCATAACCAGCAGTTTGCAGCTTGTTGTAAACCCTCTGTATTTAAAGCTGAATTCTCATTGGAGACAACAATGCCTTCACCCTCAAGACTGTTTTTGACTTGACTAGGTGTTGTGAAGGTTTTTTCTTAACCGAGGAAAGAGGAAAGGGAAAGAAAATTCTTTGATCATCCACTTCAGTTGTCTTCTGTGGTCTTTCAGGCTTTCTGGTCTCACTGAGCTGGCCAGTGAATTATTTCTCCTTTAAAATGTATCACATTGTTAATCTGGCCAAATGTAAAGTTTTTTGCTATCTTCCTGATAGTCCATTTTGTGTTTTCAGCCTAAGAATTGGCTCCTTCCCTGGCATCAACCTCTCCTTGGACTTCATATTGAGAATTTCAGTGGATAGCCAACAAACACAAGTTGAATGCTTTGAATCAACATCATGTGTTATTTTCAAATAACCTCACTAGGCCATGCATACAGTATAAATCAAAGCCTTATAAACGATTTTCTACTTCACCGCTCAACTAAACAAAGTAATGGTAAGTGTTGATAAAATAACCATCGGCCTTTATATTGGAAAAATTTAGAGAGAAAAAAACATGAACAAAGAATCGTTAAAAGGACCGAATTGGTCAAAAGGACTAATCACTGCAGTAAAAACTGTACCAAAATGTGATTACAATACTGACTATAAATAATAATAATAATAATAATAATAATAATAATAAAAAAAACGTAAGAAATGCAACGGCACAAGCAAGCAAGTCCAAGATGAGAAGAAATCAGAAACAGTTGACTTGTATCCGTACGAGGAGTCTGGGATGCAGCTTTAGAAACACAAAAATGTTAGTGTCTGTGTTGCCTGATTCCAGATTTCTGAATGGCAGCCCACCTTTGAAACTTTGCCAAACAATTCTGAAGCCTGCTTTTGCTCTTTTCCATAGATTCGGCCTATGCACAAGAGGAAAGTTGCTAAGGATGGCTGGAACCATAATCCATTTGTTTTAACAAGATTACTGATGCTTACTCACTTTCTGTACTTACATGAAGATGTCTCTTGATTTGATTTACTGCAAGAGGGGTAGTAACAATAGCACTTGCCTGACTAAGACCATTGAACTGTTATCCTGCAAAAAAGCAAAGCAAACAAAAATTACTCCTTCATTCTGGATTGAATTTCCATTCTTTCTTTATTATCCCATGAGGCCTATTTTCAAATCAGATTACCCCGTGAGGACGGCCGTGTTTTCTTTCCTCAAAGACATGGATCATCAGCATTTGTAAAATCTGATCTACAGTTTTCGCAGTTGCGACATGTCCATCTCACGTTTGGGTTTCTTGTGTGTGTTCGCGTTCATGCAGATTTGATCAATACAGAGGAGTGCAAGAGTGAGGAGGCATGGCAGGGAGGGGAGGAATCAAGTTCAGAGCTTGAAGATGAGGATGAGCAGAGACAGAACAGCGAAGCTGAAGAGGAGGAGGAAGATGAAGAAGAGGAGGAGGGAGAGCACACACAGGATGACACCCACAACCATATGGTGAGTTAATGTGACAAACAGTAGTGTGATCTGCGGTAACCTAAGTCGAGACTTCTTATTCACACAAAGATGATTTTAGTGCAGGATTCAACCATTTGAGCCCTAATTAGTTCATTTTCATCAACATAATTCAGTTATATTTAAACAGTATCAGTTTATAATAACAGTCATTACAAGATGCCTTATATATAGGTAAATATCCTACAATATTACAGACAGAACTGCAATCATCAGAGTATCTTCTATCATTTTCCCTGCATTACATGCATCTTATTATTTTACACTGATACTACATACATTTAGAGCTTCTGTTGGAACTGCAGGATTTTAAACACATTTAAACTGAATGACAAAAAAATAATAAATAGAACAAAATTACAGTCCATCCCACTATATATATGTATATATATATATATATATAGAGAGAGAGAGAGTCATGGGTGGTTTGGATTCATAGGAGTTGTTCAAGGAGAAAAGGAAGCACTGACCCTTTCCTTCTGTCTTATTATCTCATAGTCAGGCATACAGTGGCTTGCAAAAGTATTCGGCCCCCTTGAACTTTTACACATTTTGTCACATTACAGCCACAAACATGAATCAATTTTATTGGAATTCCACGTGAAAGACCAACACAAAGTGGTGTACACGTGAGAAGTGGAACGAAAATCATACATGATTCCAAACATTTTTTACAAATAAATAACTGCAAAGTGGGGTGTGCGTAATTATTCAATACTTTGTAGAACCACCTTTTGCTGCAATTACAGCTGCCAGTCTTTTGGTGTCTGTCTCTACCAGCTTTGCGCATCTAGAGACTGAAATCCTTGCCCATTCTTCTTTGCAAAACAGCTCCAGCTCAGTCAGATTAGATGGACAGCGCTTGTGAACAGCAGTTTTCAGATCTTGCTACAGATTCTCGATTGGACTTTGACTGGGCCATTCTAACACATGGATATGTTTTGTTTTAAACCATTCCATTGTTGCCCTGGCTTTATGTTTAGGGTCGTTGTCCTGCTGGAAGGTGAACCTCCACCCCAGTCTCAAGTCTTTTGTAGACTCCAAGAGGTTTTCTTCCAAGACTGCCCTGTATTTGGCTCCTTCCATCTTCCCATCAACTCTGACCAGCTTCCCTGTCCCTGCTGAAGAGAAGCACCCCCAGAGCATGATGCTGCCACCACCATATTTGACAGTGGGGATGGTGTGTTCAGAGTGATGTGCAGTGTTAGTTTTCCACCACACATAGCGTTTTGCATTTTGGTCTCAACTCCTATGTGCTCTGGTCTCATCTGACCAGAGCACCTTCTTCCACATGTTTGCTGTGTCCCCCACATGGCTTGTGGCAAACTGCAAACTTCTTATGGTTTTCTGTTAACAATGGCTTTCTTCTTGCCACTCTTCCATAAAGGCCAACTTTGTGCAGTGCACGACTAATAGTTGTCCTATGGTCAGATTCCCCCACCTGAGCTGTAGATCTCTGCAGCTCGTCCACAGTCACCATGGGCCTCTTGGCTGCATTTCTGATCAGCACTCTCCTTGTTTGGCCTGTGAGTTTAGGTGGACGGCCTTGTCTTGGTAGGTTTACAGTTGTGCCATACTCCTTCCATTTCTGAATGATTGCTTGAACAGTGCTCGGTGGGATGTTCAAGGCTTGGGAAATCTTTTTGTAGCCTAAGCCTCCTTTAAATTTCTCAATAACTTTATCCCTGACCTGTCTGGGACTTCATGGTGTTGTTGCTCCCAATATTCTCTTAGACAACCTCTGAGGCCGTCACAGAGCTGCTGTATTTGTACTGACATTAGATTACACACAGGTGCACTCTATTTAGTCATTAGCACTCATCAGGGAATGCCTATAGGCAACTGACTGCACTCAGATCAAAGGGGGCTGAATAATTACGCACACCCCACTTTGCAGTTACCGTATTTTCACGACCATAAGGCGCACTTAAAAGTCTTAGATTTTCTTCAAAAAGTACGGCGCGCCCTATAGCGCAGTGCGCCCTGTGTGTTGTAAGGAGGACGTAGTAGAGAACACCATGAGAACGCTAAAGGGTGAAGTGTGGGCGCAACCCTGAAAATGGCAAAGAGACACGCTTACGAAGCACAGTTTAAACTGAAGGCCATCAGCTACGCGGAGGAACATGGAAATCAAGCAGCGGCGAGAGAATTTAAGATTAACGAATCGATGGTTCGCAAATGGAGGAAGCTAGAAAACAAGCTCCGGCAGGTCAAGAAAACGCAGCTGAGTTTCCGCGGACATAAGGCGAGGTGGCCCGAGTTGGAGGAAAGACTCGAGCGGTGGATCATCGAGCAAAGAACGAGCGGGAGAAGCGTTTCGACGGTCACCATTCGGCTAAAAGCAGTTTCACTTTCACTTTTTATGAAACGGTGCCATTTTTCCATCCGGACCAGGACTACGGTAGCGCAGCAACTTCCAGCGGATTATAAGGAAAAGCTGGCCATCTTCCGCTCCTACTGCAGCAAACACATCGGCGACAAACACATCCAGCCCAGCCACATCACAAACATGGACGAGGTCCCGCTCACTTTTGACATCCCGGTGAGTCACACTGTGGAGAAGAAGGGGACCAGCACGGTAGCGATACGCACAACGGGGTATGAAAAGTCTTCTTTCACTGTTGTGTTTGGCTGCCATGCTAATGGACAGAAACTGCCGCCTATGGTGATTTTTAAGCGAAAGACTGCCTAAAGAGAAGTTTCCAGCAGGAATCATCATTAAGGCAAATGAAAAGGGCTGGATGGATGAGGAAATGATGAAAGAGTGGCTGAGGGAGGTGTATGTAAGGAGACCAGGTGGGTTTTTTTCCACGCATCACCATCGCTCTTAATCTGTGACTCTATGCGTGCCCATCTCACAGCCGATGTGAAAAAACTAGTGAAACAAATGAACTGTGAGCTTGCTGTCATTCCGGGAGGCCTGACAAAGGAACTCCAACCGCTGGACATCGGTGTGAACCGCCCGTTCAAAGTAAGGCTGCGAGTGGCCTGGGAGCGATGGATGACCGATGGGGACCACAGTTTCACCAAGAGTGGAAGGCAGCGCCGGGCGAGTTACGCCACAATTTGCCAATGGATTGTAGATGCTTGGGCTAACATGTCTGCTGGCACTGTTGTTCGAGCTTTCGCAAAAGCCGGCATCATTTCCGAGGAGCTGCACGGCACGGAAAGTGACTCTGACAGTGAAGAAAGTGAACCTGGCATGTTTGATGGAGATTTAGCGCAGCTGTTCAATTCAGACACAGAGGATGAGGACTTCCATGGGTTTGATGATAAAAATGTGAGTACCAAACTTCGTTTTGCTCCTGCTTTATTTTTAAATACGCACACTTGTATGCTTGTGTGTTGTTGATGATGACGATTACTGGTAATAAAAATGTGAGTAAGGTACCGAACTCAGGTTTGCTCCCGCTTTATTTTTAAATACGCATACGGTACTTGTATGCGCCCTATAATCCAGTGCGCCTTATGTGTGTGTTAAATACAGTAATGGCACACATAACTGAGACTGCGCCTTTTAGTACAGTGCGTCTTATGGTCATGAAAATACGGTATTTATTTGTAAAAAATGTTTGGAATCATGTATGATTTACGTTCCACTTCTCACGTGTACACCACTTTGTATTGGTCTTTCACGTGGAATTCCAATAAAATTGATTCATGTTTGTGGCTGTAATGTGACAAAATGTGTAAAAGTTCAAGGGGGCCAAATACTTTTGCAAGCTACTGTATGTAACAGGCAGCTGACAGAGCAAGCTGCAATCCAATACTCTCTCAGCCCATACACATCGCTTATGCTGCTTGTTAAGGACACGTTAGTGTAATTTCTCATTATGCACAGTAAAATCTTGTCAAAAGAAGTAGTATAAAAATGAACAAATGTCCAAACGAGGAACTCAGTGGAGTTTGTGGTATAAAATCCAAACCCAGAAGGCATCCTTGTGTCTAAAACTTTGTTTTTAATTATCTAGTTTTGTTTTGATTTTACTTTTCGTAGTCTACTCTTGTAGTTATGTTAAGGTACAAAAACTGAGAAAGGCTTAGGAAAAGGTCATTCTTTGAGTTAAAATATACCCTTTCTGAACTTTTACTGTGTCAGAAGGCAAACGTTTTTCACATGCAACAGACTTCTCCTACATTGTTTTTTTTTTTAACTTTAAAAGTGCTAGAACAGTGGCATCGTGAGTGGAAGAAATGTGTCCAAGGTCTCACTGTGTTGATTTAGGATGTAGAGGGGTTTCTGCTGCACTCTGTGAGATATGCTGAAAAATGTTATACCCGCAACATACTCGTTAAGTAATTCAGTGGGATCCCTATTATGCATCAGTATGTGACAACTGGACCAAAATGTATCTGATATACTATACTTATTCCAAAATGTAATGCCTTTTAAGCTGTGGAGCTTAAATGCTAGTAATTTCCCAAACATAATTTAGCTACAGATGACACAATTTGTAATAAAGAATAAGAAAAATCTATCATGTGAAATGCTAATTATATTCACGTTTTCAGTTCCTTATTTTGTCCTAAAATTTTCCATAATAACAAAAACTTGAACACATGTAATCAGTATTGTGTGTGTTTTGACTCTTGGTTGATATTCTGTTCTTTCTTTAATGTATTACGTTTGTGTTCCATTCAGTAAAAAAAAAAAAAAAACGATAAAAATGTACCAGCAAAGTCATACTTAAGAGTTTAGTTCATTATTGGATGAGCAAATTGCTAAGCCACAAAGATCTGTTTAAAGAAAAAAATTTAAAGTTCAGTATTTTTGTAGATTTGTGTTGCATTATTGTGATTCTCAATTGTGTACAATGAGGATTCGTGCAAAACATGGCAGACACATTCAGTTCCCATTTATCAAACAACTTTGAAATAACCTGGGGGTAGCTAATCATGTTTGGAACAAACAATTCAAGTCACTACCAGATTTTCAGTTCTAAAGATTGAGTGTTTTAAGACTCGGAGGCAAAATGTCTGAAATGCTTTGAAGAGGCAAGTCATAGTCAGTCTGGACTTCATCTAGTTCAACCAGATGAACTTACTGGAAATTACCAAACAAAAGCTTTGCACTAGTCATGTAAAATTCCATAAATGTCACTGAGAACTAGGCTTTTGATTCAGAAATAGTTTGATCAGATTCACTGGGAGCTCCGCTGAGTAAACTCACCCACCTCAACAAGTGTTGCTTTTGAACTCGCCAGTCCAGTCCAGTCCAGTAAATGAATGATGATATTAAGTTAAAGGGCCGATGGCATTTTAAAAGCATCTTAAATGTGACAGTGGTCAAAGTATATAAAAGGAGTCAGAAATAATATTAAAAAGATGGAAAATCTGAACAATGTGAAACTGTTTTCTCATAAGAGCGGAGGAAATTTGCAATTTGTGCAGGCTTAGGGCAAGAAGTTATGAAAATAACACATAGCACTGTTCAAATGTACACACACACTCATACACACAGCACAGTCTCTTGCGTGCCTTCGTAAATATACGAGTGACTGAAAACATCCATGGTTAACAACATAAATTTAAAGCTGTGGATTTGAATAAGCCCAGGTCCTTATAATGTTACATGGTTTAATCCCCAATTTCTGCAGCCTGCACTGACTATGTGTAGTTACACAGACATTACTGTATATTGTTGTATATGAGGGAAACAGTGTGGCACTCTATGCTATTTATTTTTCTGTCTTTCTTTTGATTTACCTGCACATTATCTACCACATCATAACATATATGACCAGCTGTAACTGTATATTTAGATTCATGTGTGGTTTTGGAGCCAGTATACAGACATGTTCCTCTACATGAGTACTGCTTTGGTGAGAACACAGTGTACAGTATATCTGTATAACATTATTCCAGGCATTTTCTTACACTTACCCAATTAAGGGTTACCTATCTCCAGTGTTGGGGAGTAACGGAATACATGTACCGCCGTTACGTATTTAGAATACAAAATATGAGTAACTGTATTCCGTTACAGTTACCGTTTAAAAAGGTGCTATTCAGAATACAGTTACTTTGTTGAAATAAATGGATTACACTGCGGTACTTTCCTGTTTCATTTTGTCGCGGGTCAGGACTGTTTGGGTTTTGTTTGACAGCTACGTTCTTTTGTTCCAGGCGGCAGCGTTACGGTTGCCATGGTTACAGGGCGACGCTCTCTCTCTCTGCGACTGTGTGTTTCCTGGGTGAGAGAGCGCCTTTTCGTTGTTGTTGTTGTTGTTGTGCTAAGCTAACAGGCAGAATGCTACAAGCATAGCTCTAAAGAATGTAGCATCATGTTCAGTGTAGTCCGTGCTGCTGGGAGAATGGACTGCCATACACGTTATGTGTCTGTGAGCGCTAGGAGGGAGAAAAAGGGGAGTGGAAAGGTACGAGCAGTCATCGAGCAAAAACGGGAGCTGGAAGCATGTAAATATAATAATAACCACTGCAGCCAAGAAGAGTGCCTGACGAGCCCAGTTGTAAGTAAGCTATTAAGACTCGACTGTACACTGTGTTCGTGTTTTCCTCCGAAAACAACAAGTTCCGTTGGAGCAGCTTTTCAACGCCTCTCTCTGTCTGTCGCAAGAAAAGTTGACCCACACAACAAAGTAGAGCTATTTTTCGGCTACCAGCCGACAGGGACCCCGCCGTATTATGCTGGGCTTACACTGTGCGATTTTTTCAGTCGCGCGATTCAGCTCCTGCTCAAACTGTACGATTGACTCGCAGGGGTTAGAAGTTCATAGGTCACGATGCAGGGTCTCACACTATACGGCCCGATGCTCTGATGCGACCTGAGTGCTCACACTGTGCGTCCATAAAAATGAAGGTTATAACAGAAATTCTGTCGCTCGCTCTCCCTCTCCGTCTTTCACTCACACAGACACACCACCACCATCAACTTTGCTAAATTGCTAATGAAAAACATTGGTCAGGCAGCTGTGATTGAGCAGCAGTGTCGATCCAACTATTTTCACGGTTGTTGTGGTCGTGATAATTTTGTGAGGCCACATCGAAAGGGCTCGGATGGTTCTACAGGTTGTGCCTCCATCGCTTGTGTCCAGATCACACGCTGCACTGCCGTGCTACGCCGTCTTTTTCGCTGACATTTGTGTTTGCGCGTGCGCAGTGTGGCAAACTGCGGTGACACCCTCACGACCAAGCGATTGATGATCGGGAGCTGGTCGTGAGGTGTCAATCGCTTCTCGTTACCCCACGTATACTACACGATGCACGACGCACGATGAAGGCCAAAATCGGGCCGATCGCCAAAACGATCGCACGACTCAAAAATCGGCTCAAAATGGGCCAAAAATCGCACAGTGTGAGCCCAGCATTAGTCAGAGGTCCCTTTACTACAGTTCGGAGTCGCGGACCTTCAGTAATAGTAATAAATCACACAGCAATAGTACATTCACGTTGTTGTAAAAAGCATGATAATATTGTAGCGGGTCAGGGCTGTTCGGGGTTCTGCTTGTACAGTTATGTTTTGTGTAAGCTGATACTAAACGGGGTGAGAGGCAGAGCGCCGCACACAAGGAACAGGACACCGTGGAACACAGACGAACAAGCAACAGGCAGGAGAACACACAGGGCTTAAATACACACAGCAGTAATCAGGGGATGAGAGACAGGAGGGCAACACACCTGGGAGAAATCAGAGCTGACGGGACAGGGGAAACATAATTTGAACACACTCACATGACACGGGGACCTTCAGAATAAAACAGGAAACTCAGACACAGAGAACCAGACAAGACACTGAACGAAACAGACAGATTCACAAACAGACAGTGTGACAGCATAGACAGACAGAACACAGGGACCAGGGCAGGCACAAAACAGAAACCTAACAAATGGCAAATCATAACAGAATACATACTCAGAATAAACAAAAGCATAAAGAAACACAAAACACAGAGTCGGCAGACTCAGGACCATGACAACGTAAGAGTTTAGTTTATTATTGAGCACTGAGCATCGGCTCCCCACAGGGCTGTGTGCTGAGCCCCCTCTTGTATTCTCTCTACACCCACGACTGCAGTTCGACCCACAACAACACTCTCGTCATCAAGTTTGCTGATGACACCACGGTAGTCGGACTCATCTCGAAGGGAGACGAGGCAGAGTACAGAGAGGAAGTCCTGAAGCTGGCAGCATGGTGTTCAGAAAACAACCTGGCACTGAACACTAAGAAAACTAAAGAGCTCATTGTTGACTTCAGGAGACACAGCACCGACTTGGCCCCCCTCTACATCAACGGGGAGTGTGTGGAGAGGGTCCACACTTTCCGGTTCCTTGGTGTCCTCATCTCTGCTGACATCTCCTGGACAGACAACATCTCAGCGGTCATCAAGAAGGCCCAACAGCGGCTGCACTTCCTGAGAGTCCTCAGGAAGTACAAGCTGAACTCCAACCTGCTGCTGACCTTCTACCGCTCCTCCATTGAGAGCCTGCTAACCTACTGCATCACGGTATGGTACGGCAGCTGCACCAAGGCGGATAGAGTGAGGCTTCAGAGTGTGGTCAAGACAGCACAGAAGATCATCGGCTGCCCTCTCCCCTCCCTGATGGACATCTATTCCTCCCGCTGCCTCACCAGAGCAGCAAACATTATCAAGGACAGCTCCCACCCTGGCTTCAACATGTTCAGCCTGCTTCCCTCAGGGAAGCGCTACAGGTGCATCAACACAAAAACCCACAGACTCAAAAACAGTTTCTTCCCCCAAAGCGATAACCACCCTGAACTCACACATGCACAGATAACACAGCCCCCCACTTCCCACTTCCTCTATGGACCATCACTGTGCAATACCAATTCTATGTGCAACAACTGAACTGTATATACATAACACTATTTATACCAATTCCATGTGCAGTAACTCAACTGTATATACATAACACCATTTATTACATATTACTTGCGGCTTGTATATTGTACATTTTATATATATATATGTTTTTCCCTATGTTAATACTGTCCATATGTACATAGCGCTGCAGAACTGTACCCCCCCCCCCCTCCCCCCCAGCATGTTTACACTGAGTAGGAGATGCTCTGTATCTCATTGTACAACTGTATAGTGACAATAAAGGCATTCTATTCTATTCTATTCTATTGGATAAACAAATTGCTAAGCCACAAAGATTTGTTTAAAGAAAAAAATTTAAAGTTCAGTATTTTTGTAGATTTGTGTTGCATTATTGTGATTCTCAATTGTGTACAATGAGGATTCGTGCAAAACATGGCAGACACATTCAGTTCCCATTTATCAAACAACTTTGAAATAACCTGGGGGTAGCTAATCATGTTTGGAACAAACAATTCAAGTCACTACCAGATTTTCAGTTCTAAAGATTGAGTGTTTTAAGACTCGGAGGCAAAATGTCTGAAATGCTTTGAAGAGGCAAGTCATAGTCAGTCTGGACTTCATCTAGTTCAACCAGATGAACTTACTGGAAATTACCAAACAAAAGCTTTGCACTAGTCATGTAAAATTCCATAAATGTCACTGAGAACTAGGCTTTTGATTCAGAAATAGTTTGATCAGATTCACTGGGAGCTCCGCTGAGTAAACTCACCCACCTCAACAAGTGTTGCTTTTGAACTCGCCAGTCCAGTCCAGTCCAGTAAATGAATGATGATATTAAGTTAAAGGGCCGATGGCATTTTAAAAGCATCTTAAATGTGACAGTGGTCAAAGTATATAAAAGGAGTCAGAAATAATATTAAAAAGATGGAAAATCTGAACAATGTGAAACTGTTTTCTCATAAGAGCGGAGGAAATTTGCAATTTGTGCAGGCTTAGGGCAAGAAGTTATGAAAATAACACATAGCACTGTTCAAATGTACACACACACTCATACACACAGCACAGTCTCTTGCGTGCCTTCGTAAATATACGAGTGACTGAAAACATCCATGGTTAACAACATAAATTTAAAGCTGTGGATTTGAATAAGCCCAGGTCCTTATAATGTTACATGGTTTAATCCCCAATTTCTGCAGCCTGCACTGACTATGTGTAGTTACACAGACATTACTGTATATTGTTGTATATGAGGGAAACAGTGTGGCACTCTATGCTATTTATTTTTCTGTCTTTCTTTTGATTTACCTGCACATTATCTACCACATCATAACATATATGACCAGCTGTAACTGTATATTTAGATTCATGTGTGGTTTTGGAGCCAGTATACAGACATGTTCCTCTACATGAGTACTGCTTTGGTGAGAACACAGTGTACAGTATATCTGTATAACATTATTCCAGGCATTTTCTTACACTTACCCAATTAAGGGTTACCTATCTCCAGTGTTGGGGAGTAACGGAATACATGTACCGCCGTTACGTATTTAGAATACAAAATATGAGTAACTGTATTCCGTTACAGTTACCGTTTAAAAAGGTGCTATTCAGAATACAGTTACTTTGTTGAAATAAATGGAATACACTGCGGTACTTTCCTGTTTCATTTTGTCGCGGGTCAGGACTGTTTGGGTTTTGTTTGACAGCTACGTTCTTTTGTTCCAGGCGGCAGCGTTACGGTTGCCATGGTTACAGGGCGACGCTCTCTCTCTCTGCGACTGTGTGTTTCCTGGGTGAGAGAGCGCCTTTTCGTTGTTGTTGTTGTTGTGCTAAGCTAACAGGCAGAATGCTACAAGCATAGCTCTAAAGAATGTAGCATCATGTTCAGTGTAGTCCGTGCTGCTGGGAGAATGGACTGCCATACACGTTATGTGTCTGTGAGCGCTAGGAGGGAGAAAAAGGGGAGTGGAAAGGTACGAGCAGTCATCGAGCAAAAACGGGAGCTGGAAGCATGTAAATATAATAATAACCACTGCAGCCAAGAAGAGTGCCTGACGAGCCCAGTTGTAAGTAAGCTATTAAGACTCGACTGTACACCGTGTTCGTGTTTTCCTCCGAAAACAACAAGTTCCGTTGGAGCAGCCTTTCAACGCCTCTCTCTGTCTGTCGCAAGAAAAGTTGACCCACACAACAAAGTAGAGCTATTTTTCGGCTACCAGCCGACAGGGACCCCGCCGTATTATGCTGGGCTTACACTGTGCGATTTTTTTCAGTCGCGCGATTCAGCTCCTGCTCAAACTGTACGATTGACTCGCAGGGGTTAGAAGTTCATAGGTCACGATGCAGGGTCTCACACTATACGGCCCGATGCTCTGATGCGACCTGAGTGCTCACACTGTGCGTCCATAAAAATGAAGGTTATAACAGAAATTCTGTCGCTCGCTCTCCCTCTCCGTCTTTCACTCACACAGACACACCACCACCATCAACTTTGCTAAATTGCTAATGAAAAACATTGGTCAGGCAGCTGTGATTGAGCAGCAGTGTCGATCCAACTATTTTCACGGTTGTTGTGGTCGTGATAATTTTGTGAGGCCACATCGAAAGGGCTCGGATGGTTCTACAGGTTGTGCCTCCATCGCTTGTGTCCAGATCACACGCTGCACTGCCGTGCTACGCCGTCTTTTTCGCTGACATTTGTGTTTGCGCGTGCGCAGTGTGGCAAACTGCGGTGACACCCTCACGACCAAGCGATTGATGATCGGGAGCTGGTCGTGAGGTGTCAATCGCTTCTCGTTACCCCACGTATACTACACGATGCACGACGCACGATGAAGGCCAAAATCGAGCCGATCGCCAAAACGATCGCACGACTCAAAAATCGGCTCAAAATGGGCCAAAAATCGCACAGTGTGAGCCCAGCATTAGTCAGAGGTCCCTTTACTACAGTTCGGAGTCGCGGACCTTCAGTAATAGTAATAAATCACACAGCAATAGTACATTCACATTGTTGTAAAAAGCATGATAATATTGTAGCGGGTCAGGGCTGTTCGGGGTTCTGCTTGTACAGTTATGTTTTGTGTAAGCTGATACTAAACGGGGGGAGAGGCAGAGCGCCGCACACAAGGAACAGGACACCGTGGAACACAGACGAACAAGCAACAGGCAGGAGAACACACAGGGCTTAAATACACACAGCAGTAATCAGGGGATGAGAGACAGGAGGGCAACACACCTGGGAGAAATCAGAGCTGACGGGACAGGGGAAACATAATTTGAACACACTCACATGACACGGGGACCTTCAGAATAAAACAGGAAACTCAGACACAGAGAACCAGACAAGACACTGAACGAAACAGACAGATTCACAAACAGACAGTGTGACAGCATAGACAGACAGAACACAGGGACCAGGGCAGGCACAAAACAGAAACCTAACAAATGGCAAATCATAACAGAATACATACTCAGAATAAACAAAAGCATAAAGAAACACAAAACACAGAGTCGGCAGACTCAGGACCATGACAACGTAAGAGTTTAGTTTATTATTGAGCACTGAGCATCGGCTCCCCACAGGGCTGTGTGCTGAGCCCCCTCTTGTATTCTCTCTACACCCACGACTGCAGTTCGACCCACAACAACACTCTCGTCATCAAGTTTGCTGATGACACCACGGTAGTCGGACTCATCTCGAAGGGAGACGAGGCAGAGTACAGAGAGGAAGTCCTGAAGCTGGCAGCATGGTGTTCAGAAAACAACCTGGCACTGAACACTAAGAAAACTAAAGAGCTCATTGTTGACTTCAGGAGACACAGCACCGACTTGGCCCCCCTCTACATCAACGGGGAGTGTGTGGAGAGGGTCCACACTTTCCGGTTCCTTGGTGTCCTCATCTCTGCTGACATCTCCTGGACAGACAACATCTCAGCGGTCATCAAGAAGGCCCAACAGCGGCTGCACTTCCTGAGAGTCCTCAGGAAGTACAAGCTGAACTCCAACCTGCTGCTGACCTTCTACCGCTCCTCCATTGAGAGCCTGCTAACCTACTGCATCACGGTATGGTACGGCAGCTGCACCAAGGCGGATAGAGTGAGGCTTCAGAGTGTGGTCAAGACAGCACAGAAGATCATCGGCTGCCCTCTCCCCTCCCTGATGGACATCTATTCCTCCCGCTGCCTCACCAGAGCAGCAAACATTATCAAGGACAGCTCCCACCCTGGCTTCAACATGTTCAGCCTGCTTCCCTCAGGGAAGCGCTACAGGTGCATCAACACAAAAACCCACAGACTCAAAAACAGTTTCTTCCCTCAAAGCGATAACCACCCTGAACTCACACATGCACAGATAACACAGCCCCCCACTTCCCACTTCCTCTATGGACCATCACTGTGCAATACCAATTCTATGTGCAACAACTGAACTGTATATACATAACACTATTTATACCAATTCCATGTGCAATAACTCAACTGTATATACATAACACTATTTATTACATATTACTTGCGGCTTGTATATTGTACATTTTATATATATATATGTTTTTCCCTATGTTAATACTGTCCATATGTACATAGCGCTGCAGAACTGTACCCCCCCCCCCTCCCCCCCAGCATGTTTACACTGAGTAGGAGATGCTCTGTATCTCATTGTACAACTGTATAGTGACAATAAAGGCATTCTATTCTATTCTATTCTATTGGATAAACAAATTGCTAAGCCACAAAGATTTGTTTAAAGAAAAAAATTTAAAGTTCAGTATTTTTGTAGATTTGTGTTGCATTATTGTGATTCTCAATTGTGTACAATGAGGATTCGTGCAAAACATGGCAGACACATTCAGTTCCCATTTATCAAACAACTTTGAAATAACCTGGGAGTAGCTAATCATGTTTGGAACAAACAATTCCAGTCACTACCAGATTTTCAGTTCTAAAGATTGAGTGTTTTAAGACTCGGAGGCAAAATGTCTGAAATGCTTTGAAGAGGCAAGTCATAGTCAGTCTGGACTTCATCTAGTTCAACCAGATGAACTTACTAGAAATTACCAAACAAAAGCTTTGCACTAGTCATGTAAAATTCCATAAATGTCACTGAGAACTAGGCTTTTGATTCAGAAATAGTTTGATCAGATTCACTGGGAGCTCCGCTGAGTAAACTCACCCACCTCAACAAGTGTTGCTTTTGAACTCGCCAGTCCAGTCCAGTAAATGAATGATCTACGGTAGGCCATTTTCTTACTTTAATCCATCGCAGTCTTGTAGTACCAATCCGGGTATTTTAACATCCCACACCAAAACTTTATTTATGACTTGTTTTCTGCTGAATTAACTTCTTTAGTGGAGTTTTACAAGTAAGTCTTCTGAAACAAATGAGTTTATTCAGCTGATATTAAGTTAAAGGGCCGATGGCATTTTAAAAGCATCTTAAATGTGACAGTGGTCAAAGTATATAAAAGGAGTCAGAAATAATATTAAAAAGATGGAAAATCTGAACAATGTGAAACTGTTTTCTCATAAGAGCGGAGGAAATTTGCAATTTGTGCAGGCTTAGGGCAAGAAGTTATGAAAATAACACATAGCACTGTTCAAATGTACACACACACTCATACACACAGCACAGTCTCTTGCGTGCCTTCGTAAATATACGAGTGACTGAAAACATCCATGGTTAACAACATAAATTTAAAGCTGTGGATTTGAATAAGCCCAGGTCCTTATAATGTTACATGGTTTAATCCCCAATTTCTGCAGCCTGCACTGACTATGTGTAGTTACACAGACATTACTGTATATTGTTGTATATGAGGGAAACAGTGTGGCACTCTATGCTATTTATTTTTCTGTCTTTCTTTTGATTTACCTGCACATTATCTACCACATCATAACATATATGACCAGCTGTAACTGTATATTTAGATTCATGTGTGGTTTTGGAGCCAGTATACAGACATGTTCCTCTACATGAGTACTGCTTTGGTGAGAACACAGTGTACAGTATATCTGTATAACATTATTCCAGGCATTTTCTTACACTTACCCAATTAAGGGTTACCTATCTCAACAGCCAAACGGGTACAACCATGGACAGGTCACCAATCTGTCACAGGGGTAACACATCGAGAGGCATTCACTGTACACATTCACATCTACGGGCAATTTGGACTCTCCAACTGACCTAACACTATGCATGTTTTTGGGCTGTGGGAAGCTGCAGTACACAGAGCGAACCCATGCAGACACAGCAAGAACATTCAAAATCCACACAGAAAGGCTGCAGCCAGATTGAACCCAGGATCTTTTTGCTGTGGGGCAGGAGGGCTAACCACCACTCCACCTTATAACAATATTCAACATAATAAATATGAGAACAGTGTTTACACCGTGTAGTGATCCTCATACTTGTATTCCTGCGAGAGTAGCGTTTTTGTCATCTTAGAAATTCTTACATCTGGATCCGAGTGTTGACACAGCATGCAAAGCCCTCCCCCGCGCCCCATTCGGCCAATCAGATCACCGCTCCATCCTGCTCCTGCCCGCCTACAGGCAGAAGCTGAAACAGGAAGCTCCAACCCGGAGGGCGGTGCACTGTTGGACGGACCAATCGGAGTCTGCGCTGCGATTTTCAATTTTTTTGTAGTTTATTGCACTTTTTTGCAATTTATGTAATTACTATGCACCTAATGCAGACATATTATTAAAGTTTGGGCTATAATGGTTGTATTGATGTATAGCAACTTGAAATGCTCCCAAAAATGGCTCCACAGCATGTAAAAATATAATATAAGCTCTGGCGAACTTGGTTCTATGGTAGGTCTTAAAGGGTTAACTAGCATTAACTCAGCCAGTTAATGCGAGACAAATCTAGCTGCTCATTAAAGATTTCTGGTTTGTTCAGAAAATAAAACATTGGTCCATACACCTGAATGTCCCAAAAATGCATTGTGTCTCGAGTCTACGGATGTATCCATGTATTTCCGCGTGCTGATGCTGTGCTGAGCGAACAGCTCCTGAAGCTTTTGAAGTGTCGGAGTGTGGAAAGCTAACAACATCCCTCTTACCAGTAGGCTAAGTTATTTTTAGCCAATTACAAGTTGAATCTGGTAGTTGGGGTTATTAGCTAAGATACCGTCATTAAGAAGCGGCACAACTAATGTGTCTATGCGAGCTGATTTGCGATGTGCACCGCTGGCGCGGCCATTTGTTTTTTGATGCACCTTCTCAGATTAATTCACTGCGTGTCGTGCCCAGGGCTGGACTGGGACAAAAAAAAAACAGGCATTTTGACTAGAGATCGGCCCACCAGGTATTAAAGCCATTAAGCCTTTGAATGAAAACAAACGCTGTTGTGACAGTGATGTACAGTATTGTTGGTATATGTATGATTTCTATACATTTTATGTCAGATAAAAAATTTGGTTGTAAGATTCAGATAATTATTTAATAACAGCCCGACATTTTAAATGAAAATAAGAAAATATTTCTTTGTGCCCCCCTTTCCTTGTTAATGCCCCACCTGGCCCCCCTGGCAACACTTTGCTACACCCGCCCCTGCACAGTTACCAGCTGTCAGGTACTTAGAAAAGGATCCTGGTGTTATTTGTCTCTCAGAAACAGTTCATAACTTCCCTTCAACTCACTCATGTCACCTAAAAAGGTAAACCTGTTTCTCCATCACCTGTTCAGCTCTGATGATTCAGTAAGGACATCTCCTGGTTTCATCTTCATGTTTCCCTCTCACCAGATATACAAACCGACATCATGACCAGCAGCTTTTACAGCTGTGGCTCCAGCAAACATCAGCTGATACTAGAAATTAATATTAAATACATTCTAGCAACAGCTCATCAAGCTTAAATGTGCTGCTGTTTAGCGCGACAACCAGCGGTTTCCTCTTTCTGGCGCAAAGTGGGCGATAAACAAACAAGAGAGAAAAGCCGATCAGCTGCTCATTGATCAGTTTCATGATCAAAGTAGCAACAGGAGAGGGAGATAATGAGAGAAGAAGAGGCAGCTGTGCTGCGTAACGACACAATAAATCCACCTTTGTGTCTTTTTCTATCCTAGACAAACTGCGTCCCTTCTCAGTTCAACACGAAACGCGCAATAATTTCTCTGAATGCGGGACGATTCCGTCTTTTTACGGGACGGTTGGCAACTCCACTAACTAACCTTATGAATAAAATAAAGTTCACTATCAGTAACATCATAGCACCCACCCAGCTGTATAGAAACTCTGTCATGCTAGCTAGTACGCAGTATGAGTTATTGTAACTGACTGTAAAAAGGCAGCACAACGAAAATAAACTAAACTTGGTTCATATCTGACCCAGATAGACTGCAGGTCATAACTTCTTACCTGAAGTTCAGTTCACACTCGGACCAGCGGCTGCCTTGGGTCTCTCCTCCTCCTGCCTCCCCTCTCCCTCATCCACCTGCTGGCCTCCACCACTTGTTAATTTTACTGAACCTGTGGAAGCTCCGCCATAGCCACCATCAAACAACTGAGTTATTTTTACACATGGCCAGCATCTGGCCAATCCACCACCTTTCATTGTTTATATTGTTACAAAAAAAAAAAAAATCATCGGCCCACCGAGCAAATGCCCGATGGCCAGTCACGCTATGGTTGCGCCATCAGTTAACCCTTCGCGTGCCAACTGTGGCACGCGTGCCTAGAGTTGCCGACCCCTGGTCTAAACAAAGTAGGTCACTGATAGACAAGGTAAAGCAAGCAAATCAAACTCTAACACAGATGTGACATGCTGATTTTATATAAATTCATGAAGTGAAATTATTCTATGTTCAGCATTGTTCTATATAATCAGGGAGGAGTTATAATATTTTTTATTTTATAATATTAAACGGAACACCATTGATTTCGTTATGTTACAACATTTTTTGTTTTGTTTATTAATTTATTTGACAATTAAAGTTCACATGACAGAGCAGTCCATCATAGATTTGCTAACTTTGGGGAAAAAAAACATTAAAAGACAGATGGATTATTTTACCTTTAGTCAAATCAGCATTTTCTTTTCCAAAATGCAAACAACTTATGATACAGATGTTTAGTTAGTATATTGAGGCATTCACATTACATTTTTTTTACATTCTTTTATGTTTTTTTTTAACCTTTTCTTCTCATTCTCTCCTTTAATAGTTTTAAATGTACTTTCATATCGTATCAGTGTTTTAGTGTCTTATTTAACAACAGCAATTTCACTGCAGTCGTGCTGATTAATGTACATTGTCACTAGCAAAAGGTTACACTTCCTTGTGCACCACACAAGAAAGACAACTGCCTTGTTATCAGCAGACAAGACAGCAGTTCACAAATCACTAATAGTTTTATGTGCATGTAAGCAGCGCTGATGACCTTAAGTACTTTTCTGCATTAGCCTTACATTGTTCAGCTTCTTCAATTTCTCCACACTCCCACATCAAAGCCTTTGTACACACAGGGTACCTCGCACCCTGCGCAGATGTAGCACTTCACTTCACGTCATATTTTATGCATCGTGTCCATCATGCTGTTCACATATGGGCTCCAATGTACGCATCAGCATGAAAATAAGCAACTGTGTAATGAAAAAAACAAAACACAACTGAAATTTCAGCATGACAGACAACTATTTTACTATTTATTTATATTTTTTTTTAGGTATCACTGTTTTAGAAGCAAACCTTTAGATATTGACCAGAACAGGAGATATGTTCAAGATAATATAAAAATAATCAGTAATAATAATCATCATCAAATTTGTCCCCTATAAGACTTAAGCCATGTTATAGTGTTCTGTGGCACTGTCGTTAGTATGTGGTATTGTAATTTGTCTTTGTCCTATATTTAGAATAACACCATATTAACTACTATTTCTCCTTTGTAAATAGAGGAGAATAAATAACTGAAAGCTAGTAAGCCTGTCACAAATAGATTAAAATATTTTATATCCAGCAAGTCTGATTTACACACCTGATCTTTCCACCATCAATCATGTCCACGGGAAAATTATACTTCTGACATGGATTCCCTGAATTTTTGATACTATTTCAGCTCTGTTTCTAAGTTTCCCAGACTCTTCTACTATTGCTCTTCCCTCTCTGTTGATCTATTATTGGGAAAAATAGAGTTGCTCAACAGCTTCAACAGAAGAACTCCCTGCCTCTTTTTCAAAGACGCATATTGCATCCTGTTAAACATGAACAGGTGGGAAAAGAAGCTGAACTGACTGTGCCTGATGTATTACATCATTAGAGCCACAGTTTCTCAGAATGTCAAGAAGTGAGAATAATAAGCTGAGAGTCATAAAATATTTGAAAAAGGGAAGTTGTCTATCACCTTGACAACCTCAAAAACACGCATGGACACAACACAGTCATTGTTGTGACAGAGTTTGGTTATTAATTAGTTTTATTTGTGACACTGATATGATTTTGTTTCTATAATTTGGGACATCTTTTCAGTGGAAATTACTAATAGCAGTAATTATGAAGATGCATTATTTTTTACTTTCGTCAACCAAGCTTATACTGGACATTAATGCAACATCCACTGACTATAAATCAGAATCAGAAATACTTTATTTATCCCCAAGGGGCAATAGCATTACTCCCTGCTTAGTTTCTGAATGTTTTGATGAATTTGCATGCACTTTTTCTGAGATAATGATGTTTGCGATGCTTGTTTTGTACCACTTTTGTGAACTATTCTTCCCTCTTTGTCTTAGGTATTAGGAACTGTGGAAGGAGAGACAGAGGGAGAGAGAGAAAAGCTCTCTGGACAGACAGAACTAGAGAACAGAAAAGGAAGACCATCAAACAGCAGGGATCATGAGACTCACAAGCTCACTCACTAACACAGACAAAACTGTAAAAACACAGCAAAGAGATATACTTGACACTTTGTCCAAGCCACAGGAAGATAATAAAACAGCAGGTTACTGCCTGAGTGCATAAAATGAATTACACACACTAGCACACAAACACACACATTGATATAAAGAAGACAAAAAAAACCCCAAAAAAACTTAGTGATGGAGCCAGATTCACTGTGTCAGAGCAACAGGGGGATAGTAAAGACAGCAGGCTGTTGTCAAAACACATCTTAAACTGACAGGTTCATTCACTCACAGAAGAGCTCTCTTTGGGAAAGCTGGAGCTTGTCAGACCGTCTGCTGCTTTATAGGCCATAAAATATGACTGAATGGACAACATATAGAGATTGTTATTTTTAGTATAGATTCTTTAATATCAAGGTTAAAAAAATCCCGGGGGCTATTATTGTTGCAGAATTATTTGCAAGAGTTGAGCAGAGAGTTGCATACCTCAATCAGTGTGCGAGTAATCAGATTTGTAAACATGTAAAAAAAATCTTCAAATATGTACTGAGATTTGTTCATGTCTACATCAGTCATGTATTCAATCTGTGTATGTTTGTAATGACATTTGTAATCAAATCCCAGCACGCGTAGATTATCTGTCACATTTTGCAAATCTAAGCATGCACACCAGGACTTTTCTAATCGTTCTGTTACAATTACAGCCTCATAAAATCCCAAATATCAAGTGACAGTGTTCTGCCAGGCCGGGCTAAAATTACAAGGGAAATAGGATGGTAAATGCCGAACATCATGCAATGAACTAAAAAACAACATAAAAAGATGCTGATGAGCAAATATTTCACATGTGCATGTATTCACTGTCGCTTGGTAGTATAGGCTCTACACAAATAAACCAACATGTAAAATTAACCAGACAAGTACACAAAGCAGCAACATTTTACTTGACAGTTTCTGATGGATGGAGTGCTGAAGGGCGTATATATGCTTGGCGATTCATGCTCACACATGTGTGAACATGCATACATACATGCCTCCATGATTGAAAGACTGTAATAGCCACATTTTATTTATCGCAACAAGACACCAACAAGAATGTCGGTTCACATCCTGTTTCTTTACCTGTTGATGAAATTGAAGTCAGCTCTACGTTTTTGCTGTGTCCCAAAGGATGTGGAGACAACTCACTGGATTACTTCAAGTCTAATTTTTAATGTAATTAAAAAATAATTATACTATCAAAATGCATACTTTCATTCTTTCAGTCCCGGTTTTGTTTGGTTTCATAATAATAAGATAAGTACGATAAGTACTGTGTAATGTACAACAGAGTAATGTGACAGAGTGGGGATGCAAAAGAACTTAAAGTGGGAGTGAATATCTGTCCATGTGAAATCATTATTTGGCAATTTTTGGCACATTTTACACAAATATGACATCATTAAGTAGCATCATTGATACAATTACAGTGACTTATTTAAAATAACACAAGCCAGAGTCTTTTAATCAGTAAACAGTAGCTCAGGGGAACATGAAAAATTGGAAAACATCTACAGTCAATCATTTTTCAGTAGATTATAATTTTTACTGTAAATGGAAGTATTACAGCAAAGAATAACACTTCAAATTCAGCTTCTATTTTAAAATGAATAAAAAAATAAATAATGAATTCAATGTCCCATTACAAACTGAGGCTGATGCCCTGAAAATACTAGCTATTAGGAAAAACCCTTTCAAACTTCAGGTTTTTAGCCTCCAACTAATATAAAAGTCTTTGAAACAAATTGGTTTTAATCAACATGTATGATTTTACAAAGAAATTTGCTCAGAGGATTATGGGAAGTATGCTTACAGAAAGACAAACCCCTGAAATACACTGGACTTATCTGTGTCACATTCCAGCTCCTATGCAGCCACCTGAGTTGATTAAACCATCCAAGACATTGCTTGCAATTCCACAAGACATACACCAGTGAATCCCAAAGCATCCCAGAACAGACTTGCAGCTCTACATCACTTAAAATTGTGCCGGCTCTAGTTTTTACAGAGGCCACATCAAGCTGCACAAAGCTGATAAGGAGGCCAGGAGGCTGGGCACAGAAACAGCATGGAGAATCCAGTCAATTAAACAAAAATACATGCAGAGTACACTTTGCTTCTAAAAGGCTACTGATGTAGTCTGAAGCTGGGCAACGAAGGCTTTAAGTAACACTGGATGCCTTTTGAAGTCGACAGTTTAGTCACAAGGTGGTCTTTTATATTTTTAAAACTGACCAGATTTTCTATGCCATCCCTGTGTCTGACGTTATGCCCTCCTCGCCAGCTTCTTGGATGCTTCTGAAATGCGCTGTGGTGGGTCCTGGGATGTTGTCTTAAAGCTGTAATGAAACAGAGCTTCATCTAGCGTATTCCCAGGTTAATGGTCATAAAAATCTAATTGAATAAATGGAATGTCAGAAAAAATCATTAGAAAACTGACAACATGTACATTCCTCTCTTATGCATTAGGCCACCATAAACCCTTCTATTTAAAGTGAATACATATTTATTCATACTGAGTAATGACATAGTGTACAATATTAAAACTTGACATTTATGGAATAAAACAACTATTTTAATCACATTGCTCAGTTGATATAAATTTGTTATTAATACTGAGTGAATTTATACAACAAATAAAGTAATAATCCCACTGTAGAAGTTGGATGGTGACGTCATTTAAACCAAGAGGTTGGAGGCCCAGAATGAGTCCTTAACAACCGGACACTGCAGCAATAAACTGGTCTCAGACAACAGTTGATATAATCTTAAACGTTATTGTCTATTATACTATATACACTATAAGATTGTTTTTGATCCTGTCTATTAACTAGTAATTAATTGGTCATAAAATAGTAATTACATAAAATGATTTTTGGTGAAAAATGCCAAGGTTGGAAAGTACAGTGCACATTGTCTCTACCAACAGGAAACAGTCAGGAAAAACATCATTTATTACCCAGAAACAAGAAAAAAAAAGTTTGATTACATAGTTTTATTAAAGGATTCATTGTTTTTATAACATGTATTTGAATGCACTGAGAATATTTTTGCTGCTCTGTGTTTTGTTTAAAAGAAGCAACATTCATTTACACAATTACTGAAAAACCTGTTTTTTTGTGTGTTTATGGTAAGTCATTCATTTTGGACCAGTTTCAGGAATAACCCTAACTAAAATGATGTGGGGACGCAGTCATGCATTGCTGTAACTGTTCAAGAACTTGGTCATTTTTGCTTTGAGAAGCTCCATTGTGGAAGTGTATTACTGTTGCCTGGTAGCAAAGAAATCTTGAAAGTTTAAAGTATTTGGGATGTTTTGTCTGTGTCTATAGTAAAGGGAAAAATAGGGAAAGAGGTCATAAAAAGGTGGAATATTGATTTTTTTTTCACTCTTTATTGGTGGTGTAAATTTGTCTCTGAATGACTGTACTGCCTCATCACTGTACTTTCACTTTCTGAACCTTTATGATGGCTTTTTTAATCTTTTTTATCTTCTGTTCAATTCTTTTTTATTACTTACTTTCAGATTTCCAAATCTATTGTAAATATTTATCTGTTACTTTTAATTTAATTTGTTACTTTTCCCCTCTTTTCTTGTTGGACATTCTACTATTTTTTTTTTCTTTTTCCATTCTGAATCACCACCATGTTCTTTAAATGTCATGTATGAAGAGACAGTATTTATTTTAAGTAACAATATTATTTATATCCCCTTCATTGTGTAAATTAGGAAGCCAGTTAATGTTTGATCCGTATTGATTGTTAAGGTGTAAGGTTGTGTAAGGTTTTTATGGTTATTAAACACCCTTGAATAATCAGGCCTTACTGCAGATTTTTACCCATCACGTCATGTAAAATTGAGCTATGTTTGACTATACAATGATCTCTGTCTTTACTTCTCATCCTAGAATGAAAACTGAATATGAATTGAAAGTGTTTTAAATTGTATATGGCTCTTGTTTCAGGCTCTCTTCTCTTCTCCCCCATTTTCCCCACCCCTACCTGCCCCTAAAGTCAAGTCCATCCCAGTCTGCTTTTTACATGCTGATGTTGGCTTTACTGTTATTTTTAATGACTTGTGTATGATACTGAATACTCCGTCAGCACTGAGGGTGCTGGAGGCCTTTACAACACATGTAAATAAAAGGGTTGGAACTTGTGATTGTTGTCTGAGGACTTTTGGGATCAGAGTCTTATAAACTGAAGTTAACATTCTTAACATTGCTTAAGCAGTGCTTTTTTTCCTCAGTGCTATTCTCTCCATTCTCTCTCACACTTTGCATCTGTTCTTCACATAACTTGACAACCAATTTCGGAAATCATTGCATGCATGTGATGCATTTAGAGAAAATGTCGATTGTACATTTGAAAAAAAAAACAATTAAATAAATAATTCAGAGTTTAATCTCACAATTCTGAAAAAAAGATGTCCCCACTTTTTTCCCATGGTCCTAATCCTCTTCTGTATATATATAATTCAAATAATTAATCATAAAGGAAAATGTGCTGTGTTATAAACTGAATGTATACCAATCAAAATTTTATTTGACCAGACTCCCTTAAACATAATATTTCACACCGTACTTATCCATCAAAGTTATTAAAAACAAATACTCATTGTTCACATCTGAAACAGATTTTTGTTGGGAAAATGTTAGCCAGTGGGCCCACACTGCTTTTTAGGCGAGAATAAAGCTAAAGCAAATAATTCATTAATTTTAAAAGCATGAATGGGCACTCAAAAAGTTACAGTAATAGATTGCTTCTTGATGGAATTATTGATTTCCAAAGCCACAATCAATGCAGTAGGGTTATATATGTGTATATATATATATATATATATATATATATATATATATATATATATATATATATATATGTGTGTGTGTGTGTGTGTGTGTGTGTGTGTACATATATACATATATATATTAGGGGTGCAACGATACACAAAATTCACAGTTCAGTTCGGCTTGATACTTTGGTGTCACGGTTCGATATTTTTTCGATACAAAAAAATGTTCATGCTTTTTTAATTTGTCATTTATTAAAATTATAAATATATATTTTAACTCAAAAGTACAGTTTTTAAATTTAATGTTGCTGAAACAACAAAGTAATAAAAAAATAAATCTGTCTGATCGAGAAATCACTCATCTTTGGAAAAGAGAGTTTATTACAGAGAAATGGCTCTTTCCAAAATAAAAGCTATACTATACGCTTCTTCTGGGCTATATTCTCAGCAGCATATTAAACATATCAGGTCCCCATAAGGAGAATCATGTGCTAACGGCTGTCTAAATGACTCAGGTAAAGTTTGTAGCATGCGTGCTTGTTGTTTTTGTCTGCTTCCACTTGTCTTTGCACTAGGATGCTGTCGGAGTAAATCTGAAGTCATATTCATTGTGTTCCCACTAGTGCTGTCAGCGTTAATCTGAAATGACGTTAACGCCACAACACGGCAAATCTCCGTTAACGAGCTACCGCGGATCGCCCCGTGCGTGGGGCTGGACAGCGTCAACACGTTTACGAGCAAACTGCGCTAACACAGTAGTTCCCACCAATGTAATTTTGCATTGCGTGGCACATCCGACATACTGTTTTACTTTAGTCCATGACGCACTTACCTTCAGGGTCATACTTCACATGAAGACCAAAATAGTTCCAAAGGCCAGATCTGAATGAGGGTGGGGGAGGTTCAATTTGCCATGTTACAAGGAGAGCTTAGCTTCTGTCTTGCTAGCTTGCGCTGCGCTCAGTGGATCTGCGCTCGACAGTGCAGCCTAGGCGGAGTAGGCGAACGCAGATCCACTGAGCGCTCAACACAGACAGCATCGTCAGAAGAAAAGTTGATAAAATAAATTAAAAATTTTGTATTGTTCGATACATATGCGTACTGAACCGAAAGCACTGTATCGAACGGATCAATATCGATATGAGTATCATTGCACCCCTAATATATATATATATATATATAAAAACACCCAGCACGCCCCTGCGGGCGGTTTATCCTTCAAGCTCGGGTCCTCTACCAGAGGCCTGGGAGCTTGAGGGTCCTGCGCAGTATCTTAGCTGTTCCCAGGACTGCGCTCTTCTGGACAGAGATCTCCGATGTTGTTCCCGGGATCTGCTGGAGCCACTCGCCTATCTTGGGAGTCACCGCACCTAGTGCTCCGATTACCACGGGGACCACCGTTACCTTCACCCTCCACATCCTCTCGAGCTCTTCTCTGAGCCCTTGGTATTTCTCCAGCTTCTCGTGTTCCTTCTTCCTGATATTGCTGTCATTCGGAACCGCTACATCGATCACTACGGCCGTCTTCTTCTGTTTGTCTACCACCACTATGTCCGGTTGGTTAGCCACCACCATTTTGTCCGTCTGTATCTGGAAGTCCCACAGGATCTTAGCTCGGTCATTCTCCACCACCCTTGGGGGCATCTCCCATTTTGACCTCGGGACTTCCAGGTTATACTCGGCACAGATGTTCCTGTACACTATGCCGGCCACTTGGTTATGGCGTTCCATGTATGCCTTGCCTGCTAGCATCTTGCACCCTGCTGTTATGTGCTGGATTGTCTCTGGGGCATCTTTACACAGCCTGCACCTGGGGTCTTGCCTGGTGTGATAGACCCCAGCCTCTATGGATCTTGTACTCAGAGCTTGTTCTTGTGCTGCCACGATTAGTGCCTCTGTGCTGTCTTTCAGTCCAGCTTTGTCCAGCCACTGGTAGGATTTCTGGATATCAGCCACCTCCTCTATCTGCTGGTGGTACATACTGTGCAGGGGCCTGTCCTTCCATGATGGTTCCTCGTCTCCCTCCTCTTTCTTGGGTTTCTGCTGCCTGAGGTATTCACTGAGCACTCGGTCAGTTGGGGCCATCTTCACAATGTATTCTTGGATGTTCGTTGTCTCATCCTGGACTGTGGTGCTGACACTCACCAGTCCCCGGCCCCCTTCCTTCCGCTTAGCATACAGCCTCAGGGTGCTGGACTTGGGGTGAAACCCTCCATGCATGGTAAGGAGCTTTCTTGTCTTTATGTCAGTGGCTTCTATCTCCTCCTTTGGCCAGCCTATTACCCCAGCAGGGTACCTGATCACGGGCAGGGCGTACGTGTTGATGGCCCGGATCTTGTTCTTACCATTCAGCTGACTCCTCAGGACTTGCCTGACCCTCTGCAGGTACTTGGTGGTTGCAGCTTTTCTAGCGGCCTCTTCATGGTTCCCATTCGCCTGCGGGATCCCCAGGTACTTGTAACTGTCCTCTATGTCTGCAATGTTGCCTTCTGGTAGTTCAATCCCCTCAATTCTGACTACCTTCCCTCTCTTTGTTACCATCCGACTACACTTCTCCAGCCCGAACGACATTCCAATGTCATTGCTGTATAGCCTGGTAGTGTGGATCAGTTCACTCTTGGCATACAGCTTGATGTCATCCATGTACAGGAGGTGGCTGACAACTGCTCCGTTCCGTAGTCTGTATCCGTAGCCAGTCTTGTTAATGATCTCACTGAGGGGGTTCAGGCCTATGCAGAACAGCAGTGGGGACAGAGCATCTCCTTGGTAGATCCCGCACTTGATGGTCACTTGTGCTATGGGCTTGGAGTTGGCCTCTAGTGTTGTCTATATATATATATATATATATATATATATATATGTGTGTGTGTGTGTGTGTGTGTGTGTGTGTGTGTGTGTGTGTGTGTGTGTGGTTTGTCTGTGGCTGTCTGTGTTTCCCCCAAGGTGAGATTGTAAGTCATGTACAACCTTTGCACGTGTGAAACCTTTCTATGTTTCTAAATTACCTTCTCATGCTTTTAAAATAAATGATTTGCTGGCAGTTTTTGAGACTGTGCAGCACTTAAATAATTCAGGTTTTAATGACGCCATTTTAACAATTTGACATACTGTACTTGTTAGAGTATAGTGAGTGAAGGTTTTAATTGGCTTTTGGAAAACAGTTCAAATTGGAGGCAGGCTTTGAAGTCACAACCCTCACCATGTCTGATTTTCTAGGTGTTTTGGCCTTTTGACCCACTTAGAGAGTTTCACTTTAATCTGCATGCTGTCTTTACCTGAAACTGAAAAATGTTAATTTCATAACTTGATCTCATTACTTAACAACAAAGCCCTGGGGATTAACGGCTTAAGCCTAGTCTCTGTTATCCCTTGTCGCTCTGGCTGCCAGCTTACTCATTAAACAAAAACATTCAACGATGTAATATTTTGCGTCTCTATATCAGAGTGACACTTCATCCACCACAGCAAAAGCACCAACTTTTGTTACACAGTAGCAGACCAGAGATAGATCCCTTGAGAGAGAAAAAATTCCAAAGAATTTTGTATTTCTTGTGTCATGGAGAGTACATATAAACTGCTACTTGATACTGAAAAATAAAAACAAACCAAAGGAAGCTGAAGTGCAAGGTAGAAGTCCTGAAAAAACACAAAACAATGGCTGATAACTGACTCTATTCTCAGGTTTGTGCAAGGAGTCGACTGTCTACTCTGGAGTCATGGGTATGAAAATGTATCCCATGCCCCAACATTTACAGCAGTAAAAAAAATGTTCACAACTTTCAACTTTCAAGCAAAAATTCTACACGATGGTTAAATGTTGCTGCCCTTACTTATTATTACCATAAAGGAATTCATGCATAAGTTCAGTAAGGAAGATCTGTATCGAAACATCTCTGCTTCCCAAGTATTTGTGGCTAATCTAAGCTTTACATCACTTCCACTTTCTCACGCTGTCAAGCTGATTGTCACGTCAATGCTGGCCTTCTTCAGGCCAATCAGCCGTCACACCACATACTTTAATTCTTCTGTAATTCTCCCTCACCTTTGTGAGACTCACATCCTCCCCACCACAGCCTCTCGCTCGTCATTCAGGCTCCATTCAAGCTTCCATCTTCACCTCCACCACTAGCATTTATACTCCAGGGGGGTCCTGCCCTAATCCTTATGACCACTGGGATTCCGTTCTGCTTTGATGGGCCATCAGAGTCTAAACGCTAAATACCCTAAACTGAATTCTGCACATCAATAAATCATGTTCGGTTTCTTCTGAGGATCTCTCCTTTTTGAAATACTATCCAGTTATACAACTTATTGTTCATTCATGAATGTACAATGTTGGACCTGATACTATTTATATAGTTCGTAGTTTGCAGTTTCCCATACGAAACACCTTGTGACCAGTGCAAATAAATTATATTGGTTGTGCCTGCAAACTGGCGGTTCTCTTATTGTACTGTGAAAGAGTTTGGCTTTGTAATGATCTTGAAACCAAAGATACCCTGGGATAATGACAGTTTCAGAAATTTATGACAGCTGTCTCAAAATGTATCTGCAGAATGCAGTCTTCTGGGTCTGATCCAGGGGTTGGAGTCTATCCCAGTTGTCATATGGTGAGCAGTAGGGTACATCCTGAACAACCTGCTAGTCTATAACAAGGAAACAGAGAGACAATCAATATAATCAGCATTTTTCTACCAATGATATCTTTCAGACAATTTAAACTCACAAACTGGATTCAAACCCAGGACCTTCTTGCTCTGAGGTGTGTGTGTGTGTGTGTTTTCCTTGGAAAATTGGCTGTACCCTATCATACTTATTATTGTTAAACTTTTATTGTCATTTCTAATATTTGTTTCGACCCACAGTAATATTTTTTACAGTTTTTCTCAAATGTTAAAACACAAAAGCCAATCCTGTAACCCAAATGACCAGTAGTCTAAACACATTTACTAAATGTAGCCACCATATTCCAGTACCATAAACACATGTCACATGAAGACACAATTCACAAAACACAACCCTCTGTACTCATAAATCTAAACACATTTTTCCTTGCTAAAACACATGTTGCAAAACAACTCTGCTCATATCCTCAAATGAAAGCCCATGTGATGCAAAATGCTTGCCACAGTCACCAATCTTTGAACACAGGGAACACACCTGGCGTCATTCACTACACACAATGACTCAAAATTGAAGACACTTGTTGCTAATGCTGTACCCACATGTAAAAGCAAGTTCAGAGTGCACAGTATGCTGAAGGTTCCAAACAAACACAATGGATGAAGGCAGAGTCAGGGGAAGAGGAATTTGATGCAGAGGAGGGAGAAGAGCTGGCCCTGGAAGAAGAGGAGCAGGCCAATGAGGAAGAGGAGTTCAAATGAGAGGAGGAAGAGGAGCGACCAACGAGGAAGAGGAGAAGGCCAACATGGGAGAGGAGAAGGTCCAGGAGGGAGAGCAAGACAACCTCGTACCATCATTACGGACGAGATGCGAGCAACAGCTCAGCGACATGATGCCGCACAGTGATTGTGGTGTGTGTGTGGTGTGAATAACGTAAATAAAAAAACTTCACACCCTGTTCATGTTTTCAAGATTACTGTTGTGTGCAATAGATTCTGTTTTTGCATTGAGTTGTGTTACAGTAGTGTACGTACATGCAGGATTTTCTATAGATTTATACTACTCATATGAAACTCACAAATCTAAATGCCTAATCCTCTGCAGGGATCTACGACGATCCGTTACTGTATAGTTTCTAAAATATGCATTGGCAGTTATGAAACAAAGAACCTTCTCACAAATTGAGCATTGTGTTTTCAATTGTTTTGCTGTAGTGTGTAATGCTGTGTATAGTGTTTACAGTTTTGACAGCTTCGAGCTGCTCTCTTGGTGTGGGAGTTTGAGTTTTGCAGTGGGAAGGTGTGGTTGTGTTTATGTAGCTTTAGAGAAGGGTGTTGTGTTTGGACATTGGGGGACCTGGTGGTAACGTTTGTGAAATGTGTTTTAGCATTTGAGAAAAACTGTAAACTTGAGAACATCTGTTGCTTGTTCATCTGCTTAACTCTTTGCACCTGCTGCTTCTCACAGCAAGAGTGTGACTCATTCCATCTCCCATGACACCACTCGTCAGATAATCTAAACTATGACAAAGATGTCACAGTCATGGCCTGACTATTGCAAGCTGTGTTGTAGTTCAGGTTGTGTTTCATGGACCAGAAACAACTTTGTGCAGCCGATCAGGAGGGATATATCTGTGACGACCTGACACGTGATGGTTGATCTGGAAAGAGTTTTCTCTGTAAGCTCCTCGTGTATTAGATTCTGAATTTTTACACATTTTCTAATTAAAGCCCAGTGGGAATAATTTGATCTCCATGCTTTGCTGAATCTGGCAAATTGTATTTGTATTTAGTTGCATTGTCAAATTATGTTTTCAGCTTGGTGATAATCAGGGCCCATGTTTTCAATGTACACAATCACAAATGGTTAGCATCAGGGTGAATAGGCAGTGCTGCAGGATTTTAACAGGATGTTTTGGTTTGACTGCGCAAGGAAAAAGAAAGCAGTCGTTTTTGGATCGGTTTTCATGTTGATTTATTGTTAGTACAGTCATATATTCAAGGCTCTGACAAGAGCTCTAGACCAACATACTGGTTGTTATGTCTGACCTTTAATGCATTTCTAACTTGGCAAATTGTTCAAAATTGACTACCTGACATTACACCTAAATCCTGACAAAAGCCCACAAAGTATTTGAGAGCTAGTTTATTTTCAGTCCATCATCAATATGCTAGTTTAAGAAAGTAGTACATCTGTTATTGTCTTCCCTTTTGACATTATCTTTCAAATTGGCAATCACGTAATCTTCATGATTTTAATTTTATGCTCTGGTTCCGCTGGTATTTTGTGTGTGTGTGTGTGTGTGTGTGTGTGTGTGTGTGTGTGTGTGTGTGTGTGTGAGAGAGAGAGGGTGGGGGGGGAGAGAGAGAGAGAGAGAAAATGCAAATGAAAAACACATTGGAAATCCTTTTGCAGAACCACCATGGTTAAAATGTTAAAATGTAGACCATTTATCATTAAATCGGGGCAGTCAACAGTATGAAAGAAGGTTGTTCCTCCTGTTGCTGTAATCATGTTTTAATTGCTCAGTTATGTTTTAAATATACTCTGTAAAAAAGGTCCTGTATACTTAAAGGGCTGGTTTGAGTATCTCTTTTTTTTTTTTTTTTTTTTTTTTGGCCTGTCCCGTTTGGCTCTTTTGCCATCAGAATTGTTGTCTAAAGGCAAAGAAAGATGCCCAATGGATTTACTTTACCAAATTGACCATCCCAGCCTTGCCATAATGGTCCATTTGATTCACCTTTTATTGTTTATTTTATTTTCACTTACTGAACATGGGACAGACTTGACTGGGGGAAAGAAGGGGAGAAAGAAAGAGGGAAAGAGAAACAGCTGAGAAGAGGGACGGGGGAGAAGGGCAAAAACCAAAAACCAACAGAATGAGCAGAAAAAGAAAAAAAAGAAGAAAAAAAGAAAAAAAAATGCATATATCAATCACCTGGGTCACCTGCTGAGAAAGAAAAAAGAAAACAAGCAGAAGAGAACAAGAGTAATAGAATAAACAACATCACAATGATATATGGGAATATGACAGTAAATACTAAATATTAAACACTATTGTGCAGCACATAAGATCAACAGAACACAGTGTGCTTTGAGGTAGGAGCCAAAAAGGGTGTAGTTTGTGGGTGTGATCACCCGTGTGTACACCTGTGAGCATGGACGCGCTTGTTTTTTTTGTTTTTTTTAAAAGGTTCCTTCATGTAATGATCTGCTAGAGGGTGTGGGGGGGCCACAGCCCCGTCCTCCAGGGCATGAAGCAGGTATGGAGGAGATCAAAACTCCAGACATCCAGAGGCCCCCAGAACACAAATGGTAAAATGGCCTGCATTTGTATAGCGCTTTTCTAGTCCATAGGACCCCAAAGCGCTTTACACTACATTCAGTCATTCACCCATTCACACACACACTGGCGATAGCAAGCTACATTGTAGCCACAGCTGCCCTGGGGCGCGCTGACAGAGGAGAGGCTGCCGGACACAGGCGCCACCGGGCCCTCTGACCACCACCAGTAGGCAAACACGGGGTTAGTATCTTGCCCAAGGATATTTGGCATGCAGCCAGGATGCAGCCTGGGATCGAACCACCGACCTTCTGATTAGTGGCTGACCTGCTCTGCCACCTGAGCTACAGCCACCCACAAGAGACCAAGGAAGACCAACAGAGGGGCAGCCGCGCCACTGGTTTGAGTATCTCTGACCAAACATCAAAAACAGACTTCATGAGGATGGTCTTAGGGCCAAAAGTCCTCTAGTGCAGCGGTCCCCAACCTTTTTTGCGCCACGGACCGGTTTATGCGCGACAATATTTTCACAGAACGGCCTTTAAGGTGTCGCGGATAAATACAACAAAATAAAACTACCAGTACCGAAAAAAAGAAGATTTATTCATAACACACGTGAAAAGACCCAGGAAAACCGAGTTAACGATAAAAACGATGACAAAATAACGCCGAAAACCGATAAAAACCCTGAAAACCATACATTTCACACCTGAGCCTCAACTCTCGCCACCCGGCATCGCTGCTCTAGTGGGCCCTGTGCTCATCCTGGAGCCTGCAAATTTGCTATAGTATACCAAGTCCACCACTGGCACCTTGTGCTTTTCACAGATGAGTGTAGGTTCACTCTAAGCACATGTCACATATGTGAAAGGGTCTGGAGAAGCCACGGAGAATGAGGCATATTGATGGATGGACACCAAGACTTCAACAGACTCAGCAATCGCAACCTGACTGCCATTAGGTGTCAGTGCTAAATCCTTTGACCCACTGTCAATTGAATTAAGCTCAGCTTTATTTACTATATAGTGCCAAATTACATCAATCATCTCAAGGTTTTTGTCAGACCCTACACTGGTGCAGCGGGTCATGGGGTCCTGCTTGTCGTCAGCTACACAGAGCCTCATGTGGTGAGAGTATGAGGCATTTCCTGGAGTCTGAAGTAATTGATGACACTGACCAAAAAAAAAAACATCTGGGAAATTGTGTTTTGATTCATCTGATGCAACTCAGATTGTGCAGGAACTCGGTGCCCAGATCTGGGAGGAGATTCCCCCAGAACACCATTTGTTGTCTCATTTAGCGCTGATGTTGTCAGGAAAGCCTGGATCATACAAACTACTGATCATTGTGAGTTGGTGCAGTAGCTTGGTGCATCAGTTTTCACTTTGATTCTCTTCAAATTCTGCCCTCTGTAGATTGATCATGTTCATTTTGATCAAACTACTGTTCATCAAACTGTTGCATCCTTCCATTCCTCCACTGTGTTTGTGTGTGCAGCTGTGTTGGTGTTTGTGCATTAGCAGGACACACCCCAGATTTCCGCCTTTCGGTTTTCACACGCCATTTTTATGTAATCACGTGATTTTATTGAAGCTGCTTTTTAAGGACGTTAGCTAAACATCATTTTTTGCTAGATTGTTCGCAATAGTTAATGTTTCCCGGCTCCTTGCCTCAGCATATGTTTTCCTTTATCTACAAAAATGTTTCTTATCTTCTTTAACTTATGCTCAGGTTTTGTCTGGTAGACCTGTGGATAAGGAGCGACATGCAGTTATTGTTTGGAGTGAACATTTGGATTGGAGATTTTTTAGACTCTGAGGAAAGCCTGAAGGGAGACTGGGACCGTCATTACTGTTGATTGTTTTTTTATTCACTGTAATTAAATGCACTAAACTTTGACCTAGAGACTGCATTTGAGTCATGCTTATACCAAGAACCTTGACAAGCTCTTGTAAATTATTGATTTGAACTTAAACTTTGATATTTTTATGACCCTTTGCCACTGACAAAGTTAAACAAAGAAAGTGTAATAGACTGTAAAGTTGTTCAGTGGCTTGTATTTTATATAGAGGCAGCATTCAAAGTATTTGTAGCTATTCACAAACAATAGTGCAAATGAATGTGAAAAACATGGATGTCATAAAAAATCTGGATACCTTCATGTCATATTAAAGTTTTCCATATGGTCACTTACAACAAAATTAAGACCTAATTGATTACCACAATCATCCTTAAATTTTTTCAGTCTAGTTAGCATTGCCATGAGCACAAGTCCAACGGTTAACAGTCCAGAGCAAACACTTGTGCTCAATGTGCTTTACCAAATCTGTTGTAATGAACTAAAACACATGAAAGGGGCCAAATCTTTTCATTATAATGCATTTTAGGGCGATCACCATCACTTACTATGACCTTAAAAATGAATATAAAATGGAAATATCACTTTTCTTTGGCGTGAACATAATGTTCATAACAGTAAAATTTATGGCACAGCTGTTAAATGGGTTTATGTTAAATTTCACAGGTGTACCTAATAACGTTCCCAGTCAGTTTGCTTTACGATGCTTTGTCAGCCTCTTTACGGAGGCTTTCCTACACAGACCAAGTTTTTTTTATTTTTTAAAGCATCTCTCTGCTGCTCAAAACATCCTTGTAAACCCGAAAATCACTAATCGTAATCATCATTTCATGTAAAATTACAAGTACATATTTTATAGAGTGCCACAGCATTTGGGTCATATTTAGCTAGATATTATTGCAGTGTCTCTTTACTGGCAACAAGAAATCAAAAGGTCTTGAATCATGAAGAGCTAATTTCTGTCACAATATTTTCCTTAAATATATCATATATCTTTACTTCAGCAAACAATCTAAACATTAAGCACTTCTCCTCTCATAAATCAAATTTTTATTCCTATGGCTAGGTTGCGAGTTGCTGGTGAAGCAACCCTCTGCCCTGTGTTGAATGCGTCACTGCACCGGTTGTATTTCACAGAACTTGTTACCTCAGACTCCTCTGACTATTTTTTAACACATGTTCAGTAAGCAGGGTGCTATGCATCAACATGTTGTAAAGTGGAAGAATGAAAGTATTTCAAAATGACATTGTATTTAACACATTTACACATTTTCTAAAAATCCATTGCTTGTGTTTTCTTTCTCTCTCTGTAGCTCCTCTTGTCACAGGTCACAGATCAGTTTGGCCCACTATTCAGTGTGGACAAGATTCCTTTGACATTGCCCTGTGCTCATGTATAAAAATGTCTATATAGGGAATAACAGAAGCAGGAGTATGTATTTATTGGTATAGTATGTCTTTGATTTAATATGTGTTTTCTGAAATTAGCCTCATGCTATTTAATATAACTGGCCAAGCAGCAAATTAAATACTTTTTGACATACTAACTTCTTCATGCCTAAATATTCTTTCTTCTTTTTTTTTACTAAAGGTCACAAGAGGCAACAAGAAACACATTCGACACGCAAAGTCCTGATGTCACATTTAGTGGACTTCTGCTAACAGCTTTGAATAAAAGGATCCATAAAATAGCAAACTAAGAGGAATTTAGTGTGATCTGCTCTCTGTCAGTATTTCAGTATCTTTCGCCTGTCCCTTCAGAACTCAGAACTGCCTTCCAGCTGTCTGTGATAATCCTTCCTGCTCTATCCAACTTTTTTTTCCAAACCAGATGCCTTAACACACACTTTAGACTAGTGGAATGCTGCAAAAATATTCTGACCCAATAAAGTCAGTCTGAGTCAAGTAATGATGGGGGAAATTCTCCTTAATAGTAATTTTGACAACTAGAAATTAAAGTATCCATAAATAAATAATGTACATGTTTATATTTGTAGGAGATCAGAATTTATTCCTTCCTCAAAGTTTTTTCTCCTCATGTGAATTTTATTATTATTATTTATAGCAAACTTACTTGTTTGAATTCAGTGGTACAGATGTTGGACAAATATGTCTGAGCAATCCTGTCAATACTCACAACATGGGATTATTTATTTGAATGTATTTTTCCTCACTGTAAATTGCTTTTAGCTTTTTTAGATTTTCACAGCTTAACTACTAAAAAAAGAAAAGAAAGAAAGCTACTTGCTTAACCTGATAAAATGTTCAAGCTTACAAAATATTGCTTTACACATATGGCACAAATCACAATCATGCTAAAAGTACAATATAATTTACTTTTACCCTCTGAAGTATCTGGAAGTATCTAAAGTAGCTTTTTAGCTGTGTCCAATTTAATTAATTTCATTCAATTTATTTTTCACAGCTGTTTCAACAACAGCTGTCTCAAGGCGCTTATTTGCGTATTTATTGTAAAGTAAAGATCCTACAATATGAGCGAGAGCAAGAGACAGTGATGAGGCACTGAGTGATGGTGAGGAGGAAAAACGTCCTTTTAACTGGAAGAAACCGCTGCCTGAATCAGGTTCAGGAAAGGGCCCTGACCAACTCGGCTGAGGGGACAGAGAAGAGCACAGAGAGACAACGAACAGCAAACAGGCCAAAAACAAACAAAATGAAAGTAGAGACAAAAGTTAATGACTTGCAACTATGGCGCAGTTTATATGGGTTTTTTTTCAAAGGCACTTTTAAAAAGTGGTTTAAAAAGAGTCATGACATTTAACCATAGAGGTGTACATGACTGGGACAATTTTTTCATCAAATGATGTTTTAAAGAAAAAAAAAATCCTAAAACCCATAGCTACGGTTAGACTGGACTTTTCTGGATTACAGCTCCATGTGCTTTATGAATAGCGCCAGATAAAGAATTGCTTTTCTATAAGCTTTAATTTACATCACAGAGGTCACATTAAAGAGTGGTTGTGCTTGTAATAATAATATAATAAGGGAGCGTAATGTGTGTGCACATTTATGTCTTTTTTGTGCACACAGTTTTAGTTATGAATCTGCATAGTTTTATGTATCTGGCTCTTTATCTAACTAGCCTAATATTAATCTAATATTAATGTGGAACATGAGCAGAGTCTATAAAGAAAGTGATACTACTGTGCCTTTGAAGAATTCAATTGACAATTCACTTCAAGTAAGTTAGAATGAGTTTCCCCTGAAGCATATGTATGAAGCATATGCAACTCTGTAACTGATTTGGCAAGTGAAACATTATTCCACAGAGAGAAGACAAGATAGAGAAGGAGCTGCAAGAGCACAACAGATGAAGGAATGAGGCAATGAAGATAGATATTATCAGACTGAGAGATCATAGAAAAGTTTTTTTTTTTTTGTTTTTTTTTTGAAAGACTGAAGAATGCATATCAATATTAGTCTGTTATTGGCATCCAATAGCATTGGCCAATATGGAGCAATGAACATCAATGGCCGGATCCTATGGGATACTATAATTTCAAATATTGATTTCTGTATACTAACCAGTTAACTCAATGTTTAAAATAAACCTATCAAAAACTGGTTTGGTTCAAATTTGGCTGATTTATGCTGATTGCGTCCTTTGAATGACCAAAATAGGAGAGTTGAAAACAGGAGACCAGGGCAGAAAACATCAAGAATTAGAAAAGATAAAGAAAAATACCTCTTCTGAAAAAATGAAAAACAAAAAACTTTGTACCATACAAGGTGATGGCCAGGAGCAGCTGTGGTCACTTTTGATTCATTGGAGGTTCAGGGAGGAGATGCTTTTTGTTCCCGTTTACTTCTTTGGGCCAGATTTTCCTTCCAGTGGAAATATATGATCATCCAGGCTGACACTCCCTTGTAATCAATCATCACACGACAGTAGTTGATAGGTTTGTAGCTTGAACCCATCCGCTGGAACGTTGAAGACAATATAATTACACTGCTAAGCAAGACACAAATAGGCAAAGTTCTTCATGTTACTCGTGCACGGGAGAGACCGGACAGAGCGCCGTCCCTTCGCTTGACCCCAGTCGCTCTGGTCCGTCCTCCCGTACCACTGTCCTTTTATTGAGGTTACAAGAATATGCATAGGTTCATTAACATACGACGTCTACATACAAACAAAGAGTACCTTGCCTGTGTGTGTGTGTGTGTGTGTGTGTGTGTGTGTGTGTGTTGCTGATCAAAGGGTCAAACATCCTTGGTCAGGAAGAGGGTAGACTAGACCCCCCCCCCGGTGAGGAAGTCCAGCAGTTCATCTAAACAGAAAAGCACTTAGACTAGAACAGACGTAGCTACGTTAATCCTACCATAAAACAATTAAGACAAGGTACGAACTTTCCCATGCTCCCAGGATATAGGTGTGCATTCTAGTGTGGAATACACACCAAGCCTCTGTAGCCTGTTAAAGATCACACAACTTATCACTACACAATTGATTATACACCTCTAAGCATCTATGGTTAAATATTTCTAAGCATAAATGACAATCAACAATACAAACTCTAACAGTAGTTATTACTAACATCTCAATATTCCTTATTAGTCATCTCCAAAGGGAATGTGAAAAGTCATGTGTTTATCATAATGTAGCAATTACTTGGAAATCACAACATAAAGGTCCCTGGAAATATCTTTAATTCTTGCTCAACAGGCGGTAATTTAAAACTGGGGAAGGACTCCACCACTGAATTTATTTCCCTCAGTAACAAAGCACAGATGATAATAAAACACTGATTAAACAATCAGTTTAGCATAATGATATGCTGGTGAAGAGAAAATGCTTCTGGAGAAACCTGGGCTTTGTTTTAAATAAGATTTAATTGAACTAAATATATATATATATATATTTTTCAATTCATCACACAATTTTATTAAAAAAAGATTGTAGGGTTTTTACCATATACAACGCTTTGAGGTGACTTTTGTGATTTATTTATATATAAATAAAACTGAATTGAATTGAAGTGAACAGTAGGTTGAGATCATTGTACACACAGCTCAGTATAGTACATTTTTAAAAAATTTGATAATAAAACGTGTCCAACAACCAATATTGTCCTGTTTGCAAATAGACTTTTGAGCCCTTTTGAGTCAGTAAGAAAAAATGTAGACATTTCTGTTTAAGTAGAAACAATGTATGTCTATACACCCCAAAGACATGAACTCAAATAAATCAGATTTAGGATTTAGTCACTTTTTTATTAATTTACTTGTAAATGCAAATTCATACACCTTCATTTTAGAAAACAGGCATGATTTTGTAGACTGTGCGCTAAATAGAACAGAAACAATACTTTTTTTTTCCAAATAATTGCTTTAACATTACAAACATTTAATCCGTAGAAAGCTTAGTAAAAAATACAACCATTTTTAAGTATACTGTTGCAGTCATGCATTCATGTGAAAAATAAATTGATTATTTATGGAGAATGTAAATTGTTTTTATGCATGCTGAAAGCTCAAAGTACAATAAAAACTTGCTTTATAACTTTTATTTGAGAGTTTCCTAGCAGTGCTGTAAGCATCACACCCTGTAAGAGTTTAGGAAAGTTCCCGGTGGTGCAATCCTCTGTGATAAAGTGCTTTCATGCAGTGAATTTTAGGGAAAATTATAAACCAAGGGGGAGGAGTGATTAACCTCTCATGGTGTTCATTGCAAGTGGTTTGCTGGAGCATAAACATTTGTTCTCTTAGCCTGGAACTGGGTTAGGCTGCCGGTGGCTATTCAGCAGCGAGGGTTACCCATTCGGCAGTAACAAACAGTTCTGAACAGTCGACACTGGCAGAAAGCACAATAATCACAGCACACGGTGCCTTGAGATTTACAGCTTCCCCACAGGGAAATACAGTTGGCAGGAGGAGGAGGCCGCTTCTTCACACCATATTTGTTCTGAAAGAAAAGGAGAGAGAGAGAAGAAGAAGAAGTTATAACATAGAAAATCATATTTTTAAAACAGGTTGCTGTAAAAAATTAGAAACAATATGTTTATGGAGTTGCTGAACTGTGCAGCTTACCCCCTTTTTTCTACATGCCTGCACAGAGTAGGAGTTGCTCTGAGTCTCATTGCACATGTGCATAGTGACAATAAAAGGCATTCTATTCTATTCTATTACAAAAAAAAACAACAACAAGCACTATTAATGATGTTATGTTACTGAGTGTTTTGACTGAGAATTGTGGCATTTATTAAGTGTGTTTATAAAAGCCAGGCACAAGGACCTGAGGCAAGAGAAAAGAACGGCATCCTGACTGCCAACAGAAAACCACACAGGGTACATTTCTGCCCCTTGAGTGCACAGAAGAATGCATGAGAGGAAAAGCATCTTTGCCAGTAAGTTTTTTCCTTTCTCCTTTTCCACGAGCAAGAGGGTGTGATAAGAGTTCCCTTGCTCTTGTCCACCTTTGATTCTCTGGATGCGGGCAGTTCTCACTGTTCTTTCATATGATCAATTTAAAAGGTCACTCTAAATACTGACATGCCTTGATTGGTTGTATGGTTTGATCACTGACACACTGATCACTGGTTGCAACATTCAGTCCAGCTTGTTCAGTTAATGATAGTAATCAAATCATGGTATATTATAAAACGTTTCATATGTAATATGTTGTTATAAATCTTTCTTTTAATTATTGAATTCTTTAATTTTAATTTGGTTGTTTTAACTGTATTCAAAATTGATTTGATCAACTAAATTACATAATTAAACATAGTTTCCATAGCAAGTTCACTTGTGTAGGGTAGACAGTTTTCATTTTCATTACTTCACTTTAAAAACTAGTATATTAAATGAAAAACTATAATATAATGACGCTATATGATAAAAGGTAATGGAACCCAGTATTATATCAATACCATGGTATTATTATTATTATTATTATTATTATTATTATTATTATTATTAATAATAATAATAATAATAATAATAATATTAATAATAATATTAATAATAATAATAATAATAATAATAATTTTTTGAAACAACCTTTTTCTGTTTCTTTGGTTTCTTGCTCTTCTTTGCAGATTTTGGTAACTCTGGAAGAGAAAATTAAGAATTGCAATTATTAGAAAATGTGTTAGAAAAGAAAAGTGTCATCAGCATAGATGATACATGATGATCCTTTCAAACTTACCTACAATAACCACAGGGGGTGAGTCTATTTCTAGATTTTGAGACAAAGCATTAGATGCAGAAACTCTGCTGGTGGAGAGTCTCTCATCTGGGATCATGTGGGCACAGCCGAGGAAGTAGTCTGTCGCAGCCAGAAGAAAGCAACTTAGCAGCAGTGAGATGTGCATCTTTCTGTGAAAACAAAAACGAGTAATGGATGTCTGTTAGATAAACAGCACATCAGGAACTCACTCTGCAGGAGGGGGAGATATAGGAGAGGTGGAGTAAAATCTCAGCCTGGGCGTCTATTTTCTTGTGTAGTCTGGAAGATGAGTGGATGACGAGGTGGGTGCAGTTTTATCTGTGGTGGGGTCGGGTGGACTGTCCTGGGCTCTGCGGGGCAAGGTGGCGCTGCCAAACTAGGCCCCAGTCCAATGGGGCCTGGCCCCCCCCTTTCCCTGGCGGGTTGCAGAGTATCCCTCTTCCCGCTCCACCACAATCACCCACACATGCAGGGCCTTGGGGTAAAGATGTGTCACCAGGGTGCAGAGGAGGCATCCCCCCCCCTCTGTCCCGTTCTGGCTGCCTGTGCCTCAATTTTATCCCACAACTTAGACATTCACATTACTCACACTCTCATAACACATACATATAGGATCTTGAGGGTGGGCACGCTACACGGTATCCAAAAGACCATCAGGGTGTACAACCTCACCCCTGGCATCGTTGCCCACCTCTCAATTTTAAATACATGAAGACACTGAGGGCTATCAGGAGGGGCTATGCGCTTACCTGCTGCTCTCTGGCAGGTAGCTCCATGCCCTCCTGGGTTTTAAATGCACCTTAGAACACACATGCATCAACACTACATATGAGCGGGCAGAGGGAGGTTTGGAGTCTTCTCTCACCCCCATTCTCTGCGGCCTGCTGGAGCGGGGGGCTAAGAGGAGGAGTTGGCCGTCCGATTGGGGTCTGGTGTGTGGGGCCTCCCTGCTGCTGCGGAGCCAAGCCGGGGCAGTCTGCTTCTCCCCACCCCAGGGAAAAGGGTAACACTACCTGGGTTTGGGTGCAGTTTCCCCCTCCAGGGGTAAGGGTACCTAGACCTGGGGCTTAGAGTACGCTTGGGGAGTGTGATCGTGTGTACAGCGTCTCTTTATGTCTGTCTCCACGTTGGTTGAGTGTGGAGTAAGTGCATATGAGAGCATGAGGGTGGGAATGGATGTTTGTATCTGTGTGTGCCTGTATGTCTGTTTCTATATGTCAGGTTGGGTATCAGACGCCACCTCTCTAGGGACATCTCAGGTCCTCCAAGGTATGGAGGCCTATCTCCCCCCACCACTTCCCCTGCCAGTGGCAGACTCCCTCAGACATCGGTGCATTGGTGTTTTTTTGTGTCTGGGGATGGGCGTCCGGGTACACACCGGCTCACTCCTTGGTGGCTGCTTGTCGGGGCCTGGAGCCTGGGGCTCGCTCGGGCCACTTCGGGGGTGGGGTGCCCTCAGCCTCTCGGCGTGGGGCTCGGTCAGGCGGAGCTCACGGGCACGTCACTGCAACCCCCCCTGGCTTCTGCTCCGCGGCTGCTGAGTGAGCCCTCATCTGGGACTCTCCTCAGCTCCTTCTGGGATAGTGGCGCGGCTGCCCCTCTGTTGGTCTTCCTTGGTCTCTTGTGTTCTGGGGGCCTCTGGATGTCTGGAGTCTTGATCTCCCCCATACCTGCTTCATGCCCTGGAGGACGGGGCTGTGGCCCACCACACCCTCTAGCAGATCATTACATGCATCTTTCTTCGCCTTCAGACAATAATTCTAATGGCAAAAGGGCCAAATCCAGACAGGCAAAAAAAAAAAAAAAAAAAAAAAGATAAACAGCACATCTGTTTATCTGTAATTTGAAAACAATAACTACATTTTAAAAACATCACTAGAAAAACAGTAAATTGGCCTGATGAGAAGTGTTTTAACTTCAAATAAGCTTTCTCATCATATCTGTTAATGAAAGATATTTATATTTAAGATATTATATTTAATACATGTTTTACTGTGATAAATCTGTTTACTTTATTCTCTGCTTTATCAGTTTGTCTGCACACAAAGTAAAAACAGACAGCAAAGAAAAATGAAATGAAAGTAGCTCAAAAATGATGCTGTTCTTTGAAACACAAGGCAATCCGTATAAGCTCCTACAATGAAATGCAAATATTTCAAGCACAGTCAATGGGTTTTTTTCTCCTTCCATTTTTTAGAAAATAAACAATTGTGACAATGCTTCAGTGGTATTTTTAAAAAAATAAGTTATCCATCTAAATTTTATTAAAGCTTAAAACGTGCGTAAAAAAGTGAATAGTCTCTTTGACTCTCGGGTAGACTGTGCTTCAGTTTTGGTGACTGCCTTTAGTATTTTCTCCATCCTGTTGTTACTGAGCACTGAGTTGCACTCCACCTGGTCACTTTTGACATTTCAGCTGAGTGCAGTCAGGATAATCTACAGAGAACCAGTAATCAATTTTCTTATTTAGGATCGGGGGGATTTCAGCTATTCCAGCAACAACTGAATTTTTGGTCAAGCTGTCTGTCCAACACTAGACAGGTGAATTTCGAATCAGCAGTTAGCTTCAGAAGCATGTCTTTGGACTATGGGAAGTAACCAGATAACCTTAGGGAAAGCTACACAGGCTCAGCAAAAAAAAAAAAAAAAAAAGGCTCCACACAGAAAGGCTTCAGCTGAGTCGGAGGTTTTTACTCTGTTATTGTATTTCAGTGTGTTTCAGATTAGCAACAAATACACATTTTACGTTCCAAAACAATGTTTTTCTGTCTGTACAAAAGGTTTTGCTGTATTTTTCATACTGATCAAATACTAATTAATATAAATAACATCATAGATACACTCTGCACAGAAAGCAACAGCTCTGGTGGGGAGTGTAATTTGAACTGTTGGGAAGGATTACTACTTTGAGGTCAGTGAGAAGGTTTAGTCGGGCTCTATGTTTTCCTTTTACTTTTCATTGTGATCATTATCTGGACTTAAATATCACAGTTTGTTCATTTCTAAAGGTTTGGTGTGAGCAGTGTCTATTTTGTTTTCAGGGAAAGGCTGTAAAAATAACTTGCATGCAAATATTTGATGAGGAAAAAGGAAGAAACAAGGAAATTATGAATGTTAACAGTACTTTTACACAGTGCTTTAAAAGTATACATAAAATAAACCTAGACTGAATTTTGTTGTTTTGTTCATACTTATTTTTAAAGTTTTTGTACATCATAGTTGTATGTTACACCTTTTTCTGGCTTTTAATTTAGGATGACTAGAAATGTAAGAATGACCAGTGGTGCAATATGACATTATTATTATTATTATTATTATTATTATATCTAATCATATCAGTGTCACACAACCAAAACAAATCTAAATTGTGAAATCTATCCTCAAAAAATCCAAAATCCTAAACAGTCTCATGAATTTTTATTTTATGCATGTTGTTCTTAATTTGAGATTGCCTTTCTATTTTTTTCTGCAAATGAAATCCATATCATAAATGGAAAACACCAACCAAATTCTGTGCACCATCCCAGTTACTCCTTCCTTTGGCAACTGAACAAGAAATTTCCATACCCTCACCACTGAAGTTCACCTCTGTGCTTTAAAAGACATGGCTCCTATAACATATGCTTGAAATATTGTTCAAGACTCTGGATAGTATTATTGTATCCAGCATCCTCAAAACCACATCCTCCTGTAGTATCAAAGCTGAGCCAACCAGTGAAAAATAAACTTTTGTAGAAGCTGAAACGCTAAGCTCAGCTAATAGTTTTATTCATCACAGACTCAAGAACTCTTCCAGCTGATTCTGCCTTGACTTAAATAGCCTAGGCTGTATAAATCCCATATGTTCAGAGACCAAACCAAAATAGTTTTAAAAACACAGTTTTATAGCAGTTTTTTTTATAGGGGACTTGCCTTTAATATCAGGTTGTTTTTGTACTGACTGCTAGTAGTTTATTTCAATTTAATTCTCCATCACATGGTGGTTAACCTGATTTAAAAACCTGTTTTGAAAAGCATCATCATTTTTATTATTATTTAATATAAATTAAACAAGTTGGGGCATATTTCCTATTTCCAATACAATTTCCAAATATAATTACAAAATTGATTGTAATTAACTATCACAGGATGGTTTTCCACCTTGCGTCAGTCCAGCTTAAAATAGTCCAGGCCCAGCTTATAACTTTTTTTTTTTGCATGGTAAAGGTTTAACTGACATATGTGGACGTGGTGACAAAATGTGTTCACTGACAATGGTTTTCACTACAGAATGGTGTCTGTTTTTAATGCTGTGCTTCGTGAGGGCCCCTAAATTCTTGGCAATTTTATGCTGAGAAATGTTATTCTTACATTATTGAACTATTTGACCACACAGTCTTTCACAGAGTGGCAAACCGCACCCCATCTTTACTTCTGAAACACTCTCTGAGATGCTCTTTTAATACCCATGTTTAATACTCATGTTACTGATTTGCCAGATTAGTTGGCAGATGTTCCACCAGATGTTCTCTGCATTGCACAACTTCCCCACTTTTAATTGCAATTAAATGCTGCTGGCATCAAATTCAAGACTCGGTAGACATGTTTTTAAAACACAAAAAAAATGTAAAAAATTGTCACTTATTAATATTTTACAGTGTGGTGACATTTTTTGGAAACATTAAGCTCAAATAAAATAGGTGAAATCACTTTCCTTTGCTTCAATCCAGATAATCCATGCTTTTACCCACAAATGTGGATTTCTATTAGACATTGATGGCACTAAATTTACCATCAGTATATATTAAGTTATGCTTTAAGAGGTCTTACAGTAAAGTGACTTGCATTCATTATCAAGAGGAGGTCTGCTAATGTTCATCCTAATCCTTTTCTTGCATTCCCTGCCCAAACAGCAGCTGCAAAATGATTTAATCTCTCAAAGGAGTAAGGGTTGAAAATCACGACCCTTGCCAACTCAAATTCCTGAATACTCATTTTGTAACTAGCCAAAATATGTGGAATAAACAAACAACTAAATCAACTAAAACAATAAGATATACACAAGAATTTTTGACAAAGAAGATCTGAGTCGTTCGCAACTCATGCCAAGTGGACTTGGCGTGAATTCAAAGGTGATCATAATCACCGTGATATAATAAAAACACATTTTAGCACCTTCTCCCACAGATCTGATAGAAATTAATTTTAAATTGAGTACAGTGTTAAGAGCTAAGCATTTCCTTTGAAAGCAGGGCAAACATAAAAGGAATGCCAAACACATACACTAAGTCAAAAAGCACCTAAAACCACCTTAATATGGCTCCTTTCCTGCATCTGGATAGACTTTAGCACGTCAGCTGAGGATCATGGATGCTGCTTCTCATGAGGTTTTGGAAACCACATTATACTGCATTGAGACATTTCAAAGCGGAATGATTTAAAGAGGTGAAATGATGACAGTAAATGCAGAGGGAAGGTTAACAATCAACAAAAAATATGTACAGATGTGCAGGCAAAATATGAAGTGCAAAGTCTTTTTTCTCTCACGGCAGTATTTTGTTCTTAGAAAAAAATCCTAAAAGGTGATTTGTAGGCTAAGACAAGGGTGATACAAATTTCATAAAACTTTAGGAGCATATTTCAGTATGAAGTAGGTCTAATGACTTCTTAAGACATTTTGTTTATATATTTTTGTTATCATCAAATCATCAAATAATTGTTTATTGCAAAGGTGATCATTTATGTGGAAAGAGATTTTTTTTCTTTTCCCGACTCAGCTCATCCAATTAAACTAAATTCAATTTTATTTATACACATGCCAAATCAAAACAACAATCGCCTCAAGGAGCTTATATTGTAAGGCAGGCCCTACAATAATACATACAGAGAAAATCCATGTCTAATGTTGTATTTCTCTTTCACTCACTCTCTTGCTCAACATATGAAGAGTTAGAAAATAGAAAAGCTAAAAGTTACACCCCTGATCTTGTAAGGTTAAATGTGAGGTGAAAGCTATGTAATAATCCAATGATTATTCATGATCCAAGTCAAGACAAAAAGCCTCGAATTCCATAAATATACCAACAGAATACATCAACATTTTCAACTCCATGAACTACAAGGATTACTTGATGAAACACCTCTAGAGAGAACTCCTGAAATAAGTCATTCAAAAGTCATGTATATTAAAAATAGAAAAAAAAGGAGGTATGTTTACAGCCAAATTCAGCATGCAGTGGAAACACCACAAATCAACTAAAATTATCTTTAAGAGAGCTTTGTGAAAGTAGTTCACCTAAACACAGTCTAACTCTCTCTTATGACAAGCTCCACCAATTTAAAAAAGGCAATTATGATATATCCATAGGACACGAAAAAAATTTTTCTTGAAAAATGCATAAATACAAATCAGTGAATGAATTAATGAATGAACAGATAAACAAACAAATTAATGGCCTATAATTCTGGTCATCTGATATATTTGTCATGTGGTGCTGAATGGAAAGCTCCTTTAAAATGTACCTTTCATGTTGCAATATCTTGTTGCAGAATGCCAAATCTTTATTACTGCTGTTTATGTAGTTTAGATTGTGGATTCTATTCCTAAGATGTTTTTAATAAAAACATATAAAAAATAATTATTATTATTTTTGAGAGTTCTGGATCAACCAGTCAACTGGTGCACGGGAATGGCAGCTTTACAACCTAAATTCTAATTTTAAAGAAATTTCTCAGCTTGAACATCTGTTTTGTAGAACAGCAGAGAAAAGCTGCTCTATTTGCTTTTCTCTACATTTTAACCTTTGGCTCTATTTCTAAACAGAAAAATAATCAGAGTCATGCATTAAATTGATATTTGGCAGGTGGGGGGTACTCTAGGATAAGATGTTGCTCTTGAGCATTGGGAAAAGAATTTAGATAAACTCATGAATAAATAAGAATAATTCCTATTGAAAGCGCCAGTAGATTTTCTTTGTATACACACTTTGAGCAGCTGACATGTCCTGCTGCTACTCCCATGTTTCCTGGTGGATTTTAATACAACTGAATTTATCAAATTATAAGCAGGCATTACATGATGACTGATTTCCCACCTTTAGGCACTACAAAGCTGTTATGAAGGTGGAATTCAGTAAGTAAATCACCTTAAATTTGATTTGATATGCATTGCTCTTGATGTCATTTAATTCCGACCATCAAATGTTACTGAGCAGTCCTCTCATTTTTTTGTCCTCTCTGAATGATGTTATCTCACTACCAGAAGGATTACAGTCCAAACAACACAGAAACAGTCTGTGTGTTTGCTCATATTTGTTGAGCTGAAATGAGCTGCTGCATTTGAAATTTCCTGCCATTTATAAAACAAAAAAAACCTTTAAAAAAATACTGCTTCATTTTCCTCTTTTGTAGCTGTTAGCTTCTGTTATTGGTTCCTCCACTTAGGTTCAAATCTTGTGAAGACATGTACATGGAGTAAACTACAGATACCTGAAAATTCTACCTAAACACAGTAATGAATATTTGTACTTTGTTACTTCCCACCTCCTAAACGGACCTGTGTTTGAGTGAGTTTTCATTCAGCTGTGAGATGGTTTTCCATTTGGCTTTGCACACTTCTATTTATCTTCAAATTTTGTGGCACATGTCTATTTCAGGGACATAACATCTGTGTTAAAAGACACAGATGTCATAGCTGTCAAAACTGTCATACTAGACACTCAGAGAATCCAGGGTTTCCTACCTAGCCATAAACTAATTTGCTTACTCAGAGATCTACAAAGATTACCCCCACCTCAACAGGCTGATGCCCACTGTTTTCGCTCTCCTTTTGCCTCTTAAACACACGTGCACCTCATAATTGATGCCTTGTGTGCAGGACGAAGAAAGAATCATATCAGCACAGTATTCTGTTGCTAGAAATGTTACATCATCCCAGATGATTTGTAGCTTAAGGTAGAGTAACATATAACTAACGTTTCAATGGTATTTGACTGATTATATTACAGTAAAGTAGTCCTAACTATGTCAGTTCACTTTTGACTTGCACATCAGTCAACTAACAATTACTGTTATATTACTGTCATACCTTAATGTGGCTAGAAAAAAAAGTTTTTGTTTTTTGTTGATGCCTAAACTCAATTTTCTGCCTTAGATGGTCTTTTATAATTAAAAAAGCAAAGATTTTGGTTCATCTTTTGACCACATATGCACCAATACCACTTCATGATGAACATTTTTCAAAAAAAGATCCCAAATTCACACACCATGAGATGCACACATTCATACCTGGAGTAAGTTTTTTTTCTTTTTTGTGTCATAGTTGGAGAAATTACAGCATTATAGTTGCTCAGAAAAACCCTCTTGACCTCGCTGCTGTGTCACATACTGAGCGAATTATGTAATTTACGTACCCCTAAGGTGACCCTTGAACACAAGATTATGCACCTTGACAAAAAACACATTTCTTCTGCCATCACGTTCCCTCTACACGATTAGATGTGTGTTTGTAAGTGCATGTTAAGACTGAAAGGCTTAGCTGCGTAGAAAAAAATGCACACTAAGAGAGGCACACAGGAATGGCTTATCTTATCAGTCGTACACCCTTCATGTTCTCTCAAATACACAAAAGAAGAGGTTTCTTTTACAATAATACCAACATATTATTATAAATAGCCAAAGAAAAAAGGGAATCTAAAACTAGAAAAACTGTGCATTAAGTTAATTGAGATAAAGAAAATATGAGGATAAAAATAAGGCAAGGTTCAGCTACACTTTGAATAAAACTGGACTCTCCAAGCTAATCCAATAATTTGAGGTTTTGGATAACGAGCTCAAATTATGTCATTATAACACTACAGTAACTATGTGTTTTTTAGAGGAAAATAAATGTGTTCTTCTTTCTGTTCTCCTCTGATAATCACATTTTCTGTGGTTCAGCTGCACTAGGTACACATGTAATGCGTGACATAAAGAACGTTTTCGCCCTACCACAGCTGAATCTCCCCCGTGGGAGCCTGAATTGGATAAGCAGAAAATAATAGATGGATGGATGGATATAAAGAAAGTAGGCAAACCAGGTGGTATCTTGTTCAGCTAATGTGCCCTTAAATAACTGGTTATTTCATGCAGGTGTAATAATCGTCGTTACAAATGAAAGAAAATGAAATGTAACCACGTAGAATCTGAATTGTAAGAAGTTGGATCTATTAGTGATAATATTCTCTATAAGATCCGCATGTGGTGGCACTTTTGCCTGTAAAAAAAAACTGAAAATCAACTTAATTTAACCAGACCATCAGCTCACGAACAGTTCTCACATCAAAGATGGTGAGATGTTTTTTTCTGCCCACACCAAAACATCTGACCTTCACCTCAGAGAAATCAGTTCAAGGATCCTTCTCTGAGAGTTGTCTGTTCAAACACACACACTCACACCCACACAGACTCACTCACTCATATTTTTTGAAGACACATGGTTAGGAAATTGTGGTGAAGCTGAGGGAAGAATAACAGCACAGTGTCCCAGTGGCCTGGTTCTCATTTTGAAATAATTTTCAGTAATTTCCATCACCATGGAAGTCAGCAATAAACTCACGGGGTTCCCTTTTAAATTGATCTGCTCTGTTGCAGAGGCTGTTGGCTCTGTTTTTCGCACACAGCCCTTTGTGCCTTTTTCCTTTTTCTTTTTTTTTTTAAATAACTTTTTTTTTTTTTTCAAACAAAAGGAACCAAACAGCAGGGAAGCATAAACAGTTTGTTTTTTTTCCTATTCAAAGAAATAAAGCTGACTTTTTCAGAAAACAAATATCCATTTATTTGTATTTTTTAATTAAACAAGTGTCAATACCATCAACGGCTAAATGGACAAAATCATTTGAATGTTTTCTTTTGCTTTAAAGAGAAAAGAAAATCCACCCAATATTTTTCTTATCCATTACAACACGTAGAGAGAAAGTTCACCCATTCAGTTTTAAAATGAAATATTAGCTTCAAATAACCCTAAAAAATGTCCTTTCAATGTGCCAATAAAAATCAAACTTTTAGCCTCAGTCTTAAACACAGACAAACGTTTATTATGTTTTAGGGATAAAGGAAGGTCAGTGCCTTCAAAAACAACTCTTTAAGGCCAGCAGCGTTTTGTGTGTGTGTTCTGTGACGTGTTTCTCATACTTTTCATAATCCTTATCCTTGAGTTTGATTTTTTACCAGATGGATTTGCTCTGACTGTCCAAATGCCAGAATCCAAAAGAGAGATAATTTTAGATTAAAATGGTTTCTGCGCTTGTCTAAGTTGCCCTGAACTGCAACTGTTTTACTATTTTGTTTTGTTTTTCTTTTCTATTTTTACATTTTCTAGGAGCTCCAGCTTCTAAATATGTTTTTCAGGTTTCAAAATCTGAACGTTACTGGAATATAAAATATTTGTCTTTCATTCATTCATTTCATTCATTTATTTATTCATTTTCAGGCACAACAAATACCTATATTGAACATAAAATACACAAAACAAAAAACAAAACTTGCCTGAAAAAGGAGTGGGACGAAGAAAACTTATTAAATCCCACCCCTATACTCACTCATCAACAAAAAAAAAAAACAATAAACTTCCCGCAGCTACACCCATCATTGCATACAGACCCATCAACAGCCCCGGGCAGATACAAGCATCTAAGCGGCAGCTCGCAACCAACAATTAGAGCCTTCATAACTGAATACAGAATATATAAATTATAAATTGCATTACCACAGGTAACAGGCAGTAATAACTACAAGTAACAGACACACATACATATACATACATATATATATCTACACACACAAGTACATATATGTACATACATACGCACACTTTATTTTTTATTTTTTATTTTGGAATCCATACCAGCAATGGTAAGAGGACAGACATTACAGAGCACACTAAAACCCATCATTGAGTATACTGTGACCAGACCAACTGTTTGTAGAGAAATTTAAATCTATGAATATTTTTGCATTGTTTCAATTGTAAACTCAGACTGTTCCAGATTTTCACACCACATACAGACACACAAAAGCCTTTACGGGTTGTTCGAGTTCTGGGTAATTTGAATTCTCCAAAGCCTCTCACATTATAAACCTTTTCTCGAATTTCAAATCTAGTTTGTAAATTTGCCGGTAAAAGTTTAGTAAAAGCTTTATACAAAATTATGGATGTATTGTAATTAACCAGATCCTGGAATTTAAGTAACTTTGCCTGAAGAAAGAATTTGTGAGTATGATCTAGATAACCAGCCTTGTGAATAATACGCAGTGCTCGTTTCTGTACTGTGACTAATGGATTAGTTGTATTTTTATATGTATTTCCCCACACTTCCACACAATATGTAAGATATGGAAGAACCAGGGTACAGTACAGAGTACGAAGTGCATCTTTATCAAGGAATTGTTTCACTTTGTTCAAAACTGCGAGGCTTCTGGAAATTTTGGTTTTTATGTGTCTGACGTGGGGTTTCCATGAAATTTTGTTATCAATTATAACTCCCAAAAATTTGTTTTCACTCACATTATCAATTGGTACACCTTCAATGATAATTGGTAATTCTATATTATATTTTAAATTACCAAAAAACATTGCTTTAGTTTTATTTATATTTAATGATAATTTATTTATGTCCATCCATTTTTTTATTAATTTTAGCTCCCTGTTTACAGTCATTACAAGATCAGTATAATCATCGCTACTGAAAAATATGTTGGTGTCATCTGCGAACAGTATGAGTTTAAGTACTTGAGAAACATCAAAAATATCATTTATGTATACATTGAAAAGTTTTGGTCCCAACACTGACCCTTGGGGAACACCACATGTAATACCAAGTTTCTCTGAATGGTAATGCCCTATGCTAACATATTGTTCCCGACCTGTTAGGTAACTTTTTAACCAGTTACCAGCTTTCCCTCGAATACCATATCTTTCCAATTTATCCAGTAAAATTGAGTGATTGATTGTGTCGAAGGCCTTTTTGAGGTCAACAAAAATACCAACTGCATATTTATTTTTATCCAGTGTATCAGTAATTTCTTCTACTGCCTCAATTATCGCCATTGAAGTGGTTCTTTGCGTTCTGAAACCATACTGACCAACATTTATTATTTGATGTTTTTCAAGGAATTTTTCTAATCTTGAATTAAAAAGTTTTTCTAGAATTTTTGAGAATTGAGGCAGTAGAGAAATAGGCCTATAATTGGTAAAACTGTGTTTGTCATTACTTTTATATAGTGGTATTACTTTCGCAATTTTCATTTTTTTTGGAAAACAACCGGACTGAAATGATAAATTACAGATATATGTTAAGGGACTAGCAATATTCAGAATAACCTGTTTAACTACAGACATATTTATGTCATGATAATCCATTGAAGACTTACTTTTACATTTTAATGTGATATTTATTACTTCTTGCTCATTTGTAGCTGAGAGGAACAGTGAAAAGGGATTTGATTTTATATTACTGATATTTTCATTTTTATGACACGGGATGTCCGCTGCTAGTTCAGGGCCAACATTTATGAAGAATTTATTGAACCCATCGACAATATTACTCATGTTGTGATTTTCACCATTTGCATCAGTAAAATATTCAGGATATGATGTTCCAGAAGATCCTTGTTTAATTAAGTTGTTTAACACATCCCAAGTTCCTTTTATATTGTTTTTATTTTCATATAATCTTCTTCTATAATAAAGTTGTTTGCTCGTTCTTATAATATCAGTCAATTTATTTCTATATGCTTTATATCTTTGTTCCACTTCTTTTGTTTTTACTTTGATAAACTGTTTATACAGATTGTTTTTCTTTTTGCAAGCATTAATAATTCCTTTTGTGAGCCAAGGACTTTTTATCTTTTTTTTCTTTGTCATGTGTTCGTTTACAGGACAATGTTTATTGTACCACATAGTAAAAATATCTAGAAAATTATCATAAGCCTTGTCCACATCTGACTCTTCATACACCGAACTCCAATCTTGTTGTGCTAAATCGAAATTGAAGGCATGAATTGCTTCTTCATTTATTGTTCGCTTTGCTATCATGATCTTGGTATCTATTTTTTTAAAATCACAGTCACACAAAGTAAAAACTGGTAAGTGGTCAGTTATATCACAGACAAGCAGACCACTATTAATTTGGAAATCCATGACATTAGTAAAAATGTTGTCAATAATAGTGGCGCTATGTGAAGTTATTCTGCTTGGCTTTGTTATTGTTGGATATAGTGATAAGCTGTACATTGTGTCAGTAAAGTCATCAATGGCTTTTAACCTTGTTGGATTTAGCAAATCAATGTTAAAATCACCACAGATAAATAGTAATTTTTGGTTCACCGAAGCAAACGTTTTTTCTATCCATTCATTAAAAGTGTCAATACTTGAACTGGGTGTCCGATATATACAACTTATTATAACATTTCTCTTTTTTTCATTCATAATCTCAATAGTCAAACATTCCAAAATTCCATCAATAGCCATAGTTGTTACAACATTATATTTTATAGAGTTATGAACATATATAGCAACCCCGCCGCCCGCCTTATTTAATCTATTCATGTATTTTAAATCATATCCATTCAAACAAAAATCTATTCCTTTATCGACATTGAACCAAGTTTCAGTGATGGCTATAACACTAAAGGGGCGAGAAAATTGTTGCAAATAGTCCTTAATGAAATCAAAATTAGAGTACATACTTCTGCTGTTAAAGTGAATTAATGAGAGCTTCCCGTCTAGGTTAATTTCTTTTTCATATTGTTCCTGAGTGAAATAATTACAATTTTTAACAAAAGAAGAGAGAAAGTTACTTTCAGAATCTATTTCTGGATCTATTATATTATGCTCCTTATATTCACAATCTAGATCAATTACTTTCTGTTGAAGAACTAATTTCAACGTGTCCATGTCATTTCCTGGTGTAATTGATACATTGGTGTCAGTTATACTTGTCCAGATCCTCCATGTTCCTCACTATCAGTACTTTTGCCTCTTCTGGTGTCCCGTTTAGCTTAATGAAAATCTTACAGTTTGTTACCCATGTATGTTGTATTTTACCGTTCTTCTTCAGTTGCCTTGCCTTCCTCGCGATGTCTGCGTTTTTTCGTGTCAGATGCTCATTAATGAAAACGTCCGTGCCTTTCAGTTTGCGTCCTTGTTTCAGCAGTGCGACCTTGTTCTTCCGATTGACAAATCTCATAATGATGGCCGGCAGTCTGTCACTCCTCCTGGGCAGTGAGTGACATGCTTCTATGTGCTCCAGGTCCATCTCTATCCCCTTGCTTTGGAGGAAGGACGCCACCTGTTGCTCTACCGAGCGGGTCTCCTCGTCGCTGGGCTCCCCGACGTTCCCGGCTTGATTTTAATACCGCTGATGACCACGTCGTTCGTACGGGTGTACTGCTCCAGCTCATCCACCCGCCGCTCGAGATCCATGATCCGTCTGTCCTTCTCGGCATTTTGGAGGCGTAGCTGTTTTACCTCCTCCAGAAGCCCCAGAAGCAGCTCCTGCTGTGCCCTGACTGCGGCCACGTCTCCGCACAGCGCTCCGAGGGAGGTTTTAATGTCCTCAACCTCCTCTGGTGTTGGGCCTTTCTTGGGTGGCATACTGAAGCGAGAGCACGAGGCGGCCACCACGAGGGACCCGGAAGCGGAATTTCTGATGATGGCGCCTGGCTAGGCCTGCTGGCTGATGGTGGAGCCTGGCTGTGGCCTGCTGGCTGATGGATTATCTGTCATCAACTATTAGGTTGCAAACAAATGCCACAGTATATAACATATGTCATTTTTATTTTTTGTTTATTTTTTGTATATTACCCTTACTTTAGGAAGCACATCACCGAGTTTATTTTATAGTGTTACCTTGAGATAAACTTATATTAGAAATAGACTTCCTCTTTGTTTTTGTACCAAAAACCTTTTTTGTCACTGCTCTTGTTAACGTTTACTCAGAAGAAAAAATTATGTTGTCCAATGTTTTAAAAAAAAATTAGGGGAAAAAAAAGAAGTGCAAGCTTCCATGTTTTTTATTTATTTATTTTTAGAGCTTCTGTAGGCAGTCAAATAGGTCAATCATCTGTGTGTTTTTGTTACTGCGGGCACAGACTATGCAGAGGTCATAATAATATTTTCAAGTGTGAAGGGATAATGAGAACAAATATCCTTTTAAGTGGAATATTTTTAATGCTCATCAACTATAACCATGAAAAGAGGAATGCGTCTTGTGCCTTTATGAAGGGTGGAAAGTATACCTTTAATTATTGATTCCAACATCAAACCAGTTTTTCATCAAATCAACGAATCAAATGCTCAGAGAAACTTTCCAGCCCTTTCCTGCAGCATTCTTCACTTTCACACTGCTGGTTCGTATGTTTAGTCTGTTTCAAATTCTCACGTTCACTAAAATATGTGCATCAAACCTCCACAGCGTTCCCATTTTTACAAGCACAGTGGGCTCATTAAAGCCGAACAATGTTGTCTGATACAGCTGGAAACATGCTGATGAAAATCTGATTACACAGAAATGTTCTAATAACTCAATAATAATAATTTAAAAAAAAAAACATTTAAACAGCAATGACATGGAGTATTAATGAATGTGTCCATAAGAATGCTCCTGAGGTTTTCGGTGAGACACACCTCTGGGGAAGTCTGTGGGGAACTATTAAATGCCGTTTCACATTTCTGCTGATTTTCCAGTTGAAAATGAAAAGGTTATATTTGTTAGTACTAAAATCTGACAGCCTTTCATCAGAATCAAATACTGACAACACATAAAGGTGGGGCACCAAATGTGAAGTTCAGTTTATTTCGATTTTCAAAGATGTGATGCAAAGAGTATTCAAAAGTAAGCTACTTCATTTTTGCAGCATGACTAATGCTGCAAATAATCAAATATGGATTAGATAAAATCATAAGGACTGTATCTGAAATTACTGTAAACTTCAAAAGCTGAATGTAAATGAAAATCACTAAATGCTGCAAAATCCTTTACTTTTTAAAAAGTGAATAAAATTCATTTAAATCCACAGTTTTATAGGTTTTACAGTTACAGTATTTTGATTACCTGTCCCCCACACGTGGACATTGTAATACCTGAAAAGTTTTGTTTCTAGATATCACTTCTATAAAACATAGAAAAGAACAAGAGTAAAAGAAAAATCCCCAGCAGACCTCATAACAAAGTTCAGGCTCTCCTGTTCCAAGAAACAACTCTTAAAAAGGCCAAAGTTCAAAGGTCAGCTGCTGAATAATACTAGTGTGGCTCAACCTTTTGTTTGTGTTCGGACCCAGAAATCTGGGAACTGAGAGCGTTTTATCTCTCTCATCAGTGTGTGTGAGGCAGCTTTAAAAGAGAAGACGAGAGGCTTCTGGCAGATTTGGGGTATGACTTCAGGAGGATAAATCAGCCAGACAGTAGTTTTAATGTCTGTGTCTCATCTATCATCTACCATCTGGGGCTACTTTGCACTGCGTGCCTTTTATCTGTTAGTTGTTCCACAGGTAGATGTAAATTATTCTAAATGGCAAAGTGTTTGGAAAAGTGAACAACATTTTCTGATCTTCCTTTAGAATTTAAATATCTTAAAATGAAAATACTACAATATATCAGACCTTCAAGGATTTTTATAATAAGATCCTATTTTTTTTTTTTTCCCATCATGAAATCCAGCATATTAAAGCACTGTAGCCAAGCCACTGTACTACAAACTGCTGATATTTCACGCTTCACATATCACATACCCGTGAGTTTAAAAAGCAACAGGAGTTTCATTTTACAAAGTAAATACCAACTTTATTACATTCCCACCATAGCATATTGACAGTAACTGCATGACTGCTAAATTAAGACCTAACATGTCTTGATTTCTGTTCTGTTACAGCATGCTTGAAGACATAGTTATGGAGCGAGAGAGAGAGAGAGAGAGAGAGAGAGAGAGAGAGAAAGTCACAAATTTGAAACAGAAAACTTAAAAATTTTAATATAAACTCGTTACCTGATGGTAAAGATTGAACTGATGTGCTGTTACATCGCACATTTTATACATGTTTTCATGTTCTGCAGCACACCGACTGAAAATAAATATTTCCAACATTATTGCCAGCTAATAATACTGTCTTAATTGTCAGGAAGATATCTAAGAAACCAGAAAACAGACACAGGTAGTATTCTTTTTCCATCTCCTGCTGCTCTATTAGGTCAAGGTATGTAAAGACACAGTAAGAGGAAGCAGACCAACCAGAAAACCATATCCAGCGAAAGCGTCTATGAGAAAATTCTGACGACTGCTTCTGTGTGCTTATTAAAACTAATCAGCAGCTATAAACCTGTTTGAAGATGGCTAATTATTCAAATGTGTGGCAGCACAAGAATGTACTCAACATTACTGAATGACTGTTGCTCCTGTTTTTTAAGTAAGACTAAGCTTAAAGAAAAGTCTGTCTTTAGCGACCGCCACTAAAATAGGAAGGAAAAATGGATTTATTGAGGACTATATTAAGTGGTAGATTACAGCACTTTCTGGTAGCAGATCCACAAATAAAGTGTGTTTGATTTGTCATACATTTATAACAACCTGCCAACTTGTGCAAAACTGCAAAAGAGTTCCTAGACATGACAGAGACGAATAAGCGATTACGCTCTTCTCAGTTTTATTTGATCATAGTATAGAAACATTTAAATAAAGACAAAGTATAAATTTTATTCCTTGTAATTGTGTTAGGAAATCTTCTCCTATTGAAAGGCAACATTTGTTTTTCAACACTGACTTTGCATGAGATCTTTAATCCCTAACCTTGAAATAATCCTATTCTCCTGGGATTATACATGGACAACACAAAATGAGAGAGAGAAAAAAAAAGAAGCTTTTTCTTAATATTTTCAATTCATCTTTGTTTCTATAAGTGATATCTTTGCCTGTTGTGAAGTGTATGAATATTCACTATATTGGGAATGTCGCACCAGACAGCGTCCACTGTTGCTAGCGAGTGCTTAACAATCACTAGTCAATACTTTGTATCCAAAACAAAACTGAAACTCTTACAAAGTGTTTATTTTAAGTAAAAGAAACAAAGCAAGCAATACGTCGGTCCATCACAATAAACATCATGTACTGTCACACAGGATCCCAGATGGCACTGGCTTTAACTTGCATTGATTGTTTATAGTTTTTTAACATACTAATTATTAGGTGCCATTTCTTAATTAATATTTCTAATATGATTAACTCAAATAATAAATTATAATGTGTTTTTTTTCTCTATTTAACAACCATAGAAATAAAGATAGGAGAAATTATGTTAAAAACATATGCAAGCGCTGAGACACACATATTTATATTCACTCTTTTAATGTTCTGAGGACGATCATCAGTTTCAGAATGTGTTCTTAAAATATTAGTACACTCTGCAGGTTGCAAAAATTCGGTTTAATATTTTGTAATAATAATATTTAATTTTTTAACATATAATCAAACATAATATAATAAATAATAATAATAATAAAAATATTTATATACATACAATGAAAAGACTGTATATTTCATTATACATGTGAACTGTTATGCATACATATTCTATAGGGCTATTAATGTAATGTATTTAAAAGGGGAAATGAACTGGAGAAATTGATCCTTTACGCTATCCCAGCAGCTCAGACTCAGACCCCTGTGCAGTTTTACATATTCAGTCAGCAATCTGCTGATGTGCTGTTCCTTTGGAGGTTCTACTGACATTTCAAGAAGACTTTTAATGTAAATACAAGAAGCATTGATTATTATTTATTTTTCTTATTATTCATTTCAGTGAATGTCTCGGAACGATGATACCTGACAGCTGCCAATAATGGAACAATACGGTATAGTCGATAGATGGAGCCCTGAGAACACTGGCGCTCTACCGGAAAACAATCGGGAAAACTGCTCTTGTTGTTTCAGTTATACTTCGCTACAGATCTTACTATGAACACGTGTGAAGATGTAATTCGGTCCTCAGTTACCAGTGACGACTTGATCAGCGTCAGTATTTTCGTAATAATTTAGCATTAGTGGTCCGAAACTCTAAGTCACATGACAAAATAAATCAAACACATTGACAACTGAGCTTGAACAATGACTAATTTGTTTCTCATTATTGGTTTAAGATTTTGATTTCAGCTATGTAACTGTGTTGTGCCCGTTGTATTTTACAGGCCACAGCTGGGGAAATCCTGCTAAAACAATTGGCACATGGGAGACAACATTTGAAGGATTTTTTAACAAGCTCATAAAGGATGACTACGGCCGAAATCTTGTTTGTGACTTAAAACAGGATTGAGGAAAAACGATCATAAAAAGCATTTTGAAATTTCTCATACATCAGTGATCCAGGTCTCTGAGCCTCAGATGTCTGTGTTATACTTTCGTTACCGTGTCTTTCCGGCGCTCAAACGATTTCATGGAACATTTCAAACAAAACAAGACAGGAAGAAACTATTTGTCTTACCTGTGTTTGCCAGGCCAGCTGTCTGATAGTATGTCACACTCAGTTTCTCGTTCTTTCTTGTTTCTCGTTTCTCTGCGCTCCTCTTTTCCCCCCCCTTTTCCCTGTCTTGCTTCACGTCTTTATTTCTCTGCTACTTTTAAGCAAGTCACCACTCTCCTTTTCTCTCCTCCCTCTCTTTTCCCACACTTCACCTCTGATTTCGTCTTTTTTTTTAAGAATCCTTAATTTTTTTTTGCCTTGTTTAACTTCCCCCCCTTTAGCTGTCTTGTCCGCCTTCCTCTTTTTCGCTCTGTCTGTAAAAGTTTGCCTTTTTTTTCCAAAACGTCTTTTTATCCTGCCCTCCTCTGTTTCTTCTTTTATCTGTTCTTAAGGAGCAATACCTTGCTGTTGATAATGAAGACATACTGGGAGGTTTGTACTGGAGGCGGGACCAGTGCTGCAGTGCTTTGGGGGATGGGAAAGGTCATATTATGCAGAGAATAGACAGATAAATGTAAAACAGACCCTCCAGTGAAGTGCTCTTATGGTAGGCGCTGTCATTATAGCCCTCTTATGCTTAAAAAGCCAGTGTTTGGCCTTTTGTGAAAAATTTCCTTAAATAACTTTCATCTGTTTTATCTGTCTATGATGTCCAATTTAGGAAACTGGCAATCCCCCAGCCTGTCCAGTGTACTTTTGCTTCTGGATGTAATTTTTTGGCATTTAGCGTTCCAATCGGGTCATACAATATAACCTATATCCAGACAACACATTAAGTCTAACTGTAAGCAGGTGCTGATTCTGCTGTGTGTTCATGCTGGAAAAGTGACAAACTCCTTTTCTCAATTCTGTCATCTCCCTCTCATCACCCCCGGCCAGTGAGGCAGAAGGTTGGTCCTCCTGATTCTTTCTTTAATATTTGCAGTCGTCACCTTATATAATATAAAGCTTGTGACTGTTGCTGTGAGCTGATGTTTTTTAATAAAATTGAATAAAATGACACCACTTGGCAGCCATCTTTTTAATATTTCATTTAAACTGTGTGTGTACTGAAACACCAGTCATGTCTGATTAAAGCTGCTTAAAATGATTGCTGATTTTGCCTCAAAATATATTTTAAAAAAAGCTTTGCTTGCCCAGTTCTCAGGGGGAAAAAACACAAATGTTTTGAGATGGAAAGGGACATCTCATCAGAAGCATACCACATAAATTTTTCCAATATGGTGTAAGCAATGTTACAGCATGAGCATGAATGGGTGCCAGTGCAATCATGGTACAAAACTGATCAGATAGTGCTCCACAGTGCAAATGGATAACGATCCAAAGTATACTGGGAAAGCAATCCAAGAGTTTGTCAAGGCAAAGAAATGGGATAGTCTTCAATGGCCAAGTCAGCTTTCACTCAATATAGCATGCTTTTCAGTTAATGAAGTTAAAATTAAAACAGTTAAAATTGAAGGCAGAAAGATCAATAAACAAGAAGCAACTAAAGGAAACTGGCATAAAGGCCTGGCGGAGCATCTCAAGGGAGGAAAAAACAGTATTTGATGATGAATCCGACACATCAGACAGTCATTTACTGCAAAGGATTTTCATTAAATTTCCATTTTTCATCAATTTTCTGATCAATTTTGAGCATCTGAAAACCATAGGATATGTTTAAAAGGGGCTGTAATTATTACATGATTTATGCAGCATTTCAATAAACCCCTAAATCAAAGCCAGAAATTGCTAATAAATTTAAATTCAGGACTGTTTAAGTGTCAGTTTTCTTTCTTATCTTGTTTTTCATAAATGAAAAGTAAAGTATCACTAAAGATAAAAAGGGGAAATATGACTGTAGCAAATCTTAATTTTTCACAACATGGTGCTAATTTATAAAGAAATCTTTGTATGTCTATGTTTTTTTTTTCTTACACAACGTTTAACCTGATTTACTCCAATTAAAGTTGGTTTATTGCTTGGGACCCAAGTAAGGGCAGTGTCCAATTAAGACTAGTTTTATTTCTGGCATCTTCTTCACAGGTTGTCTAGTTAGGAAAAAGAGGGATTTCTGACTTCATCGTCAACATCACAAGTCTCTGTGACTTTGTGATGTAACCAGGTCATAGAACATATAACTTAGTTCATATAACATAGTTTATAAACTGCTGACTCTGATGACTGCTTGTGACAACGTGCACTCAACTTGCTAATGCTGGAAGATGAATTCAGGTCCAAACTTTGTGGGCACTAAATGGATCTACAGAATTGCTTGGCTCTTGGCTCTACTTCCTTGTGGACCAAAGTTTTGGAGAATCAGATGAACAACCAAAAGAGTCAATTTTTTTTAGGTTAATTTTGACAGTCACCATAGCCAGTGGAACCTGTAAAAAGTAGAATAAAGTACCTAAATAAAATTATTATTATTATTATTCTTTTTTTAAATACAGGCTATTCAGACCACAAAATAATATTAAAAATAAAAATAAAATTAGAACAGTAAGACAGAATATAGAAGTTACTGACTTAACATTAATTTGCACTGAATGGGCTCCTTTTTAAAAATAACACTTTTTTTGTCTTATTTTGTTTTTGTTATTATTTTTGTAATCTACCTGAATTTCATCCATCAAATGAAGAACCCCATATTAAAACGACAAAAATGTATCTGTCCCACTTGAAAAGACTGGTATAGTGATCAGTAAACATCACTGATCTCAAATCTTATGAGTTACTATAAATGACATTAGGAAAACACACGGAGAGGCTACATGTAAAGCAGCTGTGTGCACACACAACAAGGCTTCAAAGACACATATGGCACATACCATTGTTGAGATTAAAAAAAAAACAGAACAAAAAAACCTGACCCCTGCATGCCCACATTTTGGAAATTGGGAAAACTTTGCAACACAGATGGTTTCGCCTTGAACTGAAGCCAGATTTTAATCTCCTCAGATTCAATTTCACTCAGACCAGCAGTGTTGGGCCACCCTTTGTGCTTGTAAGACACTAATTATTTCTTTTAAAGGATAAAGATCAAATCAAACCTTACCAGTTCACATCTGTCTCTCATTTTTAACAAATTATTAAACCACTTTGCTGGTGCATTAACACATTCCCAAACTGTGAGAGGTAAGGGTTTGTCAAACATCAAGAATAACGCCAGGATAGATGAGGTGGGAGTTTGTGCATGTCTTTTCCCACTTATATCTTCATGTGGGTTCATCACAGCCTCATTAATGGAAGGATTAATTATCATGTGTATCTCAAATAGTGACTGTAAATATCTAATACACCACATAGTTCCTGATATGAATTTGCTTGATCTTTTTGGTAGACGGTGGTGGTTATTGTTTTATAGATATTCAATGTAAATGTTTGGAAGTTACATAATACACACACATAACACACACCAAGAATACCTGTGTAATCAATAAAAGGTATTTCACTTTGATCTGCAAAAACATTTCATTTATTAGGCTTTGAGGCAGACAGATTTTATAATGTGCAGATGTCATGTTAAAATAATTAATTCAAATCAAAATATTTGTTATTCTGTGCTAAATTGATCAATTATCAATTTTCAGCAGCATTAATTTCCCGTTTTATTTGCAAAATTGTTGCATTGTACTGTTAATTTTTTTTAAATATAATTTTCTATCACAACTGTATCGTCATTTCTGATTGGAGTAGGCTGCACTCACACAGAATATTTTGGTGAAAGAAGAGTGATGTGATGCATGGAACACCCATTTATATGTCTGTGTGCACTGACTCCGACCTTGGCTACTGACCTAAATTCCTAAACAGTGAATATACAGTGAATAGCCTGTGTTTCAATTTTACTCTCAATGTGGACTTAAAATCATCCCAACGGACCCTCAGTTGCAATTAAATATGGTCCACAAGATTCTGCTAAACCTCCCTGTAACTGAATGCCTAAGCCTAACCATGTCTAGTTAATCTTGGTGGACGATACTTGCTCTAACCAGCTGATTCAAGTACCCAAGCCAAGTCATCTCTAGTTTAAAGCAATTGTTAAAATCATAAGATAAAAGATTATTCCCGAATTACTTACAAATTAGTATTAGTCTAAAAAAAACATTCCACTTTTTATTCACAGAAGAGTAAAAAAAATTAACTCAGAAGATAATTTAGGTAGAATTCAGACAGTCAGCCAGTTCAATGCCTTTGACTTCTTAGTTTAACCACCTGGTCGATGGACACAGACACTCCATAAATCGAATCTTTTACGAAGTAATTTTCTTTCTACCAACACCTCGTGCAGCTGCCATCTGAGATTTCACATTCTCCACAGGAACAACATTCAGATCAATATTTAACAGATTGTCCAGTTGTGGAAATGCGATTGATGGAGTGTTAGGATAGAAAAAAGTGATCCCACTGTGTGATTTATATTAGGAAATGTACATGCACCTGCATGCACACCGTTCTATGTCATTTATATCTATCAACTTTTGGTAAGGATCCCACACAAAGTCTTACCATAGAGGAGACGTCAGGTTTTGCTGGGCTACTCTCCAAAGATCGCAGTGAAAGGTTTAAAGTTTAGTTAAAAGATGGCTGGCTCGCTGATCGGAATTAGTCTCAGAAAGACAGGCTGATTTCTGGTCACTTGGGGGGCCACAAATTTATAAACTGACTTGCCAAAAACAGTTATTGTCTTCCACAGGCATGTTATGGGATAGAGTTCAGCTAAATTAAAAAAATAATAATAAAAAATTCAGATGAGGACACGGCACTGAACACAGATGTCACAGCAGCTGGAAGTTCCTCTCCAAAATTTGCAAAGTGTATAAAAAGGACATGGCCTCTTATAAATAAAATAATCAAATAAAATGATATAAAATAAACTAATCACAAGCTAAACAGGCAATGAAGCAACAAACTGTGAACAGGGCATCCACTGATACTGAGACCCTCTGATGTGTGCTCAGGCTGTAAGACCATATTTAAAAAAAAAACCAAAAAAAAAAAAACCTCTTCATTAACTAAAACAGTTGGATCAATGTGATATGTCCACATTATTATACAGAAAATGTAAACACTGATCTTAGATTTTTTTTGACACTATAGAAGATTAATCTGGTATCAAAATTTAGGTAGAAACCTACATGAGACCTTATGAAATTACTCTTTTGACCAGACACGTATCCCTCAAAACTGTTTACTGAAAGTTTTCAAATCTCCATGGGTACTGAAATTGCAGCATATTTTTTCATGATCTCTGCATCTCCTGTGCAGTTTTGGTTCTGTGTCTCATTATGCGTTAGTGCTCACTGAAGATTCTGGAGGCATGGCCACCAGCTGGAACTGTGACCTCACTATGCACCAGTATCATCATTTCACATCTCCTTCAATACCAAAGGGCTGGTTCTTCCTAGCCAACATTGCATGCTTGTTTCGGCCGTCTCATTGGAAATCTCCACGTGTGTGTTTGTCCAACTTCCTCACAGACAGACCCCAATCAGTGAGGGTGGGAAAACAAGTCTCCCCCTCCATCTCACTCAGCACTGGAGTGCCTTAGGGCTGTGTTTTAAGCCCCCTGCTGTACTCACTGTACACTTATGACTGTGTAGCCACATCCGACACCACCTCCATTGTCAAGTTTGCTGACGACACTGCTGTTGTGGGCCTGATCTCCGACAACATCGAGACGGCCTACCTGGAGGAGATTAGGAACCTGGAGACCTGGTGCCAGGAGAATAACCTCCTCCTAAACATCAGCAAGACTAAGGAGCTGATCGTGGACTTCACTACAAAGCAGGCGAGGAATTACAAACCCCTCATCATCAGTGGCACGCCAGTGGAGAGAGTGGACAGTTTCCGATACTTGGGTGTCCACATCACTCAGGACCTGTCATGGTCCTGTCACATCAATACCCTGGTTAAGAAAGCCCGTCAGCGTCTCTTCTTCCTCAGAAGACTTAGAGACTTCCATCTGCCACTGAAGGTGCTCAAGAACTTCTACTCCTGCACCATCGAGAGCGTCCTGACGGCAAACATCTGCACCTGGTTTGGGAACAGCACCAAGCAGGACAGACGAGATTTGCAAAGAGTGGTGCGCTCGGCCGAACGCATCATTCAATCAGAGCTCCCTGACCTGCTGTCCATCTACACCAAGCGGTGCAAGTCCAAAGCTAGGAAGATTATGATGGACCTCTCCCATCCCAACAATGGACTCTTCTCACTGTTGAGGTCTGGGAAGCGCTTCCGCTCCCTTAAAGCCAAAACAGAGAGAATGAGGAGGAGCTTCTTCCCCCAGGCTATTCGGGGCCTGAACCAGGTGTAGGACTGGACTCTCCCACACGTCACCACACGCACCACCACACATTTCCTATAATCCTATAATCCTATAATTCCTATAATTTATAATCCTTATCTTTATAATCTCTTCTGCTATTTGCACATTCTTTACTGTAAATTCCTAAGTTAATTTGTAAATTTTTGTAGTAAACTGTAAATTGTAAATATTGTAAAACTTTTCTTCTGTCATTTAATGGTCGGGCATTGTACAGCTACAAGCATTTCACCCCATGTCATACTGTGTATGGTTGTGTGTGTGTGACAAATAAAATTTGAATTTGAATTTGAATTTGTCTGGATCACTCCTCCATCTCTCCCACTAATACTAGATTAAGTCCGGGATCCTCAGACCTTTATCAGTCAGTGATCTCCCCTGTGAGAAAAAGCTGACTCAGTTTAGGAAGTTCAGTTTACACATCTGCCTGCTCACTCCTCAGGGGAACAATCAGCTGAAGGACAATTCCTTTGATGTCTCACTTGCCTGGTATAAAATCAATTAGGAATAAATCTTAACCTGTTCACTACTGACCTTAAGAAATGTACCTCACGCTTCCTTTTTCTGACTCTTTTGTTAACAAACTCTGTGTTAATAAATCTGTTAAACTTCTCTTGTTGGCTCTTTCTGTCTTATTGTTAAAATGTGATGGGAATAAAATCAGAATATAACATGGCCTAGCATTCCTATACTGTTTCTTTTCATTTGAGTTATTCTCACTATCCTTCATGTTAAAAATACCTAAATGCAAAATGACTTCATATTTTTGGAAATCCACACCCCACTCTAGGACTCTCTTTCTCTCTGACATGTGTGTGTGTGTGTGTGTGTGTGTGTGTGTGTGTGTGTGTGTGTGTGTGTGTGTGTGTGTGTGTATGTATGTGTGCTCACAAAGGTAGTTCAGTTACTGTAACAAGCTATAATGTCTAGATGTTAAACTTACTTTACATGCTGGGCCACGTAGAGCCCACTTTGATCTTAAGTGGGTCAGACCAGTATAACACTTTTCTGTCAATACATATTTAATTCCTGAGATAAGTTATATAAGAAAACGAACTTGTGTAAGTAATAATAAAATGAGTTTAGCATTCATGCAAGCAAGAACATTAAAGTAGACCTCCCACTATCCAAAGTGTTTATATTTCCTTTCTCAGATGTTAGGATTTAAGTGAAAATCCACAGGGGAGGTTAAAGCTGGAAAACTAAAAGAACTACTAAAGGCCACATGCAGAGTTTTATTCTGAAGAGGAATTATTCACGAGAGCACAGAAGCCCGCCAAAACTGTCGTAGCAAACTGCATCGTTATTAAATAAGGATTACAAAAGCTTGTAGTTAATGAAGAAAAAATGTATGATTACAGTGAATGATGTTGTTTATAGTTGGTCCATTCTCTGAAACCTGTGGATAGACAATACATTTGCTTCTATGTTAGTCGTTTAAATTAAAATTGAGAGAGAGAGAGAGAGAGAGAGAGAGAGAGAGAGAGAGAGAGAGAGAGAGAAACCATTAAAACCATTAAAAGTTACTAAAAGTAACAAGAATAATCCACTCCTTGCTTTTTAGACCTTGAATCCTTGTTCTTTTCAAGTTTAGATGACATGTATGCAGGTTAAAATCTTTCAATTTTTAAATTGTTCACATTTTCATCAAAAAAAAAAAAAAACGATGATGAACTTCATTTTGGGTTTTCTTTGTGAAGATACTACACTCTCGTAAATTTATGAAGAAAGAGAAGAAGCATGGCTTTACCCTGGACCTCACTTCAGTGCAATTTGGCCAAAGAGTAATGTGTTTTTAAGTAAAAACTCTGTAACCTGCACAGTGATTAAACCATCAGACCAAGACAAGCTTCTTAGTCCAAAAATGCCATGCCAAGTCCAAAAATCATGGCCATCTTTTCTAAAATTTTTACACTGTACATGAGTTTTCCCATGTTATTTTTGCCATTTTAGACATTTTTCAAATCTATTTCCATTTTTGAAGTGACTCTTGCTTATATTCAGGCTGCACATAAAAGATGCATTCAGGTTCCAGCTCCGAAAAGTGAAGTAAGACCAAAAGTGTTTGTAATGGCCAGCGGGGGGGGGGGGGCAAAGCGGCCCTTGGCTCCCTCGCTCTCTGACCTCAGTAAACACTTTCTGATCAATTAAAGGCCTACATTGTTAGTTTAAGGTTTCAGTTAATTAAATATGATATTCATTTTGTAAACTATGCACCCCATTAATGTCAAAAAGAAGGATGCAGCAGAGTGTGCTTTAATTAGCCCACCCTTCACATTCTTAGTCATGTCTGTTTTTTAAAAGGCCAAGATGGAAACAACAAAAATGCTCAGCTTGAGGCTTTAGCAGTCCTCAGTAACTGGTGATGTCATTTTGGCTACATCAGTGTTCTAACACAGAGCTGATGGTTTCCTCATCGTATAAACTTTAGACCAATTAAATGCAGCTATGTAGGTAGTTTACCATTTCTTTGCTTTGCAGCATGTTGTGCTGGAGCCTCTCAAAATTGCAATCATTGCAAAGTGGTAAAGGTCAAACATTAAAAGTTTGAATTTTGCATGTTTTTTTTTCATATACAGAGTTAAAGAGCTAAATAAAACATTCATTGCATCAGGAATAACACATATACAATACTCATGAGGGACAATGAGAAGGAACATGTAGCCACTGAAGTCTCTGAAATGTAGTTGTGAATAAAGAAATAAACTATAAACTTTTACAGCTATCTAGCAAGGCTTTAAGGTTTAGATGGTTGATACTAAATATGTACGGGGCAGGTATAACGTTTTTCTTTCGTGGGACCGAACATCTGGGTGATCATAAAGTTGTCACATCTTTTGATACTTGTCTTTTTTCCATTGCTAGCTTTACTGTTGGAATTTTCCTTCAAAAGCATCTCACATCTCTCGCATTCTCCCGTTCACTGGTATACTGAGACTTTTGGCCCTTTATTATTCACTTTAAATCAGCTTTTAAAATACACGCTGGAACTGCTCTAACTGCAGATTTTTGCAGCGTTTTCATCTCCATGGGTCCATTTATTTAGCAGCTGAGCACATATGCATAAGCTGCAGTGGGTCAGTGGGGATTTTTCTTTTGCTTTCTTTAATATTTATATTTGTGTGTTAAGGTTGATACAGTTCATTATGATACTGCGTGCATTCTTCAGTCTTCGTATGGCATGCCAGGGTCATATTTACAGACAGAGACATCTAAAAGAAAAGTGGTTTATGCTTGCTTAGAGACCAAAACAGGATTAATATTTCATTTTTAACTTATTTATAACCATTGCAGCTGTTTGGCTTGACGTTACAGCACTTCTTTGTTGGCACGTCAAACTCAAACCAGTACCTTCTCAAGCATTTCAAACGAAAGAACTGCCAGCAGCAGATACTCACTCAAAGCCACGAGAGACTGAATGTGGTAGGAACCAGGGACTCTTTCCTGTGGCTTTGAGACATTTTAATTGCTGTTTATAGATTAATTTTGAAGAACTGTAGCACAACAAAGAAATTCAGCAACAGATGGTTTTGAACAAGCTGTCTGATAGGTTAGATAAGTCATGCCAGTGCTCTCATAAAGCATGCCATTTTGCTTTACTGGTTGTAGCGTCGTAAGTTTACTTTATGGTGCTGTCTGCATAGTTGCTCTGTGTCCAGTAGGATGGTTTGACTGAAGCCAATATAAGTGTGTGTGTGTGTGTGTGTGTGTGTGTGTGTGTGTGTGTGTGTGTGTGTGTGTGTGTGTGTTCAGTGAGCTGCAGGACTGCATCAGTCATTCAGTCTGAACTCAGACTAGATGAAAATCACTGTCTGTTGTGAGGTTGTTTTGGACTCTATCTTTAGTTGTTATCAGCTGTGCTATTTCTTTCAAAACACCAAACTAATAAAAGTTGAATTCGATTACTTAGCTGTAAGACAGCAATTGCACTTTGTTACCTCTGCTGCTCAGGTTCACCTTGGAATACTCAAATACAATTAACGCCATTCAGTGAGTCTGTTCTTCTAGCTGTCTTCTTAAAAAATAAATAATTGAACTAATAATGTGCATTTGTGTGTGTTTACTCAGCCTGAACAATCATATGGACTGTTTGATCCTTCTCTCTGAACAGCCTGTGCAAGCATTCCTAAAATAAACACAGTGTACGTTTCACCAGAAGCAGATGTGGCGTGGTGTTATGGGCTTTTGTGACAACCAAACAGTATGAATTATGAATGCATTATGAAACTGCACAAAAAATGTATAAGTGACATGTTGGTTTATTGTGTTTACTGTTGGAAACACACATCAAAGTGATCCCTAGTTTGTTTGCGCAGTCACCGGATGGCGTCTGATTGACAGTGAGGAGGTTAATAAGGGGGAAAAGGGAAGACTTTCTACTGTGGAGAAAACCACAATTTACTCTCATTAGTGTGAGAGACCCACAAAACTAAAAAGACAAAAAAAAAACCTGTTACTACATAGTACTGGCAGTGCTTAAGTGTCCTCTGGCTTCTGCTGGATTATGGATTTCACTTCTTACATCACTATTTTGTACAGATATGAATATTGGTGGACATTAATTCTTTTACTTCTCCTTTGGTTCATTTTGAGCAGCAAATGTCTGAAAACCATTGACTAAGAGGCTAGAGTTCAATTATAGTCTTCCTTTTAACTCAGTGTGTTAACACAGCTTTGGTGGTTTAGGCACCAAAGGGAAGTGTTGTGAAAAGATAATCAATTTCATCTAAAAATAAGCAATATTGAAGACATAATACAGTTATCTAGCTCGCTGTTCCCTATCTAAAACAAGCACATGTGTGCCCAGTCACAATCCATGAACAACAAAAGGGTTCATTCACGCTAAATCTCACTTGAAATGTACACAAATGTGGTAGCCGCAGCGCTCATGTCAGTGGGGGGGATCTGGGGTTTTCTCGTGCGTGATTTGAGGTTTAATTTTTCGCTGTAGAAATAAGTTTTCTTCCCACGCAAAGTGAACTGCGGATGCTAATGTTTTTGTCACTTTTAACATAATCTAACTCAAAGTAATGTCAGTGTTTTCAAGCTTTAAACACTTCATGGTCATCCTCTCTCCTGCACTCCATATTATCCATTGTTGATCTACACACGTCTGTTGCTTCCACGGACGCCGCACACTCGTACATCATTGTCATGAGACATTCTCACAAACAAAATCATGGTTTAGTAACGCAGTAACACAGCGTGCTTACGGGAAAGTAACAGTAATCTAATTATTTTTTTGCAATAGTAATCCCCTACTTTACCCGTTACTTGAAAAAAGTTATCGGATTACAGTAACACATTACTTTTAACGCGTTAATGCCCATCTCTGGTCTGCTGTAACAAATAGCTCGGTACATTTAATAAAGCAAAGAGCACTGTGTTGGACCAAAGTCGCCAACTGTTCCATAGCCAAAGACCTATGCTAAAAAGACTGGGACTCTTGTTTTCACCAGTACAACATGTCACCAGACAGATGAGATCAGCTCATATTTCTTCAGTTTAATATTTCCCTCTTTAGAGCTCTCGTGATCTAGCCATATCTTTTGTTTTCCTACCTTAAAATGGGCCTTATAAGCATGATCAGTCTTGTCTACAGCAAGGGGAAAGAGGCTGTGTTATTATACAGGAATCTATTTTTTGTCCTGTTAATTCTGACCATTAATTCATGAATATTGCGTCATCTTCATGAACATGACATTCCTGGTGTTGTCTTTTAAGAACACAGATTACCTTCAGTAATAGTAATAAAGGCCCGCGACAAAATGAAACAGGAAAGTACCGCAGTGTAATCCATTTATTTCAACAAAGTAACTGTATTCTGAATACCACCTTTTTAAACGGTAACTGTAACGGAATACAGTTACTCATATTTTGTATTTTAAATACGTAACGGCGGTACATGTATTCCGTTACTCCCCAACACTGTGTACAGTGCTATAAATATGCAAGACTTCCAACCATCAAATGTTACTTATCTTTGGTCCTTGCTCAGTAACGTGTCTCATCTAATAAGAGCATAAAAAAGGCTTGTTTCTCATGTACTTTGCATATAGCTGTATAGAAACCTGTGCAATGACTGAGCATTTAAAGTAGTGTAGAATGACAGCTTCAGCCTGAGACTTCAGAATTATAGGCAAGGATCTGTTCAACGATGTCATCTTATGGAGACCAACCTACTGCAGAGACCTGTGAACCTGTGCAGGTGTCACTTGGAAATACTTCCCCCAGGCCACATGGCGGTACAGGAGTTGTAGCAGGATGCCCTGATGTTGTTTATCAAAGCAGGCATAAAATGTCTGTCTGAGTGGTTTGCTGAAGGGGTGGAAGAGTGTTTTTACTGTGGTTGTCTGTGACAGCTTGGAGTTCTTTCAACCAACTGTTAGTGTAGTTGTCAGAAAAGGAAAACGGATCCTCTTTGCTGCCCTGATCAATGTCAAAACAGCATAATTACTTGTATTTTGGAAAGCTATGCAGCCTTCTCTGATCTTAAGGGACCATTTTTCAGATGGAAGTTATTAGCCAGCTTCTAGTATTTCATCCCCATAATCCAATGTTGATGCTCTGATGACCACCTTCTAAGCTGTTGGCAGTGGATTTCTCAAATGTGAGGAAATAAATGTGTTGACAACAGCAATATATCTCAACTGTGAACTGTTTCCTAACTCATTTTTCAGGTCTCCATTTCTTTATTATCTTAACCACCTTAATCATGTTCAAAAGCTGAGAAACTGCTGTGAATCTGCATTGTGACTATAGGAAATTTAAAGGCTAAGTATTTGTTAATCTCCTGCCTTGTCCTCCTACAAATTCAGTTCATATTCCTCTACATTGGCAATTAAAGATATTTAATATTGGCCTTTAAAGATGCAGGAAGAGAGATGGATTGAATTCTACATCAGGTTGTTGCCACTATTACCACAAAACAATGAGTTGCAATAGCGGCAAAGATTTTCACTGCTTAGTAACATTTTCAATAGATTTTTTTCAATAAATTGGCTTTATGACAAAGTCTGGTTGGAGGCCTAGACTGAAAAATAATGTTTTGACAGATGAAGCAGTATGCTATGGTCTAATTATGAACAGTTTTCTCTCCTTCTGCAAGCTTTCCATCTTTCTGGTAGAAGTTAATCTTGATTTCATCTGTCCAAAGAATTGTTTGCAGAATTGTCCAGATTTTTGTAGATATTTTTTAAATTTTTTTTGGCCAAGCCAAGTGCAGCCTTCCTGTTCTCAAGTGTACCCAGGGGTGTAGATATTGATCTAAAGCCCCCTGTGATTCCATTCATGAAGTTATGATAATGATATTGCTACCTCCTCATGAGTGTTGATGGCTCTGTGAGATGGCATCCGGGCATCTGATTCTATTCAATCTTTTAAATCACGGCTTAAAACATATCTGTTTGAACTTGCTTTTTCTACCAGTTAAATACTGGCCTTGTTTGCAGTGAGTTATTCTATTAATTTTTCTGTCTGTCTTGCGTTGTCTTGCGTTGTCTATGTTCTCTATCACTGTGTTTGATGGTACAGCTTTACTTTGCTATAGCTATGTGCTATAGTTTACTCTTATTAGTGGTTTTTACCTGTGAACATAATTCCACACTTATATGACTCTGATATTATAGTGTTAATTGTTTTATTCTTTTATTCTTTTATGTAAAGCACTTTGGCATGCCCTTGGCTTTTAAATGTGCTCTATAAATAAAGATTGTTGTTGTTGTTGATGTGTTAAAGGTATTTTTCTTCATTAATCATTTAATTGTCTTTTGTGATTTTTCAGGCCTTTTGATGTTGCTGAGGAGTCGAGTGCATTCCTTCTTTTTGAGAACCTGCCAGATTGTTGCTCCTAAAGTTTTTGCTATCTCTTTGATAGGTTTGTCTTGGTTTTTCAGCCTAATGGTGGCCTTCTCCACTTGCATCAACATCTCTTTGGCCCAAAGTCCAAAAACGTCTTTTCTCAGATCTTTTATCCACCCAATCTGTCATGGAATAATGAAGCCACAGGGTTTACCTGGTCCTGAAACTGCTCATCACTCAATGCTAAATTACTGTGCATAAACATGGCTTTAATTCTTAAACAGTACATTCGATGCTTGCTTTAAAAATCTTGAATTAAAGCTGAAAGTCTGCACTTTGCTTTGAGGTGACTGGTGTTGTGATTTGGCACTACATACTTGAAACTGAACTGAAAATTGACTTTTATGTATTTTTAAAAAATCCACCGTGATGTTGTTTAGAGGCAAAATTACAAAATTGTGTCATTCCACAAAGACATATGGACCTAATTGTATTCCCCAACCTCTCATCTAAGCACTGTTGTTGTATTTTTCCAATATTCTTAATTTCTAAGCAGCCAGTGGATGTTTTCTTTTTTGCTTGTTAGCAATTACTGAAAAAGTCAATTCTGGTATCCTTGAATATTTTATGTCCATTTTTTAACTTGCAATGGTGTATCAGAGCCAAGAAACAGAAAATTGCCATACTGAGGAGAAGTAGTAAATTCTTGAGAAACAAAGAAATAATAAATTCTCTGATATTAAAGTTACAAATTGGTGGGAGAAAAACTAGGGAAAAAACAGCAGACCCACTTAATTTCTCTTTACTAGGTTGACTCCACTTTATCATCCCACTGACACCTTTGAACAGGAAGTGCCACGTACAAACTTTCATGAGAAGCTGCAACAGCACACAGAAGGCCTTATTCTTGGTCAGTACCACATTCACAGGTATGTTGCTTTAAAATCCTAATGCTTGTGAAAAAATTGTGGTACTAAGGTAAAATCGTAAGTGTTTGCATATTGCATCTCGTGCAAGGTATAATTTGGTAAATGCTCCCTTGCAGCCATAATTATGTCAAGTGGCGGTGTCTGTGATGTGATGAGGCTGGCTTGTTCAAGAACACCATCAGTGAAGTGATGGTGTCCTTGAAGGGGGGAAAAAAACCTCTCCCACACACTTCTGAGAATTGTACCGCTCTCCCCTGGCTGTGATTTTTTTCCCCTTGGTCCAGGAAAGGCCCTAAGATGCAATTGTAGATCACTCCACTTCCATTTTGATTATTTATTTGATACAGTTACCATTTGTCCCGGGTATGTAAACTATGTATCTAACTATTCAGAGAAGCTACCATACAATTAGGCTTAATAGCACACACATTTACTAAATGAAAGCCTCTAATGTGCTATTTACGGTTATTAGGGCTAATGACTGACACATTTCCACCAACAAATACTGATGTTTCAGTTGATGGCAAAATAAAGTGTAAATGAAAACCATATTGGTGTGTGGAAGACAGGCTTCTGCTGGCTCTGGTGGTCAACTAAAACTATAACCACATGGAAATGCAGTGAAACCTCAACCAGCGCAAACAGTGAAGATAAAGAAAAGAGCTTTCGTTTAAGGAAAAATAGTTGGCATTTACTTAAAATATGACAAACAAGAGATTTAATGATTACCTGCATTATTATAGATCAAATGAAAAGGCAAAATCAGCAGCAGCTGCAACATTAAAGTGATTTGCACATCAATAAATATAATTCTGAAAAGTCTCATTCCACATAATGGGGACACTTACTTTAGTACTTTTATTAAAATCTTTAAAATGTTTTATTTAAATATTTTTAATACAACATGTCCACTATTAAGCTACAGTCAGATTATTACTTTTTCTCTAGTAAACAATCTAAATGCTTTTTTCACCAGTTCTCTACACAAATTTCTAAATAAACATTTTTGTCTCCAGCTGTGTTCTTGGTCCCCTTGAGTCAAACCATTTTTAAAAAATCCTGGAAACACCCATGTTGTTCAGCTGGAAACTTGAAAAACAACTCATCAGATGGTGCAGGATGAAAATACAGCCACAAATTTTATAAGATTGTGTTGCTTGAAATAATATGTGCAGTGCGATATCTGTGTATAATTACATGTTATCTTTGTATGTGAATGTTTCTTGTGTCTTAATGGAAGAACCTGACTGCAAAAGTGAAGAGAAAATGCTTCTTTTAAAAGACTTAGTATTTCTTCTGAGTAAGGCTGTTAAATTCAGTGCAGATAATGGGGATTTCTCCATGAGTAACTGTTACAGTGGATTTTCATCAGTAGGTTGAAAGTTGGCCCTCATATGATGACACCTTGGTGTAAGAGCACCTTTCCACACTATAGAATACAAAACAGGTGTGGCTGTGTCTTCAGCCTGAAGAAGAAAGAGCAGCTTGTCATAGCATGACAGTTACTTTTAAAAATGAAATATGGTCTGAAATTCTCACTCTAGTCACCTCTCTCTGTAGTTTTCTCACATGGCTGATGCAGAGCTGCTTTGGACACCAATTTTAACTCACCTCAGGCTTACAAGGTGATGATATGTCGTGCAAACCTAAACATTTGGGTAACTTATCAAGCATTGTGTCTAAATTAAGCTTGTAATAGATTTACCCAGGTATCCACTTTAAAGGTTCAATATCCTGGAAAAGTATTTCAGTTAAGTTTTGTGGCTTTTTATAGACCTTAAAGTATGACAACAGTTACATTTTTAAAATATATAAAATCTCCAGTCCCACCAAAACCATACTGTGTCCAAGTTTGACAAATAGGTTTAGAAAATGTTATATTTTAACCTAAGTTTAGTATTTGTGGGGCTTGCTATTTGTCCTTAGTTTCCTCAGTGCTGTGTTTAGTAGTTACTCTGTGCATTACTTCCTGTTCTGTTTTTATGTAGAATCTGTGTTTGATGTTGAGTTCGACTCCTTCCTTCCTCCCTTTGATTATCTAATTGTCTTCTCCTGTTTCTTGTCATCCAGCTTTGCTCAGTCCCCAATTAGCCTTGAACCACAAATGAGTTCAACATACCAGACTATCTTTCTATTATCTGCACTTACTTACCCTAATGGTTTTCTCTTTATCTGCCTTAAACATATTTTAAGCACATTATAGATTCTCAGGTAGGTGAATATGTGTTATATGTTGAAAATGTATAAATGTTTCAATCAATCAGCCACTTATATGGATCATGTTGTGTGGAAGAGTCATATGACTCATAAAACACTTTTAATGAGAGCCTCCACAGAGCCTGAAGCAGAAAGCCTGTCTTGACCCTCTATCATCGACTGATATTTTCGGTTTTGTTGAGCTATTAGGAGACTAAACGCACAATAGCAACACAGCTGTTCCACAGAAATCAAGGTTATCAGTGTCTGTAGTAAGGAAAGAACTGCACAGTAGTTTAGTATTTAAGGCGCTGTATGAATTTGTGTGCATTTTAAGCACTTTGGTCAATAAATCAGGAAAAGACCTACACGTCTATATTAAAGTCTAAATAATTTGAAGCTTTGAAAAAAGCCAGCAATTGCAGAAATGCAATCTATGCAACTCAACAGTCACAATTCTACCTAAACACGAGAGAATCTGATTGCTTATAACTGACTTTTTATTAAATGAATGTGTTAAAGACTTTTTTTATTCTTTCTTGTGAAGGCTTGTTGGCAGTTAGTAAATAATAATCATAAAAACAGACTCCAAATGAAGGCTTAGACTCCACGGAGATTTGGTATAAGGCCTTTAAGGATAAACAGGTGTCCTGTTTGAGAAAATGGAAGCGTATTGAACAATAGCATTGTTGTAAAATTGTTTGATTTCAATTGCAAATGGATTTCACTGTACTCCTAGAGGTCGACCCAGATAGCTGCCTAACAGGGTTCTAGTTGTGTCTGAGCTTTCTTCCTGATGAAGGAGAGTTTCTCCTCTCAGTCTGAGGGTTTGCTTAAGAGGAAATTACTGGGCTTTTTTCTTTGACACCATAAGGTCTTGACCTTACTATATAAAATGCCCTGGTATGACACATGTTGTGAATTGAAGCCCGTATTGAAATTGTCTTTTAGCTTAGGGAGGTAGGCAAGGCCCTGACCTTAATTAAGAAAGCATGGGTCTAAATTTGTCTGTTTTCTAACAGCACTTTTAAAGGCTAAAAACCCTTTGGGGATGAGAGAGAGAGAGAGCTATTTGGGGTTATTGCCCTGTTTTCTACGATTTGTAAAAATCGTAAAATGTTGTTTATCTCTGTTCTTTCCGAAATGTTGAAACTTTGAAATGCCACTACATTGTATGTTTGCTGCAACTTTGACATCTGGACTGTGGTCAGAAAATTGCAACTGCTGAAAATAGGATAGTTTGTGGAAAGCACTACTGTTAGTTAAACTAAGGCTATGGATGAACTCTTTGTCCAAGTCACACTCAGTGTCACAAGAGTCACAAGCTCTTGTGACTTCATCTTGTGACACAAGATGAAGTCACAAGAGCTTGTTCTTCTGAGATGACAAATCCATCTGTTTCTCTTCTGTCAGTGAGATCTGAAGCTATAAACAAGGGTTTTGGCACCTAAATTTCATTCACAGGGAGCTGGTTCATTTGGAACATTTTCTGTTGCCTCCCAAGCTAGCTCTGTCACTCATCAAACGTGGGATTATAAGGATTTTAAGGAAAAGGTCTCAGCGCAGACAACAGATTTCATCAGCAGTCAGTGTTTCCACAAACAAAGGGGATTAAAGTGGAGTCTTTTTACAGGCGCATGGGCTACAGACCTCCTCTGGAATTGTTTAAAAGTACCAAGTTAATACCTTTGCCTTCAAAACACCAGACATCTAATCCTCATGTATGTTTTTCCCACATGTAATCCTCGCAACAATATTAGTGTGCTTACTTTTCATTAGTGTACTCCAGTGCCATTACAGAATCATGGGCATTCATTTTAATGAGATGTAGAACTATTAAAGGTCCTAACCTTTCTTAGAAGTCAAATTAGGGTAAGCTTTTCAGTTTGTTTTGTTGTTGTTGTTCAGGTTTTATTACTTCGTCACATTTGCTTTACAGATCAAAATATATACAGTGAACATTGTTTTGGTCTCCTTTGTTGATGAGAACTTTTAATTTGTATAGGATGGTTGTCATTACTGAGGGTTTGTGCTGGACATGGTTTCAATTAAAGCTGAAATATGAGTCGTTTTTTTTTTTTTTATTGGTTTTTCTGTACACAGTGGTTTTAGTACTGTGCTATTCATGCACATCTAAGCAAATGCTTAGGGACGGTAGTTTGATGTGCTGGTGGATGTGTTGGTATGCTGATTAATACCACTATGTTAAAAACTATATGGGAAACTTCATTATTTGTAAATCTCCACACCCCACCCCCAAAACACAGAATAGGTGGTGTGTTTTTAATAGCGGTTCCTCTTCGATCAGGTTACTGGTCACTCTCTCTTCAAATCATGTTCCCAGACAATCTTACCATTCGTGACTCAGGTAACTTACCCTGGGTTGGGTTGAATGCTAATATGTACAAGAATGAACCAGGTTTCACTGGCGATTAAAATGATCCAGCGAAGACTGACGTTCAGCTGCTTCCTTAAGAAGAATTATGAAGTAATCAATTGCAGGCATGTGATGACCCACAGGTGTGTGGAAGCCAGAAGGCGATAACTGAGGCAGAGTCTTGACAAAACACTTAAACTAGTACACATGCGCACGCACACACACGCACGCACGCACGCACGCACGCACACACACACAGAGATACTGGGAAAGGAGAGAGGAGGGAACAGAGAACTTAAAACACTATGCAAACAGAAAAAGGCAGGTTCACACAGTGAGGGCTGAGGGACCATGACACCAAGTCTACAATCATTTCCACAAAACCAAACATACTTTTCCTTTTTTTTTTTTTTTTTTTTTTTTTTTTTTTGCCTGTCCCGTTTGGCTCTTTTGCCATCAGAATTGTTGTCTAAAGGCAAAGAAAGATGCCCAACGGATTTACTTTACCAAATTGACCATCCCAGCCTTGCCGTAATGGTCCATTTGATTCACCTTTTATTGTTTATTTTATTTTCACTTACTGAATACGGGACAGACTTGGCTGGGGGAAAGAAGGGGAGAAAGAAAGAGGGAAAGAGAAACAGCTGAGAAGAGGGACGGGGGAGAAGGGCAAAAAACAAAAACCAACAGAACGGGCAGAGAAAAAAAAAGAAAAAAAAATGCATATATCGATCACCTGGGTCACCTGCTGAGAAAGAAAAAAGAAAACAAGCAGAAGAGAACAAGAGTAATAGAATAAACAACATCACAATGATATATGGGAATATGACAGTAAATACTAAATATTAAACATTATTGTGCAGCACATAAGATCAACAGAACACAGTGTGCTTTGAGGTAGGAGCCAAAAAGGGTGTAGTTTGTGGGTGTGATCACCCGTGTGTACACCTGTGAGCATGGACGCGCTTGTTTTTTTGTTTTTTTTTAAAGGTTCCTTCATGTAATGATCTGCTAGAGGGTGTGGGGGGGCCACAGCCCCGTCCTCCAGGGCATGAAGCAGGTATGGAGGAGATCAAAACTCCAGACATCCAGAGGCCCCCAGAACATAAGAGACCAAGGAAGACCAACAGAGGGGCAGCCACGCCACTGTCCCAGAAAGAGCTGAGGAGAGTCCCAGATGAGCAGAAGCCAGGGGGAGTTGCAGTGACGCGCCCGTGAGCTCCGCCGGCAGCCAGCCTGAGGGACCGAGCCCCAGGCCGAGAGGCCGGGGGCACCCCACCTCCGAAGTGGCCCGAGCGAGCCCCAGGCTCCAGGCCCCGATAAGCGGCCGCCAAGGAGTGAGCCGGTGTGTACCTGGACGCCCATCCCCGGACACAAAGAACCACCAACGCACCGATGTCTGAGGGAGTCCGCCACTGGCAGGGGAAGTGGTAGTAGGGGGAGATAGGCCTCCAAACCTTGGAGGGCCTGAGATGTCCCCAGAGAGGTGGCGTCTGACACCTCTCTGGGGCGATCGTGGCTCAAGAGTTGGGAGTTCGCCTTGTAATCGGAAGGTTGCCGGTTCGAGCCCCGGCTTGGACAGTCTCGGTCGTTGTGTCCTTGGGCAAGACACTTCACCCGTTGCCTACTGGTGGTGGTCAGAGGGCCCGGTGGCGCCAGTGTCCGGCAGCCTCGCCTCTGTCAGTGCGCCCCAGGGTGGCTGTGGCTACATTGTAGCTTGCCATCACCAGTGTGTGAATGGGTGGATGACAGGTTGTGTAAAGCGCTTTGGGGTCCTTAGGGACTAGAAAAGCGCTATACAAATACAGGCCATTTACCATTTACCATTTACCAACCTGACATATAGACACAGACATACAGGCACACACATATACAAACATCCATTCCCACCCTCATGCTCTCATATGCACTTACTCCACACTCAACCAACGTGGAGACAGACATAAAGAGACGCTGTACACACGATCACACTCCCCAAGCGTACTCTACGAACCGGGTCTAGGTACCCTTGCCCCTGGAGGGGGGAACTGCACCCAGACCCAGGTGGTGTTACCCTTTTCCCTGCGGTGGGGGGAGGCAGACCGCCCCGACTCCGCAGCAGCAGGGAGGCCCCACACCCTAGACCGCAGTCGGACGGCCAACTCCTCCTCCTAGCCCCCCCCCGCTCCAGCAGGCCGCAGAGAATGGGGGGTGAGAGAAGACTCCAAACCTCCCTCCGCCCGCTCATATGTAGTGTTGATGCATGTGTGTTCTAAGGTGCATTTAAAACCCAGGAGGGCATGGAGCTACCTGCCAGAGAGCAGCAGGTAAGCGCATAGTCCCTCCTGCTAGCCCTCAATGTCTACGTGTATTTAACATTTAGAGGTGGGCAACGACGCCAGGGGTGGGGTGTACACCCTGATGGTACTTTGGATTCCGTGTATCGTGCCCACCCCCAAGATCCAATATGTATGTGTAATGAGAGTGTGAGTAATGTGAATGTCTAAGTTGTGGGATAAAATTGAGGCAGAGGCAGCCAGAAGGGGACGGGGGGGGGGTAGCCTCCTCTGCACCCTGGTGACATACCCCTACTCCAAGGTCCTGCATGTGTGGGTGGTTGTGGTGGAGCGGGAAGAGGGAGGCAGCTGGAGATGGGGAGGGAAGGAAGGGAGGGGCAAGTGACCCCTCCCTGGGGCCAGCTCCCCCGCTGACCCCAGTAGGCACCCCCATACTCCGCGACCCACCAGGGAAAGGGGGCCCAGGCCCATCCAGACTGGGGCCCAGTGCAGCAGCGCCTCCCGGCCCCACAGAGCCCGGGACAGTCCACCCAACCCCACCACAGAGAAAACTGCACCCACCCCACCATCCACTCATCTTCCAGACTACATAAGACAATAAACACCCAGGCTGAGATCTTCTTCCACCTCTCCTGTATCTCCCCCTCCTGCAGAGAGAGTTCCTGAAGAGAGGAAAGTTCCTGCAAGATGTGACAATCTCCCCCACCAGTTGAATAATAATAATAATAATAATGGATTGGATTTATATAGCGCTTTTCAAGGCACCCAAAGCGCTTTACAATGCCACTATTCATTCACTCTCGCATTCACACACTGGTGGAGGCAAGCTACGGTTGTAGCCACAGCTGCCCTGGGGCAGACTGACAGAAACGAGGCTGCTATATCGCGCCATCGGCCCCTCTGGCCAACACCAGTAGGCGGTAAGGTAAAGTGTCTTGCCCAAGGACACAACGACCAGGACAGAGAGCCCGGGGATCGAACCGGCGACCTTCTGGTTACAGATACGCTTCCCAACCCCCTGAGCCACGGTCACCCACAAAGAGTTGAAGAGCCCCCCAGGTGGCTCGATGCACCGGCGACACCCTGCTCCAGGGCTGGGCCCCCATGCACCCACCCGCCCACAACCCCGGCAACACACCAACCAGGACCCAAGCCCCTGAGGCCCGGCCCAGGCCCCAGCCCAGAGACGGAGCGCCCCCAGAACCTCACGCCCATCCCGGACCCACCCAGGGGCAGCCAGGCTACCAGGTCAGTAACCCACGTCCGTCAGCACAGACCCTCCCCTAGCCCCGCTGCACGCAGCCGCGAGGAAACAGTCACCTGAGAGCCAACAGAGCCCCTAACCGGACATGACCGCTACCCCGGGTTGAGCCCCCCAAGGAAGATGCCTCCGGGGAACCCCCCGACGCCCTAAGCCTGTCCCTACCCCCACACCAATCACAACAGTGAAGGCGGGACCAAACTATGACCCCCCACCCCCACTAGGTGATGGAGCTGATCAAAGGAGCCCAGAGCAATTGATCTGATGTGGTGGCAGAGGCTGTATCAAGACTAATGTAATCTAATAGATAATTTCTATATTGGTTAGAATTAAGATTATTTTTATTTTTCCAGTTCATGAGGACTGTCTTCTTGGCTATGCATAGGGCAGTGAAAACCATATGGGCGATATTCTTTTCTGAAGTGACATTATCTAAGCTGCCCAACAAACACACTAAGGGGGAAGTTGGAATGTTACATTTCAGACACTTCGATAAGTCTTCACATATCTCGCGCCAAAACTTCTGAACTGGTGGACAGAACCAAAGAGCGTGGATATAATTGTCCGGTGAATTGGTTTGGCAGTGTGAGCAGTTGTTGGTAGACGTAAAGCCCATCTTGAACATCCGATGACCTGTATAGTGCACTCTATGTAATATTTTGTATTGAATTAATTGAAGATTGGGATTTCTAATTAGATGAGAGGTTTTTAAGCAAATCTGAGACCAGAAGTTTAGGTCTAAGTTAACTGATAAATCCGCTTCCCATTTTGCAATAGGAAGTGATATTGATTCATCTGTTTTAGAAAGCATTCTGTATATTTTGGATAGTAATTTGGGGGTTTTAAGAGTAATTTGGGGGTTTTAAGAACAAAACATACTTTTCCAATTTCCCTGCTTGCAGACTAATAACCTCTCTCAATTTTTAATTTCAATGCTAATTTCATGTCGTGAATAATTGAATCCATACCTAGAAGTAATAATTTTGTAAAAATAAGCAATATTATTGCAGATTAACCTATTCAGCAATATGTAAGGTAGAAAAGATTACCTTTTACCTTTTTCTTTTGGCAGACCAGTAAAATGCTGATGTTTGATCAGTGTGGGAAAATGTTACATCAGATGTGGCATGGAGACAAGAAAAAAGAAAACCACCAAAACAAAGAAAGAGCAAAAACACAGCAATGCTGTAGCTAGAGGGGAATGATGCAACACAATTTGAGGTTAGAATATAACAATGTAAGGGCTGTAGTTAAGGTCACAAGTAGTATCTAAATATATAAATCCCCCCTGTTTGAAGCATTTAAAGGCAGTCTTTCCCATGAATTTGAATATATTCATTTGAAGCTTTGTCTCTGCAAAGTAGTAAGCCCCTTCTCACGTGATACCCCAAATGCTGCAAGGGGTCAAGAACAACTCCTAAATATTTTTTTTAAAGTTTCAGAGAACAGTCAAACTAGAGTATGTCACTGACAGTCAGGTTTAACTTTTTCCACATGGTGAGAGAAACCAGGCTTCTGCATTATGCTTCAACTTGGACTCAAACTCAAGAAGCTCCTTTAATTGAATACCGACTGCAGAAATGATTGATACAGTAATAAAATGCATTAACAAATTGTGGAAGAATTTTAGAAAAGTATTCCTAAATGTAAAATTGCTTTGACTATCTTATTGTGTACAATATATAATTTCATCAAATGATTCACATCTAATCTGAATTCAGATTTGAAGAAATCTCTGTGTGTGAAGAACAAGGCTAAAAATCAGTATTAAATGACCATCAGGTGGCACTGTGTCAAAAACAGGCACGATTCTGTCATGGAAATCATTACGTGGGCTCTTCACATTGCCATCGGCAAATGTAGGTTAAAGCTCTATCATGCAAAGAAAAAGCCTTGATGCATGCTCAATCATCCGGGTAAGGAAATCCCAAAAAGTTGATTCTGTTCGTCAGGACGTAGCATTTTCAGTGGGAGAAACACTTCATCAGACTGACTTCTTCAGTATCAGCTGACTGCCGGTTTCCCAAACCTGACAAACAGTACATTTGCACAATGACTCAAACTAGCCCCACTAACAAACAATGGGCTGTAAGGTCACTTTCTTTATCATTAATATGTAAATTGTCAGCAGGGAGTCAAGGAGGCCATTTAAGTCAAAGACTGTCTCTGAATTGAGAAGGGGACCAAAGGGTACATCTTTCATCATCTTACAATACTGAGATTGCAGCCATTTCCCAACTCTCTCTGAATGGAATTCATGACCATTGATCAATGGTTATTGATCAATTCACTTGAAGAATTCACTTGGATGAGTGACGAAATGTTTTTCCAACTGAAAGCGCTACGTCCGAATGAACAGAATCAAATTTTTGGCAAAGAAAAAGCCATCTGAAAATATGATCCAGTAATGCCACTGTCTTTTCTATGGACAAGGTTCAATCAAAATCTACCCCTCTGATGCGGGCATTCCTTGGTGAATATGGAATTTGCTGAAATGCACCATAAATGCTATATACATGCTTTGGAATTGGCTGGATGGGAGATGTTCCCATTATTGCATATTTTAGTAGGACAAAAGTAGGCTGTTGTTAAAAGAAGATGGGAAGCTGCACAATGATAAACATGTTGCTGTCATTACGTTAAAAATGGCAATCTTATTAAATGCTACATTTTCATAGTTCAAACATTTGATGTTTTCTATGTTCTATTGTGAACAAATATGGGCTTGTAAGATTTGAAAATCATTGCATTCTGTTTTTATTTGCATTTTACACAGTGTCCATGCTTTTTTGAAATTGGGTTTATATTTAAAAATTTTCAGAATTGAGCATCATAAAAGTTCAGCTTTGTTCAAAAGTACATGAAACAGGAGATGTTGGCTGTCCGATTGGCCTCCCTGCTGCTGCGGAGCCTGGGACGGTCTGCTTGCCTCCACTCCGGGGCGAAGGGTAACATCTCTTGGGTCTGGGTGCTGTTTCCCCCTCTGGGGGCGAGGGTACCTGGACCTGGGGTATAGAGTAAATCAAATCAAATCAAATCAAATCACTTTTATTGTCACATCACATGTGCAGGTACATTGGTACAGTACATGTGAGTGAAATTCTTGTGTGCGAGCTTCACAAGCAACAGAGTTGTGCAAAATACAATAATGTAAACAAGCAAAATACAAGAATGGCTACATCTGAAACTAATAAATATATGTACAATATATAATAGTATATGCATTTCTGGATGTGTATACTAAATATTTTTCTACGTGTGTGTGTGTATATACATATTTTACAAATTAAATAGAGTAAACAATAAAATAAAAAATATAAAAATATACAGAGTTGAGACATGTGCAAAACAGTGGCATTACTGTACAGTATGGAGTGCATAATGTTGAAGTTCCAGTAGTGAAGCTGAGGTGTCTATGACATGTTCAGCAGTCTGATGGCCTGGTGGAAGAAGCTGTCTCTCAGTCTGCTGGTTCGGGACCGGATGCTGCAGAACCTCCTTCCTGATGGGAAGTAGTCTGAACAGTTTATGGCTGGGGTGACTGGAGTCCTTGATGATCCTCCCCACTTTCCTCTGGCACCGCTTCCTGTAGATGTCTTGGAGGGAGGGAAGCTCACCTCCAATTATCCGTTCAGAGCACCGCACTACTTGCTGGAGAGCTTTGCGGTTGTAGGCGGTGCTGTTGCCATACCAGGTGGTGATGCATCCAGTGAGGATGCTCTCAATGGCACAGTGATAGAAGGTCCTGAGGATGCGGGGGCTCATGCCGAATCTTTTCAGTCTCCTGAGAAAGAAGAGGCGCTGTATGTTTGGGGAGTGTGATTGTGTGTACATGTCAATTTATGTCAATCCTTACGTTGGGTGAGTGCTGAGTGTTTGTATATGTGTGCATGAGGGTGGGAATGCATGTTTGTGTCTGTGTGTGCCTGTTTGTCTGTGTCTATATGTCAGGTCGGGTCTTAGACTCCACCTCTCTGGGAACTCCCAGGCCCTCCAAAGTGTGGAGGCCTATCTCCCCTCACCACACTCCCTGCCGGTGACTGATGCCCTCAGGGGTCGGTGCATTGGTGGTTCTTGGTGTCCGGGGCTGGGCGCTCAGGTATGTACCAGCTCACTCCCGGTGGCTACTTGGCGGGGCCTGGCGCCTGTTGCTCGGTCAGGCCTCCTCCGGGGTGCGGGGGGCCCTCAGGCCTTCGGCCTCTGGGCCTGCGGCTCGGTTCACTCTGGCACAGCTGGCTGCCGGCAGAGCCGGCGGGTACGCTGGTGCAGCCCCCTCTAGCTTCTGCTCGGTGGCTACTAGGTGACGCCTCGTCTGGGGATCCTCAGCCCTTCCCATGAGGGTGGCACGGATGCCCCTCCGGTGGTCCTCCTTGGGCTCTCGCACTCTGGGGCCTCTGGATGTCTGGGGCCTGGATCTCCTCCATGCCTGCTTCATGCCCTAGGGGACAGGGCTATGGCTCTCTACATCCTCTTGCAGACCATTACATGTGGAAACCATTTGAATACAAGCGAGCTGATCCACACAGGTGTGCACACGGGTGTTCACTGTTCGTAGACTTAAATTACACCTTTCTTGGCTGCTACTTCAAAGCACATTGTGCGCTGTCTGTCCTGCGTGCTGCACAACAACATTGAATATTTAGTATTTACTGCTGTTTACACTTAGCTAGATTAGATGCGATGGTGTTGTGTTTAGTATGTTGCTTTGGTTTTTTTTGCTTGTTTTCTCTTCTTTCTCTCTCAACAGGTGATCCAGGAGATTTTTTTTCCCTTTCTCACTGTCCCTCTCCCCTTCTGTTTTTCTTTTCCTTCCTCTTTCTTTCTCCCTTTCCTATCCCTCACTCATGTCTGTCCTGTCTGTAACAACTGAAAATAAAATAAAATAAATAATAAAAACAAAGGTCGATCAAATGGACCATTACGGCAATGCCACGATGATCCATTCGGCAAAATAAATCCATTGGGTATCCTTGTTGGTCTTCAGACAACAATTCTGAGGCTAAAGAACCAAATGGGACAGGCAAAGAAAAACAAAACAGTACATTAAACAGTTCAATCTAAAGCATCTTAGAAATGAGAATGTTGACTGCTGACTGGATAACACTTCAGATACAAGCACCAGTTATATGCTTGCACCAGATTAGAGAGCTCATTTTACCTATATGAAACCCACTGGTTAACTTACAAATTATAGCAAATCATTATGCAGCTTTTGAGCCTGAATGTGCTGAAACACCCGTTTTGATTTTGTTTTTTCCCCAGAATAATTAAAGTAGTTGTTGTAGTTTTGTAATATACTTGAATCTAATGCATTTCCACAGCTAGAGTTTGTTTTCTATAGTCTGAATCAGATGATAAGTTTGGTTTCTTTGCACACATAGAAAACTACTTCTCTACAAACCACGAAAGAATACTGAGTGCTTTTATTGGCCAGGTTTTTGTGCTTTACGAGCAACCAAAGTTATTACAGCAAGAAGCTACCGTTTTCTGCACTAGTGAATAATGTGGAGAATTTACATCTATTAATTAGAGATGGACCGATCTGATATTACGTATCGGTATCGGTCCGATACTGACCTAAATTACTGGATCGGATATCGGAGAAAAATAAAAAATGTAATCCGATCCATTAAATATCACGAAAGCACCTCACAAAACTTGCAACACGCCGTAACTCACCTCAGAACGTTAGCACGTCGGAGCAGTATGCATCACGTGATAGAGCGGCTGTGGCATGCGGGACCTGTCGGTGGTCTGGATAGCATTTGGAGCTTCGCTAGCAACCCGGCATTTCATCTCCGACAAAGTTATCCCGAGAGAAGTAAAGCAAGTGTGTAAGTCCATCTCTGAATGTTTGTAAAGCATTCCTGCGTTAAGCTTAACAAACGATATATGGAGCGACTGCCTCTTCTTGCTGCTACTTCAATCATGAAACTGCTTAACGATCAGCTGATCGGCTTTTCTGTCGCGAGTCCGTGTCTCTAGTTTGCTTTTGGCCCACTTTGCACCAGAAAGAGGAAACCAGCGGCTGAACAACAGCAGCACGTTTAAGCTTGATCAGCTATTGTTAGAATGTATTTAATATTACTTTCTACTCCAGGATCTTTTTCTACGTAGCTGACGCTGGTAACTGTGCAGGGGCGGATCTAGCAAAGTTTAGCCAGGGGGGCCGATAGGGCATTAACAGGGAAAAGGGGGCACAAAGACATACTTTTCTTTCTTATTCTCATTTAAAATGTCTAGCTTTTAATAAATAATTATCTGACACCCAAAGTTTTAATTTGATGTAAAATGAATAGAAGTCAATTACTGTATATAGTAACTATTAAGTCTAATATATATACCCTAGTAAGCTATAGTACTTTTTCCTTTGGGAAGGTACCATCTGTGCAGTCTGCAATTTTGTTGAAGAAAGATGTTGAATCTATTTAATATTTCTTGAAAAATAATTGATTTCTGTGCATTTTTTTTCACACTGCATCAAATTAAGGTTGATTACGTTGATTAAGCATCATGAGGTGGAGCGTGAGGGGTGGTTCCCTATTTTTTATTTATTTATTTTTGTTGTTGCTGGGAGTTGGAACCCTATTAGTTAGGTTGCTTAATATTTATGCTAAGTACTCTTTAAAATACCAGAATAGGGAGGATGGTGTAGGTTTAAGTTTATTAGATTGATCAGTATTGCTGAACTATGAAATATATTTTTTTGCATACAGGTATAACAGAATAGCTTTAGTGTACTTGTTGTTTTAAACTTGAGTATGAACTTATACAAAACGCAGCAAGATATTTAAAAAACAGTTTTGTTGATTAAATAACACTATATCGGATTCATATCGGTATCGGCAGATATCCAAATTTATGATATCGGTATCGGACATAAAAAAGTGGTATCGTGCCATCTCTACTATTAATCATATTTATTTGGACAAAATTTTATAGTTTGTGCATGCTTCACATCAGTGGTACTCTGCTGCATCCTGGAATGCAAAGTATACCTGGTTACAACAATGCATCTGGCTCAAACTTGGAGTGAACATCTGGCAGTTTGAGTTTGGATCCACCTCCTCTTGATATCTTCATGCGGTTGATTTCCTCCACACACAAGTATAATTACTGTGTTACATCTGCACAAACAAGCTTTAAAGGAACACTAAAGCTTTAAATGGAGTATTTTGACTTTGGGTATTAGCAGTTGGAATTAAAGCAAAACTTTTTATATATTTTTATTCCCAGACATCATTTAAATAAAATCTTTTCATCCAAAATGGGGAAAATCTTTTATTCACTTGTGTTTTTCAAGTGTGATGCACAGGACATACTGTACGGCGTAGGCATCAATATCTTTATAAAGCAAAGGTTATGTGTTTCATCAGTAATACAGCTATTTAAATCATTGTCTATCAATAACAGTAGCAATAAACTATTTTCTGATGTACAACCCACTATTCTTGTGCCACTCCTTTTCCTTTCATTGCTTTGACAGTATTATTTTTTTTAATGTCATATATTTCATGTAACTAGTATTTCAGACACTTTTACTGCTCCAGAGAGTAAACACTGAAAACATGAAGGTGTCTGTGACTTTAAGATAGTTAACTTATGACATCAAAGATTATTTTTGCCATAATAGGATTGATGTTGGTGTGATTTCTACAATAAATAAGTTACTATGTATTCATGTTGAAATGAAAAGGGACATAGAGACAATAGCATTAAGGGTTTTTTTTTTTTGTTAAAAAAGAAAAGCAGGCATTGAAAGTTCCCAAGTAGTCACAGTGAGTCTCTTGTCTATTACATGAAGAAATCTGGGGAGACCCAAAGCATGATAGCTGTCTCTTAAGTGTTTTTGGTGTATGGGTTAAGAGTATATAGTCTGAGGGTTTCAGCCTCTGCAGTGAGCATGTGTCTATCAGTGAGAACCTGCACTGTTTACAGCTAAGTCATGTCATATGGTTGCCAAGTGAATTTGCAAAAAAGTTGAATCTGTCATTGTACGGCTGGAAGTCCATTTGAATATTTGAACAGGGGAAGGGTTCAGACATTCGAGATCAAGGATATCGCTGCTCCCCAGGCAGAATGTAGCCACGGAGTCTATCAAAACTCATTAAGTAAGTGTAGAAAAGATGTAAGATGGCAGGAAGTATCTTAATAACGGAGACGTTCCACACATGCCTTTAATTTGAATCATCCAAAATGCATTGTTCATCCTTTTCTGCTTTGTGCCTACTTGATGGATTAGCTCTGTCACCGAAAGGTTTTTGTTGTCTTTCTGAAAGGTTTTAATTTAATTATGTGTGACATCTAACCAGGGGCGATTTTAGCCCATTTTGATGATTGAAATGATTCAAAGCACCCCCAAAGATTTCTTACTTTTTTTGACAATATTTTTAGTTGTGTGACACACTACTAAAAATATAAAAAGCATACAGTACTGTACTTGTTTGAGACGTAACATTTTAACAACAAAAGTATAGATAACCCCCCCTCCCAAAATGGTTTGTTCCAGCTCTCCCCTGCTCTATCGCTCTTGCTGCCAGAGCGATGGTGGCTGAGACGCAGCGGAGCGGAGGTCTAAGTACCTGGCTTAAAACAGGACATATTAGCTGCATTTAACCTTCAGTTACTCTTTATATAGTTAGGTAGGAGTCAGACCATGTTTCTTTTTAGCTGAAAAACATTACACCAGGTAACCTGCAGTGTTGAAAACGTGTTTTCCGACGATGTTTGCTACCCTTCAATCCGTCTTGCTCTGTAGTAAATTCAGCGACATTTCACCGTCCTGTTGCTAACATTGAAATGTATACAGCCTATTTAAAAATCTAAAACTTTAAATTATCCGTAGCCTGCTGTTGTTACCACTGTCCTGTTTGAAATGGATACTAACTAGCTAACTGACTGGATGCCCATTAACCTTATAACTCCTGTTGTGTGTGTGTGTGTGTGTGTGTGTGTGTGTGTGTGTGTACACAGAGAGACAGCCAGGTTCATAATGGATATGAGGAAGTTTTTTCAAAATAAGGAGCCACATTCAGGTAAAATTGTAAAATCAAATGATCCGTTAATCAAGGATAATGTTGGATCAGTGTTTCAATATTTATCTTTTATTAGATGTTCATGTGGTTTGGTTATTTGCCTTTTGGTTGAAAGTACACTGAGAGTGGACTTTTTTATTAGTGATCTTAATAGTATTTTTTCATATTAATTTAATTTTTCATCTAATTGAATACAATCTATTTGTGTATGATTGTCAGTCCGAAGAGGGAGAGAGGAAAGAGGGGAACGTGAGGAGAAAGTACAAGGTCAGGAAGAACCAGGTAAGAAAACAGAGAGGGAACAGTGACAGGCACAACAGAACCTGTTAAACTGACAAAGAGAAAAAACCTGATTTTACTCAACACAATCTGGAAGTTGTGTTCTCCCTATATTAAAGCTGCTATACAAAATCTGTAAAACAAACTGGGTTGAAACATTTTTGACCCTCTTTAACGACATTCCAACATAACATTATCATTGATTGGGGAGATTAAAATTAATGATATATTTTTATGTGGTTCAGCCACAACTCTACTAAAACCTCAGCTAGTAATAGGTAGGCCAACTTTTGGACCGTCCAGTTGTCTGTATGACTGCTGCAGTACGTACATCACATTTGCACACTATCAGAAAGTGCCAAACAGCCCTGGTGGAGTGAGGAGCTGTAAAGAGAAGCAGATGCTCTGTTTATATTCTAAAAATGTTTTAAGCTAACTTGTTTCAAAGGTTTTGTACAGCAGCTTTAAATGTTTTCCAAAAGCACACATACGCTTATCAGTGTTTCTCAAACTTTTTACAGTGTCAAGCTCTCCTAAGTACCACTATGAAAGTATGAAAGTCATAAATCTTACAACACAAAATTATTATTATTAAATTAGTAAAATTAGTATCTGCATACATTGTATACATTCTACCACAGCCAAAGTTGCCTCCAATTTTATAGTTTTTATTAATATTATGTAATTTATTTGTAACAATTTATTCTGTTTTGGGAGTGTTTTTTATGTATCTGTATTATATTATACATACATATTAAAAGTGAATCTCTGTCCAAAAAATGCACTCAGTTTACTTTTTACTCACTATGAGCATCACTCATTATTCTCCCCCAGTAATTAAGGTTAGGATATGTATTTATTTTTTATTCCAATCCATTCTTCTTTAGCAGCATTTAAATAACCTTTATCAGATTTGATGGTTTTGTTACAGACTTTTCAAAAAAGTGTTTTGCTTTTCTTTCACAAATGTGGGGATTAAATTGTGTGAAAATGTACAAAACAGTGATGCCATGTTTTGTGACGAGGACCCAGGCACAGAGAGACTTGATGAATTTAAGAATCTTATGATTTAATAAAGAAATTTGCAGACTTGCACAGAGATGGTAAAATTATGATGACTGATAATGAAGACAACAGACGATGAGGACAGGGAGGAACAGGGGTTTAAATGCACCAAAGTGACAGTCAGAGAGAACTCGGGACAACATTTAAGGATGCAGGGACTGACAGAGACAGGTTTATCTTGCCTGGCTGGGCAGCTCTCTGGGTGCTCAGCACCCCCAAAGCTCTGATTCTAGAATCGCCCCTGCATCTAACAAAGATATAACTCACATCTATCCCTTTATTTAGGGAACAAAAATGTGTCTCTTGATTTGAACAGGTTACAGTCCTCAGCATTGGTACTTCCTCAGTGAACATTTATACCAACCAAGTTTAAAGGAAAATATTATTTTGTTCTTGGCCTGTCCTTTTAAGCCATGTGGTTATTGTGCAACCATCTCAAGAGTCTCTCTGGGTTCTTTATGTCTTCAGCTGTAATGTAGATAACAACTATAAAAGCTTTTATATGTGCCAAAATATTGAAATATGTCTCTCAAAATATAAATCCTGAACTTGTAGCTAAAACATAACACAGACTCACAGGCAGGCACTATAACAAAGGGAACAGAGACGTGGGACCAGGGCAGACACAGACACTGACTGGACGTGGGAATATAGCAGACAGGGGAGACAGCAACTAAGGAACACAGACAGAAAACCAGAACACTAAAACTCTAACCAAACCCCACCCAGAGAACCTTAACTAAGAATAATCCTAAAACCCGTAAAGCAAAGCTAGAATATAATGAAATAACAAAATCAAAGAACCAAAAAACACAAAACACTGGGTCAACGACCCAGGGACCCTAACAGTTTGTGAGTGTGAGCTTACCAAGTGAACTGAGGGTGCTAACTACTCCCAGGAAGGATTGCTGGACGAGAGGGCAGCAGACACAGTGCACTGGCACGAGGGAGCAGACACATGAGCACAAACACTGGGAGAAGACACAGAGTGGAAGTCGGGAGCACACAGGGATGTATTATTGTTGTGTATCAGTTCCATCACTGTAAATAAACGCACTGCTTGTACATAGAGCACCGCGCCTGGGTCCTCCTTCCCCCCACCCCCCACGGTTTGCCATGCCAAACCGTGACACTTCTGAAACCCCACAGACCTTGAAACTTTACCAAACAGATGGATGTAGTGGAGATATTGTGTTGAACTGAAATACAATATTTTAACAGCTTTTTGAAATTGGCAAATATAGCATCTTTTCATTTACATTTATTTTTACACTGTTTATTTGTCTGGTACTTACAAAATTAATTCAAAGAACAAATAATTTCACTGGGTATTGATGTTAATGTTAATAAAAAACCTGACATGATGCAAAACTAGTTCAAAATGTCATTGTACTAACTGGCTTCATTCACACCCACTGAAGCGTTTCCTAACAGTATTTTACAACAGACGTTTTCTGCTTTCCCTGAACAACAATAAAGCAGATTTCATGAACAACACAACTGTTTAAATCATTAGCTTGCAGCTACATCGATAATAATAATGAAAATAATAGTAACAATAAAAAGAGAAGCATTAGGATAGAACCTAAGAGTGTAAAGAGTTCTTCTTAGGGTTTCTTTCTTTCTTTCATTGCTTTAAGGCCAATATTTTTTTTTTAAGTATATATTGTAATTCTTTTTCCTTTAACTACTGTGTCAGATAACAGTACCAAAAACAATCCACTAATGAAAAATAACAGACAGCTTCACAAACACAGGCTTCTGACCTCGACTGAGACTGAGACAAAAAGCTAAAAATTCCTTCAGCTGCAAGATTTTTGAGGTTTTCTTGCATGCGTTACCTATTACAAGGCCTCGAGTATTTCAACTGGATTCAAATCTGGGTTTTTTCCCCCACTGGCCAGTCCGTAACAGTTGACTTCTTTTTTCTGAGCCATTCCTGGTTGGATAGACAAGTGTGTTTAGGATCAATCTTACATAGAGACATCCACATTTATAACTTTTCTGTTTTTTTGTAGTCACATTTAAGCCAGTCAGATGCTGAATTATGAGGACTCATATCATTCCCTTTAGACTTAAAAAACGGACACTAGCGCCTCTCTGTTGGCATGCCTGTTGATAAGCTAGAGAATTGATTCACATGCTGTGTGCCTTTTGCTGGTTGGTTAAAAAAAAACAAGACCGCACAGCTATCATTAAAAAAAAATAACAGAAAAATTGTGTTTTCTTAGTCTTTTTGGCTGCCAAAAGAATGTTTCTGTTAAAGCTTGAGAATTTGCAAGCCAACGTGTTTTGCAATAAATGCTTTTATCCTTCTGGAAGTGATATGATTAGCTCTACTAGCAGTAATTCTGGAGCAATTTGTGACTATGTTTTGAAACATAATTCCAACATCCCTGTATCACAAATAATGATTGATTTGTTTGTGCCAATTTTTCCCCTTATGTAGATCAAAATCTTATGATGATGAAAAGTTCATTGAGGACCTGAATTTTACACCCCTAACTGCATCATCTTCAAGTACTACTTAATATGCCAGGTTTATACTATGGTATAATAGTGCAACCTAAACTAAACTGACTTCTTTATACATAGAAAAAAACAAAAAGGTCTTCAGAGAGTGCACCCTTCTCCAAGGTTAATACTCTACATACCAGTAGCCCTGACATCACATCTGATGAAGACCCTGGAGAGGTTAGTTCTAAACCATCTGCGCCTCCCTGGTGAGGTCTTCATTGGATCCGCTGCAGTTTGCATCGGGGTGGAAGACGCCATCATGTACCTCCTGCACCGAGCTCTGATCATGTTTTTTGATTTCTCCAGTGCTTTCAACAGCATCCAGCCACGACTTCTGAGGGACAAGCTGGAGCTATCTGGAGTGGACCACCACATGTCCCAGAGGGATACATGTCCCTCATCTCTCCTCCACTCGCACACTGAGCACCGGCTCCCCACAGGGCTGTGTGCTGAGCCCCCTCTTGTATTCTCTCTACACCCACGACTGCAGTTCGACCCACAACAACACTCTCGTTATCAAGTTTGCTGATGACACCACGGTAGTCGGACTCATCTCGAAGGGAGACGAGGCAGAGTACAGAGAGGAAGTCCTGAAGCTGGCAGCATGGTGTTCAGAAAACAACCTGGCACTGAACACTAAGAAAACTAAAGAGCTCATTGTTGACTTCAGGAGACACAGCACCGACTTGGCCCCCCTCTACATCAACGGGGAGTGTGTGGAGAGGGTCCACACTTTCCGGTTCCTTGGTGTCCTCATCTCTGCTGACATCTCCTGGACAGACAACATCTCAGCGGTCATCAAGAAGGCCCAACAGCGGCTGCACTTCCTGAGAGTCCTCAGGAAGTACAAGCTGAACTCCAACCTGCTGCTGACCTTCTACCGCTCCTCCATTGAGAGCCTGCTAACCTACTGCATCACGGTATGGTACGGCAGCTGCACCAAGGCGGATAGAGTGAGGCTTCAGAGTGTGGTCAAGACAGCACAGAAGATCATCGGCTGCCCTCTCCCCTCCCTGATGGACATCTATTCCTCCCGCTGCCTCATCAGAGCAGCAAACATTATCAAGGACAGCTCCCACCCTGGCTTCAACATGTTCAGCCTGCTTCCCTCAGGGAAGCGCTACAGGTGCATCAACACAAGAACCCACAGACTCAAAAACAGTTTCTTCCCCAAAGCGATAACCACCCTGAACTCACACATGCACAGATAACACAGCCCCCCACTTCCCACTTCCTCTATGGACCATCACTGTGCAATACCAATTCTATGTGCAATAACTCAACTGTATATACATAACACTATTTATACCAATTCCATTTGCAATAACTCAACTGTATATACATAACACTATTTATTACATATTACTTAATACTGTCCATATGTACATAGCACTGCAGAACTGTACCCCCCCCCCCCCCCCCCACACACACACACACACACACACACACACACACACACACACCCTAGCATGTTTACACTGAGTAGGAGATGCTCTGTATCTCATTGTACAACTGTATAGTGACAATAAAGGCATTCTATTCTATTCTATACTGGACTACCTGACAGGACGCCCACAGTATGTGAGGACACAGGGCTGTGTCTCTGATACGCTGGTCTGCAGCATGGGGGCCCCAGAGGGAATTGTGCTGGCATTGTTCCTCTTCACCCTCTGCACTGCAGACTTCTCCATCAACTCCAGATCAACCTACAGATGTTCTCTGACAACTAGTCGGCCTCATCACAGGTGTGGACGACTCAGTGGACTCTGGACATTGTGTACTGGTGCCAGCAGAACCACCTGCTGATCACTGCCAGGAAAACCAAGAAGTTGGTGGTGACTTGAGGCGACTGTTGTTGTGATTTCGCGCTATATAAATAAAATTGAATTGAATTGACTTCTGGAGACACAGACCCACCACACTGACACTAGTGAACATCCAGGCAGTGGCGTGTCTAGAAAATTTTTGTTGGGGGGGCCAGGTAGGGGCACAGATTTGGAGAAGGGTGGCAGATTTAATTGGCAGATAATGTTTTAAAAAAAAAATTCTACCAACCCTTAACCATAATTCAATAATCCTATAAACCTAATAACCAAATGCACTTTTAACTCTTATTAGAATGAGATTTTAACCACTACGGTGCAAAGTTTTTAGATACTGCGTTGATAAAGTACAAGAGATACAATCAGTGCTTTGTCAGTGTTTACTCAGCAGTCAAGGACAGCAATATTTGCATAGTATTTTTACTGACATATAGTGCACATATGTTTTGGGCAAAAACATTTTTGAAAATTAAAATACGAACATTTGTAACAAACAATTGACAAATTAGCCAATGCCAATGCAAAACTTTATCTGCCTGTTAAAAAAAGAAGATAATCTTCTCACAAACTGGTGTTTGATTTTGAAACAGGAAAAAAGTGGGGAAACAACTGAAAAGACTAACATTTGAATGAAACCTGAAAGCAAGTAAATACTTTCTATGCTGCCTTATCGTAAACTTTGGTAATATTGATAAAGAACAACACTGGCTGATGATAAAATACAGTCAGCTGGCATGGTGACACTGCCAGTATTAACCTGCAGGGCTGGACTGGGACAAAAAAATTGGGCATTTTTACTACAGACCGACCCACCAGGTAGTAAAGCCATAAAGACTTTGACTGAAAACAAACCCTGTTGTGACAGTGATGTACAGTCTTGTTGGTATATGTATGATTTCTATACATTTTACGTCAGATAAAAACTTTGGTTGTAAGATTTAGATAATTATTTAATAAAAACTAGGTATTTTAAATGAGAATAAGAAAGAAAAGTATTTCTTTGTGCCCACCTTTCCCTGTTAATGCCCTACCTGGCCCCCTGGCAAAACTTTGCTAGACCCGCCCCTGCACAGTTACCAGCTGTCTGCTACATAAAAAAGGATCCTGGTGTTATTTGTCTCTCAGAAACAGTTCATAACTTCCCTTCAACTCATTCATGTCACCTAAAAGGTAAACCTGTTTCTCCATCACCTGTTCAGCTCTGATGGTTCAGTAAGGACATCTCCTGGTTTCATCTTCATGTTTCCCTCTCACCACATATCTAAACAGACATCATGACCAGCAGCTTTACAGCTGTGGCTCCAGCAAACATCAGCTGATACTAGAAATTAATATTAAATACATTCTAACAACAGCCGATCAAGCTTAAACGTGCTGCTGTTGTTTAGCGCAACATCTGCTGGTTTCCTCTTTCTGGCGCAAAGTGGGCGATAAACAAGAGAGAAAAGCCGATCAGCTGATCATTGATCAGTTTCATGATTGAAGTAGCAACAGGAGAGGGAGGGGGAGAGAATGAGAGAAGAGGCAGCTGTGCAGCATAAAGACAGAATAAATCCAGCTTTGTGTCTTTTTTCCATTCTAGCTAAAGTCCGGGACAAACTGCGTCTCTTCTCAGCTCAATACGAAACGTGTAATATTTTCTCTGAATGAGGGACCATTCCATTTTTTTAAGGAGCCGTTGGCAACTCTACTAACCTTATGAATAAAATAAAGTTCACTATCAGTAACATCATAGCACCCACCCAGCTGTATAAAAACTCCGTCAAACTGGCTAGAACGCAGTATGAGTTATTGCAACTGACAGTAAAAAGTCAGCAACATGAAAATAAACTCCACCTAAACTTGGTTTATATCTGACCCAGATAGACTGCAGGTCATAACTTCTTACCTGAAGTTCAGTTCACCTGACACTCGGACTGGTGGCTGCTTCGGGTCTCTCCTCCTGCCTCCCCTTCCCTCATCCACCTGTTGCCTCTGTGGAAGCCCCGTCATAGCCACCACCAAACAACGGAGTTATTTCTACACATCGACCTGCATCTGGCCAATCCACCACCTTTCATTGTTCATGCCATTACAAAAAAAATAAAAAAATAAGTCACTGGGGATATGCCCGGTATGCCCGATGGCCAGTCCAGCTATGTTAACCTGCAACCAAATCTGCAGCTCCATACAGCAATGTTACGACTTAGATTATATCTTATAACTCATAACTCTTATGTTAGCTGCCCTCAGTAGCATACTGTCTGAAATATTCCACAGCTGCAATAATTCTTTAAGTGTTATTTTTTTCCTTGGTATTCTAATTTCACCGAAGTTTACTAAACTCAACAAACTTGATATTACTTACCGGGACATTTATTCTGTCCTCATTTTCTTTCACCGAAAAATTGTTTCCTGCAGTGCCATCTTTCGCGCTTGGCTCTCCTACCTTTGCTAACGTGATGCGCATAGCGCAGAAGCGATGCTGCATTCACTTACACTCGGATATCTGAGCGTCACCGTGAAAACATAATCGGACATTTGATATTTGATTGAATTTTATTGTTTTGCCTTTGGGGTGGCACCTGGGGTGGCCAGTCTGGTTTGGGGGGTGGCCTGTGCCCCCCCAGGCCACCCCGCTGGACACGCCATTGCATCCAGGGAGTGGACATTGAGATAGTGGACTCTTATAGGTACCTGGGTGTTCACCTGAATAATAAACTGGGCTGGAGCCACAACACTGAGGCTCTTTACAGGAAGGGTCAGAGCAGACTCTACCTGCTGAGGCGGCTGAGGTCATTTGGAGTCCAGGGAGCGCTTTTAAAGATCTTCTATGACTCTGTGGTGGCATCTGTCAGTTTTTACAGTGTTGTATGTTGGAGCTGCAGTTTATCACCAACTGAGAAGAAGAGGTTGGATAAACTCATCAGGTGTCAGACTGTACAATCAAAACAAACAGACATTTACATCAGTGCTGTAATTTGCACTAATCCACCGAACAACTACTACTGTTATAACTTGCACATTATTTTTCTCAGTTCATATTTAAAAAAAAAAAACCACTATACTTTCATCTTAATAACTGTACAGTACTCGGTTTTTGTAACTATTGTCCATGATGTAAATATTTTTTTCTGTAAAAGTTGTGTGTCTTTCTGTTCTGTGTATTGTTCTGTTTGCATATGTGCTTTTCTTCTGCTGCTGTTACAACCAAATTTCCTCTTGTGGGACAATGAAAGGATTATTCTATTCTATTCTATTTCAACAGAGCGCTAACAGACTGAAAATATCTCAAACATACCTTGAGTTGTTGAGCATTGGCTCAGGGTTTGGGGAGGAATAAAGTTACTATGCAGGTAGTTTGAGGGGGGAAAGTAGCACTATTTCAATAGAACACTGCCTTTTTATAACGCTGACACATCTGTAGAAGTCTTTGTACTGGCTCCTATTCTGGAAAATAAATACAGGCTTTTCTTTAAAATAAAGTATATCCTGTCTCAAGATCAATATAGATTAATAGCCTTCAATGATTGTTTAATACTTTTGTCTTTCTCCAAAATAACAGATTGACCCTTATAAAAATTATATCTGAGCATGAAAAACATTAATGCAATTTTCATCCATTGAAACTTCATAGTACCAGAACTTCCCTATTCACAGGGTAAGCATTTTTACAAGTGCACTTGCATAGTACACACATAGAGAAATTAAGTTAAATTTATAAAAATGCAAAAATATGTCTCAGATTGCAGAGGCATAGTATGAGATGAACAGGACAGACATTTCCTCTACATCCGGAGGTGGATCAAGGAACTTAACAAATACTAAGAAAGTAGCACATGAGTGCAGAATATCTTTAACACATTTCCATTTGTTTTGCAATTTTAAGAGTGAGGTCATGCTTTAAAACTGGCTGCACAAGATGATGAATGTACTCTTTTTAGTTCTGAAGGGACATGGGGGCACTTCCCAAAGTCTGACATGCATAGGTCAAAGTGTCACCTGCGGTATCCTCTTTAGTCATGCTGGTTACCACGAGTGCTGCAGAAGAACTCGACTGTTAGCCAGATACTTAAACTGAAATTACATCTCAATAACTTGGGTGTTAACTCATTCATTACCAAACTGTATGAAATGATGTGACTCATAGTTATAGTATATAAGACTGGACAGGCCTTGGATCCCAAAGTCTGTCCATGAAGCTGACGCTGCATATCAAATGCTAACCCTATTCTAGAAATGAAAAGGAAATTTATTTTGTGTGCATGCGTGTTTTTCCAAGATTTCCAACTGTGTGTGTTCTGCCAAGATATCTGAGAATATGATCCATCAAGACACACAGCAGGTTTGAATGTTCATCAGCGGGACTTGTCATTTCACTGAAGTACACAGTTATGACATTTGATCACAGTGTCAATAATTAATTGCAGAATTTGAAACTCTTGGAAAATCCATCACATTTCTCATTTCATTTTGGCAACAATAGTTGGGCTCAGGCCTTTAGTTCGACGCAAAGGAATTCTTGATGTTTAAGCACATCAAGAGCTTATGGATAATTTCATGTTCCCAACATTAAGGGGAACAGTTTGTGGATGACACCATCCTGTTCCAAAATGACTTCCCAGTAGTGCAAAGCAAGGTTCATAAAGACATGGATGAGTGAGTTTGGTGTGGAAGAATTTGACTGGCATGCACAGTCCAGTCATTTACCTGATACAACACCTTTGGGATGAATTAGAGTGGCTGTTGGACAGAAGGCCAGCTGAGGCCTTCTGCTTCAGCATCAGCATTCCCATAAACACACTGCCTAACTGGTGAAAAGCGGTTCTGGAAGAATTGAGGATGTTATAACTGGGACAACATTGAATTCAATCCAATTCAAATAAACTCAATTACCAACCCTCAAGGAGCTTTATATTGTAAGGTAAAGACTGTACAATAATACATCATATTACACCATAGGGATTGAAAATGAGACTGAGTAAATATGACCTTACAAAACTAATTTCACTGAAACTGAATTGCATAGTGACTTAATGCAAACAGAAAATAGATGTACTTACTGTAACCTTAACATTTATTATCAAAAACACACACACATCTTCACATGCTGCCTCGCCAACAACTTACAGCCATACCATTCTAAACATCCTGGATCTTGTCTAAGTGCTATGTGGGGTTAAGCTTTGTTTAGTCTTTGATGGGAGACTGCCTGCATATACCAGGTGATTACAGCTCAGGGGGGAGAGAAGGTCATCTAATGGCAAGGTTGGTCTGGATGCCAAAAGTGGCCTTGGGCAAGATACTCAAGTGCTATATAAGAGCCGTTTTTGTGCATGTATTCGCATTTCCAAAAAACACACACAAAAATCCAGTTTGTCATACATCATTATGTGAGTGTGTTTAACAGAGTAGATGAGGTGCTTGGAAGTTATGCTGCTCTGCGCTTTGTCAGATTACTACCAGCAGCTTCTAGGAAAAACAAAACCATATGATATTTTTTTAAGTATTATGACTGCACAGAAAACCTGCTAAGCTTAGTCTCATGTGACACAAAAATGTACAATGGTCCGTAGAGCTTATCCTCTTTTAGACACAACATTATTCAAGTAAGAAAACACAACCACATATGGAAATGGACCGCAAAAACAGGAACCTGCTGCTAGTCAAGCCAGCAAACATGGTTGGAACATAAGTGTTATCTCAGGCAAAGCCAAGATTCTACTAGAAACAGACCAGTTATAGGTATTATTGCTCATACAAGGTTATACATATTGATCACATTATTGCAATTAAGCAATAACAAAAAAAAAAAACAAATACAACCATCTGGCTCTTTGGTTACTAAATGGTTGTTCAGACACTCCGCTCCATTTTCAGTCTTGCATTACTGGATATCAGGTAGCTTTGTACTGTGTTTTTACTTTTTTTCTTTATATTTGATAACTAAAAAAAATGATATATGCATATATCATAATTACATGTGTGTGAACTTTTCATTTTGATTCTTATTTTTATTATTATTATTTTAGCACAATCATCACCTCTGCTTGATGTTCAAGAAAAATATGACTGATGTTATTCAGTCATATTCAGTGCTTGCTGGGAAGTGTTTGGAGGGTAGAGAAAAAAACAAAGTTTTAATCAAAATCACAGCTGACACATTGTTTTTTGCTATCGTTTTTGCTGATTTAGTAAACGTGTTTCATTTTAATTGTATTATTTCAAACCAGAGACACAGCAGCTCATGAAATTTACATCTTATATTTTTTGTATGTGCAGAAAGAGACATTTCCCCGTGTTGTTTTGAGTCCCTGCACAGTATGTTCTCATGACAAAAGAAAATTTTTTTAAAAAGCTCTAAATGAGGGTTAGGGTTATTTAATTCACAGGCAGTGTTGAACATCTAGATTCATAGCTTACGGCAGCCTAAGGGCTAAAAGGCAAATTGGGTTGTTTTATGGCCCAACATGTGTCAACTATAACTCTTACTTAAATGTTGTCCCTCACTAAAATCTCTTCTGGGGGGAAGTTTGCACGAATAAGGCTTTTTGTTTTTGCTGATAAATATTTTGACCAAAAAGAGTTGGCTGCCTTAATATAACCATATGTTAAGAAAAGTGAGGGTAGATCAGAAACAACATGTGTCATTTTGGAATGCGCAGACCCATTTTGCAGTGTCAGATTGAGAATTTGTTGAACCACATTGTTAAAATAAAAACACGGAGCTGGGGAGAGGCATAACTTCACTCATCACATAAGAGATAATAAAACATAAAGTAAATGGCACTCAGTTTTTCACATGTCAAACACTGCTCACTGGATTTCCGACCCTGTCATTATTACACCCATGAGCCCGAGCTTGTTCCAAAGTTCCAAAGTCTCAGGATCTGCTTTCGTTTTTCCTTTCAAAAAAAAAAAGAAAAAGAAAAGAAAAGATGTTTATTTTTTCTTTCATGATGACCTGACAAAAGACATGGGATTTGCTCACTGACAATTGCACTTGGGTAGAAAGTAACATAGGAGGGCCAAGGAATAAAGGATGATTGCCAGTTTGGCTGAAAATGTAGATCTGGTGGGACACCAGCCACAGAAAAGAGAATAATGAGCTGTCTCAGAACAATATCCAGATCTGTGGCCACATCTAAAAAATGTAGTTATCATTTTTTTCTCAGGAAAACTATACCCTTATTGTGGCATGGACAACTAACACAAGGGACTTGCTCTATCTGTTGTTTTTTAGTATTGTTTGATACAAGTATATGTCCAAGCATTTACCAGACTGAACGATGTGACAGAAACCTTTGTTTTACCTTTAAATCATTTTGGTCAAAAGCCACTATTAACTAAACCTTGGAGAAGGAGAGGAAGGAAGTGAAGAAGACTAATCGCACCCTGATTTTCTAAGGGGTCACCAACATATAGTTGTGATACAGAGTAGTAGCTTGTGTCCCACAAAGGTCTCATCTCGGTCTCCAGCTGGGGATCTTTTACATTTAAGGCGAATATGTTAAAACCACTACACCATGGAGCCACACTGATATTATATAAACTCCCCATCAGAGAAGCCCTTTCATTTTTTTTTTTTACAATTTTAATGGAAATCACACTACAAGTATGTTGGTTTTATTTTTAAGGTACCAGATATTTATTTATTTATTCTTATTTACGCACCTATGTATGTGCAATCAAATGCAGCTGAATTGTCAATGCAAGCATTTTGCATTAACAAAATTCACTTGTTGACTCAGAATTTGAAACCTTTTTTTGTCTAGCATGTCCTGGTGTTTTTTTAGGTACAGTGTTCCAGGTGTTGGACAACTAGGATAAATGGACAGAAACAGCAATGAGTTTCAGCATTTAAAAAACAATTTTGGTCTCAAGAAAATTGAGACCGATATTAAGGAAGGTGTTTTTGTTGGTTCTGAAATCTGTGAACTGATATTTGATAATGACTTCAAAAGGAAACTGAATCAGCAGCATGCTAAGAATTTTATATCACAACTTTTTTCACAAAATCTGGGCAGTGTCTGCAATAAACATGGGAGAAGATTTCATTGAAATATTAAAGTGAGGGGGGGGGGAATTACATATAGTGAAGACATTACCTGCAAAAAACTTTTCTTTTTTTTTACTTTTGTCTGCTCCGGGGAACTACAGAAAATAATAGCTATGAGACAGACTAAATAAAGTGCTAAGAAGAGTTTGGGAAGTGAGAGCAGAAATTCAAGATTTTTTTAGGAAGAAAGGTAAAGACATTGTAGAGCTCTCAGGTGAACCTGACTGTAATGCATTTGTTCAAATCCAAAATAGACTTGATTTCTGTGAATGAAAAAGAAAAATATAAATAAAATATAAGCAAAATAGCAACAGCACTTTGTATGAAGCTTGACTTTTTGGCTAAAATGTCCACATTTTGTTCACAATTGTTTCATGGTATGTTGATTAAACAGTGAGAAAATGCTGCTTATTTCACATTTTTATTGTTTATTATAATTATAGCATCTGCTTTTGCCAGTAGCGGTTCATAAAGAGGTCAAATTAATTAATATTGAGCAGCACTTAGTTCAGCTTAGTGATTCGGCCATTCTCATTAGTCCCAGTTTGTCATGTGGTCCCTTGGGAAATTACTGCATCCCCCTGTTCTAGATCATAGCGATTGAAGACATGAACCATTAACTTTGAAATTCCATTTTGGACTTTTGTCAGCCTCTTTTTTTTTTTTTTTGCTAATGCTAATGTTAATGCTTTGTGGGTGGTGGTAGCTCTATGTAGCGGAGATGTTTCTTTGCTCAGTGGAAAGAGGTTGTTTCTATGTCACTACGTCTGCATACCACATCTTTTTCTATCTGTGAGCTCATGACCATATATGAGGTAGCTGAACTGGTAAATCAACAGTTTTGCTTTTACACTTAGCTCTCTCTTGTTTTATACTAAGCTGCAAACATATTTATTTGTGCTCTTAAGTTGTTAAGTTGATAATTTAGCTTGAACATTGAGCCTCTTTTGGAACCGACCTTGTATGGTACTTTGGCCTTATTTTTAAGCCCCACCTGGCCTTTACTTGACATAAGTAATCTTCCTGCTGGTTATATAATGGAACTATTGATTTCCCCAAACATTAACTTAATTCCACAGTTATATATATATATATATATATATATATATATATATATATATATATATATATCACTATTCTTTCCACTGAGCTGATTTACTGTTACTATTAGCCACAATTTTTTGTTTTTATCCTTGTCTTTTGTCATTTTAACAAACTGTATATGTTACCTATCTTCATCTGCCCCAACTGTTGCTGCGACTTTGTCCTCCAAAAACTAAGCATTCCTTTTTTTGGTATAGGCTGTTCCTTACTATGTCCCCATTTGTGGCAGGAGATTTATAGGTAACATTACATCAAATAAGGTTTCTGGGAACCTGCTCAAGCAAGATTTTTTTTTTTTTAATCAAATACTCAGCATCTTTATGGAATTAAGCACACAGTCGGGAATGATCTAATGTCTAAGGTCAAGTATAAATTCCATTTTAGAAATGTGGTCTCTGAAGGGCTCATTAAGGCTCCGAATGCAACTTTCACACCATGTAACATGTTACAGACCTTTTCCTAAGTAGACAGGTCAGAGCCTTTGTAGGAAGTGGCCCATGAAGGTGTGCCCATTTCAGACTGACCCCGTCCACAAGTCAGTGTGAGTTTGATTTGTAACAGCTTCTCACATATCAGAGCTCTAACAAGGACAAGCACCAGACAAACCTTTATTATTCACATCCTGTCATGAATTTCATTTGTCACCTAAATACAATATAACTCCAGCATTCAGGAGACTTTTTGATTTTAGACTAAGACACATAAACTCTGCAAATAGATCTTTACTCTGTGTCTTGGGCTTGGGAAGTGCTCACCAATCTATCGATAGAAAATTCAGTCCAGAAGGAGCAGCTCCTGAACTGGGACACAGCTTGTGTTCTTTTTTTTGTGTTTTGTTTTGTTTTTTGGGTTTTTTGTTTTGTGAAATGTAAAAAACAAAATGGGTTAATCCAACACAGCCACACCTGCTGCCTCTTAGATAGGCTATGACTGAAGTCCTTGTATTTTTGATTTTAACAAATTCTGCTTCCAAACAGGAACAGGCGCCTTGGCCCTTCAGATTTGATTTAGTGTCCTTCCCCAGTGTCAAAAAGAAGTTCCACATTTTCAAACCACTAGACGTGCAGAATCCAGATCATTTCAAAGGCCAAAAATTATGCTTTTCATGATTGTTTGTTTCCTATCAACTCTACTGCAGCTCTAGGAAGTGCTACATGTTTTAAAAACATACATGGTAAACTTTGTGTGTGTGTGTGTGTGTGTGTGTGTGTGTGTGTGTGTGTGTGTGTGTGTGTGTGTGTGTGTGTGTGTGTGTAAAAATACATAAAAATATATATCAGGTCAACTGAAAATCTGACTAAAGTCATAATCCAGTCTGTCTTTCAGATTTTCTGAAGGAGATGTCGCTTCTCTTCCTCATTTATTTGTTTATTTATGTGTTTTAACGACACTTCTCCTTCACCCTAGCTTTTGGCTGCAATCCTTTTTCCCAGTTCTGTCAGAGTTTTCTTCCTTTTAAAAGGGAGGTAAAAAAAAGCCCAACAAAACAAACTGAAATTACCCTAGACTGATAGGCACCAGCAGTTTCGGCCAAACCACCTACACTTAATTTGTTTTAACATGCTGACAATGATGAGGAAGAACAGAACTCCACCAGAAGCAGGCTCAGGAAGGGTTATGAGCAGACAGAAAAGCAGAGCAGACAGACACAGCAAACAAAACAAAACAGGTTTGTTACATGCAGTAGCATATGAATGCATATAAGTGATCCCTGCATCGAGGGTGTTTGTCTCTTGAACCCAAACTGAGAGCTGGTTCCACAAGAGAGAGAGCATGAATTTTTTGCCTCCTATTCTACTTTTAGAAACTTTGTGGACTAGAAGTGTACACTCTGAGAGCTAAGTGATCCATTGAAATACTGGTGCCATATTATCTTTAAAATAGGCAAAAAAGAAAGGACTTTAATAATAGTACGGTTCCCTTATAGCAAAAAGGTCCTGGGCTGGAAACTACCATCTGACCGGGCCCTTTCTGTGTTGAGTTTGCGTGTTCTCTTCGTATCTGCATAGGGTCTTTCTGGGTACTTCAGCTTCCTCCTACAGTCCAAAGACACACAATTAGTGAGGTTAGGTTAAATGGTGATTCTAAATTGCCCATAGGTGTGAATGTGAGTGTAAATGGTTGTCTGTCTCTCTGTGTTAGCCCTATGAGAGGCTTGCAACCTGTCCAGAGTGTACCCAGCATCTCGCCATATAGTATCTGGGGTAGGTTCCACCACTATGACTGACACTTTGACAATGAAACTTAACCGGTCAAACAGTCTTTGTCATTTAAACTCTTGTCAGTATGCTAATAGTACTTCAGTTTTTTCAAGTTTCCCCTAAGAGTCTAAGTGCTCATACGTAAAAGACAAACACCCACATTAATTTGTTCTGTGCTGGAGTTGCCGTGGGTCGCAATGGATCATGTGTTTGCTTTAACATCTGGTGTTTTATTACTAGAAGCTGAAAGGCAATAAATACTGATGTACCATAAAACCCTGCAGTCATTTCCCCAATCACTGCTTCACCTTCAACGAGCATTTGAGTTACTCAGCTCCCCTCATGAGAGACCTGCGGCCCTCTGAAGGCAGCTTAGAGCATTAGTCTGAAATGGTAAGAAAAAAGATGCCTATTATATTAAAGAGTGTTTTAATTGGGCTTTGTAATTGTAGGAGAATTGTATAGTAATTATATTTGTTTGTAAAGGCAATAACAATATCTTTGCAGTTAACAGGGGAAGTTGTTGTAATGATTTTTTTTCTTTCTTTCTTTCTAACAATCCACTAATGCACCCAAAGCTGAGGGTGAATTGGAAAGTGATGCATCTGACCTGACATGGGTTAATTTAGTGTTGAAGTAAGAGGATATATTTGCTGTATCTATTTGTCCATATATATAAAACACATTATCCAAAACCTGTAAAGTGACACACTTTATCTGTAATTGCTTCCTATGTGCATGAGGTCTACTGTATGCATGTCAGCGGCGGAGAACGTTTGTAAGCAGCCTGGACCTCACCTTGAGGCACCTGCATATTTTTAAGTCTGTTGGAAAATTACAGGTAACCATAGAATTTTTCTACCCTTCCTAATACAAAAGCCCTTCCAGACCAGCATGTCAGATTCACTTCAGTTAATTGGTCATGTGCACACCAGTTCAATCTCAAGCAGGCCAGTAAAACTATTGCGTGATAATCTACCTTTCTTTTAATGTGAATGAACTGGTTTACAGATCAGAATTTTAATATCTCCTCCTTGAATCGCTACCTTATCGTGGTGAAGGGGTTTGTGTGTCCCAGGGATCCCAGGGGCTATGTTGTCTGGGGGCTTTTGCCCCCTGGTAGGGTCTCCCATGGCAAATTGGTCCTGGGTGAGGGACCAGACAAAGAGCGATTCAGAAGACCCTTATGAAAAGAACATTGAGGGAACAGTTTACCCTGCCCAGGATAGGGTTACCGGGGCCCCGCCCTGGAGCCAGACCCGGGGAGGGTGCCCGAGGGCGAGCGTCTGGTGGCCGGGCCTTAGTCCATGGGGCCCGGCTGGGCACAGCCCGAAGAGGAGACATGGGCCCATCCTCCCGCAGGCCCACCACCCCCAGGAGGCGCCATAGGGGTCAGGTGCATTGTGTGCCAGGTGGCGGCCAGGAGCGGAGGCCCTGGCGGACTGACCCCCGGCTCTGGAACCAGTCTCCTGGAGAGGGGCTGGACTCTGTCTCAGTCTGGAGTTGCCCCTGGTGAGAGGCGGCGGGCTGGGGTGGGTATTCTAATATCCCCTCGGCTTGCTGCCGGTACGTTGGGGTTTTTCCCGGTGGATGAGAGGGTTTGTTCCCTGCCCCTTAGGGTCGGGGAACGGGTCCTGACTGCCATCTGCGCTTATGCGCCAAGTGGCAGTTCGGAGTACCCAGCCTTGTTAGAGTCCCTGGGCGGGGGGGGTGCTGGAAGGTGCTCCACCTGGAGACTCTGTTGTCCTGCTGGGAGACTTCAATGCTCACGTGGGTAACGACAGCGAGACGTGGAGGGGCGTGATTGGGAGGAACGGCCTCCCTGATCTGAACCCGAGCGGTGCTTTGTTATTGGACTTTTGTGCTAATCACAGTTTGGCCATAACGAACACCCTGTTCGAACATAAGAGTGTCCATAAGTGCACGTGGCACCAGGACGCTCTAGGCCGTAGGTCGATGATCGATTTTGTAATCGTATCAGCAGACCTGCGACCATATGTTCTGGACACTCAGGTAAAGAGAGGGGCTGAGCTGTCAACTGATCACCACCTGGCAGTGAGTTGGATAAGGTGGCGGGGGAGGACGCTGGACAGACCTGGTGCACCTAAACGTGTAGTGAGCGTGTGCTGGGAACGTCTAGCAGAGGCCCCAGTCCGCGAGATCTTCAACGCACACCTCCGGCAGAGCTTCAACAGCATTCCGAGGGATACTGGGGACATTGAGTCCGAATGGACCATGTTCAGTGTCTCCATTGCCGAAGCTGCTGCATTGAGCTGCGGTCGCAAGGTGGTTGGTGCCTGCCGTGGTGGTAATCCCCGAACCAAATGGTCGACACCAGAGGTGAAGGGAGCCACCAGGCTGAAGAAGGAGTCCTATCGGGCTTGGTTAGTCTGTGGGACTCCGGAGGCAGCCGACAGGTATCGACTGGCCAAGCGGAATGCGGCTCAGCAGTGGCTGAAGCAAAAACTCGGGTGTGGGAGGAGTTCCCCCGGATAAGCTGGAGGAGGTGGCTGGGGAGAGGGAGGTCTGGGCCTCTTTGCTTAGGCTGCTGCCCCCGCGACCCGGCCTCGGATAAAGCGGATGAAGATGGATGGATGGATGGATGGATGGATGGAATTTTAATATCTAGTAAGCGGTCCATTTACAAAACAGATAATAAAGAGAGCAAGTTATCTTTAAAAAGTGAAATTTCAACAGTGTATCTTATTACTTAAGCACAACACATCATAATGTATCTGCAAAAGAAGAAAACCTGAAAACTGACTATTTTTGCCCTTTGCAAATCCAGATTGTACCTTTGAATCACTGGTTCTGTTGAGCCGCCTGCTTGACATTCCTCCTCCAGAGGAAAGTCACTCAGCTTGGAAATGTTTTCCGACAGATGTTTAGGACTACCAAAACTAACCTTCTAACTAAATGAATGGGAAGAGAGCCACAAATTTTTATGATCACTGTGGACATGGAAACTGTATGTAGAGACTTGTTAATCAAATCTAATAATAACTGCTTAAAGAGTTTAATGACTTTGAACCAAAACAAGTTTTATATTGCAGGCTATGCTTCTATGGTCTTTCTTATCATTTCTATGTAGATGAAATTCAGATGTATATGTCTTTTAAGCCTCACTGATTGAACAGGTCAAATCAAATCACTTTTATTGTCACATCACATGTGCAGGTACACTGTACAGCACATGCTAGTGAAATTCTTGTGTGCAAGCTTCACGAGCAATAGAGGTGTGCAAAATACAATAACATAAGAACAAGCACAATATAAGAATGGGAAGCTGAGACTTATAAGTATAAATATAAGAATGTATGCGCATTACTGAATATGTATGTGTGTGTGTGTGTGTGTGTGTGTGTGTGTGTGTGTGTGTGTGTGTGTGTGTGTGTGTGTGTACATATGTATAAAATTCAATTAAATATATAGAGGTCAGCAGTTGGATATTGTGTTCCGGTAAGTGAAGGTGAGGTGTCTATGAAGTGTTCAGCAGTCTGATGGCCTGATGCAAAAAGCTGTCTCTCAGTCTGCTGGTTCGGGACCGGATACTGCGGCATCTCCTGCCTGATGAAAGTAGGTTCACCCTAAATCACTGTTTAACCCAGATTGTTCCAAGGTTGAGACCATGATTATATTTTAACTTTGACATAAAATCAGCTTGGTCAAACTAGAGAAAATTTCATCCATTTGTGTCATTAGATTACTGTGAAGGCCTGTGAGAGCCAGCGAGAAGGGGGAGATGGGTTGTTTTTACCTTATATACTTTATTTTCGTGTATATTTGTACCTTTCATTAAATCATTGCTCCAATTTCCCTTGTTACAGATAATAATGGGCGTGGCTCTAGATTTTTTTACAGTACTCTAAATTGGGTATGGTTCATATTATTGTCCGATAACACAATTCTTCTAGATGTGATAGCAAGAAAGATCTTGTTATCAGAGAATATATGGCACTGAAATGAATGGTTTTCAATTTTATTGAAAAACCATAATAATCCATCCCCAACCAAGTTGAGCTTGGTTGGGGATGAGCAGATTGAACACAAGACATCCTGTGGAAGAGAGCCACAGGAAACACATATTGAGTGAAAAGGGTGAGTGAAGAAGAAACACAATGCACAATTCCTGCAATTTAATTAATTCCTATATGTTATCTGGCTTCACGGATAGATAAAGTTAAAGTGTCATCTGCATAGCAGTGAACATGTATGCTATTTCTTCTAATGATACTGCGTAAGAGAAGCATATATAATGTAAACAGAACTGGTCTTAGCACCGAACCTTGTGGAACTCCATAATTGACCTTAGTGTGTGAAGAGGACTCCCCATTCACATGAACACATTGGAGTCTATTAGATAGATTACATAGATACAAACCACTGCAGTGCAGTACCTTTAATAGGTAGGTACCTTTAATACCTACAGTATACAGTATACTCCAATCACTGTAATAAAATGTTATCGGCTACAGTATTAAACGCTGCACTGAGGTCTAGCAGGGATGAGTCCACTGTCAGAGCCATAAGAATCATAACTACTGCATAAATCTAACACACATTTTAGTTTTTCTACCAGCAATTGTCATCGAGGGGGAGCTTTCTGTACACCACTAGTAACATGCAGGTAAATATACTGTTTCATGAAGCGATGTGCTATAGTGAAATCAGCATTATATGATTAGTCTTGTTACAAATTAATTCCAGTTTTATTCTGGTCACAGTTTTTGTTGCTCCACTAAAGTGGCTGAGGGCCATAAACTGGAATTATAGTTTAAAAAGGAATGGTATTAATTGTAAACTCAGATTTACAAAGTCAGTAACAGTGACCAAGAAATGCTGTATGAATTCTTTGAAATATCATACACGAATCACACACAGGCTGAGGCAGAAGACTTCCGGGAAGAGAGTTAATAGGATCAACTGATCCTGTTTTATTATCAAAGCCATTTAAGATTATTTTATATTTTTAAAGCAAAATGATCAATAGTCAAGCTCAACTTTTTTTAAAAAATGTAAGTCATTGCCATGGTAAATGTATCTAACCTGGTTTACAATTCTCTGGGAGATTTTGAATTTTTTCAAATAAGTTGTTTGACAGAAACATGTCAGGTAAATTAAGGCTTAATTTAAGAATAAACTGCAAATTCCAAGAAGATTACATGAAATGCAGTACCTCTGTTTACTCAGTCGCACACCTCTGGTTATAATGGACACAATGACATAACTGCTCTGTTTGCACTTAGCGTAACCACTGTGCCTGTAGCCAGCTATGAGGTCACTGATGTTTGGACATCAGTGAGCTGAAGTGCAAATCAAATGTAAAATTAAAAAAAAAGGAAAAAATTGTTTGTCCCTGCATTCTTTAGTCTTCTTTTATACTTTAATGTTTGTTAGTTTGTGTCTGCTGTGCTAATAATGAGTTGTAAACATGGGCACATTCATAAACACCTTGCTTTAAGAGCATTTCTTGTATTCTCTGTAATCATATATCTTCTAATTGCCTACAGCAATCTGCTTGTTTCTGATCTGCCAGACTACAAACCATTCTGTAAGACGTTATGCTCTTATCTGTAACAAACGTTTAAAAAAAAGTGACCTGATACAGTGTTTGCTATTTGGCTTTTTACTAACATTTAAATATCTATTAACAGCCAGGGTTGAGTTTAAATCTGGAAAGGTTTGGACATATATAAATAAAAAACTGGGTCTTGATTTCAGCCCCTCAGTTCATTCTTGAAATAATATAGTTTTCTCCTTTTCCCTTTCTTCTGATTGGCTGCCCCTCACAAACACAAGCCTTGAGCAGAAGGTGGGTGTGGCCTCTATACTTATACAGCCAGAGCTGTGTATCAGAGATTACCATGTTCATTTTATGAAGAGTAACTGAGCATTTAGAGCAGGCTGAAACCTGAACCTTTGGCTCAAAAGGATTAGTCCTCATTAAAGTAGCGAATGGTACTCATGGCCATTGATCAGTGGGTTTTGGTCAGTGGTTGTTGATCAATGGTCATGAGAATTTGCATAATTAAGATTAAGGAACTGACCTCCCAGCCCATTGTTCCTTCAGTGGGCTGATTTCAGTCATTATGCAAATGTACTGTTTATAAGATTGGGGAAACCTGCAGTCAGCTGAGACTGAAGAAGTCACTTGGATGAGTGACGAAAGGTTTCTCCCACAAAACGCTACGTCCAGATGAACAGAATCAACTTTTGGAGATTTACTTCCCTGGATGATTGAGAATGAATCAAGATGTATTCTTTCTAGCTAAAAATAAATAAATAAATAATTTAATAAGCTACCATCTATCCTTTGGACTTTTTAATGTCTACATTCTCAGATCAACACAGCCCTGCCCTTCAGCACATAAAAAAGTGGTATAGTATGATGTGATTCCATATTAGCTTCTTGATGAATGTGGGTTGTTGGTATTGAGCCTGGTTCGATGGGCCCCTTTTTAACTTTGAGCACCTGTCCCTACAAACATCTCTGCACGGCTCTGATCTCAGGACTAACACAGACAACCATTCATACTTATAGCCAATTTAGAATCACCATTAACCTAAGATGCATCTCTTTGAACTATGGGAACAAGCCAGGCTACCTGGGGAGAATATGGCAAAATCCACACCACTGTGTGGCCATTTTCAAATGGAGAAAATTGCACACTGATGCACACACTGACTACTTCCAAATGGACCTGTGCACTTTCATCAGGAATAGTTTGCACATTGTTCCGCTGCACCCTTTGCTGGCTTAATGATGCAGCAGTCATTCTGTTATTTACAGGGAGTGCAGAATAATTAGGCAAGTTGTATTTTTGAGGAATAATTTTATCATTGAACAACAACCATGTTCTCAATGAACCCAAAAAACTCATTAATATCAAAGCTGAATGTTTTTGGAAGTAGTTTTTAGTTTTAGCTATTTTAGGGGGATATCTGTGTGTGCAGGTGACTATTACTGTGCATAATTATTAGGCAACTTAACAAAAAACAAATATATACCCATTTCAATTATTTATTTTTACCAGTGACACCAATATAACATCTCCACATTCACAAATATACATTTCTGACATTCAAAAACAAAACAAAAACAAATCAGCGACCAATATAGCCACCTTTCTTTGCAAGGACACTCAAAAGCCTGCCATCCATGGATTCTGTCAGTGTTTTGATCTGTTCACCATCAACATTGCGTGCAGCAGCAACCACAGCCTCCCAGACACTGTTCAGAGAGGTGTACTGTTGTCCCTCCTTGTAAATCTCACATTTGATGATGGACCACAGGTTCTCAATGGGGTTCAGATCAGGTGAACAAGGTGGCCATGTCATTAGTTTTTCTTCTTTTATACCCTTTCTTGCCAGCCACGCTGTGGAGTACTTGGACGCGTGTGATGGAGCATTGTCCTGCATGAAAATCATGTTTTTCTTGAAGGATGCAGACTTCTTCCTGTACCACTGCTTGAAGAAGGTGTCTTCCAGAAACTGGCAGTAGGACTGGGAGTTGAGCTTGACTCCATCCTCAAACCGAAAAGGCCCCACAAGCTCATCTTTGATGATACCAGCCCAAACCAGTACTCCACCTCCACCTTGCTGGCGTCTGAGTCGGACTGGAGCTCTCTGCCCTTTACCAATCCAGCCACGGGCCCATCCATCTGGCCCACCAAGACTCACTCTCATTTCATCAGTCCATAAAACCTTAGAAAAACCAGTCTTGAGATATTTCTTGGCCCAGTCTTGATGTTTCAGCTTGTGTGTCTTGTTCAGTGGTGGTCGTCTTTCAGCCTTTCTTACCTTGGCCATTAAAATAATGGTTGTAATGCATCAGCTACTTCCATTGATGTAAGATTTTACTCAGATCCGTCCTTATGAGAGACTTGCTCCCAAATACACCAAAACGAGGGCACAGTGCTATATCTCTCATTTGTTTACCATATTTAATTGTTCGACTCATTATGTTGTATTTCAGTAAGATTTGCACAATCATGTAAATGCTTCTGTTTCATTTTGTACAAATGGGAACTGTCATGGTCCTGGGTCGTGCGACCCAGTGTTTTGTGTTTAGTCTATTTTGATGTTTATTGATTGTTTAGGTTCATTAAGTTAGTCCAGCCATCTGTATATACCACCCTTGCATTACGTCTCCCTTGCCCTTCGTGTGTTCATGTCTGTGTGTCTTGTACTGTCAAGTTCATGCTGTCAGTTATGTCACCTCCCCCTGTACTACGTCTCCCCGGTTCATGTCTCATGTTTCCTGTTTTACTTTGAAGGCCTGCATTCACTGTCAGTGTATTCAGTTTCACTCCTCCTGTCCTGTCGTTAAGTTCATGTGTGTCAGCTGCGTTCCCATGTGTGGCCACTTCCCCTGATCATTCCTCATGTGTATTTAGTCTCTGTGTTTCATGTAGTCTGCGTCGCGTCGTATGTGTTCCCACCCTCCATGTTTCCATGCCCGGTCTGTTGTATTCATAGCCTTACCTTAGTTCATTCCCAGTTTAGGTTTCTGTTTAGTTATTGCTTTTGAGCTGCCCTTATTCTTGTTTGTTTCTCTTGCGTTACCAGCCACAATAAAAGGCTCGCTTTTGTTTAAAGTTTACTCCCGTGTCACTCGTGTCTGCACCTGAGTCCTCCACACACTCTCCACACGGTCTGCCCCGGCGGTCCGTGACAGGAACAGCCTTTTCAGCAGGGATTGGAGGCTTGGCTCAGCTCCTGCAGCGCGGCTGTCTGCTTTGGACTTTGTAAAAGGTCAGGATACAGTCTAGTTGCAAAAGCAGAGTTCCAAGCAGTAACACTGAGACGAGTCTCCAGAGTGTCACACGGTTCAAAAACTATCAAACACTGCTGATATCATTCTCTGGTTTTGTCTAGCATCCATCACAGATGTCAAAGTTTAAATAAGCTTTTAAATAAAAAATGAGGTGTCTCCTTTAACTGGTCCTTTTTGACAGCGTTCAGTTAATAGGTTGCCAGCGCCTGCTTAAGCTGCTCTTCACACCACTAAAATAATGTATTGTTGAGTTAGGATGGCTAACAGCTGTGCTTGAAGTTGGTCCAAAAAGTAGTTGTTGCTGAATGACCTGAGGTAACTCTGGACCTCAGCACACCAAACAAAGCAGCAGATGTTTTGTCTTTGTTTAACCTTGAAGTCGAAACACACTGTGAAGTTGCGGGCTCTGTTCACACTGTTTTTCAAAGTTCAGCTTGTCTGTTCCTGTTTGTCTTTTTTGTTGTTGTTGGTCCCTTTTGCGCCAACATTTCTTTCTTTTTTTTTCTTTTTTTTAAACAGACTGTTTGTTCTGCATTTGTGGTTCTAATTTCTGAATTTTCCTTGAATGCAGCACATATTCTCACGACTGAATCGGTCTGTTGAGCAAAATATATCATTTTCATTTTTTCTGAAATTATACTTTGGCTTGTGAGTCTAGCTTTACAACATTAAGTGATCATGATAATCGGATCACATGACTGATATACAAGGATTACTCTTATCCTTCTGTGCCTTAACAATTGTGCAAGAAAATTGAACTTTTAATATTTAGTCTTACTATAATACAAAAATCTCTGTCTGTCTGCAAATGTCTCCTACATGATCAGGAGTTAACCAACCAAACAAAAGTATTTGCCACCTAATGATTTCTTCCTTTCTTTTATTTTTTATTTTTTGCAAAACATTTTTTTTGCATCTTTCTGACCTTCCCTGGTTGCCGTTTCTGTTTCTGCTGTATGCCCCACAGCAGTGAATGCACATTAATGCTCATATGTCACAGCATGAATGCACAGCTAGAGATCTCCCTGTTTCTGTATGTATACTCCAGTTTCCTGCTATAATCTCTAGTCATTTATTTTATCTCTGTGACCTATAATGGACTAGGAGCTTATCCAGGGTGAACCCTGCCCTTTGCCCAGTGTCAGCTGACTCCAGCACACATACACATAAGAAAAAAAACAAACAAGGCATATTCTTAGTTTTGTATAACAATATATTGGGAGGGGGGGGTTGACATTGTAAATGTAACTTTTTTAAACCATTACCTTAATCTTTAATAGCCTTTTTTTTTCCAAACAAGCCTGTAATTGCAAAGTGTCTTAAACAGCAGGGAAGCTTCAAACCTGCAAACTGAACCAAAAGAAGTTTGTGAGTTTCTCAGACTAGCTTTAAATATGAAGAGTATTTTTAAATGGAGCCGAAATCAACCAGATCCACTGGGCACAAGGCTGATGGAATGGTTTGATTATAGGGCGGAAACAACAGTTATAGACAGCACTGTTGGAATAATGCTCAAGAACAAAGTAAACCAATATAGAAATGACTGGAAAAGGGTTTAGCTGTTACGGGCCATGAAGTGCAGTGGCAGGTAATCTAGAAATGACTGATGATACAGCAAGTATAATTTGACTCTATGAACAAACAGCCAAGAGGCTGCACTTTACTACCAGGTCCTCGGTTTCCAATAAAAAGGCAGCTACACAGTAGAGAAAACTCATGTGTCACCACAGCGGAGATCAAATAGCAGGATGTAGAATACGATGCTTTTAGGAGAAACATTTTGGGATCAGCAGGGTGGACTGATTCCTGCCAAGCGTCGCCATTAATAAAGTGAAAAATACCCACACGTGCACATCAGAGACAGTTTTAAAAAGACAAACTTCAGGACTTATCCAGAGCATTAAGCTAACACAAAATGAAATAACCAAAGTCATTATTCATTCCTTTTGCTAGATATTAATTAGTTTAATGATTGAGTATATTATTTTTTCCATCGAGTAATCAGATAAGAAATACTTTTATCTTATTAATGAGCAATAATGAATAAAATAACAGACAAAAATGGGTCTTTCAAATTGTACTGCTCATTGGTTTCCATGTTCACAACTGTAATTGCAAAACTGTAAGTTAACTACATACAACATATCTCAAAAAACAGTTTTATTGTGCTCACGTGCCATATTAAAATTGCATTTTTAACCTCTGGGGGGTCCTAGAAAAATGCATACACTATCGGACCTAGAGCCACAAATCGACCACGCCCAAAAAAGTGCTATAAAAAATTTATATATTAATATTTTATTCCACTTTAAATTAGCCAATCTTTTAAAACTACTTCTCCCTGAACTATCCATGTAAAGTTTTAATTATATTTCGGGGGTTTTAACCCTTTTAATCGCAGTTTAATTACATGAGCGCACCGTTTTTTTTAGCCCCCCAAAACAAAACGAAATATTTTTTAAAAAAAACATTTGAAGTAATATTTGATTGTTATTATAATTAGGCCTTTAGATGGACTAAAGATTGGCACCAACCTTCATTTCGATCGCCTTTCTTTTTTTTTTTTCAGGACCAGAAAATGGTCTCCAGGCGGCAAATGCTCCTCCTCTAGGCCGAAATCAGTGCATCCTCCCGGGTTAACTCCCGACGATGACCGGGGCATGTTGCGTCGGACCCCTTTTTCCAACACACACGTCCGGTACCACGTCACAACAAATACATCATTTCCTGTTGATTAAAAAAAAAAAAAACCCTCAAACGGTCCTAGGGGCCGAAAATGGTCCCGCCCGATCAGCGGGCGAAGCCGCTGCTGCACGCCGGAAATGAGGCTTCGTTTCCCGCAGGTCTGTTTAAGCAGCCCGCTGTTTTCCAGCCCGGGGTCAAATGTGGAGCAAGGGCGCCACCCGGTGGACAAATAAAAAAATTACAACTCTAAGGCCAGTACTGCAAACGGAAACGGAAACATAACCGATCACGATCGATTTGACCGTAATTTTTTTGCCGTGAAAAATAGCGTTTATAATGGGTTTCAATGGGGCACAAATCGACCACTAGGACCGATAGTGTAAGTTTGTCTGTAGCTTAGCCACTGAAGCTAATTTCCGGAAGTCATACTGAAATTTTAACAGTAAATGTGACCGAACTTTTTTTTGCAGACTTTCGCTATATTCCATTCAACACAGTGCAAATGGCGTGTAAATGAACAATGAAAAATGGCACAAATCGACCCAAGACCACCCAGAGGTTAAAGAATATATGTTCTTAATTCCAAAAATAAATAATCAGAAGTACAGATTCAATTAAATTAAGGCATAAAATAAAACAGCCTTTAGTCTTTTCTTAGAAGGCTTCCTTTCATTAGCAGGAGAAAAAACAGAACCGGACATAACTGTATCTCCTCATTGAGGCACATTTGGTGTGTGTTCATGTGCATGTGTTTTTGTTCAAATGTGTGTGTCTGTGTGTGCTAGTGAATGCGTGAGTATATGTAAGCCTTTAAAGGAACAACTCAATATTTTGCAGAGTAATTTACTCTATTTAAACTGACGTCTTCTATTATCATCATGGCTTCACATGAGCGTTTTCAGAACAAACCCTGACCTGTAAAGTGCTATTTGCATTTTTCAGTCAATGGATTTTGTTTGCCCGTAACCTGAATGCAACCTTTTTATATTTCTCCTCATAATGTTCTTTAACAATCAGAGAGAAGTGTATTAAACAAAAAGAACCTGGCTGTGAGGTTGAGTTTAAGTCTTTGTTATGACATTTTTGCTAATGGTAGGGTGCCATAAAAGAGGCTGTCTGCTTTCCAATGTTTTTTTGGCTGACACCAAGTGGAACGGCTTAGTACAAACCAGAACTGATGGCAGCCAAGAGCTGGAACCTAAATCACAGTCATTTCAGTTTTGTGGAAAATGTAAAAAAACATTGTCAAGGATTTTCTTGAAACCTGTGTAGCATCTCTATTAAAAGTTGAAAACTCATCTTAAAAAAATAAAAAAAATAAAAAATAAAAAAGACTGAAACGGCAGAAAAAGCAGATATACAACATCAGATCAGACACATGTTATTATGATTCTGTCAGTTTAACACCTTTTCACTCCATACCAGCATAAGTGGTAAGTTTCATGGTTGATCAGTCATTCAGAGAAAACCTGACTGGAGCTGAAACATAGCCAAGAGATGGCCCGCACTGTGGGCAAAGCATAAATTTTTGTCAAAATACCAAAATCCATCAGCCAAAGTTCTGCTGTTAGTTGAAGAACTGGCAAGAAGCCTTCAAGATCTAAGCTTAAAGTGAGAGCCTTAAAGTTAAGCTTGACCATTTATCTTTCTGCTTGTAGAGAAAATATAAAAAATTAGAGCATGATGATGGGATACTTGGAATAGGGATCCTTGGTTTACAGCAGGGGTGTCAGACTCCAGGCCTCGAGGGCCGGTGTCCTGCAGGTTTTAGATCTCACCCTGGGTCAACACACCTGAATCAAATGATTAGGTCATTACCAGGCCTCTGCAGAACTTCAAGACATGTTGAGGAGGTCATTTCGCCATTTAAATCAGCTGTGTTGGATCAAGGACACGTCTAAAACCTGCAGGACACCAGCCCTCGAGGCCTGGAGTTCGACATATGTGGTTTACAGGATTCACAAAAGAATGTATTTTTAACTAATCTGGCCATGAACCAGATGTGCTAGAATGTCACTGATTATAATTACATATTATAAAATAATAATCTGAAACAAAAAGATGCATAAATTAGATTTTCAAATTGAAAGCATTTTACAACCAAACTTAAACTAGTAGTAGTTTTATTGTCTATCCCTAACCAGGTACTTTTCCCCCATACCAATAAGTTATACTAAAGGCTCATTAAGATGCTTTGGTTGCATAAATCTAACAAAATAATTTAAGTGCCAAACCGAGTAATTTTATTTCAAACAAAGACATTGTGGTTTCCCGACCTAACCAAACAACAATGTAAAACACAACTTGTCTAACAGTCACACCAAAGAAAGTGTAAAAAAATTATTGGACTCATCTTGGCTTAAAACTGTTGTATCTGCTGTGATAGGCAATATGAGGTGATGGTACTGTGGTTGTATTTGGACAGGTATCTGGCTCCACAGAGTGGATGGTTGTTCATATGCAACACATAAAGATGTGTTTCCATGTGGTCCTCTTAAGAAAAACAACAACGTGCAGTGATGGTGCTGCACATAGAGATGGCAGAAAAGTGGGTTTAAACAGGAAATGGTTCAAGAAAGTGTGAAGGTGGAAAAAATAACACTAAAGACCAAAAAAAGCAACATTAAAAGTAGAGACAAGCTGCAGGAGACAGTTTTTAACATTCAGTTTTTTCTGTCTTGACTTCTTCAAGCTAAAGGACCACCAATAATGCAAACACAGACAATAATACCCCACAAATAAGTTGCTGTTCATATTTTTGACGCTGCCTCCTGGTGATGGTGCATCGATCCTTCTAAAGCTCGGAAGGATCGATGCACTACACCACTCAAAATGTCAGCTTTTTCACATTTTAAAACTGGAAAAACTGAAACTCATATCCAGGTAGATATGAGTTTCAGAATTATTCAGTAGTCTGGTACATTTCATTTGTATTTCACAAATTGTTGCATTTTAATTCATGCATCACATGATATTTTATATATCTGTTACTATTCAAATGTTTTATTATTTAAAATTTAAGATTCATTTGTGCATTCTGAGTAATATGAATTTCTACCCCTCAATGATACAAGCCGGAGACTCAGTGGATACTCAGGCTCAGTCTTGCGTCTTTTATGAATGATAGTCTAAGTACGCAGTCCAACATCCTGAGGAAGGAATCTGTCTCTTTAGCCGCTAGCTGACTTTGTTTACCCACTTGCCTCTAAACATGTCTTTCTACTGGAATATTGTGGGTGTTTCAGTGCCTGTTTGCCAAAAACAGCTGCCTGCCATTCCTGCCCAACACAGTGCAAATGGCGTGTAAATGAACAATGAAAAATGGCACAAATCGACCCAAGACCACCCAGAGGTTAAAGAATATATGTTCTTAATTCCAAAAATAAATAATCAGAAGTACAGATTCAATTAAATTAAGGCATAAAATAAAACAGCCTTTAGTCTTTTCTTAGAAGGCTTCCTTTCATTAGCAGGAGAAAAAACAGAACCGGACATAACTGTATCTCCTCATTGAGGCACATTTGGTGTGTGTTCATGTGCATGTGTTTTTGTTCAAATGTGTGTGTCTGTGTGTGCTAGTGAATGCGTGAGTATATGTAAGCCTTTAAAGGAACAACTCAATATTTTGCAGAGTAATTTACTCTATTTAAACTGACGTCTTCTATTATCATCATGGCTTCACATGAGCGTTTTCAGAACAAACCCTGACCTGTAAAGTGCTATTTGCATTTTTCAGTCAATGGATTTTGTTTGCCCGTAACCTGAATGCAACCTTTTTATATTTCTCCTCATAATGTTCTTTAACAATCAGAGAGAAGTGTATTAAACAAAAAGAACCTGGCTGTGAGGTTGAGTTTAAGTCTTTGTTATGACATTTTTGCTAATGGTAGGGTGCCATAAAAGAGGCTGTCTGCTTTCCAATGTTTCTTTGGCTGACACCAAGTGGAACGGCTTAGTACAAACCAGAACTGATGGCAGCCAAGAGCTGGAACCTAAATCACAGTCATTTCAGTTTTGTGGAAAATGTAAAAAAACATTGTCAAGGATTTTCTTGAAACCTGTGTAGCATCTCTATTAAAAGTTGAAAACTCATCTTAAAAAAATAAAAAAAATAAAAAATAAAAAAGACTGAAACGGCAGAAAAAGCAGATATACAACATCAGATCAGACACATGTTATTATGATTCTGTCAGTTTAACACCTTTTCACTCCATACCAGCATAAGTGGTAAGTTTCATGGTTGATCAGTCATTCAGAGAAAACCTGACTGGAGCTGAAACATAGCCAAGAGATGGCCCGCACTGTGGGCAAAGCATAAATTTTTGTCAAAATACCAAAATCCATCAGCCAAAGTTCTGCTGTTAGTTGAAGAACTGGCAAGAAGCCTTCAAGATCTAAGCTTAAAGTGAGAGCCTTAAAGTTCAGCTTGACCATTTATCTTTCTGCTTGTAGAGAAAATATAAAAAATTAGAGCATGATGATGGGATTACTTGGAATAGGGATCCTTGGTTTACAGCAGGGGTGTCAGACTCCAGGCCTCGAGGGCCGGTGTCCTGCAGGTTTTAGATCTCACCCTGGGTCAACACACCTGAATCAAATGATTAGGTCATTACCAGGCCTCTGCAGAACTTCAAGACATGTTGAGGAGGTCATTTCGCCATTTAAATCAGCTGTGTTGGATCAAGGACACGTCTAAAACCTGCAGGACACCAGCCCTCGAGGCCTGGAGTTCGACATATGTGGTTTACAGGATTCACAAAAGAATGTATTTTTAACTAATCTGGCCATGAACCAGATGTGCTAGAATGTCACTGATTATAATTACATATTATAAAATAATAATCTGAAACAAAAAGATGCATAAATTAGATTTTCAAATTGAAAGCATTTTACAACCAAACTTAAACTAGTAGTAGTTTTATTGTCTATCCCTAACCAGGTACTTTTCCCCCATACCAATAAGTTATACTAGTATAGTTATTATAATACTAAAGGCTCATTAAGATGCTTTGGTTGCATAAATCTAACAAAATAATTTAAGTGCCAAACCGAGTAATTTTATTTCAAACAAAGACATTGTGGTTTCCCGACCTAACCAAACAACAATGTAAAACACAACTTGTCTAACAGTCACACCAAAGAAAGTGTAAAAAAATTATTGGACTCATCTTGGCTTAAAACTGTTGTATCTGCTGTGATAGGCAATATGAGGTGATGGTACTGTGGTTGTATTTGGACAGGTATCTGGCTCCACAGAGTGGATGGTTGTTCATATGCAACACATAAAGATGTGTTTCCATGTGGTCCTCTTAAGAAAAACAACAACGTGCAGTGATGGTGCTGCACATAGAGATGGCAGAAAAGTGGGTTTAAACAGGAAATGGTTCAAGAAAGTGTGAAGGTGGAAAAAATAACACCAAAGACCAAAAAAAGCAACATTAAAAGTAGAGACAAGCTGCAGGAGACAGTTTTTAACATTCAGTTTTTTCTGTCTTGACTTCTTCAAGCTAAAGGACCACTAATAATGCAAACACAGACAATAATACCCCACAAATAAGTTGCTGTTCATATTTTTGACGCTGCCTCCTGGTGATGGTGCATCGATCCTTCTAAAGCTCGGAAGGATCGATGCACTACACCACTCAAAATGTCAGCTTTTTCACATTTTAAAACTGGAAAAACTGAAACTCATATCCAGGTAGATATGAGTTTCAGAATTATTCAGTAGTCTGGTACATTTCATTTGTATTTCACAAATTGTTGCATTTTAATTCATGCATCACATGATATTTTATATATCTGTTACTATTCAAATGTTTTATTATTTAAAATTTAAGATTCATTTGTGCATTCTGAGTAATATGAATTTCTACCCCTCAATGATACAAGCCGGAGACTCAGTGGATACTCAGGCTCAGTCTTGCGTCTTTTATGAATGATAGTCTAAGTACGCAGTCCAACATCCTGAGGAAGGAATCTGTCTCTTTAGCCGCTAGCTGACTTTGTTTACCCACTTGCCTCTAAACATGTCTTTCTACTGGAATATTGTGGGTGTTTCAGTGCCTGTTTGCCAAAAACAGCTGCCTGCCATTCCTGCCCAACACAGTGCAAATGGCGTGTAAATGAACAATGAAAAATGGCACAAATCGACCCAAGACCACCCAGAGGTTAAAGAATATATGTTCTTAATTCCAAAAATAAATAATCAGAAGTACAGATTCAATTAAATTAAGGCATAAAATAAAACAGCCTTTAGTCTTTTCTTAGAAGGCTTCCTTTCATTAGCAGGAGAAAAAACAGAACCGGACATAACTGTATCTCCTCATTGAGGCACATTTGGTGTGTGTTCATGTGCATGTGTTTTTGTTCAAATGTGTGTGTCTGTGTGTGCTAGTGAATGCGTGAGTATATGTAAGCCTTTAAAGGAACAACTCAATATTTTGCAGAGTAATTTACTCTATTTAAACTGACGTCTTCTATTATCATCATGGCTTCACATGAGCGTTTTCAGAACAAACCCTGACCTGTAAAGTGCTATTTGCATTTTTCAGTCAATGGATTTTGTTTGCCCGTAACCTGAATGCAACCTTTTTATATTTCTCCTCATAATGTTCTTTAACAATCAGAGAGAAGTGTATTAAACAAAAAGAACCTGGCTGTGAGGTTGAGTTTAAGTCTTTGTTATGACATTTTTGCTAATGGTAGGGTGCCATAAAAGAGGCTGTCTGCTTTCCAATGTTTCTTTGGCTGACACCAAGTGGAACGGCTTAGTACAAACCAGAACTGATGGCAGCCAAGAGCTGGAACCTAAATCACAGTCATTTCAGTTTTGTGGAAAATGTAAAAAAACATTGTCAAGGATTTTCTTGAAACCTGTGTAGCATCTCTATTAAAAGTTGAAAACTCATCTTAAAAAAATAAAAAAAATAAAAAATAAAAAAGACTGAAACGGCAGAAAAAGCAGATATACAACATCAGATCAGACACATGTTATTATGATTCTGTCAGTTTAACACCTTTTCACTCCATACCAGCATAAGTGGTAAGTTTCATGGTTGATCAGTCATTCAGAGAAAACCTGACTGGAGCTGAAACATAGCCAAGAGATGGCCCGCACTGTGGGCAAAGCATAAATTTTTGTCAAAATACCAAAATCCATCAGCCAAAGTTCTGCTGTTAGTTGAAGAACTGGCAAGAAGCCTTCAAGATCTAAGCTTAAAGTGAGAGCCTTAAAGTTCAGCTTGACCATTTATCTTTCTGCTTGTAGAGAAAATATAAAAAATTAGAGCATGATGATGGGATTACTTGGAATAGGGATCCTTGGTTTACAGCAGGGGTGTCAGACTCCAGGCCTCGAGGGCCGGTGTCCTGCAGGTTTTAGATCTCACCCTGGGTCAACACACCTGAATCAAATGATTAGGTCATTACCAGGCCTCTGCAGAACTTCAAGACATGTTGAGGAGGTCATTTCGCCATTTAAATCAGCTGTGTTGGATCAAGGACACGTCTAAAACCTGCAGGACACCAGCCCTCGAGGCCTGGAGTTCGACATATGTGGTTTACAGGATTCACAAAAGAATGTATTTTTAACTAATCTGGCCATGAACCAGATGTGCTAGAATGTCACTGATTATAATTACATATTATAAAATAATAATCTGAAACAAAAAGATGCATAAATTAGATTTTCAAATTGAAAGCATTTTACAACCAAACTTAAACTAGTAGTAGTTTTATTGTCTATCCCTAACCAGGTACTTTTCCCCCATACCAATAAGTTATACTAAAGGCTCATTAAGATGCTTTGGTTGCATAAATCTAACAAAATAATTTAAGTGCCAAACCGAGTAATTTTATTTCAAACAAAGACATTGTGGTTTCCCGACCTAACCAAACAACAATGTAAAACACAACTTGTCTAACAGTCACACCAAAGAAAGTGTAAAAAAATTATTGGACTCATCTTGGCTTAAAACTGTTGTATCTGCTGTGATAGGCAATATGAGGTGATGGTACTGTGGTTGTATTTGGACAGGTATCTGGCTCCACAGAGTGGATGGTTGTTCATATGCAACACATAAAGATGTGTTTCCATGTGGTCCTCTTAAGAAAAACAACAACGTGCAGTGATGGTGCTGCACATAGAGATGGCAGAAAAGTGGGTTTAAACAGGAAATGGTTCAAGAAAGTGTGAAGGTGGAAAAAATAACACCAAAGACCAAAAAAAGCAACATTAAAAGTAGAGACAAGCTGCAGGAGACAGTTTTTAACATTCAGTTTTTTCTGTCTTGACTTCTTCAAGCTAAAGGACCACTAATAATGCAAACACAGACAATAATACCCCACAAATAAGTTGCTGTTCATATTTTTGACGCTGCCTCCTGGTGATGGTGCATCGATCCTTCTAAAGCTCGGAAGGATCGATGCACTACACCACTCAAAATGTCAGCTTTTTCACATTTTAAAACTGGAAAAACTGAAACTCATATCCAGGTAGATATGAGTTTCAGAATTATTCAGTAGTCTGGTACATTTCATTTGTATTTCACAAATTGTTGCATTTTAATTCATGCATCACATGATATTTTATATATCTGTTACTATTCAAATGTTTTATTATTTAAAATTTAAGATTCATTTGTGCATTCTGAGTAATATGAATTTCTACCCCTCAATGATACAAGCCGGAGACTCAGTGGATACTCAGGCTCAGTCTTGCGTCTTTTATGAATGATAGTCTAAGTACGCAGTCCAACATCCTGAGGAAGGAATCTGTCTCTTTAGCCGCTAGCTGACTTTGTTTACCCACTTGCCTCTAAACATGTCTTTCTACTGGAATATTGTGGGTGTTTCAGTGCCTGTTTGCCAAAAACAGCTGCCTGCCATTCCTGCCAGAAATGAAGTTGAGAAGAGTGCTAAGCCTGAGCAGCAAATGAGCCATAAAACCAAATCTAGGCGTAAAAGTAGTTTAGAAGTGCTTTAAAGCTGCAGAGTTGATGATGTTATCATCATCAACTCTGCAGCCAATTCCCTCAGATTTCAAGGCTTCGCACAAGTTCTTTTACATTACACAAAATCCTTTGATTCAATCTCAATATCAAGTGGATCACTTGAGAGCTCAGATGAGACATTTCTTCCAATCACTTAAAGAAACATTATCTGATGTCTGTTTTTCCACATTATAGACATTAACTGGAATAGCAAAAACATTCTGTCGTGTCCGTAGATGTCCTGGCGCACTTGATTGTTTACAAAATTATGTTACATGTCCTCAGGCAAGAAGGCTGTATAAATCCAAACAGATGACACGGTCGTTTGTTCTGGCAAAGGTAACTCCAGACCACGATATGTCACATTTATTTTCATCAGGTTCTGTTTAAATTTATGAGATCTGTCAGAAAAATGAAACAAATTCATATCTTTAAATAACTTACTGCAGCTGTTCTAAACATAGAATAATAAATATGATGAACTGGAAAAAGAAAACAAAAAAAGGACAGACAGACAGACAGCACAGAGGACGTATGAAACATGCAAATCAAGAGGCAAAGCGAATTTTCTCACAGCCACCAGTTTAATCCAATCTGTGCATCGTTACTTCCTGTTAAAAGCATCGATTTTTTTTCTCCAACCCAGAGGTGGTGACTTTATTGCATGTTGTATGTAGATCAAGGACCGTATACAATGCTGACAGAGCTGGGTTGTTTTTTCCTTTGTAGTCAACCACACTGTGGTTCAAGAACCGTACTTGCCACTCAACAAAAATACTTCACTACAAGTAAATGTCCTACATTACAAAAAAAAAAAAAACAACCTAAGTACCGATGACGGAAAGCTTATTGGTTCAATTTATAACAAACATTGAAAGTCAGCACATTTTTATTTATTTATTTTGTAGCTGGACAGCGTAGGTATGGAAAACTGTAATCTGAAAAGCAACTGTAGTTGTCAGACGAATGTAGTGGAGTAAAAATTGTAATGCTTAATGAAACATTTAAGAGCTGGCCATACTTTCTGGCACCTCAGCATAATTGTGAATTTTTTCTGTTACGCATCATTTGGTGCGATGAAGCAGAGCATCAGGAAGAGCATCCGTTTTTATTCACTTTGCTTAGTCATAAATAAAATGTTTTACATGACTCAGGATCTCATGTAACCTTTGCACTTTTGCTCAAACTGAAGACTAAGCAATGTCACATTTTTTAAACTATTGCAGCTTTTTTAAAGGGCTTTAAGGAGCTTGGAAAGAAAAGAGTCTGGAGGTTTCACCTCACATCCGAGAAGCTTCTTCAGTTCTTAGAGCAATTGGTTGAGAGTCCCAGATTTACAGTCCCATTGGGAGTGTCTCAATGGATCCTCCGCCTAATCACACAAGCCAAGGTATGAAAACGGGTGCGGCTCACAATCAGCCAAGGTTTTTGCAACCCATACCATGTCTTCAAGAGACTTAAAGTAGTCCAGATGCTTGTCTTTCCAAGCTCCATAGACTACAATGACCTGGATGACTGACAACCTTCACAGACATTTTAAAGGGCTCCTTTTTTCAGAAATGAAATTCATGATTGATGAGAGGATCATAGGCTACAATTCAGTCTTTGGAAACAATGGAGAAAGAAGGGGCTTGCTTTAATCTTCTATCGACCCTTCTCCTTAAACAAGTATCCAAATAAAGTCAGAGAGGAGCTGGATCTGATCCCAGGTAATAATGGACACAATGCAGGCTTGACCCTGAACAGGCTGTCAGTCCATCACTAATACAGAGAGGCAGACATCCAAACACTTCTACATTTAGGCCTGAGGGCAATTTTGAATCACTGTTTAACTTAACATGTACATCTTTGTTGTAGAGGAAACCAGAGCAAGCTGAGGAAGCCCACGCAAACACATGGTTGCCAGCACTGTGCTAACCACTACACCGCTTTGCCACAGCTTTCACCCTGTCCGCAGATTCAGAGAGACTTATAAACCCCTGTCAGAGTACTCAGAGCTGCCTTTGTGGGAGTTCCAGCAACAATGTGTGTTTCTAAGACCACATGTCATAATGACATGCTTAGACTCACAAGGGAGAACAATGATAGCGATCACAAATCCGAAAACACACCAGTTTGCATAGTTTGGTAAATATCTGTCACAAACATTTAAATTCTAATAATCCAGATGACTGGAATTAGCATGTCATTTTTTAAAGATTTTTTTTAGGAAAGCATTTAAAAAACTGAAATGCCCAAAATGTTTTGAATGGAACGATGTGCTAGTTATTCTGGATTATCCACATACTTCAAACGTAGCGGTTTTCGTTGGAACTGTATCCTCCAGAGGAAATAGTCCATGAGAAAACTGCTGTGTGAAAAACATCTTATTCAGTTATCATGAAAGGCAGAAGCAGGGTGCTTCACAGAATAAGAACAGCATAATTACAGGTATAGCATTAATCTCTGCACACATGCCTGCTGCCTGGCATCTGGTGTTGCCTATTGTTCGAAGGCAGTTCCTCTTTTATTTAATTTGTGGTCTTAAAAAAATCCAGTGACATGGGCTCTGATACTGGGCTTTAATATTGATGAAATATAGAAAAATCGAAGACGATTCATCACAAAAAACACCAACAGACATGAAAAAAACAACCTGATTCTCCGTTCTTTTCTAAATCTGCATTGTTAAGATAGCTTCCAATTCTTCAAAAATAAAATAAATATAAAATTATGCACAAAAGATCAAAACATCACATCATACCAACATTTCCAAAGGTGAATTTATATTTATTTAACATGTTATAGAGTACTTACACTGCCACCTGCTGGTGAAATCAGGTTAGTAGCTAAAAAAAATGTAGGTGCTAAACGCTAAAATAACAATAATAAAATAAACACATGCAAACCTGAACTAAAGCTTATTTCATTTGAGCAACAATTAAAGCCCTTACCATCTCAACAATATAACACAATAAGCATTAAAGGAAAGCATTTATTCTTGTGGGTATGTCTTCTTCCAATTATTTCTGCTCTTTTTCTGTACCAGCAACTGTTAAATCTGCTAAGTGTTATTAAAGCTTTTATTCTATCTGGTAATAATATTTGGGCTTCAGAAGGGATGCATCTGTACATCTCTTTAAGACCACAAATGCTTTGGGAATCGTCTTTCAGTCGAATCACCCAGTTGTAAACAGTTTACAATTCTTTGATGTCGCTACATTTCCTTTTTCTTTGTGTTAGAATTTGCAGAGCTTGTGACTTTGTGGTGAATTTCCCCTGCTGGTCATAACATTGGCAACAAAAATCAGTGACTGGTTAACCTGCGATGAAAGCTTTCCTGGCTTTCTTCACAACTGTTGGATTAAAGCCAGATGTTATAAAAGTATTGAAAAGTAGAGCAAATCAAAATGTGGGACATTGTTTCAATGTGTGGGATGAGGGACAATGGGTAAAACTGGTCTTTAGTCTCACATGAAGCGTGACAGCTGGTGGGTGTATATAAAATACTTTATTGTTAATCTATCAAATACCACTTAGTAGAAGAGCAACATATACATTTGTTACCCAGGAAGTACAGATACTTGCAACTATACAACAGGATAAAAAAAAGAATAGTAAAAATATCCAACCATGCAATAAAAGTAGAATAAGCATATCAGAAGTAAAGGGTGCTTTGTGCATTGACCCAGGGGATAGCCGTCCTCATTAGTGCTTCTGAAGTGCTCCACTTTCCCTAATTTAAATCATTGAACTGGAACTCTCCACCATATATGTGTTGTTGGCATCTTTAGAGCATTTTCATGGAGTTATCTGCCAAATACTCTGGCCTCCTGTAAGGTACAGACCACACAGGACGTTTATGCTTCAGTTTTGGTTAAGTGAAATTCTGGCATTTTACCAGACTGTTATTCGTACCAATTAACAGGTATACATATGTGCATCGCACCCTTGGAGGCAACATGCAGGCATTAGCTGTAAACTTAGATCAGCTATTTACCCCAAATATGGTCGCTTTTGGTTCAACTGAATAAAACGTATAAACCGTTTCATACACACTGAATTCTTAATGTGAGGTTTACTTTGGAGAGGGCTTTAGTGTCTCTTACTGCTGTGTGTTTTATCAGTCCAAGCTCGTGTTTTCAGAACAGTCTATTCCAATAATATCTCAAGTCATGTGTTATCTTGTGTCACAATTTGGCCTCAAGAGAGATTGAGGTCTCCATAAAACAGATTTAAATGAGCTCTTCCACGCCACTGGAGAACTTCTTTTTTTTTTAAAGCAGATCAGGTGAAACCTCAGGAGACATTCAAAACAGCAGACTGACATTATACATGTTGAGCTTCCTTCATCCCCGTTTGCCCCAACAGTCACCTTAAGGTCCTTTTATCCTGCCTCTTGATTTTTTTTTTTAATCCAATCAGTCAAGTGACTCTGAAAATGATTTAAGTACTTAAATTATGGCGTTATTTTTGTGCCACTATTCTGAGCGCAAGTAAAAAAAAAAATTGCAGGTGCAAGTGTTGCATTTTGAGGAGAATTTTAATTTGAGCGACGAAAAGCTAAATTTGAGTGAACAAAAATCATTGCTGGGTGCAAAAAATGTATTTCAGTGTTTGCTATTATCCACACACACACAATAGCAGCCTCTCTCGCTCAGTTTTTGCATTTGCGCTTGCTTGCAATGTGTTGCTCGCTCTCAACATTTCTGCCCATGCGCGTTCAGCTCTTTCTGTACACCGTTATATTTGTGCCACAAAACCAGCCAATCACAGATTTGGATGCAAAAAAAAAATCCGATTGGCTGTTCTTGTCTCCAATCAGCTCGAAATGACGAAATGCAATATCCCAGAATCCATTTCGTCCAAAACTCAAACGAGGCAGTGGCGGAGTTTGAAATATTTCTCTTTCTGGGTCACAAAATAAACTGAATTCATTCCGCACGCAGCAATGAATTTTGTTCACTCAGCTTTTCTTTGCTCAAAATAAATTTCTCCTCAAAATGCAACACTTGCACCTGCATTTTTTTTTTTACGTGCGCTCAGAATAGTGGCACAAAAATAACGCCATATTAAATCTGCATTAGGTCTGCTGATCTGACATCTGGCTTGTGTTGTGTCAGCTAACTCAATTTTATAGTCTTTTTTTTTTTTTTATAAACATTGTGACTGATGCCTTGAGGACTTGTACAGCAGACGATCTTATCTGGATTTTCAGCTGGTAGGGAGCATGTTTGGACTGTGAGGCCAGAGCACACAGTGTCTTTTCCAAAAATTCATCATGTTATAATATAAAACAACTGCTCTGCAATGATGTCCATTACTAGCAGGAACAAAAGATTTACCAACAAGATAGTGGAGCCAACCACAGCTGTCAGACTAGGCACTATTGCATTCTGCAAATTCACCTTTAAAAAGTAAAGGACCTAGAGAATGACAGGCACTGAAGCAGTTGAAAGGGGAGGGGTTTTTCTATCACTTAAAAGTGTTTCAGATATGTGATTAGCACAAGAGCTGTCACTGGTTATTATATTCAACACATTACATATATTTAAAATGATGCAGAAGACATTTTTCCCAGGTAAGGGGATCAGGCCTCCTTGTGTGACTCCTAACTACACTCATTTTTTGGGGTTGGACACCCACACCCCAGGTCGCCCCTTTAGCCTGTAAGCAAATTTGAAAATTTTAGAGCGAATGCCTGTGGTTTAGCTGTGCTCGGGGCAATGAGCTGCGTCGGGACGTGGATTGCTTTAACTATGAGGCTTGAATTTATCGTTCATTTATTTTTTTAACTGGTCATTCCTGCCAACCTGTTAGGAAAGATTATCACAGTATTTATGCCATACAACTAAAAATTTATTTAAACCTCATTTAGGTCACAAGCAATTTATCTGCTAAGACCCTAGAAATATGGACCGGAGTTATACCACAGACAATGGTAGGAGGACAGTTTTATCTTCATTTGGGAATTTTTTAGCAACCCTATGAAAAATCCTCAGGACTGTAATATACACACACAAGTGAAGAATTTTTTAATTATCTGCTGCTCTACTCAAACATGGTAATACAGTAGGCTATCAGTTGGCCAGAGTGAAAAATGTACTTGTCAAATAAGGCAAAAAGGACTTGTTGCTTTTACTGTATATCAATCAATCGCGCTTGTGTGTGGTAACCCTCCTGACTCTGAATGAGCCAAGAATAACCCTAAAGGTTTGTTTCAGTTTAGTGAAAGATCACAGCATGGATTAAACTAAGAACTTTGTTATGGTTAGAACCTGCTTTGTCATAGCTGCAATATTAAACACAGATAAGGTTATGAAAAAGGCTTAATATCAATTTAAAACAGGCAACGAACAAGCCATCGGGTGTTTCAGCCAAATGTTTTCTTGACCCGACCTTTCAACCCAATATAAAAAGTCCCCCCTCCAGAGAGATGCATCACCTTACAACCATACGAGGAGAAAGAATTCAGAGTCGGCATGTTTTTCCTTTTTGTTTTTTTAATCGTCACTTGGCAGTTTCAACATTAATCCACTTACAAGCAGGTAAAGCCTGCATTGAGGCTTTAACCGTTGAGGGGAAAAGACGGGCACTTCACCTTCACCGTGATCCATTTACACCCAGCATTGCAAGAACCTAACTGGCCATAGTGCGTAACGAAAAGAGTTGAGAAGGTGGGGCACTGCAAACACTTTGGCCCTTCGAGTTGAATTACATTAATTACATCAAAAGGAAGAAAATGAGGCATCAAAAGGACTCCTAAATCAGGCAAAAACGTTACGTGCTTTGGTGGTACTTTGATTACTTTGGCTGCGGCTTGCCTCTTGACTTCAGTGATTAGTCTGGATGAGTGGTTATCGCTTCAGGACCGATCCCAGTTTTGTTAAGACAGCTTGAGTGCAGTTTTCAATTAAGTGCTAACACATGTCATTATTAGTGTGAACACACTGGAATTAGGCCAAACATTTGCCTGGCTTAAGATGCGGGAGAAAAACCTGTCCCATCATGTTCCACCTTGAGCCGCTATGAGACAGAGAGAAGAGTTTAGATAGAAAAGCATGAGGATTTGTTTTATTCCATAAACAGAGAGGGAATGACAACCAGCAAGAGAAATTCTCTTTAACAGCAGTAGCACTTGATGGCGTTTCGGAAGAGTATGGGCGAGAAAGAGGAGAGATAGCCGAAGAGTTTGGCGTGTGTTGGTGTGTCAGAGCAGAATAAGACGAGATTAAAAAAAAAAAAAAAAAGCTTCCACAGCTTCATCTATTTATTCTTTTAAAAAAAACTAACCATTTAAAGCTACTGATGGAAGCTTTGGTGGTAGAATGGCATCCACCTAAAGTCTAGCTTCAACCAGAGGCGAGTCGTTCAACGCTCGCTAGTTAGCAGAAGCTACCGTTAAGGGTACCGTTTTCAAACGTCAGCATCACCAAATGGATTGCCAGATGCAACTTGTGAATTAATGTCTTTAGCATTTCATTTACAGGCTGAGGGGAAGAAAAATGTCTCTGTATCCCTGAATCACTGAGCTATTGTCCAGCCTAAAACCAAACACAGCACCCAGAGTGCAACATGGTTCAAGTGCTCCCACCCACCAAACACCAACACCATTCTGGCCACACCTCTTCCTCTTTCTTCTGTTCTTCCCCAGACTTGCAGGGGAGCTTAATAACGATAGTGGTCCGGTTTGAAGGGCCCCTCGGTGGGCAGGCCCAGGTACTTGGCCTGCTTTTCTGTCAGCTTGGTAAGCTTCACTCCCAGTTTATCCAGGTGGGCAGCTGCCACCTCCTCATCCAGCTACAGGCACACAAATAAAGAATAAATGAGCAAAAACATGTTAAATAAAGATTCCAGTTATTTTTCTTTTTTGCCTATTCAGTTTTGGGGGTTTTTGCATTTATCCTTCATGCTTTAATGTCTGCCTGAAAATATTAACAAGCAGAAACTTAGAATTTCAGAAGAGATAATTTTCTTGCAGTGGTTATTTAGTCCCAGAGGTAATTTTTGATCACATCTTAAGATATAATAAATTACTGAATAAAGGTATATAAAATTGCTCTTCACTCAAAAAAATAAATAAATAAAAATAAATTCTGTTTGAAAATCAATGTCTTTACACATCTAAAGAAATTTGACTTAAGAAAAAAAAAAAAGAAGATTCTAGTTTAAGTAAATATCTGACATTTCCTATTCATGTCCAACAAAGTACAAACCAGATACAATGCAAGTGCTGCATAAGCTTAAGCAGTATTATCACAGTGTATGTTCTGACCTTCTTAGGCAGGAAGTAGACTCCCAGAGGGTACTTCGCAGTGTTTGTCCACAACTCAATCTGAGCCAGCACCTACAGTAGAGAACTTGGATTTAATAAAGACTACAAAACAATTATAATGTTATCACTTTGTTTCAAAGACTTTGTTTCAAAGTTCCAAATGTTAATAGAATTCTAGTGTTACAGATGAAAGTTTACAGCATACATAATAATTTTTTTCTGTAGCATCGCTGACTCAGCCTTAGTACCTGATTGGTGAAGGAGTTGCTCATGACAAATGATGGGTGTCCCATGGCACAGCCCAGGTTAACCAGCCTGCCCTCTGCCAGGACAATGACGTGACGACCGTTCTTCAAACGATAGCGATCAACCTGAGGAGTCGGAGGAGAATCAGCAGCTGTGCAGGGACAGTTTAGACATAGCAGGAGACATCTGCTCATCCTTTGTGTTGTGTAACCTCTCCCTGTCCTCGCTTAGGCTTTACCTGAATATTTAGCCAGCTCCTACAACTACACATGTATCAGGGTGATTAAAAAAATGACAGCTGCAGTACATCTTATGTTAAGCTGTTGGTGGGAATAACTCTGAGTCCCCAATGTGTTTTAGAGTCTCAGTGTAAACCACCACCAGTTTCTTTCTGCCACCTTATGACACAGCTGCAACACCAACAGTTGGACTGTAACGCCTCAAGGGGCAGTAAAAAAAAAAAAAAAAAACCCTAACTCATATTGGGTTTTGTTTGTTTGTTTGTTTGTTTGTGTGCTTGTTTTCCATGTGGAGAACTATTTTGGCCACCCCCCTCATGACTAACACACAAAGCAACAGAATACAGAACACTTCAACATTCACCAACATCCTATTAACAGTAATGCCATCTTAATATACATTTTAGTATATACTCTATAACCAAAAACACAGAATTCTCTAGAATCTTTAAGTAGCTGTCATTGTTCTTACCTGAGGCTTGACATTGATCTTCTCAGCAGCATTTTTGTTGAGCCAGCTGACATCAATCTCACAGTCAAAGTGTCCAATATTACAAACAATGGAGTCGTCTTTCATTTGCTCAAAGTGGCTGAAGGTAAACACATTGACTTATAAGCCACTTTTTAAATGTGTAAGAAAACTCAAAAACAATTAAACTGTTTGAAAGACACGAGAGTTGGTCAAACATACTGTCCCATGATTATGTCTTCACAGCCAGTGGTGGTGACAAAGATGTTTCCTTCCTTACAGGCCTCATCCATGGTTGTAACCTCATAACCTGCAAGACAGAGGAGAAAAGCACCGTTTCAATTACAGAAACCTGTTTATTTTAAAGGAAACATATATAATATGCAAGTTTCCCAACAGCTTAAAAATGATTGCTCCCATTATTTAAGTACTGCACAGTTTTGTCATCCTCATCTACCTTCCATAGCAGCCTGAAGGGCATTGATGGGGTCAATCTCAGTGACGATGACACGAGCGCCGAATCCTCGCAGAGCCTGGACACAGCCTTTACCCACATCACCGTAACCTGCCACCACTGCAACTTTACCAGCAATCATCACATCTGTGGCTCGCTTGATACCATCGATCAGACTCTCCCTGCAGCCGTACAGGTTGTCGAACTTACTCTGTGGGTGGGGAAACAATGTTATTACATGGAATAAAGAGGCTGTTCCAGACTGAAATGAGGCAGAAGAATACAAGCTGACAGGCTGGTGTTATTAACTGAAAATCTAGTTCAAACTCATTCAATTAGCCATATCATTACTGTATACAAAGTAATTCACCTCATAAACAGATAATATTTTACAACTACTCCATTATCTTCAAATCTATAGGATGGAGAAAAATAGATCACCAGATAAATATTCACAAGGTCACACATTTTACAGACCAGTTCAATCAAGCATATTTATAAACTACTTAACATATTTATATTTGCATGAATGAATAAGTCCACTAGGAGGGATGTTTATATTTTTATACATGATAGGCTGGAGATTAAAAAGCTCAGGATTGCTCACCTTGGTGACAGAGTCATTGACGTTGATGGCAGGGATCTTCAGTTCGCTCTTTTTCAACATCTTGTACAGGTTGTGGACACCTGTAGTGGTCTCCTCCGACACGCCACGGATATCTAGAAATACAAAATTGCTTAAAAACCTGGAACTTTATATAAACTTTGACCGTGACGAATAAATCATGACCACAACTGGTCATGCACTAGACTTATTATAGATGTTTTCAAGCCACAAAAGAACAGTAACAAATAATGTACATAATAACTAACCTCTAAGTGGTTTGGTGTACCCTGTACATAGTTTACAGATTTTTTTGAGAATTTTGGCCATAACCATAAGCAACTGCTGGCTATCACTGAGAAATTAAGGACACTGCATGGTTATACAAAAACAATACAATCAGTCAGAAGGGATTCACACTTTGAAAGAACATTAGGTTCATTAACCTAATGCCGTTTTAAAACAAGACCTGAAACTAGTGAAAGATACCATAAACTCATCTTGAAATGTCATATATCAAGTGACCAGTAGTCTTTTTTGCATCTTCAAATCCCACCAGCAGGAATGAAAGACATATTTTCCTTTATGTTTTACCATAGAAGTGCAGGATTTTTTTACTGTGGTGAAAAATGAACACACAATGAAGAAAAATGTTCACAAACAACAAATAGAACATTATTGGGACTTTGAGGGTAAAAGTACCTCTCTCAGTTCTTTAGTTGTAAAGCCACTATTATTCTGTATATACATGACAGCTGGATTTTAACAGGATGTTTGGTCATGCAGTACACCTTTATGTGAAACTGTCGGTGGGAATAACTCTGAGTTCCAATGTGTTTTAGAGTCTCAGTGTAAACTACCACCAGTCTCTCTCTGCCACCTTATGACACAGCTGCAACACTAACAGTTGGGCTGCAACGCCTCAAGGGGCAGTAAAACTACGTGCATTAAAGTGCAAAAAGAGCTTGAGCCCCCCCCCCTTCCCGTTTTAGCATTTTCCCACTACACTTAAGATAATGGATCATTGACTGGAAACAAGTCTTGCACAATACCAAGAGCAAAACTATTGTTATACCACGAGCAAACAAGTCCAAGGGAGTTCTACATGAAGAACTTAAGAGCTTGGAAAACTTGCATGAAAAATAAAAATGCTTAAAAAAACCAAAAAAAAAAAACCCCATCAGTGTTCATATTATTAAAATAATGTGTCGCAGCTGCTGTATGCAGTGGCCAAAAGCTCAAAGAAAGATTGATTCATGCAAGATTTCTTAAGAATACTAATAGCAGCTTCATTTTACACCGTGAGTGTAGGTGCATAAAACCAACCTGCCAGCAATTTAGGGTACTTTGTGTGGACCAGGTTGGTGAGGTCTCCTCCATCATCCAGGATCATGTTGAGGGGCTGACCATCTTTGAAGTACAGGGTCTGTTCAATGCACCACACATACTCCTCATCTGTCTCACCCTTCCAGGCATATACTACAGATGGACAGAGATATATTTAGTAACGTGCTTTATTTCTAAAATTCAGGTGTGTATATTAAAAAGTCCTGGCAGTTTTGTCATGTATTTAAAACAACACATGGTGCTTTGGAAAGCTCTTAAGAGCATGTACTTCCTCCTAACTGTCACTTCCAAGATTTAAAAAAATCTAAGATTTAAGAATGCTTGCAGAAAATGAGTCAGTTCTGAGACTAATTATCCAATTCATTTTTCAACTTGTCAGTGTGTGTTACCTGGAATGCCAGCCTTGGCGATGGCAGCAGCAGCGTGATCCTGAGTAGAGAAAATGTTACAGCTCGACCACTGAACCTGAGGAGGAAGAATCTGGGTCAGTTTAGGCACAAACAAATGAAGCTACAATCACACACACTAAACAGGAAATCACCACAATCTATGAAATAAATATTTACATGAACCCAGGTAACCTAGCTGTTGATGAACCTCTGTGCTAATTGATTTTATAAACAACGTGTAAAGTGACATGTTAATAAATAACAGCTTGCTGGCTTTGAGTGCATTTAACTGGTTTTCTGGCAGGATTCTTACTTGGACAGAAATGTGTAGATAACGGAAACCAAAGTCCAATTAAAGCAAGCTACAGCACACTGTGTACTCAACTGTCGGTGGGAATAACCCTGAGTCCCCAATGTGTTTTAGAGTCTCAGTGTAAACTACCACCAGTCTCTCTCTGCCACCTTATGACACAGCTGCAACACTAACAGTTGGGCTGCAACGCCTCAAGGGGCAGTAAATCAGTCACAATGACATGCAATGACGCCTGGTGAGAAAATCATTCAGCACATCTAGATAAACTTTAGCAGCATTCGTTGATTTTTAACTTGAGATTTTCCAATCATCACATTCACCCTTTCATAATGTAACATTACATAATAAATCAGGGTAGGTTTTTTGTGCACACAAAACATGATTTTTCCTGAAGTCAAGTTGTTAGAAATAAACCTTAAGGCTATTACCTTATGAACAAATGTCACTCAATGCTGCCATCTACAGTTCAATACCCTTACTAACAGTTTTAAATATGCAAAGTTGACTGTAAGTCAAGTCACCACCAATGCAGACAGAGTAAAACCAATTCAGGGAAGAAGAAAAAAAAAGGGGGGGAGGGGAGATTGTTATTTGTTCTCTGCTAGGTCTCAGGGTGCAGGTTCTTGCAGGACAAGACCAGTTGTGGTCAGAGAGATAAAACCAACATGATAACAAGATACCACGGCCTTGAGGCACACAGAGGGGGAGAAAAGCCAGACTCCAGATGGGTTGTACCAATAAATGAATCAATTAATGTGTCCTCTACTGTAGTTGTCTGGAGGGTCTGCACAGTCTTATCGAAAAACAACATAAAGGATTTTGACAGATCTATATGCATCAACTTTAAAGGGACCTACAGTTTGTTCTCAAAAAGACATTACTATGTCTAAATGCAGAAAGTAAGAGGGCATATGTGCCCTCGCACAATGTAGGCGAAGTTACTGGAAGCTCTCTTGATAAATAAATACTAAAAGGCAGCTTTTAAATGTCACCTCAGCTCCGAGGGCAGTGAGGGTCTCGATGAGAACAGCAGTCTGCAGGGTCATGTGGAGGCAGCCGGCGATACGGGCTCCCTTTAGAGGTTTGGACTGACCGTACATCTCCCTCATCTTCATGAGGCCAGGCATCTCGTTCTCTGCCATGTCGATGGCCTTACGTCCCCATTCAGCCAGGCTGATGTCAGCTAGAAAAGAGACCGCAGGTTGTCAAAAGGAGTACAAAGATAAAACTGATTAATGCAATAAGCTTGTTCTCTGGTCTGGCATTCTCAGGTGGATGTTTTTTTGTCAGGTAAAGCCTCATATATGCATCAGACTTGGTCTGTTTATTCAAGTCCAAAAGTTTAAAACTTGAGTGTTTTTCTTTAAGCAAAATGCCTGTTAACATAAATAAATAAAAAATAAAAGACACTCATAACATTCATACATTATTTGTCTGGAGTGTTCCATTTTTCAAAAAGAACTAGTTGGGGGGGGGGAATGCCTAAAACCACATCATCAGGATGTGGTTTTGCAAATCAGCAACTCTGTTATGTTTTAAACTGCAGTTTTACAAGTCTCAAAAAGGCAAATCTAATAGTTTTAATTGTACTGTCCAAAATACTAGCAAAATTGTGTGCAAGTTTAACACCCTGTGCATACCCAGTTTTGTCTGCACAGATTTCTTATATAAAATTGTATAATCTTCTTTTCTAATAATCTTGTTGTAGGTGGAGAATTCACATGACCACAGCTGTGACATAACAGATTTGCACTTTTGACAGTTTGTCTCTACACTCCCTTCTTTCATTTTCATAACAGCTGCTGTTGCACAAGTTGGCCACACTGAGGAAATAAAATCATGTCATGAACAGCATGCAATAGGGAAGTGTGATTATCCTTTTCAAATTGGAATGAGCCAAGTAAGCCAGATCTTTACAGAGAGCACGTAAATCTACAAAAAGTCTGTTTGTTCTTAATCCTGTTTCTTTGTTAGCACTTCAGCCTCTTGTTGCTTTGTATGAAGTGCACTTTCAGAACAACCATGTGCCTATATTAATATCAAACCATTCCTACAAAGAGTAGAATGTGTCATGTCATGTACATTACATGTAAAATAAATATGATTTCTGACAACTCAATGCATAAATATTAGGATTCAACAATGAGGTTATTCAAAAGTGGAGCACTTCTTACACAGAATCTGATACATGTCTTTGCCACAGACAACAGTAAATTAAATCTTTGGCTTTTGGAGGTTTTTTTTTTTTTATTATTATTTGTTGCTTTTACCATTAAGAAAGCAACTAAATTTTTAAGTGTGTAAAATGTGTGAGGGACAACAACAATGATGGCCAAGTGGCATTAAAATTAAGTTCACTGATTTGTTTTCCCTACAATGCCATCTGCATATTTGAAACCTACCACTAGTTAAGACCTTATTGATACACCTAATTTTTCTTGCTTTTAGTTTTAGACTTAAATACACAGCAAAAATTCCAGATCTATAAATACATTTTCTGACCACTGTCATAATAATTTAATAACATAAGGCAGCACTACCAGCCTTGCTCTCAGAAACATGCTGCTTTGGCTTGTTACTGTAATCATAGCTGCCGACCCACTACAATAGCCTTCTGGTTAGGGCTGTGCAATAAATCACATTTTAACTTCAAATATAAACAATACATTAATTTTGAATACTACAACACAAAAACTAGTTTTGCAACAATTCGTTGTTTCAACTATGAATACACCTTTTTACTTGACAATGGCTTCCCCATAAAGGTCATGAATCTATTTTTTTCTGTTTAATTATAATTAGTAGTTCAAGGAAATAACTTAAAACGTGCATTTCTTCTTTCATACGTTTATTAAACTTACCATTCCTCCAAACTTAATGTATGTTTGTAAAAGAATTGTTATTTATATATAATTACTGACCACAATGACTGTGGTTATGATTTTTTTTGTAATCAAGCAGCACTTGGGAAGGCAGTGTACAATACAAAAGACAGTACTGATTAAATGCTTGTAGTTAACTACTGATTAACCATTTGTAATTGTACTTGTAGTAAATGAGTGTTATTGCATATATTATTATATCACAAATTAACAGATTCGGCTATTGTGTTAAAACTCTTGACCCTTGGATTGCATGCGGACTTCGTCTCATGCCTATCAATTAGCGGGACATTGCCTAACAGCTTCTGTTTCTAGTCAGCTGCAGAATATCATCCACGACAGGTGTGGTTCACATTTGGTGCATTTCAATAGACCAATTGTCCATTTTCATGGCAGACATAGAAGCACAGTTCAAATTTATTAACAGCTCATTTATAGCAAATTGTGACTGAGAACCACGTCTAATTCGGGAACAAAACTATCAAAACAAACAAACAAAAAACCTGTATTCCAATAGAGAGGCCTGACATCAATATTAGGCAAACACCACGTGTAGTGCTTCCGTTACTAGTTTGCAAGTCGCATTCAGTGCAGCATTGTCTATGCCTGTTCTTGTCACTCACGCAGAAACTGGCGGTGAAGCGCAAGTCATCACGGGAGGTGCAGTTTACAAACACAGCTTGAGCCAAGGGTTCTTAGCGACTACGGTTCCACTGATAGACTACAACTCCCAGAGGCTTTGGGTGAGCTTTCTGTTCACGGAGCAGCCCATGCCCGATGCAAGTATGGCTGTTACATGTCGATTCATTCTCAGAAATGAATCAAAGTATGCTTTATTCACATACCGGGAAAAGGAAATCTAAAAGTTTACTGCTAAAATGACTAAGAAACACCAACAAATTAACTGGACAGCTTGCTAAACTGCGGTAATAACATAACACGTTTCACCACATGCTAGCAAGTTAGCAGTAATAGAGTCCAGAAAGCCCTGCAAAGTCTGGGATAAGTAAAAAAAAAATAGTCTAAGGCATATAAAACATTTATTTCGGTATACGGTTGGCTTCTATACTAAATTAAACGCCTATGGGAACCGTTACCCAACCTGCAAACTTAACGCATTACTAGCTAACTAACCGCGAACGTGCTTAGCTTAACTTGATATACAAGTACGGCAGAAAAAATAAACATTGACACTGACCAACTTTGTAGGGGACTTTCTCAGACATGGTTGTTTTGTGGTGTTACGTTCCGGTAAGGTTGAGAGAAGCGGCAGCCTGGCCGACGGACAGAGGCAGAGAGGGAGGGACGAAAACATGACGGCTCGGTTTTTATCGTCGAAGCTTCATCCAGGCGAGTTCACTCGACAGGGCGACTACAACGCGCTTCTCTTTTGAACTCCGATTGGTTGCAGCAGCTCCCGCCCCACGCGTAAACGACTTGATTGGGTAACGGGTGATGTGGGACGTCGAGTCAATTGTGAAATGAGGTCTTGAGGCGAGAAGTTTGAGTGTGTAAGCAAGTTCAGGCTGGAATCTGTCGGTGGTTTCCTGGTTTCTAGATAAGTGACAGTGTAAACTACTTTATTCGTGTAATGCAGACTGCGAAAGTTGAATAACATTTTGCACACAGGCAGATGCTTCACGGTTATTCCTACACATACTGCGGTGTTCTTCCTATATAACACCTTCAATAGGGTCGTCTTGTAAGTTTTTCCTTTGTTAATAAATATGTTTTTTTAAATTATATAATTTTTGTATTGGGTCAATTTAAGGCTGCATTAACAGCTGAACTCAGTCTCCAAGAACTATGAATTTATGCTTAAATGGGAAAACAAAGTTGTAGGTTTTTTGGAGGCAAACATATACTATATCGTGGAAGGCCACATAAAATCACAGAGCAGGAAGCTGAGGCGCATAGTGCGCAGAGGTCACCAGCTATCTGCAAACTTAATCCCTACAGTCCTCCAAACTTCTTGTGGCCTTCAAATTGAAGAACAGTGCATGGAGAGCTTTGTGGAATGGGTCTCTATGAGTGAGTGGCTGCATCCAAGCCTTACATCACCAAGCACAATGCAAACCATTGGGTGCAGTGGTATAGAGCATGCCACCACTAAGACGTGTTCTCTGTAGTGACAAATCATGCTTCTCTGTTCAGAAATCCAATGGATGAGTCTGGGTTTGGTGGTTGCCAGGAGAACTTGTCTGCTTTGTGCCAAGTCTAAAATTTGGTGGAGGGGGGATTATGATGTGTGGTTGTTTTTCAGGAGTTGGTCTCTGCCTCTTAGGTGCAGTGAAAGGAACTCATAATGCTTCAGCATCCAAAGACATTTTCATGCTCCCAACTTTGTGGAAACATGTTGAAACAAGAAGGGGTCATCCCTGTTTCAACATGACTGCACACCAATGCATAAAGCAAGGTCCATAAAGACATAAAGAGCAACTTTGGTGTGGAAGAATTTGACTGGCCTTCACAGACTCCTGACCTGATAAAACCACCTTTGGAATGAATTAGAGCTGTGAACCACACCTTCTGATCCATCTAAATTCACAAATGCACTTTTGTAAGAATGGTCAAAAATCCCTGAAAATACACCCCTAAACCCTGTGGAAAGACTTTCCAGAAGAGTTGAAAGTCTTATGGGTGCAAAGAGTGAGGCGACATTGTATTAAACCGTATGGGTTAAGAATGGGATGTCAATCAAGTTCGTACGAGTGTTAAGGCAGGTAAGTGAATACTTTTGGCAGTGTAGTGTATTTATCCCACAGGTTTTTCAACTTTTTGGTTTATTCACACAATATTTTATAATATTTAATAATTTTAATTAATATTAAAAAATGTAATATGGTTAGGTAAAAGATGTGTTTTTTAAATGTTTTACTAATGAGATCAAGTGGTCAGTAGGATCATATGTATGCTTTGGTTCCTAAACTTTGACTAGCTTTCAAATCCACCATAGTCCTGACATCTTTGTTGACATTTAAACCCTGCATGCTATGAAAATGTGTGAGATGTTTCCTTTATTCAGTTAATTACACTTTAATTTGAAAATATGTTACTTTCATTGTATCTTGTTGTTCAGGTCTATCTTTTTTTTTAAAAACGATATTTTTATTAATTTTAATTTTCACAAACAACCCTTAATTAAATAATATAATATGGTGTACAGTTCACAGCAATAAAAACAAAACAAAAACAAGCAAACTGAACACAGAACACCAGTTCAGATCCATACTAACAATACCTGGGGTCCCAGTAATAATATACAGCATGAGAACTCAAGAAAAACCTTGTAGTTAGACATCAGGTCCCACATAGTTCAAGTACGGTTCTCACACCATAAAGAATTGGTCTGTTTTTGAGTGTAATATACATGTAAGATGACAATCTGTCAGGTCAGTGGAGCCACCCAGTGTATTACAGCCTGTAGACTGGATTACCCATAAAGCAAGTTCATACAACCACTCCCAGACAAAACCAGGAGTCAAAAGTGTTTAACCACTTCAATTGCCAAATGCTGCGTGTCAGAAAAAACGGAAACTGCCCGTTAAAAGTAGGGACAATAGGCTTTCAGACAGTGTCATCAAGTAGGTACTGATAGTCATGCACTTGGTTATTAAGAGGAAAAAGGCCATAGCTGTTCAATCACAGATTGTGCATGGTTCACTAGAGGATATTTGCACAACCAGAGCTGGAGAAGCAGTAATGGAGGACAAACAACTGAGCCATCTTTGTATTGTGAGGAAAACAAATTCCAATAGTGCAGATTAGACCTGATTAAGCAGCTTTTTGCTTATGCATGCAGAGAATTTGACTGCAGTTTAAAGGTATGTTAGGTCTAGAGTGTGCTGGATTCATACTATACAATATTTGTTTATGATAAGATTTGTCAGTTTAATGTTGTGAGAGCCATACATTTTTGTTCTGACTTGGCAGTGACGTGACAGTATGCACTGGTCACTAAGCAAGGACCTAAACACCTTCTGTAGCTGATACTATAGTTTTGTTTTGTTTTGTTCTGGTAACATTTAGTGCATGTCTACAGTCCTGTATAATTTGTTCATGTCATGATATAGGATGTCTGGGATCTCTTGGTATTTGCCTAATGTATAAAACCTTCTTTAAAGAACTATTTAGGTGAATAATTTTCTTCTGTTTTGCACTTTCTTCCTGTGATACATCCAGATATTATGGATGATTCATTTTGCATTTTGAGACCTGTATAGTAGACGCAGACTTGTATAATATAAGATGACTAGATAACTGGCATATAGAAATACCACTTGATTTCATTAGCTTGTGACTAGATGAGTGGCTTAAAAGCTCAAAGTGTCACGATCTGAGGAGGCAGACCGTGCGGTGGTGTGTGTGGTGGACCCAGGTGCGAACACACGAGAGTAGACTGGAGTAAACTTAACTGAAAGCGAGCCTTTATTGTGGCTGGTGACAAGGAGTGCAGATAAGGCAGAAACGCAGTGACAAACTAAACTATGACTAAACTGGGAAAGTAAAACTATGAAGACACAGGAAACCATAACTATGAATACTAAGACTGGCTGTGACAACATGGAGGGTGGAAACACAGACGACGCGACACAGACTACATGAAACACAGAGACTAAATACACATGAGGGATGATCAGGGGAAGTGGCCACACATGGGAGCACAGCTGACACACATGAACCTAACGACAGGACAGGAGAGGCGAAAATAAATACACTGACATCGAATACAGACTTTCAAAGTAAAACAGGAAACATGGAGATTAGACATGACATGAACTAAACATAACCACGCAGACATGACACATGAACCAGGGAGACTTAGTACAGGGGAGATGACATAAACAACTAAGGAACAAGACTAAACAGCAATCTAGAAATTAACTAGGTGAGCTAAACTAGGGCACAAATGAATACAAAAGATACATATAAGAACTCAAACACTGGGTCACAGACCCAGCCCATGACACAAAGAACATGGCTGAGGTTTAATCTTCTAACAGATAACCTTGTGAAAGGAGGCCAACAGCTGTCACCTGTATTGTGGGTTGTCCACAATACATAACCAGATCGGATCCAATCCGATCTGGTTATCAATGGATATCTCATATTTTCAGTAGCAGTACTGCACCATTAAATGTCTGACACAGAATAACAGGTGCAAGCATTATAACCCTGGATGTTTTATCTGTTTTTTGCTAATTCACTAGAGAAAACTGTAACATTTAACATAACAAACTTTTGTTTTTTTCAAGTTTCATATCACAAAGTGTGATAATTTATAACATATCAAAAATCTCAGTTTTACCAACATTTTGATACCACGCTCATTTTCTAACCCCAATTCCTTCTGTGTCATTTTGCATCATTTTCCAGTGTAAAGTTCAATTCAATTTACTTTTATTTATACAGTGCCAAATCACAATAACAGCTGCCTCAAGGTGCTTTATATTGTAAGATAGACCCTACAATAATACAACAGAGAAAATCCCAACAATCACAGGACCCCCTATGAGCAAGCGCTTTGGCGACAGTGTGAAGGAAAAACTCCCTTTTAACAGGAACAAACCTCATGCAGACCCAAGGTCAGTGAGCGGTGACCATCTTCAAATCAAATCAAATCACTTTTATTGTCACATCACATGTTCTGGTACACTGGTACAGCGCATGTGAGTGAAATTCTTGTGTGCACACTACACAAGCAACAGAGGTGTGCAAAATACAAGAAACATAAGGAAAAAAACCAAATATAAGAGCAGGACTGCGACCAGGTGGGGAGAAGGGAGGAAGACATGACAAAAGACATCCTGTGGAAGAGAGCCAGAGATGCACAATAACTAATGATTAAATGCATAGAGGTGTATAAACACATAGTGAGTGGAAAAAGTGACTGTTGAAGAAATACTCAATGCATCATGGGAATCCCCCAGCAGCTTAGACCTACTGCAGCATAACTAAGGGAAGATTCAAGGTTACCTGATCCAGCTTTAGCAAAACGGAAAGTTTTAAGCCTAATCTTAAAAGTATAGACAGTGCCGAATCCAAACTGGAAGCCGGTTCCACAGAAGAGGGGCCTGAAAGCTGAAGGCTCTGCCTTCAGTTCTACTTTAAAAAACTCTAGGAAGCATGAGTAAGCCTGCAGTCTGAGAGCAAAGTGCTCTAATGGGTGATGCAGTACTATAAGGTATATAGATGGAGCCTGAATAATCACAACTTTGTATGTTATGAGCTGGATTTTGAATTCAATTCTGGATTTAACAGGGAGCCACTGAAGAAAGTGCAAATGAAAGACAGCAGTCATACATATTTGTTTAATGTGCGCATTGAAGGAAACATCCTGGTCAAAAACGACTCCAAGATTCCTCACAGGTAATGGTAATGCCATCCAGAGTAAGCATCTGGCTAGATTTTTAGGACTACATACAATAACCTTAGTTTTATCTGAATTTAGAAGCAGACGGGTTGTTGGTGCTTCTGTCACCCAGCCGTCCTGTGTTCCCGGTGGAGAGCTAACGGTGCCTACGCTACCTTTTGCTGCAGCGTTTATAAGGGCCTGGCTAGCTACGGGTTTTTCGAGGGTGCAAAGCCAAGTCTCCAATTCAGTGACCCTGGCCTCCAAAGCTGCAAATAGACTATATTTATTACAAGTACATTTGTTGCTAAAGGGGGCTGAGCAGTAACTACACATCTGACACAAAGACCAGGAAAGTGCAGCAGCGACAGGTGAAGAGGCCATGCTGTTAGCGAGTCACAAAAGAAACAGTGAGTGAACACTGCGAATATAATTAGTGAGTGACTCAACAGAGAGTATGATTTGGATAAAGCAAATGAAGTATGAAAATTAAAAATTAAATTAAAAAACACTATGAAATAAGACATTATCTAGAAGTTTTTAATTGGCTACGCTGACAACCTACACAAAAACAGAACAGGAAGTGACACTCTATCACAGAGAGAGTCAACATAAGTGATATATTTTTATACTTAATAATTTGGAGCCCTCGGTGCAAATTGCTAACATGCAAGTTGCATTTAGGCTCAGGAGTTGATCCCAAATACATCTGTTGCATGCATCTGTGTAAAGGTTTACCTGCATGGTAACTAAAAGTTAAATATGATTAACACAACATAAATACACTGAAATGGAGTAGAAGGCAGGCAGTGTACTGTGATACATGTACCTCAAACCGTTAATGTACTCATTGTTACTGCAGTCAGGTAAAATAAACAACTTTTGAGGGAAGGCAGGGTCTCCACAGGTTTTAAACATTACAAAACGGGACAGGTTGAAAGATGAAGGGGAAAAATAGAACGGTGACATAAACTCCAGATGTTTGCTGCCTGAGAAATATATAAAAGGTAAACTAATTCCAATACAGCAGTGCAGACACATTGAGTCTCAACTTTATTAAGATAAAATGTATGTAACCTCCCACATAAACAACAGTCATGTTTGTGACATGGAAATTTTTCAATGTCCAACCGTATTTTACAGCCAAGCTGAGCTAAGATGGCTACAGGTCACATTGTGGTTCTGATATTTGAGGTAAACAGAAAAAAATTATATATATATTATATAAAAATAAACAAAAACAAGCATTGGCATATGCAAGTTTTATTTCCCCAATTTTATTTTATTTTATTTACATGTAAGGATTGGGGTTGACCCATTCTTAAATGCATAACAACTGAGCACTAAAAGTTTCACCTCTTAATTAAAATGTGCAAGTTATGTTTGAATTACAGGAGAAAGCCAGTCATGATCAACCCCAATTTGTACACTGAGAATTCTGTTTCCCCAAGAGAAAGAAGGAGATGTAGCTGCAGCTATAAGTCAAGGGACAAGTGAGCAGAACTTCCTTATGTCACATTTGTAATCAAGATGACCAACATGGAACAGATGCACCCCATGCTTGTCACAGTGCTGAAAAATCAATTCGTACTACAGGAGAGTTTAAATGCGGTGGGAATGTACCTCACCATCTTAATTTGACTAAAGAGGTCACTGTGTCAAGTCTCAAAAAACATCACACTCACACATCATCTTTAAATTCAACCAGCGTAGGACTTCAGATATAGTCACTGTGAAACCACAGACAGTACAAGGTATCAGGCACAAACGGATCCAAGTTGTTGTAGTGTGCCCTCTGGCAGCTTTACTGGAGTAACAAGTTGACTACATATTTCTGAATGACTGGTTATGAAGTTAGAGCAGCCTTATGTGTGCTTTTTCAGAATGAAGACCAGACTAAGCAGAAGCAGCAGAAGCTTTGGTGTCCTGAATATTGGTCATTATTACGGGCGTAGCTACTAATTTGTAAGACTGAGGAAATATAAAGAGTGCTTATGAGAACTGAATGGATTCAACTGCAGTTTGGCAAGTTGGAACTTGTTGTTGTAGGGCTAACTGATCTGATTTACTGGTTTTACTGTTACTGCTATCACTGGGTGATCTGTACCATTCGCCCTGCATGTTTGGCCCTCAGTACCCAGTTTGCTTGATTATCAAGCTCAGGCATGATTTATTTTAGTGTGTCCCAACCAGCTTAGAGGTGTAAACATCTGGTTTGATTCTTACTGTGCACGAGCACACAACTCAAATGCTTTCAACATCAGCCATGTCCCTGGAGCACATATGACACATTGTCCTTTCTCATGCCCCAGCTGAAAAAGCCACAAAGCAAACAGAACCAAAGATGCAATAGTGTTATGAAAGACTGCTTTCGTTGGATACAAGCAATGACATCAATCTAAGAGAGTATAGGATAAAACAAAAAACAGAGATGGAAAGTAGTGGAGTAAAATATGAGCAGCAGCAAAAAAAAAAAAAGAAGCAGCAGCATAAACTGTGTAGCACTAGCAGTAAATCATGCTTGGTAGCTTATGACCTCTAAAGAACTTTTTTTTTTCCTTCTTTTTTTTTTTGGTGGTGGTGGTGGGGTGTTCACCACATGCCGTTATTAGTAGGATGCAACTGATTAGATGACCCAGATGTTTTTCTTATTACACTTCAGCAGACAGAGGGACAAAGACATCAAATCTTGGATCCTTCCATTAAAGGATTTAATGTAGTTTACGACAGTAGCAGGTCTGTAATTTCACAGTGACGTTTAATGAGAAAGGCCTACACGTTTTAACTTTTCTGCTGCTTTTGGTAGCAGCAGCAATGGCTTGCTGTCATCTTTGTAGAAGAGCTGAGAGATGACGATGCAGGAAGCAGAAAAATTATTTATTGTCTTTTTTTTTTCCACCCCCAAAATGTGTTGAATTTTCACATTCGAAACAAGCCTTTAAGCCTGTTACTCCACACACCCTCCCAAAAAGTATGCACCCAAATGCTCATACACAATCTTTGATACATAACCACAGGCTGCTGGACATGAAGTTATTTTTCCCTCTATGCCCTTTAGAAAAAGAGGAGTGCACAGCTGGAGCAAAGAGATTCATTCTGTAACATTAAACTGAGAAAAAAAAAAAAGAGCCTGGGTTCATTTCTTTTGAAGTCATAAAAATATGTGCACAAGTGCATACTTCAAAGTTGGGGTATGGTTAGATATTGGGAAGTAGGCTTTAAGACAGAGCAGCATGCCAGCAGCCAGCTCAGCAGCCCAGAGTCCCCATCTCTCTTCCAGATGCCTGGGATCAGTCTGGTAGCAGGGAGAAGGCCACTAGCTAGCTAGCAGGGCGAGCCAGCTCAGTTAGCCGCCCAGGCCTCGAGGTCTGCCATCTCGTCCTCGTCTTCTTCCACCTTCTTTTTGGCTAAAAAGGAAAAAAGGAAAAAAAAATATTCAATTTTAATTTGAAAAAAGTATATTTTAGTCAAATGGATGGTGCACTAAACTGAACTAAAACTAGTTTTGCTTTTTTATGTGCCATTATACCTGGTTTGGATGGAAGTGATGTAGACGGTACACTGGGTAGATTTTCTGTGCCTCCAATCTCGAGAAGATTTTTGTCCAGCTCTTCCTGTTCCAGCTCCTCCAGCTCAGCCATGAGTTCATCCTAAACAGAGAAAAGAACAAAATGAATCAGATTTATGTAGATCAAAAATAACTAGACAGAAGCCATTTAGTAAGATAGCAGATGTAAGATATGTATATATTTGCTTTACAAATCATTTAAGATCTCAGTTTTATTTTCTAAAAACCAGTAACTATCAGCAGTGGCTCCAACTCACTGCTTAAATGAGGCAGCAACTACAGAGACATTATAGGAAAGAGGCAAGTCACTCACTGCGTAGTCACATTGTCACAGTAAAAATGTAAGTAAGTGTGTTTTGACTTTTTTTATTAATGTTTTCATGGGACACTGTATCTATAATTACTGTAACATTTTGCTGTGACATTCGTTTGAAAGAAAAATCTAAAACATCAGCCTAAATTTAGGCTTTTAGTTTCTGTAGGCCTCATGTTTTTTGTTGTTTGTTTTTTGTTTTGCTCTCACCTCATCATAGTCTTCCCCAAAGCCAACTGGTCTAGAGATCACATCTGAGATTTCTTGGGCAACCTCCTGTTGTTCTGTGATTTCTGCCATCAGATCGTCTACTTTGTCAATGTCCCTGTGAAACAGGCGAGTCAAAGGTGGCATGTAAATGTTAGTAAATATAATATAATTATACATTCTACCACCATGTAGCCGCTAATAATAGAAAAAGAACTAAATTTACACTGCCAAGTACAACTCAGACACACTTTTTACTATCAATGAATCTGAGGGCACAAATTTGAAGAAAAGGGAAAAAGGAGGAATTATTGAAGGGAACAAAGAGGGGGAAGCAAATTGGAGAAATAAAGTCTCATGACAGAACATACGGGGAAAAGTAAAAAAAAATAAAAATAAAGAATTAACAGAAATCCTGTGGCAAATAAAAGCTAGAACAACAGTTAAAAAAATGGGGAAAAAAATGATGAAATAACAAAAGACTCTTTTGAGATACTGCCAGAACTTCTCTCATACATGTTTTCGTGTGCGGCCTTCATTGCTTTAGCTGCAAAGCCCATGTTCTTGAGCACTTCTGTGTTAGTGTTGGCGTTCTCCAGAGCTTCCCTCTGGAACTCAATTGTGGACAAGGTTCCGTCAATCTGAGCCAGCTGCTTCTCGTAACGCTTTTTCCTCTTCAAGGCCTGTAGAGCCGCTGGACATGCAAAAACAAGAAGGGGAAAATAAACTTCGTTTAGAAAGCAGCACAAATGCTCATCAGTATTCTATTCTTTTTTTAAAATTAAAAAACAAACGAAAAACGAAAAGTACAAAACATATAAATGTTGCTTATTTGCCAAATACTACTGTGCAGGCCTTTTTTTCTTCCTATACACAACTGATCATGAATCACAAATGGGATCGATAAAGAATTTGACCTATAAGCAGAGTCACTATTGGCTAATCGGTATCATTGAAACCTTATCACCATCCCATGACATTCAACATTACAATCAACCACGCAGCAGAAAAGCTTGCTTTGTGCTGAAGTGCAGTAAATGGTTTCATGCTGTCATCACGAAACAAGACTCAAACGGATAAAATCCTGTTTCAGCCAAATCTCTGCATGAAGTCACAACATGCTTCAGTCAGACTTTTTAGGTTTGTAACTCACTGAATTTCAACAAGTCCTGCAGCTCATCAAGCTCACATAGGCCCGGATCAAACTCAGTTGGAAAGTACAACATTTGGAAATCCGGTGATGGTTCTTTGATTAGCTGAGAGTAGAGCAGGGCGATATGACCAAAAATATTTATCACGATATACATTTGAAAATTTGCGATAACGATATAACTGACGATATAATTGACAAAATAGACAAAATACTTTACAACTCCACAACTTTATTAGTGCAAAAAACCCCATCAATGTATTTTCACTTAAACAAGCAGCTGTTTTTTATGTGCATTAAAGTTACATAAAAATGTAACAGTGCAAATGCAAATTCCTTGCTGACAGTTTAACCAAAAGGCATTTCCAGTGGAAACTGGCCGACATGTCCTCAGCATAACCATGTATAATATCCACAAAACTTAAAAAGAGGTTATACACACACACAATACGGTAACATTATGTTGAAGTACAGTACGTATCACTCCGCGAGGCGCCTGCCTACGATAGCCGTAATGCTCCGACAATCCATCAAATGGTGCGGCTTCGTGGCTTAGCAAAGTCGTACTGAAACATTTGACAGAACTTCGAGCGCCGTGTACATAAAATCATTTCGAGGTCAGTAAACACAACCAGAATTCATTCATAAGGCACACGGGATTATAAGGGCCACTGTTGATTTTCAGAAAAATCAAAGGCTTGATTTTAAGTGTGCCGTATTTTCCAAAAAACATGGTAATAACGACGGCCCGCTAGCATGCTCTACCAAAAATAGTGCTTTGTTGTGTATCTGATGGACGAAAGCTAAACCAGTTCCACACCACTCAAGTTGGAGCATTTTTACAAACCAGTTCTGGTTCATCCGTTTCATTTAACGATCCGCTTTCGCTCTTCTCATTCTGCGTCACCGTCATGTGCGTTTGTAAACATAGGCACTGCGCATGCGCGTTTTACCCATATTCTATCGCGATATTTCATTTTCCTATCGTTGCCCAAAATTACACCGGTATTACCATGAACGGTATGATATAGCCCAGCCCTAGCTGAGAGGATTAAAAAAAAATATATATACACATTTATGTGTGTGACTATAAATGTGTATTTTGGTTCCTGTGTTCTTCAAGGGAGTGGGGGTTAAATACAAACAAACAAACAAACAAACACTACAGCCACACACCTATACTGGGAATTCCCCTTAGGTGCTTACATAGGAAATCACCTTAACAATGGATCAAGTGAAACTTACAACTGACTCAAATCTGCTGAGTCACAAGGAACTAAGAAAAGAGGTCAAAAAATTTCAGGACCTTTTTTCCAAGTGCATATCAAATTGAACTGCACTTGTAGTGGAAAAACAAAACAAAACATCCACATGAAAAGCACACTCAGCAGTAAACACATTCATATCAATTCAAAATGTTGAACAAAGTTGTCCAAATGTGTTTATTACTTACACAACAAAACTGAAATGTTGCTGTTGTACAATTACAGCAGGTTTAATACATATTACACCTCAGTTTGATCTCAAAAACTGGTGATCACAGATTTGTGAAATCTGAAAGAGGTCCTGCACTATTTTATAAATATAAATTGAATGAATGAGTGATTTAATTATTGAAATACTAAGGGCCTTTCCAAGACCCTCAAAATTATAATTAATGTCAAACAATCTTAAAATTATTGAGTATATTCAGACTTTTTGAACAAACTACAACTGATGCAAAGTAGAATAATCCCTATAATGGAAAGGATTTGAGGTTTTCTTTGTAACACATTACAAAATTAATAATTTAAAAAACTATTCAAGATTTCTGCCCATGTTTTGCAAGGCAGGAAGCATGATGGTAATTCATCTTCTTCCCAACTTTAGCTAATATATCTAATTAGTCTATTTTTCATTGTTATTAGTCATTTCATATTTAGTCATAGTATATCCTAAGTAAATATAATCATATTGCTGCTATATTACATTATAAGGAACCATATAAACAGGAAAAAATGAAAATAAGACCTTTCCTCTTAGCATTTTTTCATTTCTGAGCTAAATAATAATGACAACAATAACATCAATATTGGACAATTTCTAAGACATGCTAAATGTTCCTCTAAATAGCAGAAGATAACCACAGTAATAGGTCAAAATGTCCACATATGAGAATGTTTAGGTTAAAACCATTAGTCTTTCTATCACCTGTATAATTCTATTCTTGGTCACATTGCCCAGGAAAAAAAGGGCCTCCGATACCTTGGATATACATCTTAAATGTATTACCGTACATTACCAAATCTCCATTTGCACTATTTGCCCATTTGCACTACTCTGCCTGGTTTGCACTCAATGTCATTTACTCATTATATTGTATATTGTATAGCTTTCTTGTTATATGTAAAAATTGTATTGTATTTATTTATTTAAATTTTACTTTTTAATTATTTTACTTGCATTTTCAATCACTCTTATATTTAAATGTTCATTTGCTATTTTATCTAGGGATTGAGAGTAACGTAGTTTCTATTCTCTGTATGTCCTGTACATGTGGCAGAATTGACAATAAAGCTGACTTTGACTTTGACTTTGACTAAATTAAAGTTATGCATACAAAATAAAACAGTAATTAGTACAATACTCAAGATTTAGCACAATACCAACATTTTCATATATTTCTCATAGAATCAATTCTAACAGTAATCTGGGATTCCAAAAAAATCAAATTTACCCCACAATAACTTTTCTTGATTTGTCATTATTAAACTGCTTGTTTCTTTTTGTGGTTTGAGAGTGAGGACGAAGTGGGTTGGTTGACGAATGAACCGTTAAAGGGTTAAGAACATTTGAATTTTTCTTCAACACAACAATGAGAGAAATGTAAGAGGCTTCGAAGAACACAACTTTGTTTTGTGGAAAATAAAAACAAATGACAAAACCATGTGATAAGAGAACTGGTCAAGACATATGAATTTGAGCAAACATTATTATTTAACTCCAGAAGTGCACCTATGACGCATTAAGGTGTGGTTTGTTTCTAAGGTTACGTGACCACTGTTTCTACGGTAGCACATTTACATACCACAGCCAAATATGATAGAGGTGGGGCTGGTGTCTAGATACTTTTAATCGTTGTTTCACAATAAAAGAAAAAGGGAAAAATACCTGTTACCTTTACAGCTTTACTACTTAACTTACAGATTAGAGTAGATGAAGGCTCTGCTTAAAGGGGGATATTTCTTGCATATTCATTAATAAATGCACTGGGAGTGTAAATCAGTCAACATACTTTAAAACCATATAACTGTTAATGTGACAATTTAGTTTTATGGGCTCTTTTGCATGAGATACACTTTGATGATGATGATAATGATGGGTAGTAATCTAGATTTAGAAGTTTATGCAAAATGTGAATGTAATATTTCCTCACTTTTGGGGGGAAAAAAATGGGAGAGGACAGCTTCAGAGCAAGACAGGAACTATTCATAGTATGCAATCAAATTATGTAGGTTTGAATACAAAAATTGATTATATGACACACAGACAGCAAGGCTACATTTTACAGGAACATTTCACCACCTGTCCACCTCTTTTCTTTGAAAAGCCTGTCAATTATAATCCACTAAACCTTGCTTCGTGACCACAGCTGCCATATACCACCAACACACACACACCCACATCCACACACATGCACACCTTTAGCAATCTACTTTGTGCCTAGCCTTTTCCACTAGCAGCCAGACAGCAGCTGACAGTTTCCATTTGATCAGATTATATCAGCAGCCGGACCTATTCCTAGACTGATAACATCATTAGCCAACATCACACAAATCATTATCACATTATGTGGGTTGCAGAAATGCATTCAGACTCCATGTTTCAGTCTCAGAGGTCGCTCTAATTGGGTGACGTTTTGCTTTTCCTGCCACTCTGCTCCTTTTTAGAGACCATCAGCAGTTTTCATGCAACAAGTACAATGTCGAGTCCATTTTGGTCTATGGCTACTTCAATGAAAAAACATAAGTGTCCGTGTGAAAAGCGACATCCTGAGTATTATAGACGAGACGTGGTGAATTAAATCACTAATTCTTCAGTAATGTTAATAGGTAGAAACATCCATTTAGTGGTAGGCTGCCAGTAAACCAAATAAAGAAGTAATAGAAAGTAGAAAATGTGGAAGAAAAAGTCAGAGGTCCTCCTTGAAGTACAGTAAAAAAAAAAAAAAAGTAAAACCAAGCAGTGAAAACAGAGACCATGAATCTTGCAGCTGCCAAGATTACAGCAGGGTTGGTATATTGTCATGAGGAATTTATGTATTGTGTATAATCAGTCACCCCAAAGATAGACGGAGGCTGACTTATGGGATGAACTATGTTGAAAATCAGGTTTTGGAGATGGAAAGATTTTTCCGATTTAGATCACACTAAGACTTTAAAAATTACTTTTAGGTGACAAGCTCACAGTGATAGTAACTAGTGTTAAGCCAATAGTCTACTTTCTGTATTTGCAAGCATGTAAGGATCTGCTTGGGTCTTTGCGCCATGACAGTCAGATCAACCTGTCATTTGTCTAACTGTTCTACTGCTACTCAGTTTAGCAGGCACACATGCGGTTGACACAGTTTAAGTGTAATGGCTGCACAGACATTCACTCACTCACTAATAATTCTGTCCTTCAAATATCCATCCATTTGATATACTTATTTAAAACCACAGTATAAATTTACAAAACTGTGAAAAGTCCAAGTCTGTCACTGTAATAGGATGGTTACAGAGAAGATAAAGATACTAGTCTTAAAAAAAGTAATGTATTTAAAATGTGGATATAACTTAAACTGTAACAGCGCATACTGCAGTATGGGAATGAATCTATGACTGACAATGCGCTTTATATCGTTACATGCCCAAGACTGAAGGGTGATATACTGTAGATTAAAAAAGGACACAGGGCTAAGAAAAAAAATGGACAGAAATTAATTGTAAGGTATGACCTGTTCCAAAAACAGCTCCAGGCAAAGCTTCCATTTTATAAGATAAACCCAAAGTTTGGTGTTATTAAGCAGTTGTTTAAAAAAAAAGACACTGTCTGTCAAGAGAGAACAATATGAATATGTTAGGTTTTGTAAATATTTAGAACAATACCTGGATATATATGCATGCAAACTTAGTTACGCTCATAAACATCAGTTTAATATTTGGCTGCCTGAGTCTTCGAACCTAAACGTTACAAACTTTTTGTCTCTTGTTTATTTCATTTCTTAAAGTTTGTTTCTTCCCTTCAGTTGTTTTATACGTGCCAGCCAAAAACTAGACATTTAAATATGGAGTCTTGTAGCCGGGTGGACAGACTTGTTTTCAGGTAAGCAGCGTGTCAACTAACAACTTCCCTCTTCCTTCTGTTGAGTTAGCCTCAGGCTAACTAAGAAACTAACTAGCCGTTCTGACAATTTCATTAAATCCGACGCAGTTTAAGAGCTTTTCCTCACCTCGTTTGTTTTTCGTGCCGTTTTTCTTCGCCGTCACGAGCTCCTGTTCAATTTTCTTCTCTAGGAAATCCTGTTTTTTGGCCAACATCTCCTCGGTCTCTCCGAGTCGCTGAATAGCCTCTTGGGGTGTCGGCGCTTTCCCACCCTTACCCCCGCTTCCGAATATCTTGCCAAATAGCGACATGTTTCTAGCTTAAATGTAAACTTTAGCTGGTGGGTTAACCGTAGATAAAGTCCGCTGACTTTCTGATACCACACAGGTAAAAAAATAAAATGTGCGTCCCTCCCTGATGCCGAGGCTGTTGTTGTTTTTGTCTCTTCCGCTTTCAAAGCAGGCCTCGTGATGTCATTACGTCAGCGTGACTCATGCGTGGAACTATGGGGAATTTCGCAGTTGAGCAAACTAATAAATGCTCATTGTGGTTATTACCAGTCAGACGTTACATAACCTGTTTTAAAACACTGTAATTGGAAAAGAGTGGTTAACATATAGAGACAGGGAGTCATTCGGAATCAGATTCACATTTATGGGCAATTTAAAATCATCAGTTAACCTAACATGTAGGTCTTTGGACCGAGAGAGGAATCCAAAGTACTCAGAAAGAGCCGATGGAGTAGTAAGAAAATCAAAACACAAGAAAAATTTCGTTCCGTCTCATTACTTCTGGTAATATTGGCTAATTTTGTAGTTACAGTATTCTGCCTTTGCGGGGCAGTATTGTGACACAGGTGTAGATTTATCAGTGATTTTATGTTAGTCATTTTATGTTTTTGATGCTATTGCAACTTGTCAACACAAGAGGGAGTAGTAACGCCACTTGGCACTGTCTCAACAGCCACTTAATCAAGGTTCAGTGGTGCTCAGCTGTGATGAGATGGGACAGAGGCAAATGTTCCTTTTTTTTTCTTTTTCTTTTTTAATCTTGTATCATTGTGAATGAGTGGATATCATCATGTATACACTCCACACCAGTTGGTGGCGGTATTGCACCATTTTGCTGTTTGCCAACCGCCAATAAAAATATAAAGAAGAAGAATCATCACGCATGGTCTTCTTAGATCATTTTGGCAGAGGTGGGACCAAGTCATTGTTTTGCAAGTCTCAAGTAAGTCTCAAGTCTTTATCCTCAAGTCTCAAGTCAAGTCTCAAGTAATGTCAGGCAAGTCAGAGTCGAGTCTCAAGTCACTGGTGTAAAAGTCCGAGTCAAGTCACAAGTCTGAAACTTTGAATTTCAAGTCCTTTCGAGTCTTTAAAAAAAACAAACGAAAAAATAATGTTGCAGTTATATGCTAAATGTAAATATTAGACCATGTAATTTTTAAATCTGTGTTTTTCTCAACACATGACAAAATAGTGAACTTAGAAAATATACACAAATTGTGAAATTGCACCTCTTTAAAATGCAGCTCAATTAAACCTAGCTCCAAGAATAATTTTCACCGACAGTTCTGAGATAAGCTGCATGTTATTCTTGGATGTGGTTGTAGGACCAGCTTTAAAATCGCATGACAAAAATATCATACACATTAAAAAAAACTGTATCACCAACGTAGCCTGGACAACATTTGCTAGTTAGATGAAGTCAGCTATCTCATCTTAGCATATTTATATGCATATTTATAATTATACGGTTCTTGGAGTGAGTGCATACACTCATGAAGTTTAGTAACTTCCGGTCACTGCAACAAGCCCAGGTACAGTTTACCGACAGATGGGTACAGGACCTTGAAATGCACCGTGTAGAACGAAAGACCATCGTACGTATCATAAGTTTACCAGTCTCACAAATCGTCGTCATAAATACACATTCCTTAACCGTTTATTAATAGGACCTTTGAGCTCAACGGTAATTAATTAGTAGTGGAAATAATTTCTGGTACCCATCACAGAAATGTAGCAGTGACAATAATATTGTATGCTGTAATCGTACTGGGCAATTAGTGATACAAAAAACCTGTTTTAAACTGTGAATAAAAGTATATGTTTTTGTCAATGTACCATAATAACAGAAGCGAAACGCAATATTGTGTCAGGACAATTCACTATTTATGCACAATAAATAAAGGAGCATAGCGCGACAATTTCTGTTCTTGCTTGTAACCTATATCACCAATTATGTTATGAAAATGACGTATTAACTACTAAAAAACACTGACCTTCGTGTAAATGCTTGGAGCAGACTAACCTGTGAGCTGGAGTGTTCTGGGACGTTATATTTGATCTTTGAATGGCTGCAATCCAGGCCATCCGTCGCGTCTTTGTTACTTCGGAAACATGAACAATTTCTCTTCAACGACGTAATCCGATAACAACCGATCTCTTTACCCGTCGGCTTCCCGTGGCTGTCATGCGACCGGCTATTGCAGTTAATAATACAACAGCTTCTTGACATTTTTGTGTTTCTTTTTATCGCTGTATAACTGATTTTAATTGAAAGCCTGCGTGCGCTAGTACCGCTTGCCACGAGTTCCCAGAATCATTTGCGGTTCTACCCGTGAATGACGTCACATTTTCAATCTCTATATAATATGCATGTTAAATTTTATATTTGGGGTAAAATATCAAGTCTTTTCAAGTAAACCGGTTCAAGTCCAATTCAAGTCCCAAGTCATTGGTGTAAAAGTCCAAGTCAAGTCACAAGTCTTAGAACATTTTTTCAAGTCAAGTCTAAAGTCATAAAATTAATGACTCGAGTCTGACTCGAGTCCAAGTCATGTGACTCGAGTCCACACCTCTGCATTTTGGGATAGTTTAAAGAAAATGGACTATACAAAACTTGAGCTTGATGCAAGTGGTATATGGACATTATTGAAATTAGAAGAATAAATAATACATTGTTTTTTTTTTCAAGGACATTTTCAATGGACAATTAATGGACAGTTTTGTAAACCACTTGTCATCTCATCATCTGTGGTAGTTGATCTTCGACTGGCGAAATTTATGCCCTACGCTGAGTCTGAAGTCAGAGTTGTGAAAGATTTATTTGTTTTATTAATGTGGAATAGTGTCAAAGAGACCATGAAATATGCCAAATATGCTCCAGTCATTAGTCATTTATTAGGTGAGACAACAGTGGCCGAGGACTTAAGTACTCAAATACAAGCTATAAAAGGTCAGCCCAAATCCTTCAAAAAACTACGCCTCCTATGACGCACTGTGTTGTACTTTTCCAGCTGGAGATGTGAGTGACCTGAACGCCAACCAATCATGCCCTGAGTTGTCTGAGGAACAGGAGGTGAGGGGCTAACCTGAAGGGAAAAAAACCCAAAACCTGTCAGATACATGAGAAAGACAGATAAACAGATAGATAGCCAGGTCATACATGTATGTATTTTTCTGGAGGGGTCAGAGGTTGTGTAGTCAGGTGCTGGGGAAGCTCCACTTTGACTGCCTTCTTCAGCTTCACACTTTCCACCTCATACTAAAATACACATAAGAGAGAAGTTAGATCCACATATGTGGAATCCGGAGACCTTAAACAATATGAATGTTGTGTTTATTTAAACATTTGATTTGTAATTTGTGGGACTGTTTGTAATAATTAACTGTATATAAAAGATAGACATAGGCACTAAAAAGTCACCCCCCTTTCCGTGATATTTCAAGCTATGTGTTTGTGTGTGTGTGTGTGTGTGTGTGTGTGTGTATGTGTTTGTTTTTAAAAGATGGATCTGACTGAGAAATCAAGCTTGAAAAAAAAGCCTAATGAGAGAATGCAATCTGACACCAAAGGAGAGGGGCCCCTTTACTTTAGTTTTATTTGATGTCCATTTAACTGATGTCTGACTTGAGGGAGTATTTCTTGGAATTTCTGTCAGTTCTTTTCCACATGTTGTGGACTAGAAGGGGATCTATGATTGTACCCTAACCAGTGGACAAGTGTTAAAGGTCCTGTGCTCCACTGGTCACCCTTCATTCAGTAAAACGAGTGGTGCTATCTGTGGCTGTCTTTACCTCCTTGTAGGCTTCAGACAGGAAGCCCCACTTGTTAGGCCAAACTTCAGCCGAGTGTTTCTCAGCCTTTACATGCGCTTTCCTAACACACAAATACAAATACGTTTGGGTTTTTTTTTAATCATATGTGGTACCCTGCATCATACACCAGTGGAAAGAAACAAGTCGTTCCTCCAGTTTCAGCACTGTCTGCAAATCCAGAAAGAGCTGAAGGTCTCACTCCAGTCAGAGTGATGACTGCTTTACATGCCATTGCTCAAAGAAGAGCTTCCTAGTAACTCAGCAGATATGCAAGAACATATTTTTATAAAATTTGAGTAAAATCAAACATAAATAACATACTGTGATGATTTACCAGATTTCATCCTGATGCACATAGTTGATGGGTTCAGATGTTCGCTGCGGCTCTGCCATCTCTCCTGACCAGCGAGTGTTCGTGTGTCAGACTGTGTGGCTTCTTTCGCTCTGTCCAGATAATGTTTCATCTGTGTGTAAGCCTTGCTGATAGGCCTGTTTACTGTGGTCATGGAGACAGGTTTCCCTGACACATATACCTCTGCAGATTTCTCTGTGTGCGTGCGGCTGTGTGTGAGTGTGTGTGTAACTGTGGTGACAGTGGGATGGATGAAGCCTTGGAGGGTTGCTGCAAGCTCAGACAATTTCGTTTTTAGTATCATACTAGGTTAAGCTGCTAAGTACCTAACATGAGCATGCTAACATTCTCAAATAAAATGCTGTTCTTGCAAAGAGCTAAAGTGACCCCAGGGGTCTACCAAGAAGCCAGATTAATAAGCTAGTGAGTTACTGTTGGAGTTAAAGTAACCGTTTTTTGTGTCACGAAAGTTTTAACTGGCTTAATCACTAAAGTAACTTATGCTGAACACATAACTTGTTGGGAGCAGGTCACGTTTAGAGCAAAGGTGTCAAACATAAGGCCCCGAATTTACCCAGCAAAATATCCAATCTGGTCCACTGGGCAGTTTTGGACTATGTGGAGAAGGGGATTGGACATAACTGTATTTTTGTAAGTTTTACAACTTTTCCTGCTGATAAAGACCGCCCCCATGGCCATTTATACCACAACAAAGTAATTAAATAATAGTGTAATTGAAGTGTTTCTCTCTGTACTATATATATATATACACACATACATATGAATTATTTAAAAATTATTATTTTTTTAAAAATCCTTCAGTTTGTATAATTACAGGACAGTCTGAGCATCCAGAAACCTTTTCTGTAATTTTTACCCATTTATCTCTTATAGTTTAAATACAAAGAGTCATGCTAACAGACTTCTTTATCATGTAGAAAAACTGGGATGCACTCTAAATGTGCTGTAGTGGTGTAATGGGGAAGGCTTTAGGACTCAGTATCCAAAAGTCTGTAAACCCCTTTCCAGATGCCCAACTCTTTGCACCAGAGGGACCGAGAGCCCCCCTTCCATGACCTGGCTATGTACATCTGTACATTACCACTATACCTTTTAGCCGGGGGTGTAAATATAGCTACTAGCTTGACATTGGCCTGAAAACAAAAGTGCCTCATTGAGGTAGGTGTGGGAGTTTCTCCAGTCTGACAAGGCTGTGAAAAATGGACAGAAATATGCTTCATAATGGGATCCATGGTATGCGTGCGTATTTATGTTAACTCCATGTACTACCTGACAGTTGTCATCACAAGATTAGGTTCGAGACCTAGTTTTCCTTCCCTGCGGGCTTGCCTCAGCTAACCTAAGGGCAATACCTTGAAGGGTAATAAAGGACATGTCTGGTGTTTGAAGAATCCGCTGTTTCAACTCTCTACGCAGCATATCATCATGAACATGTTCAACAAACTAATCCCTTAACATTATATCACTGTGGAGTTAGCCTCAACTAAAAAACTAACAAGCCTTCTGACAATTCAAATTCCCACACAGTTTACAAACTTATCCTTAACTGTTCCCTAACTGTACACAAAGCCTGTTGACTTTCTGATACCACACATAATATACAAATTTTTTATCATGCTGGTTTTTATTAGGCTTTATAAGAAACTTGAGGAAAATGGTTAAAATGAGTGGTAAGACCTCAGACCTGGAAACAACTCTAATGGCCATCTTTTACAGTAGTGATAACAGAGCTTCGATAATATTTCTTTATAATATAATAATATAATATTTCTTACTCCAGCCAGTGACATTTAATTGTATCAATAATGAAGTCTCAATCTCAGGGGTGCACCAGCAAGGACATCTGGCATAAAGTTCTGCCAAATCAAATACCTGCTGTGGTGATTACTCGTGAAAAGGAACAGCTAAAACTAGCTGCTTCTTCTTCTTCGTTTTACATATTAGTGTTTGTAAAACTGCACTGACATCAATGCTGTTTTTACTTTCAGGGTTGAACTCTGTTTTTAACATCTGCCATGTTCATTTTTATAAGAGAGAAAACAAATATGCTCAGACTATAAATTTTCACAATTTATTATCAATCGGTTAGAATTTCAGATGAGTTTTACATGGTGCCATGGACCCCCGCCTCTCCACAATGCTCCGAGAGACAAAGGCTGCCACACCCAGGCAGTAAACACTTTTACTTTGTGTGACAGAAACAGAATGTTAACATGACAGATTTAAAGTTGGAGGAAAACTTTAGGTCACGTTTCATCTCCTGCACCCTCCTGTCTCCCTAAAAGGAGATGGCACTTCTCACATCACCATTCTAGGTTGGTGTCTGGCCTGTAGACTCAGAGAAGGGTGAAAGAGGGGGGAAAGAGAGAGAACTCCAAAACACCTGAATTTATAGACATGCTTTGGTCTGGCCTTAAAGTTTTGTACCGTCTGGTGCCACCACCAGTCCAGGCAGACACTCCCCCGCAAACTCCTCAGAGAAGAGGCTTCTCCCTGTCATATTTGTTAGTGTCTGAATGTAACAGTTGTCACAACCCGGCTCAAAGGAAGTGCCAAGCAAGTGGGAGACCACACACAGGCTTTTAAAGGCTGTAAGATATATTTAATGAAAATAAGGTGAAGAAACTTAAACACAATTGAAATGATATAACAGCCATAACTGAAGCCTCAAATAAACATGATGGGTGTCAGGCCAAGAGAGACAGCCACCCATGGTTCAGTCAAGATGTCTTTATATGCTGGGACTGGCCTTCTCAGGTGTGCTGCGTCTATAATTGGGTCAGCTCCACCTACCTGCAAGAAACAGGCAACAGAAAAACCAAAACACAAGGCCAGCCCACTGGCTGTCACACAGTTTAAATCCCAAACTATTCTGCAACACATATCTGTGTGCAATAAAGGATAAACATAACTGTGTTATACAACTTTTAAAGTAATTGTGTAATATAGGTTAATGGGGGTAAATTCTAACAAATCAAAGGTTTATATGAACCAATTAAATACACTGAAGCTTTTTAACAAGAAGCTCATACAGCAAAGAATAATAATTAAACTGTGTATTTAACTACACAAAGTCAGAAAGTCATTACTGAACAATTACCTAACAGCTTTAACTATTTGGACATAATTTTTCAAGGTGACTTTCACATTGCAAGCTCACAGTGACCGTAATGGTGTCACTTGTTTTATGTAGCTGCGTACATAAAACAAGTGACATGCAGCTGTATGGTGATTAAAACTGAATTTAACTATGTCACATTAACTGTCACTGAATGTAATGTTACATAAACAAGTAAAAATTTTAAAGATTCATCGATCAAGGCTACTTTTTAAATATACAATATACTTATCAAAGTTTTCTTCTATGTTGAGTTATTTAATTTTGTTTTGTAACAACTATTAGAGATGATTTATTAAAAGATGATAGTTTATAGTTTAAGATGATTAGTTTATAGAGAACCAGACAAGTTTGGATCAGAGGTTTTTCTCCTGTAATAGATCAGTCCCAAAGACAAAGTTAATGCTCCAAAGATCAAAGCACAAACTCCTCCAGCTAGATAACTCCTTTCAGATGGTCTCAAGCAAGAGTCTGCAACAAAACACCAACAGAGATATTCATAACTGTTAATAATGCAGTGCTTAAATAAAAAAGGACTCTGTGAATTTATAGAAAAATGCAAACAGCACATGACTAAAATGATCTTGTCTGTCCTCACCCCAGTAAGAACTCTTGGGCTCCTTTAGGCTAACATGCTCTATCGTACAGGTGACTCTGTCCTTGGGGATAGGTGTGCACTCCAGATAAGAGTGAACCTGATAGGTACAGTCTCCATTTGTCATCACTTCACTTATGGTCACACCCTCAGTCACTTCCTGACCATTCAGGTACCAAGTCACAAGGATGTGTTCGGGGTAGAAGTCATAAACGCTGCACACGAGTATTGTGTCATGGCTGGAAGTGTGGTCTCCCTCCTGGAGAGTCATGCTGGGTGCAGCTGAAATCAGAAGGTCAACAGCTTTAATGATGAAATTCATCATTCTGTAAACCAGCGATAAATAACTGGTTATTTATTTTAGTTAATCAACGTATTTGGTTGTAACCAGGTTAAAAATATCATCTATTAAAATGTTTTGAAATATTAAAAACATTGAAATCCATATCAAATAGTAATAATCCATATGAAATAATGATGGTTAATGTATTTAGAAAATGTTTTGAAATTCCTTAAAAGAGCATTTGCATTATATAGCATTCATTGTACAACTATCTTGTTTTATTGTGAAAAGCTTTGCAAGAGGAAGTGAATGGTGTTGTGCCTGCTCTGAGAGATCTTGTAACGGAAAGTACGGGAAGTTTCTGCAGGCTTGTATGAACTGGTCTTTGTTGATGCGCACATTTTGCAAACTGTCTGTCAGAAGTCACATTTTTTCCATTAGATTTTGAAGAAAACTCTGCACTTCCAGTACTAACAGTACTATCTAATTTAATGTGTTTGAATATTTACCTATGTTTTCCTGAACTGCGTTGAATACTGCATCAACATTATTGACACAAGTCAGTTGTTTCTCTGCTTTTCTCTGCTCAACATCAAATTTGTCTTCATTAAACTGAGATGCTGTGATTAATCCAGCTGGAGTGAGGCCCGTCCACTTGCCGACTGTGCTGTTGTACTGCATCGTAAACTCTTTGTTAAAATACCAATCGATCAGATACTCCACTGTCTTCGGGTCTCTGGAGTGCATAACACAGCAAAAGTCAGCAAACATGAAGTAGCCGTCTTCATCAACAGAGCAATCTGAAAGGAAAAGAAAGAAGTGCTGTAGAAATTTACTACAATCAAGATTTTCAAGCTCAGCCAACCCTCAACAAAGTTTCCATCCAAAACAGCTTCCTCGTATTTAAATCTGAACTGTTATCAACCTGGTGGTGTTCCCTGTAAGAAGAGACAAGTTCTCTTTCTTATCAGTGAGCTGGTGCATCTGTGCCCTTGAAAAGCTGAGATTCAAAACAGTTTTTTGCTGCTGTGCTCAGATATTCTCACATTTGATAGAACAGGTTAAATCCAAGTCACACTCTGTTCAGTTTATTATGTTCATTAATGAAAGTCTGATAAGAACAACAACAACAACAAGGCTCCCTCTGTGTTTTAATAGGAAATTAGAAAATCTTCACACTCAAAACCCCTTTATGTTGATGTAACGTACATCACGAGGCTGACCGTTTCCTCATTTTATAGATTCCTGTACACAGTGGCATTGTATTCAGCTTCTCTTTAAGGTAATTATGGAAAAGTCTGTCAGTGTGCATCTGAATAAAGCATAGAAAACATACGTAACTGCCTGAGCCGGACTTTTAAATAAAATATACTTTTCACTTTGTACTGAGAAGCTTTGTGTGAAACGGCAACATTTCACATCATGACAATGATTTTTTAACCCAGTCTGAGTGAGAGGCCTGAATCACTGTCAGTTGCATAGTCGTCTCACTAACAAAGAAATACTATTAAGCCAAGAAGCTGTGCAAAAAAGTTTCTTCGGATACTGAATAATGATGGGATGTGGAAAACGTGAGACACATTGTTGATATTTCTTAAGCGGACCTCTATGTGTTTTGAAACTCATAAAATTTTTTAAGATAAAAGGAAAAGCACAATATTTTAACGGGTTTTCATGCAATTGTTTTGTAGATTCAGCCCATTAGAGATCGCATTTGGTCCCTTGTGAATGACAGTGAGTTTGACACCAGTGGTTTAGACTGAAATACACCATAACTGAATGAACTACCATCAAAATTTGGGTTTTAAACACTGTACCTGCTAAACACGTAGTTATTTTACGTTGATGCTGCACTAATGTGTTCCTCAGAGCTGCATATGTGTAAAGTCTTATTGATTGCATGCCTTTAAATGTGATCCAAAAATGCTAAAGGACAGGTTTATACATTTTACAAATCTATCAAATGGCCGTGCAGATGTTGAAACTGTCACTACTACTGCATGAAATGAAAAACACTTAAAAATGACGTACAATGTATATGTGATTTGATATCTATAGATAAAAATAAAGAATTACTCACCCACCACAAGTGGAGAGAGGAAACATATCAGCAGCAGGTACCTGAAGCGGTTCATGTTGAAACCAAAATGAGGCGTGACTGAGGCATGAATTCAATTACAAACCAGCCTGTGTGCAGTTTTTGAGCGAGTCTGTTCTTTCAGCTACACTTAGAGTTTCAGTTCACTCCGATCCACATTTTGTTCTGTTCACTATTTCTTTCCAGACATTTCTCCTAAAATTGTTTTAATAAACATTACTGTGTAACAGTGCAAGCAGTTTAACAACCTTAAAAATGTATAACAATACACTGAAGTACTTTGAAGAATTGCACTGAAGAATTAAAAAAAAAAGTGAAATTCATATGCATTTAATTCATTTTTTTAGTTTTATCTGCTAAAAATTGTAATGAGGCATTCATGGTGATTGTTTTTTTTTTTTTTTTACAGGCAGTCATTGACTACAAACTTGTGATGAACCAGTTCATGAAAAACATTCAGACGTCTCACACCACATTGTAACCACCAGTAACAACAATTTGAAAGCAGCAGTTGTCGGGGTAAAAGAAGAAAGCACAAAAAACGAGCCAGTGTATTCCTATAAGTGGTCCTAAACTGGGATACAAGTGGAGGGTTGTGCCATGAAGGACATTTGGTGTAAAATCTTTGTTAAATCACATTTGGATCAGTGTGGCTGGATCAGACTGGTTTGGGTGATTAGGGATAGAGATGGGACTGCAAGTGAGAAACATGTTGAGTTGGTGAAAAGGGTATTTTGAGGAGCTGATGAATGAATAAAATGAGAGGAAGAGGAGATTTGATGGAGTAAAGACAGTGTAGAATGTACCTGTGGAGGTATGGATCTATGAAAGTGTGGTTAACTAGATTGTTCGGCACAATTTCACCAAGTTTAGTGGTGAAGAGGTTTAGTGGTACAGATGAAACAAACAAACAAAAAATGATATGCCTAAAGCTGTAGTATCTACTGATGCATTAAGTTCTTCACCCATCCAATGAAAATATGGGCAGGAATTGTTGAAACTAGCTTACCGGTAAGAGAGAAGTTGCCAATAAACAAACAGCAACATGGATTCATGGGAAAAAGAATGAACCTACTGCTGTTTGTTTGGAGATTGTTAATGGAAAACTGCATTGTGTCTTTGGGATCTCAAGAAAGCATGTGATAGGGTGACAAAAGAGGAACGTGTGGTAGTATGTGAGGAAGTCGACAAAAGAATATCAGTGCATATCATAGTCATGTACTGCATATCAGTACATATATAAAGACACTATGACAGAGGTGTACGGTTGATTTGATTCATTCATATTGTGGAGGTAATTTTTCTGAATTAATCAGTCTTTAAACTCAGTATACGCTATGCAATTTTGGGGTGTCTCTGACAAAAGAAAAACTACGTGAAAGCATCACCGTGATGCCTTTGCTTGCAACTTTAAAACAGTCAGGCATCTAAATATGCAATCAGTTTTTTATTGCAATAATCATCTGTCTTATCTTTGAAGAAGACAAAATTACATTCTTTTTCCTGTGCTGATGGACTGCCCCCTACTGTCCATTAAAAAGAATGCAGTTTTCAGACACTTCAGGCTCAGAAGCTATGCCCATCTTGCAAATGCATTTATAATCAACTCTTAAATGTGATATAATGTCAGTGTTTGTGAAGCTACATGGAAAACACTAATGAAACAAACAACGAGATCTGTTCTTGTGCTTTGAAAGTTGTACATAACATTTTTTCACAGAAAGTTCAAATTGCAAAGAAAAAAATGTAAATGGACAGTGATTAAATTGGGGTGTATTTTATAACACAAAATCTGAACTGAAGAAGCTTCTTGGATGAGAGGTGAAACGTCTTCAAGCAACTTAAAGAAGTCCAGCCGCTTTTCTTTGCAAGCTCCTTTGACTACGATGACCTGTATGACTGAGAACCTTCACAGACATAACACAAAATCATTCAGTGTGTAATAAAATAAAATTCAATTCATAACATATAACTATTAAGGGTAGTAAGGGTACTTTTACATCACTTATAATATCTTTACTTTATTTTTTAATTTTTTTTAACTTCCCTTAAAAATGCATCAGAGCGCTGCACACAAGAAATAAAAAAACAAAGCAAAACAAAAAAACCCACAAAAACTCTGTAACAACATATCTGTAATAAAGTTAAAAAAGGCGAGATTTTAATTTTCTCTTTGTTTTTTTAAATCATTATATGTAGATTTAGTTTATAGAGTATTTAAAAATGTTGGATCAGAGGATTTTCTTCTGTAATAGATCAGCCCCAAAGACAAAATTAATGCTCCCAAGAGCAAAGCACAAACTCCTCCAGTTAGAAAACTCCCGTTGGACTGTTTCAAGGAAGAATCTGCAACAAAACACCAGGACACATATTCATAATGATTGATAATACAGTGCTTATATATGTGTGTGTATGTATGTACAGTGGGGCAAAAAAGTATTTAGTCAGCCACCGATTGTGCAAGTTCCCCCACCTAAAATGATGACAGAGGTCAGTAATTTGCACCAGAGGTACACTTCAACTGTGAGAGACAGAATGTGAAAAAAAAATCCATGAATCCACATGGTAGGATTTGTAAGGAATTTATTCGTAAATCAGGGTGGAAAATAAGTACTTGGTCACCTCAAACAAGGAAAATCTCTGGCTCTCACAGACCTGTAACGTCTTCTGTAAGAAGCTTTTCTGTCCCCCACTCGTTACCTGTATGAATGGCACCTGTTTGAACTCATCATCTGTATAAAAGACACCTGTCCACAGCCTCAAACAGTCAGACTCCAAACTCCGCCATGGCCAAGACCAAAGAGCTTTCAAAGGACACCAGGAAAAGTCTTGTAGACCTGCACCAGACTGGGAAGAGTGAATCTACAATAGGCAAGCAGCTTGGTGTGAAAAAAATCAACTGTGGGAGCAATCATCAGAAAATGGAAGACATACAAGACCACTGATAATCTCCCTCGATCTGGGGCTCCACGCAAGATCTCATCCCGTGGGGTCAAAATGATCATGAGAACGGTGAGCAAAGATCCCAGAACCACACGGGGGGACCTGGTGAATGACCTGCAGAGAGCTGGGACCAAAGTAACAAAGGTCACCATCAGTAACACACTACAACGGCAGGGAATCAAATCCCGCAGTGCCAGACGTGTTCCGCTGCTGAAGCCAGTGCATGTCCAGGCCCGTCTGAAGTTTGCCAGAGAGCACATGGATGATACAGCAGAGGATTGGGAGAATGTCATGTGGTCAGATGAAACCAAAGTAGAACTTTTTGGTATAAACTCAACTCGTCGTGTTTGGAGGAAGAAGAATACTGAGTTGCATCCCAAGAACACCATACCTACTGTGAAGCATGGGGGTGGAAACATCATGCTATGGGGCTGTTTTTCTGCCAAGGGGACAGGACGACTGATCCGTGTTAAGGACAGAATGAATGGGGCCATGTATCGTGAGATTTTGAGCCAAAACCTCCTTCCATCAGTGAGAACTTTGAAGATGAAACGAGGCTGGGTCTTCCAACATGACAATGATCCAAAACACACCGCCCGGGCAACAAAGGAGTGGCTCCGTAAGAAGCATTTGAAAGTCCTGGAGTGGCCTAGCCAGTCTCCAGACCTCAACCCCATAGAAAATCTGTGGCGGGAGTTGAAAGTCCGTGTTGCTCGGCGACAGCCCCAAAACATCACTGCTCTCGAGAAGATCTGCATGGAGGAATGGGCCAAAATACCAGCTACTGTGTGTGCAAACCTGGTAAAGACCTATAGTAAACGTTTGACCTCTGTTATTGCCAACAAAGGTTATGTTACAAAGTATTGAGTTATATTTTTGTTATTGACCAAATACTTATTTTCCACCCTGATTTACGAATAAATTCCTTACAAATCCTACCATGTGGATTCATGGATTTTTTTTTCACATTCTGTCTCTCACAGTTGAAGTGTACCTCTGGTGCAAATTACTGACCTCTGTCATCATTTTAGGTGGAGGAACTTGCACAATCGGTGGCTGACTAAATACTTTTTTGCCCCACTGTGTGTATATATATATATATATATATATATATATATATATATATATATATATATATATATATATATATATATATATATATATATATATATATAAAAATAAAAGAACACTATTAATGTGCAGAATGATTGAATTTATCAACAGCATTTTGACTAAAATGATCTTGTCTGTCCTCACCCCAGTAAGAACTCTTGGGCTCCTTTAGGCTAACATGCTCTACCGTACAGGTGACTCTGTCCTCGGGGATAGGTGTGCACTCCAGATAAGAGTGAACCTGATAGGTACAGTCTCCATTTGTCATCACTTCACTTATGGTCACACCCTCAGTCACTTCCTGACCGTTCAGGTACCAAGTCACAAGGATGTGTTCGGGGTAGAAGTCATAAATGCTGCACACGAGTATTGTGTCATGGCTGGAAGTGTGGTCTCCCTCCTGGAGAGTCATGCTGGGTGCAGCTGAAATCAGAAGGTCAACAGCTTTAATGATGAAATTCATCATTCTGTAAACCAATGATTCTTACAATGTTGCAATGTGATGCCTGGTTTGATATAATTCAAAATTGTCATGAAACAATTAAATCTAAAACAATAGTCTTTGAAAATGCACTTAATTCTTTTTTTAAATGCAAAAAAAGAAAAATTGAACATTTTTATCAGGTACTTGAAATAAAGGTATTAAGGGAGAATCACGGCCAAGCAAATCATAAAGTACTAATGGAAGTGTTTAGTTTTAGGCTCGTGCTATCATTTATAGTCCTGTTCACGGTTTGGGGTTTTGCTCTTCAATTGAAATGTTAGAGTATAATTGCTGTATTACTGTTACAATAATGATTGTAAAATAGGAGGGTTATTACACCCATATTTGTTCTGCTGCTTTAAGATGATAAACTACATAAATGGATCCTTGCACTGTAATTTGGGATCATTTGTTTGGTAATTTAGCCCTTTTAAATACAGGAAGGAGTAATATGTTTACTTCCTATACTAAAGAAAAGGTCATTTCAAAAAAGGAAGGTTTAAGATTGTCCAAGTGTTTTGGTTTAGTTCTTTATCATTATAATTCCTGTCATTAAACACTGTAACACATTGCATGATTTTTTTTGTATTTGGAAGAAAATGTTTGTATTTTATATATATAATATTCTCTCTACTGATAGCAACGCATACATCTAGTATTTGAATATTCACCCATGTTTTCCACAGTTATGTTGAATACTACATCAACATTATCGACACATATCAGCTGTTTCTCCACTTTTCTCTGCAGAATGTCAGCGCTGTCTTCATTAAACCGAGATGCTGTGATTAATCCAGCTGGAGTGAGGCCCGTCCACTTGCCGACTGTGCTGTTGTACTGCATCGTAAACTCTTTGTTAAAATACCAGTCGATCAGATACTCCACTGTCTTCGGGTCTCTGGAGTGCACAGCACACCAAAAATCAGCAAACATGAAGTAGCCATCTTCATTAATGGAGCAATCTAAAAAGGAAAAGAAAAGGTTAATCAAAAATTGACACCGATTTGTCTTTCTGTGCCTTAATTGCACTTTCAAGCTCAGAGTAGTTCAACCCTCAGCAAAGCTTCCAGCCAAAAGAGTGCTTCCTCACATGTAGAAAAGATAAGGCCTCCTTTCAGCAGGGAGCTTGTGCAGCTGTGCTCTTGAAAAGCAGATTCAAAAGTTGCTTTTCACTCATTTGCTCAGGTATTGTCCCACTGGGTTGGACAAGTAAATCCAGGTCACACTCTGTTCAATGTAGTATTTTCATCAATCAAATTTAGATTTTTTTTGCCAGTATAAAAGGAACTAAAGCTCGCTCTCTATGGCGTTATTTTTGTGCCACTATTCTGAGCGCACGTAAAAAAAAAAAATGCAGGTGCAAGTGTTGCATTTTGAGGAGAAATTTATTTTGAGCAAAGAAAAGCTGAGTGAACAAAATTCATTGCTGCGTGCGGAATGAATTCAGTTTATTTTGTGACCCAGAAAGAGAAATATTTCAAACTCCGCCACTGCCTCGTTTGAGTTTTGGACGAAATGGATTCTGGGATATTGCATTTCGTCATTTCGAGCTGATTGGAGACAAGAACAGCCAATCAGATTTTTTTTTTTGCATCCAAGTCTGTGATTGGCTGGTTTTGTGGCACAACTATAACGGTGTACAGAAAGAGCTGAACGCGCATGGGCAGAAATGTTGAGAGCGAGCAACACATTGCAAGCAAGCGCAAATGCAAAAACTGAGCGAGAGAGGCTGCTATTGTGTGTGTGTGGATAATAGCAAACACTGAAATACATTTTTTGCACCCAGCAATGATTTTTGTTCACTCAAATTTAGCTTTTCGTCGCTCAAATTAAAATTCTCCTCAAAATGCAACACTTGCACCTGCAATTTTTTTTTTACTTGCGCTCAGAATAGTGGCACAAAAATAACGCCATAGCTCTCTGGTAATGAATGAGTTTTGAATTTGCAGGCGGAGTCACTTGATCATTTTGAAAATGTTCACATTGAAACTTCTTTTGTGTAAACATAATGTCCAATGTGACGGTATCTGTTTCTTCATTTTATGAATTCCTGTAGATAAGAACAGGAAAGCCAGTCAATCAGCCCTGACTTTGCTACAGACAACACAAAGTGTCAGATTTGGCCTTCTGTGTGGCTTTGCAAAATGTGTGAACTGCGAAGCTTCTTTTTAATAGTAATAATAGTAATAATAATAATTAATTTTATTCAAAAGCACCTTTCAAGACACCTAAGGACACTTAACAATAGAATAAAACACATAGAACAATGACAAAATGAAGAACAATAAGAAAATAAATGAAATTAAACACAAGATCAAATAAACAATAAGTTCACGGTGAATGTGCAGATATGAACAGATTTTTGGGTTCTCTCCCACATTTTAAATCTGGATTCAGGTTTTGAGTTGAGATTTAAAATGGGGGAGAGAACCAATGTTTCTTTAATCTGGGGGTAGAAAGTTCCACAGGCAGAGCAGCTGAAAGCTCTGCTTCGCATAGCCCTGAAATACATAAAGAAGGCAAAGCCAGCTAGATAGAAGAAGAAGAAGATCGAAGTGAGTGGGCAGAAGAATAGAATAGAATAGAATTCAACTTTATTGTCACTGCACATGTCACAGGTACAAGGCAACGAAATGCAGTTTGCATCCATCCAGAAGTGCTTTAGCCATGATATAGATATATTACAAATATATATTAGCAATAATATAGATATGTGAGTATATTACAGAAATGGGTCTATTAAGGTATGTTATAATGCACACGGTATGAAGTATGTTATGAATATGCTATAACTATAAGTATGTACAGGCTGTAGTGAGTACAAGCTATGTACAGGCTATGAACAGGATATAAATATGAAAAACTATACAGAATATGAAATAAAAAAAACTATACAGAAATATGAGATATGCAGCTATACAGAAATGTGAACTAGAAGAAGTAGTGCTTAAGAGGTCAGAAAGGTAAGAAGGAGCAAAGTTATGAAGGGCCTTGAAGGAGAGCAGAAGAAGCTTGTACACTATTGGGAATTTTACAGGGAGCCAATGAAGTTCCTGAAGGATTTGGGTGATGTGCTGGTAGAAAGGGATTCTGACAGCAGTTTTGAACCAGTTAAAGCTTATGGAGGGATTTTTGGGGGAGACCATGCAAGAGAGAATTACAATAGTCAAGGCGGGAGGTAACGAGACTTTGGACAAGAATGGACGCAGACTGGGTGGAAAGAGAAGGACATAATTGGTTAATGTTGCGTAGAGGAAAATAGACAGAACATGTGAGGTTACTGATGTGAATGTAGCATTAGCTAAATCAATTTGAAACATTATACGTGCTAAACCTAAAACTAAAGTTTTTCAAACTGCGTTTTGACAACATTACTGAAGAAAACACTGCACACCAATGAGACTTCATGTAAAAATCTTGTGGCCAGTGTATAAAAGTTGATGTATTTACTTAGACTAGAGTCAATTCGATTTAGCTTTAGATTGTTTCATTTCCCCAAATTCAAACATCTAAATGGGGAACTTGACCTGAGCAGAAATGCTGTCTTGTGCTGTTGTTACGAATCGTGATAACAAGGTTTGTGATCACAGAGCCACACAACTGAAATTTATAGTCTGCTTCCATTCAAATAAATCCACTATGTTAACGTAAAAGACGTATGGCACAAAGTACAGCATGTACACCAGCACTGTGTAAACACTGGACCTTGTGGTCATATTAAGGTTAGCATATAAAGTGCAGTACAGTCATAACCTTGTACTATATACTATACCCCGTAGTATATAGTAACCTTTGAAAATGTGCTTCATGTAAATAGCAAAAGTACTCACCAACCATAAATAAAGAGAAGAAACACAGAAGCAAGTACTTGAAGCGGGTCATGCTGAAACCAGAATGAGGCACCCCTGTTGCTGGTTTTTAAACCAACCGCTGTGGCGTTTGAGAACGACTCTTTCCTTTCAGATACACTTACACTTTCAGTTCACTCTGAACCTGGTGCTGTTTCATTATCTAGTATTCCAGGCATTTCTCCTTAAAATCTGTTTATACACCGACGATTTGCAACGGTAAAAGCGTTTTAAAAAACTTTCACAAATGAAACAACCGGCTGAGGAAAATAAATGTAAAGAGCCCTTTTTAAAATGTCTGTGCATTTATTTTTGTTTTCTATTTATACCTGCTATAAACTGTAACGTTGCGTTTAGACACTCACAGGGATTCTTTGTTGACCTCAAACAGTCACTTACTCATGATCATAAACTCATAATGAACAAGTGAAAAAAAAATCCAGATCATGAAAAACAGTTTGACTTCTCACAGCAGCTGTAATTAACACTAACAAGAATGTGAAAGCAACAGCTGTCAAGCTGAAAGAAAGACTTCCTCTTTTTCTCTCTGAGAAGTGGGAAGTGGGCAGAAGTGTGTCTCGCCTCCTCTTGGCTCCTGCAACATCCTCGGGTTAGCTGCCACGCCTGTCGCTCATCTTCTCACTAGCACTGTGGATTTAAGGACTGGCTTTCCAGTAGATTGTTGTCATTCCTGTATTGATAATTACCCTAAATTCAACTCATGTTTAACTGCTGTTGGTGCTCCAGTTTCCCGTCTCTGGTAGTTTCTAGAATGTATTTCTGGTGATGTATGAGATATATGGATTTCTGGAAAAGGTAAAATCTAAAGAAAACTACATTCTGTAGAAAAATTAAGGATGCTTACCTGCAAAGATGGGCAGTAACGAGTTAAAAGTAACGTGTTACTGTGATCCGATTACCTTTTTCAAGTAACGTGTAAAGTAAGAGATTACTGTTGCAAAAAAAGTAATTAGATTAATGTTACTTTCCCATAAGCATGCTGCATTACTGCATTACAAAACCGTGATTTTGTTTGTGAGAGTGTCTTATGGCACTTGTGTGTGTCGTGACATTGGTGAGAGCAAGAGACGTGTAGATCAACAATGGATAATATGGAGTACGGGAGAAACCAAGCACACCATTGTTTTTCTTGTGACATTACCAATAAGTTTTATGTGTCACATGGCCCTCATCCTATTGAAAAAACAAAAGTTGTATCCAAGATGGCCGACTTCTAAATGGCCACCATGGTCACCAGACATCTTGAGGAGTTTGCCCCCTCACATATACTAATGTGCCATAAACAGGACTTTAATATCACCAACCATTCCCATTTTATTACGGTGTATCCATATAAATGGCTTCTGTTTTCATCCCCAATAGAAGATTCATCCCCATAAAAAGTCAAATAAAAGTTCCCTCAATATCCACCTGCTCTGAGGTACATGTCTGGTTAGTCTCTGTATTAGATCTCTGCTTGAGCAGAGCAGAAACAAATGGTGCAAATGATTTTTCTGCAGTTTTTGGATACAATAACAGGTCTATAGGTCTACAAATGAAATTCATACTCACTGAAAACAGAGATATTGATCTATTGGAAAACAATGAGTAAATCTGTGATATGAGGTAGTGACTTTATTTAGGCCTAGTGTTCTGAAGAAATGACTCTTTTTGTAAGTTATGCAAGCCTCCTTTTATCCATTGATTAAAACCAGTGATTCTCTTAAAATGCGCAACTCCTATTTAAGGCCACCAGATGTCACTGCTGACCTTTCAAAAAGTAAGACCAACTTTTTATTTATCTCATGGTTTTAGCTCTCTCTTTTGCGCTTTATGCACCAGGGCTCAGTTTTTGGATTCTGACTTTGACTAAGAAGCCCTTCATCTCAGTTTTCACATCTCACATGTTTTAGTGAATTCTAAAAATAACAAGGAGCATAATGCTTCCTCAGTGCAAACGTTTGGCTTACTTCAGCTGTTTAAAACTGCACTCTTTTTGTATATAAAGAATACTAAACTTGCAGTATATTAAAGTATATACTGCTTTAAGTTCAGTTCTATATATACTAGAGCTAAAATATATACTTCTTAAATGTGGGTATGCTGATTGCCTGTCTAGTGTAAAGCTCTGTTTTGATGATACAAAGTTCACCAAACTCTCGAGTACAAGAACAGTTATGGGAAACTGATCCACAAACCATCAAGAGATTAGACATGGAACAATTAAGAAAGCAGATCAGCATTTAATGCAGTTTCATATGAGTCCTTAAAATAGTTGCAACCTTATAATCTATTGATGCTTATTTTTCATCTGTCCTCTCTCATATGTGTTTGTGTTCATTAATATTTTCCACTTTTGAATTCTAGACCAATGAGTCATTGGTGGAGCGAATTATTTTGACTCATCCACATCAGGTTATCAAATTTACATTAAAAATAAATACATTTAGATTTCACATTACTGATGCAATGTCCTTATATGGTTCTAATATATGTCATTATATGGACCAAATATTCATTATGTGGACCAAATATTCACTGCAGACACCAAATCTACTTCCAATACTTCATTACAAAGATATGCTGTTAGTAAATCAATTGTTTTTACTAACCTTTGGGAGTTTCTCCCTGTGTCTGCGTGGGTTGTCTCCAGGTACTCCAGGCTTCCTCCCGTAGTACAAAGACACGCAGTTAGTGGGATTAGGTTAACTGGAAATTTCTAAGACGAAAATTAAACGACATAAAAAAATCATGGTGATTTTTCTGATTGTAACTTTGAATGAACTTATCATTCAAAGTCATGAACTTATAAGACAGCTAACATCACAAAGTGGGAGATTTCTAATGAAACAAATCACATTTTTTTCATCACTGCAGCTAAATTTACAGTACTGCAACAATTATCTCTCTTACCTTTTGAGAATGCAATGTCTTTTTTTTTTCCTTTTTGCAATTACAGACTCTGCCAGCCTTATACCAGAACAAAAGAAATGCAGTGGGAAATCATATTTGCTAACAGAATTTGTAACAAGACAGCTAAAGGTTAAGCTAAGTGAGTGGCCGCTTGAATGCGCAGTATTGTGTGGTCTAAAAAAGTAAGAAGAAGTGGAGAAGTAATGGAGGGAGACAGAGAAAGAGCAGGGTGTTCAGTCCTAAATGTGTTCTGCCCGGACAGCCACATGCAACCATCTGCACTACCACAGTTAGTATTACACAGCCTGATTCTGAAAGGAGACACCAAAAATAAGCAGCAGCAGCAGCTTATGGCATCCACCACACCATCAAGGAGGAAAGATTCAAGGCCCAACAGCTGAAATAAAATGCAACAATTAAATGACCTTAATAGCAGTTTACTATAAAATCAAAATAAATATTAAAGTATGTAAAGACAACATTAATTTTCGAAATGGTGATGTAATATCGAAATATCAAAACTGACTTAAGGCTTAATAGACAGCCATTCACACACCATCTGAGTGGAGACTACAAAGAACCGAAAGCAGATAATATATACACAGGAGGGAATTGTGGGCAGTGTGAACACACCTGTGAACTCAGCTGAACAAAATCTAACTGACGAAACAGGGGAAACAAAACTGAGCGTGATTCACACAAGACAAGGAACTGTCAAAATAAAATAGGAAGTGACTAAGACATACAAACTTAAGACAGAGACGGGAAAGAGGGGGAGACAGAAGGATAAAACACAGATAATTATGGGAACAGGAAGGGATACATTGTGCAAGACAAAGATGAGACTGGCACAGACTGGACAGGGAAAAGAGGAACTAACATAATCAAACAAGGACCAAGAAATAGAAATAACGAAGTTTAAAGGCACTCAAGAACTTGAACATAAGTATCTCATAATTCCAAAGAAGTAAATCAGAGGTCCAGGACAGGGTCCCACTTTGCTAAGCCATCCAATGGGCTGAAATCAACCCTGTAGCTGCTTGACTCTGGTCTGAGGCCAGTATGCTTGACACCCTCACTACAAATTCATACAAAAATAATACAAAGTCATACAGGAGGCATTACAGAAGGCCTTTTCTCTATACCTGGAAATGACCATTTAATTTGAATATCTTTTCCAAAATCTTCTCTGTTGTCACTCATTACTGCACCTTTGACAAATAGTGTTTTCTCAACAAAGACCCCCAGTGCTATCGGGTGTGTGCCTTTACGTCAGTGCACTTGGTACTTTAACCCCCTCTGATGCAGCTGCTGTTTGCTGTAGAGTTCGACTCACGCACTGAACAGTTCAGACCGAGCCTGAATGACACATTTCATTCTGTTTTCTATCGGCTGCTGTCACTCTGGTGACGCTCTGACACACCTTTGACACACCTTTGACACACCTTTGACACATGCCACCCAACAGATCCTTTTAGAAATTTTAACTTGCAAAGGTCTTTCTTGCGTTTTACAAATGATTTATTATGTATCTTTTTTGTAGTCTCTTTGGTGAAAAGACAGAAAAGACATTTTGTTGATCACCAGAAATATACAAACATCATTCCCAGCAATCAAAATGCTTGATTTAGGTCATTCTACTTGGTACCTGATTTCAGCTAAATACTTCTGATATCTGCACTGCAGGACGAGTAGTAATACTATGTAAATGTGTCCTTTTGTAAGCTATGTTTATTAGGAAAACTCACCTTTTTCACTTTGGTCTTTGCAGTTTTTGTTCATTTTCTCTTTTTAGCTCATTTGCTATTCCTGCAGCAATGCTGCAGTGCTCAGCCATCAGAAGGTATTTGATTTGATCTTTAAGTCACTGGTCTTTTCAACTGATTAGCTGTCTGTAGCTCATAAATCCATCCTGCCTTATCTGGACCTTCTTTCTTTACAGATAAAACTATTCAATCACTTTCATTCTCTCACCACTCAGTGACATATATTAACTATATATATATATACACACACATATATTAGTTAAACCAGCCAGCTGTTTTTCTAACCCCTTGTGTTATTCAGGGTTGGAGGCCTCTCAGTTTCCATAGATCGAAAGGCAGGGAACACCCAGTCTACTGCAGGGCTAGAGTTAAAAACTGGGACATTTATTAATTTATTTTTGCTTTGTTAGTGTAGATCTTTGCTAATAGTAGAAAAGCACCTAAAAACAACCTGCAGTCTCTCATTTTGGTGGAACACATGGCAAATGTGAGCAGGATATCTGATATGAGGTGTTGACTGTCTTCACCAGTTAGCACGCTGCCAACCACACCACAGGCAAAACTGGAGATAGCATATCTGTTTGTGCCAATTTTCCCTGTTAGTGAATGTTTCCATGATATATACACTGTATACTCTTGTTGCATAGATGATGACATAATAGCTCAAAGACATTGTGTTCAGTGATGTTTGCACTTGTAAGCAACCCAGCCACCTCATGCTGATAGTGGCACAAAACATCTGAGTTTTTGATTGTAAAGAAAGAAATTTTCCACAATCACAGCCTTTTCATCCTTTCCACCCAAGTTTTGTTGCTGGCTTCTAACTTGAGCAAAAACAGAAACCAGGTACTGTAAAGTGAAACGGTGATCTGCTGAACATGCATTTGTTTTGCAAGGTGAGGAAATGAGTTAGAAAATAAAGGTCTCTCATTTATTTAAAACATTGTACAGGCACTGGTCAGAGACACACAGAGACCTCTGAAAAATAACAGTGTCAGCTGTTCACCAAGTCGCTGTTATTGATGAATACAGTCGGTGCAGCACTATCAGTGTTCTTGTCCCAGAAAGCTCATAAACAGACTGCTTCTCTCTCTCTCTCTTTATCTCTCTCTCTCTCTCTCTCTCTGTCTCTATGTCACTCCAAAGGTATTGTAAGTTCTGACATTACTCACATTACTCACTTAAACCTACCATGTTTTTCACTGTATAAACCAGTGGTGAATTGTGACAGTCTATAAATGTCAGTGCAGCAGCACTCGTAACTATTAAATGCTGGAAACCTAGACCAGCCATATACAGAGTTTTTTTTCCTTCATAAGGAAGGGATTAATCATCTTGAGCCAAGCTGTTAATGGTAAAGTTTACCTCGATGTGATGGAACCAGCTAGTCATGAATCATAAATGGCCATTGCCTGAAGCTTTTCTCATCTCACTGTGGCAGTTTCCATTTATGATATTCCACTCTGCAGTATTTAAAATTCATCTGTCTAAAATTCGAGTATTTATATACATTTATTGGTTAATTAGACTTGTTTGACTAATGTGTTCAATGAAGTGCTTCATAATCAGTGAGAAACAAATTGCAGTTTTTATGACTGCAATTTGTTCCTCAGTGCAGGCAAAGCAGGCCTACTTGTTGTTCCCAGAGTATTTAAAAGTAGAATGGGAGGCAGAGCCTTCAGTTTTCAGGCCCCTCTTCTGTGGAACCAGCTCCCAGTTTGGATTCGGGAGACAGACAGTATCTCTACTTTTAAGATTAGGCTTAAAACTTTCCTTTTTGCTAAAGCATATAGTTAGGGCTGGACCAGGTGACCCTGAATCCTCCCTTAGTTATGCTGCAATAGACGTAGGCTGCCGGGGGGATTCCCATGATGCATTGAGTTTTTCCTTTCCAGTCACCTTTCTCGCTCACTATGTGTTAACAGACCTCTCTGCATTGAATCGTACCTGTTATTAACATCTGTCTCTCTTCCACAGCATGTCTTTATCCTGTTTTCCTTCTCTCACCCCAACCGGTCGCAGCAGATGGCCGCCCCTCCCTGAGCCTGGTTCTGCCGGAGGTTTCTTCCTGTTAAAAGGGAGTTTTTCCTTCCCACTGTCGCCAAAGTGCTTGTTCATAGGGGGTCATATGATTGTTGGGTTTTTCTCTGTATCTATTATTATAGGATATACTGTACAATATAAAGCGCCTTGAGGCGACTTTTGTTGTGATTTGGCGCTATATAAATAAAATGGAATTGAATTGAATTGAATGACTATTTTGACAGTGAAGGTATCCCTGTATCTATAATAATACATCAGGAGATAAAAGCTTTAGAAAGCTTTGCCCTCTTAGGTAGGTTGGGATCTGTAGTGTATTAAAGGACATCTTCAGTTTACACTAAACTATTGTTTATTGTATTGAGAACTTTTCCTCAAAGATAAATTCTGAGGTCACATTTGCCCTAAGAGCTGGGACCTTCCCCTCAAGACAAAAATAATTCTGGATACTGTTTGAAATAGAATGAAGATTTAAATCTTATATTTAAAAATTATTTGACAGAATAAATAGTAAAGGAAAGCACTGCAATGGGTTCAGGAAGACATGTGAAGACCACTGTCAGCGGGTAGCTTGTCACTATTGCCCAAAGTGCAAATTAAAGTCTACCATGCAAAGAAAAATACATACATAGACACGATCCAGCAAAGCTGCCATCTACTCTGGGTCTGAGCTCAGTCCGAATGGATTTGGAAAAGGGTAAAATTATTCTGAGCAATTAAAATCTGAAGTTATTTTTGACACCATGTCCTCTGAGCTAATGAGGAGAGGGCTCATCAAGCTTGTTACCAGCACACAGTTGAAAAGCCAGCATCTGTGATGATATGGAAGTGTATTATTACAGGTGGTATGGGTAACTTCCACATCTGTGAAGGTCCCATTAATACAAAATTATATAGAAAGATATTTTGAAAGCAATAACTGCTTCAAAAATCCAGATGACATATTTTTCTGTAAAGGTGAGCTTTTAGCAAGACAAAGCCAAACTCCACACTGACAACACCATAGCTTTGAAATAAAAGATGCCAAACTTGCAGGCCTGCAGCAGCACCTATCACCCACTGCAAACATCTGGCAACATGGAGGAGGAGCCAAATATATACAAGGGACCTGGAAAACATTTAGCCCCAAACCTAAATCACTTCAAATGAATAAACAGGTTCCTCATTGATTTCTTGATGTGTAAATGAACTAGTTTTCGCTCCCGTTGCAAGGTGACAACTTATCATCCTAAAGAAGTATCTGTCATCTGTTCACATACAAAAGATAAGATGCATGAATGTTTGTTTGCATTATGTTAAAGCAGCATTAAATGATTTTCTTGACCTATTGGAGCATATAGCACAAGCTGGAAGCAGTTCTGACACATTATCATTTTTTTAAGTTCGCAGCATGAACATGTTAACAAATACTCAGGAGAAACATATTATGCAGTAGAGTTGTGTTTAATTAGTTCAAAATGTAGTTTTGTTAAGATCTGACAATATTAGCTTCCATTCACTTACATCCCGTTGCTGCAGTTTTGTTCAGATTCCATTCGGTTTGAGCTGTGCTGATAATATGAGCGTCATTAAAGTTGAAGATCCTCTGGGTATTTTTGTTTTATGACAGCTGACAGTTCTTGAATAACTGAACATATTGTTCATGAAACACTTGAGCTGCAGGTGTTACACAACTTTAAGGGCCATTGTCGAGGAGTTTCCTTTTTATTACATCTTGTTGTCTTCAACCTTCAGTCGGACCCTGTGTGAGGTTACTCCTGTTCACTGCTGTTTCTATATAACTGCTCAGATGTACTGACATTTGTCCACTTGGCTCCACAAACCATGTTCAGGAAAATATCCCCCCTTAATTGCAACACTATCATGCATTCAGTTATATTTAGAGACAATATCTACACTAAAAGTAGCACTCCACTCCTATCAGTACTACAACAAGTACTAAGTTTAGCTACAATTGCTATAACCACTACTACTTGCCTTTTCCTATCAATGATGATGGTACTCCTTCTGTAGGAGGAAAGTGGGTTAATACTAGAGCTACTACCAGTACAAGTACAATTATACTTTATTAGTTTAACAAATTGTTGCAATAATTTTTCACAGGACTCTATAGGGTCTGTAGAGCTAATCAAATGTGCTTGATTAACTGATCAAGGTCAGATGGTGCAATGCTTAATGGTCAAACTGCAAAAAACCCAAGAGCTACACCTCAAACCTTACAGGTCATGTTAACGTTCATAATATTACAAATTAACAAATATTAAACAAATACATCTTGTTTAAATGTATTACCAATCTGCAGTTTGCAAAGGTTCTGGAACAATATCTTTTGGATCAAAGTGGACAGGTTTGGACATAATGCACAGCCACAAAAATAATAGCATATTAGCGTATCACCACCAGCATCTGTCAGTAGGGTGGCGAAAAGGTGAAGATTGGGGCAAGATCTGTAGCCATACTACATAGGAATCATAGCCCCTTGTGGTCATTGAGTCAACCATGAAGTATTGCAGAAAATCAAATCTGAGACCATCTGTCCAACAGCTAATGTTTAGTTAGGACAACAATCCGAAGAAGACCAGCAAATCTACAACAGAATGCTGTGTCTGGACCTTAAAAGAGCCGTGCAGAAATGAATGCCCACTAACTTCAGAATTCAGTGGTGTGAGAGACTGCTAAAGTCATGAAGAAAATTATTACTTCTAATCATTGGTGCTAAAGGTGGTTTTACAAGCTTTAGACTCATAAGCTGTTATTAATTATTCACAGGATTAGACTCCTATGAGACTGCACACTTATACAAGCTGAACCTGTGTACACTGCAAACAATCCAAGCCAGTCTTATTGTCACTGTTATTAAGCTTGTCCCTGTACTGTGACCAAGCTATATCATTGCCTACCAACTGTTACCTTTTTGAACTGTAGCACAGTTACTGTAGAGCCTTCTGGTGCTTTTTGTTAGTCAGTCTAATACAGATGCAGACATTTCAGAGATGTTGTTTTTCTACTTCAAGCTAAAATTTTGTTATAATTCATAGATTATATTAAATTAAAGTAAAAATGCAATATTTTTTTCCAAATCTCACTCCTGGCTGGCAATGAGGATAATGAGACCTGTTGTACAAAGTTGTCCTATGTGCCATTGGGTCGTTTTAACATCATTCATTTTGGATTCAGAATAATCAAGCTGAGTGAAACTCTACTTTCTGTCAGTGTGTAACTACATGAGATGTCTTTAAATAATATAAAGAAGTGCAATTTTAACAGTAGATCTCAGTTTATGTTTGACACCCCTGCCTTACAGGAAAGGAACTGTGCAAATCAATGCAAAGTGGTTCTGAGTAATAACATTTGCAAACACATCTATACTGATGGGAGTGGTCTTTTCCAGGACAATAATGCCCTCATCCATAGGGAATGAGGGCTCACTGAAATTTGATTTGGAGAAATCAATTCCAGAAACTGTACTTGTAGTGGACCTTTGCTGATACTTTCCCACATCCCTTAATTTGAATGCGCCCTATCGTTTCCAAATTTATATGTTTATGCTGTTTTGTATGATTTACTGTAGCCCCTAAGTTCATCCTCTGTTTGAAACAAGCTGTTATAGCTCCTCATCATTTGAAACGTCTGCCACATGTATAAGTAATAAGTAATAAGTAAAAGTATATCAGTGATTTTTCTTTGATTTGTGATCTGTCCATTTTGCGTTGTTTACCACACTTTAATGAAATATTAGAAAACCTTAGCTGAAAAATTACTAATGGACTAGAATATTCAATACTTTAAAAGAATATATTATTATTATTAACAAAACAAAGCTTCTCCCATTTCCCACATGTTACACAGTCACAGTTGCTTCTCAGATATTTCACAATTTTTCAGATTTGTTCCCTTCCTTTACAAATAACGACTTTTGACCTTTGAATAATTTAGTTTAATTTGCATTCATTTGTGCAACTCTGGTTTTGATCATATGTTTTTAAACCTCTTTTTGTTACTAAAGATCAAAAGTAAACTTAACTTGAAAAAGAGGGTGCATTAAAACGCAATTTATTCCTAAAGACATGTAGCATACCAGTGTCTTAAGCAGCAGAATGAAGAACCCTCCAGCTCATGGAGAGCTGCCGTTCTGTCATGTGGCAATTGGACAGTCATTAAAATTATGCTGAAACATATGCCTTTATTACTTCTTTAACTGTTGCTACAACTTTTACAAATGCCTTGAGCTTATCTCCAACATGTGCTTTTACCTCTTATCATTAAGTGTTGATGACTTTATTCAGCAGTTCCTCTGAACTGCGCACACGGGCGCATGTTCCAGTGACCCACCATTGATCCCACAAAGGCAAGCCTTCGCCTGACAGCCAATAAAAGGAGGCCAGCCAAGGAGCCCCCGTCACACATAGTTCTGGCAACACTGAACCCTGAACTTACATCATTGAGTAAAGTAGGCCAAAGTTCAACTGCTGCAATCGTCACAGGAGGTTACCACACTGGCAGCGGCAGCCTGAATCAGAGACTATATCAATTGGATTTGCTTTGCTGCTTCAGGGCAAAAGTTTATTTTACACTACAAAATGCTGAAAACTATGTGAGCATATATTACTGTTTATTTCAGAATTTTAAGATTGAAATCTTGTGCTATTGTCTCAGCCTTCTTTTTGATTGGATGGTAAGAGACGAACTGTTATCATTCTAAAAGAAAAATGCATTTGTCCAGGCGGTCTCCCCTTGAGTTTTCCCTCCAAAAACATGTGTTACTCAGAAAGAGAGACAGAGGGAGAGACAGCCACAGCAGTGAAAGCATAGCTACCTGCCTCTCTTTCATATCTGAGCCAGCTATCAGCGATCAGCGGCGGAGGGAACCGGTTATTCAAAGACAACATTACGTGCTGCTGCTGAGTAATGATTCACCAGCAGCCTGTTACACACTGTGTTTTTCACATCTGCAGGGAACAACAGGTTCACCCAGCTAACGCAAGGGCCAACCCCCCCACCACCCCTCCTCCCTGACACACCTCCTCACCCTCTCCCTCCCCCATTCTAAACCCCCACCCCCCACCCCTCCCCACTCCCTCCCTTGTCTTGCGAGACGTCCCAGGGTATAAAAAGGACAAAGCTCTCCATAGGAGATACAACTGACCAAGAAGGAGAAACAGTCCTCAACTCTCCTGCAAACAGGCAACAGGGACACCTCAGCAGATGAGACCAAGCTAAAGGCTCTGCACTCCAGGCAAACTACTGAAGGTAACCTACTGCTCTTTCTTTTCAGTGGGGCTCATGTTTAAAGTGAGGAGGGTAAAATAATATGAGGCAAAGTAATGTGAGGATCACTGCAGAATGAGAGGTATCTGCACAAGGATGCTGTTGCATCACCCAGAGTTTGATTTCTTGATGTTGCAGCAGTGGAGCACTTTTTTTTTGAGAATATGTATGCACAAAACTGACTTTTTTAAAATTCTTTTTTCCCCCCATGACTCTCTTTTATCCCAAATTTTACTCCACCTTGACCATTTTTCTGCTTCATTCTTTTTTTTTTTCATTCTTCTTGGTCTGTCCTCATTTATGTCTTTATTTCCGAAACTTTATCCTCCTTTTATATTTTTCCTCTTCCTTGTCACCATATTATTCACCCATATTATTCAATTCCAACATTCTTCTACCATCTTCCTTTTTCCCCTTTCCTTTTCAAACCCCCACTTAAATCTTTCTTTCCAGACTTCCTGTCACCTTTTCCCCTCAGTCTATCAGCTCACGCTCTCTCCAGAACCTTCACCATGCCTCCTCAGATCCCGTCCCAGAACCAGAGTGGTCCCAGGATCCTGCAGGGTGATCTCAGTGCCCTCAGTCCAGCTGTAAGGGAGTTTTTGGAGACCAATATGACCCTGTGCCAGCCAGAGTCCATTCACATCTGTGATGGCTCAGACGAGGAGAACCTTGCCATCCTGACCCAGCTGGAGGAACAGGGGATGATCAAGAAGCTCACCAAATATGAGAACTGGTATGTTTGTTACACTCAGTGGTTTATGGAAGGCTTTCTTTTTTTAAGAGACTTATTTAGTTATTTAGTTAGTTATTTTTTTATGTGAGTGAGGGTTTCAAATTGAAAAACAGAAGAAATTATTGCTAACGATAGCTTTAAATTTCTTGAATATAGCTTGGGTTGTTTTTGTAGCTGGGACAGTGGTGCTTTGGTGCAGCTGGGAGATGCCCAGGGTTGTTGCTGTTGATAATTACAACACACATCATTCTGTCATCAGCAGCTGTTTAAATATAAAACATGCCTGGAAAATTTCTACTTCTTGACAAACCAGTATGTCTAGGTAGCTCAATCACACCATTCAATTTTACCAGCTGATATCAAGAAGACATATTGATTATTATTATATTGATTTGTGGCTGCTTTAGGAGATTTTAAAATCGTTGCCTACTTTAAAATAAAGTACAACAAATTAAAATTTAAAACAAAAGTCCTAAAGTTTTCAATATTTGTGCACTTCCTTTTCTTCTCCCTCTTCCTGCAGCTGGTTGGCCAGAACGGACCCGAGGGATGTGGCTCGTGTGGAGAGTAAGACAGTTATTGTTACCCAGGAACAGAAGGACACAGTGCCCACTCCACTAGGAGGTGGAATCAGCCAGCTGGGCCGCTGGATGTCCCCAGAAGAGTTCGACAAAGCCATGGCTCAGCGGTTCCCCGGCTGCATGAGAGGTACCAGAGACGAACGTGTTTCATAAATGCTATCAGTTCTTAACTCAAATATAGGACTAGAAAAACTTGAGAAATCAAAAGTTTTCACTCATCAATAGTACACTGACTAAATGAATACATTTTTTCCCCTTTCCGGGACCGCATTGAGAATCTAGACAAGTATATCCACAGTGCAGCAGGTACTTTTTAGAAAGAAGAAACACTATCGGAGATTATTTTTACAAGTTACACTGCCTTTAAAGTGTTTAAATGAGCTGGAGGCAAATTTTCTTCTTTTCCTGACTGTCTGAATGTCTCAAATACCAAAAACCTTAAAATAATATTGAAATAACATAATAATAAGAACATCCCTGTCTGTATCTATCCTCAGGTAGGACCATGTACGTGATTCCCTTCAGCATGGGTCCAGTAGGTTCCCCTCTCTCTAAGATTGGAGTACAGCTGACAGACTCTCCCTACGTGGTGGCCAGTATGAGGGTGATGACTCGTATGGGGAAAGCTGTTCTGACCGCCCTGGGGACTGGAGAATTTGTCCGCTGTCTGCACTCTGTCGGCTGTCCTCTGCCACTCAAAAGTATGTCAAAAACTGATCGACTCATTCTCTTGCAGCTATACGGGGGGGGGGGGGGGGGGGGGCACAGTAGCAATATGGAGGACTACTGCATATTGCTACTGTTTTACTATGAGTATGAATCAGTTACTCCTCTGATTACTGTTGCTCAATAATATTTTCACTTATATTTTAGTTACACAATAGCGCTTTTGCCACAAAACTGCTAATAGACCACTGAAATGAACAAATGTACTAATTTGTCTTTCAGAGCCTCTGGTGAATAACTGGCCCTGCAACCCTGAGCTGACACTAGTCGCTCACATCCCGGACCGCCGACAAATTATCTCATTTGGAAGTGGTTACGGAGGAAACTCTTTGCTGGGAAAGAAGTGTTTTGCCCTTCGCATTGCCTCACGCATTGCTAAAGAGGAAGGCTGGCTGGCCGAACATATGCTGGTAAGAAATGAAAATGAGACTGTCACTTAAATTTTGGATTCATCCACATTCTGTTCATTTTCATCAAACTAAATTTCCGAATTTCCCAGAGGAACCCACCTGAGGGATTAATAAAGTTTTATCTTATCTTATCTCAAATATTTCCTGTGTTCAGATCCTGGGCGTCACCAACCCTGCTGGAGAGAAGAAGTACATGGCAGCAGCCTTCCCCAGCGCCTGTGGAAAAACAAACCTGGCCATGCTCTGCCCCACGCTGCCTGGTTGGAAGGTTGAATGTGTGGGAGATGACATTGCATGGATGAAGTTTGATGACCAAGGTAAAGGAAGGATGTCTTTTTAAAGGTCTTCAAGGATGTACAAATGTCAAAAATGTCATAAATCCAGTACAGCGGACTTTAACATTTCTAATTTGTGTGTTCACCCTGGTTGTAGGAAACCTCAGAGCCATTAACCCAGAGAATGGCTTTTTTGGCGTTGCACCCGGCACCTCAGCCAAGACCAACCCCAATGCAATGGCAACAATCATCAAGAACACCATATTCACAAATGTTGCAGAGACAAGTGACGGTGGTGTGTACTGGGAGGGAATGGACCAGTCACTGCCCGAGGGAGTTACCATCACATCCTGGAAGAACAAACCTTGGCGCTCAGAAGATGGTAAGCAGCTCTTTGATTTTAAGCAACAGCTCACAAAAGAAGAAAAAGAAGCAAGACTACAAGATGTCTAAGATTTAAAACCAGTATTTAAGGTGGAAACAGAAGTGTAACGAAAGCAATTTTCAAATGTCTCATAACAAGAAAAAAAGCTTTTAATCTTTAATTGTTAGACCCAAATAATTTCAGAGTACAAGATTATATTATAAAAAATAGGGATAAATAACAGAAAGATCATATACTTTAAAACTGAGAAGAAGTGTGTGAGTGTCATAAAAGTAAAAAGTTCTTAGTTTCTTTCTTTTTTCTTCTTCTTCTTCGTAGGCGAGCCCTGTGCTCATCCCAATTCTCGTTTTTGCACTCCGGCAAGACAGTGTCCCATTATTGACCCACAGTGGGAGTCTCCAGAGGGAGTGCCAATAGAGGCCATCATTTTTGGTGGGCGTAGACCAGAAGGTGAGAAGAGACTACAAAAGATGGAAATGAATACACCAGTTGCCCTTTGATTAAATACATGAAATAAAAATAATACATAAATACTTCTCAGAAAATAACTGGATAATGAATCTGCTTATTTTCAGGTGTTCCCCTTGTGTATGAAGCTTTTGACTGGCAGCATGGTGTGTTTGTTGGCGCTGCCATGAGGTCAGAGGCCACTGCTGCAGCCGAACACAAAGGTCAGCATACGATAGTGTCCTTTTTTGGTATGAAAGACAATCAGTGGATGTTTAAGGAGTTTCTTAGATGATCATTTTGACTTTTGCCTAATATTCTACAAATTGTTTTAGACTAGCGACAATTTAATCTGAAATTCTGCAAAGAAAAAACCACTTTCAGAATTCTTGAATGACAACAAATAACACATGAATGTCATTCACGTTAACATACAGTGTACTGACAAATCTCTAATTACTTTTTCTTCCAGGCAAAGTAATAATGCATGACCCCTTCGCTATGCGCCCCTTCTTTGGCTACAACTTTGGCCAGTATCTCTCTCACTGGCTGAGCATGGCTGATCGCCCCGGTGCCAAGCTTCCTAAGATCTTCCATGTCAACTGGTTCCGCAAGAGCCCCACTGCCGGCTTTCTTTGGCCCGGGTTTGGTGAAAATATCCGCGTTCTGGACTGGATGTTCAGACGGGTGAATGGCGAGGAGGGTGCCATGCCATCAGCAGTGGGCTACCTGCCTTGTAGAGACTCCCTAAATCTCCAGGGCCTTCAGGGACATGTGGACCTGGATGAGCTGTTCTCCCTGGATCAGGAATTCTGGCAGAGGGAGGTGGATGAGATCAGGAAATACTTCACCACACAGGTGAACGCTGACCTGCCCAATGAGGTAGCCCAGCAACTGGCTCTCCTGCAGCAGAGGGTGAAGCAAATGTGAAGAGGAAAAAGCCACATGTTAGCAGCTGTAAACAATTGTAGGGTTAATTCTCCAGACTATTTGTCTGTAATTCTAGACTACAGTGTTGGCAATAATAGAATAACATGTAAGACATTCTGGAAATTAAATTAAGTAACTGGGAAACAACATCTTAAAATCATAGAACATAGTATGAATAGCTAGATTATCTCTTTGACGTAGTCTTAATTTATAGTAAGGCCTTTATATCCTTAAGAAAATGAGCAGTTTTCCTTACAGCATTTGGTTATTACCACTGTGACATTCTATAATCTGCTTGGGCTGTTCATTACAAAAAATCCATGCAAATCATGGAGAATGTAAATCATGAAACTGTAGGAATAGTAAAGATAAACCTTCCTGACCATGCTCATTAGAACTATCTCAGCGAGATAATATCAGTAACGACTGCTACATTTCCATGCATCTTCATCTTCATTTGTAGTAGCAATATTTTTTCTTCTGTTGTTCCAATGTATTGTCCTATTGTCAGAAGTCTTCTATTTAATAATAACTTATTGTGAATGCACATCTTACTGTCATTGTCGTATCGAATTATATGACAGAGACAGAGTCTACGTTAGCTCAGGTCTCACAAAAGGGAATTTTGTATTATTTTTGCCTTAATTTATTTTTATACTGACTTAGTATCACCTGGTTCTCTTGTGTTGTAATCTAAGCCCCCAATGAGGTGAAACAACAATAAAAGTATTTAAACTTACTCGTCGTTCTGTTTCATTTTTCACGGATCTGGTTTTGTTATTATTGTTTTATTTTGTAAGTGTTGAAAAGAATAAAATCAAGCATTATTATATCAAGCTGATACAACACCTCCATCACGTCATATACACCTGCTAGGAATAAATAATGAGCATTTAATTGAGTTAAAAGTCAAAACTAAACTTCAACTAAACTACATGTATCTATATATCTGTAAACAGCAATAATCTAAAAATAGTCTTAGTTTGTGCTAAAATATCTGAAATCAGTCTTTCAAATACTAAGAATGCCAAAACAAAGAAAACATGATTATATAATGCATCTTTGACACTGCTATTTAAAATAAGACTTTACACTTGGTGGAATACTCTTTCTTGGCAAGCAAAGCTGTCAAATATTTCATGCAGTTTGTCCTGCGGTTTGCATACATCTACCTCTCCTCTTTTCAGATCTTCTCATAATCTTTTAGTTCAAAGGTTGTTGCTTGGAAACCACAGAGCTTCATTTCTCTCTATAGGTTTTCTGTTGGACTAAGACCCAGACAGTGGTTAAGGTGCTCCATGACTTTACTGTACTTCTTCCTGTATGATTTGGGTTATTGTCTTGCTGGAAGACCTATTCATGAGTCACTTTCAGTCCTTGGCTGAGTGATTAATGTCATGCAGTCACCCTGTACTTCTGGCACAAACACATTCCCAAAGCCTAAAGTTTCCATCTCCATGTTTTGGGATAGTATTCTCTGTGTCATCTTCAGCAAATGCAACCAGTAAATTGATGCAAAAATTGCTCAATTTTGGCCTCGTCTACCACATCACACTCTCTCAAGGCCTGAACATGGGTCCTCCGGGATTTCAAACCATCACAGCACAATGTATTACAAATATTTTTCTTGGTAACTGTCCTCAGAGCTGCTCTGATATCTATAACAACAGAGGAAATCTTGCAAGTTGCCCCACACTAATTATTATTGATAGTAATTTCATCTTTGTTCCATTTGTGATTAATCAGACCAACAGATATGATTGTTTTTTTGTTTTTTTTTACTATGCTTCTTGTGGATATGTCTATTAGACTATAAGAGTGTGTGAAGTTTAGCAGTCTTCTTGCCGATATTCTTAGGTGGCTTTTTGTTTTTGCAGCATTCAAGATGTAAACAGGTCAGAGGTTCTGGGTGCTATTCATAGAACTGGTGCAATTAACTGTCAGTGTTGGCTGTTAATGCTGAAGTTGCTGCCAATTAAACTTTTATTGAACAGTTTACTTTTGTTTCAGTTCATGCTGGTCAGTACAAGATCAAAGAATTATTTATCTTACATAAATTAGCATTCATTTGTAACTCTTACATCTCTAATCCTGAATATTTTGTTGACATTCTATCATTTACTATTAAAATAAACCTACCACAGAATTCTAAGTGGCTAAAACAATGAGTTCAATTTGGAATCAATATGTATTTCCCTCCACTGTAGATCAGCTGGTCGAGGATACTTACAAGAAGGTCCTTGTTTTATTGTTCAACTAAATCCAATGATATTTAATCCTGATTTTTTTTTTTTTGTCTCTTTTCAGTTAAGGTTAGGATTAAAATATGTAAACATGACAGGTGACCCTGTAGTAGCATTTAGTTTTAGCTGCCAAAGCTCAGGCTGTTGGTGACTTCCAATGATGTGTTGAGCAAATTTTTTCCCCCCCACTCTTTTCAATGTATATGCCACTGTGTCATGTCATTAATTTTTGTCTGTTCTGTATGCAGTTGTGTATTGTTTGTGGTCTCTCTGTGCTGCTCTTTTCTTGAGCCTGATGAATGAGTGTCAGCAGGACTGACAAACTGGTGTGGAGGTCTAGCTCCGTGCTGGGATGTCCTCTGGAGTCTGTGAAGGCTGTGGGTGAGAGGAGGATGACACCCATCATGAACAACCCACATCAGCCTCTGCACGAGCCTGTTAGTATGCTGAGCAGCTCCTTTAGTCACAAACAGAAACACCCTCGCTGCAGGAAGGAGTGCTTTCACAGATCATTCATCCCAACAGCAGTTAGACTCTATAACTCCTCAGTCATGACATCATGAGTCACTGGACATTGTGGACATCACACACTTCATGCATAATGCACCTTTTTATATGTATGGACGTGTGCAGGTACATACATATGTATATTTAGTTAGTACGTGTGTGTGTGCGTGTACATTTCTATACTCATAGATATCTATTACTTACATAGTAATAGTAGTGGTTGAATTGTTACATTTATGTCTTGCATGTCTTGTCTTGGTGTCTTATCTTATCTTAAACATAAATCATGATACAAAATGACAAAAACACAAGAAAACCCAAAATGCGGGGTCAAATGACTCGGAACCATGACAATGGGATTCTTCTTCCCCACCATCACCAAGTGCTACTCACAGGGGGGTATCTGAACATCTGCTTTTTTTTCTTTCTTTTTTTTCTTTTTAGAATTTCTGTAGTCAAATAAAAAAAAGCTTAAATTCAGTTGCTGATTTTATATTGGTATCGTGTGTTTTATACAGTGCTTTATCACAGTTACAGACACAGTTACATAATATAGCCCACTGTATACACTATAGTCAGGGGTGCACATAAGTGGTCCGCAGGTGCGCATTCGCTGTCAAAATAAAAGACGCGCACCAGATAAGAAGTTGCAACGCGCGTTTGCGTACATATAAAAGGCACTGTTTTTGTCCGCTAGAGTGGGATTTTCACGGCATATTCTGCACCACATCTCTCTGCGTTCATCATTTGTTTGAAGCCAGCTCACCTCCTGCAACCACTTTTCCGAGAATACGCGCTTCTTTTGCGGTTCGGACTCCTTCTGACATTTATTTGGAGGCTGTGTAAAGGAGCTTGCTTCTTCGACATCTTTAAGAGTTCTAAACAAATGTCTGTCCTCCTCCAGAAAATCTTATGTACGCAAACGCGCGTTGCAACTTGTTGCGCGTCTTTTATTTTGACAGTGAATGCGCACCTGCGGACCACTTATGTGCACCCCCGACTATAGTCAGTCTCTTGCTATGACCTCACAAAAAGCAAGCTAATCCTGTTTTTAACACGAATGTTGCTACATGCAAAACATCATGTAAACAACAAGACAATCTGTACCGCAATCAGGTCGCCTGGACTGTGGCTGTGTGGGCAAAAGACCTGCAACTGACAAATAAAGGCTATCTCATCATCATCATCATCATCTCACATGTTTTTGTCCCATGGTACACTGGACCTGTTGTGTAAGATATGAAGATAATGACATGAACTGTAGTTAATCATCACTAACTTGTTTTTGACACTATCTTTGACTGAAATAATGTTTCTAAGAACATAAAGAGACAAGTAACAGAAATACGTTTTCCACCAGAGGCTGGTTAACCAGTAAAGACTCATAATCAGTGACAGATCATCCAGAAGAGTCATTGCAAAATGTCCCACTTATCTCCACGTATGAGCACTTAGACATTAAATAAACACAAAATAGGTTACTGGGGAAAGTTTTTGTTGTAGCATTTCCAGCAACCAAAGTGGATTTGCAGGTAAACAGGTAAACATTTTTATTCAGGCTGCAGTTCAATTAAATCATACAGATTGTTAAAGTTTACTGCTAAAAAGATTAGCACCACTTCAATTCACTTTTTAAGTTAAATCAAGGTGTTATTATCTAAAGAAGAAACAACAAGTTTCCATAAAGAATTCCCATCAGAATCCAGCTAACTAACTGCAGGATGATTGGATGTGAAGTCCATACAACTCCTGTAAATGTACAACAAATGTACACAGGACACACAGGTTAACAGACACATGACTATTTACTCTTTTGGCCTACAATGTTCCTGCACCAGGACCTGGTAATAACACAACCAGCAACCTCAACGGGCAGAAATCACGACAATGCAGAAATGCTAATTACTGCAGTTTTTATAATGATCACTCGAGGCTGGAACCAAAAGGGATAGTTGGTAGCTGATGTATCTAATAGGCTTAGCCACCACAAAATCAAATCACTGATTGATCGCCTGAATGTGTCGGTTATCTGACAGTTCATATAGTGAACTGCCACAGGTCAAAGGCTCAGTTTTGGTGAACTAAATTCTAGTGTCTGTGTGTTGAACCCCTTCAGTTTATGACTCCACATTGTCAACCAGGCATGCAAGTGTTAGATGATAATTTAGCATTTTACTCTTTCAGTGTCCAAAGAAGAATCCAAAATGTTTATGCGAGCTGTGAGGGATTCACAAAAGATACCAAATGGATGTTGCATTGCAGTTATTTTTTTATTAATATTGAAGTGCAGCTTTTTTTCCCCATTAAAATCACTTTCACACTCATTCTTATAAACCTGCCTTTTTTTCTTTAAATTGTTTTATATTTTGTATTATATGAGGTTTAAGGAAAGTGTCAGTTTCGTTACCTTACAGTGAACTCAGCCATGTTTTTCAATTGGAAAAAAAGTTCTGCACCATGCACAAAAACATCTTATGTAACATAATTTTGGCATAAACAGGATTGTTTGTCTGATTGTGTTGTTAGCGATTCATCTTCTTTGAGACAATGATTTATTCCTTAAGTTCTGCCAGGACCGGACAAGTTGTATATTCTGTTTTTTCAGCAGTCTAATCTGAGGAAATAATTACCTCGAAACCACACAGAGGCATACTTCGACTGTATGTCTGAATCTGTTTTTGAGCAAAGCTCTTATCTAATGTTCTAGACTATGGAAGCTATTTTTACATCTATAAAGTGCATTATTGTGGCCTATCCATGTCCATGCTTTTAATATTATTTTAATATTATTTTATACATGTAAGGCAATGATTGATTTTGGGTCAACCATACAATAAGGCTGCACAAAAATAATGAATGACATTTAAATGTGCTTTTTTAGTACACAGCAGAAACAGACACATATAATAATAATGGATTGGATTTATATAGCACTTTTCAAGGCACCCGAAGCGCTTTACAATGCCACTATTCATTCACTCTCACACACTGGTGGAGGCATGCTACAGCTGTAGCCACAGCTGCCCTGGGGCAGACTGACAGAAGCGAGGCTGCCATATCGCACTATCGACCCCTCTGGCCAACACCAGTAGGCGGTAGGGTAAAGTGTCTTGCCCACACAACGACCAGGACAGAGAGCCCAGGGATCAAACCGGCGACCTTCCGGTTACAGATGCGCTTCCCAACCCCCTGAGCCACGGTTGCCCCAAGCCTCAAGCTATTTTGTGCAAATATCAACTCTGATGTACATTGAAACTTTGGTTTTCTCTTTGGTCTCCCTTGTTAATTAAATGTGTAAATATGACAGATTTAAAATGCATTTCATGATGAAAAATGTTCCACATAGTTTGCTGATATGTTAAAAAACTTTACAGTGCATATTAAATTTGTAGTCAGAGTTGTTTGTTGTTTGGTTTGTTAACTTTAAACCTGCAGCTTGCAGAGTTTTTGCATGGCATGAATAAATAAAGTTCTGCAAAGACGCAGACTGACACAAAATTTTGCCAGGTGATACAAACAGAGGAGAATAGACGATGCTGTAAATGTGAAGTAAAAGCCAGCTGAGATTCTCCAGGAGACTGTGGATGAGCCACTAACAGTCTGCTATGGAGGGCTAGCTTATTGTCAGTGTTTCAACTTCACTGCAGACACAAAAAGAAAAACAAAGAAAAGAGTTTGAAACTTTGCTTCACATCTGAACTAAGACCCACAGTTAGACTCACTGGGTTTCATGATGGAATGATGCCTAACCCTGTCACCTCCCATCAAGAAGGTTCATGAAGGTTCTGGGTTTCACTTTTAATTTTCTCTCCACAAGCCAACAACATATTTTAGGCTCACTGATGGATGTGGGCAGATGAAGTTCACAGAATAAGGTAAATGTATATGGTAGTGAAAAGCAGTATTAAATTCATTTCAATTCAATTTTATTTATATAAAGCGCCAAATCACAACAACAGTCACCTCAAGGCACTTTACATTGTAAGGTAGACCCTATAATTATACATACAGAGAAAAACCCAACAAACCAATCATATGACCCCCATGAACAAGCACTTTGGTGACAGTGGGAAGGAAAAACTCCCTTTTAACAGGAAGAAACCTCTGGCAGAACCAGGCTCAGGAAAAAATTGCCAGGTCCGAAAATTCACTAAGGAGTACTTACGTATTTATTTATTTATTTATTTATTTATAGTGTGTCAGGGCACACTGTCCTGCTGGGAGAGGCCGATGTCAGTAGACTTCGTGTGCAATCAAATGTAGGGTGGTGGTTAGTGTCATAGTGATATTCACATTAATTGTCTTTCTAGCTAATATGTCATAATGAGGATCAATTCTGTTCAGTTCACCTGCTGGAAGTTTTTACCTTATTCCTCTGTACTGACAAGCTCCATACATGTCCAAAAACAAGACATAAATAGCTCCGTTGAACTGATTGCTGCAAGCACACAAACACACAGTCGGGTGTGTGCCCATGCTATGTTTTTATATCTTTGTGGGGATGAAACAATTGAAAGTTTACTATACTTGTGGGGAATAACAATCCTTATGGGGACAAAATCCACATCCCCGCTAGTTTGAAGACATTTTTGAGACTCAAAATGTGGCTTTAGTGTCAGGGTTGCAGTAGTCATAGAGTTATAGATAGGGTTAGGGTGAACAGCTAGTGAAAGCATTATATCAATTAGATGTCCCCTCAAGGATATGAAAACACACACGCGTGCAAACACACACACACACACACACACATACACACACACACACACACACACACACACACAGGATTTTCCCTCCAGTAAGTGTCTGCTAAAAAGATTTAGTGATCTAGATCAGTATGTATCTTTAAACTCCCGTGTCTTCAGTCTGCTTTGGGCTGTTACAGCATATTGAAAATATTAGGTTTTGAAAAACAGAATTAAACTTCCCTTTTTAACCACAGGATCTGTATATAAAATATAAATAACAATAAAAATATTTATCAATTGTCCAATGTTAATGGATATACCAAATAGAAAACATTAAAAATGTGAAAGAAACTGAGCCAGAGTGACAAAAAATACAGTTACACAATGACAAGTAGCAGCATCAGAGCGGAGGTGAGGCCTTATCAGTTTTGTGTGTGTTCTTGTTTGGTGGCTGCACAGATGACACAGTGACATCACTGCTGGGCCACTCACCCTCTCTGTTAGACGTCAGCAGGAATGCCTCTGCGCAGTGATTGGTCCGTGCTCACAGGGAATTCCGATGACTCTACGTTTTGCTGAAATGTCCAGTTCGCATGCAACATCTGCCCACAATACCTCCCCAGTTTCATTTGTAGACTCCATCATGAAAATTTGATTTGCTTAGATGGATGACGATAAGGTATTCAAATGCTGTTTTCTTGGTTCAAGATATCATGTTTTACAGTACAGTACTTTAAATTTCAGTTCATGCCTTCCAGGCATTGTGTGTGAGTCATTTCTTTAACCCTCAGACCCAAGGATGTCTTTTAAGCCTCATAATTTGTGACAGCTTTAATTCTTTTCAGTGGTCCTTTATAGTGAATTCAGTAGTTAATTTCTGCATTGACAGCATCTGTAGATGCTATCTAACCACTTGTAAAAACCAGGATACACAGAAGAGCATCTCCACACCTCGACATCGACATCAGACCTTGTAGCAAATAAGCTACAGCTACAAATAGTAAATTGTGTCAGAGTGAGCAAAGCTGGACAACAGTTGAATGGAAATAGGCTGAAAATATCAACTTAATTTTATGAACAGCATCCAGATCATTTAATAAGCTACATTAGTCTTTTGAACATAAACGAGAGGATGCCAAGGCAAAGTTGACAACTTGAACTCCCTTCTGCTAAATTCTGCACACAGATTTCAAAGTTTCTTTGTTGAGGTGTTAAAGTGCCTAAATAAGTTCAAATAAGTTGGTATAAGAATATAGTGCAGCTTTTCCCTTTTTCACATCACTGCAACTCTGCTGCTTTTTCCACCCTCGTTCGACAAGTTGTACCATAGGGAAAAAAAAGAAAAAACAGGAGAAAGATCAAAAATAAATTTATGCCTCCTGTCAGAAATTGATCTTTGATGTTTTTTTAAACGACTTGCTATAAACGACGAAAGAAGAAAGGAGAAAATAGTTTTGTGAATTCACTCAAATGATCCTTACATGATCCCTGGAATGACTTTCAGTAATCAACCCTCATTTCTTCATCACCTCATTCATTGTTCCATCTTCATTTTACGATGCACCCGTAACTCATTCAACCTTTTTCTGCTCTCGTAGGCCATAAAACAAACTGAATAGTGTTTGTTCAGTAGGCTGACTGCCAAGTGTGTAGCAAGACAGATAGTAGAAAGAGAAAGAGAGATAGGAGAATGGATGACCCTGCAGTATGAGGTGAGAGCTGATGTAGAAACTTGGCAGGAACAGAAAAGAGTGTAATCTAATGTAAGTTGTTGAGTCATTGGAATCTGTTCAGTAACTGGTTCAGGTTCATCAGGCTGGAAGTCACTCAATGATCAAGAGGCTGACAGCTGACAGCCACAGATCAAAGGGCAGAGCTGAGCCTTTAATGTCGACTGTGACAAGTTTAGTGCATTTTCAAGTTTACCCTCATTTTAGCCTCACCCAATCAAGTCTCAAGTCCTCCTGTGCATCTAAGTTAGGCTTTCAAACAACAAGACCAAGTGGGTCTTAATTAAATTCAGATAAATTCAAGCATCAAATCAGTCTAGGTTATTGTATTTGGCCATGAAATCTTAGAAACATGGTGTCCAACCAAATGCTCACCCTAGATGACATTACCTTATTCGTCAGTAAAACTGTGAGGAGTATTTTCTCATCAGTTTTGACCAGGATATGTCCTTCAAGGAAATATGTAAGATTGCTTTCTATCACTAGAGCAATGTTCAAAAACTTAGAAACATCCTGTCCAAGAGTGACATTGGAAAATTGATCCATGCATTTGTCACTTCAAGGCTGGACAATTGTAACCCCTTCCTATCTTGCTGTTCTAAAAGCCTTCAGTTAATACACAATGCCACAAGAGTACTAACAGGGCCTAACAGAAATGAATGCAGATTTAAGGTACCTCTGCAGTGGTTTCACATTACACAATTTAAATAAAAATTTTTTGAAATGTTTTATCCAAACATTTTTTTAAATTAATTTCAAACATGCACAGGTGAAGCATGTAAATACAGATATGTTCATGTCAAGTCTCACAGTTTTTGAGATCAAGTCTCAAAGCGTGTCTTACTTGTAGACAGGCGTTTCTGAATGTGTGTTATTGCTACTTGTATTACATAAATGTCTGAATAATTGATGACATTGTAAATAATTACAAATGTTTATAGTCTAACCATGCATGGTGGATGCCTTAAAACTGCATTCTTTCTATTGGTCAGCAAGGATCACTTTTCAGGTTGCAAAAAGATATTCAGTTGTGCATTTGGTTTTAAAACATCAAGATGGCAATGACAAAAATGTTCATTTTGAGCCTTCAAGTTAATTTAGGGGCTCAAGTTAATTTGAGGAATGAATGCATATTTTGTTTGTTTACTTGTTTTGTCATGTTTTTGTTTTCTTTATAATGGAGAGTGCAAAAGGCCTGTCGGAGCCACCTCAACAGGCAAGGTGGTCTTCCGCAGGGAATTCTCATCCGCCATCAGGCCTTCCTGGCTTTGGTGATCCTGACACTGGTACTTTTTAAAAACTGAAAACAGACAAACACATTTCCAGCCAAAACACTCAGGGCGCTTTCTGCAGCTTAATTTAAAAGACCCAAATGAAAACCTTAATAGCAAGGATAGTGAATGTAAAACAGCAGAGCACCAAAGTGAGGAAACCCAACCGTTAAACTGTCTTAAAACCTGCACAGGCATTTTATTTACAACATATTTTCACAGTGCCATCATGCAGCAGACACAGCATGTTCAGAGTATCTCACGTTTTTACTAATATGCAAAGTCTAAAAAATAACATTTTTACAAAAAGTCTGACACACTTCCTCCTTTCTGTGCTTTCATGTATTTTCAACAAATACAAACAACACAATCAAAAGGCCTGAGTCTCCCTGGTGGACCAGATCAGTGAACACTGACCCGTTAAACACTAATAACTAGAAATGAAGTAAATCTAACAATCATAACCATGATGTGGCCATTGAGCCTTCAACTCTAATTCAAGTGCGCCATCTGCTGGATAAATATTTACAGCAACTTAACTCTGCAGATGAAAATAAAATGTGTTTCAAGAGTCACACAACATTTAAAAGTTATGATAATTTTTTTGCTAATTTGGATGCCACATGATGACAGTAGGGTCATATTTGAGTTTAAATATCACAAAACCAATCATCCATGTTGCAGAGTACCTTCTGTCAGATCAATGCTTCAGCCTGAATCAAAGTACAGTCAACAGATCTGCTGCATGATGCTATCACATCAGCATGGAACAGGAGCTAATCTAAGGGATGTACCAGCAGCTTTTTGAAATGTGCATACAAACCAAATCTTGTATGTGTACAAAGTGTCTGCGCATGTGTGTGTGTGTCTGTGTGGTGGATGAATGAATGTGTGTCAAAGGCTCCTTTCTTGCAAAAACAAAAAAAGGAAAGCCTCCAACAATTACTAAATACAAAATAAATAAGCAGACGAGACTCGGGTGAATTTATAAAACTTTTTATTTGTTTTTTTAAATCGAAGGCTAACTGAAATGTGTCTGATTCATGTTCTGTGACAACAACAATAAACCATTGTCTTGTGTTTGTAACAGAAAAGAAAATAACAACATAGCAAACCCAGCAACACATAGACCATCCAATATAAATTAAAATAAACTGTCTTAATACACAAATAAGCAGTTATTATCACTGAGAATAAGCAGGCCTCTATATAAGTGCATGAGCCATGCTGTGACAGATAACAGATTGAAGTTAAACCCTCAGCTCCATGTTCATTCTTTTTATGAACCCGGTGCTACGTTTGAGTGATGGGAAACCCAGCATTGCAGAGAACAGATCGGAGTTCCCACATTTTTATCTGACATCTGGTCCTGAGTGAAGATTTCACTCCAAAGCTGCTGATTACTTGTGTGCAGTTTTACTTCCCTGGACACAATCGCAGCATTTTATCATGCTTTTCTAAAACATCTGCACCAGCTGCACGTAGGAATCCTTACCAGAACAAACTGGTCTATTGTACAAGCCCCACAGTTTACATGCTTGCAGGATAAAACTCAAGGACAGGTGGAAGACTTCTACAATAGTCACTGCGGTGTAAGATACAGAGGCTTATTTAAATATGAACACATAACATAACTGCGAACAAGAGTGCTTTTGTATACTTTTTCTTCGACATTGTCAGAGGAAAGGCGCCACACAGCGCTGATTAAAAGAGCAGAGCAAGCAGAGAAAAATGCGATGATACAGAAATATGAAGGGAGAAAATGGTTTGCTTGTATGCCGTCCGCCAGTCTACTTGTGTTACTTAAATCATCCTTTCTTTTAAAACTGATCAAACATGTAGCAAAAACTGGAGGGAAAAAAAAGATTTTTCCCCAAAATCGAAAACAAAAAGTTCAAGCTTGACTGAACGTTTTTTTCTTTACAGTGGTTTCGTCTTTGGAGATGTCTTAAATAATGTCACATATGAATCTGGACTGTGTGGTGTGTGATTCTTTGCAAGCAGTCAGAAATGTTAAAAGCAAATACTGCGTCTCATTAAATTTCTGAAGAAAAGCATTAATTTCAGCTGTTTTTAGTTATAGTTCCAAACATATAGAGCAGCAATAGCAACAGTAATTTGTTTTCACAAATTTAGCTTCTAATGTCGTGATTATAGAAGTCCAGCTTTACCAGGAAAAAGAAAAGGGAAGAGAAGTTGGAATGATAACATAAAAACAATAGAAGCAACCACACAGGATTTGCAGATATCTGCTTTTCCACATGTTATTTGTTTGTAGTATTTTAAGGACTTTTGGTCCATTTTAGCTTAGAAACACTGACTGTTTTTTTCCCCTCCATTTTTTTTTCTTGGCCTGACTGGGCTTCCATACATCACGGCTGTAACGTGTTAAGATTTTGTGCTGTCCGAGGTTTTACGTTGAAAGGCAACAGTAAAGGATTTTTTTAAGTGTAAGTCTCCGATCATGCTGGACACCAGAAGGCACACATCTAGACACTGGGTCGAGTAAGGAGAGGCAATGATTAGTGGGTTACGAGGACTAGGTGCTTACATGAAGATTTATACTTGGAACTTATAAGTGCGTGATACAAATGTGCTCAAAAAGGTTCCAATAAAAGGGAACTTTAGCTAGCTTTAACATAAGCTCATCTCAAGGGATGTTGATGGGGATCTGTGGCGTCGATCCCCGCACCAATCGCACCGATTTGCTCTTCAGACAGCTGCACACTGACAACTTTAAACTTTAAAAAAGGGCACTTAAAAGCAGAAGTACATTTTCTTGTATTTACACATCCTCCCCAGAAATCTGCAGTTTTTGTGTGTTAGGTAGTTTTACACTCTCGATGTTTACAAATGAAAAAAAAAAACAAACACATTTTTTAATGATATGAACTTTTGAATTGAAGTTAAATCTTTTTGTTCTCAAGTGAATAAACATCATCAGCAACAACAACAACAACAACAACAACAACAATAAAAAAACTGACATTTAGCACACTACGTTAAAATATGACTAATATCATCAAAAAGGCAAATAGTAGGTGTATTGCAACGATCTTTGCGGTGACACTACCAAAAAAATCTATCTTCATCACCATCATCATCATCACCAACAGCAACAATCTCATCACCATCATCTATTCATCGTCATCATCTGAGACAGTGTGGCCTGGGATGATTGACAGCCCAAACTAGCCACTCACATTTTGCCCGTCTCAGCGCAGGCAGGCACACTTGTACGACATAGCAACAATAACAAACAACGAACGTTTCCAAGGAGACTCAAAGACCGCTGACCCAGCGGCAGCGAGGGCCGGTTCTGAAAGGAGCTCTGTCATTGGACAGCGGCCATCTCTAGGGAACAGGAAGAGCTCGTTCAGACAGGAAGAGGGAGAGGGAGGGGAGAGGCAATCAAGGTGTGTGAAATAAATGTTTTTGCTACCTTGTGTGGTCCGCAATAACAAAAACCTCAGTGTGTGTGCGTGTGTGTTTATTGTGTGTGTGTGTCTGTGTGTGTGTGAGGCGTTTGGTTCTTCGGTGAGTTTGTTTAGTCTGCTCTGTGTGTGCCTTTATGTGTTTAGTTTTTGTCTAGACAGCTGGAGGTCTTTCCCAGGGCAGGTGGGTGTACATTAATTGCACGCACGCACACACATACAGTGATCTCCTAACACTTTCAGTATCTCCACGATGGATTAAAGCAACAAAAACTATGTGATCTGAGCATTGATTGGTTTAATATCTCTCTTTTATGTGACTCAAATCGAACTGAATTTTAAAAAGAAACATAAATAAATAGAATTGAGAGTTAAAGAAAAGCTCACAAACACTGGTGAACAAGTACAACTGCATGTAAACACACCAGTCTTTAGATGTAGGCAGCGCTAGGGTATTAGCAGCTGTGTAGAAATGTGTGATCTGTTCTTCCTGTCAGCCTCCAAATGACTTTTCCCTCTTTCTCCTCCTGTCTTATTTTGTATTGTCAGCCAGCCCGGGTTTTCCCCTGAAATAAGAGATTGATTCTACACATTTTTCCAACTTCCTTATACATTTTTTAAGTTCCTATCACTAATATTTGTGGTCAGAGCCTGGCCAGCCTTCTCATACCCGCTGCAAGCCCTCTGGTGCAGGAAAGGAAACCATTTAAGGAAACAACTCTGTTCAAAAACAAGTATGAAACAGAAAAATAGTTCAAAGTACCTTAGGACTGAGAACCAGGCTGCTAACCTCATTACAAGATCAAAGATTATTATTATTATTATTACAATAATTTTTTTTTAAATGAGCCAATCATCTTTCTTTTGGGGCTACAGAGAGCTACAGACTTAAAAGATGATGGGAGGGCGAATCTTTTTTCTCACTTTTTGTCTTTACTTTTTGAGAGGAATTCAGTGTTTTCAGATTTAGTAGTTTGCCGAGTAATGCTACAAGATATTTTGAAGATCTTTCTAACATCATCAAAGACTTTTCTAATCAGTTAGAAGAGTCTTTTCAATCTGTTTTATGATTTGAAATGTTATAGTTTGCTATAGAACACAAGACTGCATCATTGCGATGATAAAATGACAAGAAACAAGACTAGCATAAACACATCCAATCCATCTATCAAGCTGTAAACGTTTAGTTTGTATCCAGCAACTTAAATAAGAATTTACATTAATATCAAATTTACACAGTTTTCTATGGGGATTTTTTGTGAGACACTCATTTTTGAAGTTTTTGGATGTGGAAATGTCACCGTTCTATTTAATGGAATAGAACTGAATGGCATTTACTATGAAGAGCTCAAAGCACCAAAAATTACATCTGAAATATTCTGCAGCAATGCCTCTTTCAAAAATTGTGAAGCTGTTAATCAAAAAACATCCACCAACATTTTTGTGAGCAGTTTCATGCAGGAAATATCTTCTTCAAACCAAAAGACACCCTCGCACCTGTGCAGCTACCTGATGTTACAGGTCAAATGAGGGACATCCATTCAATCTCCCACCAGCAAGAGCCTTTCATCACACGCACATGGTTGCTTTCTTCTGCACATGGACATTTTTCAAAATTGCGGATCGGTACGAACTAAAGAGTTCCTGCATGAAATGGCTCACTGTAAGGTTTGTGGATTTTTAAATTTTTTATTTTTTGAATAAACAGGTCACAATTTCTGGAAAGAGAAACTGCTGCCGTCTTTTTCACATTTTGGCACTTTAAACACCCCAAGCAGAAATTGCCATTTACTTACATTATATTAAAGAGAACACAGGCATCGCTGTAGCTGATTTCTCCAGAACTGGGCAATTCACACACCAGTTCAACACAATCCAGTTGGATAGGAATGAATACAAAAAAATTGGGAAAATACATAAATTTACCTTTGGGCCAAACTGTCCCTGTAAACAAGGTTTATACTGGGGAACAAGTTCAGCAGATTGAATTCTTTTTATCACGATAGTTGATAGATGCTGCTGTGACTCACCATGGAAGGAAAGTACAGACAAAAAATGAAAGATTCACCATATGAGATTATAAAATGTATTGTTTTAGCCTTCAGACTGTCTCTCAGGAGATTTGGCTACAGTTTGGTTCAGTCCCTGAAGAGGGCGCTGTTGCATAAAGGCTGGACACTAGAGGGCGCTGATTTTGTCTGGATCAAGCAGCAGCTTTAAATACAAAAACTACAAATACTGATCAAGTAGCTCAATCAGCTACCTAATGCAACTCTATTAATTCTGCACTCTTAATGAGATGACACAAGACGGGCTGCTATTAACACTCGTGCCACTTTTCAACACTTCAGTGTGTCTAGTTTCAACAACCAGCCTTGTGCTGCATTCAACACTCAAAGAGTTTGAGTCCAAAGCTTAAAAGAATGAGTTTATAAACAAGAAAATTAAAAAATTTCTCCTAATTATAGAATATATTTGTTAAAGCACAGGTTCAGCTGGTTTTATGGAGACCTGTGGAAGGATAGTTGAGGATTTAAAGTCTGTATGTCTTAAAGTTCTTCAATCTCAAAATGATAAATAAAGTTGTTTTTTATTCCAGTAAATGTTAAAAGCTTTGGTCCACAACTCTTTGCATCTCTTTAAAAGCGCATCACTAGTAGTTGGAGAATCTAAATCTGAATCTAAAAACCTAAAAGGTTCTACCGTTGTGTTTAAGCTTTATTGGTTGGTTGGTCGGCGCTGGCTGACAGAAGATTGTTGTCTCTTTCCTGGTGCAATAAAGTGCTCAGAGTGGCCTGCAAGAGAGAAAAACTTAGAGAGCAGAGTGTATACATGGGTTGAAAACGTGGGAGAGAATCTATAATTCAAAGGAACCAGAGGTACGTGACCAGAAAATTTGGTCTTTTGGGTGTATGGGTGACCAAAGTGGTGCACAGTCAGTGCATCAGATATTCAGGACCTGCTGGGCGACTGGCTTCCTTCCTGAGTAATACACTACAAGGGGGGTGTCATTGGTTTGTTTTCTCTCTTCTCATCCAATGAATAAAAATATCTGACATTCAAATAAAATAACAGGATTAAAAACTAAGTCTACGACATCCTACTCTAGTTAACATCTATTGTTACATTAGACTGTCTCGATTAGTCCAGACATTTGTTGTGTCTGGTTAACATGAATAAACTCTAATGTGCTTCGCTTGTTTAGTCGAGGTAGTAATAGCCAGCTTTGGGATTGGCTAATGATTCGGCCAATAGGATGAGAGAGAGTTAAGACTTTCTGATTGGACCCACAGGTTGGATGCTGACTTGTGGCTGGCTCGTGGGACTCAGACATTTGCATAAACCAACGATTATTTATTCATTTTTATCAATGGTACAGTAACGGTTAATCCGAGTCCGTTGGGCCAAAGTCAGAACCTCCCCTTACATTTATCATGATAGCAGCTGCTGTGCACCGCTCGGTCTGAGCCTCACTCACCATGTTCTTGCTTCTCTCTTGTTTTTATGCCGCAATAGACAGAGCTCCTTCAAAATAAAAGTCCCAAAAACGGTCCATTGGCGCATACTAAAAAATAGTGCAATTCTTTTCAGCAATTATATAAATAACTTTAAATTCGTGCTTTTCACTCTAGGTTTGCATACATGTGTCTGTATATATGCTCCATGTGTGACGTATATACACGTCAACATGTACGTTGCAAAAGGTGAAAAGTTGGCACCCCAACCGATTACTGATGTTTGTATCTTTTTTTTCTAAAACTAGACAACAAATAAAAATAAAAAAAAACACTAAACAAAAGCAACACAAAAAATGTACTCATAGGAATCCATCAAGTATAGAAAAATACCCAAACTTTCCCTACTTTCTGTCTCTTTTCGATCATATTGCGGATTATTCTTTTTTCCGGTGAACAGTCTTGAACTTTGTGCAAGCGTTCTTTAAAAAAAAGAACATACATTTTTTTTAAAAAGGAAAAAAAAGAAACAACCATTTCAGTGGCAACTCCTGCATCGCTTAGGAAATGTAAGGCAGAACTTTTAGCCTTGTGCTACAACTCGCGGAATAAGCGAGTGTGCTAAAATGTCCCAGCGATGTGGCTAAAGCCTGGTGCAGAAGTGGAGTTTTGAATATGGACTAAATGGACAGAAGCAGCGTGGTGGTGGGGGATTATCACATTTAAAAAAAAGAAATCCTACAAATGGAAGAACCAAAAAGATTGTAACATTTCGCCATTTGCTTGGATAGGAATTTTCATGGATGTGTGAATAAGATAAAGAAAAAGTTCAACGGAAAAAACAGACCAAGTAAATATTCATTGTGAAAGGTGATTACGCACATCAGTCTGACAGAAGAGAGATGAGGAGGACTTGTTAAGGGAAAGAATCATCTGCTTCCATCTCATTCCCTTCTAAATCTTCCTCTCTTTTCTGACATCAATGGTTCATCAGAAGACATGAAGTAGGAAGCTGCAGAACAGGATGTGCCAGATGTTCATGCGACTGTGCTCTGCAGGAGCAATGTGGTTCTGGGTTATCTTACCCAGAGAAGCCAGTGGGGAAACTGCAAAACTGACCTGCAACAACTAAAACTAACCAGCTCTTAAACCCTTCAGAGTGGATTTTAACAACTTCGTGACTTTTCATCATTCTCCACTGGTCATTACTCCAGTGGTGAGCAGATGTAATCCCGGTTTTCTCACTGGAAGCAGAGAGCAGCACTGTCACACCTGCTGGGGTTTCTGGGATTTCTCCTTTGTATTCCTTGTGTTCCTGTTGTCCACACTTCCTTGCTGTTGATGCGGAGGTCGGAGCAGGCCTTGTATGAGCGAGGCAGGTGGTGCTTGTGAGGATATCACAGTCCGATTGTTATGGCTGGAGGTTACAGATGTTGGGTGGTAGTAGTGCCCAATCACCTCGCTGTAGGCTGGAGGAGCTCCTTCCACTCGAGAGCCCTGCTTCTGATGCCTGGACAAAGCCTCCTGGGCTTCCAACACACTGATGCCTGAATGGACACTTGGAGGGGGGGCCTGCAGTCTGAGAGCAAAATAAATGAATGAATAAATAACACTGATGAAGACAAGATGATGGCAGATAAAAAATGATTTGTTGTAGGTTTTCAGCTAATCAAATTTCTGCATTTAAAACCTTATAATGCATCATAATTACAGAAAATGAAACATAATTAAACATTAGGCTGTGAAGAGAGGATGTCTAAAGCTCTTAGTCTCTTTCTCCTTTACTGTGCAGTACATCTAGTCACAGTTAGTACAAAGTTGGTACAAAGAACATAAACATTTCTATGACGCCTTTTATAAGCTGGATAAGTCTCTGATAAAAATCCTTAACACAGGAATTAGTCAACACAACGACAAGTGAGTGATCCAAAACACAATAACGGACCACAGACTTGCTCATTGTTACCTGGCCTGCAGACAGGAGTTGGATGGATCGAGAGGGTGGGAGTCGAATACTGTTCGGTTGGGTGGCGCTCTGACCGACTCGCGGTTCAGCTCCATCTGCTGCTCGGGGTCTCTGAGCTGCAGGGTGCAGGGCCCCTGGTATGGCGGGGGCTCCTCTCCATCTGAGAGGGAGATGGTGGGGGGAAGATCGATGAGGCTCTGAGGCAGGTAGGGATAAGTTGGCTGAAAGCGACTCGGGGCGTATGTGTGCTGGAAGCGCTGGGGCTGCAGCGGAGGCTGGGAGTGGCTGTGCTGTACTTCCCGCTGTATATAGGAAGAGCCCCCTCTCTCCGGGGGGTGGGTGTTATACACCTGGTGCTGTGTGAGGAGAGATATTTAATTACTGCTGTGCCTCTAACTAATGTTGGTTTAAATGAATTTTGTACTAAATCAAACTCGAAGACCACCACTGGTTGAAGCAGCACTCACCTCATTTAGACCACTGTTTGTGCCTGTTCCCTCAGAGGACCACAGACTTCCCTCCTGTGTGCAAAAAAGTCAATTTATGTAATTAAATAATAAAAATAATTCTTTAATTTTTTCGCAGTTTGCATCTCTATTAGCAAAGAACAGCAGTAAGCAAAAGAAAATGTGGAGAAGAAGAGCATGAGAATGTCTGCATGGTGTAAACACTCAGTAGGCAGGGAAGCAGGTCTTGTGGTTGGCGCATTAGCCACTAATCTGCTGGCTGACCTCAAACCACATTTAGCACTATTTAAAAGTATAATTTATTCCTCTGATTTGTAATAGTTCAAATTTCAATAAAATTGAGCTGGTTAAGACATAGATACTAGAACGGGAATATACACTGCTGCTAATAATGATTTCAACACCGCTGTGTAATTTTTAGAGATGAGTGGTTGTAACTTCCTGTCATATATTAGTTCTTGTTTTAAACACTGTCACAAAGACTTTCCACTGCGATCGCCTTTCCCCAAACATAGAACATGAGACTTGGTACTGATACACTTCTTATTGTTTGCTCAAACTTTACTGGATGGACGGATGGATGAGTGCGTGTTATTTATTAGAGGACTCTGTTTATATAAACCTGTCTGTGCAAAAGTGTGAAGCTAACTATGATCCCTGCTATTAAAGTATTTTTAAATCTAGGTTATACTGCCTAATACTGTCTTCTCCAGTAAAACGTTGTACCTTTTACCTGTGTTTGACCTTTTCCTACAGTTAATATATGAGCTGTATTGTGTAATGTATGTGCATAATTTGACACTGTAAGCTTCACATTCAGTTAACAAAGTAAAAAAATTTTCTGTGCTCATTTAAAATCAGCAGCACATATAGTTTGGTACAACATTGCCCAACACAAGTATGACTTAAAACGTTGAAATTAAGAGTGTACATGAATCTATAATGGATTGAACAATACTTTGAGCTCAAGCTGATGTTTAGAGGGTGTCTCGATGCCTTCGGTGTCACCGCTTGTAGTGAGGAGAAGACAAAAGTAGTTCTTTGCTTCTTTAAAAAAAAGTCTGAGAGGAACTTTTCCAACTTTTGTAAAAAAAAATATATATATACTCTCTCTGGTGACAGTTTTCTTGCCTGCTTGTCTGGCTGCATGTGTGTCACCATGTCTGTTTGCTAATCCAAATTAACTAGGACACTATGACTCCCCTGAGCTTATAAGGAGCTCTATGTGTGTGTATGTGCATGTTTGTGCTTCATTCTTTACTCATATTTTAAACTGAAACTGAAGCCACACAGATACACAGACAGTGATTCAGTGGAAGGTGATTCAGGCAGCACTAGTGAAGTCATATGTTTGAGGAAGCCTCAGGTGTAAGTCGGTGCGTGTTCTTCAAATAGACATCGGCAAGTCGCCATGGCCCTTAATGAAGAAATGAGTCAGTGCGTTAGCGTTAGCCTGCAGCACAGTTTAAGCACTGTGATCACATGCGGCCAGTTGGCACGCCTCTGAAACTGCTTTTATTGTGAAACTGTCTGAAACAGATGCTAACTTCCTCCAGGAAGTCTGTTTATAAAGATGAATGACTGTAACTATAAAAGGTCAGCGTGGTTGAGGGGTTTGTTATATGTTTTATCTATTTGTCTTTATAAATCATTTCGTTCATTTTTCATATATTTCTTTAACTCTCTCTCTCTCTCTTTCTTCCTACATATATCTTGTTCATAACCTTGCAAAGTTGGATAGCTTTACTGGAAAATAAAATTTCACCTGTCGAGACACTAACTTTATTCCATGTCTTAAACAGACTGTGCTATTTTATTTCTTCAATTAATGAATTCATGTATCTTACATAATATCTGCCACCATTTACAACTTTTCATTTTCTGTTTGCTCCACATATTCAAACCGACTTTATCTGTCTCTGACACAGAAACACGTGTATGTTTAAGCTATGTAAAGGCACTATGGAAAAATGAGCGGTGTAGTGATGCAGTAGGTAAGCAAAGTTGTCACTCATCTCACCAATCTGAGCCATGGTCTGAGTAACTCTCATCACTCAGGCGACTCACACATGGACTCTATACTCTGACCGAGCCCTTTGCACTACTTTCAAGCACTTTGTTCTCCAATGTCTGCCTTTCTACTGTTTTGTAAATGTTTCTCCTGCTTGTTATTTATTCCTCCTGTCTTATCATTTATATTTAATTCCTGCACAAAGCACCCATAATTTCATTGTACATGTACAATGACAATAAAGGGCTATTCTATTCTATTCTATTCTATTCTATTCTATTCTATAGTCTGGATACAAGTGCACATTTTGGTGTATTGAGGTTGAATAAAATGAATTTCTTTGAAATGAAAGAAAACAGTGAACTACAGGCCTTAAAATACATTTTCTCTTCTTTGCTCGGTGTGTCAGAACTGTGTTACCTTTTTAGCAGCAACATGTATGTAAACCCAACTGAATAAAAAGTCTTGCACACATAATGAATGAGCTACTGTAAGTGCATAGCTTGGGCAACACATCATCATGCAGTCCTGGCATAAGTCTGACTTACGTTGGCCAGTGGCAGGTGTCTCCTGCGTGTAGGGGTGTGCCTGGAGAGAAGGGAGCGTGCTGATAGGCGGTAGTGGTTGAGAAGACAGGTGATGACCACCACCATCACCATCATGACTATTACGATCACCAGAATCTGGACGAACTCCAGCTGGGCTGCAGTGACAGAGAAACAAAGACTGACATAAGTACGAGTCTCAAGAAAGCAGAAAACAGTCCTCTGTGGCTCTTCGTACAATAACCCTGATGATGGTACAGTCGCATTAACACCGTTAGGTCAGGCCTTGCAAGGACATGAAAAGTGTATGATGACATCTGCCTATTTTGCATTATATTTGAAGATCTAATATTTCTATTTATTTATTTATTGGAAAATTCAATCATTGTCAGAGACTTTTTAGATGGCCAAAGGCCTCATCCCCTGTATAGTTGCCTCAGATAACATAATCACCATCCTCTTATTACGTTTTAGGGCAATAACAGATCACGGCTCTCTAGTTTCATTCCAAGCAACAAAAAATACACACTTCAAAAGTTCAGGGCTTTCACAGAAACAAAACACTGTTGTACATCCTGATTTAGTTATTCAACTGAAATACTAATGATAATAATAACAAAATAACTCATGGCTGGATTTGAAAAATAGTATTGTCCATTTAATCATTGGGGATGTTGGTAGTTGAGGTCAAACAACATGGAGAGAGCTAAAGTACATAAAACAGTATTGCAACATATACCCAATAATTACTGTGTAAAATATATGAGTTCATCATCTTTTTTGGTTTTTTAGTACTACTTGGAGTGCTTCATCACATTCGTGGTTAAAAATGACTTCAACAAATACAAAAACACACATTTAAAGCAGGCTGGTATAATTGATGTTATTAGAAGAAAAAACAGAGAAAGATATAGTCTTCATGTCAGGTCAGGGTGTTTCACACACACACACACACACACACACACACACACACACACACACACACACACACACACACACACACACACACACAGCCAGCCGAGGCCAGGCTGACAGACAGGGCCACCTTTGTTGAGAGACAGCCTGCTTTAAATACCCCTTAACCCTGCTCCACCTCCCCCATCATCAGCACTGCCATTATCCACACACACAGAAACGGAGGCTTTTTTCTCACACTTTGTTTTTGTTTTGTTTTTTTCACAGGGAGCAGGCAGAGGTCAGGGCCAAGTCAGACACAAGAGCATAAAGTAACTAGCAGACAACAAACCAACCCTCCCCCGCACACCCCCTGCCCACACACACTGCATTCTGTTTTTCTCACAGTCCACACCGGTTCTCACAGTCTTGAGTTCCTCTTACCAGTAAACCATCACAGAAGATGAAGAAGTATAGAGTCAGATGACTCCTGTATCGCTGGATTCATTCACGTATTACTTTTTATCACATTTATTTATATTAGCTCACAGGCTACACTGACATATTAAAGCAAAAAAAGAAAGTTTCAGAGATGCGCAGAACTGTTTGATAGAGAAGCAGAGTTTTAAAGAATCAATAGAAGTGAACAGCCAAAGTTAAAACATATACTAGTTTCTGGGAACTAAGCACCAGTTTTTTAACAAAACAAATCGAACATTTTATTTTAACCATGATTAAAAGCATCATTCTTCCCCTTCTGTTAGGCACTTATGCTTAGCACGTATGGTCTATATCAGCGGTCCCCAACCTTTTTTGCGCCACGGACCGGTTTATGCCCGACATTATTTTCACGGACCGGGCTTAAGGTGTGGCGGATAAATACAACAAAATGAAACTAGTACCGGTACCGAAAAAAAAGAAGATTTATTCATAACACACGTGAAAAGACCCAGGAAAACCGAGTTAACGATAAAAACGATAACAAAATAATGCTGAAAACCGATAAAAAACCCTGAAAACCATACATTTCACACCTGAGCCTCAACTATCGCGGCCCGGCACCAAACGACTCACGGACCGGTACTGGTCCGAGGCCCATGGGTTGGGGACCGCTGGTCTATATACACAAGAGGACCCCAAAGAACTTCAGGGAACGTGGTCAGAAGACCACTTAGGACAAACTTCTGTAAGACTTGCAGCTGCAGACTTCCTGGGATTAAAAGGATTTCCACAACAAGATAACCCAAAGTTGGCTGAGATGATGCATTTAAATGCCATTTCACTTGACCAACTGTCCAAATTTCCAAGATTTTTAATATGCAGTGACGCACATAGTAAACCTGCAAACTCCCACATGTAAGAAAAACTTTAATTGACAATTTAGATATATACATATGTAACTATCTACAACTATCTGAAAATATGCTGATTCGCATGCATTTAAAAGGAAAAATGAACTTAAAGACTAAAGCGTGCTTGCTTAAAAATAAATCAGACTCTAGTGCATACAAAGGAATCTGATAACATCCATCTTTTCATCTCAGATAAGAAACTCACCGCACAACTGTGTCTGAACACAGTTGTCATGGTTGTGACTCTGTGATGAAGGTTGCATAGTCTCGTCACTCAACAAGCCTCACAAAAAAAAAGGTTGATTTCCAGAGGACAGATCCCGAAGATCTGCTACTGAGGGAAAAGGAAGAAACCAACGCTAAACCAAAACAACAAAAATAAAAGAAAGTAAAACAAAACTTTCCAAGCTTCATATCCCGTGGATGCTCCAACACCATGTGTGTCCTCACCGGCCGTCACACACACTCTGAGCCTGGAGTAAGCTTTGTCTGCAACTTTTTCTCACACACATTCCCACACTGTCCAGACACACACAGGCGCACATATCGAGGAAACAGCTGACCAGACCCTTTCTTCTGCCCTCCCTCGCCACCAAAACCCAATAGCTGTGAACAAAAGGGGTCAGTGTGAGGGAGGAGGGGAGGCAGAGAAAGAGACAGAGGGAGAGGGGAGAGAAAAAGAGGGGGAGTGGTGGGAGCGTCTGGGAGAGGAGACAGATGGGTCAGTGGGATGGAGAGAATAATGATGAGATAGAGAGAGAGACATGGAGAAGGGAGGGGGAGCTGAGTTTGAAGTTTGAACTTCTCTGCTCATTAGGGCATTCAAACACTGAGGCAATTAAACTCTTACAAGCAGAATACAATAGTTAGTACTGACTGCTTCATCACTGAAAGGATCGTTGTGGTCTGGTATGGTCTGTCATGGCACGGTATGGTGCGGCAGGGGTCAAGAACAAGAGCGCAGCTTTTTAAATATTATATGAAGAGATCGTGTATGAAATGATTCCCTGCAAATGTTGTAATTCATCCCTCTTTGACTCTCAAATCTATTTTTGCTGGTGTACAGATGCAAAATATGGAAAATTGTGTCACCGTCCATAAATATCCAGACCTAAATTTAGCTGTAAGGCAACACCATCCCTCCAGGACAAAGCCCAATATGTTGTCTCCCACAAAATAACACTTTTATCCAAAATGCTAAGAAAACTAAGCAAAAGGCAAACCATGAGAATATTTAACCTCACACTAATGAAGCCCCTTTTCCCTCATATTACTTGGAAAATGTTATAATAATTTTTTTTTAAAAATTACCAGCCAATGTCAGGGGTTGTGGGGCCTAATTACATAAGTGGATTCAAGTGGATTGGACCCACATGTACAGTCGTGGTTTTTCGGTCCATCACAGAAGATCAGCTACTGTCACGTCTGCATCTTCTCTCTGTCTCTAAGTTCTTTGGGCAGAAACCAGAGCACCTGGATGTAACCCACACATCCACAGGGTGAACTCGGAAAGCCAGGTTGGTCCGAACCCAGGATCGTTCTTGGTATGAGGTGACATTGCTAACCACTGCACTACCATGCAGCCCTGTTACATAACGTCAGAGTTCCTGTTGACGTTGTGAATGCAGAAAAGACGGCTTGGAAGGTTTATAGTTACCAAAGAGGCCACTGTGCTGTGTACGGTATGTTGCGAAGGGAAAGGAAAGGGAGGGAAAGAAAAGTTGTGGGAGTTTAGCACCAGCTGAAAGAACAAGCTGTCAGCAGGCAGTGAGCCCACAGACACGCGCACACACACACACACACACAGTCTGGGTGGCTTCACACAGATGGCGAGACTGGCATCGCTGTATGTTTAAGTGCCTCTCTGTTCCTTTTTTGCCTTTGACAATAACAACAGTTCGCTTTAACAGGCAATGTGACTGTTTACAGATAATAATTTTAGTCTGTTTATGTTTGCTCATGTGGGTGTCTGTGTTCCTTTCCTCCCATGTCTGCTACAGTACGTCCCTTAATTTCTCCCTTTGATATCTTTCCGTCCTTCCTTTCAGTCCTTTTTTTTCTCCTTTCTGTCCGAGGTTTGAACATTTCATGGCAACATTGTTCAAAAATTAAAAGTGGATTTAGCACATAAAGCCATACTGTTGCATTCTGGCACTTACACACCTTTTTTTATGTGCTAATTTAGTTGTTTGCTTCCTACTGGATATCTCAAAACTGGTCATCTTAATATTATATTTATAGCACTTCTATTGACATATTTATAGCTTTGTAGTGACACTAGGCTTGTTTGACTCATTTTGGTAAAAGTACATATATAGCCAAATCTGATGTAAAGTGGGCCCCAACAGCTAAACCCATGCATATTAAATTAACAATATTAATAATAAGAAGTAAACATGTCCACCTTCTCCGTTGCTTTTAGTCTAAATAAGTAAAACCACATTTATTAAACCATTCTTTACAAAACACATGAAGAGCAGACTATAAGTGATAGATTAAAGTAGATCTACAAGTATTTTGGAACTACAGATTTGTTTTTGTTTTTTTTTTACTTTTTTACAGTTTAGACAACTTGTAGAGATAAAAAAAAAAAATACTTTTAAGCTTCCAGATATTTCCACACCCTTGTAATATTTTGGCATCGACACACCAGGGGTTCTGGCCCGTGGACCGAATGTTTGAAAGCTGCATTTACAGGCACAAGTTTGAGCCACTCTGGAGTGCCTTTCGCTGACGTTTTGATGTTTGTTATCCTGTTTCCTTTCGGCTTTTGCAAATTGATGCGTCATCATTCAATAAAAAATTCCTACTATTGCTATAAACACATACTCTGTCAGTTCCCCTGAACACAGAGCTCCCAAAACTGCGAGGCCAGCAGGTCGGCCAGCAGCTCTCCTCCCTTCCCTTTCTTTTCTGCTCTTATTTTGATTCTCTCTTTTCTCTCCAGTGTCAATAATGCTGCGTTTAGCTCACTCCTTCCATTCTGCATGCTAACTGTGTTTTAATCCACTTATGCCGCTCATTTTAAGGTGCATAATTTTGCAGAGAGATTTTATTTTATTTTTGGCATGTTTTTCCCCCACCCTGTGGAGATTTAAAATGCGCAGCCATTCCACCTCATTTTCCCCATTCCCTCTTCTTCTCTTTTCTCTCTGTCATCTTATTCTTCATCCTTATTTCTCTTCTCTTTCAATCGCAGAAGCCTTTTTGGTATGCCAAAATTATTTTTAAAGCAAATGTGTTGTGCAGATGCACCACTGAAAAACATCCTTGAGGCTAAAACATGCTCCAGCGAAGATACATAATAACACTGTGTCTGTGGTATGCTACAAAAAGCAGGTTTGTGCAAACCGCAGAGGCTCCAAAATCTCAGCTACATGCTCATATGTGTGCATTCAAAGAGACAAGAAAAGAAATATAAAACAAATAGGCAAACAATGATCAAGCTTTAGTGTATTTGATTTCTTCCTGGCAGACGAGTATTTGTGCCAAATGCAAACAGAAAACCGCATTCATGGGTTTATTAAGCCTCAGCCCACGCTGCTTTGACAATTGCTAGGTTATAAGTCAAAGAAATCCCTCTGCCCCAGATAAATTTCAAAAGACACTGCTACCCTTGTTGACTTCATCAAACTCTTTTATTTTTTGTCTTTAAATAATGGACAGTGGACTGTGATCCAAAAGACGACTTCTCTACCCCTAACCTTCATTGTATTTCACACAAATGGAGTCTAAAAAAATCTCTTACTAATTCATTAGCCATCTGGGGTGCAACTGTATTGTGCAAAATAATTTTTATTTAATCCTTGAATAGTTAAGGCGATATTTTCAGCTCACCTGTTTGTTCTAATCTGCAGTTTACTAAAAAAATTGTCCCATGTGTGATGGTGATTAAAAATGACTTAAATGGCTCATCCAGTTTCAAATTATCTTCAGTTGACTGACTAATTGAATCAGTGCAGGTGCTTAACCTTCAGCCAGATTAGACAAGCAACCAAAATAACTGAGAGGATTCATTTATGACCCCTTATCTTTTATGCAGGAATATTTTTTCTAATGACGCCATTTGAGTTTATCATAGCTGCCGTCTTTCCTTAATCTATGACAGATGCCTTCTAATATATAATTGTATTGTGTAATTGTTTTAATCATTTTAATGCAATAAAAGCATCTCCAACTCGTCTCCATTAGTTGTTTTGCTGTTATTTGCCTCAAGGCTTCTGCAGCAGCACGTCTTGCTATTCTAGGCCTATTAGCTATGCTTCATTGCAACATTGTAGCGATCAGACACTGAAAATTAGTGCACGATTTTAAAACGTGCATATATTTTCAAAGTGATAAAAAACTGAAAAGTTGAAGAAGTCAAAGTTTGACTTTATGACTGAACTTAAAACAGTTGAGAGTTACATTTCATTTTTTGTTTTTATGAATTTGATTATGCCAAAAAGAATTTGCAGCATATTAAAGATAATCTCAGAAAAAGATGGTTTGTGTAAAAACTGATCATCAAAATAAAAGCCTGACATCTCTCATTTCATCCTGAGTCTGATTGCACAGCTTACATCAGCTTAGAGACTAAACAGAAAGTCTGTGGTGCTTTCTGGTTTATCAGGACTGAAACAAAAAAAATGGTGTCAGGTTGAATTATGCAGGATTTACAGTGTTGCACTAAAATTCAGCATATTTTCTTTTTGAAAGATCAAGGTTCAGACCTGTGTCTTCCCAGTGCCTTATCTTCAAGGAAGAACAATTCTAAATAGCCGTTTGAAGTTCCTTTAATTTTCCTTGTGCAATGCTAAAGAAACATTTTCACTTCTCAGAATTGTTGCATGAGAGAGATTGCTGATCGCTTCCCTCCCTCTGTGGTGTTGTCTAGACAGGAGGAGGCCGTAAGCCTGGCAGGCAGGCAGACACTCCATGGTTAATCTAAAGCAATTAGCTCATTTGTCATCCGCTGCCTGCTCTCAGTCTATCTGCCTCCTTCTCCTCCTCCTCCTGCATTCAACTAAAGGTCACAAGCGGTCATTGCCGAGTCAGATGGCTCTGAGAGTGCAGACAGAGAGAGAGAGTGGGGAGGGCAGGAGAATTGAGGGAGGGGTGGTAGGAGAAAGGAAGACAGGGAGGAAGAAAATATGGTGGGAAGGAAGGAGGGAGTGGAAGGGAAGAAGTTGAAGAGTGCAAAGCAGGGAATGTGAAGGGAGGCAGAAAAGAAGGCAGGACATGAAATATATTAGCAAAGGAGATGGAAAATATGAGGTTGAAAAGCTTAAAAAGGGAGGAAGGAAGGCAACCAGAAAAGAAAATGTAAAAAAAAAATCAATGATGAAAAGAGTAGAAAGGGAGAAAGGGAAGAAGAGAGAGAGAAGAGCTCGCTAATTCCTCCCCCCTTTCTCAGTCCTCAGATGACTCGACAGTCTGGGTAGTCAGAAATAGCACAGACAGCTGTGTGTGTGTGTGTGTATGTGTGTGTGTGTGTGAGAGAGAGAGTGTTTGTGCAAGCTCCTATATGTGTGTGAGTGTGAGAGGCAGAGTTATAGGTCATAGGTTCACACAATTTTGCCTGCCAATTTCCATGAGAAAGGCTATAGGGAGCAATGGGTGGTGGTATATGTGTGTGTGTGTGTGTGTGTGTGTGTGTGTGTGTGTGTGTGTGTGTGTGTGTGTGTGTGTGTGTAAGGGAGGTTTGCACAAACACCCACACATACATACAAGAAAGACACACAAAATGATACACACTGTCTCTTCCCATTGACTTTGGAAGTCATAGTCATGGTGCAGCCAACAAGTGTGGGAACTTTGGTCCATAAAACTCCCACTGCTTGATTCAACAGTGGGAAAATAGAGACAGAAATGTGTGTATGTGTGTGTGTGTGTGTGTGTGTGTGTGTGTGTGTGTGTGTGTGTGTGTGAGTGTGTGCATGTTTGAAGGGGTAAGTTATCATCCTTCCTCATCTTTCTCTAACCGTCATCCCATTTCTGATTCTCATCTTTCATTAGTCTTTGCTCTGAAAAAGGAAACTTCTCTCTCATCACGTCTTGTTTGGGACGACACGCAGTCATGTGTTACTTAAACCGAGCACACACACACCCACACACACAGACTTTAATGAGAGCAGGAACATTAGCTAAGGACCTCTGCTGCAGTGTAAAGTACAGGAATTTGACAGTTGATGTATTGAAATACTAGACAGTAAAGTTGTCAATAGACTCACCGACTGAAGCATTTTAAAGCCCAAAAGTGTGACGATTGCGAGTGTAACAGATGATTAACAAAATGTAAAACCAGAACTGTAACTTTACATGATCCACTTGCACAGTGTGTAATTTTACATTACCCAAAGCCTACTTTGCAAATGAGGACCAGATCCTGCTGGCTAGGGCATTGTTTTAGATGGTGGAAGAAACCGGAGCTCCCAGAGAAATACGTGCAAGTACGGAGAGAAGGTGCAAATGAGTGAAAGGCCCTGCCCGGGTTTGAACCCAGGAAGAAGTTAGAGGTAACAGCAAGCAAAATGTGCTGACATATGTATCTGAATCCATCTCAAATGGAGATTCTTTCCCTGTAAAAACAAAAAAAATGAATGCATGCAAATCAGTACAGAGGTTAACTATGTCAAACCACTGTACTGTAATAATAATAATAAAACAAATACCGATATCACAGTCTATATATCAAATTTTAAAACTAAATGGATAAGGGAAAAAAACAAAACAGCCATCACTGCCATTGTGATAAAGAGCATTATTTCACCATGTAAGTAACCACCTTATCTAAATGTTCAGTGCAGACATTTTACAACAAGACAAAATAAAGTAGAACTGGAGGATATGTAATAGGTGTAAGAACTGGGTGTATGGAATAGATGAGTGCTGGAGTGGAAGAAGGACAGAGAAGCATTAGTCTAAATTTAGAGTGTTAATCCAGGGAACTCCCATGTTAAATTGCAAGTCCCATCTGGAACGCTAGCTATGCTAACTCTAGCAGAGAGTAGGTCACTGACTCTGAGTAAACTAAATATCCTGACCATGAAACACATAAAGCATGCTGCCAGCTCTCACCAATACAATACAGGTGCTGTGACCTTTGACACTTTGACCTTCAGACTTTAATGACCTTTCAGAGTCCACCCTAATAACACATTTGACTCAGTTTTTTTTAAATACGAATGATAAAATACAAAAGTCTTTGTTTTTTAACAAGAACCAATGACAACTTTAATAAAACTGAATAATAATAATAAGGATTATTATTAGAAAAAAGTAAATGTGTTTGGATAGCATTAAAAGCTATAGTACTGAAACGTCTCATTGAGCAGGTCGCACTAATCAGTAAGTTTGGTGCTTTCATGTTTTATGCTGTTTTCACCTAAAACAATTGCAACACAGCTGATTAAAGTTCTACGAGTTCACAGCTTTTTGAGGTTTCTTGTAAAAATACTGGAAGAAGAATTACTTTCGTGACAGGTGGTGAATATACTGAGCTACAGTACTGTACATTAGCTTACTTACATTTTATTTAAAAAAAATGCAATTTCAATACCACTAATGCATTTTTGTAATTGTAAATAATTTGCTTTTTGGCTTGACTTTGTTTTACTCTCTGTGATATGTATGCGTATGTCTGTTTTCTGAAGTTGGCCATGTTTTGAAGTTGCTATTAAAAAGATATAACCATGCTGTTTGTTTGACTAGCTCTCATCAGCATGTGGGCGGTATTTATTATAGTTGTCTTGTGTTTGGCATCTGTTGTCCAAAGGTTTTACAGAAATAACTCATTTTTTATCTTTAATTCTGTTATAGCAATTGCACTGTTTTCACCAAAATTATTACAGTAAAAAATGTAAAACTGTATAAAAGACATTATCCTGACCACACAGTTACAGTTATGTTTCTGCATGTCTTAAGAATATTTGTTTTTTCTGGTTTGCAGGAGTCTGGCTGAGCTGTGGGATGATAAAGGAAATGAATAAAAATTAAATAGAATCCCTGCTGTGCTGACATCAGAAACATCAGCGAAATGGAAACAAGGCACAGACAAACGCAAACAACACACCTCGTGCTGTACTGGACACGCAAAGCCATCAATGTTAACAATGGAAAAAGTGACAGTATGTAAAGTCCAACAAGGAGACCGGAAATCATTCACTCAGTGTTCTCACACACACACACACACACACACACACACACACACACACACACACTGCTCCTCTGTGTACTAGCTGACCTGCAGAGCATTCTGTCTGAAACATATGAAAATCAAACCTCATTATCAGCTGCTTGTCTGGCTCTGTGTTTGTGTGTGCGCGCGCGAGTGTATGTGTGTGTTGCTCATTATAATTCTAGCCAGAAGGAGCTAGACTACCCCTGTCGTCTCGCACCCCCGCACACGCAGACGCGCACGCACACAGATAGACCTTCGTTCACAAACACACACGGTGTTCATTTGAATGAGAAAGAGACAAGAAAGTCACGGGGCAGGTCACATTCGCGTGTGTGTGTTTATAATGGACCTGATCCAAAGTGACACTAGACATAATAATAATCATTAGCAGCGTGCAATCAGTGGCTGCGCGCACACAGACACACATTTACAGGTCATCAGGTTAGCTAACAAAGTTACTGGTTCAATTCCTTCTGTCAGCAGTGGCAAATTTTTGCCAAAGTGCCCTTTAGCAGTACTATTACAGCAAAATTACACCAACCTTTACTGTTATATTGTTACATTTACTTTTGTGCATGACTAGTCTTTTCTGTATTCTACATCTACAAGCTTACATGGATAAAATAATTATTGTCCCTCATTCATTTTTTAAAAATTCAGCGCTCCTCTTTTCTTTGTAGCTGTGCACTTTTTGACCTTCTTTAAAAAAATCAGTTACTGGTTCAACTCTATTTCAAATAACTGAAAATCAGCCTTTGATCAACAAAATCTTTCTAGTGGGAATTAAAAAGTTGAAACACACTTTGCATGGATAAACCTGCAGAGGGCTCATTAATGGTTGGATCATTAATGATTGCCTACAGGTGCCTTTTTCTCCACATTGCTAATGGTCTCTTGCCAGGCCCACTTCACGTCAGGACAGCTCTCCCTCACTCTCCACATCTGTGCCGAGCCACAGGCCTCACTTGGACCCACAGTCTGGGCCCAGCTTTCAACATGATAACCCAGTGTTCCCACCACGTCCCCTGTTAATGAATGTGTGTGTTTGTAAAGCCAATAGTTAAATAATCACGATTTCATTTTAGTATACACAATTATTATTTCTGTCATAAAAGAACAGTACGGATATCATGCATATTATAACTGGCATACACTAGGGGCTGAGAGCCAAGGATCAGTTTTCAATATGATATTATTACATTAGATTGTTTACAGTAACACATCACAGTACAGTGACACCCCTCTCTTCACTTTACCCTCATTCATTTTATACGCTCCACCATAAGGAGTCTTTAAGTGACCTAAGACTGGCAGGGTAGCCCGTTTAGATCTCCTGAATGCTTTAATAAAAATGTTAAGTATTTGGCACCAGTGTGTTGATAACTTATCACAAGAGGACGTGATTCAATATGATAAATGTGCCAGTGCACGATATTTCTTTCATAGCTCCAGCTAATGACTCTTCTGAGATTATTTCTGCTTATTAACCAAATATTTGTTCTATAAAACATTAGAAAAAGAATCGCTGTCACATTTTCCTAGACTCCAGACAGCATTGTCAAATGTCTAGCGGTGTCTGATTAACAGTTTGAAGAATAAAGAAATTCCGTTAATGTAAAAACTGGCACAGATCTGTCAAATGTTTCATGTTATTGGCCAGAAATGACTTTATCAATTATCCAAACAGTCGTTGATTAATTTCCTGTTGTTTGATTTAAATTAATGTTAATAATGAATTTCAATGTCACGATTTAATGCATTAAGTAATAATAATAGATTGCATTTATATAGCGTTTTTCGGGACCCCTCAAAGCACTTTACAATTCCACTATTCATTCACTCTCACATTCACACACTGGTGGAGGCAGCTACAGTTGTAGCCACAGCTGTCCTGGGGCAGACTGACAGAAGCAAGGCTGCCATATCGCGCCATCGGCCCTTCTGGCCAACACCAGTAGGCGGCAGGTGAAGTGTCTTGCCCAAGGACACAACGACCGAGACTGTCCGAGCCGGGTCTGGAACCGGCAACCTTCCAATTACAAGACGAACACCCAACTCTCTACTCTAAGTAGTATTAAGATGCATCCTGTATACATGGATTGGGGAAATTGGGCTGATTTTTTTTTAAAATTTTGATGAGATGTTACTGATTTTTTCCAGCTACTATTAGTTTAATCTTAGTCGGTCACTTTAGTGAGCAAGAATTTGTAAGTGTGCTAAGTCACTAAATGGGTTTCTAACATCTAAGACATTTTGAGCTACGTCCAAAAGCTGAAAGAAACCAAAAGTTTGCTTTTATCTGACAAAACAGTTATAAATTATTTTACTTGCGTATCCTCAATAGAGAACTGTTTTAAGCCATGCTCCAAAAACTTGTTAAAAATGACTCATAGCATTAAATGTATCACAATAGCCCACTAATAGTGAATTTTTATGCATTTAGAAGAATATAAAAGAAATAATACTGAGAAAAATTAGTGGTGTTTCAGTGATAAAGGGTCACTAAGGAGGTATGAATTTAGTGTAATAAATATTCAAGGACAAACCTGTTGTGTTCTGCAGGTGTGTGTGCCTAAGATAAGCTAAAAGCAGTTATAGAGGTAATGAGTTTGCGATCAAGCCTGCAAAATGAGGCAAATATATGTATGTGTGTGTGTGTGTGTGAGCCAGGCATTCGTCTCCAGCTGCCAAATCAAAACTCGCTCAGCCAGTCCTTTCATGCACACACACACACACGCGCACACACACACCTGGCTAGACAAAACAATGTCTGTCTGACCCTGTGTGCGTTTTTGTGTGTCTGCATGGGAAAATCAATTCCACATTAATAAACAATGGTTAATGAATTAAAAGCACTTCTGTCTGCGGCTACAGTGAGTGTGTGCGGAACACAAGCAAACACTGAGAACGATGTTAATGATTTACTGTGCACGAAAATCTGTTGTGCTCAGACTGGATGCCATGTGATTCAAGTACCAATCCCCACTAAAAGCTCTACTATTAAATATTTTGATATCAGTGATGAATTGGATGACTAAACATAATCTAAAATAGATCACTTGTATTGATGAATTCACAAATTTTACAGCTCTTTCTTTTAAAGACTTGCTAGGAAGCTGTGTTCATAATTAATCTCTTTTAAAAACGACACACCTGTTACGCAGTTACAAGTTACACACTAACAGCTGAAGAGGTGGAGGCCAAACAAAGACTCGAAATAAGGAGTAGGTTTGCTCAGAAGGCTCTTAATTCTAACTTTCATTATATTTTTTTTTCTCAATAATGAACAATTTTACTATTGTAGGGTCTACCTTACAATAAAAAGCGCCTTGAGGCGACTGTTGTTGTGATTTGGCGCTTTACTCATTTATCTGCTCAGGATCATAGCGACGAAGTCCAAATTCCAAACATATTTGGTTTGCTTTTAGAATTTAAAAAACATAATAAGCAAACGCTGTCATTTCACAAACAGCAACCTGTTGAAGTTTAAGGTTTCACGATCTATGCTTCAAGAATAAGTCATTTGGAAAAGTTGTACTATTTTCCTTAGTATCTTCTAAGACTTTTTTGTGGTTTTGAAGTGCAACCAGACTATTTGTGGTTGTATTAAAAACCAGAAAGCCTATCCTAACACACATTTTGCTAATTTTCTTAAGTTAGTAGCAATTCCCCTCCCAGGCAGTCGCTCCTTTTATTTCATTGAAGAATTGTAACAGATGCCAATACCTATGATGATGGTGGAATAATAATGTAAATGCTACATTTGATGATCTCTGTTTACATTAACATGCTCCATTAAGGAAATACTGAACCATTTGATGACTAAACACATTCTTACCCTCCCTTGACCAACACCGCCACCCTCACTCTCTTTATAAACTGCAATCCAACAATAGCAACAAGTGAACACCTGAATGCTTCCTTTATTATTCAGGTGCCGTTGAGCAAGAAACCGAAGCCTCACCTGCCTCACGAGAGCTGATTAGAGGTGAGTCTTTAAGAAAGAAAGTGCACTCTCAGAGCCCGGTGGCTAAAACGTTCAAAAACACCTGGCTCTGAGAGGGCACTTTCTTTCTTAAAGACTCACCTCTAATCAGCTCATGTCCTTTCTTTATCCTCCACATGAATCAACACGCCTTTGCTTTTGTGCCTTTGCGTGTGTGTATGTGTCTGTGTGCTAGAGATGAGATAACCTCTAGTTTAGACAAAACAATTTTCTGCAGAAACCCAAACAGCATGACTGCAACAAAGCTGAAACAAAGAACTGCATGGAAAGTATAAAAAGGAAAGAATGAGCAGGAGCGGGGGGTGGGGGGGAATAAAGGGTGAAAATATTTTACCGTCTGAATATTTTGTGGTAGACATGTAGAACTCTAACGTTTATTGCAAAAGACATCTGGCAAAAACCCAACATACACGTGGAAATCTGTCTGCGAGAGAGCAATGATATTTTCCCTGTACTTACAGCCGACAGTGTTTTAATGCTGTTGATGTTTCTCCGTATCATCAGGGTCAGAAATGTTTACCATAAGAGGGTGTGTGTTGTGAAAGCTTAATGGATGGATGGCAAACAAGCTGGGAAACTGGCTCCATGCCTCCAGAGCACAAAATGATATGGGCCTCACATTAAGCTGTGCATGCCAGCTGGCAAAGTCTACCGTCTCCTCACTGAGGAAGGTGTGGGAAGCTAGTGGACACAATGTGAGCAGCGATCGTGTTTCTGATGTAGCCAAGAATCTGTCAGTGCAGGTGTGATGGGAATTGTTTGTCTTTTTTAAAGAAACTAGCTATTTCAAAGTTTGTCTCCTGTAAGAAGACTCCTTCCATACTGTGGTGCATTTAGGAGACAAACAAAAAAACAACTTCTAAGAAGTTCCTTAAACCTTTCAAGTTGAATTTTCACTTCAACTGACTCCAAAAGGTCTTGTGGACTTTGTGTGGGGTAGCCAAATACAAATTTAAGTCTGATGCCATGGAGCGGCTGGACACTGAGTCATGGCTAAAAATAGTAAAAAGAACAAACCTTCATCAGACATGTACATCCGATGAAGGCAACATGTTGTTTTCTTTTAAATTTCCTGTTTTCTCATTCCTACCCATCATCATCAAGTCTTGTGGTCCCCATGCTTACATGAAGAGCACAATCAAGGCCGTCACAAAGACTTTAATGGACTAAAATTTGGTATGTTTACGTAAAACAAAAACAGCTGTCAGGCTGAGACACCACAGATGCTGGAAGCTCCGTTCACAGATTTTTCTGCCACTTGTGGGCAGCAGAACTATCTAAGTCCTTCCAAAAGCAAGTCTTAAAACTCGACAGCCATCTCAACAGCTCATCTCGATAGCATTCGAAGTAGTATTATTACCTTTATTGTTGCCGAGACATAAAAACTGCAAATACAGAAACATGAAACAGTCAAATATTTGCTAAATCTGACCAAAAATAAAATTTCAAAAAGCTTTCTTCTTCTGCTGAAAAATTCTCCTACAGCGTTTTCATCTTATATAGTTTTGAAGAATCTATATAATGCAATGCCATTATCATAATATTTTATCAGAAATAAACACTGAGCAGAAATTTGGAGAAACATTAGGCAGAGTCTTCATGTTAATGTGCAGGTCTGCGCGCCCTTATACAAATAGCATTAAGTGAAAATTAGTGCTGCAAAGGAGCCTGAAATTTGTTTTACATTGAACTCTTTTGCAAAGTGGTGAAATTTTTGAGATGGGCCAGTGCCACCCTATGTGACCCCCTGAACACACCCTTGATCATAGGATGTTAGCAAACCATTGCACCGTTATTTGCATCATTATTTATTTGGGGATATGTTTTTGTTCGAAATTCACTTTTTCCTCTGCTTGTTTTTTTACAGTTTAAACATTAAATATTTAAATGCATTGAAATGCACTCTGTGAAGTCTCCAGCCATTTAAAGCTCTTTTTCTTTCTGCAGTCTGTAGTAGTGCAGACATAGCTATAAAAAACTGACTGAAGAGCACTGAGGCTGCTTGTTTGTTTGACCAACAGTAAGTTTAGTTCTATTCTATTCTCAGAGCACATTAGTTTAAAGGTAAACCCCTTACTCCTTATAACCCCTTTCTAAAAAAGCGAATAGATTCCACCATAAGCAGGCTTAGGTTGCATACTTTTCCCCATGATCAACTTTTCGATTTTTCCAATGATCAAAAATCTGAGGCCAACATTTACATGTTTAGCTGCTCTGTAGACCAGGAGATCTGCTTTGGGCTTTGAAAAACACCATCGAATGTGAACAAAAGGCCACAGTGGAAAGGAAAAGATGTGTTTTCCGACTGAGCCAGCTTAGTGGGGATGTAGACTTGGCCACAGTGCAAGAGCATGATTGTAATATAACTTTGTTTTGATGTGCATGTGGGCTTTTATTTTCTCACCTTTTAGCCCTAAAACCATTAGAATCACATCCTTAATGTGCATCTGAAGCGGAGTACAGGGGCTGTCTGTGTGCTTTTCTAGCCTGCTGCTCTGTCTAGACACACTGAAATCCACTCAGTGTGTACGTGTGTAAATGTATGTGCGTTTGTGACAGTCAGAGAGTGAGGGGGTTACTTGGCGTTTAGGTGGAGCTTGGTTTGTGTCTATGTGTTTGAATGGTTGAATATGTAATGATAATTATTAGCAATATAAACAGCTAGGAGGAGTCACGGTGGCATTCTGTGTGTGTGTGTGTGTGTGTGTGTGTGTTTGAGGATGCAAATGACGTGGTCCCAGCTGTTTCCTGTGAGCCAGAGGGCAAAGGAGGCAGACGCGTTCTCTCTGGAAGTCTGAGTGTGTGTGCGCACAGGGGTCAAGCCCACGGTCATGAGCGTCTGTGTCGCGTGGGTGGGGGGAATGGGAGTGTATGTGTGTGCTTTGTACACTGAAGTGTCCATTGTCTAGACTCTGTCTAGCAGTGAGGGCAGCTGATTGGTTGACAAATCATCGTAAATGTCGCACAAAACGTCTTTGTGTGAAATCTACATCACGGATTGCTTCCGAACATAATGTAAGGTATATCCACACAAAAGGCCAAAATACGTATGTGGTGACTTACGTAACTCAAATTCTTTTTTCACATTTGGTGAAAATCATCTATGCTTTTGTCTTTTTTGTAAGATGCTCTCCAGTAGTTGACAATCATCCAAGTTTAGTCTTGACTCTTTCATGAACCACATACAGCCCAATTTAATCTCAAGTGGGCTAGATCAGTGAATCAAGGAAAAATAGCAATGAAAAAAACACTGTCTAAATTTTTCCATTTGTTTTAGAAGACACTCTGACTTCATATGAGCCATTCATTTCAAGTCTGAGATGTCTTCAGAAAAGTATGTGGAATCTCAATAATATGTGTCCGTCTTCCATATTCACTCAGGCTACTGTCACCACAAAGGCTACTGTCATAAATCAAATAAACACTTTGCCTACCTGGCTTAACAACTTTGCTTTGGTGTGGTAGGGCAGGCCACACGTAAGGTCTTTGTCAGTAAGAAGGCTGTAAAACTGGTGATGATTCAGACATCTGGCTTGAATGATACAGTATGAAAGACTTTCACGACATGATTCATTCTTAGACACTGTCAGCACAGTGCTTCCTTTTTCAAAAACCCAGAGAAAAGTTCAAAAGTTAAGACCTGCTTCACTGAAATTTTCAGACATTGAAAAACCATCCAGTGGGTTGTTTTGGATCTTCTGGCTGGCTGGGCATTTGACACTCATGGTTTAGACTTCTAACCTTAAATTTTAAGCAATAATTTCATTGAGCACTGCAGTTTCAAATATTTTCTTAGACAAGGACGTCAAAAAAATGTGTGTTTAAAACGCTCGTTTGTTCTAATTTTTTGATTTCAGCATGCAGATTTTTCATTTTTGGAGCCTGCTCCAACCCTGTGCTGAGACTTGGCTATCTATATTGATCTGTGGCTTCCTGCAGTCAGCATCAATATGTCCAGTTGTTATATTTACTGGTAGCTTTGTCAGCAGGTGGACAGAAACAAATCAATCAGTCATCAAAGGTCTCATAAATATATCTGCACTTAAAAAAAACAAACAAGGAACATAAAACTGAATTCATTAACATAATATAGTTAGTGAGGAGAAATATTATGGGAGAAGGCACACAAACAACCAAAACCAACCCCCTCCGCTGTGACAATGAACCTTTCACCCCTCCTCCTCCCTGCCTTCTCCTGACCTGACCCTTGACCTTTACCCTTAAAGATACTCAGACTGTTTCACTTCACCCACTGCCTCCCAGCAGATGCAGCACGACATTGGTTTCAAATGCAAAAATGCCACCATTGACACAGCAAACATTTGCATACATCTGAATATCCGAATGTCTAATGAAAATCTGCAAACTGAATTACTCATGGAGGCCTTTGACATAACTTAAACATAATCTTGATATTTCTTCCCACAACGTCTGAAATCACTCAACTACTTTCATGTTTCTTCAAGTTAGGTTAATGTGAAAAAGCCGATGGTCCATCAGGAGAGTTACTAACCTTTTAAGGCAAAAATATTGCTAAATGTTAATTAAACAAGATGACTCATAAACTACAGTTTTGATGACTTTCATTCTGAGTATCACTCTAATTCATTTAACACCAGAGATTCCATATTAATGCCATAGGGGTGCGATTCTAAATGACTAAATAAACATTGATCTTAAGTATGAACAGATTCAATTGGAGAAACTTTGTAATTGAGAAAACAAAGGAAAACGATTCACCAATTTACTTATGAAACTACTGACGTGTCACTCAGAATAGTCTCTACATGACATCACGTTTAAATTCCATGTAGACATCCAATCATATGCGTACAGAGGTGACAAAAACACAAACTCTTAAAGATATAAAATAATAATAATTTAAATTTTCTTTTCAGCAGACAAGCCTGCGTTCATGACCTGTTCCACATTAGCAGGTGACACCACGCTCTTAAAAGACCAGACAGACAAATTATGACTCAGACCAATTAACAAAAGCCAAGGGACACTTTAATTTCTTCTCAACACGTAATCAGGCATTAACGTTAGCAACTTCCTCTGTCCCAGACTAATTAATAAGAAAACAGTCTTTTTTTTAAACTACACTGACACACAACAATTGAAGTATTTAGACCAGACAGTCATAAAGGTTTATTTTTCGTCCTCAGCGTAATTAACGAAAAACAAGAGACAATCTTTTCCACATTACTGTGTGCGAGTCTATGCCTACAGCAGGCAGACAGTCATTGCCTTTATTTATAGAGCCAGCCTCTTGGACCTCAGACAGTCTCTGTATGGATTTATTCACACTGAGAGACAGACATATAGGGCTGGCTCTGACTTCAGACTAATTAATGGGACAATATGGGTCCAACAGCCTACAAGAGGCTCAGCTGAATGCTGACTGGTATGCAGATAATATGCAAAAAGCACACACTCACACAAACACAAACTCCCCAAAGTGTTGCTGACCCAGAACCCCTAGACACACACACACACTGCATGCATCTACATATATGCATGATGAGAACATGCTGATGACTTTTTCGAGCTGTGTGTGTGTTGTTGGTGTCTAGACCGAGAAACAATGAACAGCTGAGAGGCTGAATAAAAAGGAACGAAAGGATTTAAACAAAGAATGAAGGAAAAAAAACACTTTAAATCTGCAACTGTGTGTTATTTAATCCAGTAATTGTTGAATTAATAATGTTTTTTGTCTACTTAGTCAAAATTCAATTTTTAAGAAAAGAAAAATTATTTAAAAGTAAAACCTGACTATGTTTACTTTAAACATATTTATTTGTGTGTATATGCATATATACATCCTCGACCCTACGCAAGCAAAAGCTTTTTTTTTGGTGACTCTTAATTTACCTACGGATGATATATATGTTTAACGTGACGTGAAACAAACGGAAACAGAGACCATAACAACGTTCCCACAAGGAGATGCTGAAATAAACATAAAATATATGATATAAACCAACCAACATATAAACCAAATTATTTTACAGTTTTTGAATGTTTTATTCAGACTGCTTCACCCATTAAAGAGAAGACAGGGCGCACATATATGCATTATAATAAGATTACAGCATCACATTTTCACATTTAAAATTCAGTAAAAAGATGTTACAGCCCCCGATAATGCATTGCTTTAGATGGAGAGACTCTTGAGGGATGGCTGTTATGAGGAAAGGCTGCCCAGAAACTTTACCAGCAGCACACATTGTTGTGTGCCTCAACTTTCGGTCTTTCACCCACTATGGAAAAAAAAAGGCACATTTGGACGTTTCTTGCATTAGAAATTAAGTATGCAGGCTGATACTCATCTTCTAGTGGCAACTCTCGCTATCTTCTCTTGGAAAACTTGTTTCAAATTTTTTAAACGTTCTCTGGTTCTTCAAAGAACCATCACCAACTAAGGAACCTCTACTTATGCAGGTTTTTAAATGACAAAAGGCTCGGTATTAGTATTGACTTTGCAAAATATAAGTATATATATATCTACTGTGAAAAGACTGTCAAAGTATAACTGACCGGAGGTTAAAGCTGCCTGATACCTATATAGTTGCAGCTTGGGAGGTAGAGCAAGTAGTCTACTAATATAAGGGTCAGTGGTTTGATCACCATCTCCTCAAGTCCTTGGGTAAGATACTAAGCCCCAAATTGCCCCTGATGCATCCATTGATGGTGTGAGTGTGATAGGTAAGTGTTTAAAGTGATAGAAATGAATGATGTTTGAATGGGTAAATGTGGTTTGTAGTGTTTTAGGGCTTTGAGTGCTCAGCAAGAGTAGGCAAGCACTATAAAAACACCAGTCCATTTACCTCCCATAGATTTCAGTCCATACTTCATTGAGAGCAATGCGTCTCTCTAACATCTCTGAAAACCCTCATTTAACTTTGTCAGTAACTGATATTGTTGTTGGGTCACACACATTTTGCTCTGACTGAATTTTCAAGGATAATGTGATGGAAACCTGAAAAATTTTAAAATGAAAAAGACTTTTTCTGCTTCTAGGGAACAAAAAAGGAACTAAATTTAAAAAAAAACAACAATAAAAAACAATACAAAAGAGAAACTGATAAAGGGCATCGGCTATTCCTCAAATGATTAAATATCATAAATATTAAATATACAAATATGGTTGATCTCTGTTAAAAACCACTAATGAAAATGAATCAATTTGACATATCCGCCACTAGAATTTTAAAAAATGCATGAAATTGAATACAAGACAGGAGGTGAAATGGAAAAATCAAGGATGAAACAAGCAAGGAGGTGAGAAACGTTGGAAAGAGGCAATTTCTCACCAATTCGCAGTAAATAGGAAATGCTATTCTTTGTGCCCTTAAGCAAGACACTGAACCCAGTTACTCAGGAGTCGTGCGTTATCGGAAACTGAACAAAGGGGAAGCAGATGTGCCAACTTTTTGTGGTAATTCTTTTGAAGACAAATTACTATCTGTATATCGTACACGGGATTAAAGCGATTCTGTTTCTGGGACGATGCCAGCTGTCAGTCACAGAAAAATGAAACACAAAAGGCAGAATTTGATCCACGCCAACCCATCTTCTTTAGCTGCGAGAAAAGTCCAATAAGGAACATTATTGTTTATATTGTTTTTTCTTTCTCAATCCCCCCTCAACTGACTGCTCACACAGAAATACGCTGTCACACAGGGAGGAAATTACCAGACAAACGCAGACTAACACATGTGAACGCGTGCGCACACATGCACACTCACACAGAGGACTGAGACAGCCAGACAGAGCGGTTTACATAATAAGTCTAGGAGGCCAGCCAGAACAGACTCAGTCATTTAATTTCCATGATTCACTGAGTGAGTGAGAAAGGAAGAAAGAATTTAACTCTATTTTCAGCACTTTGCTGAAACCCTTTCCCTGAAATAATACACTGTTTAATTATTCTGAAGAAATAATCAGTCAACAGCCCCCAAACAATGTGCCAATATAAAGGTGACAGATATGTCAAAAGGAGCGTTATGCGTCATTCCTGTGTTGCTACCACAGTTTACAGTAAAACAATCAAAGACAGATTTCCATGCAGGTTGCCTCAGGATGTACTTTCGTGCCAAAAATAATCTGTCAAAAGCAGAAATGGGAGAAAAAAAGTGAAGCTTTTTTTCCTGTTTTTTAATGCACATCATGTCTTGGGCCACATGGAAGCTGCAGCCCAAACAGGATGTGGGAGGGATTTTCATTTTAACAGCGTGACACATGATAGCGACAGAACGACGGGATGAATTTTAGATGTGAGATTGTCACGCTATACATAAAACTTACATGTATTCTTGTTGAATTTGGTGCAAGTAGGTGCAATTATCCAAACTAAGATCAGGAGAGAGTAATGTTCTTGTCACAGAATTACGAGTGAAAACTGGATTCTTTTGGTTGTGGTTAAGGTTAATCAGAGTCATCACTTTTACTGGTTTACAACACAAACTTCATATATTTAATTCCTTAAGAAAAAATATGTTGTTTAAAATGCAGGAAAGTGTAAATCAATTAAATAGTTAGGCTAGTCTAGTGAAATTATCTCCCTCTTCCGTATCATTTTAATGTGAAATTCTCTGGACTAATGTTTTATTTAAGTGGACCTATTAGGCTCCTTGTTTTCTGCCATACAACTCTGTTACAAGCATTTTCAATTAAACTGTTCAAGGAATCCCTGTCAGCAAAAGTTAAAACACCCTGTTTCAGTTATTTCTTCCACTCATGGCTCTGTATGATGTCACTGAAAGTGAAAATGTCATATACATTGAAATCCCATTCACCTGCTGGCCATATCTTTCATATACGATTGGGCAATCAGAGAGTCAGCTTTAAGAAAAGGGAAAAAGCTAAAACCAAGAATGATAATCTCATTTGTTTAGAAAATCTATTCATCTATCTCCCTCCCTGCCGTCTCCTCCAACCAGTCACAGCAGATGGCTGCTCTTCCCTGAGCCTGGTTCTTCCTGTTAAAAGGGAGTTTCTTCTTCTCACTGTCGCCAAGTGTTTGCTCATACGGGGACGTCTGATTGTTCTGGGGTTTCTCTCTGCTATCCTTTCAATTTCAAGCACCTAAGGGCAGCTGTTGTTGTGATTTAATGCTACATAAATAAAATTGAACTGGATTGAAAAGAATATTATATTAAAAATATGGAGCTGAAAATGGGTATAGTGGGCTTATAAATCATATTGTTCAGAGTCTGATCTAGTGTGTAGACATTTATAACTGTAAATAAAGGAGCAAATATGTCTTGATGATTTTCAGATTGTATATTACTTATGTTGCCACCCTTACAGTTAGTAGAGGGAACAAATATTGAAAGCTAAAGCCTGTTAGTATTACAAGTTGTCATTGTTTCATTACCAGATTTAGTAGAGGTAATTCACTGCTAAATGCAAGAACAAAAAATCAAGAACTGTCTTCAATGAACCTGTTAACAGCCAAGAAGTCACCAGCAAACCACATTAGCTTGCATTTTAGCAACATGCTAAACAAGCATAGTTTCAAAAAGCAGAAGATGTCATCTTGGAAATTGACTGTCTTTCATGCAGTTCAACTCCTCTTATCTCCGACCAGATGAACAACATTTCCTTATGAAGCGTTGTTGGGAATTTAACCCTAACACTAAAAGGTTCACTGGCGATCTGGTGGATGCTAAGAGGTTAAAGTACAATGTGATCAAATAAGGGTTGTTGCAAGGATCAACCTTGTGACTGAACATGATGCGTGGTCACATTGTGTCCTTCCTCCTGCCAACGTTGGCGTCATCCTCCTCTCCACTCAGGAACTCTATGACTGTTTTTCTCAAATTCGTTAACCAAAAAACCCACACTCCTACCCTCCAGCTGAACTCACACATACTTCGACACACACTATTGATAACATTTATGTCAGCTATAGAGTCAGACTGAGGACGTGTTGATGTTAAGGCAGCCAGACATGTAGTAACAAATGAATAGCGAAACTGAGCTACTGGTAGGAAATGATTCTTACAAGCTGATACCAGCGATGACTTCACTCCCCCTCTCCACATACACACGGCTAGTCTGTGAGTAATGCTGATGTCATGTGCTTTGACTACCAATATCTGCTGCTCAGAACAGATGTGTTTTTGCATATGTGTGTGTGTGACTGCACAGGTACACAAAACCCTACAATTACAACTTGTGAGACAAAGGAAGGATGCGTATGAGAGGAAGCGAGACAGATAAATGATAATCTGAGGTGACTCAGAGGATCTGCAGCTCTTTCACAAATCTCAGATGAATGCTTTTATCTAAATTCAGTGACTTAAAAGTGTTTAAATGCTTCAAATCCAGCTTTGAAGGTACACGGTATGGGATGCCAAATTGGTTTGAGATGCATTATGTCTTTAGAACTCAGCTAGGAGAGCTGCTTTTCACTTAATTTCATTTCCAGTGGTCGTCTCAAAGTGTCTATAAGAAATACTATTTTAATTATCTGCTAGTTAGATGCACCATTTGTGTTGGTTAATGCAAAATTAACACAACCATGTTAACGTCTTTTATAAATCTCAGAAAGAGATATAAAAACTTGGACAGATAAAGCTGAAACTTTCTGATTTATACCGCTCAAGTGAAATGACTAAAGATGGGGTTTTTTTTTGTTTTTTTTAGAGGTGAACTGAACCAGGCAGCCTTAATATATGCAGCAACAGATATGTCAGGTGTCTGCTATGAAATCTGTGCTTTCTTCTTCAGATCTATTTTTAAGATCTTCAGAGGTAAAAAATTTAGGGAACCCCTCCTTTTTCTATCATGTCATCCTTTGATCACCGCATCAAGTGCATAACGGGGATTATCTTTTACTTTGTTCTACTGTGCTTTTCATCTTTCCTGTCACACTCCGGTGCTTACTGCCCAGTAAAGCTGAACAAGCTTAAATGTGATATTGTTTTTGGTTTTTTAATAAAAGCCAACGCATCGTTAGTTTCAGTCTGTCAACTCCTACGCAATCTAAAATTCACCAGAATGTCTTTTGTTCCGTTCTTTTTTCCTCTTATTTCTCCTTCACTTCCTCTGTCGTTTTCTTTTACAGACACCGTATTTGCTTTTTCCAAAGTTTTGACATTTTCTTCTTGCTAACTTCTCTCTCCGCTGTCTCTCTAGTCTGCTCAGTACTCTTCACTGTCTGCCTCTTTGGTTTATCTGTTTCCCTCCTCCTGTCCTCCAGACTAAACATCACGTCTGTTTTCAGACAGAAGAATTGAGTATGCGCCTCTGTCTGCATTCTTATCTTGCCTCTCTGTTACAAGTTGAGGCAACTATGGTTATCACATGGCTTGATTGCCATAACCCCTATCAACATTACTACATGCTTACATGGACTTACTTTCTTGGAATTCTAGTTGGGAGATTTCGATCGCAGACTGGTTCTAAGAATAAAAAAATCCTATTTATATTACCAAAACATTTCATGTGACTTACAGCTATTGCATTTCTACAGCTTGGATCGGCACTACAGTGCTTTGTCAAGTTGTGCACCAACCCAAACTGGTGATTGAACATTTTAATGCACTTGTCATGCTAGCTGCCGTATTTTGCTGATATTTACAATAGTCTGCTTATACTTCTTACACTTAACGTTTTTACCTGCTTAAACAACAAACAATGCTATATCAAGTAATACCTGCTAAAGAGCTGCTAGCTAGCTGTCACTGGGAATGAACCAGCACTGAAATCTACCATCACACATTACATTTTGTACTAAAACTTGCTGTTTGGAGTGTTTCATATATGTCTAACCATAATAACAGCCAGAAAGTTGAGGGAACACATCGTGTCATCTTAGCTATGTAGCATGAGAGCTAGCTGGAAGGGGATATGTCATTAGAGTGTCTAGCTGTCTGTCAGGCACGCATTGTGGAATAACTTGGGTGTTTTGTGCATTAAGAATAAATTGGAAATATCTGCAAAGTGCAGCATATGAAGCAAATGTTATTTCTTGGTAAGTGCACAACTTTCTACACTATACTGCTGAAATCTATACATCACAAAAGTAACTCCATTGAGGCCACTGACACACTGACCTTTCTAACTGTCACAAGTATACCATTTGTATGTTTTCAAGGCATTGCACATAACTTTATTTATCATGCATTTACAGAATCAAAGTATATTCAATATGGATTATTGTTGGGAAACCTGGTCTGACAGCATCTGCTTGGGACTTATGTCATCTCAACATGGCAGCATGGAAAAATGACAGGTGACACCATCATGAACCATTTCTGCACAAAATACATTAGTCACCGTTCTCCATTATCATGGCTTCTAAATTTTAAATGAGAAAAACACAAAACTTGTTAAAATATTGCTTCAACCATCCAGAAAAATCACTTTCAGGAGAAATTAAGCCTTTTTATTAATGCTTCAGTTTAGGTCTCTCACACATTGCTCAAAAGGCTTTTCAGTTTTTAAAAGGCAGCAAATCACGTCATCATCTAATCGCTCATTTGGATTAAGCTCTGCAGATGTGATTGCGAATAAATATCTTTTAGTTTTGATCTATTTATCAGATCAAATAAGACTTCTAATAATGTCACGTCTGGCTTTTTATCACTATTTCTGGCACTTTAGAGGATGTATGATTTATCTACTGAATGAAAACTAAAAGTAATCATTTTTACAATTGTTACAAATACATCTTCCCAATTATGAAGGTGAACTTGCAAATGCTTAATCATTTCATCAATAACCATTTCACTGATGTGATTTATACTTTGTCTGGTTCTTCACTATAACTCGTTTTTATTGTCTGTTGATGCAGATGTTGTCTGTAGCTTCTGTGTGTGTCAGCAGGATTACACAAGCCGAATTTGATGAAACCTGATGGAGAGGTGGAACATGAGCAAAGATGGAGGCTGTTCAGTTTTGGTACAAATGCAGAACATTTTCTTTGAAACTGACCTTGGTGGAGATAAGCGCTCTGTGTGTAGCTTGCTTGTTTAAACCTGCAAAACTGCAAAGATTTGTTTGCCCTAGATCTTAAATGTTTAATTCGTCATACATGACAAGATTTGGATAAGTGGTGAAGCAAAAGACATTAAAGGTGCTGTGGAAAAGGAAAAGGCCATCTATCTGAAACTGCTGCTGGAACCTCAAACATGATTAAGAGAGATATATTGCTTTACTTGTGACAATCATTGTGATAATATAGGGTAAGGGTAAGTAAATAACACCCAATACAGATTTGGTGATTGGTCCATGACTATCTGGTAATCACTGGTCGTGAGGGAAAAATCAGTATTCCCAGCCTTCTTAGCTACCAATTTCACCTAGTGAGAGCCAGAAACCTCCAAGAACCAATGCCATCCACTTGGGAACAAAAACATTTTCCCTCAGCAACTGACAGTTGGATCACATCCAATATGGCAGACCAATATCGAGCAACATGTGCATGACGTCACATTAAAAAACCTCAATAGGCTTAAATTGTTTGCAGTGTCTGTGTGTGCACTGTCTTCTTCAACAACCTAAACTGCGTCTGAAGCTGTCTGAGTGACACACACATGCACACACACACACAGCTTTCATGTCTTAAATGACCTCACAACATTATGATTGTTTGCAGTTTTAATAGTAGGTGTCCCCAGCTGGAAGAACCCCATAACTTCACTCAAGTACTTTAATGAAGCACAGATTGCACTACAGTGTACTCTATATTTTCTGTGCAAATACTGTACTTTGTGATCCATGGCATTTCTTTTAAAGGTTTAGTTACATATTTTGAAGATTTAAAAACTATAGATCATACTCATGCATCAGGAACTATGATCCAGTGTTATCATGTCTGCGATTTATTTTATTTAAATATACTGGGACTGTGAGTTTTACTCAGCTAAAAAGACCTAAATCACCGTCGTCAAACATGAATCAGGGAGTCAGATCCAGCTAGGCGAAGGGTCCCATGGACAGGGCAGTTAAGTCATTAATAACTCCAATATTACGACGCAATATTAAGAACACATTTTATATATATCTACACAGACAGGGACCGCTGCTGCTTTACTGTCTTGCTAGACCAAACAGCACACAAAGATTCCGACACAAAGTATACGCCAATATAAACACACGCAGTGGAACACAGGGATTTCCCGGATACGGCCACACACATAAACACACGCGCGCGCACTCTCACACGCGCGCACACAGACGGGCGGCTAGACAGCCGTCTGGCTTTGCTCGAATGACGAAGCGACGACAAAACTTCCAACTCCCCTGCTTTGTCACCGATCAAACCCAGGTATTCCTAGGGCATCAGCTTTCAGTGTCCCCCCAAGGTAACGTCCTGACAGTTTCGTCGCACTTTAAGTCTTACTTTCACCGTCAAAATCCAAAATGAAGGAGCAGGTTTTCTCTGAAACCCAAGTCAGCTGAGCGTTAAGTTCAAAAGCAGACAGAAAACGCCAACGGCTCAGAAAGTCGACCAAAAAAAAAAACACAGCAACCCCAAACTGTCAAAGTTAGCTGACATGGCGAAGAAAACAGCTCGAAACAGCCATGATGTGATATAAATTAAACCAAACAGAAGAGCTTTTTCATTCCGAGTCTTCAGGAAGAGATGGGGAAGCCTGAGGTTTTTGGTTTAAGTTCAAAATGAGGCGTTATTAGAAAAGGAGAAGGGGTAACGTAATATTCACCACAGTTAATAATTGCAGGGAGTACCATGACACATATTAAAACTAACAGCAGATTCTAAACTGACTCAGAACGGAAGACTTAACTCCAGTCGTTTAAATAAAAGAAATAATGTGGAAAGAGCAGAGGGAAACAGAAACTCTTCCGAGTACCTGCAGCGAAGCTTCACAGACGCATTTTTAAGACACTTGAAAGGAAAAAGTGAGCGAGGTAGAGGCAGAAAAAAGTCATTACTCACTGATTTCCATGCTCTGGAGGGAGGTGTAGCGCTTGCAGTTACAAGTACAGGAGACATTGGCGGCGGTGGCGTTTAAAACACCCATCAAGTTTAACATTTAAATGCTCCTAAAATCAGACATAAATACTCCGGGACAGAGAGGACGAGTGGAGGAGGAGAGGCGACCGGAAGAGAGAGAGGAGACTAAAAAAAATAAAATAAAAATCTCACAACAAACTCCCCTCCAAAAAATCCTCCTTTTTTCTCTGCTCTCTCTCCAATCTCCTCTCCTTTCCCTCCGGTCCTCCTCCTGTCTCGGTTCTCTCCTCCTCCTCTCTGAGGTTTCTCCTCCTCTTCCACGAAAATCTATCTATCTATCTATCTATCTATCTATCTATCTATCTATCTATCTATCTATCTATCTATCTATCTATCTATCTATCTATCTATCTATCTATCTATCTATCTATCTATCTATCTATCTATCTGCGTGCCGCTGAAGTATCGCTGCAGCCTTTAAATGTAGTTTCAACGTTGTAAAAATGTACTTCAGCTACTTTCAGTCCCTTACAACAAATCAGCTTTAGAGGATCCGCGTTTTGCGCCGAGTGACCGGCGACTAAACTGCTGAGGGAGTCTGTCTGGTCCTGTCTGTCTGTCCCCCCCCCCCCCCCCTCTCTCTCTCTCTCTCTCTCTCTCTCTCTCAGTCTGTCTCTAGGGATTTCTCTCGCTCTCCCTCGCTCTCTCCCTCGCTCTGGCTCATCTGCCAGGTCGTACAGGCAGGGAGGAAACCACAGATAAAGCAAAGATCACACATTTGCCTTCCTCAGAGAGGCAAACCTTGCAGAATCACATGACCCTTATTTCATATTATGAATACTGTAATCATAAATATCTTTTTTTACTGATCCATTTTATTGTCATTTTTATGTGGTTTAAATGTACCAAGGGGTTCTATTTTGTACATTTATGCGCGTCATTGTCATGATTTTTAATCATAAAGATGTTTCCCACCATGTATATGTCGACTTCTTGTGCAACTTTTTTCTTTTAAATATTAAGATAATGGAAATGTATGTACGCTATGTAAATTAAAGTTGTGATTTTTCAGCATTATATGCTTTGCTTTTATTGTCAATTGTTAGATGAGTTGCCCAAGCAGTAATTTGACATACACAGCTGCAACAATCTAAATATTCTTGAGTATAAAAAATATCTGCAAGACTTCTTTTTTCTTAAATCAGACTCACAGCAGAAACAAAGGATAAAAAAGAGAAAACAGCTTGACTGTGATGGATTCATTGTAATTTGTTCTTCATTAAAATATTACACAGTCACTTGTTCATCTATATTTAATTATGACAATGAGCAGAAACTAACAGACCAGGGTGATTGTCTAAATAAATGTGATTTTGTTCATATTTTAAACTGCTTTGATTAAGAACACTGACTTATATACGAGGAAAAACAAGCAGACAGCCATTCAAAATAACTTTTCGTCACAGGGTTGGTCACTTAAATAATGTTGCATGGAACCTTTTTTTTTTCTTTCATTTTTCATTATGGAAGTGCAGGTATCAAGGAAAAAATGTTGCTACTAAAACTATGCAGAAAACATTTCCAAGGTTTTCATTCTCAGCAGGTTAGACTATTGGGTGCTTTTGCATGCAAATACAGCAGCCTGAATCCTCACTAACACCAAATAAGTAGAACATATTAGTGTAGTCTGTGCTCCATAACACACAGCTTTCTGCATTTCAAAGGCTAGATTTTAAAATCCGGTTACAGAGTACTAAACGGACTCAGGCCCAGATGCATCTTGATTTTGCTTGTGCCTTAGATGATATTATGTTTCTTGAAGCCTCTCGCCATCAGGATCCTAGCATAAAAAAAACAAACTTCTAGTTTTCATACTGCTCGGCAGTGGAATAAACTTCCAGAACACCTGAGAAAACTGGGAGTTTAAAACTTTACCATTTGGAAATAAATGAGAAAAGGATCACGTCTGCTATCATCTGAACTTTTTAATTTTTTTTCTGCAGTTTTCTGTTTTTGTTGCGGGTTTTTTATTATTTGCCTCTGCAAAGAACTTTTAATGGCTTTGTGTCTGAATGGAGCAATACAGATAAACCTGCCTTACAAATATGTGCAATATGTTTAAAAAATGTACCAGCAAATTACTTAATATTTACTCTTGAGGACTGTGCATACACATTTGTGCTCCCAGATTACATCATTTCTGCTTTTGAATTAAATCATGTGTACAAATGACTAATTTGTGCTCTCGGATGTGTGCAGCATGCGTCCCCTGAGTCAAGTGACACAATTCTAAAACCGTACACCAATTTATGGCCACAGATAATAAGCAGAGTGCCAATTATTCAAGCTACTGAAGTTGCATAATTTGTCCTACTGAATTACTGATTTGTGCTTGCAAATTCACAGAATGTAAAATTCAATGCACTGACAAAAACAAACAACTTGAAGTCCAATTACCAGAGTTTTTAACAGACTTAAATATGTGTCGATATGTGACTAAAGCCCCACTTAGCATACATGGTAGTCTGTGAATTATCCACTGATGAAGACTGTGATGCAGTTGAAATCTCCTTGAAATTGATTCCACTGCCATATACCTGTGTTGTCTTGTTATCCTTATTTTAAACTGATCTAAAGTTAAATGAAGGTAAAACTGCCTTATGTCGAGTAAGACGTGATGTGTCAAGACGTGATTAATGCCTTTCATGGTACAGGTGTGACATACAGTAGCAGGTAACTTACATGTGGATATGAACTGAAGCTAAATGACTAAGTAAATGACTGAGGATAGATCAGTAAACTGGTTTAAATGAACAGAGTAAATCCTCAGTTTATACAGTTTACATTCAGTGCTTAAAGCAGAACTTTGTAAAAAAAAAAAAAGATACAAGTATTACAGTTACCAGCAATATAAGCATTTCGATATGAAAACCTGCCCTTTAATTTTAAAAGAATCATAAGCACATTTTGAGGATTTATAACAGACATAATCACTTACATATCAACTTTTAACTTCATCAGTTGATGCATCAAGAAATGTAATTTTGGATAAATAACAGTTTTCCATGCATGTTATTAAAATAGAGAAACATGATATGATATAGTAATTTCAATAACAGATAAAAGCAGGAATATTCATGATCCATTATTTCTGTCTTTTTTGCAGCTTTTTTAGATAGTGTGTGATTGTAGGACAAACTTCATTTTAAAAGCAGCGAGTTAGCCCTCAATGTCAAACCACAGCAGCTGAAATTCAAAAGATTCTGCAGCAGCTTTCCAGCCTTTCTTGTGTCTGCTTGTTTTTCTACCCTCATTCTGTTTCTCTCGCTAATGAAACAGGCAAAATACGGGTAAAATGAACTTCAGTAAAGCTGTAAATGACAAATACACAAACCCACACCATTTAAAGCTGTTTTTTTTTAACACTGTGTTGCCAAAATTTGAGCTCACCTAACTGACATGCAGGCAAAATCCCATTAGGAATATAACTGCATGTGCATCAATATACACACACACATATATATATATAACCTTTATAATGTTCATCATTCCAAAAGTCCAATAAGAGTTGATTCAAAATGTTGAATATTAGTGTTGCAGCAGATCGACAGAGCCAGACAGCATTACGTCAGCCCCCATGACTGACAGGCCCCAGGGACCAATGAGGCTAGACTGTAACAGCATGTCTCATCTGAGTCAACTGCATCTAATTACGCCTGCTGAAGTTTATAGCTGCATGTTAAAGTGGTTTTATTGCCCAGCTGGACTCCCCAAAGCCCTAATCATGTAGACAGAAAAAACTTAATCACCCAAAATACATTGCTCAATATGTACAGAGGGAAAAAAACTGAAGGAGGAAAAAAAATACAGCAAAAAATGTATAGATTAAAACATGTTACAGTTTGCTGTGAATATGAGCAGTGAGATGAACAGAGCAGGAGGCAGCATTTTTCCAAAGCTCTGAAACGGAAAACAGGTGGTAAAATGCTGGAAATGTTGAATTATTTAAGTTTTCTACTTCTTGATAGAAAATGGCACGGAAGATGTATTTGTAGATGAGATCATAGCTAACTTAATAATTGGTCATCTCAGCCAAATTAGAGAAACTATCATAATTTATAATAGATAATCAAGGTAAAGTAAAAAGGGAAATATACAAAATTTCAATACCTCAAACACCCCAAAGGAGTGCCCCTTTCATTGTAATTTGTGTAAACTGATTTTTAACATGTTTACCATGATATGATATGGGACTGTATTCAATTAAACAGTCTCACTATCCTTTGTGTCATATTGACACTGAAAAGCAACTTAAATTAGATAATAAACTAAAACCAGGTCAGTCTATCCATCTAATTAAATCAAATCTGATAGGATTACAGAGCATCACTGTCCAGCCAATAAACTAGATGTGCCATGTTAAAAAGTGTGTAGGGCCTCTGCTGCCCCCTGCTGAAGACTAGCGGCAAGGCTGCACAGAGATGGGACTAAATCATGTTGTATGAATGGAAAGAGTAAAGCAATTTGACTCAAATTGCTTTAAGAAAATTTTTAATTTTTTTGTACTGTTATAACAGTACAAATAATCTGCATAAAGACAATAAGCTTTAAAGAATTCAAATTAAACCTTAGTGCTATTGCTGCCATAGAGCCTATCCCAGTTGTCTTAGGGCGAGAGGCAGGGTACACCCTGGACAGGTCACCAGTTTGTCACAGGGCTAACATATAGACACAGACAACCACTTGCACTCACATTCACTCCTGCATTCACACCTAAGGGCAATTTAGAGTTTCCAGTTAACCTATCCCCACTAACTCCATGTCTTTGGACTGTGGGAGGAAGCCAGAGTACCCGGAGATAACCCACGCAAACACAGGGAGAACATGCAAACTCCAAATAGAAAGACCCGGCCTGATGGTGGACTTGAACTCAGGACCGTCTTGCTGTGAGGCAACAGTGCTAACAATCAATCAAACAAATATCAGGCAGCTGACTGTGTATTTTAGAGAACAAGTGCTGTTGCGTGAATGTGTTTTCATTGTCTGACCTAAAGTGGACTGAAAATTAAGGATCTGTAAGTGTTCAATGAGTTCATATATTTTTATTATGAAATAATTCCCAAACCAGTTATCAAAATGGCTGCAAGTTTCAAAAGTAACAACACAACATCCAGCACACAGACATTAACATTAAAAAGCCAGGTGGCAATTTGGGAAAGCCCAAATATAGTCACAAAACATTTGTCAGTATTAAGAAAGACAAAATGGCATACACACATGGAAGATTATTAAAGAAGCTATTTGCATGAGCTGAGAAGTGCTTTGAGCTCTTAATTTAACTTCCCTCTACAAACTCTCTTGCAACAAGATGCAACCTAAATCATAAAGCTTTTTTTCTACCATCTCTCTTAGTATAACAGCAATTGACAGTATAATTGTGTCTTGGCATCTAAAACTGGGACTGGAAAATGAGCTCTGTGAAATAAAAGATATGAAAGAAATTTGTCACAGTGGCTTATAAATAAAAATCTGCCAGTGACATGCTGGTTGTTTACTGGAAGTCTCCTAGCCCAATACGCAGCTCCTGTTTTTGTCTGTGTTTCCTGTCGAAGGCCCTGACACATGCAGCAGACTGAGACAGTGATAATCGAGCTGGCGGTGAGTCAATTTACCGTCTGAGGGGGCTGAGTCACCAAAACGGACAACAGGTGTGGTCATTTTTCCTGTCTCTCTCTTTTTCTCTCTGTATCGTAGCCTTTCTTTGAAGACTGAAGTGGGTGAATCATTTGGTTAAGGACTTGCTCTTTTCCTGCTCGCCTGACTCTCTCTAAAGAGTGAGTGTATCTATTTATCACTGGTGCTCAGACAGAAAATGGCTCTGTATTAAAGGCAGGGGCTGCACTGGTAGGGGCATGTTGTTTCAGTGACTGGCGAGAAGATGAAATACAATCCAGGAAGGTTAGCTTGAGTAACACATCCTTGGGGTTGGCTTATCTGATGAAAAAAACACTGCACACTGCAGCACACTTTTTTCTTTACTGTTACAGAAGTTTACAAGTTTTTATGGCAGCATTTATTTAATCCACTGTGAGACATGCAGTAGAATGAGATTTTATGTTTAAAGAGATGTATTTGCTGTTTGCACACAGTTGCACACTGATATGGACACCTTAATCTGGGTTGTCAAGATGGACAAAGGAGGTAGAAACCATAAACCTTTGGGATTATCACAAACAAGATTGCATGTAAACTGGTTTGTGCTTCAAGTTCAGCCTATTCTCATTCCTGAGGTGTCAACTAATGCACCTTTGTCAAACCTCATGTTCTTAGGCTTTGAGTAACATAACAAGTCTGTCACTCCCAGCATGGACGGTTACTGTTGTGAAAGTGGGGGCAGAATGCCTAATAGGAAATGAACCATGGTCTTATGACTGATATTCTTGCAAACACCTATACCTATACCACCACCACCACTTCAACATCTTAATGTGGACCATGCAGTTATCTAAACTAGAACAACTCTCACTCAGTGCCCAATTTCGCCTAGTCTAGCACATCAGGGATCTAGTGCTAAAAGATGCCTTGTGTATTATAGTGTGCTGCAGCCAGCATTTGAGAAAACTGCTGGCTGAGTCCTGTGATTCCATAGGATAAAAATGCGTTGTGCAAGTCAGTTTTGATTTTTGATTTTTTTTTATCCTTGAATCAGTCGTAAGCCAGTGTACCCCTGCCAGTCCCAAATGGGAGGGTTGAGTCAGGAAAGACATACAGCATAAAATCAAACATGCAGATTATAATGAATGCGATTTGCATATGGATCAGTCAAGACCCAGGTTGGCAACAACCAACTCAATCACCAACAACCACAGAGAAGGAGAAGTCATTTTCTGAGGCATACAGAGAGAAGGAAAGGCATGAATTTGGGGCTGAGAGTACGACCTTGTAGGTGAGATGTAAGGACTATGACTGGTTAAAGAGTGAGGGTTGGCTGATATGATACAAAGAAGAAACTTAGATTTATTGTGTGGGCAGGAGACCAAGGTGAAAGGTAACCAAGGCCTGGAACACTGGATGTGGATTCAAGTTGTGCTATGATGGTGTAGACAGGAAGAGAAATGGGGTGGGGGTAATCTTGAAGGAAGTCTATGTGAAGAATCCTATTGAGGTGAAAGGAATGCCAAGTGGCAACATGAGTTTGAAGCTGGATATCAAAGCAGCGATATTGAATGTTGTCAGTGCATATGGCAAGTTGAACGTCAGTTAGAAGAGACAAAGGAATTCTGGAGTGAATTGAATGTTGTGAAGAGTGTCTCTCCAAGGGGTAGAGAGTGATCACTGAAGCACACTTCAGTGAACATGTAGATGGAGGGAACAAAGGCGATGAGGAGATGCTGGGTAAGTCTGGTGTTAATGAGAGAAATGCAGAAGGACAGACGGATGGGGATTTTAGCAAAATGTTGGAAATAGCTGTTGTGAAAATGTACTTCAAAAAGAAGGAGGAACATAGGGTGACATATAAGAGTGTAGAAAGTTGGAAACTTTCTACACTCTTATATGTAGAAACCTTATGCAGAAGGTGCCATTTGAAAGACAGGAGAGTGCAGCTAGGCAGCAACAAGTAGGATGTGATCTGTAGGATGACTTTGGAAATCAGGAGGAGGAAATGAATGAAGATAGAGGATTAAATGGTAAATGTAAAGAAGAATGAATGTAGTAGTGACTTCAAAGAGTTTTGAGACAGGCTTTGGGTGATAATCCCAGATGCCTGGGAAAGCACAACTGAAGTGGTAAACTACCAAGAAAACACTGGCAGAGGAAGGATGAAAAGGAGACTTGGTGGTGAAATGATGAAGTACAGGTAAGTATCCAAAGGAAGTGCCTGGCAAAGAAAAAGTTGGATAGTCTGAAAGAGGGAGAAGAAAAAGACTTACACTGATTGACTGGTCAGAGAGATTGAGCTGGAAAGGACGTGCAATGGGTCAGGGTGATTAAGGATAGAGATGAAGATGTACTAACAAATGGAAAGAGCCTGTTGAGACAATAGACAGAGTACTTTGAGGAGCTAATGAATTAAGAAAATGGGAGAGAGATTAGGACAGGCAAGTTAGTGAATAAAGAAGTACCGAGGCTTAATAATGAGGAAGTAAGGTAAAGAGGATGTGAAGAGGATGAAGACTGGAAAAGCAGTTACCTGCAAAGGTATGGCGATGTATAGAAGAGAGGATAGTATCATTTGAACCACATTTTGTAACAGAAGTAAGAAGTGGATGTATGAGGAATGAAGACGTGTACTGGTATAGATTTTCAAGAACTAGGGTGATGTGCAGAGCTGCAGTAACTACAGAGGGAAAAAGCTGATGAACCATTCCATAAACGTATGGAAGTTGTTAGAGGTAGGTTAAGATAGGGTTACATCAGGAATTGACTCATAGCTCGTTCTTGTTTGCCCTGGTGAAGAATAGGTTGACAAATTAGTTCAGGCAGAAGTCTTGGTGGAATATGAAGTTTGCAGATTAAATTGTGATCTGTAGTTCGATTAGTTGAAAAGTTCAAATTCTTGCCTCTAAACTGCTCAGAAGCAAGAGTGGGATGGTTTGGACATGCACAGAAGAGGGCTAGCTGATAGACTGGGCAAAGGTATATTGAGCTGTGTTTAGAGGAAAAAGGTATAAACAGATTCATGGATATGGTGAAGGAGGATATGCACAGAGTTGGTGTGCCAGAAGAGGGTACATGGTATTGGGTGAGATGGACACAGATATTCTCCATTTTCTCAGTGATTCTTGCACAAATTTGCATCATGAATGAAGTAGTTCAGTTACTTATACCACCTGAAATGGTTTTCACTTCACAGGTGTGCCTTGTCAGGGTTCATCTGTGAAATTTCTTTCCCTCTTAATGGAGTTGGGACCATTAGATGTGTTGTGCAGAAGTCAGGTTGGTATACAGCTGACAGCCCTATTTGACAACTGTTAGAATTGATATTATGGCAAGAACCAATCAGCTAAGTAAAGAGAAATGACAGTCCATCATTACTTTAAGGACTGAAGGTCAGTCAGTCCAGAAAAGCTTTAAACGCGTCCCCAAGTGCAGTCACAAAAACCATCAAGCACTAAGATGAAACTGGCTTAATTACAAGATGGTTTGGGATGAGATGGACCGCAGAGTGAAGGCAAAAGAGCCAACAAGTGCTCAGCATCTCTGAGAACTCCTTCAAGACTATAGGAAAACCATTTCAAGTGACTACCTCATTAAGCTCATCGAGAGAATGCCAAGAGTGTGCAAAGAAGTAATCAAATAATCATAATTCCATATGTGTTCATTCATAGTTTTGATGCCTTCAGTGAGAATCTACAATGTAAATAGACATGAAAATAAAGAAAAATCATTAACTGAGAAGGTGTGTCCAAACATACACTTGGCCCTGTGGGGGGTCTTTATCCTTCTAGCTTGGATCCATTTGGTAATGGTGTTCCATTAGTACATCATCAGTTGTGGCCATCTTCTCCTGATTTACACGTGGGTCTTTGTTCTTTCATCATGAGCAGTGGTTGTGACAATCAGTAGTTCTCTGCCACATTTCTTCTGCTTAGCATACAGCCTAAGGGTGCTGGAGTTGTGGTTTCACTCCCAAGTCTCAATATATAACTGATATTGAGACAAGGAGCTTCCTTGTTGTGATATCAGTGCCTTCTAAGTCCTCCTTTCGCCAGCTGATTCTCCCAGTGGGATAATTGACAACCAGCAGGCCAAGGCTGTTGACTACTTTGATGTTGTTCTTCCCATTCAACTGACTTAGTACATGCAGTGCATATTCTCTGCAGGTATTTGGTGCTTGTGGCTTTCCTAATGGCCTATTCATTGTTCCCAATTGCCTGCGGATTTCCCAGGTACTTGTAGCTGTCCTCAATGTCTCCAGTGTTGCCTGAAGGTAGTCCTTCTTCATTATTCCACCTACTTTGTGCAATGTACCAGTACCACTGGCAAGAAAAGAGCCCCAGAGCATGATGCTACCACTAACATGGTTAACAGTTGATAGTGTTCTTTGGTGGGAAGGCTTATTTCACGTTCTCAGTCCATGAAAATGTCAAATTCTCTTTACTTAACTCTGGACAGTGGAATTATTGTTTCAACGATTTCCAGCGATTTTTTTTCCAGACCTAGGCAAAGTGCTGAAACATCCAACAATTTTAAATACATTTTTTTAACTTATGACTGTGGAATCTGCAGTTGTTTAGAAATAGTTCCAGCAGACCTCCCCAGCTTTTGTAAAACGGCAGTTCTCCTGCTTAGACTTTCACTGAATTTCTTGGACTTTCCCATTGTTCTGATTATTGGTGTTTTAATACTGGGAAAGAGAAACTGCCAGCTGTAGTCAACCATGAATGAGAAGTTAGTGATAAGCATGATAATTGATAATTATCATTTCCATCAAACGATGCAGCATCCTTTCATTCCTAACATGTTGCCCAGTCCATATCAGTATGGACTTTTTCCCCATTAAAATCTGATGTGTTCCTTAATTATTTTTTGAGCAGTGTATTTGGGGTTGTATGTATATATTTGACCATGTTTGGCTTAGTGAAAAGCCAAAATATAGTCAAACTTGTGCACCCAATTCTTGTTTTGTAATATCATTAAAGATATATTCTATACAATCATTCCACCCTGGAAAAAGAACAGTTCAAAGGAATCCTTAAAAGCATCAAAATACCATGACATTCATGACTATAATGAGTGTATGTTAGCTTTTGACCACAACTGTATATTCCCATTGATTCTGTTCTGTCATTTAATCCTTTTTGGCAAACCCACTGCATTTTTTTTCATCCTGACTGCTGTGAAGGCATGTTCAGGCAATGTATGTGTCAGGGAGCTATCACCACCCAGATTCAATTATTGTAGAGTAATTGCAGAAGGGTGGCTGCTCTTCAGTGGTTACACGGCAAAAACATCATAATGCTCACCCCCCCAAAGTAATTTGGATTCTTCTTTATCAACAAATGTTTAGAGAAGTGCGGTTCTGGAAATTACCTTTTAACTGACTAATGTTCAGTACAAAACCTCTGCTATTGTTTATATATGAGGCATGTGAATAAGTGCCAATATTTAACAATATTTATACTATTCATATTATTTTTATAACTAAATCCAGTTAAAAAAAATTGTAGACTTACCTTTTCTAAATAGCTTTAGTTAATAAACTGTATAATTCCTTGGGTAGTTCTGCTGCTCTTCACATTTTGTTTAGTTGGCATTTTCTCTATTTTCAATGTAATTTTTCCACCAAAAATCATTTGATATATTACTATAACAAACACCCCCCCCCCCCCCCCCCCCGATAAGCGCTTCAAATTCTAAGCAATGAATCAGTTTTGAACAATAAATTAAATTTCAGGTTCTATTTGAACACTTTCCTAATTGATATATATTCATTAAATCATTTGAGCTGTATTGCATTTCTTCTTAAAGATTATTCTTTTTTGAAATTAGTATAGAAAATGAAAATGTGAATGTGGCTTGGTTGTTGAATATCTGCTTGCTTAAAAAGCCTGGAGCTTTTTTAGCTGTTTCTAAAACTGTGGAGACCACATTTTTTGACAGCAGATAGTTTGGCACGTAAGGAGGGATACAGCTAACATTACTGCATTTCCTGTAGCTGAACCAGTTTCAGGGTCTTGTTATTGTGTAGTCAGGCTTGCTGTCCGGTTTTCTCGTGATATGTAATGCAACTGAGCCATTGTTAATAATATTTTTCACCTGTCTCCTTTCTCCACTAACAAGTGTTTGTTTTTTCTGTGTCCCTTGTCTATCTTCATGTTTGGTGTTATTCTTTATGTGTTAGTGTAATTTGTTTTTTGGTTAAGTCCTGTTTTACTTTGAGGGTTACTGTCCAGTGTAACATTTTGGTTTTAATTCCTACTGTTGTGCCTTTCCCTGCTCCCCATCCACATTGGTTTCAATTGTGTTGTTTTCACTTGTGTTGTTTACTTTGGTTGTCTTTTTGCCATGCACTTGAGTCTTCTTATTGCATTCTTTTCAAGTTAAATGTTGGTTACTTAATGTGCACTCTGAATTTAATGGGGAGCCAATACAGTTGAGTCAGAAACAGTGTGACATATGAGAAACCTTCATCAGACAATCTGCAAATATTTCAAGATTTTGTTTAGGCCATCGAATAATGAACTACGGTAATCCAGATGTGATTTAATAAAGACATGAATAACAAATTCCAGTTCAGAGTTTCCATTTTCATTACCGTAGGCAGAAATCTGTCCAAAGCACAAAGAAAGACTGACTTTTTTCTTTATTAAGTTGGAGAAAGTTGTCAGCCAGTCAAAGTTTAACAGGGTCTAAGCACCTATGCGGGCTCTGAGGCTAATAAACATCTTGGGATTTAAAAGAAATACATAACTGAATGTCATCTGCGTACTGTAGCAATGATGAGAAATGTCCTTAAAGGTTCTCAAAATTTGCTGAAGAGGGAACAGATATAACATAAATAGTTAGAGCCCCAAAACAGAACCTTGTGGTATATCATAGGTAAAACCATTGGAAGAGGATTTGTACTAGAAGCAGCCACAGAAAAGGATAATTTAGACAGAACTTCAGTGGCCATTTCAGCATTTGTTGTTCTTTTTAATGCACTGAGTTTGTTTTTATTGTAAATATATTAAATGTTCTTAACTACTACACTGGGTTTTGTGATCCTTAGCTACTATTCCCTTTATTTTAGCTGTTTTCTACCAGATTAAAAAAAAAACCCTCCTCATTCGTTTTTATAAACACATGGGAATACAAATTTTATTTAATCTTAAATTGTAATTCTACTGAACTCACACACCTTGAACATCTGTTATACAGAACTCAAACAAAGACAAAGAAAGGGATTTTTTAAATAGAGCTATTTGCTGTTGTAGATGAGTGACTCTTCCTCCACAACAGAAAGGGAAAATTAGTAAATAGGAGAACCCTAAGATCAGATGCAGTGGTGCAGTGTGGGGAAAATGATCACTCAGGAACAAGTTACAATATTGTGAGCACATCTAGATTTTGTGTACAGGCTGTTAACTGAGCTGTGGTGATGCTACTGCTCTGAGATTCACTGCTATTCGGTGCTGTGCTTTTTTGGAAATCGAATTTCCCAGAGGAACCCACCCGAGGGATTAATAAAGTTCTATCTAATCTAATCTAATCTAATCTCTCTATTTCTGGGTTTACACAACTGAATTCAGCAAGATATGAGCAGATGTTACATGAATTATAATAACTGATTTTCAACACCTAGAAAGTGTAAAGGTTCCCTCAATGTAACCTCACACTGACCATGAACACCATAGTTACTCTACACCAGTACAGCACAATGCATTACCATAGACTTCACCACAGTTAGCACAGATAGCTTTAATTTCCATTATATCAAATGTTAATGAGGGTTCCTTATCTTCCCAAAAAATCTCTGTTTTATCTCTCTTGTTCTGTCTTTCTTACATCTGTCTCCTTCTCAGAATGACATTATCTCATATTCTTTTCAGTCCCTGGGAAATAAATAGACACACTGTGTGATAAACTGTATTGCTGATGTTACTGTCTTTATGCTTGCTCTTCTTTTGTAGCGATGGCTAGATGCCGTGACCACAATTTATACACTTTCTACACTAAAAACACGATTCGATATCGTTCACATACAACAATAATGTATCATGTGGATGGGTATTAGCTTAACAGCTAAAATAATACTCCTGTTTTCTTTAAGCTTGTGGTTCCAACTTAGAACCAACTTATTAAATAGTTTTTCCATTTTTGTTTTTAAACTGTAAAATGGCTTATTGGACTATTGGAGGGGAAAACGTTGAGAGCCATTAAACTAGCATCTCAATAAATTTTTTATTGAAAGCTAAAATATTGCCTGCACGTTCTGCAAACGAGCCTCCATGCAGTTCTCCAAAATCCCAATTACACATTGCTGAACATGGATGACATTTGTCATCTAATGCTGATTGGTTTACAAGTGGGTCAGAATAGGGAAGGGAGTGACAGCAGAGTTAACCAGGAATGAAAGAACCATGAAAATAATATCAAAGATTAAAAAAAAAAATACAGTATGAAAAACACAGACTGTAACTGCGTTGAACAATCGTCATTGTTTTTAACAATTGGTTTCACTTCAGTTCTTTCTTTGTTTTAGTTTCTTTTCTCCACTGCTGACTGAACAACCACCAATAGCACAAGTAAAAACAGCCCACAGACCTGTTGTACCACATACTTTGTATACTGCCTCCATCGACAGCAGATGCTCTCTGCAGGGGCTGTCCATGGACTGCCAGTCCATTTCTCTCCTTACAAGTGAAATTACACGAATGTACACTCCTAGGTGTAGTTAATAAAAATCAACATCCAGTACAACATATCAGTAATAAAGTGGTCCTTAGAAAGGTACATTAAGTGACTGTGCTTGGCCAAAATAGTAAAACTAGTAATGTTATTCTTAATTTTAAGGGTTTTACTGGGTCGTTCCCTGAACACATTCTGATTAGCACCACAATAATTCAGTGGTTAGTACTGCTGTCTCACAGTAATAAAGTTCTGTATGCCTTTGTTCTCAGCAGACATTAGATAAAGACTAGAGTGGTCAATTGAACAGGAAAAGTGCTATATAAATGCCATTTTCAAAGGTATAAAAATGTCACTTCCAAATGTATGAATAATTACAAATAAATGGATCCCTTCCCTTCTGTACCTGTTTTAAGAGGTCAATTAAGACTTCATTAGGTACCACCTACAGGGGCACAAGTAAATATCCCCTGTCAAAGTTCAAACTGTTATATTAAAGATATAATGCATACTAGTAATTTTCCTGTTGCCTCCTTCTTTTCTTTTCTTTTCTTTTTTTTTTTTGGGCTCCCTATGTCTTTTCTTTACCCCATCCAAATCCTTCACTTTGCAATTTTCTGTCAACTTATCTTCTTGCTTCTTTGCTTCTTTATAAATTCATGCATCACTGGCAAATGTGACAAACAAAGGATATCCAAGACAAAGATAAACATTTTTACATCCCTCTTTCCCTACATCTGCTTATGTCTCTTGGCCCAGGTGTACAGAAGTCTCAGTCTTACGCCTGTGTTTGAGGTAATAGCCGTCAGAGTCTTAGGCGGTGGCCAATCCCATTGCAGGTGGGATTAAACAGGGATTAACTGTGTTTCTCTGTGAAAGCAGACAGACAGACTAGCACTAATCTGACTTTAGCCCTGTACTGAAAAGCAGCAGGCTTGAGCAATCCCACTCTTCCGTGCCTGCATTTTGTGTAAGTGTGTGTGTTTATGGGTGTGTGTATTCTTGGGCTTCTACCTTTATGGGAATCAAATATCCACTGGAGAACAAAACGTAAGGGAATAAATGTTGACGTCTACAAGGGTTTAGTTTTGGATTAGGGTTTAAGGTTAAAACCACAGTAGGAACTGGATTTCAGGTCAGGTTTTATAGTTATGGCTAAAGTGTTTTACATGCATTGGTTGATATCATTTACGTAAGTAATATTTCCAGGTACTTTGTTTCAGGTACAGTGAAAAATAATGATAATTTTTTTTAAAAAGGTAACTTGTTGCTATGAGTGAGAAAACTAGTAACGTGTAAATTCTAACAGCAAAATCATCACCAATATCACTGAGTGTTTTTGTTTTTTTCTCCTTTAGATTCTTTTGACTCATGAAATAATATGTAAATGCCTTTTTATTGTTACAGCTGAATGTGGTGAAGTAATTTTTATTATATCACCATGCTTTTAATATATTATAATGGCAAGGTATCATTAACATTACATATTATGGATTTTAAATCTTTAAAGCAGCTAGTAAGAGCAGCTGTCAGATAAAGTACACTAAAAAGTTCAGTAATTACTTCTTACTAAGACACATATGGATTGATGGATGAATGGACAAGACATCTATAGGGCATCATAAAATAAAATAAAAAATAAAAAATTGTATTGAGTCCATGTCATGGCCTGGATCTAGGGACCCAGAGCTCATGTATTTCTATGTTCATGTTTATTTTTCCGTGTGCAGTATTTTGGTTGTTCTCTCTCCTTTTTCTCCCTGTGTGTGTCATTTACGTTCGCACTCCTGGATGTTTTGGGTCGCCGAGGGATTGTGACTCAGAAGTGTTCCCGGCGCGCTGGAAGCTGCCACCCTTGCCAGCTGATGGCCTCGTTAAGAGCGCCCCATTTAAGAGTGTGGCTGAGCTCCAGTCAGCACTAGTTCCTAAAGTCAAACTCGTCAGTACAACCATGATCAGTGTTGGGAAGGTTACTTTTAAAATGTATTCCATTACACAATACAGAATACATGCCCCAAAATGTATTTTGTAACGTATTCCGTTACGTTACTCAATAAGAGTAACATATTCGGAATACTTTGGATTACCTATTATATTATCATGCTTTTTACAACTACATGAATGTACTATTGCTGTGTGAATTATTACTATTACTGAAGGATACCTGCCATACCAATACCAACTAGATTTAAATCTTAATATAAAATAAGTAACAGTAGGGTGGACATTAGGTAAGGCTGCACTTTTTGCAGCGATCTCGTATTGAAAACTATTCCACGCGTATAGAAAACAGGTCCGCGGCTCCGAAGTCCGAATTGTAGTAAAGGGACCTCTGGCTAATACGTCGGGTTCGTGTCGGGCTCGTAGCCAAAAACTAGCTTTACTTTGTTGTCTGGGTGAACTTTGCTAGCGAGAGACAGAGAAAGGCGTTGAAAGGCCGCTCCAACTGTTTTCGGAGGAAAACATGAACACAGTGTACAGTCGAGTCTTAATAGCTTACTTACAACTGGACTCGTCAGATATTCTTTTTGGCTGCAGTGGTTATTATTATATTTACATGCTTCCATCTCCCACTTCTGCTCAGTGACATCTCTTACTTTTCGACTCTCTTCCTCCCTGGCGCTCACAGACACATAACGGGTATGGCAGTCCATTCTCCCTGCAGCACAGACTACACTGCCCATGAGGCTACATTCTTTGGGACTATGCCTGTAACACTCATATTAAATAATTTTTGTGAATAACTTTTTAAAAATATTTCTTCACATCATTATGCAGGCCGCAAGTAGGGGTGACATGGGCCGCGGGATTGAGACACAGGCATTAGAGCCTTTTAATGCGTGTTTTGCTTGGGGTGTGGAAACCAAAAATAGAGAGGGCATAGCTGAACATATGATACAGGAAAATACTGCCATGTAAGCCCTTTATTTCAGCAAAGTAACTGTATTCTGAATACCACCTTTTTAAACGGTAACTGTAACGGAATACAGTTACTCGCATTTTGTATTTTAAATACGTAACGGCGGTACATGTATTCCGTTACTCCCCAACACTGACTGATAGCTATAGTTTGAAAACCTCGCTTTGGAAGGGATTGCTTAGTCACCATTTTGTGTTTTGTGTGTTCACTAGGAGTTGGGAGCGGAGTGTGTTTCTTTGGAGCAGAGCCACGGGTCGGAAATTGGAGTTTTTGGAGTTGCTGTTTTCAGCTTGTACACTCATGGACACTCGCACTGTGTGGGATTCTGGGAGAATTGCCACGGGGGCCACAGTGCTGGGATTGTATATAGTTGTTCTTCATCACCTCACTCTCAATAAATTTACTGCTCATTGTAAGAGTCCTGCATTTTGGGGCCTCCTTCTCACTGCAACTCCACGGTCTGCCATTGCAGTCCATGACAGTCCAATAGTTTAGTACTTGCTATATAAATCCATAACATTAATAAATATTAAGCTGATTGGTGTGTCTGCTTTCTGACAGGTGGTACCGTCTTGTTGCATTACACCTTTATGAAAGAAACCCAAACTGCGTTCTTTTGCACTTTGGATTAACAATGAGAAGAACTTACTTACTAGTAAGTACTTAGTAGAAAATCAATATCCAAATGTCTGTCATAAACTCTCCTAATATATGACTGATAAGACTGTAATGACTGCTGCCTCTCAAAAGCAAGGCAGGAATAAATGAACTATATTTATTTTTCACCTTGACAAACAGAGATAAAGTACACCAAAATACTTTTTACTTTATTTGTATGTATACTTTTCAATACAAAGTGCTAAACAATAATAAAAGAAACCACTAGGAAATATTTAATCGAACATAAATACAGTGGAATTTAAAAAACAATAATTTAAAATCTAAAATAATGATAATAATGATACGTTTTTCAGTTTTGGAGTCATTCTGTTTAATGAAAGTTTTAGATATCCAGATCGGAACTTCTTCCAGACAAGACCTAATGTGTGCATTATCAGCAGTACCAGGTTTTAATGGAACATAGAATTGTGTATCACCTGCATAGCAATAAAAATCTGAACCATGTCTCAGAAGTAAGAAAGATCCCGGGGGACCACACAAGCAAGATGACTATGAGAAGATGAGGCATCACCAGTCCTTAGAAAATGACTTATTAGAAAGATAAACCCATCCCAGCACCATATCACCAACACTGGTTTTAAATAGTTGATTAAGCTATTGTTATATATCAAAAGCTGAGCTAAGATCAAGCAGAATTTAGTCAATGAACAGCTTAGAGTCAGCAGTGAGCAGCAGATAATTTGAGCCCTTGACCAGAGCAGTATCAGTCCTATGATGTGAGCAAAACCCAGACTGAAATTTTTCAAAGATGTGATTGTCAGTGGCCACTGTGGCTGAGTGGCCGGCCATGGGGTTTTTTTCCCTAAAATTTGGGATAAAAATGGCAGTTTGGAGATGGGCCTTACAGCTGGATGGAGATGGGCCTCACTTAAAATTAAAGAACTTAAAGAGTATCAGTGATGGATTTTATTGAATTAAAAACTTCCGGGATTGTGACCATGGTTGATGATCAGTCATGAAAGATAGGTGTTGCTCACTTCCTTGAATTTCAGCTGGTAGGTGAACATAAGGTTCTTAAAAGCAGAGACAAAAGCATTTACTTTCTCCTTTTTCCACTTTCTCTCAGCCATTTCTGCATTCATTCTTTTGATGTCTTTAGTCCTCATTCAACCAACGAAGTGTGAAGGGCTTCAATTTTCTAAAGCTGACTGGGACTATAGAGTCCAGAATACTTGAGTGCAAGCTAATAAGAAGAAGGTCATCCACATCATGTTCACTGCTGATCAAAGTATTTGTATGAATGGTGAAATTCTGACAAATCTTTGGGTAGAAATCCGTGCCCATGATCAAATTATTGTTTGAGATTTAGAGGGAGAAGTGGAGTCTATAACAGCTCACAATTATGGTTTGAGACAAAAAATCCACTAAGCTTATGTCATCTACATGTTCATCAAACTTGTAGTTTACAATGCAGAATAAGTTGATGCCTAAGCCAAAAACAGTGAATATTACATTACACAAAATCTTAGTAGGAGGACAATCAAACTTGGCACACAGGTTCATCTGAGGCCCCTGAAGGTTCTCATCTATATCAGCTAATATTATGTCATCATACTGCCTAGTAACCACCTACCAACTGGCTATTTGCAGCATTTATGCTGCTAATAACACAACAATAACATCTATTTTAAATCCGCAACACAGTCTTTATTCAAGACATATTGTGATGGCTTGACTAGCAATCACCTAACAATGGAGCAAACAGACCAAACAATACTGTACCATAGGCATGTATTAGTGAGAGAAATGTACCCATGCTGGTGGGAGTGGATGTGGCTTTGACAACTTTTTTTTACCAACAGCCAATGGCACCCAGCCTCAGAGGGCTGATGTGAACAATAGTGGTAATATTTATACAATGCAATGTTCTGCTGAGATACCAGGGTTCTGTGTTTATGAAGTTTGACTTTGGCATGCACCACCTATCTAAATATTGTTGTAGGCTGTGCTCAATGGCACTTGCCAGTGGCTGCAGCCTGCCTCTGCAGGGCAAGGTTCCCTGCTACAATCCAAAAACTTCTGAGGATTAGCTTGAGGACAAAATCAGAGGTATCAACCCAGCCTTCAAACTTTGTAGTATTATCAAGCATTCACAAGAAGGGTTAGAATGAGACCTATTCTTGGATGACCAAGCCCGCAACCCACAAGACACAAATCTTCCTGTGGGTTGTACTTTCTGTTGCCAGACACCTGAGGACACGCTCAAAATAACGTGTCCATTTCCTAATGAGTCAGGGGTGTTTGGTTGGACAAAGGGGACCTACACAATGTAAGGCATGTTCTTTTTTTTTTGCTTTTGTTTGTATAAGTCATCATGCCTTTAGAGTCATCAAATCTGAAGGTTCAAGTCCGTTTTTTGTAGATCTCAAGCCTGCATTGTTCTATGGGTTTTTTTTATGTAAATACGGTGATGTGTTCCTCCTCCCATGGCACAGCACTGAAATGTGTTGTTGTCCAGCATGTACATGTCAACATTTCAAGATGTGTGTGCCAGAGGGAGGGATCGGAGGGAGTGTCTTTGCTTGCACAGTCACATGGCACATGTCCACAAGAACCAATCACTGACAAGGATCTGCAAGCATATAAGTTATAGTAGCATTAGACCGTGTCTGATGTTGCTTCTGTCAGCTAAAAATAATTCAGGTATAATTTTCCTTCACTTACCAAAGTTGGACAATAGAAGATTAGAAAAATGGGAGATACTTTAAACTCCTCAAACATCTTTCAAATTCCACGGCCTGCCATTGTTTTGCTGACCATGTCCACCCGTTTATGACCTCAGTATAACCTTCTTCTGATGGCTGGTTCCACTAAGATAATCTGCTTTATTACAAACCTCAGATCGTCTCAAACTGGTTTCTTCAACACCAGTAGTGCACCTATGCGATGCTGAAACTACAATTGGCCAACCAAAGCTAAATGGTATCAGTTAGAAGCTCATAAAAAAAACCAGAATTTAGCCAAAACATCTGATTTGAGCATCCATAAGACTGTACAGGCCAGCCTCCAGGTACGAAAGTTGTGTACCGTGAAGTCATATTTTGACTAATCCATTTGGTTAAAGAAGGACAAAGTTGAAGATTTTTTAAAGTGATAGCATAATTGAATCATTTACTTTTTTCTGACTACATTTTATTGCCCTTTTAATTTTAGTTTTTGGCGAAACTCATTAGTTCAAAATCTATTACTATAACAGCCACTTATTATGCATGCAAAACAAATTGTCCTCGCAAAGTCAGGATTTATCAGCCTTGTAGGTAAATGCTCCCTTCTGGTTTTTAAAGAGGGCAGAATGGTAAAATTTCAATCATAACTGATAGATATGAAAAGGGCAGAGCCATATAAATAAAACCAATATTGAATAAACTGGAATAATCTTTTTCTTCTGCTCTGTGAAAAATACATTCGATAAAAGCTTGACATTTGACTAAAATCTGTGCTCCAGGATATTATAAACAGATTCCCGTCTGGCTGCACACACACAGTGTCACCCTCTCTTCTCACTGCCGCAGCTGTGTGAGGTAATGTCTGTCTGTGTCTCTGTGCAACACCCTGCAAGAATAACAAATCCACCTCTCTCCCTCTCTCATCCTTTTTCTATCTCATTATCTCACCCTCGGTCTGTCTTTCTCTCTGCCCCCCACCTTTGCTTCCCTGTCTCTCTTCCCTCTGTCTACACTCATCTTTTCCTTGCTCGCTCGCTCGCCCACCCCCTACTCCCCCACTTCTGTTTGAGGCTAGACGCAGTAGACTATTAAAAATGTCCTCTGTCGAGAAAAGATTGTGTTGTAAACAAAGAGAGAAAGGGTGCATGAGGGAAACAGGCAGTAGATGGGGAGGGTAGAGAGAAATCCCATGGAAAAAAAAGACACTAAAATCACACACAAGCTTAACAATCTTATATCACTATATTCTGCACTTTTCTTAACCTCTGAAGCCTCAAGCATGTTCCTCTACGCTGTATTCAAGGAAACATATATATGTGTTGTTTAGAGACATTTGCATGGCTGTGTTTTGAAGACCAGACAGAGACAACCACAAGATTGAGGAGCCAAGTACACAGAGGGGTAAATATGGGTCAAGTCAGACTGAAGAGCCCAACAAAAACGGTTTTCTATTATTATTCTCAGTGGAACAAATCAACAAAAATAAAATCCCTCAGCAAACCTTTAAAACCCACAGTGAAATTAAAATGAGCAATAAGGCTTTATTTTTCACTGAAATGTTCTGCATGTATGAGCAGGCTTGATTGTAACCTGAAAAAGACAAAAAAAAAGATAAAAAAATGTTCTGAACTTGTGCATTTGCAAATCAGAAGATGTTTCGTTATATTGAAGTGGCTCTAATCAGTATGTTTATATTAATAATGTTTAAAACACCACGGTGTAAAAACAATGTCACGGTGAATGCTGGCTCTTATAATATTTTATCTAATTCCAAACAGAATTATGGTAAATGGCCTAAGGACCCCAAAGCGCTTCACACTACATTCAGTCATTCACACACACACTGGTGATGGCAAGCTACATTGTAGCCACAGCCACCCTGGGGCGCACTGACAGAGGTGAGGCTGCCAGACACTGGCACCACCGGGCCCTCTGACCACCACCAGTAGGCAACAGGTGAAGTGTCTTGCCCAAGGACACAACAACTGAGACTGTCCAAGCTGGGGCTCGAACCGGCAACCTTCTGATTACAAGATGAACTGCCAACACCTGCTTCTGTGGCTTAAATTGGTTTTAAATTGAGCTGTGCAGTTAGTAACCAACTAATACAGATAGTGGAGAATTTAGCTGACATTTTTTTCAGGGATCAGTACAAACCAAAACTAAAAGGGAGATATCGGTGGACTTACCTGCATTAAATGGACAGAATACAAATTCCACTACAAATTCCTCTGAAATCAAAGGTTTATACTTATAGGTGCAGTATTTAATATTTGTGTTTAAAGCAAACGTTCTCAAATTAAGAATGCTGAAGCCCAACCAGCAAACCAATAAAATTAAAGAATGAAAACCTCATGAAACTGAGATTTGCTCAGAGACGTCACCAAACTAAATATTTCCTTCTTTGTGTTTAAGCTTGGTGAGAGGTTGCTGGCTTTCACCAGATAAAATCTGTAGGAAAGAGTGTGCTGCAGCAAAAACCTCCCTGTGATTGCTTTGGTTTTTAGCAGATTTCCACAGTCGCACATAATTTGCATAGAAGACTGAAAATATTCCACAACTAATCACTGAGCAATAGTGAAACTGGAAAGTGTTCATCTCCAAAGTAAAAGTTGTGGTTTACTGCTACCATGCAAACTACTCTTGATTATATCAACTTGCTAGCAACCAAAGCAATTGCAAGGAGGCTTTCGGTATAGCAACATATATGTCTGTCTGACCAGTTTTATACCAGTGACTTCCAGTAACCCATAGAAATCACTCACCAACCAGTCACAGAATAATTGCTTTTCCCTGGCAATACATGGCTACCAGAGGGTCACTGACCAGTCTCTAGACCTGCATGAATGTTGCTTTAAAAATCAATTTCACACTTTTTGCCAGAACCCATTCACAACTGGGCCTGTCTTGCTGAGCACTGAGATTGTTTCTCCACTAAACTTTCCTTAATTAATTTCGAAATTTTAACCTGTTTCACCACCTTCTACTTCCATACCATATCTGACACTAACTTAAAGAACTCTTTCCAGCACTAACGTTCTAGTCTGACTGTATACTCCCTGCCGGTGTTTGTCATGCTCAATCAACTGTAATTTAGTATGATAGCTTAAACAGCTGCCCCAATACATAGCAATAATTGTGTTTAGCTTGTGATATAGCAGCTTTTTATTTCCTCTTAAAACCTTAACATTTAATAATTATTATATTTTGATGTAAGGGAGAACATTATGATCAAATGATGAAATACTTTGCTGTGATTACTGGCAGTAAACTGACTAATGGTCAATGTGGATGCAAACTAATTGTAAAAGCACCCTGGCATTAAACTTGAGACATGTTGTGTTTGTTTTGTTACTTTAAGTGAACACTTCTTGGTCTTTATTAACAAATTATTAAAGCTGCATTAATCGTGTTAATCTTGCATTTTTATCCTTTGTAGTGGTCTCAGTGGTTAACGCTTTGAGCTGGGAAAGGCTCCAGCTCCACCACGACCCTAGCTGGATAAGCATTTAGAAAATTACCAGATGTATGTTTATCGTAGGAGGACACAAAAGGATGTGAGGGTGTGTGCATTCGGATTTAAAAAAAAAAAATCTGTGAAGCCGCCATTTTGCGGTGGTGTCTCCGGTGAATGGCAGAAATACAATGTGAGCAGAGGCAAGGCCGGCAACATGAATTAAAAGACTAAAAAACAAGCAGTCGATCTTCCCACACACACGCACACACAAACACACACACACCATGAAAATTAAAATCAGGTCACACCGAGACACAAATACACACACACTGTATAAGAAGACTTCACATACACAAATCATTTTTGGACAGACATATCAGGCATTCAAGTTATCCAAGCACAAACAACACAGAGGGTCTCTAATTCAGTGTGTGTCTGTGTGTTCAGACGTGTGTGGTAGATTTAATGGTGTCATTGTATAATCAGGCTAATCTTGTTACAGTGTGACAGATTTGATGCCTTTCAATTTCCTGTCCGTCTATCTTGCTACTTTTCTCTATAAATAAAAAGAAATGCCACTTGGATTGCCTGTCTTTCATATATACAACTTACATTGTAATACAGTTGTCTGACTGCCTGATAGCTATTAATCATACACAGGAAAAAAGTCTAATGTGTTAAGCCTAAATCAATTATATATTGTATTTATATTTTATATAGTATTAGTTGCAATCAGTAGAGACTGCGTCTATAAAAAAGTCATACCCGATAGTCTCCTGGAGCTGCTGCCAACAATCCTGCTTCCTTTAATAGACCTGTTCTCGCCTTTTTCCACTAACATGTTTCTTCAACCTAACGCTTGCAGGTAATATCATATTTGGGTTTAAGCTGACCTAACTTTCATGTTAAGAGGCATCACTGGTGACAAGGGTTTTGTTCCAGCATCACCAGACAGGAGTCTGTAGTGAATGACCTCATAGCCTGTAAGCTTGGAGAGGGTGCATATAGGGCCAGGAATGTGATCAAAGCATTTGAGATTTTGCATCAGACTGGAAACACTAAGTTTGAGTTTAATATTCTGACGTGTCTGAAGAAACAACCAGAATTCTTGAGTTTGTCATTCTCTTGATGCTCAGCTGATTTGTCTGCTTGCAACGTTTTCCTTGATGGGTTCAAGTTGAAGGGTTGTCCCTTTTTTACACAAGATCCAGCATGTGCCCCTATGAATTTAAAGGGATTTATCCAACCATAGCAGGAGTACTGTGAACCTTCCACAAGGAGACTGCTATAGAGAGAATAGCAGCCACTGATTAATTGGGTATGCTTTTACATTTTAACAGGCATAGTCTCTAAATGTTCTGACTGTGCTTCATGCACCATAAATTAGTCTGTAAGTCCTTTAACCTTTGGCAGTCAGCTGACCTGAGGCCACTCTCAGTTGTCTCTTTGGAGACAGTCATGCTCATGCACTCTTGTCCATATCTATCAATTTCTGTGAGTTTTTAGAGGTGTGACAACTCAGCCTTGCTTAATTTCTTTCCAAGTGGCCACTTGTAGTACTGCAACAAAATATCCCCTGCAAACATTTTCCTATAGATTGATTAATCCTCCAGCTACAAAGAATAATTTTTTTCTGTAATCAGTTTTTACATGTATATCTTCTGTTTCATATCGCCCAGGCCCTATAAACCTGAGTTTTATATTCATAACATCAGCCCAATGTAAAGTCAGTCAGCAGGGGATTATTTGAACCGCATTGCGACAAAAGTTGCTTCAACTTTTCAACTTTTTTATCAGGGTTTTTTTTTTGTATTGGGGTTCCCACTGCAACAGAGAGGACTAATTGAAATGATGGTTATATTTTTTCTCACACAAGGCCTTAAACCCCCAAAAGAAATGTCTGCTTCATCCTGTCCATCCTAAGACTCATAAACTGCGATGCAGACTGTCTCACTGTCTGCCTCCCTGTCTCACGTATATATATATATATATATATTTTCCTTATTTCAGTTATGTGTATAGACAAAATTAAAATTGACAGTCTCTCTCTCACACACACAAGCGTAGGAAGGTTTCTTCAGAAGTCAATATTGTTTTAGCAGATACAGAATATTCTTTCATCCTAAACAGCAAAGAAAAAAGTCCCATTTTAAGGACTGAAACTGCAGCGCTGGATAAGCCTATTATAGTGTGTGTGTGTGTGTGTGTGTGTGTGTGTGTGTGTGTGTGTGTGTGTGTCTGGGAGGTTTTTTGGACTCGTTGATTACTCATCGCAAAGCTAAGACACACACACACACACATGCACAAAATGAGTAAAGCCTGTGTGACTGATAGGGTTTTCTAACACAGCAGATCAGACTGTGTCTCTGCTCTGGCTCGATGGTGTCTGTGTGTGTGTGTGTGTGTGTGTGTGTGTGTGTGTGTGTGTGTGTGTGTGTGTGTGTGTGTGTGTGTATTTGTGTGTTTGTGTGCGTGCGTGCGTGCGTGCGTGCGTGTGTGTGTGTGTGTGTGATATGTTCCCTTTAGTCTTTTTTTGGCTCATTCATTTAATCTTTCTTTCTTTGCCTGAATTCAACCCTGTCTTTCCTTTCTCCTTTATACCATATTTTTGTTTTCTTTAAACCTTTTTCCTATTGCATTTGTTCTTTACTTTTTCTCTTCACTTCTTGTTTCCTTTCTTGTTTATGCTTCCTTCCAATTTTTTCTTACCTGCAGTCCCTTGTCTATTGCATTTCCTCCTACTTTTCCTCTCCTTTACACTTCTCTCTTTCTGTCTGGCACTCTGCCTCTTCCTTCTCATCTTCCTCCCTCTCTCTCTCTCCCTCTCCCATTTAATGCTCCATCTATCCCCTCCTCCCTCCCTCTCCCTCATTATTCGGTATAATCGGTTGTCTAGACAGTGACTCCCCACACAGATCACACCTGAGAGAGGGAAATGGAGAGAGAGCGATGGAGGGAGCAGCAGAAAAAAGAGAGACGAAAAAGGAAATGAGACAGAAGAGAAGGAAAAAAACTGGTGATAAAATGATTTGCCTTTTTTCATCTGCTGAACTCGAAGGAAAGCTGTCTGACACATAAAGCAGACTGAGTGAAGGAGGGAGATTGAGAGAGAAGGAATAGAGAAAGACAGATGAAGGAAAGGGGGAGGGAGGCTAGAAAAGCGGCAATAAAAAGACTAAAGTGTATAACACACATGCAGACAGACTTTGCAAAACTGCAGATTGATAGTATGGAGTACCTTCATTAGCTCTGTTCCCTACGGTCTAGACTGGTTGATTTTCTGACGTATGCGTGTGAGTGTGTGGTCTTGCACTTCTATTTTTATGATGATCACTTTGCTAGCAATTTGGAGTGAGGTTTAAGAGGCTTCTTTTGGAAAGTCCGGACATCTGGACAACTTTTATAACTAGATTAATATGCAGTCTGTGTATGAATATAAAACAGGCTCTTAAAAAACAATGAAAATGAACTATTTGTCTAAAAGCCATGGAATATTGTTTTTGCTTTTTTGTTTTTTAAATAACACATACCACTAAGTCACGAAGCTGTAGTTTGAGCATAAGCCAGCAGTTTTTGACTGTGATGAATCTGAATGTCCTTGTTTGTGCTCAGCTCTGTTGCAATTTTTTTAAACATACATTTTGTCAAAGGAAATGTGATGAACTTGTAATCAGTAAATGAAAAGTGTTTACAAAGGCATGGGTAAAGGGCTGTTTGCCATGGATTTTCTGTGTGTGTGTATATATATATATATATATATATATATATATATATATATATATATATATATATATATATATATATATATATATATATATATATATATCCATAGGTCCCTCATCCTATTCATGTAGCCCCTTCCGCCGAGGGGGCCAAGACCAAAGAGTTGAAGTGTACCTCTGGTGCAAATTACTGACCTCTGTCATCATTTTAGGTGGGGGAACTTGCACTTTGCACTAAATACTTTTTTGCCCCACTGTATATATAAAAAAAAACACCCAGCACGCCCCTGTGGGCGGTTTATCCTTCAAGCTCGGGTCCTCTACCAGAGGCCTGGGAGCTTGAGGGTCCTGCGCAGTATCTTAGCTGTTCCCAGGACTGCGCTCTTCTGGACAGAGATCTCCGATGTTGTTCCCGGGAGCCACTCGCCTAGCTTGGGAGTCACCGCACCTAGTGCTCCGATTACCACGGGGACCACCGTTACCTTCACCCTCCACATCCTCTCGAGCTCTTCTCTGAGGGCTCTTCTCTGAGCCCTTGGTATTTCTTCATATATATATATATATATATATATATATATATATATATATATATATATATATATATATATATATATATATATATATATATATCACAATAGGCAAGACCCCAGGTGCAGGCTGTGCCCCAAAGACAATCCAGCACATAACAGCAGGGTGCAAGATGCTAGCAGGCAAGGCATACATGGAACGCCATAACCAAGTGGCCGGCATAGTGTACAGGAACATCTGTGCCTCTGGTAGAGGACCCGAGCTTGAAGGATAAACCGCCCGCAGGGGCGTGCTGGGTGTTTTATATATATATATATTAGGGGTGCAACGATATTCATATCGATATTGAACCGTTCGATACAGTGCTTTCGGTTCGGTACGCATATGTATCGAACAATACAACATTTGTAATTTATTTTATCAACTTTCCTTCCGACGATGCTGTCTGTGTTGAGCGCTCAGTGAATCTGCGTTCGACTACTCCGCCTAGGCTGCACTGTCGAGCGCAGATCCACTGAGCACTCAACACAGACAGCATAGTCAGAAGGAAGAGCGCAGGGCAAGCTAGCAAGACACATGGACCTCCCCCACCCTCATTCAGATCTGGCGTTTGGAATTATTTTGGTTTTCATGTGACGTATGACCCTGAAGGTAAGCGAGTCATGGACTAAAGTAAAACAGTATGTTGGATGTGCCATGCAATGCTCAATTACATGGGTGGGAACTAGTGTGTTAGCGCAGTTAGCTCGTTAACGTGTTGGCCGTCTAGCCCCACGCACGGGGCGATCGGCGGTAGCTCGTTAACGGAGATTTGCCGTGTTGTGGCGTTAAGGTCATTTCAACGAGATTAACCTGAAAGCACTAGTGGGAACACAACGAATATGACTGCACATTTACGCAGACATCATCCTAGTGCAAAGACCAAAACAACAAGCATGCTACTAACTTTAGCCGAGTCATTTAGACAGCTGTTAGCACCTGATTCTCCTTATGCTGCTGAGAATATAGCCCAGAAGAAGCGGATAGTATAGCTTTTATTTTGGAAAGAGACATTTCTCTGTAATAAACTCTCTTTTCCAAAGATGAGTGATTCCTCAATCAGATACAGGGCTTGCAATATCGCTAGCCTGACGTCCTGGAGCTAGAGATTTTTTTCAGTCGGGCTACCAAAATCTATCTCTTCCCTGCCCGTCGGGCTATTGTAGGAAGGAAAAATATATGTCAATGCTTTTGCATTCTTTCAGAAATGTAGCTGGGTAATTATGTCATTGGCGTCGGTGAGCCACTGTCAATATGTGACATATTGAAATCGCGTTTGAATTTGCGCTTGTTTTTTTGCTTTCACTTTGCAATCGCGCGAACTGTGTATAGAGAGCGACAGCACTGATCTGTGAGTGATGATAATTTGTGCACCAATTCCTCTGACATCGTCTTATTAATCGTTAGCTTACTATGCAAACATGACAAGTGAAATCTCCCGCAGCTTAAACATGTGAGAGGTTGATCGCGCAGAGAATCGCTGAGCTTATGTGAGTGAGCGTGTAAAAGCATTTCAGTTCTGCTGAGCCAAATAAGACAGGTCAGGGTGAAGAAGTGACAGCCAAAGAAAAGCTTACCACAAAACGGAGAAGTTATGACAAATCAGACTATAAGGCAAAAAGAAAGTGCAGCTTTATGGTTTCATGGACAAAAGAATTTCTGTGGCTGCAATATGACAAGCTATATAACCAGGGCTGCACATAAGTGGTCCGCAGGTGCGCATTCGCTGTCAAAATAAAAAACACGCACAAGGGTTAGGGTTAAATTTAAAAACTGTACTTTTGAGTTAAAATATATATTTATAATTTTAATAAATGACAAATTAAAAAGGCATGAACATTTTTTTTGTATCGAAAAAATATCGAACCGTGACACCAAAGTATCGAACCGAACCGAACCGTGAATTTTGTGTATCGTTGCACCCCTAATATATATATATATATATATATATATATATATATATATATATATATATATATATATATAATACACATAATATTATATATTATATAATAATTCCCCTCTCGCCCCTGCGGGCAGTCTCTCCGTCAAGCTTGGGTCCTCTACCAGAGGCCTGGGAGCTTGAGGGTCCTGCGCAGTATCTTAGCTGTTCCCAGGACTGCGCTCTTCTGGACAGAGATCTCCAATGTTGTTCCTGGGATCTGCTGGAGCCACTCACCTAGTTTGGGAGTCACCGCACCTAGTGCTCCGATTACCCCACTGAGACCACTGTTACCTTCACCCTCCACATTTTCTCAAGCTCTTCTCTGAGCCCTTGGTATTTCCTTCTTTCTGATGTTGCTGTCATTCGGAACTGCATCTATCACTACGGCTGTTTTCTTCTGTTTGTCTACCACAACGATGTCCAGTTGGTTAGCCACCACCACTTTGTCCATCTGTATCTGTAAGTCTCAGAGGATCTTGGCCCGGTCATTCTCTTGGGGGTGTCTCCCATTTTGACCTCGGGACTTCCAGGCCATATTCAGCACAGATGTTTCTGTATACTGTGCCGGGCACTTGGTTATGGCATTCCATGTATGCCCTGCCTGCTAGCATCTTGCACCCTGCTGTTATGTGCTGGATTGTCTCTGGGGCATCTTTACACAGCCTGCACCTGGGGTCTTGCCTGGTGTGATAGACCCCAGCCTCTATGGATCTTGTGCTCAGAGCTTGTTCTTGTGCTGCCATGATTAGTGCCTCTGTGCTGTCTTTCAGTCCAGCTTTGTCCAGCCACTGGTAGGATTTCTGGATGTCAGCCACCTCCTCTATCTGCCGGTGGTACATACCGTGCAGGGGCCTGTCCTTCCATGATGGTTCCTCGTCTTCCTCTTTCTTGTGTTTCTGCTGCCTGAGGTATTCACTGAGCACGCTGTCAGTTGGGGCCATCTTCCTGATGTATCCGTGAATGTTTATTGTCTCATCCTGGACTGTGGTGCTAACACTCACCAGTCCCTGGCTCCTTCCTTCCACTTAGCGTACAGCCTCGGGGTGCTGGACTTGGGGTGAAACCCTCCATGCATGGTCAGGAGCTTCCTGGTCTTGATATCAGTGGCTTCTATCTCCTCCTTTGGCCAGCTTATTATCCCAGCAGGGTACCTGATCACGGGCAGGGCGTAGGTGTTGATAGCCCGGATCGTGTTCTTACCGTTCAGCTGACTACTCAAGACTTGCCTGACCCTCTGCAGGTACTTGGTGGTTGCAGCTTTTCTAGCGGCCTCTTCATGGTTCCCATGTGGGATCCCCAGCTGTTCTCTATGTCTGCAATGTTGCCTTCTGGTAAATGGTAAATGGTCTGTATTTGTATAGCACTTTACTTGGTCCTAAGGACCCCCAAAGCGCTTTACACTATACACAATCATCCACCCATTCACACACACATTCACACACACATTCTGGTAGTTCGATCCCCTCAGCTCTGACTACTTTACCTCTTTTTGTTATCATCTGACTACACTTCTCTTGTCCAAACGACCAGAATCCTGGGACCCAGGATTGACCTGTCAAAGACTCCAATCTGGCCCCACTGGACAGCTTTGGAAAGACATATGTTTTGACTTTAAACTGTATTTTCAGTTTTAAAGTTTTACAACTTTTTTTTTTTTTTTTTACCGATAGACTTTCCACATGGTCTTTCATAACACAACAAAGTAATTTAAACAAATAAATGATGGAAAAGTTCTTTTATTCATATTATCCACTGGAGTAATTTGCATAGCAATTTTAGGGACTCCAAATATTAATATTACAATAAATACATTAAAATACTCTGGGAATACTATAACCAAGTGGGTCCATCTCTGAGTGAGTCTTGGTCAGGAAGAATAACTGAAGGGGATTCAGCTAAACTGGAAATTTCCTGCTAAAATCGCAATTATTTGTCTTACATTCAGATATTTTAAGGACTAAACATGTAACTAAATTTCTTTACAGTGACAGAAAGGGCTGTTTCACTGGTCTGGCTCATGATGTAAAATGCATTTGTGCTAATGCTATGCATTAAGAATTGGTTACATGTAAGTTTTGCTTATCCAACCATTTAATCTCCTATATGCCTCATTAAATGAGAATGTAGATACTACTTCCTTATTTGCTTAGTTTTTTAAATTACTGTAGCTAGCGGTTCATTTGTGTAATATGAAATCTCGTTTGTTTCATAGGTGTGACAAACTGGAATTCTGCATTTGTATGTGAAATATATCTCTAAACTTTGCAATAAAAGGCACAATACATTTCTAACGTGAACTGTGTGCTCCAAATCTCAATACATTAAGGTAATACTGTTTTTGGGCTGTAGTCAGTGTAAGGTTAAGTCAACCATGAGTCCAACATGACTGGAAAGATATGACAACGCCGAGGAATAATGTTTTTTTTACTGTTTAGAGCCAATGATATTGACTTCTTGTTAATGACAGGCAGTACATGAATGAAGTAATAAACACAATAAATCTCTGTTACTAGTTCTGTGGAAATTGTAAAGCAGTTCCTGGCTAGGAAACAAAAATTGTCACGGTCCTGGGTCAGTGACCCAGTGTTTTGAGTTTCTTGTGCTTCTGAGTTTTTTTGTATTATGTTCTTAGTTCTCTTTGTTGTCCCAGCTTATTCTTTAGTGTAGTGTCTTAGTTTGGTTTTCTTGTATTCTGCTTAGTTCTGAGTATTTGGTAGCTGCCCTCTGTGTTTCTTAGTTGCTCTGTCTCCCCTAGTCTAGTTTGCATCTGTGCTAATTCCTGTTTTACTTTGAAGGTCTGTGTCTCATGTGAGTGTATCCTACTTTGCTCCCTTGTCTCGTCAGTTCTGGTTTCTCCCAGCTGTGCTTTCCTTCTGTGTCTCATTCCCCTCGTTACTTCCCATTGTATTTAAACCCTGTGTTTCTCTGAGTCAGTGTCGTGTTGTCCCTCAAGCTGTGTGTTTTCTGGTGTGCCTCTCTGCAAAGTGTGAGTTTATATTTTCCCAGTTTAGTTTAGTTTTGTATGCTCGTTTTCTGTGACCAGCAAATAAAGCTGTGATTTTGAATTCATCCCCTGAGTCTGAGTCCTGCATTTCGGGTCCAACTTCTGCCTGCTGCACAGTGATTCATGACAAAAATATCACCATTGCACTCAAATCTGACTGGAAATCTGTGGGAGATTTTCATGAAGTTGGTGCTTGGTATTATCAAATAATGCTCCTTTTAGGGTAAATATTTCTCCGTAGTGTGGCTTATAAGATAATGTTAACAATCTACTTCTGTCACAATGTTGCTTTGTGTATTTGAGAAACACAATACCTTCCAGCTGCCATCCAGTTAGTGATAGGTATCAAACAAACTGCAATAAATCACCTCTGCTTCAAGTTTGCAACACGATAAAGCTTTCAGACACTCCTATGACATTAAAAATTCCAACAGCTGAACAAAACAAGTAGTGTCCATGGAAATGCTTTCTTCCCGCACTCACACAATAGAATCTATTGTGACACCACTGCTGTAAAATGATCAGATTAAGATGATTCATAAACATGTAACCTTATGTGAGCTCAGTCTGAGAGTCTATTACATGTGGGCACGCTGAACACATCTGTGACTGAGCATACAAAGCAGCATTCTCTAATAAACTGCTTTTCTATCATGATATCTGATATGGATATGACTAAAACTAAAACTACAACCGTAGACATTTTTTTTTCCCATTAACTCAACTCTCTTATTTTCTACTCTGCTGAGAACATTATTTTTTGAACCTGATACCTCGGATTAACATTTACATAAGTATCTATTTTTTTTTAAAAATCCAAACCTTTCAAAAAGACCCACGTGCCTGTTGCTTCTGAGTGGTCTTTTTGGTGTACTGCATAAACTTTCTTTCCCCAGAACCATCAATCATCTACAGCATCCAACAGCATTTTTTAACTTCTCCTGTTGCAATTGTTATAACTACTGGAAGAACTTTAAACACTAAGAGAAATAAGAAGGGAGTTTGTGAACAATACAGGGACTGTGGTTTTATGACTTCACAAAACTGAGAGCCGATAAGATCCAGACTGCTGAGATTTCAGTGCAGCTGACCTGAGATCGTAAACCTGACAGTTAATGAGACTCACACGATGAGAAATGACAGGTGACTGCACAACGACGCCCTATCTGAACATTTTTCATTTTGAAAATGAAAACACAAATAAATTTAGGGGGAAGATTAAAAGAGATTGTGATTGTCACTCTTTCATGTAAAACAAAATAGAGACCAAGGGGATGTTAACTCTTTTTGACAAGTGACAGAGGCCAGGCAAGAAACAGTATGAGAACGACTGTCCGAGGAGGAAGAGGAAGCCAGACGAAATCAATATCTGCCAACAGGAAACACCTGCAGTCCTCATGATTAGCATCCAAAGGAGGAAGCTTTAACCTCCTGAGTTCAGCTAATACCCATCTAGAATATAGCAATAACATATAGTTATCCGGTGTGGCTACAATAAATACAACAAAACAATTAGAAATAAAAAAAATACACAATCACAATACATGTGTCTATCTATCTATCTATCTATCTATCTATCTATCTATCTATCTATCTATCTATCTATCTATCTATCTATCTATCTATCTATCTATCTATCTATCTATCTATCTATCTATCTATCTATCTATCTATCTATCTATCTATCTATCTATCTATCTATCTATCTATCTATCTATCTATCTATCTATCTATCTATCTATCTATCTATCTATCTATCTATCTATCTATCTATCTATCTATCTATCTATCTATCTATCTGGATGGATGGATGGATGGATGGATGGATGGATGGATATAACTGCCAAAAAACAAGCATAATTCTTATAACGCTTGAAACAAAATGTGACAGCTTGGCTGTAGTTTCACTTCTAATTTGACTCTTTTCAGCCCTCTACAGAGCTTGCCCATAACTTCCTGTTCTACCCAAATACAGAGGTGTAATCCTTTCTGCTTGGCTGCTGCACACCGTGCTGTTTATCTTTGGAGCTGCTGCTGAGATACAAGCCTTTTAACAGGGATGGCTCTTTCTGTGATTGCACTGATTTTAAGTGCTGGAGCTGCTTGTGGATATATACCAAGTAAGGCTACGACTGTCACTTGGCTTTTTGTGAGTAGCTCAGCTATGAGAAAGTGGAAGTATCCTGCAGAATTAAAAATGACTTAGTGTAGATGTTTGTTGTTTAAGTTGCAGGTATTGCTGTATAGGTGGTCATCATGAAACATGTTTTAACAGCCACAGTTAGTAAAGGATTACAAAAGGTAAAAACAACAACAACATCAGTCTACTTTAGTTATAGAGCTGTGCTACAGTAGGTGAGAATACAAGAGGAAGAAAAAACAAGAACTTGAATTTAAATATGTCTTTCTCAGGAAATGTTTGCTGAACACCAGTCACATGGTAAAATGCGAGTAGTTTGGAATGTCTTGTTGTAATCTGAGCTCAGCCAGTGCTAGTTAAATTTGATGTTTTAAAATTGACAAAATTACAAACTGTTAGATCAAGATGTCGACTCCAATTCTTACATTTGCTTTGTGTTTACAAAAATAATCTGTTGTACATTTAAATGACATTTAGCAATGTGACATTCAACAGTTTTTATTGCATTACATAGCTGGCTGGAAGTAGCGCCTGAAATTCTGGAATTTTTAAAGAGGATTTTAGGGGATTAAAATTCTGTATTGTGTTTGTACCTCTCACAATACAGATGCTACCAACTCACCTAACAACCATAACCAGGCCCATAACTAAATAAAAATGGAGGCCTTTGTATAAAAAAAGGGTGTAATTCCCGAACAGCTAATGCTACTCTTTTTGTAAAGCCCTGAATTTATTCTGAAAGTCTGCGCTTCAGTGACATCTTCACTGTGGTGGTGTACAGAGGCAAAATGACAGAATCATTGGTATGATTTCCTAAGCTTATTAGCACTTTATCATGAAATGGTAAATGAAGACAGAGTTAGGCACAACACCACTTTCTGTTCACTTCTGTTACATATTTAGTTACCTGCAGACACTAAGGTGAAATATGCTAGATAAAATGTGATGTTTTTGATGTTTTTGTGCATTGTGTTCTGCAAAAAAAAAAAAAAAAAACATTAGCAATTTATCATATCAGCACTTATATCCATGTATATCTGTGTCAGGCCAGTATTTGCACACAACGTCAGCCAAACAATATGTCTGCCTGGCTCAAGTTGAAAGGTTAGAATAACTGTCATAATGGAATCGTTATATATTTTCACCTTTAAAAAAAAATGTGAAAAATGCTGTTTGAGTTTAAAGTTTGAAATAAAACAAATGCCTCAATTTTACCAAATGATAACAGGCTGCTGGTTTCTGTTTATGTCAGCATATTGGAGTGCATGCCGGTAGCCTGAGGGGTTGTACTGTGAAGAAAGTGCAGCACAGCCAAGCTCTGTATGCATTAGTGGCTTGACCAAACCTAAAACCCCAACTGGAGATAATGTGTGCCATGACAGTGTTCCTTAGCTTTCTGCTTTCTGCTTCAGGTTCTGTGCATACTCATGAAAAGGGGTGTTTGACACGTCGCATGACTCTTTCCTTACAAAAATTGATCGTTGTGAGTGCAGCCTACGCTGATCTGCCCCAACCATAGACACTGTCAGATAATGATGAGAAAATGGTGATGAACAACATAACAATGTAATGGTAAAATGCAACACTGTTGCAAATAAGACAGGCAATTAATGCTACAGAAAATTAATAATCAGCTGATTTAGTGCACAGAGTGGTAAAATAAACATTTTAATTCAAGTTAATATATTTATTTTAGTGCTGAGTGCACTCACTGTGCTAAGTGTATTTATAATGTGATGGCTCATTAGAGCTCTGAAACTTTAAAGTGCATACATTTAAAGATTAAAGGGTACTGTCCTATAGCGTAATAAAGGAGACATGGAAAGGTATTTTGTCAGCAGATTCAGGTGAAATTAATATGACTGACTGAACAGGTATTCTGCTCTGTGTTCAAGTAGCTGCAATTGGAGCAGTGTGAAAGAGACAGCAGCAGATTAAGCAGATTGGAGGCTGTTAGCCTAAGTGAAGATAAGACGAGCTGGAAACAGGGGAATACAGCTAACCAGGGTTTGCTAAAAGTGAGTGAGGTCTATCATTCCCAGCTAATCACATATGGACACCTGTGAAGTGCTCAGTAAATATGGTAGTTCAAGCAAAGACACAGTGATTTGGTAAACGCAACGATTTTAGTGCCTAAACCTAAAGAACGAGTGAATACAAAACAACTCTAGAAGAAAAGTGTTGTGTCCTCACTTGACATAGAGTTGACTTAAATTAGCCAGTTAGACAGTAATTCATTAATTAACAACAATAAAAACTACTCTTTTATTTCAAACTAGAATATACTGAGTAGAAGAGCTACACCCCCTACCAGCCTGTTGGCTGCAGTTAAGGTCGGGGAAATCAGTGTGTAGAATGTTTGAACTGCTTCCATCATGTATTCATTTTGCACCTTCTTCTTTTCAGCACAGTCCCACAACTTCCATTACATCTATGGATGCTATGAATCTGATGATGTGCGGGTGGACGTTGTTGTTGACGACGACGTGGTTGCATATGCCGATTTCAACAAGAAAGAGGTAGTGTGGGTGTTACCTCACTTGCCACAACCTGCAAAAGACATCCAGAAAATGGCTTATGAACTCGCCAAAGCCAGCACTGCACACTGTCACAGCGTTTTGGGTAAAGCAAAAAATGCTGATCCCGGCGCTCCCCTACGGCGAGGTACTGATCTTGGCACACTTCATTGCGAGCATTCGTTTAGCTCAGCCTGATCGAGGGGAAGAAAGAACACTGTTGATCCAACTGAAAGCAGATGTAACCAGAAAGAATTAAGAGAGCACATACCGGGTTTAAAATATCTCTTTTCTGTGACTTACTTACACAAGCTGCTTTGAAACTAAGTGCTCCAGGCAGGTGCTAGACTGGTGGAGCCTTAATTACACAGCTAATCAGTGACCTTCTCTCTGGCTTGAAAATATATTGAGACAGAATCACCTTTGAAAAGTAATTATATACTATTAAATTAGCTTGAAACTTGTGTTACAGTGGCCTTTCTAAACTACTCTAAGGCAGTCTCCTTCCATAAACTGAACTCTTCTGCTTATGCCAGCATTTTCTTAGAAATTATAGATAAGATGAACAAATGCAATGTGTGTGGTGTCATTTCGTGTGGCAAACTCACAGAGAATAGCTGCCTGACTCTGTAGACTGTTATTTTAGTGTTTGGAGTTTCTCTCAAATGAAAGTGCAGCATAGTTGGTGATGATGAAAAACAAAGCTCAAAGAGGGTCAAGTGGCAATGAGAAAATATTCTGGAGGTCAGCACAGGTACAAATCATTTCTTTTCAATCCAGCCCATTATGTCTGTGAATTATAACCATGCACTGCTGGATATCTCATTCTGCTTCTCAGCACAGATTAAATTAAACTGTCAATAGAGCATTTTAGCTTTGTTATTACTCCGCTGACTGCACAACGTAATGTCTACAGAATAATGACACCATTAATGTTTAGATTGTTTCCATATAAGCTTTACTTTTGCAGTCTGTCTGCCATAGCGTATGAACTTTCCAGTGAAAAAGCAGTCGGTTCCCATCTTTATTTATTACCTTTTTATATTTAGTACCTTTATTTACTTTACGAGTTAATTACACAATATAATTTTAAGGAATAAATGTTCAAAAAACTGCCTGATGTAGCAAATATGACACAAGTGAAAACTCTCATATGCAAATTAATATTTGTTTCTCATCAGAAGGCTCAATAAACACTCAGAATTTTCTGGCAATTATTTCATGGTTCAGCCTTGAAATTAATAAACGTATCAATAAGGCCTCCTCACATCAAAATTCTCATATATATATATATTTTTTTTTGGTTGGTTTGTAAACAAAGTATTTAGTTTTTCTTTTATCATATTTTTAAATCAGAAGCCTGGCTTATATTTTAATTTTTGAGTGTTTTTTGTGCCTAGTTTTAGTTGTTAGTTTTGGTTTAGTTAACTGCTATAACTTTGTGATGAACATGTAACCTGCAGAAAGATGATGACAGAGAAGCAACTCATTTAAAAATGCTACAGTCCCATTAGGAGCCCCTCTGGCTTCTACTGGCACATTTGCAGTTTTTTTTTATGGTAATAGTCTCGTTTAAATATTAAAATAACCTCCGGCACCAACAATGTTTGGCAAAAAAAAAAAAATGCAAAAGAAAATACAATTTTCATTTTTTTTAGATGCTTAAATGTCTCTGTCAATGTCTTACATTTTAAATCTGTGAATTTGTTATATATTCTTAATTCTATCAAGGTAATATTTCTTGGGGGGGATTTTGCTCTAAAAGTATGAAATGTGTCCCTCTTTGACCAGATCCTCCTGACATCTACATCTATACCCGGTATGAGGGGGAGGCTAGTGTGATGAACACACTCTTTTGTGTGGCCAACCACTTCTACCCACCCACCATCAACTTCACATGGACCAAGAATGGAGTGGAGCTCACAGAGGGCGTGGCAAACTTACGTTATCGTCACAATCGTGATGGGACATTCCACATGATTTCTACGCTTCTGTTCACTCCAAAACCTGGAGACTATTATATCTGCATGGTGGAGCATCAAGCTGCGCAAGTGCCTATCAGCAAGAGCTGGGGTAGGATTATTACCTTATAATATAAAGTGCCTGAAGTAACTGCTGTTGTGATTTGGCACTTCATAAATAAAATTGAATTAAACTGAACTGAACTGTTTTTATGAATAAGCCAAGGACTCTTGAAATTCTCCCCAGTAGACAATCAGGTGATGATACCAATTGTAGAAACCCTCCAGCAATACCAATACTGTGTTAGATTACATTTTTCTTTTTACATGTAAGGTCTGCAACATTATCGCTTTCATACATCCTAGATTAGCAACTAAAATAAAGCTGTTTGAAGCAAAAAGCAGCCTCCTAACATTCATGTTCTGTGAATCGGGGAACCCTCCATCTACCGTCTGATGTCTTATATTTAATTTATGCTTCCTATTGTCATCCTTCTAAGCAGTTGCACATGTCAAAAGTGATATCACAATTCACTTGATTTGTATTGTAATATGGTTTTTGTAAACCTCGTTCTTGGTTGGAGGCATGGATCTATGAGAGGGTTCGGTCATGTTAATGCTGGAGCTCAGAAATATCCAGCTTAGATAGAGGGAAGAGGTGCAACAGTTTAAAAAAAAAACAAGGAACCCTGAAGAAATTTTTAAAACATACAAAGAAAAAATCTCTGTGATTTTTTTCATTTGACTTCTTCTTATTCCACACCAGCGCTGATGCAGAGTTGCAGCACTTACAACTTAGGAGAAAACTACAATGAGTCCAAGCGTGCCTCAAGCAAAAAATATGTTTGGCTTTGGTTGATGACATGTGCAACATGCCAATATTAGGGGCTTTTGGGCTAGGAAATGATTTCCTGTTCTCTGTGCTGGTAACTGTTAACAAATGTAGGTAAAATTTTAAAGGCTAAAGAAAAACTGAGTAGCTTTCACATGAAAACCAGTGTTTTCTTGACTGAAGCATAATCCTTTTTTCACACCTTTACCTGCATACAACCAAAGCCTGCTTGAATGCAGTTTAGAAACATTAAAAGCTTTGCTAACAGATTCTTTGCAGTCTTGCACAGATATCTGTTTATTGTGATAAATGCCTCCTTTGCAGACTCTATATTTAAAAAAGTCATCTGGCTTCCTATGTTTACCTTAAATAACAACAGTCATAGAATTATTACAAGAAGGCCTTTTTAGACATAAACAGATGCAATTTTCAGTCATTTTCAAAATACACAAATAAAATTTTTTTTTATTTTTTTATTTTCAGAGTTGAAGGAAAATAAGAGGAGCAGAGTGAGCCCTGCAGCCGTGTTTTTCGGTGTGAGTGTCGTTTTGTGCCTGATGGGATTCGGGACCGGAGTCTTCTTTTTCATCAAGCAGCCAAATTAATGTCTTCAAATTTGAGATTGAAATAATTAAATTAACGTTAATCATTCAATCTTTAATCCTCTGATTAACTGGTTTTATATGTACAAGTAAAACACATCAAAAAACATCCAGATTCTTGTGCTTACAGATAACCTCTCTATATCACTGCATTAATGATAAATGACAGTTTGTTTACTTAATGTGTTTAATGTGTACTTACAATTTGTATTGTTTTTCACTTGACGATGTGGTGTTAATATACTTTGATTTTTAATAAATAGATAATTACTGGGGTTGTTATACAACAGTGTATGGCTGTATAGCACACAGACCTACAAAATAATTTGTGTAGAATAATTCATCCCTGCTAAGAATTTATAGATAAATAAAGCAAACATCTTGCACAACTGTGAACTAAAGAGTTGTAATGTCTTTGTTTGTTTGGTTTGAGGTAGGTATGCGGGCTTGTTTAATAGTTTTTGAAGACTAGCTCGTTGGCGCCCTCTGCTGCACTCCTGGCTGAATGGCAGCCGGGTAAGCAGGCGGCGGCGCCGTTGTTTCATTTATTTTTGTCCCCCTATCAACGGGCTCCTCTTATGTAGTTCCACAACACGCATGTAACACGATCCACAAACTCTGGCGACATGAGTGCTGATAGTTGTGGTGGAAAAGTGGCTTTGCGGAATCTGGTTAACTCCATCAACTGTATCCGAGACCGAGTCAGAGGTAACTGCGCCACATTATCTGTCTGTGTTGTCACAAATGAAACTGCTTAACCATAAAAGCTTATGTCAAGCTAGCTAAACGTGCTAATATATGTGCTAAAATATGTGCTAACATTGGTATAAACTTTATTGTTAACTGTTGTAGATTTACGAGTTTAACTGTTTGTTAAACTCGATTCGTGAGTTTAGCAGCAGTTAACGAGTTTGACTGCTGTTTGTTAGCAGACAAAGACGGGGATTTAACTAATGTAACATACAGCGATAAAGACATTTGGCACTTTATTACGTGACCCAGCTACATTTAGCTGCTAATTCATGTTCGCTTTTATTCAGGTTTGTATTCCCAGGTCTTGTAGAAAATGGAGGTTGGGGCTTTTTGTCTTGCTTTTTCAGTTATATTATCTTGTCCTCATCTTAACTGACCTAAATGTGACATTAGACATCAGTGTTACTCGGTAGATAGAGTGTGTTTCATGAGTCAGTTTTGTGAACAAAAACAACTGCTTGTGCAGGACATAAGAATACTTAAAGGTTTGCTTTTACAAAAGTGTAAATCTGAAATACGAAAATGACAAAATGGACAATATCAGACATTTTAATACGAAAAAAAAATGTTTATCAAGACAAACATACAGACAGGAACTAAAGCGCCACTCAGCCCTAACTGGCCCTTTAGTTACTGCCATAAATCCAAAACACCTACTTTGTTGTCGTCATCAAAATATTCAGACATTTCATTATGTCCAAAGCAGTGGCTAGCTAATTGTAGTTGATCATTTAATTATTGAATTTTTCAATCTAGTTTATTAATTATTTAGTATGAGGTCCGTGTTTTTCTGTACATGGGAGGTTTTGGTCTTCCCTCTGAAGAAAACCCAGTATATAAAAGCCCAAATATGTTTGTTTTTTTTCTCCAAAGTAATGTCCAGAAACGACACAGAAATGCACTGACTTCTGTTAACACTTGAGAAGATGAGTCTGATCAAAACTGACAGCTTTAACCCAAGAAACCCTTAAATAATAAAGATTGTAAGAAAGAAATATTTTTTGTGCCATGGAGTTGTCTTTAAATCCTATTTTCTGACCACTTATCCATTTCACAGTGATTTTAAACAGCAATAGAAGCTAATTCTCCTTTTTCAGAAGTTGAAATTAGATTATTTAAAGAATAAATTATTTTAATAATTGTTTGTACTGAAAATAATTCTCTGCACTTTGATAACAGTGAAGTTGCAAGGAGTAAAGGTAGTGAAGGTTAGATGAGTAGGCCTGGGGGTCAACCATCCAAAACAACAGACAGTGCACAAGAAGAGATTTCCAGCAGGCTGGAGATGAGGTGTCATGGGTGATCTTTTGACAGAGGGAGAGCAGCAAGAGTGAAAGGGGAGGTTTACAAGATCGTAGTTTGAACTTCTATGATGTATGGGTTGGAGACAGTGGGACTAAAGTGGGGAAAAAACAGGAGGTGGAGCTGGAGGTGGCAGAGTTTAAGAATTTCTTTGGAGTTATCAGTATGGACAAGATTAGAAATAAGTACATCAGATGGACAGATCAGACTGAGCAGCACAAAGTTAGAGAGGCAAGGCAGAGATGCTTTGAACATGTGCAGAGGAGGGATATGGAATATCCTAGGCAAAGGGTGTTGTATATGGAGCTGCCAGGCAGGAGAAAAGGACCACAGAGAAGATTCATGGATGTAGTGAAGGAAGACATGCCAAGGTTTGGTATGACAGAAGAGCATGCAGGGACAGGATGAGATGGAGACAGATGATCGACGGAGCAGCCAAAAGAAGAAGACTCCTCTGCAGTTTAGCTTAAGAACTAGAACCAAGAATTTAGAACATTTTTTTTCCTTCGCAGATGGAGAATCAAACGAGTCCGATGGAGCATTCAACCTCTCCAACTTCTGGGACACTTTGAGTTGAGTATCATGATCTCTTGCTGCTGTTTCAGCTCCTAGACTTTTGAACATCCTTTGACAACTGGATGATGTTCATGTCTCGTTACAGTGAATGTTTTGTGAGAAATGTATTTGCATCGTTTTTATAATGTTTTTGCAATGACTCATTTGATATTAAAAAAAAAAGAAAAGAAAAGAAGCATTAGGAGAATTCCTTCCTTCATGGTCTTGTTGTTACATGATGCAACTGTCTGTGTCAACAGATCAGGCAGTGAAGGCAGTGTCCCAGGAAGCCACTAAACTCAGCCTGGCCTTCTCCAAACCTCCTCTGCCATCACAACAGGTCAGATTATTTCTGTAATCATGAAGGTTTCTCACTGAGCTGATAAACAGATTGTTTTGAAGTCTGGTATAGTGTAAAAATAAGAAATGATGATGATGATGTGAGCTGAGCTCTTACTTGGAGCCATAAATTATTGTCATGTATCTCAGGGTCTTGAATTTCCACATAAACCTTCTAAAGACCATTACATCATTTGTTTTCTGTCTGTTTTTCCTCCACAATCTCCAGGATGGAGAGAAGCTGGCAGAGTCCATCATGAAGAGCATCCTCACACTGTCCACAGTGTATTACTGGCTACCTAAGAGCCAAGGTAAAACCCTGTGAACAGCAGAATAGTTATGTTGTATTCAGACGAGCGAGGTGAATATGTTGCACTGCATTCAGGTTTTTGGACCATTTCACAATGCCAGAATATCGCAATACACTTGTCAATCTAATCCAGACTCCAAAAGCCAGAGCAAGTGCCCGTCTGTGGGCTTATCTATTTACTTCAGTGCGACGCGCTTCTGTGTTTACTACGGTAGTACTAACAGAAGTCTTCACTCACCCTATTTTTTTGGAAAATAGGAACAACTTATTGAAATGTGCAATTATAGACTGCAATACAGTTAATGAGGCAAAAACAGTTCGTATAATTCTAACAAGCATCAAAGTCAGTATTTGGTATGACCCCTCTTATTCTTTAGCACAGCCTGAACTCTCTTAGGCAAACTCGTCTTCTATTTGTCTTGTTTCCTCAGACTTTTTAAGGACACACTGTGCATCTCTGTTCCACTCACAGTGAGACAAAGTGAGAGGGGGGAAAAAGAAAGTATATCCAATGTAGCAACAGCAGTATTCACACTTTAGCTCAGTGTTAAAGTCTCACAAATAAATAGCATAAATATATATTTTTGTTATTTTACTACTAAAATCATGCAATATAAATGAAGCAAACTGTATTCGTGGATACATTTATGTGTCACATTATATTTGACAAATTTAGGAAAGAATAGTTTAGGTTTAACCTGATATTGCCTTAAGTATACAGATTGATTTCTAGTCTTTTCCTAGAGTGGTGTGTGAATGTGAGTGTGTGTGTGAATGACTGAATGTAGTGTAAAGCGCTATACAAATACAGGCCATTTACATTCAAGTGTACAGCTTGATAATTTAACACTGGTATCAGTAGGTATCTGAAGCTGAGGTGTCTGAATCGGACTGGAGAAGATTGATGCGTCCTTACCCACTTATTCACCGCTTTTAGCCACTGCAACCTCCAAAGTACAACCAGAGACTGGAATTAAGTAATAGTAACATCATTTTTGAACTTACAGCCATTTCTGTGTGATCACATGGCACAAATACTTCACTTCACATTTGGTTTGAATAGAACAAGTGTGATTCAGTGGTTGCGAACTAAAAAATAAAACTTATGTACAGAAACAGTCATTGTAACTTTCTTGATGCTGATGCTGTCAACATTTATTGTGTTGTGAGTTGATTTGAAATACATGTAGATCTGTACCTTTATTGCGACTTCAGTGTCAGAGTGTTTTGACCTTCTGTTCTCTCGGTGTCTCAGGGCTGGCTCTGCGCCGACTGGTCAGAGATGCTACTGTCGAGGTTCTAGAGGGAGTTGCACAACTGGTAGAGGTCATAATGAGCTCACCTGTAGAAAGGTATGGACACCAAACCCAGAGTTTTACATGTGGGACCTGGGAAATTGGGAAATTTTAATTTTGTCTTTCAATGATTACAAGGTAAACAACAAGGTAAAGAAAATAGCATAAGGCTTGCATCGATGCCGACATTTTGTTGTTTGTTGGTGTTATTTGTTTGCAATGGTTTACGTTCCTCCATGATAGAAATCTGTCAGAATATAAAAATCACACCAGGCAAAATAAACAAATTCTGCATATTACAGTTACTTATGTAAGGACATGAGTTTTAAGGTGAATTAAACGATCTGTTTCACAGTGAGATTTAACCGGATCTCTCCTGGCTGGTGACTACATGGTTCAGATGTAGTAATGGTACTGAGTTTGTACGACCATATTTTTCAGAAATCTGTCATGTTTCTGTCATTTCTGAACATTTAATGGGTAAAAAATATAATTTTTAGAATCAACAGGTAGCACCAAAATAGGACTTGGGGAAATCCCGTGATTAAAAAAATGAGTGCTCTCCGCATTAATGCGTTAATGCACCCGTGTAAGGGGTTACTCGGTGTTAGTGCAGACCCATCTGGAGTGCAGAATCGACAAAGCTAGGACAAACTGCCTGAAATGCTGTGACAGAGACATTTCAGGGATTTTGAGTCAGTCTGCGCTCCAGGTGGATTAATTGTTAATCGCGTTAATTGTGATGACAGCGTTAACATGTTTAAGCCGCGTTTGATTAGCGGCTTAAACTGTAAGTTGTAAGGTATTTTCTTTATATTCCCCTTTCTGTTTTATTTTCTTCTTAATTTATCATCTTCTTCCTCGTTCTCTTTCCAACACTTTCTTCCAGCCTCAGCCAGGAACAGCTGATGTCAACAGGAGGAGTGTGGTCTGCCTGCGACCAGTTCCCTCAGTTGTCAAAAGGTCCGTTGACAAAGACAAAACAAAACAAACCAGTAAAATGATGTTTAACTCCAGCCTTTCAGGGAGTTGTTTTATGATACTTTGAAACAGTGGGGTTTTAGGAAAAGAAGCAATGAAACACTATAAATTTGGAAAAATTATGCATGAAGTATCAAAGTAAAAATAAGTATTCTGCAGAAAAGTGTTCCACGTCACTGTTAAACTGATTAGTATTATTGCTGCTTATCTTTAAGGTTGAGCTTATTTAAAATATTTCATATTTAAGTTTAATGTTCAGCATCATATTTTATGAAGCATGTCGTGGCTGTCTTGTGAGGACCACATATTGCAGAAAAAACAAAAACAAACCGTTGTTCATGAGCTCGGAAACACAACCCTACAAGTTGGGTTTTTTTTTAAGTATACAGTGCTAGCTGAGCCAGCACCTGGTTGTTTTGCTTGTTTTTTTAGACTAGATATAGTCAGAGATGTCTGCCTTTCTCCATCATGGTCAGCTTTCCTATCTAATGTACTAAAGGCATTATTAACAGTTTTTTCACTCTTCATCTTCTCTATCTCTATATCAAACATGTTGGCCAAGCTGGTTAGCAAGAGGAAACTATGATGATAAATGCCAGGAACCTGTCTACTTGCCAATGCTAGTTGTTTCCACAGGGCGTGCAGATTGTAACTGATCCCAGAGCAGTGAAAGTGGACCCAGTGACCGCTGTCAAAGATCTGAGGTTTATCCACAATGCATATGTGCAAACCACCAGAGAAAAGGTGGCCAATCGGCTCCAGTCATTGTTAATTGAGACAGATAAACTAATAAAATGGAGACAGCTGCAGTTTCCTATGATTATGAAACAAGTGGAGCTTTAAGCGGTGATAGCCAGCTGTGGCCACAAGACGGCTTCATGACAGCACTGTGACATAAAAGGACAGAGATTTCTTTACTTTTGTGTGTTTTATGTGCTTGGCCTGACGGAACGCCACTGCTTTGAAGTTACATGTTAATATTAGAAGCAGGAGATATCTTTACTTTGATAATGCTTTATATGCCTTTACATTGATTATGACAGCAATAGCAGTATTACCATTAAGCCTGCAGGTGGGGATGTTTTTCTCCCAGTCTAACTCCCAGTCTGTGTATCAGTGCCATAAGCTATTTCATCAAAACCAAAATGTCTACATTTAATAAAGAACAGGTGTGAATTTTATCCATTTATATTCATTTTTGGATTGTTAGAAACATTAAAACAGAGAAAGTACATTTATCCACAAATTTTTAGCGTCACAGTTAAGTGATCAAAAAATCTGCCGTCAGACGAGTGTTTTAGCTGATACACAAAATAAGAAAACTTTAAATATTGATATAGGATTCTAGTCTTTAACTGGTAATTTTGCTCAAAGTTTTACAAGGTTTTAATAATGGGTGTATTGATCTTCTCTAGATAATAAGGCAGCAGTGGTCGTGGTTCTGTTGTGTGAGGTTCGAGTTGTGAAAGATGCCATAGAGGAAATTGAACAGGTATACACACACTGTGAATTTCATATTTGCTCTGGTGTTTATAACTAGGCCTTTATTTCAACATTATTATTATCATTATTATTATTATTATTATTCGTTCAGTTTTAGAAGTTTTCTTTGTGTATTTTTTTATAATAATAAAGCCAGCAGTGCCAGAAAGTGCACTTGAAGCTGGCTGATGAAAGAAAGTCAGTCCCCATAGACTCCAACTTTACAGCAAAATTGAATATGTTTATATTCTGGTATGGTTTTGGTCTAGTTTCACCTCTCATAAGAACTGTAATGGCAAAAATATGTTGCCTATCAAATCCCATCAGGCATTAGCTGAGGGTGAAGACCCATTCAACGACGTACTCGATGATGACCAGGACGGAGATGAACCCCGAGGCAACCAGGATATGTACTGGTCAGAGAACGATCGGCAGGTGATTGGTGCGTGCCAGGGACTGATAAAAGCAGCAGCAGCTTGTCTGAGGAAACTTAAATCAGCTGTCAAATCCAACGGTGACTTCAGCACTCCCCAGAACGTGTCACAGCTTGACGACTTGGCTGATATCAGCAAAGAAATCAGCCCTGGGTAGGCACATGCATACAAACATACACACACACACACACAGGGGTCAAGACTTCACACTAGTAGAAACAAAAAGAACTAAACAGCACAAAATTTCTAACAGTTAGACCCTGGATGCTTATACTTCTTTGGCTAATGCAGACGTTCTTATATGTTATATAATTAATAATGCTTTCCATAGTTTTTATGCAAATCAAAATGTGTGTTTGGGGTCATAATTAAGGTGCAAGTTTTAATGATGTCACAGTCATGCAGACTCACCTTTGTCGTTGGTTGTCTTTTCTCCTTAGCGTTGATGATCTGGCCCTTTGTCTCTACCCCCCCATGGATTATAATGGCGTCGAAACCAATGTAAGACACACTTTCATCCAATGGGATTAAGAACGTTTTGGTTACAGCTCTGATCAAAAGTTCACAAAGTCAGCCACCTGAAAAAGCTGAGTGATCTGAGTGTTTCATTTTTTAAATGTGGACCTTTTATAAAATCTCCAAATATTTGGTTAGAGTCAGCTTACTTCGGGTTGTAACATCATTGCTCAGAGTGTCATGCTGTTTCCAGGCCTGTGGTGTTGATCTGCTTGTGTAATTTATGTGAACTGTGCTGGTATGTAAAGTGACAAGAGTGCAGGGGAGTGGAGTCAGATGTGCACAGAAAAGCTTTTAACTTCAGTTGATCGCTGTTTCACTGCCTTGCTTTTTCACAAGACAGCATATAGATAATGTAAAGAATCGCAGGGAGCCAAACAACTGAAAATCCCCCCCCACCTGCTCTGATATGTACTGCTGTAAATGGGTAGGAGAAACTACCATTTGTCCACTGTTGCCCGCTTACACAGTTTTCTAAAAATTGCTAGCTTGCCCCTCCCTCCTGATGACCTCATGCATTTTGTGAAAGAAAGTTTGACGTATAAGGGAGCAGCATTTAATCTGTTATGTCTGACAATCATGAAAAGCGATCATTTTATGACTCTGCAGTTGCACAAGCTAACACTGAGAGCAAACAAAGAAATGTTAATATAAACAGGGCATGAGCATTTCTTTGTGGTCAAGAAGGAATATTCTTGACTTTCCTAAAAAGTATATTTGTGCTTCTGAATTTTCTCAGTTCCCACTCTTTTTCCAAAGTATTGAACACAGCTCAGACTGTATTTTTACTAAACAGCAAATTAAATGTATTGGAACTACACTTTTAAATGGGCCTGTTATAATCTTTATTTATCATATTATGGGCTGTGGTGTAGCCTCTCAGATCATCCTCTGTTTAAAAACAAATCGTTTTATTTTATGACTGCTTTTATCGCAACTTTCTTCTGATTGGCCACATTTTGCAAATAAAAGGTTTGGACAGTAGATGAGTGGGACTTCTGTGATTAGAGTCAGAGCTGTGTGCCTGAGATGACGATATTAAGGATGTCCAATCTCGTATTGATCCAAAAAAACATGTTATGAAACAGAGTGTTTAGAGGGGACTCAAGTCTGAATTTATACAGTTGGGGAATTATTTATTTGATCCTCTACTGAATTTCTAAGTTTGCTCACTTACAAACAAATGAACAGTCTTTCATTTTTAGGGTAGTTTCATTTTAATAAAGAGAGACAGAATGATGAGAATGAGAAATATAGAAGAAAAAACACATTACATAAAGTTATAAAGTAATCTTGCTTCATGGGGTAAGGATGATCTTGAAAAAGGTGATGGATCAGTCGAAAACTATATGAAAGGAGCTTGTTGATGATCCAAAGGCAGCCGAGAGTCTCTATGTTCTTTTGTAAGTTGGCAAACTTAAAAATTCAGCAGGAGATAAAATAATTTCTTTCTCTCTTCATGATATATAAACGTAGAACCTGAATAAAGACATTGTTTTTTTTTTTCTCAACAGGTGTGTAAATTAGCAGCACTTCTAAAGAAAGTTCTGGAAATCATCAGGTAAGAGTCACTACAGTCAAAACAAAATGTTCTTAGACATTAAGTGACACTACAACATAACATGAAAATAAAACTGGAAAGCAGATTGTGCCTGGTCTAATTTGTCAACCAGTTTCCCTCGGGGAAAGTAGTTGGGTGTGTTAGAGAATGTTGAGAAAGAGGTGGGTGGAGTTTCTGAGAATCTGATCTTATCTGATCATGTTGTGTTACATCTTTTCGGGTTGCATGAACACTGAACATGACTTGTTCACATCAATGTTGGACAATCTGGTTTCTTTCTATGAGTGATGTGAGAGGAAAATGCTCTTTTATTGACTCTGTTTATCATTGTTCAGGTCCAGTCACGTGTGTGGGGAGTCAGAACTGACCTGGGTTCAGTTCTTAGATGGAGCCATCGATCACAACCTGCAGAAAGCCAAAGACCTCATTCAGCAGGAAAGCTAGTGTATCTGTGCAGTTACGCGTGTTTCTGTTGTTTTGTTTTGGGTTTTTTTGTTGTTGTTGTTGTTTTTTTTTGGGGGGGTATAAAAATGCTATGGATTTTGAAACAAGTATAAATGTGTGCAAAAGAAAAAAATAATTAAGAGGTGGGACTTCTTACACTGTTTTTTGTGAGAACACAATGTAATCTGCATAAAATAACATGTCATAGATCTCACTTACTCAAATAAACAGCATTTTCAGTTCTGTTAAAATGAAAGAACAGCTTCATCAACAGATTATGTAAGCAAAATAAAACAAAATCACTCTTTTTGAATCCTCTACCTGAAAGAATGGGGAATGAAATATAACTTTCATGTTGATGGTCACAGAGACATAAAACAGTCTGAAGAATTACAGATCAAATTTAAGTTAAAATGCTATTAAAATGTTTGGTGACTTTGCCCAAAAATAAGGTTATGCATGTGTCAAGTTACTTGTTTTGATGAGATCTTAGGGATACAGTTGGCTAAGAAAAAACGTGAATGCACTTATCCACAAGTGGATAAGGTCTGAAAGCAGAGCGCACAAACACTGGGAAACGAAAGGTTACTTTTCTCACTGTAGAAAGGTGTGTCTACCAAAATTATGCAGAAAGTAGATGTGAGTCCCTTTAGGGGGAAAATGCCACTGTTACGCCACCAACTGGTGTGCGAAGTCCCGTGAAGCTTTGTACTGTCGTCATCTAGCAATTTTCCCTCTTATTCACAGAAATATAGGTATGGTTCACAGCCCAGGTCCTTATTGAACGACAAGTGGAATGTTCTGATATTAAACTTTTAAAAGATACAGTTTAACTGATTTTTTTATTTTTAGTTGACAGTACTGGAATAACTAAATAATCCATATATCTCCTTAAAGCCTAAAATATAAAATAATTGGAGGAAAATTACACTTTTTGTAAAAATGCAGACTGGACCATCTGACTTTTTTTTTTTAAGTTAATTTTAATTTCCATACATGACAAAAATCACACTGATGATGTAGAAGTCTCAAAAACTCACAGAAAATCTGTGTGTTTGAAACATGATACACTAGGGGTTAAGGGGACATTTATTGGGTTTTTGTGTAGCCCCTCTATTCACCCTCAGCCTTCAGAGCAGAGTTTTTGGATCTCAGGGATTATTTGTACAGTGCATCTGATAGTCACAATGCTTTACTTGTTCCTATATTTCATCATGTTACAGCCTCATTTCAAAATGAGTTAAATTCACAATACTCCGTAATTACAAAGTCATAAAAAGTTTGCTTGAAATTCTTGCAAATAAATTTTAAATAAATAAATAGTATAACATGAGTTTTCACAGCCTTTGCCATGACACAGTTGGCAGCATTGAGCTCAGGTGCACCCTGTTTCCACTGATCATCTGTCTGACGTCTCTTCAGCTTCGGTAATCGACCTGTGGGCAATTCAGTTGACTGGACAGGATTTGGAACTTGTCTATAAAAGATCCCATACCTGACACTGCATATCAGAGAACAAACCAAGCCATGAAATCCAAATTACTACGGGACTGACAGCCCCAACAACCACAGTGGCCTCCATCATCTGTAGATGGAAGAAGTCTGGAACTAGCATGACTCTCCGTAGAGCTGTGTGTCTGGCCAATATCAGCAACTGAGGTCTTCGTGAAAAGCCTGAGTCAGTCAACATGAACCAAAAGAGAGATGGGATAGTCTGATACAACATTAGGCAATATTATTGGTTAGTCAGCTTTAGATGATTCATGCTAATTGCATCCTATTCATGCGTGACTACATTCACCAACTAAGAAGCTGAACTGCATGCTAAGACATGACACAAGCAGTGCCAGGGTGTTCAAGGTTTTAATTTTTTTCAATTTTCTATTAGCTTAGATTCCACATGATTGTTTACAGCGGTTACAACCCAGTTTCTCTGTAGAAAGGGGATTAACATTAATGAACCAGATGGAGAACCACAGATAGTATTTAATAAGTAAAGCTTTAGTTTACTGGACAACCACTGGACACAAATTTTGAGGAACAAAGACTCAAAGTTACCTGTCTCACATTTGAAAGGTCTCAGTTCTTGGAAGTAAAACAACAGTAGACCTCTAACAGGTTCCGTAATTTTTTTCTGTGAAATGCAGGGTGTGGGCACCGATTGGAAGTAAGGGTTTGTCTACCCTAATTAATGCAGAAAGTAGTTGTTAGTCATTTCAGAGGGAAAAGTGACACTGTTATGCAACCAGCCTCATGCTGAACATTGTGGCTATCACCATCTTAGCTTTTGAAACCAGGTTTAATGAGCAACATGCAAATTGCATATCACTAAAACTCTAAAGCATACCAGATTTTACACTTTTTAGTTCATGGATCAATGTATTTCCTGAAACAGGAGTCTTAACTTTACTTTGTTTGTTTACTTTGTCTTTGTCTGTCTAGCTTCAACTTTAATGAATTGTCATACTTTTACTGCTGTCATATTGGGTTTGTCTGCTCAGCACCAGTAACTGGTGAGCACTGTGGAGAATTTAGCGGCTAAGGAGCCTGATATTGCCCTCAAGAGTTGGTAACACTAAGAAAGATGTGAAATATATGGTTCACGATAACATGTGCCATCTGCTTCATCTGTAGGGGGCTATAATGTTTTTGTGACCTGAAACAAAGGTTTTTTGTAAATTTAAAGTTACCTCGAACTGAAAGGTATCTTTAAACTAACCAATGTAAATGTAGTTTAAATGTAACTAGATGTTGATTTAATATTGTAAAAAATAATATATGTAATAGTCACATAAATTTAAGTACAAATTTATGACAATTATTTTTGTCCAGATTGTACAGTATGTCTAAAGTCAAATTAGTCTTTTTTCATAGTGCAAAAACCAAATAGGAAATAAAATTGTGTAAAATCAAGTCTGCATGTCCACATGTGTTTTGTGGACTTGGAGAAGAGATTTGACCATGTCTGTCAGGGTGTTCTATGGGAGATGGATGGGGCTTGAAAGGGCTTGGTCTGCATAGCTGGCAATAAGTTGGACTCATTCCAGGTGGGACTGGATTCCTTCAAGGCTGCCCTTTGTCACTGATTCTGTTTGTCCACTTGGGTGGTCTCACCTCTGCTTTTGGTGGATGATGTGGTTCTGTAGGCATCATCAGGTGGTGGGTTCCAGCTCACACTGGAGGGGTTTGCGGCCGAGTGTAAAGCGGTGAGAATCAGAATCAGCACCAGTACCTTCAAGTCTGAGGCCATTGTCCTCAGCCAGAAAAGGGCTGAGTGCCCACTGCCAGTCAGGGACGAGTTACTGACCCAAGTGACGGAGTTTAAGAATCTTGGGGTCTTGTTCATGAGTGAGAGGAGCAGGAGAACCATAGATGGATTGGTGATGCACTGGTCCGTTGTGGTCAAGAGAGAGCTGAATGTAAATGCAAAGCTCTTGATTTACTGGTTGATCTACGACTCCAACCTAAACTATGATTATAAGCTTTGACCGAAAGAACGTGATTGCGGACACAAGTGCCGGAAATGAGGTTTCTCCGAAGGGTGGCTGGCCTCTCCCTTGGAGATAGGGGGAGTTCAGCTATCTGGGAGGGACTCAGAGAGGAGACGCTACTCCTCTACATTGAAAAGAGCCAGTTGAGGTGGGTCAGGCATCTGACGAGGATGTTTCCTGGGCGCCTCCTGCATGAGGTGTTCTGGGCATGTCCCACCAGGAGTTGGCTCCGTGGCAGACAAAGGACACGCTTTCGGCTGGCCTGGAAACACCTCGGTCTTCTCTTGGACAAGCTGGAGGAGGTTGCGAGGGAGAGCGAGGTCTGGGCTTTTCTAGTTCGGCTGCTGCCCCCGCGATTTTTCTTATTTTTCTTATATTAAAATGTCTCGGTGATTAAATGCATAACTACTTTAGTTACCAACATAAAGAAGAGTTTCACTGCTGTGCCCACTTAAGATCAAAGTGGGCTGGCCCACAATGTAAAATGAGTTTGACATCCCTGGTGTAAGGTCTGTACCTCACAATGTACTTGGTGATGCCTGTTATTGTGAAATGGTGCTATAAACATAGAATTGATATTAAACTGCAGACTAAACTGAGGGATGAAAGACACAGATTATAGTTTTTTATGTTGTTCTGTCCATTATCCACGGTCTGTAGGTAAAAGTGCAAGAGTCAAATATCTGAATCTGGACGTGTTGTTAATATTTTCTTGAGAACTTTATAAGGAGTTTCCCAATTTTAACTGTGGTTCAGTTTGTTTTTATAAAGATATTAGATTACATGTCCAATTCTCACAATAGTAAAGAATCTTGCCAAAAATGGATCCAAATCTGGATGAACTGCAGAGGTTAATCACTTTTAAGCTAGATCAAACTTCACCTCTTGCAAAAAAATTAAAATAAATAAATCCATCTATTTTTTGAGTAATCCTGCTAACAAAGAAAAAACCAAACCCACTGCATGACTTCACTACAAGAGGTGTGATTATTAGACCTGACTGTAACTTGTGGATTACAGTTTGTGATTACTCATGTGATTTAAAATGAGGAAATGCCTGGAAGCATCACACAGTGGGCACAAACACTTGATTAGATGTTTATGCAGTATCTAGACTCTTGTTGATTAAAGTACAATATGCATTAGTTTAAAACAATTACTCATTGATAATTCACAGGTATATTAGTATAATACATTGCACTAATGTGGCCCAATATACAGTCCCCACCATAGTTTTTTATGATGGGGACTGTGATCCCCCCCCCTTCTGAAGGAAGGGGATCACAGTGCATGCTTGCATTCATGGTTCCCTCAATTAACTGTAGCTCCCCAGTGCCAGCAGCAGTCATGCAGCCCCAAACAATGACAACCCACCACCATGCTTGACTGTAGGCAAGACACACTTGTCTTTGTACTCCTCACCTAGTTGCCGCCACACACCCCTGACACCATCTGAACCAAAAAAGTTTATCTTGGTCTCATCAAACCACAGGACGTGGTTCGAGTAATCCATGCCCTTAGTCTGCTTGTCTTCAGCAAACTGTTTGCGGGCCTTCTTGTGCATTATCTTTAGAAGAGGCTTTCTTCATGGACGACAGCCATCAGGCTGATCCTCCACGCCTGGCAGCACTCATACATCTATTTTCAAAAGACAACCTCTGGATATGACACTAACCAGTTTTGGTTAGAGCTACATGATGATCATTTTTGTGCAGTTACAAAATTCACAAATGCAGCTGAGGATTGGCAGACTTCTTTATGCAGTTCTCCAGAGAGCTTACATCACACACGAGCATTGTGTTTATTTGTTACCCTGCCCTTTTGAGGCACAAAACTAAAGTTTGTATAATTTTTCTTTTTATTTTAAGTCTCAGTTTTTAAAGGAGTGAATCTCAACTGTGAGACCAACAACACTGAACATCACACCAAAAAAATCTCAAAGGAGGAGCTGATTGTGAGGCGAGGCCAGCCGTTCACCGTCAAAGTTGAACTGACAGAACCTTTCAAGCCTGACTTTTACCCACTCACCATCACTGCAGTGACAGGTTTGTATGTTATTAAATAGTCCATTTTTATTAGACTTTTTCAAAAGCGTATAACCATGCTGAGAAAGGAAATTTTCTTTTTATCATTGAACACATGCCTAAGACTAACACCCTGTCATTCTGAATAACTGACAGAAACCATGGATGTTTAATTTATAATGTTGAATTAACAATTGATTTATTAGAATGAATTGTTAATTCAAAGTGTCTTTGACTCGTCTTCCTCCCCTAATAAAGATAGCTGCCCCTTCCTGAGCCTGGTTCTGCTGGAGGTTTCTTCCTGTTAAAAGGGAGTTTTTCCTTCCCACTGTTACAAAAGTGCTTGCTCACAGGCTGCGTGTAGTATAGTATACTTTAAAAAGAGGATTCAAATACACAAAACCAGAATCAGGTATTCCAAGCAGAAAGTGGGTTTTATTAATGAGATGATCGAATTAAAAAAGAGAAAAATAAATAAAGATCAAGAATAATAAAAACAGGTGAAACCAATAAGGGTGGGGCAGACTATAAGGGTGAGGAAAATCCCAGATGTGACACGTAAGGGAAAGGCTCTTTTATAAGTAATCTAAGCTTTACTTAAAGGCGTTTGCCAACTAGCACAGTTGGATATGACAGTTGATTTTCTTTTTTTGGGTACACACCTTTCAGTCTTTTGCTGGCATCAGGTTCCAGCTCCATTCCTCAATGAAGCCTGAACTCTCTACGGCAAGCTTTCATTAAATTTCTGTAAATAGTCTTCAATATTAGTTTTCCAGGTTTTCTGAAGAGCATTCAAACCTCTTCTTTGGGTTTTGGCTGCCTTTTGTTCTGTTCTCTCTCAAGATGATCCCAGGCTGCTTGTTGGACCCGGCCGGTGTGACATCTTTGACCAGTTTATGGACCACTGTTTTAAAGCCCTGATTTGTCTAACATGTCAAGGGAACTGACTGAGGAACCGTACTTTTCTAATAGGGACTTGTCAATCACAGAGCAGATCCACCCTCAAACATATCTAGCTTATCATTGTTTTTGACGATAATGAAGAAAAAACGTATAACAGGAACATTTTGTTGGATTCAGTAAAACTTGAACATAGGAACTGAGAGTATAAACTCATTAGAAAAGTGTTTACTTATTGCTGTTTTCTTATACTGTTCTTTGCAACTCCACTTTTTTTTTAGCAGTTGCCCCCTGCTGGCCATTAGAAATAATGCAGATATAACTCAGTTTTTCTTCTTTACATCTTTCATGTAGACTCTTTGGTTAAAATTAGTAGCTTGAAGGTATTGTATTGTTATGTTATTGATCTCTGTGAATCCTCTCTACAGGAGAAAATCCATCTGAGGACCTCGGGACAAAGTCATGCTTTGGTATCCCTGACAAAATCCAGCGTTCACCGTCAGCAGAGGCAGTGTGGAAGGTGGAGCTGGAGAAGAGATCCTATCCACTAACAGGCTCCTTAAATTTGACCATTACCCCTCCAGCTGACGCTCCAATCGGAGAGTACAACTTAACTACCAGATATAGGGACGAGGAAACACTGTTGGCAAATCTGGTAGTGCTCTTCAATCCCTGGTGTCCTGGTAGGTTTGTTATCTTTTTGTCTGCCCACCTGTTTGACTAACTGTCCATCAACACTGTTCATCTGTTGATGGGTTTTCATTAAAAAAAAACCCCAAAAAAACAACAACTACCAATCACTGATCTGCCTGTCTCATGTTTTTACCCAGATCCCTGTCTCTCTTTAGATGATTCAGTGTCTATCTGTGATGAGGCAGAGACACAGGAGTATGTGATGAATGAACATGGCATAATCTACAAAGGAAGTGGAGACTACCTCATATCTATTCACTGGGACTTTGGGCAGGTATAAATATTTTTTTTAAAATCATGATAATAATCTTCTATGTAATAACCTACAACCCTGCAGTTTAAGATAAGCTGCTCTCTTCCTGTCCAGTTTGAAGAGGACATGGCAAAGATTTGTCTGAAGATCTTAGATGTCAACCCAAAGCACCTGGAAAACCCAGCTAAGGATGCTTCTGCTCACTGTAACCCCATCTATCTCAGCCGTGTGGTCAGCGCCATGGTAGGATATATGCTCCGTGTGTCATTTGCCTAGAACATTTCTGCAAGAAGGTGATTTGAAGTGTTTAACATAAAATATAAGGCATTAGGGTAAAATACGAACGCAATATAAAATGAAGGAATAATTAAAAAGTATAGAAAGAAGGAAGCAAATGAAAAATGAAAAAGGGAGTTAGAAGTAGAGTAAATTAAAGGAAGGAAGAAAATAAGTAAGATGTGAAGATAGAAGGGATAAATAAGAAGGAAGGAAGATGTATGTATTTTCCCCTAATTTATATATTTTGACATAATTTATAACAAGTTGTTGGAAGTACATTTTAATTTTTTCATTCATTAGTTTATTTTACGGTGAGCAGCTTGGCAAACCAGAAGAACAGCTCTTTCAGTATTATTTATACGACAAATTGAGAGCTGGCCAAAGAAGCCAACAAACATAAATGGTCCTGTTTTCATTATATAGGAAATATAGCTTGCTGTTAACTAATGGTTCACAGTCATTTTGAGAGGGGACAATGCTCACATGTATAAATCACATTATGAGAGAGAACTTTGCATTCCTTTTTTCTTCCAGATCAACAGTGGAGATGAATATGGCTTCCTGGGGGGACGGTGGGCAGGTCCATTTTGGGGTGGGGATGAACCCTCTCACTGGTCTGGCAGCTATCACATCCTGAAGCGCTGGCACAACATCGGCTGCCACCCAGTCAAATATGGACAGTGCTGGGTATTTGCTGGCGTGATGTGTTCAGGTATATATACATGCTCAGTAACACAAACTCCATTATGGCCGGACAGGGTTCTAGTTCTACATGCACTAAACGGTTACTTTGCTGGGTACATCTGATAGACTGTTCGTTAATGCAGATATCTAAGCAGCCAATCACATGGCAGCAACTAAATTGATTTAGGCATGTAGACATAGAAAAGCAGACATGGTAGTTCAAAATGAATCATCAGAATGAGGAAGGAAAGATGATGACTTGAAGTGAGATGGTTGATGATGCCAGAATCGCTGGTTTGAGTATCCCACAAACTGCTGATCTATTGGGATTTTCACACACAAACATCTCTGTTTTATAGAAAATGGTCGGCAAAACAGATAATATCCAGTGCGCACCAGTTTCTGGGAGAAAATGCCCTGTTTTAAGAGGTCAGAAGAGAATGGCCGCAGTGCTTAGTGCAAATTGGAGTACAAAAACAACTAAAATAACCACATGTGGTTATATGTGGTTCTGTCATCTGTCTTTTCCTGACACTTTCCATCACTGGGGGAGTGCAACCCCAGCTAGTGGCTTAACAATAAGAACAACAACATTTAAAAATAAAATGAAAAACTAATGTGCAATTTGAGAAATTTCTCATTGACTTTTTTTTCTTTGTGTTTGTGGTTCCAGTAATGCGTCTGTTGGGCATCCCATGCCGTGTGGTCACCAACTATCAGTCAGCTCATGACAGCAACAAGAATCTGATCATTGATGTGTACCATGCTGACTATGGGGTCAGAGAGAACGAGACCAAGGACAGTGTCTGGTAAGATGACACAAGCTCATATGGCTTATACACACACACACACACACACACACACACACACACACACACATTTCAGAGTTCCTGTTGTATCACTTCATTAGTATTTTAATATTTACTTTTCTCTCAAAGTGTGAATTTTATGTCTAACTGTTAGACATAGACCTTTTTTACTTTATTTTGAATAAGTTAACCAAATCAGTTAACGAATAAAAGCTCATCCAATCCACCATGTCAGTTTGAAATGTTCTCCCTCATATATGTAGTTTGAGAATCATACAGTCATGTTTGACTCTTAGGAAATAAAATCATCAATCGCTTTTTATACTTTAAAGTAGAGCTTTTCATGTCTGAGTAATGTAAACACACACACTGTATGAAACAATAAAAGTAAACTGGATATGAGCTGTACTGCAGCTGAAGATGACATCAAACCTTGCTAACAGCTGTGATGGTAAAACTGTATTTTGTAATTTTTTCTTGTGCATACAAAAGGCATGAAACACACTGATCACAGTCTGATTATGAAACCCAGACCATTAATAGCCAAAGGCTATAAACTAGCTGTGTTTCATGCTCTTTATATTAAATGCAGTTTGAATAAACAAAAACACACACACACACACACACACACACACACACACACACACACACACACACACACACACACACACAACTTAGTCGGACTTTAATTTTTGGAAAAAAAACAAACAATGGACATTACCTACAAAAAATCTAAAAAATCTGAAGCTAAACATGATGCATATTACACCTGGTACACAAGAACTCATACCTTATTACACTATTTGTGGTGCTGCAGGTATCCAAGCCAAAGGACGGTCAGGACGTGAGTCTGAAGCTGGTGCTGAACAGTGAGAGCAGCACTGCCAGGCCTGTGTCCATCAAAATCAGCGTCCAGGCCATGAGATACAATGGCTCACCGGTTGAAAACATCCAGAGTGAGGTGAAGGAAGGGACACTGCTGCCTGGGAAAGGTGGGTCTCTGGACACAAGTACTTTGTTTAATTCTTAGACTAGACATAGCTCAATACCAGATTGACAGTGAAACGTGAAAATGAATCCATCTGTAGGTCATATGAGACACAGCAACAATTATGAACCTCTCTCTCTATCTGCTCCAGATCTGTCCATCCCTTTTTTATTCCCCTTCTTGGTGTACCATGAGCACATGGTGGACTGTGAGAGCATGAAGATTTCAGCTATGGTCACAGATAAGCTGGAGCCGAAAAATGTGTACCTAGCAGTGAATGATGTCATTCTGTTGGATCCTCCAATCTCCATCACATAGCTGTCACATAAGCTCATTGCTGCTGGTATCTCCTGTTTTACTTGGTTTAATGCTAAATATAAAGATAAATATATAATATAATATACAGAAATGTAAAGTAAAAGTCTACAGGTATGCCAGCAGCTGCTTGAGGCTGTTCTTGGGTTTAGCAGTACTTTAAGCAAATAATACATAAATAACTATATTTGGTATGTTAATTTTTCCCAATGAGAATGTATTGATGAGAAGCAGAATTTACTCTGACGCGATCATCATCTTCTCATGTGTTAGAAGGATAAAGGCTTATAAACAAAAACAAAAAAATGTGTCACTCCTGATGGACGTGCATTTGAATGTAATTGGGTATTTAGTGTTTTAATGTCCACCAGTGTCCATGTTTATCCATTAAGGATGGGACATTTCAATTTCAATGAGTAAATCCGTAAAAAGTAACTCTAAAAATACTTTAGTAGCTTTAAAAAGCAATGTGATAAGAGATTAATAAGAGATGTTTTTTTCTTTACTTTCATTTAGTGATTTTCCAGAAGAAACTTTTTTGAGACTGGCTCCAAAAGGGAGTCTATCCAAACAGACTACTGTGTTAAATTGTCTGTATCATTGTGGGGTCTTTACCTTATAATGTAAAGTGCCTTTAGACAGCTGTTGTTGTGTTTCATGTGTAAAAAGCACTAATTATACTATTACTGGTTTATTATAATCACTGTTTTTGTTTGTTTTGTTTAATTGCATTAATGGTTAAAGCACTGTTGAATGCAGATCTGTTCAGGTGTGACCTCGCACCACAGGCTTGTGCTTCTGGACAGAAAGTGCATCATTGCTGTTTCACAAAAATGTCTAATTTATTTGTATTATATGTCATCATTGGCACCATGTACACTGTTATAAAAGCTCACACTACTGTTTTAAGCTGTTACTTACAGCAATGCTAATGTCAAAACTAAAGTTTGCATAACATAAAGAATGTGGCTAAACCTGATATACAGACAGCAAACTGAAAAACAGACAGACAGACAGACACACACACACACACACACACACACACACACACACACACACACACACACACACACACACACACACACACACACACACACACACTGCAACAATACAACAGTAATATTTGCTGTCAGACAGGCTTGTCATCTCCCAAAGGAACTGGAGCTCTTAAGTGTTTATTAGGTGCCTCCCTGTGGCTGAGAAGTAAACTGAAGAACTACACCAGTCTGTTCTATTTGCACTGCGTAGATCCCCCCCCCCCGAATATATAAATAAAATGAGTATTAGTTGTCATTTCTCTCTTAAAATGTGGACACTAAATTGAAATCTCTTTTTCAAGAGAGACCTGACCAAGATGGAAGCACACCTAGAACAGCAATAAATAAATAAATAAATTCTTTATTTTGTGTAGTATTTTATTCTCCTAAATAACTTTCTGTATATTGTTTATGTGATCAAAATACACTGAAACAATCTTTACAAGTAAACATAACATTTTGATCATTAAGAAAAAAAACTAACTAATTAATTTAATTTAAGTGAAGATTTAAGAGCAATCACATGGGCCAAAAGTACTTTTTTATGAATTGATAATTCATAATAACCAGTTCTGATAATTTCAAGTTCTGGTACAACAAATTTTGATTGGATTTTATTTTGAAGCCATTAAAATGAGTAAATGATATTACAATTGTTCAAACACAGAATTACAACTATTTAAAATTTCCTTTTATTAGTTGTAAAATATGGAGATGTCATGAAAGGTTCAATAAGTCAGACAGGTTCAAGTATATATAAAGCTTCTTCAGTATGATTGATAAATTGACTAAAGGAAGAGGAAAAAATTCAATCTACATATAAAATTAGACCATTTAGACCATATAATTAGACATGTAGACGGTTGGTGTGACAGAGGAGGATGCTGGCGATAGGGTTAGATGGAGGCAGATGATCCGCTGTAATAACACATAAAGGGAACAGCTAAGAAGTCTGTACTGCAGTAAAGTCATTTCTAATTTTATACTAAACTTATACTATACAAATGCAGTGAATAATATTCTTGAATGTATTTATTTGTCCAATTATATTGCAAAAAATTAAGAAAGCTATGTTTATGCCTAAACTGATGTTGCCTTACATAAATAGATTGATTTCCAGTTTTTACCTCACATTCAAGTACAGCTTTATTATTTAACACTGGTATCAGTAGATATCTGAATCCAAGCCCATTATCTATTCATGATTTGAATCCTGGGTTGTGCGAAATCCTAGAAATACACCTTGGGCTACACGGGTATTTTTGAAAACGGAGATTTTCCGTTTTCGTTTAAAAGAAATAATCCCGTCCACACGTAAACGCAGAAATGAAGGAAAACGCTGCTAGGAACATGCCAAAGCAACAGGTGGCGATATATTCCTAACCGTGCAGAAATGTTGGCCAATCAGAAGTCTAGAAGCCTCGGTGGGAAATAGTAAACAAGGATGGGACATAGAAGCAGAACCGAGTCGTATGTGTGGAGGGACAGTAACTGTGTGTATATGTAAGCATTTAAACACTGCAGAGAGTAGAATTAACAGTAACAGTATTGTAGAAATTCATTTCACCGAAACAATAACGTGGCGCACAGTGTAACGTCAAAAAAGGCGCACACCTTTGACGCTCGCCCAGGGCGCCAAACAGGCTGGGACCGCTACTGCTCTGGAGTGACAAATCCTGTTTCTCCATTTTGCAATCCAATGGACAAGTCTGGGTTTGGCAGTTGTCGGAGAAGGGTACTCGTCTGACTGCTTTGTGCCAAGTGTAAAGTGTGGTAGAGCAGGGAGTTAGGATCACCCTCTTAGTTCTGGTCAAAATAAACTTATGCTTGGTATGCTTCAGCATGTCAACATGTCTTTACATTCAATTGTGGCAGCAGCTGTAGCAGTATTACAGTTAAACCGGCAGGTGGCGATGTTGTTCTCCCAGTTTAACCACACCTGTGTGTATCATTATCATAACCTGTTTCATCAAAACCAATCAAATATTCCACATTTAATTAGAAATATGTGTGAATTAGATTAAAAAAAAGAAAGAAAGAAAGAAAGAAAGAAAGAAAGAAAGAAAGAAAGAAAGAACAAACAACAACCTGAGGGCCAGCACACATTCAGCAACGTACTCAATGATGAAAGAAGATGAAATTCAACTAATGCAGGTCAGAGAACAATCGGCAGGTGCTGTATGTGCAGTCCAGAGTAAGCATTCAAAAACACGTGGGTGGAGCATCTGAACATCTGATCATACCTGATCATTTTCTGTTGCATTTTTCTGGGTTAGATTAAACCTGAATATTATTAGTTCATGTCCATGTTTGGCACGGTGGTTTCTTTCTATAAGTGATATGAAAATAAATTGTTTATCATTGTCACAACCCTTCCAGATCCAGTCATGTGTGAGTGGAGTCAAAGCTGACCTGGATTCAGTTTGTAGATGATGCAGTCGATCACAACCTGCAGAAAGCCAAAGCCCTCATTCAGCAGGACAGCTAGCGTATCTGTGCATTTAGGAGTGTTTCTGTTGTTGTTGTTTCCTATTTTTTTTTCCTTTGGTGCCTATGTGAGGAATGATGGGTTTATGTGTCTATGTGGGTGGGGTACATATAAAAAAAATGTGTGCACGCAGAAAAACAATTAAGAGGGAGGAGTCCTTACATGGATTATGTGGCTTAGAGTAAAACATTGGACTATTCTGAAGTGGCATTTTATGAGCCCTAATTTAAATCCTGTTAAACATCTATGGAAGGAGCTGAAACATGAAGTCTGGAGGAGGCACCCTTCAAAACTGAGACCTCTTGTGAGAAATGGTCCAAAATACACCATATTGTCAAATCTATTAAATCATATATTCAAATCATTGAATTCAAGTCTTCCAATCACTTCCATGGCCACAGATATAAAAATTAACATGCCACCAATGGACTCAGTGTTCTCTGGAGTGACAAATCCTGTTTCTCCATTTTGCAATCCAATGGATGAGTCTGGGTTTGGCAGTTGTCAGGAGATGGGTACTTGTCTGACTGCTTTGTGCCAAGTGTAAAGTGTGGTAGAGCAGGGAGTTAGGATCGCCCTCTTAGTTCCGGTCAAAATGAACTTATAATTCTTCAGCATACCAAGACATTTTGGACGATATCGTGCAACAATTTCATTTCATATCAAATTCCTTGTGGTTATGAAATGACCTGCCACAGTTTGGATGGTCCCTTCCTTTTCCAGCACGGCTGGACACCAGTGCACACAGTAAGGTCCTTAAAGACATGGATGAGCAAGTTTGGCTTGTATTAGTCCTGACATCAACCCAATACTACAGTTTTGGATTAGAGTAGAACTTGTGAGGCAGGCATTCTGGTCCAACATCAGTGTCTGACCTCACAAATGTGCTTCTGGAAGAATGGTCAAAAATTCCCAGCACAACACAAAGTTGCCATATTTTATCAAAGTTTAAAACACTTAATTAAGAATGAGGGTGCAGAAAAGCCTAAATGTAATATCCTTGTATGATGACACATGGTCTCAGACAATTCATACATGACCCAGCATTTTTCAAATGCAAACTTTCTTATTATAAGTTACCACAGCTGCCAGAAAGGGACATATTTCTGGCTAATCCTAATCAGTGGTCGTGGGTATCTCTCTGGAGTTGCTGCATGGAGGGTGTAACATCTATGATAAGTGGTAAGGCTTGTGTCCAGGTGTGGATTAAGCCATCCTTAGCTTCCAGGTTAGGAAAAGAGGAGCAGAAGATATTCAAATACATCTCTCCACAGCTGCTGATGAATTCAACAAAAACAAGAAACAGTTTGTTAAAAACACCTGCAGGTATATTTCACCACTGATTTATCAGTGACATCCATTTACTCAAAAATTACTAATAAGTGGATCACTGGATTATACAGTTTACAATTTCAACAGTGTACTCTATAAAATGTAACTATATGCCAGATGTGGTGTGTTGCTTGTGTGATTTTTTAAAAGGACTCTACAAAACTTTACAGTACTCATGCTACTTTACCAAACTTTTGATAGCAAGGTGCGCAGTTCCTGCTTTAAATGCATTCACTCTTTAGATTCAGAAATCTAAGCGTTCAGATTTTGAACCATCCAGAAATAGGTGCGCCCGTATATTAAAATAAATGGACTTCAGTCAATAGAGAACTAAGAGCTATTTTTCTAATCACCCTGTCTCAGTTCTTCTAACTCTAAGCCTCACAAAGGTATGCAGTAACATCTGGACTGATGAGTTTACAGACAGCATTTTAATCATGAGTTTAAAGGCCGTAGGTTGCAACTATTGCTCTAACACTGTGTATAAAGTAACAGGTCAAATTTTCATAATCTAACATGATCTGAAAAGCGTGGGGCTATATGCGGTGATGTTAGCATTAGCCAAGTCAGCACGTTACCTTCAACAGGTGGTCAGGCTGTCTTCAGGCCCACACTCGGAGCCTCAGCTCTCCATTTGACTGAAGAGTCCCTTCATTCTTCATCTTTGTTGGTTAGAGTGTAAATACCAAGGCTGATGACCTTTGTATAAGCACACACATGTTTTAGCAGTGCAAACCTGCACAGCCAAAAGGCGGGCAGCAAGAATGTGTCTGTCTAACCAATTTGAGCAGGGGTGCTGAAGTAGGGATGCATCTAAAAGCTGCCGGATAGTAGCTATCGGGGACTGGGATTGGGCACCCCTGAATTACAGAGCTCTTTGCATCGCATCGCACGGCTGATTTGCATTATTTTGGTATTTTGGAAATGGGATAACTAACCCAATAGTTAATCTGTTAGCTACTCCAGCAGTTAATCCCAAAGCCAATCCATTTGCTAATATAATAACGAATCTGTGAGCTAACAGGAAAAGGAAATGTAGTGAGAAAATGGATTCTCAAATGAGAAGAGGATTTGATATTTTAAATGTCAGAAATACATTGTTGATTTTTGAATCCATTTACTTATTTTTATTTTTTTAAATTTCATTTTAAAAAACACTATCATGGTTTGAAGTCAGGTGACTCCTTGTTTAGGTTTTGTTTATTCTATGTTCTGGGATTTTGTGGGATTTTTTGTGGTTTTGTCTTTTGTATTTCATGTTCCTTAGTTATTCTTTAGCACCTCTGTGATTTTCCAGCCTTTAGATTTAGTCTCTGTGCCTCCTCCATGTGTGTTAGGCCGTTTTTCTGGTTTGAATGTTAGTTCCATGTTTCTAGTTTCAGTTTTCGTTTCCCAGTGTTTTTTTTCTTCTAGTTCTCATATTCTGGGTTTAGTTTTTTTGTGTGTGTGAATTTTTGTTTATGGACAATTCTCCTAGCAATAAAGCTGCCAATTTGAATTCACCTTTTGCATTTGAGTCCTGCATTTTAGAGATGGGCGGATTGATCCAAATATCGATAGTATACCAACACTATTATTGGTATCGGATGGATACTAACACAATTGGATCAATACTTTGCTTTTATCCTTCAAGTTCAGTATGTAGCCCGCTGAACTGTATTAATTATTTCTTTGGAAAAAGTTAACCTCAAACATGCACTATGAAAAATGGCCAAACCTTTTTGTGTGCTTTAGAGACAGAAATATTTACATTCCAGGTCTCCAAAAACCCAGTTTCAAAACACATGAAAAGCTGAAAGGTATGTTTTGTTGAGTTAATTAATTATTGTTAAAAGTAACATTCATCAGTGATATAGTGGTGATTAAAATGTGTTCAGAATTCGCAAATTCATCTCATAAGTCGTTGCACACTAATCACAATTAGCTGCCTGAATAACTCTCGTGTGGCTCTCCTGTTTGGCTTCTCTTGTCCTTGTCTAGTCTTGTCTAACTCTCAGAAACTCTCTCCGTCTTGTTCTCTAAATCACGAACTTATGGATTTGATCAATTGGTCTCTTAACGCAATTGACATTTGTTGCTGGATACACGATGGACAACTGGGAGAAGTAGCAGGTTATGTGTCTGGCAACACTCTCAATGGAGGACGTTGAAGACATCTAGCTATTGGGAACCATGATTATCATGATGTTGATTGGAGCTGGCACGGCCCTGGCTTAACTGAGGTGTGATTATGGACATGACTGCAATTTGTGGATTACAGTTTGTGATTTTTAAAACCTGTGTGCTTACTTAAAAATGTACAGACTACTTGTAACATCATTTAAACAGAGTAAACGCCTGCAAACATCACACAGTGAGCATGAAGTTGGATTAGCAACACTGCCTCATCAATCCATGAGGCAGCGATGATTTTGAACCAGTGTTACCAGATCTTTGAAGCTGATTCAATTCCAAGACATAGTTAGGTTACATATCAACTTGTACTTCCTTGTTCTGAACTGAGAAGAACTGGCCTTTCCTTCCCCTCATCAAGAATTCATTTGCTAAGAAAAAGTCTCTCAGTCTTTCAACATATTCAGTCCAGTTGATGTCTCCCTCAGCGAAATATGTGAGCGAGTTCGATCGTATCCACAGTGCTAACTAACTGTAAACTGCTACTTCAAGCCCAAGCTCACAACAAACTGCTTTTTTTCTTTTGTTTTTTATTCTCGTCGTCAAAAAGGTGTTATCTCAGGATAATGATAAATGGAAAGTTATGCACCTTTGTAGAACTTTTAATGATTTTTTTTCTTGTTGCTTCTACAGGAAGCCACATCACTTACAGCTGCGTGCTCTGCCAAGCCCAAAGGTTCCAGGATGCAGCACCCACAAACACAGTCACTCTCTTTATATTGGTAAATAGTCTTCCCAAAGCTTCCTGGTTCCTACTCTGGTGAAGTTAATCACTTTTAAACTTGATCAAACTCCACCTTTTGCAAAGATTGTCATCTAAATCCATCTATTGTCTCCATGGAGAAACTCCACACTGGTGAAAAAAGAAAAAAGAGAGTGTAGGAAAGCTGAGCGCAGATGGAGAAAAACAAACCTCCAGGTTCATTATGACATTTATAAAGAGAAACTTTACAATTATAATTTACAACTGAGGAGTGCAAGGAGGTCCTACTTCTCTGACATCATCACTAAAAACAGCCATAATGCTCGGGTCTTATTTTCTACAGTTGACAGGCTAACAAACCCTCCTGTGTCAGTGGCAGCTGAACTTCATTCGACCATGGCCTGCAATGACTTTGCCAAATTCTTCACTGAAAAAATCCAAAAAATTAGACAAGCAATTGGTACATCAACAGCAGATCCAGGATATGTACTGTGTCCACCAAAAAACTGTTTAAACACCATGAAACAGTTTCAACCTATTAACAGCAAAGACCTGGAGGACATCTTAGGTAAACTGAACTCCTCCTCCTGCTGTTTAGATGTCCTGCCAACAAGTTTTTTCAAAAAGGTCTCAAAGACTTTAGAGTCAGACCTGTTACAGATCGTCAACTTTTCTTTATTATCAGGTGTGTTTCCAGAATCACTAAAAACTGCTGTAATCAAACCTATACTGAAAAAGGACAATCTTGACAAGACACAAATGAACAACTACAGGCCGATCTCAAATCTCCCGTTTTTAAGTAAGATCATTGAAAAAGCAGTTTCTCAACAGCTCAGTTACTTCTTAAAACAGAATAATTGCTACGATGCCTTCCAGTCAGGTTTTAGACAGAACCACAGCACTGAAACCGCTCTGACCAAAGTGTTTAATGACATATGTCTGAATACAGACAGTGGAAAAATGTCAGTCCTAGTTTTACTGGATCTCAGTGCAGCATTTGATACAGTTGACCACAACATATTACTCAAACGACTGGAGAACTGGACAGGTCTTTCAGGAACTGTACTAAACTGGTTCAAAACATACGTAGAAAACAGGAAATACTTTGTATCAATAGGTAACTTCACATCTGAGCAGACAAGTATCACATGTGGAGTTCCCCAAGGTTCCATCTTGGGACCCCTTCTGTTTAACATCTACATGCTCCCACTGGCACAGATTATAAACAACAACAAAATAAACTATCACAGCTATGCAGATGACACACAAATATATATCACAATGTCACCAGGAGACCGAGGCCCTGTACAGGCTCTTGGTAAATGCATTGAGGAAATCAATGACTGGTTGTGCCACAATTTTCTCCAGCTAAACAAAAACAAAACTGAGGTAATAGTCTTTGGCGCCAAAGAAAAACGATTACAGGTCACCAGAGAACTTCAATCTATACATCTAAAAACCACAAACCAGGCGAGAAATTTGGGTGTAGTGATGGATGCAGACCTAAACTTAGAAAAACACATTAAGACAATAACAAAGTCAGCTTACTATCACCTCAAGAATATATCAAGGATAAAAGATCTGATGTCTCAACAGGACCTGGAAAAACTAGTCCATGCATTCATCTTTAGTAGGCTTGATTACTGTAACAGCATCTTTACAGGTCTACCTAAAAAATCAGTCAGACAACTACAGCTCATTCAGAACTCTGCTGCTCGAGTCCTCACTAAGACCAAAAAAGTGGACCACATCAGTCCAGCTCTGAGGTCCTTACACTGGCTGCCTGTCCGTCAGAGGATAGACTTTAAAGTTCTGATGCTGGCCTATAAAGCTCTGAATGGTTTAGGACCAAAATACATCAATGACCTCCTGACCCAGTATGAACCATCCAGATCCCTCAGGTCATCTGGATCCGGTCTTTTATCAGTTCCCAGAGTCAGAACCAGACACGGAGAAGCTGCATTCAGCTTTTATGCTCCTTATATCTGGAACGAACTCCCAGAAAGCCTCAGATCAGCTGAAACACTCAGTTTATTTAAATCCAGGTTGAAGACTCACCTGTTCTCAGCTGCATTTGAATAAAGCACCAAATCCACACTTTAAGCTTAAATTTCAAAACTTACATTTAACTACTGATTTTATCTACTGTTCTGATTTTATCTACTGTTCTGATTTTATCTGTTTTGATTTTATATACTGTTTTGTTTGTTTGTTTGTTAATTAGTTAGTTAGTTTATTTGCTTGTTTTAATCAATTTTAAATCATGCTTTTTATTTGTTCTTGTTTCTAATGTCTCTGTAAAGCACTTTGAATCACCTTGTTGTTGAATTGTGCTATACAAATAAACTTGCCTTGCCTTGCCTTGCCTATTGTTTTGAGTAATCCTGCTAACAAAAAAACCAAACCCATTGTATGAACTCACTACCAAAAGTATAATTATGGACCAGACTGCATTTTATGGATTACAGTTTGTGATTTTTAAAACCTGTGTGCTTACATACTGATTGTAACGTCGAAAAACGCCTGGATCTCCTCCGTGTCTGCTTCATACTCTGGGGGGCAGGGCTACGGCTCCCCACTCCCTCCAGCCGATCGTTACATAGAGAAACCTTCTGAATACAAGCGCGCTCACACACATTGTGTGCTGTCGGTCTTACGTGCTGCACAATAAAATTCAATATTTAGTATTTACTGTTACTTACACTTATCTAGGTTATTGCTGTGGTGTTGTGTATATTGTGCTACTTTCTTTTTGCTTTTCATTTAAATCCAGCTGATTTTTTTTAGTGTCTTCTCTCCCTTTCTTTCTTTCTCCCTTTCCTATCCCTCTGTCATGTCTGTCCTGTCTGCAATAGCTTAAAATAAAGTAAATCAATAAATAAATAATGATAACAAAGGTAAATCAAATGGACTAACACGGCAAGCTCTTTGCTGTAATTCAAATTAAATTTTAAATAAGAGGCCCAAAGAGATGTTAGTGCAAGTGATGGAGGTGATCAGACTGAAAAACACAAATAAATCTAACAAAGAGACAGCAGAAACTTTAGAATTGCCCAAATCAGTTGTTAAAACAAGTTAATGGTATTTACTACCTCAGCAACACCAAAAGGCTTGAAAGACCACGTAAGACAACTAGAGTGCATGCTGAATTATTTCCATGGTTAAGAAAAACATCTAACCAAGTCAAGAACACCCTTGAGGAAGCCTGTGTATCATAGTGAAAGCCTAAAAGTAAGAGAGACAATATATAGATAGTTGAATATATAGATAGTTATCTATATAGATAGATGTAGATTATTATTTTTTAATCCCAAATTTAGAGTCCTGCACAATATATTTTTAATTCCTAATCCTGCCCTCTTCTGGAAAGAGATCTCAGATGTCATTCCTGGAAACTGCTGGACCACTGTTGCCTTCACCCTCCATATTTTCTCAAGCACCTCTCTCAGCTTTTCATGTTCCTTTTTCCTGATGTTGCTATTACTTGGTATAGCTACATCTGTCCCTATGGCCATCTTCCTGTGCCTGTCCACAACTACTATTTCTCATTGGTTAGCCATTACCAGTTTGTTCATCTGAATCTGGAAGACCCACAAGATCTTAGCTTGGACATTCTCAACCCACCCTAGTATGCCATTTTGACCTTGGGACTTCCAGTCTATACTTGGCACAGATGTTCCATTGTACTGTGCCGGCTACTTGGTTATGGCATTCCATGAATGCCATACTTGATAGCATCTTCCACCCTTCTTCTATCTGGTATATGCAATCTATCCATCCATAATGGTTCTTCTTCTCGCTCATCTTCTTTCTTGGGTTTCTGCTGAATGATGTATTCACTAAGCACGTGATCAGTTCTTTCTGACGTACTTATGGATGTTTGTTGTCTCATTCTTGATAGGGATTCTGGCACTCACTATTCCCGGCCTCCTTCCTTCTGCTTAACATACAGTCACAAGATGCTTGACTTGGGATGAAACCCTCCATACATAATTAGTGCAATGTATTATACTAAATTACCTGTGAATTATCAGCAAGTATTTATTTTAAACTGATGCATATTGTACTTAGAGTAAATAAAGCAGCATGTAAAGTTCTAATCCAGGTTTGTGCTCATTGTGTGATGCTTGGATGCGTTGCAGGTTAAATCACATTAGCAGTCACAAACTGGAATCCACAAATTACCGTCAGATCCATAATGACACCTCTGACAGTGAGGTCATGCAATGGGTTCAGTTTTGATTGCTAAATGGAATTTGATTTATTTATTTTTTGCCAGGGGTGCGGTTTGATCTTGCTTAAAAGTTATTAATTTCTGGAGTCGATCCAGGTTTTGGTAAGATTCTTTACCCTGTGTGTGTGTGTGTGTGTGTGTGTGTGTGTGTGTGTGTGTGTGTGTGTGTGTGTGTGTGTGTGTGTGTGTGTGTGTGTGTGTGCATGCGTGCGCACGCGCAAGCAGCTTTTGAACAACCAGGAAATGGCTAGTCTAGCTGGTTAATCTAGTTTGTGAAATGGGGATGGTTGTAGGAGTTGGTTTAAAATCCACCATGGTTCAGCGTATCCTGTCAGTGTGCTGGTCAGCGCCTTCCAGAGAGCTTCTCGCTGTACTTAAACTGCTGCAGAAAGTCTAGAAAGATGTCATCGGAGACCAGACGGTCAAGTAAGTACAGCAACTTTTGAATGTACATTAACTGAATTTTACCATCATTTACAATACATCGCACCTTATATATATTGTATGCATGAAGAATGTATTGTTATTTACATTTTCTTTTTAACACAAGATGTATTATTTACATAATAAAATGTATTTACATAATATTATATCACATGGTTTGTTAGAAGCAAAAGCAAAATAAAAAAGAGATTTTTAGAAAAGGTTGCATCTGTGTCAGTTTTTATCTGGTAAATTAAATACAATATCATAAAATGCTTAGATGATATGACTTCAGTCACCTTTGCAGTTTCTTTAAAAAAGCTTCTGGGGAATAAAAATGCATTGGATTAAAGCAAGTGAAGATTTTTTTGTGATATGCTTAACTTTATCACAATAAAAAACAAAACCCAGACAAAGCTAACGGCGTGCCTGTGGTCATTATCTCACAACCGTGAAAATCCAAAATATGTTCTGTAAAACAAAATTAGGTCCAGGTTCAAGTCAGTTTAAATACCAGTATGCCAGATTGATTTTTATACAGCATGCCTCATTCACACACATTACACAAGCACTTTTTTATGCCTCAGTACTTTCTGTCTAATATTTATACTCTGACGGAGACATCAGAGAACAACTAGGGGTTTAATCTTGTCCAATGTTCTTTGGCAGGCAGACTGAAGCAGCCAGGGATTGAATCACTAACTCTCCGATTAGATGACCTGCTTTACCTTCTGAGCTCCATTAAATTATTGTGCTTACATTTATCCATTTCTTGAGCAGACATCTATAAATAACCTTAGAATGAAACATCTGGCTTTTCTTATCTCAAGACCAAACTTACTTCTTAAATGCTGAAATGTGTTGCTGTTTCTGTTCAGTCATCCTAATTGTCCAATTCTTGCATCAACATCATAACTAAAAAGTAGGACATGTTGGAGGAAAGGGGTTTTCAGATTTGAACTCAGCAAGTAAACTTTGTCAAAGTAAAGGTGCAATTCTTGACAGTTTGAAAAGATGGAGTAAACATATCACCACTGTGGGCTTTAGTCCTTAAGTGTGGAATAGTTAATTTGACATTTAAGGCAAACATATGGAGAGAAAAGGGAAAGGAAAACACACACAGACACACACAAAAGACATTAACAGGATGAAGGTTCCAGTATCCTGGAAAACTAGCCACAATTCTTTTGATTTTGTCTGTTTCAGTTATATTTTTATTTTTTCCAGTTTTTAAAGGAGTCGGTCTCAACTATGAGATCAACAACACTGAACACCACACCAAAAAACTCTCAAAGGATCAGCTGATTGTGAGGAGAGGTCAGCCGTTCACTGTGAAAGTTGAACTGACGCAACCTTTCAACCCTGACCTTTACCCGCTCACCATCACTGCAGAAACAGGTTGGTCTGTAGTTATACAATGAAGATATTTTTTAAATTGCATATAACTTTCTTTTAATTGATTTTGTTTATTGAAGTAATAAAAGAACTGTTTGAAAATTGATTTCCATGTATCAACAGTGTTTTATGAGGGGTTTTTTTTTTCTTGTTTCTGTTTTCTCTATTTTCTTCTTTTTCTCTGTTTTATCAGCAATATTAATGTTTCGGAATTCTTAATATGGATGTCTATCAAGACCTTTGTGAAACCCATTAAAAATGAAAGATACATGCGTGTTAGTGTAGTTTAAAAAGAGCTCTTAAACACAGGAGCCAGATATTTCAAACAGAGAGCAGGTTTTATATTTATTAATAGAAAGAGAGATTAAGAGAAATTATGTCAGGTGACAGCAATGAGGGTGGAGCAGACAATTGAAAGGGTGAGGAGAAAGCTAGACATAACACAAAGGGGAAAGGCTCTGTTGTAAATAAACTAAGTTTTACTTCTTAAAGGCTTTCACCTACTAGCACAGTTGGATGTGACCAGAGTTTTTCTTTTGCTTTCAGTCATTGGTTGCAATGTCTTTGTTGGCATGAAATTAAAAAGGGAGGCAGTGACTGGCATGATTGAAATGTGCATGGAAGTACAGTACATAATGCAAATTCTAACAAGTTTGAAAGTTAATATTTACCCCAGCTGTCATAGAGTGAGAGGTGCAAGTCTATAATGAGACACATTTACTTGTTCTGTGTTGTACATGTATATGTGGTCAATATCTTAGTAAACATGGCTAAACTTTCAAATGGTAACCTATAATGCTCATTTATAGCTCCATAGATTTATTCTTGGACTGTGCTCAACTTTGAACCCATTTCCCCTTTTAATGCATAATTTAAAAAAAAGAGTAATGATGCATCTTTAAGGTACTGATTTATGTTTATTAAATTCTTTTTTTGGACATGGAAGGTCCTGTCAGGGACCATAGACGGTAAGTTAAAGATGGATCCAGTTGGTGTGACAGTTTCCACCAGTTTATAGACAGTGGTGTTTTAAAGCCTTGACCTGACTGACATGTCAAGGAAAAGGACTGAGAAACATGACACACACCTGCACTAGTGACTTGTCACTCATAGAGCATTGTTTCTGATGATAATGAAGAACAACGTTGTAACAGGAACATGATGTTGCATTCAGTAAAATTTGAAAATAGGGACTGCGACCATAAACCATTAAAGTGCTTACTTACTGCTGTTTTCTCATAGTCTTCTTTGCAACTGCACTTTTTTAAACAGTCACCACCTGCTGGTCATTAGAATTAATGCGGGTTTAAGAAGGATAGTTTTCATAATGTCCATCTTTGGTGGTTAAAACGGTTTGATTGTATTGTATTGTTTATCTCTAGTTACCTATTACCTCTGTGAATCCTCTCAACAGGAAAACATCCATCCGAGAACCTGGGGACAAAGTCATGCTTTGGTATTCCAGACAAAATCAGCCGTTCGCCGTCAGCGAAGGCGGTATGGAAGGTGGAGCTTGAGAAGAGATCTTACCCACTAACGGGTTCCTTGAATTTGACCATTACCCCTCCAGCTGACGCTCCAATCGGAAAGTACAACTTAACTGCCAGATATAGGAACGAGGAAACCTTGTTGGCAACTCTGGTAGTGCTCTTCAATCCCTGGTGCCCTGGTAGGTTTGTTATCTTTCTGTCTGCTGCCAGTTTGCCTAACTGTCCATCAACACTGTTCATCTGTTGCTGTTGTTTTCCTTAAAAACACTATCCATTGATCTTTATGTCTTAAGTATTTATCCCTGTCCTTTTTACTGTAGATGATTCAGTGTCTCTCTCTGATGAGGCACAGAGACAGGAGTATGTGTTGAATGAACATGGTATAATCTATAGTGGAAGTGAGAACTACATCAGATCTGTTCCCTGGGACTTTGGGCAGGTATACACCACACACACACACACACACACACACATACATATGTCGGGTGTTGTCTCATTGACATAATGCTTTCCCTAGCCGCTTACCCTAATCCTAACCATCAAAAATGAATGCCTAACCCTAACCCTTCCCCTAAACCTAACCATAACCCAATTGTAACCCTGACACTAAAACCACATTTTGAGTCTGAAAAATGCCTTCAAACTCATGGGGACTTGGGTTTTGGTTGGGCCCCACAAGTATGGTACATTTTAGATTTTGGTCTACACCAAGATAGGAAAAACCAGTACACACATACAAACACACTTTGTGTAGGTTTATTAGATTTTTGACACTGAGTTTAATAAATAGACACCAAATAGCACCATATTAAAAAGGCACAATCTTATCTTTCAAAATGGTAGCTACTGAATAATGCTAAAATTTTATTGCTACTGCATATTTTATTTTAAGGGTTTAAACACCATTGTCTTCACACCACTATAATATTTTATCTTCTATAAAGCAAAATAAAACTGGTTAATTTAAAGGGGTGTATACAGTATCTAGAATAATTTAAGATTCTTGATAAATGTTTAACACAAGAGAAAGAAGATGTAACCACCATCAACCTTTGCATAAGCAAAAAGATATTTATGTTTGCTAATTGCTTGCAGGTAAATTTTAAGAATGTACTCACACAGAATGACTCAGTGAGTCACATAGATACAATCTGACACTACTGTAGATAATTTTTGACGATAAGTATGAATAGACTTGCTCTGCTATGAAGTATGAATGACTTACACCACTGTAGTTTAAGATAAGCTGCTCTCTTCCTGCCCAGTTTGAAGAAGACATGGTGAAGATTTGTCTGAAGATCTTGGATGTCAACCCCAAACACCTGGCAAATGCAGCCAATGATGTTTCTGCTCGCTGTAACCCCATCTACGTCAGTCGTGTGGTCAGCGCCATGGTAGGATATTTATGAATATACATCTGTTCTGTACAGATGTATTTTATTTGCAAAGAACATTTCTGCAAAAGGGTGATTTAAAGGATTATACTTTAAATATAAAAGGAATCAAGGTAACATGTAGGAAGGAATGGTTTATGGCATTTTGTTAATCAATGTTTTATAACCATTTTGAGGGAAACCATAGCTCACTTGTATAAATCACAATATAAGAAGGAGAACTTTGTTTTCCTTTTTTGCTTCCAGATCAACAGTAATGATGACTATGGCGTCGTGGAGGGACGGTGGTCAGGTCCATACTCGGGTGGGAATGAACCCACTCACTGGTCTGGCAGCTATCCCATCCTCAAGCACTGGTATGACATCAACTGCCAATCAGTCAAATATGGACAGTGCTGGGTATTTGCTGGCGTGATGTGTTCAGGTACTTACTAACTCTGCAAGTCCTTACTCACAGTACAACCGCCAATTTTCTAGACCAAAGTACTAATGTAGGATAATACTAGATGTTCTCTGGAAGTTCATAATATTACTGATATGCAGGGGTCTCATCTGTCTTTTCCTTACTTACAACTTTCTATCACTGGGCCAGCTAGTGGCATAGCATTAAGAATAATGATATTTAACAATAAAATGTAATGTACAATTTGACAAATGCTTCATTCACTTCTTTTCTTTTTTTGGCTGTTTTCTTTGTTTTTTGGGATCCAGTAATGCGTCTGTTGGGCATCCCATGCCGTGTGATCACCAACTTCCAGTCAGCTCATGACAGTAACAAGAATCTCACCATTGATGTGTACCATGCTGACTATGGAGTGAGAGAGAAAAAGACCAAGGACAGTGTCTGGTAAGACATCCATCCATCCATCCATCCATCCATCCATCCATCCATCTATCTATCTATCTATCTATCTATCTATCTATCTATCTATCTATCTCTATATATTAGGGGTGCAACATACACAAAATTCACGGTTCGGTTCGATACTTTGGTGTCACGGTTTGATATTTTTTCGATACAAAAAAATGTTCATGCCTTTTTAATTTGTCATTTATTAAAATTATAAATATATATTTTAACTCAAAAGTACAGTTTTTAAATTTAATGTTGCTGAAACAACAAAGTAATAAAATAATAAATCTATCTGATCGAGAAATTACTCGAGAGTTTATTACAGAGAAATGACTCTTTCCAAAATAAAAGCTATACTATACGCTTCTTCTGGGGTATATTCTCAGCAGCATATGAAACATATCAGGTCCCCATAAGGAGAATCACGTGCTAAAGGCTGTCTAAATGACTCAGGTAAAGTTTATAGCATGCGTGCTTGTTGTTTTTGTCTGCTTCCACTTGTCTTTGCACTAGGATGATGTCGGTGTAAATGTGCAGTCATATTCGTTGTGTTCCCACTAGTGCTGTCAGCGTTAATCTGAAATGATGTTAACGCCACAACACAGCAAATCTCCGTTAACGAGCTACCACGGATCGCCCTGTGCTTCAGCTGGACGGCGTCAACATGTTAACGAGCTAACTGCGCTAACGCAGTAGTTCCCACCAATGTAATTGAGCATTGCGTGGCACATCCGACATACTGTTTTACTTTTGTCCATGACGCGCTTACCTTCAGGGTCATACTTCACATGAAGACCAAAATAGTTCCAAAGGCCAGATCTGAATGAGGATGGGGGAGGTTCAATTTGCCATGTTGCAAGGAGAGCTTAGCTTCTGTCTTGCTAGCTTGCCTGCGCCTCAGTGGATCTGCGCTCGACAGTGCAGCCTAGACAGAGTAGTCAAACGCAGGTCCACTGAGCTCTCAACACAGACAGCATCGTCAGAAGAAAAGTTGATAAAATTAATTTAAAATTTAGTATTGTTCGATACATATGCGTACTGAACCGAAAGCACTGTATTGAACGGTTCAATATCGATATGAGTATCGTTGCACCCCTAATATATATATAGATATATAGATATATTTTTTATTTTTTTTCCCCACTCACCCTGCATGTGAGATTTGTTTGTCCTTTAACCTCGGGTCCTCAGCCAGAGGCCTGGCAGTTTGAGGGACCTATGAAGTCTGTGAGTCTTGGCTGGGGAGGGTCTGGCTTTTCATTTAATTTGTACTTTGCACTGCTGATTTACTTGTGGTTCCTGGAATATTTAAAAGTAGAATGGGAGTCCTCAGCTTTCAGGCCCCTGTTCTGTGAAACCAGTTCCTAGTTTGGAACTGGGAGACAGACACCATCTCTATTTTTAAGATTAGACTTAAACCATTTCTTTTTTATTAAGCATGTAGTTAGGGAAGGACCAGGTGGCCCTGAATCCTCTCTTAGTTACGCTGCAGTAGGTCTAGGCTATTGCAGGGGCCTCCCATGATATCTGGAGGATGGCGGGAGGAAGATCGATAGTAACATAAAACTGACTTTTGATTTTTTACGTTATGGTGGACTAGGCCAAGAGTTAGGCTTTCAAAATGAATTAAAACTCCATCTAAGTCTATGATTAATTTGATTAATAGATTGAAGTAGAAAAGTAGAAGATTGTTGTCACTCTACCTCCTCATCCTGTGTTTCAAGTTTCTGACAGTGGGATGGAGGGGGTGTGGACTCATTTAAGCTAACATGATATAACCTGTTGTAACCAGGTTTCAGTAAGGCAGAACAAATTAATATGTTGTCAGTTATTAAATCATTTAATAAAAAGGACTTATAAGAGAGAGCCCTAATATTTTATAATTCACATTTAACTGTTTTACTCTTTGGTGCAGCTGAAGATGGTATATTGTTCTTTCTTTGTAATTGTCCATGTTTAAATTAATTTGTCAAAATCATCAACAACCCCCCAGTTTTTGATCAACCACTTTAATTTCCTTATGCTGTCACTTAGTCCAGCTCTGTTGACTGTTCTGGACTTTCTAAATCCAGTGTTGAGTTTCCACTCACTCCAACATCAGAATGTTGTGTTCTGTATCTGTTTAAGGAACTTCCACGTCTGGTTAGAGTGCTGGATGACCCGAACTGACCTGGCAAAGGATGGAAAATATGACGGGTGGCAAGTTGTGGATCCAACACCACAGGAAAAGAGTGACGGTATGAAATTTCTTGTCTAAACTGTTTCTTCCTTTGTTTTATTACTTTAATTTATTGATAGTAAATATAAGATAAATTTCTAAGTATTGCGTTTGAACACTTTGTCTGAATGAGCTGCTCTACATATGCAGGTGTATACTGCTGCGGTCCAGCCCCAGTCAAAGCCATCTTGGATGGAGAAACTGATCTCAAATATGATGTCCCATTTGTCTTTGCTGAGGTCAATGCGGACTGCATTGACTGGCTGGTTAGTATACATAGCTCGACTCTATGAATACATGAATATCCCATTTAGAAGGAAGTCTTTGGCAGAAATGTTTTATGTCTAGTTTTGTGTTCTAAATAGTTTTTTTGTGTTCAGTGTAAAGCTGATGGCACAATGACGAAAATGCTCTCTGACACCAAGTCAGTCGGACAGAATATCTCCACCAAGACTGTTGGCTCCAACACGAGGCTGGACATCACAGACAAGTACAAGTACAAGGAAGGTGAGTTCAGCTGACAAACTCAAAGATTTGAGCTGACCATTTCGTCCATTGCCATCCTGATATTATGAAACTATACACACGTGGACAAAATTGTTGGTACCCTTCAGTCAATGAAAGAAAAACTCACAATGGTCACAGAAAGAACTTTAATCTGACAAAAGAAGTAATAAATAAAAATTCTATATATCTTAACCAATGAAAGTCAGACATTGCTTTTCAAGTATGCTTCAACTGACTTATTAAAAAAAAAAAAAATGCATGAAACAGGCCTGGACACAAAAATGATAGTACCCACAGCTTAATATTTTGTTGCACAACCTTTTGAGGCAATCACTGCAATCAAACGATTCCTGTAACTGTCAATGAGACTTCTGCACCTCTCAGCAGGTATTTTGGCCCACTCCTCATGAGCAAACTGCTCCAGTTGTTTCCAGTTTGAACGACGCCTTTTCCAGACTGCATGTTTCAGCTCCTTTCAAAGGTGCTCAATAGGATTGAGGTCAGGGCTCATAGAAGGCCACTTTAAAATAGTCCAATGCTTTCCCCTTAGCCATTTTTGTGTGTTTTTGGTCATTGTCCTGTTGTAAGACCCATGACCTGTGAGCTTTCTGACACTGGCCAGCACATTTCTCTCTAGAATCGAGTAGTCTTGAGATTTCATTGTACCCTGCACAGATTGGAGACACCCTGTGCCAGATGCAGCAAAGCAGTCCCAGAACATAACCGAGCCTCCCCCATGTTTCAAAGTTGGGACAGTGTTCTTTTCTTGATATGCTTCATTTTTCCGTCTGTGAACATAGAGCTGATGTGCCTTGGCAAAAAGTTAAATTTTTGTCTCATCTGTCCACAGGACATTCTCCCAGAAACTTGACATATTCCAGTCTGGCTTTTTTATGATTTGTTTTCAACCATGGTGTCCTCCTTGGTCATCTCCCATGTAGCCTACTTCGGCTCAAACAACAACAGATGGTGCGATCTGACACTGATGTTCTTTGAGAATGAATCTTAGCTTGGATCTTTTTAGAAGTCTTTCTGGGCTTTTGTTACCATGCGAATTATCCATCTCTTTGATTTGTCATCAATTTTCCTCCTGTGGCCACATCCAGGGAGGTTGGCTACAGTCCCATGGATCTTAAATTGCTGAATGGCATGTACAACTGTAGTCACAGGAATATCTAGCTGCTTGGAGATGGTCTTGTAGCCTTTACCTTTAACATTATTTTCTTTCTAATCTCCTGAGACAACTCTTTCCTTTGCTTCCTCTGGTCCATGTTGAGTGTGGTACACACCATATCACCAAACAACACAGTGACTACCTGGAGTCCTATATATAGGCCCACTGACTGATTACAAGATTGTGGACACCTGTGATGCTGATTAGTGAACACACTTTGGATTAACATACATGTCCCTTTGGTCACATTATTTTCATTCTTTTCTAGGGGTACCATCATTTTTGTCCAGGCCTGTTTCATGCATTTATTTTTTAAATAATTCAGTTGAAGCATGGTTGAAAAGCAATGTCTGACTTTCATTGGTTAAGATTTATGGAATTTTTTATTTATTATTACTTTTGACAGATTAAAGTTATTTCTGTGAATTATTTCATAATTTATGTCACATTTTGTATTATTGGGAATTTCAAAATTCAACTATATAAACCTAATGGAGTAATAGGAATTTGCAAAATATATTGCAGATGAAGATGTAATAAACTTCATCAGTAATGAGAAGGTTCATTTCATTATGGTCTGAACATTTGATATTATTTGATAAAAATTAATTTGTGAATCTTGAACTCAACAACATTTTCAATCCCCACAGGCACTGAGAAGGAGAGAACCGTATTTAAATATGCCCTCTCCAGAAATAAGGAGACAATGGGCAATGAAGGGGCCACAAACAGTACCAATGGAACATCTCCTGGGGGCATCGTTCCACAGCCAAAAATAAACATCCAATTTAAAGAGGTACATCACAGAGTTCCTGTTGTATCTCTTTATTTTTCTATTTAAGTGAATCTTAAATATATTTTAGTACTTACTTGGTGTCTGGATTTTCTAAAAAATTTTATTATTACAAATGTAACAAAAAGTTACCTCTGTTGCCTTTTTAAATTAATTTTAATAATTTAACCAAAACAGTTAATGAATAAAAGCTCATCCAATCCACCAGACCCCATAAAACCATAAAAAGGACTGAAAAAAGCACTGTCAATGTGAAATGTGTTATCTCTTATATGCAGTTCTATACTCAAGTGTCTACAGTATGACCATTTTAGCACACTTGTCCTGCTCTAGCTGAGCAGCCAGTTAGATGAATAACTGGTGGATTGGCTGTTTGCAGGATCATCATCTGACAAGTTTTCTTTTGAAATGTCATCAGGAGGCCCACAAATAGCATTAATGTTAACAACTGTGGTGGTGATTGGGCCAAATGTTTTTGTTGGAACTAAGGATTGCATTCGTCTTTACTGTATGTGCTTTAATGAGAATGAAAACGTTACATTTTAACTATATCTTGTGCATGAAGCACACTGAATACTGTCTAATTACAAATCACTCATAGTTTATAGCCACTGGCTGAAATTAGCAAAGGCTAGCAAAGGCTGTGCTTAATGGTCTCTACTGTAAATCAATTTTAACAAAAAACCACCCAAAAACCACAACTTATTCAAAAGAGATGACCATTACCGTTGTTACCTAAAAGCAAAGTGCTTATCTAAATTAAGAAAACTCAAATCTCACAAGCTGTTGTTTTAAGCATATCTTTTTAATCATATTTTAAGGAATTGTGCATAATAAACCTGGTGCACAGGGAATTGTACCTTATTCCTCTATTTGTGATGCTGCAGGTATCCAAGCCAAAGGACGGTCAGGACGTGAGTCTGAAGCTGGTGCTGAACAGTGAGAGCAGCACTGCCAGGCCTGTGTCCATCAATATCAGCGTCCAGGCCATGAGATACAATGGCTCACCGGTTGAAAACATCCAGAGTGAGGTAAAGGAAGAGACACTGCTGCCTGGGAAAGGTGAGTCAATTGGATAGGACTGAAGTGTTTTTTGTGGGGTGGGGTTTATTCTTAGATTAGAGATACCTCAAAGACAGATTGAGAGATCAGGTCATATGAGAGACTGCAACAACTATAATTCTCTCCCTCTGTCTGCTCCAGATCTGTCCATCCCTATCTTGGTCCCCTTCTTGGTGTACCATGAGCACATGGTGGACTCTGACAGCATGAAGATTTCAGCTATGGTCACAGATAAGCTGGAGCCGAAAAATGTCTACCTAGCAGTGAATGATGTCATTCTGTTGGATCCTCCAATCTCCATCACAGTGAGTAAAAAACTACCATCTCTCTCACTCTGTAATCATTCTGTAGCTTTGTTCGAAGAACAACTGACACATTAGCTCACAGCTGTTGTTATCTCCTGCTGTACTTGTTTTAATGATAAATATAATTATGTGAAATGAAATAAAGACTTGCTAAATTAGCACAAAACAAAAAGCACCATCGCTGCCAGTTGACACGTCTTGTATTTAAAAGTAATTGGTCATGGAGCTGGTACAGTTAAACTGAAACTGATTGCTACATGAGGAGTTAGGTCACATTATTACAGTTGGCAGTCTTTAATGTATACCAAATTTCATATTTGTCCTTCGGGATGGAACACGTGAGTGTGCCCAAACCTTTATCTGATATCATGCGCGATGGTCAGAGAGTGAGTGTTTTTCTATGTGCATGACTGTGTATAAAACATGCACCTCCTGTATCTGTGGTGTTGTATGATGTGGGCTGTCATATTTATAGCAGAAGTTGCATAAACTGAAAGTGATATACGTGTTGTGGTTTCTAATTTTTGGTTGGGAAAAATATTGCATATGCAAAAGTTTTTGAACTGTAAAATCTTTGTCTTTTAGACTCCCAGTCTGGCAAGCGTGAACCAAAGCACAACTGCTGAAGTGGTTTTCATGAACCCAGTCAACAAGACACTGACAGATTGCACTCTGACTATTTCTGGAAGTGGTCTCGTGGACGGAGAGCAAAATTGCATGTAAGCGTGTGTGCATAATTTAAACTTATCTGGATTCTAAATGCTTGTGTACAGTTTTACACAACAAGTGTTGTGTGCACCAGTTTTTCCTCCATGTAGCAATGGCATTATTTCCGTCTTCACACCACCTGAAATGACACAGGCTCACTAGAAGCTGATCACACCTGGGTGTGGGTCCCTAACGTCTCGGGGCTCAGCTGGGGTCTTTCCCCTTTATCTAGCCACTGACTACAGTGCTCAGCAGTCCCTGAGATTTCTGTAATGGTGTGTAAAACAGTGGATGGGCCATTGAAATCAGGACAGCAAAATTCCAGTGGAGAAACTTCTGCTCACCTCCTTGGCCCATCTTGCAGCTTCCTCCTGTCGTCACAGTTCTAGGAACACAAGCTTTTACCAATCCGGTCTCACAAATTAAACATTAACCTTAACTGTTCTGTTTTACTCTTATGTTTCCCTCAGACTTCCAGACCTGAAACCAAGCCACAGGTTTCGTGTTAAGTTTTTCTTACTTCCCAAGAAGACTGGCAAGAAGACCGTCCTGGCTGACTTTGACTGCTCCTCCTTCAGAGACCTCAAGTGCACCTGTACTGTCAATGTCCAACCATAATTCCTCAGAATCACAGGGTAGAAGCTGTGTAATTTTAGTCAGTAAATAAAATTAAAAAAATTTAAAAAAAAAAGCTTGATGTAGACATTTTATTTTTACACAATTTGGTAAAGGGTCAGTAAGTGATTGCATAATTTTGCCAAATAAAATGTCAAAACCTTGTGGATGTTTGGGTCATTTTTTGTGTACTTTAGAAGTGTCAAGAAAAAAAAAAAGAAGTGTCACAGTCTGGTGGAGGTAGACTGTAGGAATTTGTAAAGAGGACCCAAAATGCAGACACAAAAGGAACGTGGAACCAAAACTTGGGTATTAACAAAAAGCGAGCCGTTTAATGAGGCTGGTAAGAAATGTACAAACAAAGAGCAAGGCTAACTGAAGCAAAACTAACATTAACCTAAACTGGGAGAACTAAACAAACAAGAACAACCTGGACATGAAACATGACGTGAACAACAGACGACCTGACAAAGGACGAACAGAAACACACAGACTAAATACACACAAGGGTGATTAGGGGAAGTGGAAACACATGGGGAAACAGCTGACACTAACGAGAAAAAGGAAGCAAAGCTGACTACACTGACGTAGGACATGGACCTTCAAAATAAAAGAGGCAACGTGAGACGCAGACATGACAATACAAACTTGACAGGGGTAGAAGACACAAGAGGAATCTAATAAACAAATGAACTTAGATAACCTAATGAACTTAAACATAAACCATAAACATCAAAAATAAACTAAAACTCAAAACGCTGGGTCAAACGACCCAGATTCGTAACAAGAAGTCGATCACACCAACACAACTCATTCTTTCTTTGCTGTTTGTTTGTAATCATTCATGCTCAGTATCATTCAGTTTACAGTCTCCTTGTGCTAATAATGTTTCTTATTATTATAAAGGACGACCGTGGCTCAGGGGGTTGGGAAGCGTATCTGTAAGTGGAAGGTCAGCGGTTCAATCCCCGGGCTCTCTGTCCTGGTCGTTGTGTCCTTGGGCAAGACACTTTACCCTACTGGCGTTGGCCAGAGGGGCCGATGGCGCAATATAGCAACCTCACTTCTGTCAGTCTGCCCCAGGACAGCTGTGGCTACAACCGTAGCTTGCCTCCACCAATGTGAGAGTGAATGAATAATGGCATTGTAAAGTGCTTTGGGTGCCTTAAAAAGCGCTATATAAATCCAATCCATTATTATTATTTGTTGTTTGGGACACAAGAGAACAGGTGTGTCATAAAAAGAATTATGATACAGAATAACGTGTCTGTTTGCGTCACTCTACATTTACTTTTGTTCAGTCATAAGTAAAGAACATTTTATTTATTATCATTTGGTTATTGTTACCACCATTACTTTACTTAAATTGTTTGCATAGTTACACCATTGTTAGTCACATATCTGCACCACAAACTTGTACAGAAAGTACAGCACTGATGTTTTATATAAATGTCACATTTTGTATTATATGTCATCACTACTACCACATACACTGAAATAAAAGCTGACACCACTGCACATTGTAAGCTGTTACTGGGACATCAGATACAAATTCTGCACTGGTGTTGTCATCATCCCTCAGTGGCCTAAAGGAGACATTAGACCGCAGTGTTACTCAGACCATACAGTGTGTTTCAGAGTCAGATTTGTGAAGAAAAACAACTGACAATATATTTGTTCAGGAAATGCAAAGATTTGCTTTTAAAAGAATGTACAGCTGGAATATGAAAAGTCAAAATGGACAAAGTTTTAATACAAAAAAAGTTAAAAAACATACAGAAGGAATAACCTTACAATGCCACTATTTACTGGGAAAAATCCAAAGTATGTTCTTTATCTAATTATTTTAAGAAATTCTGACATTTCATAATGTCTAAAGTAGTGGTTGGCTAATTGTCTGACCTTCCACCAGATAACAATTAGCAGGGCTTTAATTTAAAAAAAAAAAACAATTTAAAAGCCCATTATAAAATGGAGTGGGTGGAAACAAGTGTGAGGTGTGTTTTGTGACAGAAGGATATCATCAATAGGGAAAATGAAAGTTGCTATGATGTATGGTTTCAAGACAGTGGCCCAAACAAAAAGACAGGAGGCCGAGGTGGAGGTGGCAGAGCTGAAAATGTTAAGGTTTTCACTGGGAGTGACCAGAATGACGTTTCTGTGTCTGTGGGGTCATCTTGTCTAATTTCAAAGGATAAAATTGTGATTTAATTTGATAGTTTAAAACTAATAAATAAATAAAAAACATATGTGCAGAAACAATCATTTTTACTTGATGCAGTCAAAATTGATTGTGTCTCCATTTGTGAATTGATTTGAAATAAACCTTGTTTTTTTCCAGCATTATAACTTCAGTTCGCGGCGGTTTTCACCTTCTGTTCTCTCCGTGTCTCAGGCCTGCCTCTGTGCCGACACGTGAGATGCACCTCATTGTGGAGGATGTCATAAAAATGGGTGGAGCTCACAGTCAAAGGTTAGAGCTTTATTCACAATGTGCTTATAAAAACTACCAGAAAAAGCTGCTGGCGTCTCTGCTTGCCCATTTCCATCTTTGGTTATCGGAGACTGACATGCCTGTAAAACAGAGATAGCTGCAGCAAAAAAACAATTAGAGCTCTCGACTGTGTACTCAACTCCCCCTGGCTTCTGCTCCACGGCTGCTGAGTGAGCCCTCATCTGGGACTCTCCTCAGCTCTTTCTGGGACAGTGGCGCGGCTGCCCCTATGTTGGTCTTCCTTGGTCTCTTGTGTTCTGGGGGCCTCTGGATGTCTGGAGTTTTGATCTCCTCCATACCTGCTTCATGCCCTGGAGGACGGGGCTGTGGCCCCCCCACACCCTCTAGCAGATCATTACATGAAGGAACCTTTTAAAAACAAGCGCGTCCATGCTCACAGGTGTACACACGTGTGATCACACCCACAAACTACACCCTTTTTGGCTCCTACCTCAAAGCACACTGTGTTCTGTTGATCTTATGTGCTGCACAATAATGTTTAATATTTAGTATTTACTGTCATATTCCCATATATCATTGTGATGTTGTTTATTCTATTACTCTTGTTCTCTTCTGCTTGTTTTCTTTTTTCTTTCTCAACAGGTGATCCAGGTGATTGATATATGCATTTTTTTTTTTTTTTTTTTGCTGCCCATTCTGTTGGTTTTTGTTTTTTGCCCTTCTCCCCCGTCCCTCTTCTCAGCTGTTTCTCTTTCCCTCTCCCCTTCTTTCCCCCAGTCAAGTCTGTCCCGTATTCCATCCATCCATCCATTCGCTTATCCTTTTCTGGGTCGCAGGGGGCGCTGGAGCCTATCCCAGCTGTCATAGGGCGAAAGGCGGGGTACACCCTGGACAGGTCGCCAGTCTGTCGCAGGGCTAACATATAGGGACAGACAACCATTCACACTCACATTCACTCGCACATTCACACCTAGTGACAATTTGGATTAATCAATTAACCTATCCCCACAAGCTGCATGTCTTTGGACGGTGGGAGGAAGCCGGAGTACCCGGAGAGAACCCACGCAAACACGGGGAGAACATGCAAACTCCACACAGAAAGACCCCGGCCTGATGGTGGAATTGAACTCAGGACCTTCTTGTTGTGCGGCAACAGTGCTAACCACCGTGCCACCGTGCTGCCCAATAAACGAATAAACAATAAAAGGTGAATCAAATGGACCATTATGGCAAGGCTGGGATGGTCAATTTGGTAAAGTAAATCCGTTGGGCATATTTCTTTGCCTTTAGACAACAATTCTGATGGCAAAAGAGCCAAACGGGACAGGCAAAAAAAAAAAAAAAAAAAAAGAGCTCTCGACTGTGGCCACAAGATGGCAGAAATGTAAAAAAATAAAAAATAAAAAAAGATACTCCCATTATTGGTGAAGTCTTTCCTGTCTTTTTTGAAGATTTTTTTTTTTTATTTCCTTTAAAGTAGATTGAAAGCACAAAATGAACAGAAATTAAGACAGAAATGAAGCTGAAATTAAACATGAAAACAAATAAAGGTATGTTTTACCCATAGATTTTGACATCATAATTAAGTGGCCAAAAAAATTTCGTCATTTAGCTAAAAACACAAAATAAAATTTGATTCAATTTTATTCATAAAATGACAAATCGCAGCAACAGTTTCCTCAAGGCACATGATATTCTAAGGTAAAGACCCTACAAAGATAGATATAAACCAGATAAAACCTCAACAGTCTCCCTTCTACTAAAAAGAAATCTCTGGCACAACCAGGCTCAGGGAGGGGCAGCCATCTGCCATGACGGTTTGGGAGTGAGGGAAGAAAGACAGGACAAGAACAGGATACACTGTCCAAGAGGGTCAGAGCTTAACAATAACTAATGACCAAGCTTTACAAGGTTTTAATACAAGTGTATTGATGTTCCGCAGATAATAAGGCAGCAGTAATGGTGTGTTTTTTAATCAGAGGTTTGAGTTTTGAAATTGAACAGGTATACACACACATACACTGTGAATTTTATATTGGCTTCACTTTTTACAAGCAGGCCTTTATTTCAAACAGACCAACAGAGATTATTGTCAATTTTGTTCTATTTCATTTTTTAGAAAAATTATATGAATACCAAAGTGCCAAAAAGTGCAATTGAAGCTGGCTGATAAAAGGGAGTCAGTCAGGGAGTCAAACTCCAACTTTACACAAAACACATGCCCTGTGAGAGAAGGATGGACAGGTAAATGGTGCGTGCAAGGGGGTGATGAAGACATTTAGATGATGAAGAAATTTACGTCAGCTGTCAAATCCAACAGTGACTTCAACACACCTCAGAACGTGTCCCAACTCGATGACTTGGCTGACATCAGTAAATCTGCCCTGGGTAGATGTAGACTAGGAGGTCAAGAAATAAAAAGAACTAAACAGCACTAACTTTGTAACAGTTAGAGACAGTATTTTTATGCTTCTTTATCTAATACAGATGTTTTAAAAGGTCTTTTATAAAATCTCCAGATGTTTGTGCATATTGGTACATTTAAGATGAGTGTCAACTTATTCAGGTTGTAACTCGATGTAACAGAACCACAGCAGACTTGACCACATGGCAATGCTTTTCACACACACTTTATTTTTACGGTTGCTGTTTTACAATTGGCTACACCTTTGCAGCTCGCAGCCAAACACATTACCAACAACAACAATTACAGCAGAACCAAGTTCAGACTTTAAGCAGGGCATGATTGCAGATGCCGCTCAGGTGTGTCCGTCTGCAGTGCCAACCACAGACCACGGCCCGCCACATACCCCCATCACCCGACTGTGGCCAGCCCCTGGCCTAGTGACAGGTGTCTGTTTAGGTGACCACCCACGTATACAGCGGCGCTAGTGATGAGGTGGGTCCAGGTTCCGCCCGCATGTGAAGCAGCGGTTCCGGAGCTGGTCTGTGGGCCACCAGTGTGGCAATTGGCAGGAGTGCAGCAATTATGGCCGTGAGCCGGGGCTCATAGGCAGCTCAACGGGTGGCAGGTGTACTGGGAATCCATCCCACCTGCCAAACCATCCTACCTGTTGCTTCTATGCATGCGCACAACACGAAATAAAGTGCAAAACCGTCCTACCTTTGTGAATGTGACCTACAAGCATATTTTAACAGCTAAAATTCAGTGGCAAATCATCCTACCTTTGTTAATAAGAGCTAGAAACACACTCTTACGGGTAAAATTAAGTGCCAAACCATGCTACCTACAGCACACGGCCAGTCCCTCCAGCACCCCGACCTCCAGCTCAGGCGGAAAACGTCCTACTTTGTCAAAACATCCTACCGTAGCGTAAATTTATAGTCATGTCTACCAATCCGTGCTGTCTTATCAGAATATACTACCTTACGTGGTTTATGCCTCCATTGTACATATCTATAGGTAGGTATTTATTTAGGCAGGAGGACTAACATTAATTGACAAGGTTTACACTGTACGCCAGTTTACAGAAGTTTAGAAGTACTAAAGTCAAAGTCAAAGTCAAGTCAAAGTCAACTTTATTTGTCGATTCTTCCACATGTACAGGACATACGGAGAATAGAAATTGCGTTACTCTTCAATCCCTGGATAAATAGCAAATGAACATTTAAATATATTTAAATATAAAAGTGATTTAAAAAATGCAAGTAAAATAATTAAAAAGTAAAAATTTAAATAAATACAATTTTACATATAACAAGAAAGCTATACAATATACAATATAATGGGTAAGTGACATTGAGTGTAAACCAGGCAGAGTAGTGCAAATAGGCAAATAGTGCAAATGGAGATTTAGTAGTGTACGGTAAGAGAAAGTGTAACAACAAAGTCTTATGAGGTAATGGCAGTCCAATGCTCCACAAAGTGACTGGTAACTGGTGCAGGCCAGTGAGTGAGTCAGAGAGTGTGTGTGTTTGTGTGTGTGTGACAGAGTTCAGTGAGACCGTGGAGGAGAGAGGGGAGAGGGGGCAGAATCGGGAGGGAGTTGAGCTTCCTGACAGCCTGATGGATGAAGCTGTCCTTCAGCCTGCTGGTCCTGGCCTGGAGACTCCGCAGTCTCCTCCCCGACGGCAGCAGCTTGAAGAAGCTTTGCATTGGGTGTGTGGGATCAGCCGCTATGCAAAGGGCTTTTTTAGTGAGACGGGTGCTGTAAATGTCCTGGAGGGAGGGGAGAGAGACACCAATGATCCTCTCTGCAGCTCTCACTATGCGTTGGAGGGTTCTATGACAGGACGCATTGCAGGCTCCAAACCACACAGTGATGCAGCTCGACAGGATGCTCTCGATGGTGCCTCTGTAGAAAGTGTGCATGATGGGGGCTGGTGCTCCTGCTCTTCTTAGTTTGCGGAGAAAGAAGAGACGCTGCTGTGATTTCTTGGCCAGTGCTGTGGTGTTGTACGTCCAGGAGAGATCCTCTGTGATGTGCACACCCAAGAACTTGGTGCTGCTCACTCTCTCCACAGACGCTCCGTCAATGGTCAGAGGAGCATGTTGGGTGTGCATTCTCCTGAAGTCCACAACAATCTCCTTCGTCTTCTCCACATTCAGAGAGAGATTGTTGTCAGCACACCACGTGGCCAGGCGTCTCACCTCACTTCTGTAGTCGGTCTCATCCCTGTTGCTAATGAGACCCACCACCGTTGTGTCGTCCGCAAACTTGATGAAGAGGTTGGAGCTGTATGATGGAGTGCAGTCATGGGTCAGCAGAGTGAAGAGGAGGGGGCTCAGCACACATCCCTGCAGGGCCCCCGTGTTTAAAATGATGGTGCTGGATGTATTACTGCCAACCCGTACTGCTTGAGGTCTTCCGGTGAGGAAATCCAACAGCCAGTTGCACAGTGAGGTGTTGAGCCCCAGCTGGACCAGTTTTTGAATGAGCTGTTGGGGGATTATGGTGTTGAATGCTGAACTGAAATCTATGAACAGCATTCGAACATATGAGTCATTTTTGTCCAGGTGTGTGAGTGCCGAGTGGAGTGCAGTGGAGATGGCATCATCGGTTGAGCGGTTGGGCCGATAGGCAAACTGGAAGGGATCCAGGGAGGGGGGCAGGACAGTCTTGATGTGTTGCATGACTAGTCGTTCGAAGCACTTCATCAGGATGGGAGTAAGTGCAACAGGACGGTAGTCATTAAAGCAGGAGGGAGATGACTTTTTTGGAACCGGAATGATTGTGGTGGCTTTAAAACATGTGGGGACGACAGCCTGGATGAGTGATATGTTGAAGATGTCTGTGAAGACATCAGTGAGTTCCACTGCACAGTCTCTCAGTGCACGACCAGGAATGTTGTCGGGACCCGGAGCTTTACGTGCATTGATCCTGCTGAGGGATCTCCTCACGCTGTCCGGTGACAGAGTCATCACCTGGTCACCAGGAGGGGGTGGGGTCTTCTGTGCAGTGGTGCTGTTTTGGACTTCAAAGCGAGCAAAGAAAGTGTTCAGCTCGTTCAGCAGGGGGATAGTGCTATCACAGGTCTGTGGTCTGGGTCTAAATCTTGGTCTAAATCAAGACTTCAAATATGACTTCAACTGAGACTCCAAATTGGAGTATTTTTGCACTGGTGAGAATAGATTTCTTAATATACATCAGAGTTAAAGAGAATATAGTTTGTGATTGCTTGCAACATTATAATATTGCGGTTAATGGGTGTAAGAATACAAAATAGAAAATGGGCCTGGAATGGGAACAAAGAACTGGGGTGCAGGGCAGGAGGACAATCAACCCCCACCCTCAGGGCAGGAAGCAAGAGTTACTGAGGGTGAGGGGCAGACAAAGGGCAAACGGACACTACCTTAAAAGGAGATGGGAGTCAGGGTGTCAGCACCCTTGGCCACTGTACTAGTGTATTTCCATTGCGGGGGTGTTTACTGTAGGGGGTTGGGGGGGACCAGAGGTTATACTGTAACTGTTGTGTGGAGTTCTTTAGAACAGCCTTTAGCATAGGACTGCATAGGAATGCAGTGTGCTGATCTCCAAATGCATCTGTAAGAATAATGGGTAATAAAAGGATTGTGTAAAATATGGAAACATCTCAGCGTGATCTCTACCAGGACCAAAAGAATCACAGAGACCGGCGTTGTCTCAACAGCACAAAAACCAAAATGCATACTAGCTTGAAAAGTTAACAAATTGACAACAGCTTAAGGAAAACTGTAATAAAGAAGTAAAACATATAATACTAACTGTTTTTCACATGCACGAGATTGGAGTAGGATCAAATAATAGGTGTGTGCTATTAACACCGAAAACATGGCCGTTTTGAGTTGTGCGCATGCGCAGTAACAACAAGTGGGACAGCTTGATAGGTAGGGTGTTTTGTCAGGTGGTTGCTCCACCGCCCTCCTCCAGGTAGCGAGCACCTGACAAAACACCCTACCTATCAAGCTGTCCCACCAACCATCAAACCATCCTACCCGTTGTTTCTGCGCATGCGCACAACACAAAATTAAGTGGCGAACCGTCCTGTATTTGTGAATATTAGCTAGAGAAATACTCTGATATGTAAAATTTATTGCCAAACCATGCTACCTTTGTGAATGTGACCTACAAGCATACTTTAACGGGGGGAAATGACCCGTGTGGCACTTAATTTTACTCGTCAGAGTATTTTTCTAGCTAATATTCACAATGGTAGGACGGTTCGCAACTTAGTTTCGTGTTGTGTCTGGACCTCCTCCACTCCCACGCCTTCGGGGTGGCGGAGGTGTCAGCCAGGACCAGATCAGCAGCTCAGGTGCGTCTGCCTCCTCTGCACCGGCACCGCAGACCATACCCCGCCACACTCAACTACCCATGAAAGTGTCATGCTGTTCCCAGGCCTGTGTTGTTGGACTGCTTGTGCAATTTATATGAAATTTGCTGGCATGTACACAAGGATGTAGCTTTTTCAGCAAGGCAGCTTAAATAAGGTAAAAGAGTTACAGAGTCAGTGATCTACATGCAAAAAATAATGTATCATTTAGTTAAACACGACAGTTTGGTGCACCTCCCTAAGAGTTTTACCCTCAAGTTACATGCTTAAGGTTCAGACAGCACGACATCAGCCTGATTATAGCCCAAATTCAACAACGTATGGTGTCACTCTGGATTTTGATCTCCAAAAAAAAAATCATACACAATAGTTCATTTTCACCTTATATGCTGTGTCATAATGAAAGGATTTTTGTCTTTTTGAGTCTTTCATGATGGTCATGCCCATTTGGTTCTCCCGGAGGTTTCTTCCTGTTAAAAGGGAGTTTTTCCTTCCCACTGTCGCCACAGTGCTTGCACATAGGGGGTCATATGATTGTTGGGTTTTTCTCTGTATTTATTATTGTAGGATCTACTGTACAATATAAAGCGCCTTGAGGCGACTATATAAATAAATTGAATTGAATTTCATGAGATTAACTGTTATGATCACAGAGGATTCAGTTGGCAATTAGGTGAAACGCTTGAGGACTCACACGCAGGACTCAGAGGCACTGTTGGTATTTATTACAGTTCCACCAGGTGTATATACAAATAGTGCAGGGGTAGTGCTATATACAAAGCAGTGACAGGGAAAAGGCTCCGGGAAATTCCAGGTAGGGAAAAGACACTTGCTCCTCTTCTGACTCTCTCCTATCGTGACCAGTCTCTCTCCAAACACTCACAAAAAAACAGGAATCCACTCAGGGAATGCAGGGTCGGGTCCAGGGGATCTATGTACAGAAGGAAACACACGTTAGGGGTTTTGCGCAGGGAAATGAAAGAGAACTTGCTCAGAGCTGGGCTGCACTGACGCGAGTCACACACAACGATCCAGCGATGAGTAGAAGCCACTCCCTGGCTTAAAGGCTGGCTGCACTGATGAGGCCCAGGTGTTTCGTCTTCAGAGGGGCGTGGGCCGAGGGCGTGAACCCGCCATGAGTTCCACCCTGGCGAGAGAGCGAGAGAGAGAGCAAGAGAGAGAGAGAACACTACTAGTCAGCGGCCTGCTGATCCCCTGACCGTGACAGAAACTCTAAAACTTATGCCATTCACACTGCCTCTGTTGTTGTTGTCCATTTATTTCCTTTCCTGTAATTGCTAGCTTGCCCTTCCTCCTGATGTACTTTGTGAAACAAAGTTTGATAAAGAAGCTGCATATAGTCTGTCTTATCTCTCAGTCATGAAATGGCATGTTTTTATGACTTTACAATTGCCCAATCTGACAGAGTTACGCTCAAAACAAAACAAAAAAAATGTAATTTGAATGTGACTTTTGCATTTCTTTGCAGTAAGAAAGGAATGTTCTTAACTTAAGATTTCCAAAATATACTTATGAATAATAATAATAAAACTCCCCAAGTATAAAGCACAAGTCAGGTTTGATTTTTACTAAACAACAAATGAAATGTATTGAAATTACACTTTCAAAGGGACTTGTTATGCTAATTTCAAATTCATTTTTTGAATTCTTGTGCTCTGCTAGCATAGCTGAACAGTTTAAAATAATCCTTATTTATCATATTGTGGACCTTGGTGCAATTCCCTAGTTTGTCCTCGGTTTAAAACAGCCAATTTAGTTAATTTCTAATGCTTAATTAAACTTTCTTCTGACAGTGACAGTGAGTATGCTGGCATTATAAGTCTCCTTAAAATATTAAAGTTGTAAAACTACATAAAAAGTTCATGGACATGAAAGTCAAAATAATCTGTACTTGGAAATTTTACGTTGACCATGTAAAACCAGTGAAAAATTGGAGGTTTACGAACAAAAGAAAAATGGAAGTGCCAAACAGATTTCACTGGAATCATTTGTGAAGAAGAGGAACGAAGCTTCCCTTGGGTGTGTTGGAGAATGTTGAGAAACAGGTGGGTGGAGTATCTCAAAACCTGATCTTATCTTTCCACGTTGCATTAAACATGAACATGCCTTATTCATGTCAGTGTTGGGCAATGTGGTTTCTTTCTATGTGTGATATAAAAGAAAAATGTTCTCAGGCTGGAACTGGACAACAAACAGTTTCAGATTAATTTTGAAACACAATGTGTGCCCATAGAAAAATAATTAAGAATTATGAGTCCTTACATGGATTATTTTGTGTGAGAAAAACACAATGTAAGCTGCGTACAAAAACATGTCATAGATCTCATTTAATCAGTACAGATAAGAAGCACAGTATGACAGCCTGATTCAAATACATATACAGAGTCTGCCTCAGAAATGGTTGTGTTAGTATTTCAGATAAGTGCATTAAAATTTGACACAGATACAATGAGAAGGTCAACATCAAGAAAACCGAAGGAAACATACTTTCATTTCATGTCAAAAACAAAGAACAGTTCAGGTAGAACATTTAAAGACTATGTAAGCTGTCTCACTGTCTCCTGTGTAGTGGCCAGTGTTGGGCAAGTTACTTTGAAAAAGTAATTAATTATAGTTACTAGTTACTTCTTCAAAGAAGTAACTGAGTTAGTAATTGAGTTACAAGACTCTAAAAGTAATTAATTACTTGAAAAGTAACTATTGCGTTACTTAAAAAACTTTTTTTTTAACCCTCTGGGGTCCAGGGTATAATAGGCCATTTTTCACTACTTTTGATTTTCCCTCCACATTTCACTGTTAAAAACTATTTACTTTGCCTTGTTTGGTATCATCCTTTTCAGCACAATCTCACGTGTCTGAATTTATAGTTATGTTTTCATTTTGACATACTGTATTAACACAATTGATCTAAAATTAGACAAAAAGCATAAAATTTGAGTAGAAAAAGTTATATTTTATGCTGTAACAACCACAAACATGTTTAATGAATTATATTTCATAACTTTAAATGCAAATATAAATTGCCAATTTTAAAATCATATGCACAGGTTTTGCAAACAAAGTTATTTGCAGCCATTTACCTTTTACCCCTTTTAAAATAATAATTTCAAACTATTTACAGAACAATCAGCTGTTCTGCATTCAATAAGATGCCACAAAAATTATTTGTGCCACTCCAAAAAATAATTTCTGTCCACTATAAAGGAGAACATCACAGCCTGACACCTGCAGACAGCAGTCGCCTCATTGTTTTGACACACAACACAAAACTATCCACAACACTACACACTAACTACACAAGACAACACATTAACTACACACTCCAAACATGCTAAACCTCACAAATCTCTCACATCTCAAAACTCGCTCTCTCTCTCTTTCTGCTCTCTCTCACTCTCTCTCTTGCCGTCACTCCTAAAACTTCCCCCTCTTCCTAAACAACCAAATGTCATGTTGCCATATTATTTTTTGATTGGTCAACATGGTGCATTTTTCCACCAACACGAAAGGGCTGGGGAGGGGGGTTTGGTCATAAGCAGAGAGTGCTTGCTAGCGCTGTCCTTAGACAGTAAACGTGATGAAACTATTGAGGAAAACACGGGTATATATTGTTTATCATGACTCTGGTTTTACGTGGCCTATCAACACAATTTAAAAACTGGTATATATCACCTTGTTGCTTTGTCATCTTGAAGTGATTGGCTTACCACGACTACTTTATTGTTCCTCAGCCAAACAGCAGCACTCAAGCGATTGTTTTGCCCCCTTAGCTCTGGGTGTTGTGCTAGAAAGTGATTGTCTGGCAGAAAGTGATTTCCATCCGCGGGAGCGCGCACAGCTTAAAGTTGTAGCGCCCAGATTACTTACGTAGTCAGTTACTTCCGTGCAACTGATATAAGGTGCGTAAACTGAACACAGCTTCAACCGTCTGTTTCTTGAAAAATAGTAACACGACCGCATTTTCTTGGTAACGGCATTGTAACGATACCGTTGTAACGATAGGAATAATAATTAGTTAGATTACTCGTTACTGAAAAAAAGTAACGCCGTTTCTTGTAACGCTGT